>NC_142149.1:47483463-48822121 GCF_024610735.1 Ursus americanus | reverse complement strand
CAGAGGCACATGACCTTGAAGATGATGATGAAAAGCAGGAGGTGGCAGCATTGAGCCAGCCTGAAGTACCATCGGAGCAGTGCCCACAGCTACACTGACTGGGTGCCTTCTGTGTCAGGTGTGGCTGACTTCAGTGGGTTCCAGACTAGTCCTGACCACAACTCTAGGAAGTGTGCACCACCTCCGGCCTCCTCTCCCCTTGCAGCTGCTAGGAATCACGGTCACAGACCCTGGTCAGCTTTCGTGGAAACCAAGCAGTGGCTCCACCGCACGCTGCACTTCTGGTGGTGGTCCAGTGCGACCCTCGTGCCTGGCCAGACACTGATGCCTACCTGTCTCCATACAAATCCACAGACAGGAGGGTGTCCCTGAATTCCACAGCACCTGATGAGACAGATCCACAGAACCCAACACCCAGTGGGTCACTCGGGACCTCACCTATGGTCATGGAGCTCACCATACCCCATTTCTGTCACTTCCCACAGAAAGCCTGTTTCTGATCCCCCACAATACCATACATCCTGGTTGCTGACCTGGGGTCATTCCATAAACCCACATGGCACCTTTCTTTTAGAGAAGGCTATGCCTACACCTCCTAGAAAATATTTCTAATGAAGTACAAGTCCATCAGGACTATGGTGTGAACAGTAGCACACAGCCTGCATGGTAGTAGTCAGTAATTCTAACAAGGGTTAAGCCCAACCCCCATCTCACAAAACCATCCTCCATCCCCAGTGAACTCATTGTCTGCCCTCAGAAAACCCTCCAGGAAACAAACCTTTCATCTGAATGCTCTCTTCACCTTCTGCTTCAAATCTTGTCCAACCACAATGATATGAAACTAGACATCAGTCTCAAGAAAAAAATGGGACAGTCAAAAATAGGTGGAGATTGGGGGGCCTGGGTGGCTCGGTCCTTAAGGATCTGCTTTCAGCTCAGGTCGTGATTCCAGGATCCTGAGATCTAGCCCCGAAGCAGGCTCCTTGCTCAGTGGGAAGCCCGCTTTTCCCTCTCCCTACCCCCTGCTTGCGTTCCCTCTCACTGTCTCACTCTCTGTCAGATACTCAAATAATCTTAAAAAAATATGTGGAGACTTAACAACATGCTACTGAACAACCAACAGTCAAAGAAGAAATCAAAAAAATTTTTAGAAGTACCTTGACACTGATGCAAAAGACAAACTACAAAAACTTATGGGATGCAGCAAAAGTAGCTTTATGGGGGACATTCATAGAAATTCAAGTCTTCATCAATCCATGAGAATGCTCTCCAATAAACAACCTGATTTATATGGTAAAGAAGTAGAAAAAAAAACAACAAACAAAGCCCCAAATTAGTAGAAATACGGAAATAAGAAAAAGGAATGCATAAAGAAATCCAATGGAGACTAAAAAGACAAAAAAATAAACAATGAAAATGAAAGCTGCCTTTTTGGAAAGATAAACAAAACTGACAAACTTAGCTAGACTCACCAACAAAGACAGAGGACTCGAATACAATCAGGAAAATAAGATACTGGATTCCTGTCTCATATCAAAATCAAAAGAACTCTTCAACCTTGGACACAACAACTTCTTGCAAGCCACGTCTCTATAGGAAAAGGAAATAAAAGCAAAAATGAACTATTGGCACTTCATCAGGATAAAAACTTCTGCTCGGCAAAGCAAACGATCAACGAAAGAAAAAGGCAACCTATGGAATCGAAGAAGATATCTGCAAATGATATTACAGATAAAGGGCTGGTATCCAAGATCTATAAAGAACTTCTCTAACTCAACGCCCAAAAAATGGGCAGAAGACACAAAGAGATACTTCTCCAGAGAAGACATACAAATGGCCAACAGACACATGAAAAAATGCATCACATCACTTGATATCAGGCAAATACAAATAAAACGACAATGAGATACCACCTTACACCAGTTAGAATGGTTAAAATTAACAGGGCAGGGGGCACCTGGGTGGCACAGAGGTTAAGTGTCTGCCTTCGGCTAAGGGCGTGATCCTGGCATTATGCGATCGAGCCCCACATCAGGCTCCTCTGTTATGAGCCTGCTTCTTCCTCTCCCACTCCCCATGCTTGTGTTCCCTCTCTCACTGGCTTTCTCTATCTCTGTGGAATAAATAAATAAAATCTTGAAAAAAATTAACAAGACAGGAAATAAAAGAAAGTCAGAGGTGATGTGGAGAAAGGGGAACCCTCTTACACTACTCATGAGAATTCAAGCTAGTACAGCCACTTTTGAAAACAATATGGAGGATCCTCAAGACGTTAAACACAGAGCTATCCTACGACCCACAAATTGCACTACTGGGTATTTACCCCATAGACACACAGTAATGAAAAGAAGGGGCACCAGTATCCCAATGTTCATAGCAGCAATGTCCATAATATCCAAACTGTGGAAGGAGCCAAGATGTCCTTCAGCAGATGAATGGACAAAGATGATGTGGTTCATCTGTCCAATGGAATATTACCCAGTCATCAGAAAGGATGAATACCCACCATTTGCTCCAACGTGGATGGATCAGGAGGGGATTATGCTAAGTGAAATTAAGTCAAGCAGAGAAAGACAATTATCATATGGTTTCACTCCTATGTGGAATGGAAGGAATAGCATGGAGGACATTAGGAGAAGGAGAGGAAAAGTGAAGAGGGGGAATGAGAGGGGGACATGAACTATGAGAGACTACTGACACTGGGAAACAAACTGAAGGTTGCAGAAAGGGAGGGTAGGGGAATGGGTTATCCTGGTGATGGGTATTAAGGAGGGCACGTGTCATAATGAGCACTAGGTGTTATATGCAAACAATGAATCATGGAACACTACATCAAAAACAAATGAAGTACTGTAGGGTGACTAACATCATTTTAAAGAAAGAGAAAGATATGAAATCCATACATGAAAACTGTCACTATTTGCAAATGACATGAAATCCCGAAAGATTCCACACACACACACACACACACACACACACACAAAAAACTGTTAGAATAAACAAATTCAAGAAAGCTGCAGGATATAATGTCAATATACAGAGACCTATTGTCTATTTCTTTTCAGATTTTATTTATTTATTTGACAGGAAGAGAAAAAGCACGAGCAGGGAGAGTGTCAGAAAGAGGGAGAAGCAGACCCTTGCTAAGCGGGGGCCCAACACGGGGCTCAATCCCATAACTCTGAGATCATGACCTGACCTGAAGGCAGACGCTTCACCTATGGGGCCACCGAGATGACCCAACTTCTTGCATTTCTGTATACTGATGACACACTATCGCAAAGAGAAATTTAAAAAGCAATGCCATTTACAATTGCATCAAAAATAATCTAGGAATAAAAGTAACCAGAAATGAGAAAGACATAGTACACTCAACACATGGCAGAAAAGAAACGAAAAACATGTGTGTCGAGGGGGGCGGAATGTATGGGTCAAAGATTTGGAAGGCAACACAAACAAATGGAAGCATACACCATGTTCCTTAACTGGAAGAGTTAATTATGTGAACATGTCCATTGTACCCAAAGCAATCGACAGATGTGATGAAATCCCTATCTGAATTCCAGTGGCATTATTCGAGGAAATAGAAAATAGTCCTTAAAATTGTATGGAGTCACTAAAGACCCCAAATACCCAATGCAACCTGGAGAAAGAAAGGTGCAGTCAACACACTCCTGGATTTCAAGCTAGATTACAAAGCTGTTGTCATCAAAACAGGATGGTACTGGCATAAACACAGACACCAGGTCAGTGGAACAGAACAGAAAGCTCAGAAACTTACCCACACGTAGATGATCCTAACTTACAACACAGCAGCAGAAGATATGCCATGAGGGAAGGACTGTCCCTTCAGTGAGCGGTAACAGACAAACTGGACACTAAATGCAGAAGAATATAACTGGGTCACTTTCTTACACCACACACAAAATTTTTAATGGATGAATGATTTGAACATAAGACCTGAATCCATAAACCTCCAAGAAGACACAGGTACTAAGTCTCCCGACATTAGTTTTGGCAGAGTCTTCAGATCAGACACCGAATGCAAAGGCAACAAAAGCAAAAATAAACAAGTGGAACAACATCAAACTGAAATCTTCCACATGGCAAAAGAAACCAGCAAAAACTTAAAAGGCCACTGACCCAATAAGAAAAAAATATCTGTGAATCATGTGTGAGAAGACGCTAATATCCAAAATACACACAACACTCATACAAATCAAAACAATAAAAAAAAATGGTATAAGAAATGGGGGGAATATGTGAATAGATACTTTCCAAAGATGGCACACAGGTGCCAACAGACAGAAAAAGTTGTTCGACATCACTAATCAACGTCAGGGAAACATCAGTCAAACCCAAAATAAGCTATCCCCTCACAACTGCTGGAACACCAATTGTCCCAGAGACAGACAAAAAGTGGGGTCATGGGTGTGCAGACGAAGAGACACTGTGCACTGTTGGTGGGAATAGAAATTGGTGCAGGCATTGTGACAAACGGTATGGAGGTTCCTGAAAAAATAAATACAACTACCCCATGACCCAGTAATGGCTCTACTGAGTATTGATTCAGAGAACACAAAAATACTGCCTCAAAAAGACAGATGCACTCCCACGTTCACTGCAGCATTATTCACAAGAACCAGACATGGAAACACAGACCTTGGGGGCCTTATTCCAAGTAACTCAGACACAGAAAGACCAATACCGGATGCTCTCATGTACATTCCACATGGAATAAACAAATACTGAACACATGGATACTGAGAGCAGATTTGTAGGTGCCAGATTCGGGGATGGGGTGGTAGAAACGGGTGAAGGCGGTCAAAGTCTCAATGTTTGAGTGAGAAAACCCGACAGTCATGAAATGTTCTGTCCAGCATGGAGACTAAAACTAACCCCGAGGCATGGGGTATAGGTTTCCCTGCTCTTTGAAAGTACAGGGCTTCTGAGAAACCTTGCACAGCAGAAATGGTGTAAAGAAGGAATGGCCGTTAATTTACACGGAACAAGTAGACAGTGTGCTCAGACTCCAAAATTCCTTCTCTTTGGCTTTTCTTAGGCCTCACGACACAAGTTTCTAACGGAGGACCAGCATAAATGAAGATAAAGCACAGCAGAGGCTCACAGACACAATTCAAAGTGCTGGTGGCTGGATGCGGAGTGCGGTTCCAAGCGGAAGGAGCTGGTTAGGGTGCAAGCCTCCTCTGTCCTGCTTCTCCCCCAAACAGATGCTGAACGCGATTCTCACTGTTCACCTTTTTTCATAAGAGGGAAATCCTCTTCAGGTATCTTCCTCTTACTGACGCTGGGTAATAAATATAGTTCTTTCAAGAATGCCCAGTGTCTTACTGTAAACGTTTAAAAAGTGGGGGATACTTGTACTTAAGCATTGCTGAGGGAGGATATGTGAAAGGTTCTCCCAGACAAAAACCTCAGCAGATCCACCGGGAAAGGCACCTTCCTCAGCATGCGGAACACGGACTACCTCCTACCCCCAGAAACCCTCTCCTTCCCCTAGATCAGGACAACCCACAACAGCTGGGAGTTACCCCAATTCCTCCATTCTCCTGCTCCTAATAGCTAACCCATGAGCAAATCCTGTGAGCTGTATCTTCAAAATGGACCCAGAATAGGTCTAACCACTCCATCCAAGGCCACCTGTCTGGTCCACAGTGCCTGAGTACCTGGAAAAGCTTCGTCATTGACCTGCCTTGCCATCTTCAACCCTCTGTCATCTGTTCTCAACACTGTCGCCAGGATGGCCCAGTGAAACAGGGTCTTATGGGGTTATAGCCCTGGAATGGCTTTCTGTCACCCTCTGTCACCTTTCTGAGCTCATGTCCTAAGCTGTCTCCTGTGGCCACAGGGCCTTCTTGCTGCTCCTGGACATACCTGGAATTCTCCTGCCCCAGAGCCTTTGCACATGCTTTCCCTTCTGTTCAGAATGCTCTTGATGTGTTCTCACTCACCTTCGGAGAAGTCTGAATTGGAGTGACAGAGACAGAAGTTGAGGCTGTGTGTGTTGGGTGAGGCTGGTGGCCCAGAAGAGGGTTCTCTGCCAGCTCTCCGCCTGTGCCTCACTTGTCCTCAGCCAGGAACTTGCACACAGCCCTCACCTGTCACAACTCTCACCCAGGAGACCCACAGCCACCCCTGGAGCCCACCCTGCCCACACCCTACTGTAGAATGCTTTCATCTCTCCTCTGGGACCCCTGTCAGTTTTACCCAGACCTGGAACTCCCCCGTCTCCTGCAAAGCTCCCGGATTACCTCTCTGCTTCCAAAATCACACTGGCGCAAGGCTTTCATGAGAAAGCTATAACACTAACTAATGAAAGGTTCACACCTACTTTCCCCTTCTGTTGCCTTTCTCTCCACCTTCTTTCCTACCTGTGCAAACTGTAACATATCAGTGGAACATGAACATGCTCTGAGACATGAATCTTTCATTGCAGCTTTCTGAGGACTCCTTATGTGATAAGAAACTAGTGTATCCTACAACAGGGTGTTTTACAACTATCATCTAGAGAAGACTACAGCCCAAATCACTACAATTTTACCTCACTCTTCATGAAGCAGAACACTTTTTCCATTCTTCTTTTATTAAATTCCAGTTAGTTCACATGCGATGGAATATTCGCTTCAGGGGTAGGATTTAGTGATTCCTCACCTGCATACAGTACCCGGTGCTCATCACAAGTGCCCTCCTTAATACCCCTCACCCATTTAACTCTTACCCTATGCCCCTGTCCTGCAGCAACACTCAGTTTGTTCTCCAAGGTTGAGTCTATTGCCTTGTTTGCCTCTCTCATCACGCTTCAACTCTGTTCCTCTGTTTTCTTTCTGAAATTCCACAAGCGTGAGAGCATAGGATATTTGTCTTTCCTCAGTGATTTTGCTTAGCTTAATACACTCTAGATCCATCCACATCCTTGCAAATGGTAAGATTTCATTCTTTTTGAAGCTGGGTCATATTCCATTATATATATATATATATATATATATATATATATATATATATATATATATATATATATATATATCCCACATTTGCTTTATCCATTCATCAGTGCATGGACTTTGGGATTCTCTCCATAGTTTGGCTACTGTGGACATTGCTGCTATAAACATCATGGTGCATGTTCCCCCTTTGAATCTGCAATTTAGTATCCTTTGGGTAAATACCTAGGAGAGCAATTGCTGGATCATGGGGTTGTTCAATGTTTAACTTTTTGAGGAACCCCCAACTGGTTCCCAGACTGGCTGCACCACTTTGCATTCCCACCAACAGGATGGGAGGGTTCCCCTTCAAGCAGAACATTATCTGCCGGCAATTTCATAAGAGGAAACAAAACCTCTGGGAGATGCACCCAGGGTCAGGCAAGCAGTTGCAGACTTCACCCCAAGGCTCCTGACACCAAGCCCCTTGAAGCCACCAGCATTTAACTATCCCAAAGAATTCCCAGACTCTTCTTCTTACTCCACCACCAAAGAAACTACAGAGAGAATATGGCACCTCAAAATATCGAGATAATACATTTAGTAAAACTAGAAAGACAAGCTCAACTTTTAAACAGGAACAGGCCGCTTTGCATAATTTTTAATTTTCCCTCCACCCTAATTTTAACTCTTCTGATGGATAAACTAATCAATGATGAAACATCACCATTGTCAAATTACATCACCCAAGTCTGTATCAGATGAATAAAGCCACCTAACTCTAGATGCTGGCCACTCAACCATATCGTAGGCCCAATTGAATAAACACTGTTAGATGAAGGAACAAATTAGATGTTACAAACAGGCACAGAGTGAATCTCACCTTCCCTTTCTAATAAAAGAGGGTTCCTAGGAAACAGATGGTCAAAATACATTTGTAAGCAATAAATGGACAGAGAAATTGTGATCCCCTGCAAAGTTCTACCTGCAGGGAAACTAAGTAATTCTTGCACCAAACCCAGAATGCTGACAGCTACTTCAATTTTACTTTGTGGCTCAACTAGAGAAAAGAGAAAAGCCCAGGAGGTTTTGGGATAATGAGAGGTTTTACCTCCAGCCCTGACATAGTTAGGACATTTTGCCAAACATACCTGCGCTTTCTCTGAACACTGGCGTCCTGTGACAAGCTGCCTCACTGACTCAGATGGTGATGTTCAAAACCTCGGGTTTCTTGGAGCCAGAGCAGAGAATTGCTGTCAGGTGGGGAGAAGAAGGCACCTCTGACCTAAAGCCTGCACATCTGCTTCGGTTTCTGGGCGAAGGGGTAACACATATATGTTGTTTAGCAGTAATTATCTTCATTCTCAATAGACCAATGACCTTGCCTTTTCTGGAAAGCAGACTTACTCTTCTAAGGAAACCCTCAATTCATCTATTCCCAATGCAACTAGAGTGGAACATTTATTTCTCACTTAAATAGAAAACACTGTTATTGTCGACATTGCGTGAATGAACTTTTAAAAACATTTTAGAGAGAAAGGAAGAGACCTTTATTCAAACCCAAGTCAGGACAGCTGCCTGGCAGACACAATCTTCACCAAGAAGGGAGTGCTCCGGGGAAGGAACTTTTGGGGCAGGCTTATATATTTTTTTCTGTTTTGTTTTACATACAGAGTTACACACCACAATGAGGATCTTCTTAGATTCCAGAAAGTGACAGACTCTTTCTTATGTTTTCACTATGTACATGTCAGTATGACTTTAATCTTATGGGAGCCAGAGAGGTTCTTTATTTTTTCTTATCTTTATGTTGGCATTTTGGTTATTGTTTTCTTCTCAAAGCAGATGTACAACGTGCTTGGGGCAGAAACAAGGCCCATGCTTTGAGGTGTTGCCTAGTCATTTTGAGCCAGGTAAAATGTTAAAGGACAGCTTCCCTGGGATCCCAGGATCAGGGCCCACAGATGATATAAGATAAAAATTACTTTCATCATTATAATTACTCCTAAAAAGGAGGAATTTGAGACAAAACACCTTTCACAAGAGTACCAAGAAATAAAAATGATGCCCACAGAAGGCTACCTGCTCCATGGTCAGCACAGGTAACAGAAGTGTTCACAGTCTCTGGACTCCTGCCCTTTTCCTGCCCAAATCTCTGAAGCACATAGAACACTTAAAATCAGAATTGTAGAACTGCTAGACACCTTAGAGATGTCTGGCACCATTCCCTTGGACTGCAGAATAAAACACAGTAGCTCGTTGTCACAAACTAATTTCAACATGAAGTGCCCCCTGGATGCACTAAGTTCTTTCTCTGCAAATGTTGACTAATGTAAGTCACAGTCATACCATATAAACACTAGGATGGCTGGGAAGTCATCGTAGGTAAGGGAATATTTTAGCCATGTTTATAAGCATTGGCTCACGTTGTAGAAGAGGCTGAGCTGAGTGTTTTTAAATACTATTTCAGACCTGTTTTACAGCACCCTCTGAACATACCAGAGCCTGAATGGACTAAGAAAGATAGTTGGTTTCAGTAACTTTAATACCAAAAAATATTATACTGTCTCTATTCCTAAGGATCTTTGAGTATCTTACCCAGAGGTCCTCCACTGAGATAATGATCTTAATGATCACCATGGGCAGACGTGAAAAGGCCCGCTGAATTCGTTCCAGTTGTCCACATGACAAGAAAATCCTGATACTTGATAGGTTTCCAGATCGAGAAGACCAGAGATAAGAGGGAAATAGTACCCTGTATGGAACAACAAGGGATTTGGAGTCAATTTGGGGATCCCACTTAGGTTTCTGACACTAAAATCCTCTGTGACTCATATCATCCGAGTCCCTGTCTAACCACCTGAAAATGTGCCTACAAATATCTACACCCTAGTTGAGAAGTTTAAGAGGCAGAATGCTACAAAGAGCCAGTATGATGTCTCTCAAGAACAGGTGCTCAGGAAGCCATAATTGCTATTGGGTCTATTTCTTTTCCAGAAGAAAGAACACATGTTGAATCCATATTTCTAATAGATGACTCACCAGATGATTTTCAAACCTGAAGGAAGGCCAAGAAGTCGCTCTTGTGTCATAGTTCACTCAGAAATCATGTTGTTGGACTGGTGAGGACGATACAATAGCAACGTCATCACTAAGAGTGGGGAGCTTCTAATTTCCATACGGCCATGTTGACCCCATTAGCTCAGAGCCACCAGAAAGGGCAGCTGGGGAGGGGGCACTGCCATCACTATGAGTGGGGAGCTTCCCATTTCCATATGGCCATGTTGACCCCCTTAGCTCAGGGCCACCAGAAAGGACAGCTGAGGGGGACCACAGGCCAAGGCTGCCAGGTGTGGCTGGGGCAGGCAGAACTCTGACTTAAGGCTCAACTCCTGTCTAGGTTATTATTATGCTCTTCACAAAGAAAGTGCCATTGTGTGTGAGCCCTCATGTAGAAAAGGTTCAGAATTTCCATTGAGATTCCCTCTCTGACCTTTAGGATATGTAGCAAAGTTCCATTTAATTTTTAAACATTGAAAGACTTCCTGGTTTTCTTTTCGCTAAGACTGTGGCTCAATTCCCCTGTGGTCTAGGAATAGAACCTAGTTAATTTCAGGGTTTAACATTTGTAGACTTGATTCATGGCCCCACCTATCATCTATTTGGGTAAAGAGTCTATGACCACTTGAAAATAATATATTCTGCACTTATTATGGAATGTTCCCTATATGTCAATTAGGTCACATTTGTTACCAATGTTTTGTCTGCTTTTTCTGTCAGATATTGAGAAAGGTATATTAAAATCTTCAAACAATGCTGCTCTATTCATCGTGGCATCGGAGAGTCTACCAGTGTTAGAAGGCAAGAGAAACAAAAAGTATAAGAATTGAGGGGATAATTGTGACTATTCACAGATAATACGATTGTATACATAGAAAATCCAAAACAGTCTATATACCCTATTAGAATTAAAAATGCAATTTATAAATTTGAGATGGATTGTGCTTCCCATTGGACAGTTTCTGAAAGAAAATGTAGAACCTGTCAATCTTGGGGTAGGACATAGGGTGCACTAACCATTTAAAAGAATTCAGTGGGACTTCATAAAAATGTGACATTTCTCCTTATCTTATGACCACAAGAAAATGAAAAGGTGAACCGCAGGCTGGGAAGTACAGATTTGCAATACACACACTGACAAAGACTTGTCAATAAAGAATTCCTTAAAAAAAAAAAAATAAAAAAATAAAAAAAAAATAAAAAAAAATAAAAAAAAAATAAAAAATAAATAAAAAAAAAATAAAAATAAAAAAAAAAAATAAATAAAGAATTCCTGCTCATCAACCATAAAAAGTCTATTTATAAACAAATACTTCACAAAAGATCGACTGATGGCCAATATGAACAGGAAAGGGTGCTCTACAGTATTATTTTCAGGAACAGCAAGGCCTTTCCTAAAATGAAAACATACACAGAAACCAGTATTCCCTAGATGGATGACGTCCTTATTTCTGAGGACAGCTTGAAGAACAGACTAGCATCAAAGTAAAGTGATGGAATTCCTGACACTCAGAGGATGGATGGACAATTGACCTCAACCTACAGTACAATTTCTAGGCATCATTCGGTCCTCTGAAGGCAGACAACTACCACACCCCTTCCTCCACCACACAGGTTGCTTCCCAACCCCTATCATAAAAGAAGAAGATGAGAAACAGATAGGACTAGTAGGAAATAGCAAAAATCACATGTGGGGATTATCCTGAAACACACTGATCACATAACTAGTGTAAGGAAGTGAAAGGAACTGAGAAGGACAGAGACTCAAGAGGTACTTCTTTGGGAAATGTTGTCTGAAATCATCACACGTTGGTACCAGCTAATGAGGGCTCTGAGCATATCCTAGGGTTTGCTCACAAGGGTCTGCAACACCATCGCTGAGGACTGAAACTCTTCAAGACCTCAAAGCTTGCCTGATTGACTATTGGACTAAGAGATTCCCATGTTCTGAAAACAGATACCAACTCATTGAAAGGTTCACCTGGGCTCTCTCGGAGGCCCTACAAGTAGCTGA
This sequence comes from Ursus americanus, assembly GCF_024610735.1. Classification (NCBI taxonomy): domain Eukaryota; kingdom Metazoa; phylum Chordata; class Mammalia; order Carnivora; family Ursidae; genus Ursus; species Ursus americanus. The sequence continues at coordinate 48,810,106 of NC_142149.1, read as the reverse complement.
ACCATTCACTGAAAATCAATTACACACACACACACACACACACACACACACACACACACACACACACCTGTCATTTCACCAATTACTTAAACATTCAAGGTTCTTCCTACCTTTTCTTTTTCACATTGATATTTATACTCACATGAAATGTCATCATTTCTAATGAACACTGATGGCAAAATAGAGATCCATTGACACAATATTCACAAAATGGAACTTCCCTGCTGTCATTTTCAATATAGCGTTTTTTAAAGTTCATACATATTTTAGGTTTTTGGTAACTTATACAGGAGAAGATCAGCATTGAAAAACTCTAAATACTGACAATGAGGTTTAAGCCTAGAGAACAAGAATTGTCCAATTTCATAGATAATAAGGAACCAAAGGGAAAGCATGGAAGCTGTAGTCGAATAATTTTACACATATGCATCCCCTATTATTCTACTACTGAGGGCGTGTTTTATTACCACTCTGCATGCATCAATTGTCTTCCACGTGCACCTGCACAGGTATAATGAATTACTACAGTAGAATGAAATGTCTGGGAACTACGTGGTGGCATCTATAATGAACAATTCAATTTCGATCTTATATTTGGTGAACTTCCACTGTTTGTCCCTTTAGACAATGGACCCTAAACAGAAGGGGGAATGAACCACGAGAGACTATGGACTCTGGGAAACAAACTGAGGGCTTCAGAGGGGAGAGGGGTGGGGGCTTGGGATGGGCCAGTGATGGGTATTAAGGAAGGTACATATTGCATGGAGAACTGGGTATTATATGCAAATAATGAATCACGGAACACTACATCAAAAACTAAGGAAATACTGTATAGTGACTAACATATCATAATAAAAAATTATTAGAAAAAAATTAAAGGTAAAAAAAAATACAGCTGTTCTGTTTCAAGAACAATCACAATTGAGAAAAAACTAACTTCCAATCCCTAAAGCCAAACACAGACCAAGTTCCATTTCACTCCCCTTTATTCACATTCTCTGTGGGTTCTAAGCTATTTCCCAACCTCCTTTCCTGCTGAGCAGGGAGCCCGGGCTCGATCCCAGAACCCTGGGATCATAACCTGAGCCAAAGGCACATGTTTATCTGGTGAGACAGCCAGGAGCCCCAGCCATGTTTTTCTTAAGCAAAAGGACACTTTCTCACAATGCCTTCACATGACTTCACATGGTACCAGAGATCTGAATTTGCCTCTAGGAGGTTGCAGATGAAGGCAATTGCAAACTCTCACAGTGGTTTATCAAATACAATGACCTGCCTGGTGACAGTGAAACTCTTATGAGCCCACGAGAGGGTGCTGTGACACTCAGCTGTGGCTGGGCTGGCACAGAGAACCAAATCCATTTCCCTGCCTGATGTCTGTGAGGAACAGATGCCCCCACTGTGAATGAGACCCTGCCACTGAGCTGTCCAGAGATGGCCATCCTCACGGAGGATGAGGATAAAGGACAATGCCTGAGGAGACCTCATCTGTCTCTTTTATCTTTTCATATTTTTGACAGTGGACAAATCACTGCCTAGGAGTCCCCAACTACCTTAGTCTTATCTGTGAATGGCCAAGAAGTTTTACAAAACACTTAAGATTTTGACCTCACAAATGCCCACTACCACTTACCATAGGGATTCAACATTAAGCAAAGATAATATTCCTTGGAAGAGAGGTCCTGCCCACTGTTGTTTCTCACTTATATGCTCATCTTCCTTACCTCATGGTAACATAACCACCTTGATTCCTGCTTCCGTCTTCAGGAAGGCTGAGGTGACTTGAAGGGCATTACCCTGACATCGTTCTTTCTTAGCAATAAGATGTGGACATTTCCCTAGTCCTACACACCCAAAGTTGAATCGCAATCAGGATTGAGGAGGTGATGAGAGTTGAAGGTGTTTTCCTGTACACGGTGGTTTATTACCAATAAGGATGGGTCAGAGTCCTCGAAATTCCAGAACCTTTTCATTAATGCTTCCTACTCGTGAAAGATGATGTACATTGGTCTTTCCCTGTATAGTGTGGTGACTCAGAGAAAAGTGCTTAACCCTTTCGTCAGACTTCCACGACCACTTTGGGGCTGGCTTCCATATTCACAAAGGATGATGTTAGGGCTATGAGGGTTCCTGTACACTGTTATTTCTTACAGATAAGTGTATGGCATTTTTGTTACATTGCCAGAACCACTTAGCGTTGGGCTTGCCGGCCTCCTGGGAACGAACCCTAACCCTAGTCGGCCCCCGAGGGGCCCCTCCAAGGGGCCTGGTGCCACAACGCCGGGGATTGGGGACCCCCGAGCCCAGCGCCGGAGTCACCCTGCCGCCCCGCAGCAACCCAGGCTGCTAGGGGCGCCGCCAGTCTTTCAGGGCGAGAGAATGGGCAGGGCCCTCCAAGCCCCCGGTGACCTTCGAAGGCCCCCCGCGCCAAAATGCTTGGGCCCACACTCCCTCTCGCCAGCGCCCTCACCTCGGCCTGCCCCTCCGCCTGCCACAGAGCTGGCAGAAGGGGCCTGCTGGACTCCTGGGGTCTAAAACTTAACCTAGGTCGGCCCCCGAGGGGCCCCTCCCAAGGATCCTGGCAGCGCAATGCCGGGGAATTTTGAACCCCCGTGCCCCAGTGCTGGACTCACTCTGCCACCCCACAAGCACCCAGGGTGCTAGGGGTGTTGCCAGTCATTCAAGAAGGGAGAACAGGCAGGGCCCTCTGATTCCCCTGCTACCTTCAAAGGCCCCCCGCGCAAAAACTCTGGCTCCCACGCTCCTGCTCCCCAGCGCCCTAACCTCGGCCCACCCCTCCTCTCGCTGCAGAGCTGGTGGATCGGGCCTGCTGCCTTCCTGGGGGCTAAAACTATCCCTAGGTCGCCCCTAAGGGGACTCTCCCAAGTGGCCTGGCGCCGCATGCCAGGGATTGGGGACCCCCAAGTCCCAGCACTGGAAGCACCCTGCCGCCCGGCCGCCACATGGGGCGCTAGGGGCGTCACCAGTCCTTCAGGGCGACAGAACTGGCAGGACGCTCCAAGCCACCTGCGACCTTCAAATGCACCCCGAGCCAAAGCCAAAATATTCTGGCCCACGCCCCTGCTTGCCAGCTATCTCACCTCGACCCACACCTCCATTCACTGCACATGGGCGGCACGAGCCTGCCAGCCTACTGGGGGCTAACCCTAACCCTAAGTCGGCCCCCAAGGGGCCCGTCCCAACGGGCCTGAGGCCGCAACATCGGGTATTAGGGAGCCCCGATCCCCAGCGCCGTACTCACCCTGCCGCCCCGCCGCCACCCGGGATGCTAGGGGTGCCACTGGTCATTCAGGGCGGGAGAATGGGCAGGGGCCTCCGAGCCCGCGGGACCTTCGAAGGCCCCCCCATCCAAAATGCTTGATCCCATGCTCCCGCTCCTCAGCACCCTCACCTCGGCCCGCCCCTCCACTCGCCGCAGAGCCTGCGGATGAGGCCTGCCCTCCTCCTGGGGGCTACCCAGAACCCTAGGTTGTCCCCTGAGGGGCCCCTCCGAAGGGGCCTGGCACTGCAATGCCTGGGATTGGGGACCCCCGAGCCCCAGCGCCGGACTCACCTTATCGCCCCACCGCCACCCGGGCCGCCAGGAGCACCGTCGGTCATTCAGGGAGGGAGAATGGGCAGATCCCTCCAAGCCCCTGGTGACCATCGAAGGCCCCCCGCGCCAAAACGCTTGGGCCCATGCTCCCGCTCACCTGCGCCCTCATCTCGGTCCGCCCCTCCGCTCACTGTAGAGCCAGTGGATCGGGACTGCAGGCTTCCTGGGTGTTACCCTAACTTTTGGTGGGCCCCCAAGGGGCCCATCCCAGGTTCCTATTGCCGCAACACTGGGGATTGGGGACTCCGGAGCCTCAGCGCCAGACTCATCCTCCCGCCCTACCGCCACCTGGGCCGCTAGGGGCACCGCCGTTCATTCAGGAAGGGAGAACGGGCAGGGCCCTCCCAGCGACCGGCGACTTCGAAGGCCCCCCGCACCAAAATGCTTGGGCCCATGCTCCCGCTGGCCAGCGCCCTTACCTCGGCCCTCCCCTCCACTCGCCGCACAGCTGACGGATCGGGCCTGGGGGCCTTCTGGGGGCTAACCCTAAAGCTAGGTTGGCCCCCTCGTGGCCCCTCCCAAGGGGCCTGGCGCTGCAACGACGGGGAAAGGGGACTCCTGAGCCCCAGCGCTGGACTCACCATGCCCCCTGCCGCCACCCGGGCCACTAGGGGCACCGCCGGTCATTCAGGGCGGGAGAACGCGCAAGACCCTCCCAGCAAACGGCGACCTTCGAAGGCCCCCTGCACCAAAGCACTAGGGCCCATGCTCCCGCTCCCATCACCCTTACCTCGGCCTGCCCCTCCGCTCGCCACACAGCTGGCGAATCAGGCATCCTAGCCTCCTTGTGGCTAACCCTAACCCTAGGTAGGCCCCCTAGGGGCCCATCCCAAAGGGCCTGGCGCTGCAACACCGGGGATTGGGGACCCCCGAGCCCCAACGCCAGACTCTCCCTGCCGCCCCGCTGCTAAACGGGCCGCGAGGGGCGCTGTCGGTCATTCAGGGCAGGAGAACAGGCAGGGCCCTCCGAGCCCCTGGCAACCTTTGAAGTCCCCTTACGCCAAAATGCTTGGGCCCACCTTCCCGCTCGCCAGCGCCCTCATCTCATCCCACCCGTCCGCTCGTGCACAGCCGGAGGATCGGGCCTGCCGGCCTCCTGGGGGCTAACCCTAATCCTAGGTCAGACCCAAGGGGCCCCTGTCAAGGGGCCTGGCGCCGCAACGCGGGGATTGGGGACACCCAAGCTGCAGCGCTGGACTCACCCTGCCGCCCCGCCGCCATTCGGGCCGCTAGGGGTACAGCCTGTCATTCAGGGCGGGAGAATGGGCAGGGCCCTCCTAGCCCCCGGCGACATTCGAAGTCCCCCTGCACCAAAACATTTGGGCCCAGGCTCCCGGGCCTGCCGGCCTCCTGGGGGCTAACACTAACCCTAGGTTAGTGATAGCCTACTAAGGGGCCTGGCCCCACAACGCCGGGGATTGGGGACCCCAGAGCCCCAGCCAGGACTCATTTTGTCGTCCCGTCGCCACCCGGGCTGCTAGGGGAGCCGCCGTTCATTCAGTGTGGGAGAACAGGCAGGGCCCTTCGAGCCCAAGGCGACATTCGAAAGTGCCCCGCCCCAAAATGCTCCCATGGTCCCCCTCGCCAGCGCCCTCACCTCAGAACACCGATCCGCTCGCCGCACAACTGACATTTCGGGATTGCCAGCCTCCTGCGGTCTAACCCTAACCCTAGGACAGCCCCCGAGGGCGTACATCCCAAGGGGCCTGGCACTGCACGCTGGAGATTGGTGACCCCCGAGCCGCAGCGCCGGACTCACCTTGCTGCCCCACTGTACCCGGGCCGCTAGGGGCACCGCCAGTCATTCAGTGTGGGAGAATGGGCAGGGCCCTCTGAGCCCCCGGAGACCTTTGAAGGCCCCCAGCGACAAAATGCTTCGGCCCACGCTCCCGCTTGCCAGTGCCCTTACCTCGGCCCGCCCCTCCACTCACCTCACAGCTGGTGGATCAGGCCTGCCAGCCTCCTGGGGGCTAACCCTAACCGTAGGTCGGCCCCCGAGGGGCCCGTCCGATGGGGCCTGGTGCCACAACGCCTGGGATTGCTGACACCCAAGCCCCAGCGCCGGACTCACCCTGCTGCCCCGCCGCCAACCCGGCCGCTGGGGGCGCCGCTGGTCATTCAGGGCGGGAGAATGGGCAGGGCCCTCCGAGCCCATGGCAATCTTCGAAGGCCCCCCATCCTAAACACTTGAGCCCTCCCTCCGGCTCCTCAGCGCCCTCACCTCGGCCCTCCCCTCCGCTCGCCGCAGAGCCGGCGGATGAGGCCTGCCCTCCTAGGGTGTCCCCTGAGGGGCCTAGGTTGTCCCCTGAGGGGCCCCTCCGAAGGGGCCTGGCACCGCAATGCCGGGGATTTGGGACCCCCGAGCCCCAGTGCTGGACTCACTCTGCCACCTCGCAAGCACCCAGGGCGCTAGGGGCGTTGCCAGTCATTCAGGAAGGGAGAACGGGCAGGGCCCTCCGATCTCCCTGCGACCTTCGAAGGCCCCCCGTGCAAAAACTATGGCTCCCATGCTCCTGCTCGCCAGCGCCCTAACCTCGGCCCATGCCTAAGCTTGCTGCAGAGCTGGCGGATCAGGCCTGCTGGCTTGCTGGGGGCTAACCCTATCCCTAGGTCGCCCCCGAGGGGCCCCTCCCAAGTGGCCTGGCGCTGCATGCCATTGATTGGGGACCCCCAAGTCCCAGCGCCAGACGCACCCTGCCACCCCGCCGCCACCTGGGGTGCTAGGGGCGTCGCCAGTCCTTCAGGGCGACAGAATGGGCAGGACCCTCTGAGCCACCTGCAATCTTCAAAGGCACCCCGAGCCAAAGCCAAATGCTATGGCCTACGCTCCCGATCACCAGCTACCTAACCTTGACCCACACCTCCATTCACTGCACATGGGCGGAACGAGCATGCCAGTCTCCTGGGGGCTAACCCTAACCCTAGGTCAGTCCCCGAGGGGCCCGTCCCAAGGGGCCTGGCGCCGCAGCGCTGGGTATCAGGGACTGCCGAGCCCCAGCGCCGGACTCACCGTGCTGCCCCACCACCACCCGGGCCGCTAGGGTGTCCCTGGTCATTCAGTGCAGGAGAATGGCAGGGCCCTCCGAGCCCACGGCGACCTTCGAAGGCCCCCACATCCAAAACGCTTGAGCCTATGCTCCCCATCCTCAGCACCCTCACCTTGGCCCACTCCTCCACTCCCTGCAGAGCTGGGGGATGAGGACTGCCCTCCTCCTGCGGCTACACATAACCCTAGGTTGGCCCCTGAGGGGCCCCTCCGAAGGGGCCTGGCACCGCAATGCCTGGGATTGGGGACCCTCGAGCCCCAGTGCCAGACTCACTATGTTGCCCCGCCACCACCCGGGCCCCTAGGAGCACCGTCGGTCATTCAGGGAGGGAGAATGGGCAGATCCCTCTGAGCCCCTGGCAACCTTCGAAGGCCCCCCCGTGCCAAAGCGCTTGGGCCCATGCTCCCGCTCGCCTGCACCCTCACCTCGGTCTACCCCTCCGCTCGCTGCACAGCCAGTGGATCTGGACTGCCAGCCTCCTGGGTGTTACCCTAACCGTTGGTGGGCCCCCTAGGGGCCCATCCCAGGTTCCTATTGCCGCAACACCGGGGATTGGGGACTCCCGAGCCCCAGCGCCCAACTCACCCTCCTGCCCTACTGCCACCTGGGCCGCTAGGGGCGCCGCTTTCATTCAGGGAGGGAGAATGGCAAGGGCCCTCCAAGTCACCGGCGACTTTCGAAGGCCCCCTGACCAAAACGCTTGGGCCCACGCTCCCGCTGGCCAGCGCCCTTACCTCGGCCCTCCCCCCCGCTCGCCGCACAGCTGGCTGATTGGGCCTGCGGGCCTTCTGGGGGCTAACCCAAACCCTAGGTCGGCCCCCTAGTGGCCCCTCCCAAGGTGCCTGGAGCCTCAACGACGGGGATTGGGGACTCCTGAGCCCCAGCGCCGGACTCACCATGCCCCCCACCGCCGCCTGGGCCACAAGGGGCACCCCCGGTCATTCAGGGCGGGAGAACAGGCAGGACCCTCTGAGCCCCTGGTGACCTTCGATGGCCTCTCGCTCCAAAACTTTGGGCCCACTTTCCCGCTCGCCAATACCCTCATCTCAACCCGCCGCTCCGCTCACCGCACAGCCGGGAGATTGGGTCTCCTGGCCTCCTGGGGGTAACCCTAACCCTAGGTCAGCACCTGAGGGGGCCCTCCCAAGGGGCCTCGCGCCACAACGCCGGGGATTGGGGACCCCGAGCGCCAGCACCTGACTCACCTGCCGCCCAGCCGCCACTCGGAGGCTTGGGGTGCTGCCGTTCATTCAGGGCGGGAGAACGGGCAGGGCCCTCGGAGACACGGTGAACTTCGAAGGCCTCCTGCGCCAAAACGCCCAGGCCCACCCTCCCACTCACCAGCGCCCTCACGTAGGTCTGCCACTCCTCTCTTCACACAGCTGGCGAATAGGGCCTGCTGGCCTCCTAGGGGCTAAACCTAACCCTAGGTTGGGCCCCGAAGGGCCCCTCCCAAGGGGCCTGGTGCCACAACGCCGGGGTTGGGGACCCCCAAGCCCCAGTGCCTGATGCACCCTGCCGCCCCTCCCCACCCAGGCCGCTAGGGGCGCCGCCATTCATTCACCATGGGAGGATGGACAGGGCCCTCCGAATCCCCGCCAACTTTCGAAGGCACCCCGAACCAAAATGCTTGGGCCCAGGCTCATATTCACCAGAACCCTCACCTCAGCCCAACTCTCCGCTCAACGCCCAGGTGGTGTATCGGGCCTGCCGGCCTCCTGGGGGCTAACCCTAACCATAGTTCCGCCCCCGAGGGGCACTTCCCAGGGGCCTGGCATCACAACGCTGGGGATGGGGACCCCGAGTCCAAGTGCCAGACTCACCCTGCTGCCCTTCAGCCACCTGAGCTGCTAGAGACCACTGGTCAATCAGGGCGGGAGAATGGGCAGGGCCCTCGGAGCCCCCGCTGACCTTCGAAGCCCCCCCCCGTGCAAAAACATTGGTTCCCATCCTCCTGCTCGCCAGCGCCCTCACCTCAGCCCGCCCCTCCGCTTGCTGCAGAGCCAGTGGATAGTGTCTGCCAGGATCCTGGGGGCTAACTGAAATCCTAGGTCGGCCCCGTGGGGCACAACCCAAGGGGCCTAGCTCTGCAACGCTGGGGATTGGTGACTCAGAGCCCCAGAGCCAGACTCACCCTGCCGCACTGTTCCCACCCAGGCCGCTAGGGGCGCCGCCGCTCATTCAGGGTGGGAGAACGGACAGGGCCCTGGAGAAACCATCGACATTTGAAGCCTCCTGCGCCAAAATGCAGGGGCCCACGCTCCTGCTCGCCAGAGCCTTTACCTCGGCCCGTGCACCTCTCGCCGTCCAGCCAGAGGATTGGGCCTGCCGGCCTCCTGGGTGCTAACTCTAACCCTAGGTCCGCCCATGAGGAGCCCCTCCCAAGGGGCCTGGCCCCTCAATGCTGGGGATTGGGGATCCCTGAGCTGCAGTGCGGAACTCACGCTGCCGCCCCACCTCCAACGGAGCCGCAAAGCACGCCGCTGGTTATTCAGGGCAGGAGAATGGGCAGGGCCCTCTGAGACATGGCAACATTCAAAAGCCCAGGGTGCAAAAACGCTGGGGACCACGCTCCCACTCTGCATCACCCTCAACTTGGCCCGCACCTCCGCTCTTCGCAGAGCCAGCGACTCGGGCCTGCCGGCCTCCTGGGCGCTAACCCTAACCCTAGGACAGCCCTTGAAGGTCCCTTCCTAAGGGGCCTGGCGACGCAACACCAGGGATTGGGGACCCCCAAGCCCCAGCGCCAGATGCATGCTGCCGCCCGCCCCACACATGCTGCTAGGGGTGCCGCCATTCATTCAGGGTGGGAGAACTGGAGGACCCTCCGAACCCCTGCCGACATTCGAAGGCGCACCGAACCAAAAAGCTTGGACCCAGGCTCATGTTCACCACCACCCTCACCTCGCCTCAATTCTCTGCTCGACGCACAGGTGGTGTATCGGGCCTGTGGGGCTCCTTGAGGCTAACCCTAACCATAGGTCGGCCCCCGAGGGGCTCTACCCAAGGGGCCTGGCATCACAACGCTGGGGATGGGGATCCTGAGCCCATGTGCCGGACTCACCCTGCTGCCCTTCAACCACTGGAGCCGCTAGAGGCCCCGCCGGTCAATCAGGGCAGATCGGGCAGGGCCCTCCGAGCCCACACTGACCTTTGAAGGCTCCCTGCGCAAAAACGTTGGCTCCCAGGATCCTGCTCACCAGCGCCCTCGCCTCGTCCCGCCCCTCTGCTTGCTTCAGAGCTGGTGGATAGGGCCTGCTGGGCTTCTGGCAGCTAACCAAAACCCTAGGTTGGCCCTGTGGGGACATCCCCAGAGGCCTGGCTCTGCAATGCTGGGGATTGGTGACTCAGAGCCCCAGAGCCAGACTCACCCTGCCGCACTGTCCCCACCCAGGCCGCTAGGGGCGCCGCAGGTCATAGAGGGCGAGAGAAGGGCAGGGCTTTCTGAGCCACCAGTGACATTCAAAGGCTCCCCGTGCCAAAACACTGGTGCCCACGCTCCCCCTCCCCAGCGCCCTCACCTCCGCCTGCACCTCCGCTCGCCGCACAGTGTGCGGATTGGGCCTGAAGGTCTCCTTGTGGCTAACCCTAACCCTAGGTTGGCGCCCCAGGGGCTCCTCCCAAGGGTCCTGGTGCCACTACACCGGGGATCTGGGACCCCAAGCCCCAGAGCCAGACTCACCCTCCCACAACGCTGCCTCCCGGGCCGCGAGGGGCGCCGCCGGTCATTCAGGGCGGGAGAATGGACAGAGCCCTGGAGAAACCGGGACATTTGAAGCCTCCAGCGCCAAAATGCAGGGGCCCACAATCCCGCTCCCCAGCGCCTTTAGCTCGGCCCACCCACCTCTCGCCGCCCAGCCAGAGGATCAGGCCTGCCATCCTCATGGGGGCTAACTCTAACCCTAAGTCGGCCCAGGAGGAGCCCCTCCCAAGGGGCCTGGCACCGCAACACCGGGGATTGGGGATCCCCGAGCCACAGCGTGGGATTCACCCTGCCACCCCACTGCCAACAGAGCCGCTAGGGGTGTCACTGGTTATTCAGAGCAGGAGAATGGGCAGGGCCCTCCGAGACATGGCACATTCGAAGGCCCAGGGCGCCAAAACGCTGGGGCCCACGCTCCCGCTCTGCATCCCCCTCAACTCAGCCCACACCTCCGCTACTCGCACAGTCGGCGACTCGGGCCTGCCGGCCTCCTGGGCGCTAACCCTAACCCTAGGACGGCCCCTGAGGGTCCCTTCCTAAGGAGCCTTGCGGTGCAACGCCAGGGATTGGCGACCCCCAAGCCCCAGCGCCGGGTGCACCCTGCAATCCCGCCCCACACGGGCCGCTAGGGGCGCCGCCATTCATTCTCGGCGGGAGAACTGGCAGGGGCCTCCGAACCCCCACCCACCTTCAATGGCTCCCAGAACCAACATGCTTGTGCCCAGGCTCATGTTCACCAGCACCCTCACCTCGGCCCAACTCTCCGCTCCACGCACAGGCGGTGTATAGGGCCTGCCGGCCTCCTGGGGGCTAACCCTAACTGTAGGTCGGCCCCTTAGGGGCCCTTCTCAAGTGGCCTGGCGCCCCAACGCCGGGGATGGGGCAACCGAGCCCAAGTGCCAGACTCACCCTGCTGCCCTTCAGCCACCTGAGCCACTAGGGACCCCGCTGGTCATTCAGAGCGGGAGAACGGGCAGGTCCCTCCGAGCCCCCACTGACCTTCGAAAGCCCCCCACGCTAAAACGCTTGGGCTCATGCTCAGGCTCGCCAGCGCCCTCACCTCGGCCCACCCTGCTGCGTGCCGCACAGACGCTAATCGGGTCCACCGGCATCCGGGGGGCTAACCGTAACCCTAGATCGACCCTTGAGGGGCCCCTCCCAAGGGGCCTGGCGCTGCAACACAGGGGATTGGGGACCCTGAGCCTCAGCACCTGACTCACCCTGCCACCCAGCCGCCACCCAGGGGCTTGGGGTGCTGCCGTTCATTCAGGGCGGGAGAACGGGCAGGGCCCTCCGATACACGGTGTCTTTTGAATCCCCCCCGCGCCAAAATGCCTGGGCCCACGCTCCCAAACACCAGCACCCTCACCTAGGTCCGCCACTCCACTCTCCACACAGCTGGCGAATAGGAACTGCCGAGTTCCTAGGGGCTAAACCTAACCCTAAGTTGTCATCCGAGGGGCCCCTCCCAAGGGGCCTGGTGCCGCATCGCTGGGGATTGGAGATACCTGAGCCTCAGGGCCTGACTCACCCTGCCACCCCTCACCACCCGGGCCGCTAGGGGCACCGCCGTTCATGCAGGGTGGGAGAACAGGCAGGGCCCTCGAGACCCCGGCGACCTTTGAAAGCCCCAAGTCAAAACGCTGGTGCCCAGGCTCCTGCTCGCCAGCACCTTTACTTTGGCCCGCCCCTCCTCTCACAGTCTAGCTGGCATATCGGGCCTGCCGGCCTCCTGGGGGCTAACCCTAACCCTAGGTTGGCCCAGAGGGGCCCCTCCCAAGGGGACTTGTGACCAAAGCTGGGGATTGGGGACAGCCGAGCCGCAGCGCTGGACTCACCCTGCCGTCCTGTCGACATCAGGCTCTCTGGGGCATCACTGGTCCTTCAGGGTGGGAGAATGGGCAGGGCCCTCGAGACTCCAGTGAATTTTGAAGGCCATCCGCGCCAAAATGCTGGGGCCCACGCTGGAGCTCGCCAGCGCCTTCACCTCAGCCTGCCCCTCCGCCCTCTGCACAGCTGGCAGATCAGGCCTGCCGGCCTCCTGGGGGCTAACTCTAATCCTAGGTTGGCCCCAGAGGGGCCCCTCTGAAGGGGCCTGCCGCCACAACGCCGGGGATTGGGGACCCTCGAGTCGTAATGCCGGACTCACCCTGCTGCCCCGCTGACACCAGTGGTGCTAGGGCGCCACAGATCGTTTTGGGTGGGAGAACGGGCAGGGCCCTCTGAGCCTCGGTGAACTTTGAAGGCCCCAGCACCAAAACGCTGGGGCCCACGCTCCGCTCGCCAGCGGCCTCACCTCGGACCGCGACTCCATTCACCTCAAGATGGTGGATTGAGCCTGACGGCCTCCTGAGGGCTAACTCTAACCCTACCTTGGCCCCAGAGGGGCCCTTCCCAAGGGGCCTCGCACTGCAACGTCGGGTATAGGGAAGCCCGAGCCTCAGCACTGGACTCACCCTGCCGCCCCGCCATCACCCGGGCCGCTAGGGGCGCCGCCGGTCATCCAGGTGAGGGAACGAGCAGGGCCCTCCGAGCCCCCAGTGACTTTCGAAGGCCCCCTGCTCCAAAACGCGGGACCACGCTCCCACTCGCCAGCGCACTCACCTCGGCCCGCCCCACTGCTCGCCACTCAGCAGGTGGATTGGGCCTGCCGGGCTACTGGGGGCTAAACCTAACCCTAGGTTGGCCTCCAAGGGGCCCCTCCCAAGGGGCCTGTCGCCGCAACACCGGGGATTGATGACCCCTAAGCCCCAGCGCTGGACTCACCCTGCTGCCCCGCTGGCACCCAGGCCACTAGGGGCGCCACTGGTCATTCAGGGCGGGAGAATGGGCAGGGCCCTATGAGTCCTGGTGAACTTCTAAGGGCCCATGTTCCAAAATGCTTGGGCCCATGCTCCCGCTAAGCAGCGCCCTCACTTCGACCCGCCCCTCTGCTCAACGCACAGCCAGCTGATCAGGTCTGCCAGCCTCCTGGGGGCTAACCCTAACCTTAGGTTGGCCCCCAAGGGGAACCTCCCAAGGGGCCTGGCACAGCAACGCCAGGGATTGGGGACCCCCGAGCCCCAGCACCATACTCTCCGTGCCGCCCCGCTGACACCGGGCACGCTGGGGCATTACTGTTCATTCAGGGTGGGAGAACAGGCAGGGCCCTCGAGACCCCAGCGACCTTCCAAGGCCCCCCGTGACATAATGCTTGGGCCCACGCTCCAGTTCGCCGGCGCCCTCGCCTCGGCCTGGCCCTCCGCTACCGCACAGCTGGCAGATAATGTCTACTGGAATCCTGGGCGCTAACAGTAACCCTAGGATGGCCCCAGAGGGGCCCCTCCCAAGGGGCCTTGCGCTGCAATGCATGGCATTGGGGACCCCCAAACCGCAAAGCCAGACTCACACTGCCAACCTGCCACCACCCAGGCGCTAGGGGCGCCGCCGCTCATTCAGGGCGGGAGAACGGACAGGGCCCTCCGAGCCTCTAGCGACTTTCAAAGGCCCCCTGCGCCAAAACGCTAGATACCATACTCCTGCTCGCCAGCGCACTCACCTCATCCCACTCCTCCACTCCCCGCACAACTGGCACATGGGTCCTGCTGGCCTACTGGGTCTAACCCTAACCCTAAACCCTAACCCCTAACCTTAAACCCTAAACCTTAACCCCTAAACCTAACCCTAACTCTAACTTCTAACCCTTACCCTAACCATAACCCTACTCTAAACCTAACAATAAACCCTAATCCTTAAACCCTAAACCCTAACATTAACACTAAACCCTAAACCCTAACCCCTAACCCTAATCACGAAACCTTAAACTCTAAACCCTAACCTTAACCACTAACTATAAAACCCCAAACCCTAACCCTAAACCCTAACCCTACCCGGCCTTACCATACCCCTAACCCTACCCCTAAACCATAACCTAACCCTAAACCTAACCCTAATCCTACCCTAACCTGTACCCTAACCCTAAACGTAACCCTAACACATACTCTAATCTGTACCTTAACCCGTACCCTAACCCTAACCCTAACCCGTACCCTAAGCCGTACCCAAATCCGTACACCAACACTTACCCTAAACCGTACCCTAAACCGTACCCTAAACTGTACCCTAATGTGTACCCTAACCCATACCCTAACCCTAACACGTATTCTAAACCTAACCCGTACTCCAACCCTAACCCTAACCCTAAACCCTAACCCTTACCCTAAACCCTAATCTGTACCCTAACTCGTAACCTCTAAACTGTAACCCCTAAACCCAACCCTAACCCGTACCCTCTCCTTACCCTAACCCTAACCCTTACCCTCAATCATACCCTAACCGTAACCCATACCCTAACCTTAACCCATACCCTAAACCGTACCCTAACCCCGGGGATTAGTAAACCTGAGCCCCACCATGGGACTCAGCCTGCCACCCCTCAGGAAACCATGCCCCTTGGGGCGCCACAGAGCATCCCGTGCAGGAAAACTGGTAGGGCCCCCCTGAGCCCCCAGCGATCCTCGGCGGCCCCATACACCCCAACCCTGAGGCCCACGCTCATCCCGCCCCACACCTTCCCTTCAGCTTGCCACCGAGCTCGTCGCAGAGCCAGCAGATCAGGCCTGCCGGGTTCCTGGGGCCTAGAACTGACCCTAGGTCAGCTGGGTAGGGCCTCTCCCCTGGGGCCCGGTGCCGCAGCCCCAGGGACTGGGGACACCTGAGCCCCACTGCAGGACAAAGCCTGCCAGCCCGCAGGAAACCGTGCCCCTTGGGAGGCTGTAGAGCATTCAGGGCGGGAGAACCAGGAGGGCCCCCAGAGCCCCCAGCGAACATCGGCAATCCCTAAACCCAACCTTGAAGCCCATGCTCACCCCACCCCACACCCTCACCTCAGCCCATGGCGGAGCTCGCCACATAGTGGGCAGATCTGGCCTGCGGGGTTCCTGGGCGCCAACCCTAACCCTCGTTCATCTGTGGAGGGGCCCCTCCCAAGGAGCCTGGAGCCGCAGCTGCGGGCATTTGGGACACCTGAGCCCCACAGCAGCACTCAGTCTGCCACCCCGCAGGAAACCGTGCCCCTTGGGAGGCCATAGAGCATTCAGGGCGGGAGAACCAGGAGGGCCCTCCTGAGCCACCAGCGAACTTCGGCGGCCTCCCGCACCGGAACCCTGAGGCCCATGCTCACCCTCCCCACACCCTCACCTCAGCCCGTGTAGCTCGCCATACAGCCAGCAAATCGGGCCTGCGGGGCTCCTGGGCCTAACCCTAGCCCTAGGTTGGCCGTGGGTATGGGGGCCTCCCCAGGAGCCTTACACCGCAGCCCCGGGGAATTGGGATACCTGTGCCCCACTGCAGGACTCAGCTTGCCACCCGACAGGAAACATTGCCCCTTGGGGCTCTAAGGAGCCTACAGGGCACGAGAACTTGGGGAGGCCCCCAGAGCCCATCCCCATCATTTGGCAGCCCCCCATGCCCCAACCCTGAGGCCCATGCTCACCCTCCCCCATGGCCTCCTCTCAGCCCTCCACAGAGCTCGCCTAACAGCCTGCAGATTGTCCCTGCTGGGCTCCGGGACCCTAACCCTTACCCTAGGTTGGGCAGAGAGGGGCCCCTCCCCAGGGTCCTGGCAACCAACTCCAGGGGATGGGGACACCAAAGCCCCACCGCAGGACTCAGCCTGCAACCCACAGTAAACTGTACCATTTTGGGACACAACAGAGCATTCAGGGCAAGAGATTTGGGGCACCCCCTGAGAGCCCCTTCTGGTGAACCCCGACCTTTGTGGGCCCTTCCAGATGAAACCCCAAGGCTCACACTCACCCGCCCTTGTGCCCTCATCTCACTCGGCATGAGAGTTCTCTGAGCACTGGGCAGTTCAGATCTGCTGTCTCTTGAGGCCTAACCTAACCCTGGGTCTTCTGCTGAGGGTCCCTCCCCGTTTGACTGCCTCCAAGGCACCAGGCATTGGGCTCACCACAGCACGACTAGAGGACTCAGCCTGCCCCACAGCAGGAAACTGTCCATTTGGGGCTGCAGCAAGAATTCATAGGAAAATAGGAGGGCCCCCTTCAGCCCATCCCAGGCAACCCCCACTTTCAGAGATCTCCCCGGATCCAATTAGTAGCTTCACAATGACCTTTAAACTTGCTCTCCACAGAGATCTTTTGAAATTCTCCACACTTCCAACCGATGGCACCATCCAGCTTCAGTGCCTTACCCAGCTTTAGGTCTTGAGATGGATTAAAATGGGAAGTCACTTCACTGATGACAACGTACTGGTGACCAAAAGATACATGCATAAATGCTTCATATCACTTGGCTTTAGGGAAATGCAAATCTAAACCCCTATAGATGCCATATCACACGAGGCTGAATATCTAAAAATAAGAAGACATGAAACTATACATGTTGGAGAGGATGTGGTGAAACAGGAACCCTCTTACACCCCTGTACGAATGCAGTCCGGTACAGCCACTCTTGAAAATGGTATGGAGTTTCCTCAAGAAGTTATAAATAAAGTTACCCTATGTCCCAGCAATTGCACTACTGGCTATTTACCCCCAAAGAGACAGAGGTAGTGAAGACGGGACACATGCACCCCAGTGTTCATAGCAGCAATAACCATAATAGACAAGCTGTGGAAGAATTGCAGATGACCATGGATAGATGAATGGATAAAGAAGATGTGGATCATATATATAATGGAATATTACTCAGCCATCAGAAAGGATGAGTACTTACCATCACACCGACCTGGGTGGAGCTGGAGGGTATTATGCTGAGTGGAATAAGCCAATGAAAGAAAGACAATGATCATATGCTTTCACTCCTATGTGGAATATCAGAAACAAGGAAGAAGACCATAGGACAAGGAAGGGAAAATAGAATGGGAAGTCATCAGAGAGGGAGAAAACCCATAATGGACGCTTAACTATCACAAGAAACTGATGATTGTTGGAGGAGAAGTTGGGGGGGTAACTGGGTGAGTAGCATTAAGGAGGTCACACGATACAATGAGCACTGGGTGTTACACATGACTGAAAATTTATTGAAGACTACATCTGAAACGAATGATGTACTGTAAGTTGGCTAATTGAATTTAAATTAAAGAACAAAAGACCTCGAATAAACAATCCTACACATTTGTATGGAACCACTAAAGATTCCGAACAGCCAGTGCAATGTGGAAAAGAAAAACAAAGCTGGAGGACTGACAATTTCAGATTTCAGGTTATACTACAAAGCTGCAGTCATCCTAACAAGACAGTACGGCACAAAAATAGACACAGCGACCAAAGGAACAGGATACAAGTTCAGACAGAAACCCACAATTATGTGGTTCGTGAATCTTCCACAAAGCAAGCAACGATATCAAAAGGGAAATGGACAGTCTCTACAACAAATGGTGTTGGGAAAACTAGACAGCTATGCACAAAAGAATGAAATTAGACTGCTTTCTTACACAATACAGACAAACAGAAAACAGTTTCAAGACCTCAATATGAGACCTGAATCCATAAAAATCCTACAGGAGGGAAGACAGTAACTTCTTGACATGGACCATACCAACGTTTTTCTAGACTGTGTCCTGAGGCAAAGGAAATGAAAGCAAAAATAAACTATTGGGAATACAGCAAAATAAAAAGTTTCCACATGGCAGAAGAACAATGAAAACGTAAAAATAATAAGACAACTTACTCAAAGGGAGAAGATATTTGCAAAGATCATATGCAATAAAGGGATAGTGTCCAAAACATATACAACTGATACTACTCGACCCCCCAAAAAACAAATACTCCAGTTAAAAAATAGGCAGAAGCCATGGACAGACATTTCTCCAAAGAAGAAATACAAATGGCCAACAGTCCCATGAAAAGATGTTCACCATCACCCATCATCAGGAAAATGTAAATCCAAAGGACAATGAGGTAATACCTCAAACCTGTCAGAATGGCTAACATCAAAAGCACAACAAAGAGCAGCTGTTGGGAGGATGTGGATAAAGGGGAATCCTAGCGAACTGTGGGTGGGAATGCAAACTGTGTTGGCCACCGTGGAAAACAGTATGAAGGTTCCTCAAAAAATTAAATATAGAACTACCCTATGATCCAACAATCACACTACTCGTATTTACCCAAAGAATAGGAAAACAGTAACATAAAAGGATACGTGCACCCCTATGTTTCTTGCACCATTATTTACAATATCACCATATGGAAGCAACCCAAGTGTCTGTAGAAAAATTGACAAATGCGATGATAGGTGTGTGTATTCACACACACACACACACACACACACACTCACACACACACAATGGAGTATTACTCGGCTTGAAAAAGAATGAAACCTTGCTATTTGCAGACACATGGATGGAGCTAGAGAGTATTATCCTAACTAAAATCAGTCAGTCAGAGAAAGACAAATCCCATACGATGTCATTCTAATGGGGAATTTACAAAACAAACAAAATAAGTAACTAAAAGAGAAAAAGGAGACACACCGAAATACAAACTCTTAACAATAGAGAACAAACGGATGGTTACCAGAGAGGAGGTGGATAGAGGGATGAGTGAAATAGATGAAGGGGATTAAGAGGACGCTTTTCTTGATGACCACTGAGTAATATATAGAATTACTAAATCACTCTCTTGTACACCTGAAATGAATGTAACACTGTATGTTAGCTCTACTGGGATTAAAATAAATTTTAAAAAATTTTTCTTTCAGGAAGCTCTTTGAAAAAGCTTTTCCTGTGCAATGTGCATAAGCCCTACTTGGGAGGATTCACTCTACAGTAATTATTCACTCCATGCCTCAAATTCATATTTCACTGAGTTCTTACCGTGGATTCCACCCACGGGAGCCATGGTCCTTTTCTGTCAAGGCTCAGCACCTATGCATTCAAGATTGGAAGTAGAGACACATGTCACATCACAGTCCAGAAAGCTACTATTGTTTCTGTTTCAGTGTGAGAGAGTCACAGACTTTGGGACAGGTTTCAGAGCAGGTTTATTATGGATCCTGGATCTCTACTTCAATGTTCATTGCCTGGATCCATTTGGCTAATAGGTTCCCTGTGGATGGGCTTGCTTCCAAGCTCTTACATGGAAGATGCAAAGGTGGGTGGGCTTGGTGCGGGACAGGAAGAAGACCAAAAACAGACAAGGGTCCGACACCTCCCCTGATCCAGGAACTGCTATGGGAGAGGGTACAGGTGGGAGAATTCATGCGAAACATCAAGGTCACCAGCTGAACACAGGAGGCACAGGTCAAGGGATCTGGAGATGCAGCGGTTGAAGGCTGCTCTGAGCTACCTCTGGGAGGAAGGGAGGGATGGAATGAGGAGACATTGCCTGCTCCTGGCCCATGCCAGCTGCCCACCGCTCCGACACGCATCCGTCTACACAGCTGACACAGCCTGGGCTCAGGATGGGCTGGCTCGCGTCCCTCAATCCTCAGTGGGACAGCTGTCCCCCAGGGCTCAGAGACATGCTGAGGGAGATGAGAGGGAAAGCTGCCCCACCCTGGTCACCCCCTCTTTAGGCAAACAGCCCTTCAGAACTGCTAAAAAAACCCACTAACGGGGTTGAAAGACTTGCCATGGATGAACTAAAGCATAGAGATATGTAAAATAACATTCATTTTTAAGTTCAGAGCTGTCATCTCAGGAAGTGGGGAGAGCTTCCCTGAAGAAGACTGAGGGGAGGGCAGGCCATGCTGAAAAGGGAGACATGGCTCTCCTGATTGGGGACCTGCAGCCCCCTTCCAGGACAGGGCATCATCCTCACATCAAAAGAGATCCATGGAAGTGTTCCATCAGGGCCAGATGTTTGTCTCGAGAAGGCTACCCTGGCATTGGACTGCACAGGGCACCAGGGACGAGGGCCAGATGGAGGACGGACAATACCCCGGAGGCCATGGGTAAGAGCAGAGGCACAGGACCTTGAAGATGATGATGAAAAGCAGGAGGTGGCAGCATGGAGCCGTCCCGAAAGTATCATGGGAGCAGCGCCCACAGCTTCACTGAATGGGTGTCTTCTGTGCCAGGTGTGGCTGACGTCGGTGGGCTCCAGACTAGTCCTGACCACAACTCTCGGAAGTGTGCACCACCCCCGTCCTCCTCTCCCCTTGCAGCTGCTAGGAATCACGTTCACAGACAATGGTCAGCTTTCGTGGAAAGCAAGCAGTGGCTCCCGCACACGCTGCACCTCTGGTGTTGGTCCAGTGCGACCCTTGTGCCTGGCAAGACACTGATGTCTACCTGTCTCCATACAAATCCACAGACAGGAGGGTGTCCCTGAATTCCACAGGACCTGATGAGACAGATCCACAGAAACCAACACCCAGTGGATCACTCGGGACCTCACCTATGGTCATGGAGCTCACCATACCCTATTTCTGTCACTTACTACAGAAAGCCTGGTTATGATCCCCCACAATACCATACATCCTGGTTGCTGACCTGGTGTCATGCCATGAACCCACATAGCACCTTTCTTTAAGTGAAGGCTATGCCTACACCTCCTAGAAAATATTTCTAATGAAGTACAAGTCCATCAGGACTATGGTGTGAACGGTAGCACACAGCTTTTATGGTAGTAGTCAGGATTCTAACAAGGGTTAACCCCACCCCCTGTCTCACAAAACCTTCCTCCATCCCCACTGAACTCATGGTCTGCCCTCAGAAAACCCTCCAGGAAACAAACCTTTCATCTGAATGCTCTTTTCACCTTCTGCTTCAAATCTTGTCCAACCACAATGATATGAAACTAGAAATCAGTCTAAAGAAAAAAATGGGACAGTCAAAAATAGGTGGAGATTGGGGGGCCTGGGTGGCTCAATCGTTAAGGATCTGCTTTCAGCTCTGGTCTTGATCCCAGGATCGTGGGATCTAGCCCCATATCAGGCTCCTTGCTCAGTGGGAAGCCCACTTTTCCCTCTCCCACCCCCTTGCTTGTGTTCACTCTCTCGCTGTCTCACTCTCTGTCAGATACTTAAATAATCTTAAAAAAATATGTGGAGATTTAACAACATGCTACTGAACAACCAACAGTCAAAGAAGAAATCAAAAAAATTTTAGAAGTACCTTGACACTGATGAAAAAGACAACCTACAAAAACTTATGGGATGCAGCAGAAGTAGCTTTATGGGGGACATTCATAGCAATTCAAGTCTTCATCATTCCATGAGAATGGTCTCCAATAAACAACCTGATTTATGTGGTAAAGAAGTAGAAAAAAAAAACAACAAACAAAGCCCCAAATTAGTAGAAATAAGGAAATAACAAAAAGGAATGCATAAATAAATCCAATGGATATTAAAAGACAAAAAAAAAACAACAATGAAAATGAGAGCGGCCTTTTTTGGAAAGATAAACAAAACTGACAAACTTAGCTAGACTCACCAAGAAAGACAGAGGACTCGAATACAATCAGGAAAATAAGATAATGGATTCCTGTCTCATATCAAAATCAAAAGAACTCTTCAACCTTGGACACAACAACTTCTTGCAAGCCACGTCTCTAAAGGCAAAGGAAATAAAAGCAAAAATGAACTATTGGCACTTCATCAGGATAAAAAGCTTCTGCTTGGCAAAGCAAATGATCAAAAAACAAAAAGGCAACCTATGGAATCGAAGAAGATATCTGCAAATGATATTACAGATAAAGGGCTGGTTTCCAAGATCTATAAAGAACTCCTCAAACTCGACACCCAAAAAATGGGCAGAAGGCACAAAGAGATACTTCTCCAGAGAAGACATACAAATGGCCAACAGACACATGAAAAAATACTCCACATCACTTGCCATCAGGCAAATACAAATCAAAACGACAATGAGATACCACCTTACACCAGATAGAATGGTTAAAATTAACCATGCAAGGGGCACCTGGGTGGCACAGCGGTTAAGCGTCTGACTTCGGCTCAGGGCATGATCCTGGCATTATGGGATCGAGCCCCACATCAGGCTCCTCCGTTATGATGCTGCTTCTTCCTCTCCCACTCCCCCTGCTTGTGTTCCCTCTCTCGCTGGCTGTCTCTATCTCTGTGGAATAAATAAATAAAATCTTGAAAAAAAATTAACAAGACAGAAATAAAAAAATGTCAGAGAGGATGTGGAGAAAGGGGAGCCCTCTTACACTACTCGTGAGAATTCAAGCTGGTACAGCCACTTTTGAAAACAATATGGATGTTCCTCACGACGTTAACCACAGAGATATCCTATGACCCACCAATTGCACTACTGGGTATTTACCCCATAGACACAGAGTAATGAAAAGAAGCGGCACCTGTATCCCAATGTTCATAGCAGCAATGTCCATAATAGCCAAACTGTGGAAGGAGCCAAGATGTCCTTCAGCAGATGAATGGACAAAGAAGATGTGGTTCATCTATACAATGGACTATTACTCAGTCGTCAGAAGGATGAATACCCACCACTTGCACAAACGTGCATGGACCAGGAGGGGATTATGCTAAGTGAAATTAAAGCAAGCAGAGAAAGACAATTATCATATGGTTTCACTCCTATGTGGAATGGAAGGAATAGCATGGAGGACATTAGAAGAAGGAAGGGAAAAGTGAAGTGAGGTAATGAGAGGGGAAATGAAACATGAGAGACTACTGACACTGGGAAACAAACTGAAGGTTGCAGAAAGGGAGGGTAGGGGAATGGGTTATCCTGGTGATGGGTATTAAGGAGGGCACGTGTTGGGGCACCTGGGTGGCACAGCGGTTAAGCATCTGCCTTCGGCTCAGGGCGTGATCCCGGCATTAGGGGATCGAACTCCACAACAGGCTCCTCCGCTGTGAGCCTGCTTCTTCCTCTCCCACTCCCCCTGCTTGAGTTCCCTCTCTCGCTGGCTGTCTCTATCTGTCGAATAAATAAATAAATTCTTTTTAAAAAGAAGGAGGGCACGTGTCATAATGAGCACTAGGTGTTATATGCAAACAATGAATCATGGAACACTTCATCAAAAACAAATGAAGTACTGTAGGGTGATTAACATCATTTTAAAAAAAATAGAAGGATATGAAATTCATACAGGAAAACTGTCACTATTTGCAAATGACATGAAATCCTGAAAGATTACACACACACACACACACACACAAACTGTTAGAATAAACAAATTCTAGAAAGCTGCAGGATATAAAGTCAATATACAGAGACCTGTTCTCTTTTTTTTTTCATATTTTATTTATTTATTTGAGAGGAAGAGAAAAAGCAAGGGCAGGGGGAGTGTCCGAAAGAGGGAGAAGCAGACCCTCGCTAAACGGGGAGCCCAACACAGGGCTCAATGTCAGAACTCTGAGTTCATGACCTGAGATGAAGGCAGAAGCTTCACCTATGGGGCCACCCAGGTGACCCAACTTCTTGCATTTCTGCATACTGATGACGCACTTTTGCAAAGAGAAATTCAAAAAGCAATGCCATTTATAATTGCATCAAAAAAAAAATCTAGGAATAAAAGTAACCAAAAATGAGAAAGACATAGTACACTCAACACATGGCAGAAAAGAAATGAAAAACATGTGTGTCGAGGGGGGCAGGATGTATGGGTCAAAGATTTGGAAGGCAACACAAACAAATGGAAGCTTACGCCATGCTCCTTAACTGGAAGATTTAATTATGTGAACATGTACATCGTACCCAAAGCAATCGACAGATATGATGAAATCCCTATCTGAATTCCAGCGGCATTATTCGAGCAAATAGAAAACAGTCCTCAAACTTGTATGGAATCACAAAAGACCCCAAATACCCAAAGCAACCTGGAGAAAGAAAGGTGCAGTCAACACACTCCTGGATTTCAAGCTAGATTACAAAGCTGTTGTCATCAAAACAGGATGGTACTGGCATAAACACAGACACCAGTTCAGTGGAACAGAACAGAAAGCTCAGAAACTTACCCACACGTAGATGATCCTAACTTACGACACAGCAGCAGAAGATATGCCATGAGGGAAGGACTGTTTCTTCAGTGAGCGGTAACAGGCAAACTGGACACTAAATGCAGAAGAATATAACTGGTCCACTTTCTTACACCACACACAAAATTTTTAATGGATGAATGATTTGAACATAAGACCTGAATCCATAAACCTCCAAGAAGACACAGGTACTAAGTCTCTCGACATTAGTTTTGGCAAAGTGTCTTCAGATCGGACACCAAATGCGAAGGCAACAAAAGCAAAAATAAACAAGTGGAACAACATCAAACTGAAATCTTCCACACGGCAAAAGAAACCATCAAAAACTTAAAAGGCCACTGACCCAATAAGAAAAAAAATATCTGCGAATCATATGTGTGAGAAGAGGCTAATATCCAAAATACACACAACACTCATACAAATCAAAACAAAAAAATTGCATAAAAAATGTGGGGAATATGTGAATAGATACTTTCTAAAGATGGCACACAGGTGCCAACAGACAGAGAAAGTTGTTAGACATCACTCATCATCATCAGGGAAACATCAGTCAAACCCACAATCGGCTATCCACTCACAACAGTTGGAACAGCAATTGTCCCAGAGACAGACACCAGGTGGGGTCAAGGGTGTGCAGACGAGGAGACACTGTGCAGTGTTGGTGGGAATGGAAATTGGTGCAGCCACTGTGACAAACGGTATGGAGGTTCCTGAAAAAATAAATGCGACTACCACATGACCCATTAATGGCTCTACTGAGTATTGATTTGGAGAACACAAAAATACTGCCTAAAAAAGACAGATGCACTTCCACGTTCACTGCAGCATTATTCACAAGAACCAGACATGGAAACACAGACCTTGGGGGCCTTATGCCAAGTAACTCAGACACAGAAAGACCAATCTCAGATGCTCTCATGTACATTCCACGTGTAATAAACAATTACTGAATGCATAGATACTGATAGCAGATTGGTAGGTGCCAGATTCGGGGATGGGGTGTTAGAAATGGGTGAAGGTGGTCAAAGTCTCAATGTTTGAGTGAGAAAATCCGACAGTCATGAAATGTTCCGTCCAGTATGGAGACTAAAACTAAACCCGCAGCATGGGGTATAGGTTTCCCTGCTCTTTGAAAGTACAGGGCTTCTGAGAAACCTTGCACAGCAGAAATGGTGTTCAAGAAGGAATGGCCATTAATTTACACGGCACAATTAGATAGTGTCCTCAGACTCCAAAATTCCTTCTCTTTGGCTTTTCTTAGGCCTCAGGACACAAGTTTCTAATGGAGGCCCAGCATAAATGAAGACAAAGCACAGCAGAGGCTCACAGACACCATTCAAAGTGCTGGTGGCTGGATGCGGAGAGCAGTTCCCAGCGGAAGGAGCAGGTTGGGGTGCACGACGCCTCTGTCATGCTTCTCCCCAAAACAGATGCTGAACGCGATTCTCACTGTTCACCTTTTTTCATAAGAGGGAAATCCTCTTCAAGTCTCTTCCTCTTACTGAAGCTGGGTAATAACGTAGTTCTTTCAAGAAAGCCCAGTGTCTTACTGTGAACGTTTAAAAAGTGGGGGATACTTGTACTTGAGCATTGCTGAGGGAGGAGATGTGAAAGGTTCTCCCAGACACAAACCTCAGCAGATCCACTGGGAAAGGCACCTTCCTCAGCATGTGGAACACGTACTACCTCCTACCACCCGAGAAACCCTCTCCTTCCCCTCGATCAGGACAACCCACAACAGCTGGGAGTTACCCCAGTTCCTCTGTTCTCCTGCTCCTAATAGCTAACCCATCAGCAAATCCTGTGAGCTCCATCTTCAAAATGGACCCAGAATAGGTCTAACCACTCCATCCAAGGCCACCTGTCTGGACCACAGTGCCTGAGTTCCTGGAAAAGCTTCGTCATTGACCTGCCTTGCCATCTTCAACCCTCTGTCATCTGTTCTCAACACTGTAGCCAGGATGGCCCAGTGAAACAGGGTCTCATGGGGTTATAGCCCTGGAATGGCTTTCTGTCACCTCTCTGAGGTCATGTCCTAAGCTGTCTCCTGTGGCCACAGGGCCATCTTGCTACTCCAGGACATAGCTGGAATTTTCCTGCCCCAGAGCTATGCACATGCTTTCCCTTCTGTTCAGAATGCCCCTGATGTGTTCTCACTCACCTTCGGAGAAGTCTGAATTGGAGTGACAGGGACAGAAGATGAGGCTGTGTGTGTTGGGTGAGGCTGGTGGCCCAGAAGAAGGTTCTCTGCCAGCTCTCCGCCTGTGCCTCACTTGTCCTCAGCCAGGAACTTGCACACAGCCCTCACCTGTCACAAGTCTCACCCAGGAGACCCACAGCCACCCCTGGAGCCCACCCTGCCCACACCCTGCTGCAGAATGCATTCAGCTCTCCTCTGGGACCCCTGTCAGCTTTACCCAGTCCTGGAACTACCCCATCTCCTGCAAAGCTCCCGGATTACCTCTGCTTCCAAAATCACACTGGCGCAAGGCTTTCATGAGAAAGCTATAACGCTAACTAATGAAAGGTTCACACCTACTTTCCCCTTCTGTTGCCTTTCTCTCCACCTTCTTTCCTACCTGTGCAAACTGTAACATATCAGTGGAACATGAACATGCTCTGAGACCTGAATCTTTCATTGCAGCTTTCTGAGGACTCCTTATGTGATAAGAAACTAGTGTATCCTACAACAGGGTGATTTACAACTCTCATCTATAGAATAGTACAGCCCAAATCACTACAATTTTACCTCACTCTTCATGAAGCAGAACACTTTTACCTTTCTCCTCTTACTTAAATTCCAGTTAGTTCACATGCCATGGAATATTCGCTTCAGGGGTAGGATTTAGTGATTCCTCACCTGCATACAGAACTCGGTGCTCATCACAAGTGCCCTCCTTAATACCCCTCACCCATTTAACTCTTCCCCCCATGCCCCTGTCCTGCAGCAACACTCAGTTTGTTCTCCAAGGTTGAGTCTATTTCCTTGTTTGCCTCTCTCATCACTCCTCAACTCTGTTCATTTGTTTTCTTTATGAAGTTCCACAGGCATGAGAGCATAGGATATTTGTCTTTCCTCAATGATTTTGCTTAGCTTAATACACTCTAGGTCCATCCACATCCTTGCAAATGGTAAGTTTTCATTCTTTTTGAATCTGGGTCATATTCCAGTGTATATATATGTATCCCACATCTGTTTTACCCATTCATCAGTGCATGGACGTTGGGATTCTCTCTATAGTTTGGCTACTGTGGACATTTCTGCTATAAACATCATGGTGCATGTACCCATTTCGAATCCACATTTTTGTATCCTTTGGGTAAATACCTAGGAGAGCAATTGCTGGATCATGGGGTTGTTCAATTTTTAACTTTTTGAGGAACCCCCACACTGTTTCCCAGACTGGCTGCACCACTTTGCATTCCCACCAACAGGATGGGAGGCTTCCCCTTTAAGCAGAACATTATCTGCCAGCAATTTCATAAGAGGAAACAAAACCTCTAGGAGATGCACCTAGGGTCAGACAAGTAGTTGCAGAGTTCACCCCAAGGCTCCTGACGCCAAGCCCCTTGAAGCCACCAGCATGCCACTATCCAAAAGAATTCCCAGACTCTCCTTCTGACTCCACCACCAAAGAAACTACAGAGAGAATATGGCACCTCAAAATATCGAGATAATACATTTAGTAAAACTAGAAAGTCAAGCTCAACTTTTAAACAGGAACAGGCCGCTTTGGAAAATTTTCAATTTTCCCTCCACCCTAATTTTAACTCTTCTGATGAATAAACTAATCAATGATGAAACATCACCTTTGTCAAATGACATCATCCAAGTCTGTATCAGATGAAAAAAGCCACCTAACTCTAGATGTTGGCCACTCAACCATATCTTAGGCCCAATTGAATAAACACTGTTAGATGAAGGAACAAATTAGATGTTACAAACAGGCACAGAGTGAATCTCACCTTCCCTTTCTAATAAAAGAGGGTTCCTAGGAAACAGATGGTCAAAATACATTTGTAAGCAGTAAATGGACAGAGAAATTGTGATCCCCTGCAACGTTCTACCTCCAGGGAAACTAAGTAATTCCTGCACCAAACCCAGAATGCTGACAGCTACTTCAATTTTACTTTGTGGCTCAACTAGAGAAAAGAGAAAAGCCCAGGAGGTTTTGGGATAATGAGAGGTTTTACCTCCAGCCCTGACATAGATAGGACATTTTGCCAAACATACCTTTGCTTTCTGTGAACACTGGCGTCCTGTGACAAGCTGCCTCGCTGACTCTGATGCTGACGTTCAAAACCTCTGGTTTCTTGGAGCCAGAGCAGAGAATTGCTGTCAGGTGGGGAGAAGAAGGCACCTCTGACCTAAAGCCTGCACACCTGCTTCGGTTTCTGGGCGAAGGGGCAACACATACTTGTTGTTTATCAGTAATTATCTTCATTCTCAATAGACCAATGACCTTGCCTTTTCTGGAAAGCAGACTTACTCTTCTAAAGAAACCCTCAATTCGTCTATTCCCAATGCAACTAGAGTGGGGTCTGGTTTACGCACGCCTCCAGGCCCCCACCTGGAGGATATTCCTGCATGATTCTAATAGCCAATTACCACTACCCAGGGGCACACGGGGCATAATGCTGAAGTTGGGGGATGGCTCTGGGGCTTGCTACTGCCACACCTGTGCCTGGGGGACCAGGACACACCCTGCTGAACTCAGGGTACTGCTCAAGATGCATCACCTGCACTGTGTCAGAGAACTGAAAGTGGGGATTGTGTGAGGTCGTTACCCGCACTCTTCCAGGGGAACAGGGGAAACACTGAAATTCTGCAACCCATCCCACAAAAGCTCAGGTGAGTGGGTGCCCTGGAGTTCCCAGGTATGGGGAATAAGGTCAGTTGAGGACATGGGGCAGAAGAGACTTTAAAGGGAAAAAGAAAACTCACCTGAGTACCCACAATGAACCCTCTCCACGTGCCCTTCCAAAACCTTGCCTCCCACCTGGGGCACACCCTACCCCCAGACCCCCACCCCAGTGCAAGCTGCTCATTCACCAGCAGGGATCTCCACAGGGCAACTCTCTCTCTCTCAGTGCCCCTTCTTCTGCCCCAACTCTGCAACCCACTGCAAATCTGGGACTGCCCACAGAGACATCTCCACCCCCAAGCAGTGAATGGTTGGGGAGGTTTGTGCCTGAGCCCCTTGGATGCTGGGCAACCCGCACTCAATCCCCTGGAACCCTGAAAGTGCAGGGGGCCCAAGAGGTGCCTCCTCTACCCAACACCCGGCACAGGAATGGGTGGGGTCGTGGGCCAGGGCACCCACACACACCTGGCCCCTTCTAGGGACCCCTCTAGCTACAGACCACCCTCAGAGTCCTGCCCCTTCCCTTTCTGCACCAGCCCTCCCTGCTGGGGTGTGCCTGGTTCTGGGCAAGGTCAGTGGCTCTCAGACCCTCCAAGGCTTTGGCTTTAGGAAATGCAATGGTTTCATGCATTTTCAGTATGTACATGTCAGTATGACTTTAATCTTATGGGAGCCAAAGAGGTTCTTTATTTTTTCTTATCTTCATGTTGGCATTTTTGGTTGTTTTCTTCTCAAAGCAGATGTACAACATGTGCTTGGGGCAGAAATAGGGCCCATGCTTTGAGTTTTTGCCCAATCATTTTGAGCCAGTTAAAATGTTAAAGGATAGCTTCCCTGGGAGCCCAGGATCAGGGCCCACAGATGATATAAGATAAAAATTACTTTCATCATTATAATGACTACTAAATGGAGGAATTTGAGACAAAAGCACCTTTCACAAGAGTACCAAGAAATCAAAATGATGCCCACAGAAGGCTACCTGCTCCATGGTCAGCACAGGTAACAGAAGTGTTCACAGTCTCTGGACTCCTGCCCTTCTCCTGCCCAAATCTCTGAAGCACACAGACCACTTAAAATCAGAATTGTAGAACTGCTAGACACCTTAGAGATGTCTGGCACCATTCCCTTGGACTGCAGAATAAAACACAGTAGCTCGTTGTCACAAACTAATTTCAACATGAAGTGCCCCCTGGATGCACTAAGTTCTTTCTCTGCAAATGTTGACTAATGTAAGTCACAGTCACACCATTTAAACACTAGGATGGCTGGGAAGTCAACGTAGGTAAGGCAATATTTTAGCCAGGTTTATAAGCATTGGCTCACTTTGTAGAAGAGGCTGAGCTGAGTGTTTTTAAATACTATTTCAGGTACAAGAGAGGAGTTAAGATGGTGGAGGAGTAGGGGACTCCTTTTTCCGCAGATCCCCTGAGTCCTGCTGGATAGGTAGCAGGCCAGCCTAAACAACCACGGAATCAGCCTGAGAGGCAGGAAGATATATCTGGATCTCTACAAATGAACATCTCCAGCGCTGCGTATTGAGGTAGGAAGCGGGGAGTCCTGAAACCTGGCACAGATACTGGAAGATAAAAGGAAGGGGGAGGGAGCCACCGCATTTGGGCGCCAGGAAGTAGCAGCCACCTGCACAGGGGAGCTGGCAGATTCACAGAAGGCACCCCTAGAGAGAGGACTGAGACTGGTGAGCCCAGAGAGCACACCACTAGGCATCTCCCAGAACACAGGAATCCCAGTGTGCTCATGGGATCCAGAATGAGAATGAGAGCTCCTGGAGCGCGTGCGGGTCCACTGGAGGCTGGCAGGCCACCTGCACAGGGGAGAGGGCAGATTCATGGTCAGAACCCAGGAAACAGCAGACTGAGACCCTGAACCAGGTGCGCCCACCACCAGGCTTCTCACGGAACTCCGGAATCCCAGTGTGCTCACCGGGAATAGACAGACCCAGAGACCCGGGAGCACGCGGGGCGGCTGGCGGCTGGTGGGCCACCTGCATGGGGCAGCGGGCGAACTCGTGGTTGGCACCCAGGAAACAGCAGACTGAGACCCTGAAGGAGGTGGTATGCCACCAGGCTTCTCAGGAAACTCCGTAATCCTGGTGTGCTCACGGGATCCAGACCGAGACCTGGAGATCTGGGAGCTCCAGGGGGCGGCTGGTGGCTGGTGGCCTTAGAAACACAAAGGACAGAGATGCACCTGCCCTGGAAGTGAGGACAGGGACACCAGGTGTGGGGCACACATCCAGGGACGCTATGGGGTTGAGCAGCACCAACAGTAACGGAGTTAAAGTGGCCAGAACATCCGTGAAGAACATGCCGCAATCCCTCTGTTCTGTGACAATTCAGCCTCTGCTGCTCTGACTCTCAGAAGAGGCACAGCAGACCGCCAGAGAAAGATGCCAGGGAACAAAAGCCTGGAAATACTGGCTCACAGCGTTCCCACACCCATCCCCCCTCGCAGGGGACAGGGCAACTCTACCCAAACAGGGTTGCCTGAGTATGGGTGTGGCAAAATACAAACTCTTAACAATAGAGAACAAACGGATGGATACCAGAGAGGAGGATGATAGAGGGATGAGTCAAATAGATGAAGCGGATTAAGAGGACACTTTTCTTGATGACCACTGAGTAATATATAGAATTACTGAATCACTCTATTGTACACCTGAAACGAATGTAACACTGTAGGTTAGCTCTACTGGAATTAAAATAAATTTTTAAAAAAGATTTTTCTTTCAGAAACCTCTTTGAAAAAGCTTTTCCTGTGCATTGTTCATAAGCCCTACTTGGGAGGATTCACTCTACAATAATTATTCACTCTATGCCTTGAATTCAGATTTCACTGAGTTCTTACTGTGGATCCCAGCCCACGGGAGCCATGGTCCTTTTCAGTCCAGGCTCAGCACCTATGCATTTAAGATTAGAAGTAGAGACACATGTCACTTCACAGTCCAGAAAGCTATTATTGTTTCTGTTACATTGTGAGAGAGTCACAGACTTTGGGACAAGTTTCCGAGCAGGTTTATTATGGATCCTGGATCTCTACTTCAATGTTCTTTGCCTGGATCCATTTGGCTAATAGGTTCCCTGTGGATGGGCTTGCTTCCAAGCACATACATGGAAGATGCAAAGGTGGGTGGGCTTGGTGCGGGACAGGAAGAAGATCAAAAGCAGACAAGAGTCCCACCACTCCCCTGATCCAGGAACTGCTACAGGAGAGGGTATGGGAGGTAGAATCAATGCAAAACTCCAAGGTCACCAGCTGAACACAGGAGGCACAGGTCAAGGGATCTGGAGATGCAGGGGTTGAAGGCTGCTCTGAGCTATATCTGTGAGGAAGGGAGGGAAGGAATGAGGAGACACTGCCTGCCCCTGGCCCATTCCGCTGCCCACCACTCTGACACGCATCCGTCTACACAGCTGACACAGCCTGGGCTCAG
Organism: Ursus americanus; assembly: GCF_024610735.1. Taxonomy (NCBI): domain Eukaryota; kingdom Metazoa; phylum Chordata; class Mammalia; order Carnivora; family Ursidae; genus Ursus; species Ursus americanus. The sequence continues at coordinate 48,777,513 of NC_142149.1, read as the reverse complement.
GATGAGCTGGCTCGGGTCCCTCAATCCTCAGTGGCACAGTTGGCCCCAGGGCTCAGAGACATGCTGAGGGAGATGAGAGGGAAAGCTGCCCCACCCAGGTCATCCCCTCCTTGAGCAGACAGCCCTTCAGAACTGCTAAAAAAAAAACCCCACTAACGGGGTTGAAAGACATGCCATGGATGAACTAAGGCATAGAGATATGTAAAATAACATTCATTTTTAAGTTCAGAGCTGTCATCTCAGGAAGTGGGGAGAGCTTCCCTGAAGAAGACTGAGGGGAGGGCAGGCCATGCTGAAAAGGGAGACATGGCTCTCCTGATTGGGGTCCTGCAGCCCCCTTCCAGGGCAGGGCTTCATCCTTGCATCACACGAGATCCATGGAAGTGTTCCATCAGGGCCAGATGATTGTCTCGAGAAGGCTATCCTGGCATCGGACTGCACAGGGCAACAGGGACGAGGGCCAGATGGAGGACTGACAATACCCCGGAGGCCATGGGGCAAGAGCAGAGGCACATGACTTTGAAGATGATGATGAAAAGCAGGAGGTGGCAGCATGGAGCCGGCCCGAAAGTACCATGGGAGCAGTGCCCACAGCTACACTGACTGGGGGCCTTCTGTGCCCAGTGTGGCTGACTTCAGTGGGTTCCAGACTAGTCCTGACCACAACTCTAGGAAGTGTGCACCACCCCCGGCCTCCTCTCCCCTTGCAGCTGCTAGAAATCACGGTCAAAGACCCTGGTCAGCTTTCGTGGAAAGCAAGCAGTGGCTCCCGCACACGCTGCACCTCTGGTGGTGGTCCAGTGCGACCCTTGTGCCTGGCCAAACACTGATGTCTACCTGTCTCCACACAAATCCACAGACAGGAGGGTGTCCCTGAATTCCACAGCACCTGATGAGACAGATCCACAGAACCCAACACCCAGTGGGTCACTCAGGACCTCACCTATGGTCATGGAGCTCACCATAAACTATTTCTGTCACTTCCCACAGAAAGCCTGTTTCTCATCCCCCACAATACCATACATCCTGGTTGCTGACTTGGGGTCATGCCATGAACTCACATGGCACCTTTCTTTAAGAGAAGGCTATGCCTCAACCTCCTAGAAAATGTTCCTAATGAAGTACAAGTCCATCAGGACTACGGTGTGAACAGTAGCACACAGCCTGCATGGTAGTAGTCAGTAATTCTAACAAGGATTAACCCCACCCCCGTCTCACAAAACCTTCCTCCGTCCCCACAGAACTCATGGTCTGTCCTCAGAAATCCCTCCAGGAAACAAACTTTTAATCTGAATGCTCTTCCCCTTCTGCTTCAAATCTTGTCCAACGACAAAGATATGAAACTAGAAATCAGTCTCAAGAAAAAAATGGGACAGTCAAAAATAGGTGGAGATTGGGGAGCCTGGGTGGATCAGTTGTTAAGGATCTGCCTTCAGCTCAGGTCCTGATCCCAGGATCCTGGGATTTAGGTTGGAATCAGGCTCCTTGCTCAGTGGGAAGCCCGCTTCTCCCTCTCTCACCCCCCCTGCTTGCGTTCCCTCTCTCACTGTCTCACTCTCTGTCAGATACTTAAATAATCTCAAAAAAATATGTGGAGAATTAAAAACATGCTACCGAACAACCAACAGTCAAAGAAGAAATCAAAAAAGATTTTAGAAGTACCTTGACACTGATGAAAAAGACAACTTACAAAAACTTATGGGATGCAGCAAAAGTAGCTCTATGGGGGACATTCATAGAAACTCAAGTCTTCATCAATCCATGAGAAGGGTCTCCATTAACAACCTGATTTATGTGGTAAAGAAGTAAAAAATAAAACAACAAAGACCCAATATAGTAGAAATAAGGAAATAACAAAAAGGAATGCATAAATAAATCCAACAGAGACTAAAAAGACCAAAAAAAAAAAAAAACAACAAAAACAATGAAATTGAAAGGTGCCTTTTTTGGAAAGATAAATAAAACTGACAAACTTAGCTAGACTCACCAAGAAAGACAGAGGAATCGAATACAATCAGGAAAGAAAGATAATGGATTCCTGTATCATATCCAAATCAAAAGAACTCTTCAACCTTGGACACAACTACTTCTTGCAAGCCATGTCTCTAAAGGCAAAGGAAATAAAAGCAAAAATGAACTATTGGCACTTCATCAAGATAAAAACCTTCTGCACAGCAAAGCAAACGATCAACAAAACACAAAGGCAACCTATGGAAAAGAAGAAGATATCTGCAAATGATATTACAGATAAAGGGCTGGTATCCAAGATCTATAAAGAACTCCTCAAACTCGACACCCAAAAAATGGGCAGAAGACACAAAGAGATACTTCTAGAGAAGACATACAAATGGCCAACAGACACATGAAAAAATGCTCCACATCACTTGCCATCAGGCAAATACAAATCAAAACGACAATGAGATACCACCTTACACCAGTTAGAATGGTTAAAATTAACAAGGCAGGGGGCACCTGGGTGGCACAGAGGTTAAGGATCTGCCTTCGGCTAAGGGCGTGATCCTGGCATTATGGGATCGAGCCCCACATCAGGCTCCTCCGCTATGAGCCTGCTTCTTCCTCTCCCACTCCCCCTGCTTGTGTTCCCTCTCTCGCTGGCTGTCTCTATCTCTATCAAATAAATAAATAAAATCTTGAGAAAAAAATTAACAAGACAGGAAATTACAAAAAGTCAGAGATGATGTGGAGAAAGGGGAGCCCTCTTACACTACTCGTGAGAATTCAACTGGTATAACCACTTTTGAACAATATGGATGTTCCGCAAGACATTAAACACAGAGCTATCCTATGACCCAACAATTGCACTACTGGGTATTTACCCCATAGACACAGAGTAATGAAAAGAAGGGGCACCTGTATCTCAATGTTCATAGCAGCAATGTCCATAATAGCCAAACTGTGGAAGGAGCCAAGATGTCCTTCAGCAGATGAATGGACAAAGAAGATGTGGTTCATCTATACAATGGAATATTACTCAGTCATCAGAAAGGATGAATACCCACCATTTGCACCAATGTGAATTGACCAGGAGGGGATTATGCTAAGTGAAATTAAGGCAAGCACAGAAAGAGAATTATCATAAGGTTTGACTCCTATGTGGAATGGAAGGAATAGCATGGAGGACATTAGAAGAAGGAAGGGAAAAGTGAAGGGGGGGAATGAGAGGGGGAGAGGAACCATGAGAGACTGTTGACACTGGGAAACAAACTGAAGGTTGCAGTAAGGGAGGGGTAGGGGAATGGGTTATCCTGGTGATGGGTATTAAGGAGGGCACGTGTCATAATGAGCACTAGGTGTTATATACAAACAATGAATCATGGAACACTTCATCAAAAACAAATGAAGTACTGTAGGGTGACTAACATCATTTTAAAAAAAGAGAAAGATATGAAATCCATACAGGAAAACTGTCACTATTTGCAAATGACATGAAATCCCGAAAGATTACACACACACACAAAAAAAAAAAAACAGTTAGTTTAAACAAATGCAAGAAAGCTGCAGGATATAAAGTCAATATACAGAGACCTGTTGTCTTTATTTTTTTCAGATTTTATTTATTTATTTGAGAGGAAGAGAAAAAGCACATGCAGGGGGAGTGTAGGAAAGAGGGAGAAGCAGACCCTCGATAAGCGGGGAGCCCAACATGGGGCTCGATCCAGGACTCTGGGATCATGACCTGAGCTGAAGGCAGACGCTTCACCTATGGGGCCACCCAGATGACCCAAGTTCTTGCATTTCTGTATACTGATGACACACGTTCGCAAAGAGAAATTAAAAAAGCAATGCCATTTACAATTGCATCAAAAAAAAAATCTAGGAATAAAAGTAACCAAAAATGCGAAAGACATAGTACACTCAACACATGGCAGAAAAGAAATGAAAAACATGTGTGTCGAGGGGGGGCAGAATGTATGGGTCAAAGATTTGGAAGGCAACACAAACAAATGGAAGCATACGCCATACTCCTTAACTGGAAGATTTAATTATGTGAACATGTCCATCGTACCCAAAGCAATCGACAGATGTGATGAAATCCCTATCTGAATTCCACTGGCATTATTCGAGCAAATAGAAAACAGTCCTCAAACTTGTATGGAATCACAAAAGACCCCAAATACCCAAAGCAACCTGGAGAAAGAAAGGTGCAGTCAACACACTCCTGGATTTCAAGCTAGATTATAGAGCTGTTGTCATCAAAACAGGATGGTACTGGCATAAACACAGACACCAGTTCAGTGGAACAGAACAGAAAGCTCAGAAACTTACCCACACGTAGATGATCCTAACTTACGACACAGCAGCAGAAGATATGCCATGAGGGAAGGACCGTCTCTTCAGTGAGCGGTAACATGCAAACTTGACAGTAAATGCAGAAGAATATAACTGGTCCACTTTCTTACACCACACACAAAATTTTTAATGGATGAATGATTTGAACATAAGACCTGAATCCATAAACCTCCAAGAAGACACAGGTACTAAGTCTCTCGACATTGGTTTTGGCAAAGAGTCTTCAGATCGGACACCAAATGCAAAGGCAACAAAAGCAAAAATAAACAAGTGGAACAATATCAAACTGAAATCTTCCACACGGCAAAAGAAACCAGCAAAAACTTAAAAGGCCACTGACCCAATAAGAAAAAAATATCTGCGAATCATATGTGTGAGAAGAGGCTAATATCAAAAATACACACAACACTCATACAAATCAAAAGAAACAAAAAAAACTGTATAAAAAAACGTGGGGAATATGTGAATAGATACTTTCCAAAGATGGCACACAGGTGCCAACAGACAGAGAAAGTTGTTAGACATCACTAAAAATCGTCAGGGAAACATCAGTCAAACCCACAATCGGCTATCCTCTCACAACAGTTGGATCACCAATTGTCCAGAGACAGACACCAGTTGGGGTCAAGGGTTTGCAGAGGAGGAGACACTGTGCACTGTTGGTGGGAATGGAAATTGGTGCAGCCACTGTGACAAATGGTATGGAGGTTCCTGAAAAAATAAATGCAACTACCACATGGCACAGTAATGGCTCTACTGAGTATTTATTCGGAGAACACAAAAATACTGCCTCAAAAAGACAGATGCACTCCCATGTTCACTGCAGCATTATTCACAAGAATCAGACCTGGAAACACAGACCTTGGGGACCTTATTCCAAGTAACTCAGACACAGAAAGACCAATCCCAGATGCTCTCATGTACATTCCACGTGGAATAAACAAATACTGAATGCATAGATACTGATAGCAGATTGGTAGGTGCCAGATTCGGGGATGGGGTGGTAGAAATGGGTGAAGGTGGTCAAAGTCTCAATGTTTGAGTGAGAAAATCTGACAGTCATGAAATGTTCTGTCCAGCATGGAGACTAAAACTAACCCCGCAGCATGGGGTATAGGTTTCCCTGCTCTTTGAAAGTGCAGGGCTTCTGAGAAACCTTGCACAGCAGAAATGGTGACAAGAAGGAATGGCCATTAATTTACACGGAACAATTAGACAGTGTGCTCAGACCCCAAAATTCCTTCTTTTGGCTTTTCTTAGGCCTCAGGACACAAGTACCTAACGGAGGCCCAGCATAAATGAAGATAAAGCACAATAGAGGCTCACAGACACCATTCAAAGTGCTGGTGGCTGGATGCGGAGAGCGGTTCCCAACGGAAGGAGCTTCTCCCCAAAACAGATGATGAACGCGATTCTCACAGTTCACCTTTTTTCATAAGAGGAAAATCCTCTTCAGGTCTCTTCCTCTTACTGAAGATGGGTAATTACGTAGTTATTTCAAGAAAACCAAGTGTCTTACTGTGAACGTTTAAAAAGTGGGGGATACTTGTACTTGAGCATTGCTGAGGGAGGAGAAGTGAAAGGTTCTCTCAGACACAAACCTCAGCATATCCACTGGGAAAGGCACCTTCCTCAGCATGCAGAACACGGACTACCTCCTACCACCCGAAAAACCCACTCCTTCCCCTCGATCAGGACAACCCAAAACAGCTGGGAGTTACCCCAATTCCTCTGTTCTCCTGCTCCTAATAGCTAACCCATCAGCAAATCCTGTGAGCTCCATCTTCAAAATGGACCCAGAATAGGTCTAACCACTCCATCCAAGGCCACCTGTCTGGACCACAGTGCCTGAGTTCCTGGAAAAGTTTCGTCATTGACCTGCCTTGCCATCTTCAACCCTCTGTCATCTGTTCTCAACACTGTAGCCAGGATGGCCCAGTGAAACAGGGTCTCATTGGGTTATAGCCCTGGAATGGCTTTCTGTCACCATCTGTCCCCTCTCTGAGCTCATGTCCTAAGCTGTCTCCTGTGGCCACAGGGCCTTCTTGCTGCTCCTGGACATACCTGGAATTCTCCTGCCCCAGAGCCTTTCCACATGCTTTCCCTTCTGTTTCGAATGCTCTTGATGTGTTCTCACTCACCTTCGGAGAAGTCTGAATTGGAGTGAAAGGGACAGAAGATGAAGCTGTGTGTTGGGTGAGGCTGGTTGCCCAGAAGAAGGTTCTCTGCCAGCTCTCCACCTGTGCCTCACTTGTCCTCAGCCAGGAACTTGCACACAGCCCTCACCTGTCACAACTCTCACCCAGGAGACCCACAGCCACCCCTGGAGCACACCCCGCCCACACCCTGCTGCAGAATGCATTAGGCTCTCCTCTGGGACCTTTGGCAGCTTTACCCAGATCTGGAACTCCCCCGTCTCCTGCAAATTTCCCGGATCCCCCTCTGCTTCCATAATCACACTGGTGCAAGGCTTTCATGAGAAAGCTATAATGCTAAGTAATGAAATGTTCACACCTACTTTCCCCTTCTGTTGCCTTTCTCTCCATCTTCTTTCCTACCTGTGCAAACTGTAACATATCAGTGGAACATGAACATACTCTGACACCTGAATCTTTCATTGCAGCTTTCTGAAGACTCCTTATGTGATAAGCAACTAGTGTATCCTACAACAGGGTGTTTAACAACTCTCATCTATAGAATAGTACAGCCCAAATTACTACAAGTTTACCTCACTCTTCATGAAGCAGAACACTTTTTCCTTTCTTCTCTTACTTAAATTCCAGTTAGTCACATGCCATGGAACATTTGCTTCAGGGGTAGGATTTAGCGATTCCTCACCTGCATACAGTACCCGATGCTCATCACAAATGCCCTCCTTAATACCTCTCACCCATTTAACTCTTCCCCCCATGCCCCTGTCCTGCAGTAACACTCAGTTTGTTCTCCAAGGTTGAGTCTATTTCCTTGTTTGCCTCTATCATCGCCCCTCCACTCTGTTCATCTGTTTTCTTTCCGAAGTTCCACAAGCGTAAGAGCATAGGATATTTGTCTTTCCTCACTGATTTTGCTTAGCTTAATACACTCTAGATCCATCCGCATCCTTGCAAATGGTAAGATTTCATTCTTTTTGAATCTGGGTCATATTCCATTATATATATGTATCCCACATCTGCTTTATCCATTCATCAGGGCATGGATGTTGGGATTCTCTCCATAGTTTGGCTACTGTGGACATTTCTGCTATAAACATCATGGTTCAGGTTCCCCCTTTAAATCTGCATTTTTGTATCCTTTGGATAAATACCTAGGAGAGCAATTGCTGGATCATGGGGTTGTTCAATGTTTAACTTTTTGAGGAACCCCCACACTGTTTCCCAGACTGGCTGCACCACTTTGCATTCCCACCAACAGGATGGGAGGGTTCCCCTTTAATCAGAACATTATCTGCCGGCAATTTCATAAGAGGAAACAAAACCTCTGGGAGATGCTCCTAGGGTCAGACAAGCAGTTGCAGACTTCACCCAAGGCTCCTGACGCCAAGCCCCTTGAAGCCACCAGCATGCCACTATCCAAAAGAATTCCCAGACTCTCCTTCTGACTCCACCACCAAAGAAACTACAGAGAGAATATGGCACCTCAAAATATCGAGATAATACATTTAGTAAAACTAGAAAGTCAAGCTCAACTTTTAAACAGGAACAGGCCGCTTTGGATAATTTTCAATTTTCCCTCCACCCTAATTTTAACTCTTTTGATGAATAAACTAATCAATGATGAAACATCACCTTTGTCAAATGACATCATCCAAGGCTGTATCAGATGAAAAAAGCCACCTAACTCTAGATGCTGGCCACTCAAACATGTCTTAGGCCCAATTGAATAAACATTGTTAGATGAAGGAACAAATTAGATGTTACAAACAGGCACAGAGTGAATCTCACCTTCCGTTTCTAATAAAAGAGGGTTCCTAGGAAACAGATGGTCAAAATACATTTGTAAGCAATAAATGGACAGAGAAATTGTGATCCCCTGCAATGTTCTACCAGCAGGGAAAATTGTAATTCTTGCACCAAACCCAGAATGCTGACAGTTACTTCAATTTTACTTTGTGGCTCAACTAGAGAAAAGAGAAAAGCCCAGGAGGTTTTGGGATAATGAGAGGTTTTACCTCCAGCCCTGACATAGATAGGACATTTTGCCAAACATACCTGTGCTTTCTCTGAACACTGGCGTCCTGTGACAAGCTGCCTCGCTGACTCCGATACTGACGTTCAAAACCTCGGGTGTCTTGGAGTCAGAGCAGAGAAGTGCTGTCAGCTGTGGAGAAGAAGGCACCTCTGACCTAAAGCCTGCACACCTGCTTCGGTTTCTGGGCAAAGGGGCAACACATACTTCTTGTTTAGCAGTAATTATCTTCATTCTCAATAGACCAATGACCTTGCCTTTTCTGGAAAGCAGACTTACTCTTCTAAGGAAACCCTCAATTTGTCTATTCCCAGTGCAACTAGAGTGGGGTCTGGTTTACACCCACTTCCAGGCCCCCACCTGGAGAATTTTCCTGTATGATTCCAACAGCCAATGACCACTAACCTGGGGGCACACGGGGCATAATGCTGAAGTTGGGTATGGCTCTGGGGCTTGCTACTGCCACACCTGTGCCTGGGGGACCAGGGCACACCCTGCTGAACTCGGGGTACTGCTCAAGATGCATCACCTGCACTGTGTCAGAGAACAGGGGGACACATCACTGAAGGTGGGGACTCTGTGAGGTCCTTACCCACACTTTTCCAGGGAACAGGGGAAACCCTGAAATTCTGCAACCCATCCCACAAAAGCGCAGGTGATTGGGCGCCCTGGAGTTCACGGGTATGGGGAATAAGGCCAGTTGAGGACATGGGGCAGAAGAGACTTTAAAGAGGAAAAGAAAACTCACCTGAGTCCCCACAATGAACCCTCTCCAAGTGCCCTTCGAGAACCCTGCCTCCCACCTGGGTCGCACCCTACCCCCGAACCCCCCCGCCCCTGGTGCATTCTGCTCACTCAGCAGCTGGGACCTCCACAGGGCAACTCTCTCTCTCCCAGTGCCCCTTCTTCTGCCCCAGGTCTGCACCCCACTGCAACTCTGGAACAGCCCACAGAGATGTAGCTCCACCCCCAAGGGGTGATTGGTCAGGGAGGGTGGTGCCCCAGCCCCTGGGATGCCAGGCAACCCGCCCTCAAGCCCCTGGAACCCTGAAAGTGCAGGGAGTCCAAGAGGCGCCTCCTCTACCCATCACCCAGCACAGGCATGGTTGGGGTCCTGGGCCGGGCTCCCCACACACACCTGGCCCCTTCCAGGGACCCCTCTAGCTGCAGACCTCCCTCAGAGTCCTGCCCCTTCCCTTACTGCACCACCCCTCCCTGCTGGGGTGTGCCTGGTTCTGGGCAATGTCAGTGGTTCTCAGACCCTCCAAGGCTTGGGCTTTAGGAAATGCAATGATTTCATGCATTTTCAGTATGTACATGTCAGTATGACTTTAATCTTATGGGAGCCAAAGAGGTTCTTTATTTTTTCTTATTTTCATGTTGTCATTTTTGGTTATTGTTTTATTCATGAAGCAGATGTACAACATGTACTTGGGGCAGAAATAGGGCTCATGCTTTGAGTTTTTGCCCAATCATTTTGAGCCAGTTAAAATGTTAAAGGATAGCTTCCCTGGGAGCCCAGGATCAGGGCCCACAGATGATATAAGATAAAAATTACTTTCATCATTATAATTACTCCTAAAAAGGAGGAATTTGAGACAAAAGCACCTTTCACAAGAGTACCAAGAAATCAAAATGATGCCCACAGAAGGCTACCTGCTCCATGGTCAGCACAGGTAACAGAAGTGTTCACAGTCTCTGGACTCCTGCCCTTCTCCTGCCCAAATCGCTGAAGCACACAGACCACTTAAAATCAGAATTGTAAAACTGCTAGACACCTTAGAGATGTCTGGCACCATTCCCTTGGACTGCAGAAGAAAACACAGTAGCTCGTTGTCACAAACTAATTTCAACATGAAGTGCCCCCTGGATGCACTAAGTTCTTTCTCTGCAAATGTTGACTAATGTAAGTCACAGTCATACCATATAAACACTATGATGGCTGGGAAGTCATCGTAGGTAAGGCAATATTTTAGCCATGTTTATAAGCATTGGCTCACTTTGTAGAAGAGGCTGAGCTGAGTGTTTTTAAATACTATTTCAGACCTGTTTTACAGCACCCTCTGAACATACCAGAGCCTGAATGGACTAAAAAAGATAGTTGGTTTCAGGAACTTTAATACCAGAAAAATATTATACTGTCTGTATCCCTAAGGATCTTTGAGTATCTTACCCAGAGGTCCTCCACTGAGATAATGATCTTAATGATCACCATGGGCAGAGGTGAAAAGGCCCGCTGAATTCGTTCCAGCTGTCCACATGACAAGAAAATCCTGATACTTGATAGGTTTCCAGATCGAGAAGACCAGAGATAAGAGGGAAATAGTACCCTGTATGGAACAACAAGGGATTTGGAGTCAATTTGGGGATCCCACTTAGGTTTCTGACACTAAAATCCGCTGTGACTCATATCATCTGAGTCCCTGTCTAACCACCTGAAAATGTGCCTAAAAATATCTACACCCTAGTTGAGAAGTTTAAGAGGCAGAATGCTACAAAGAGCCAGTATGATGTCTCTCAAGAACAGGTGCTCAGGAAGCCATAATTGCTATTGGGTCTATTTCTTTTCCAGAAGAAAGAACACATGTTGAATCCTATTTCTAATAGATGACTCACCAGATGATTTTCAAACCTGAAGGAAGGCCAAGAAGTCGCTCTTGTGTCATAGTTCACTCAGAAATCATGTTGTTGGACTGGTGAAGACGATACGATAGCAATGTCATCACTAAGAGTGGGGAGCTTCTAATTTCCATACGGCCATGTTGACCCCCTTAGCTCAGAGCCACCAGAAAGGGCAGCTGGGGAGGGGGCACTGCCATCACTATGAGAGGGGAGCTTCCCATTTCCATATGGCCATGTTGACCCCCTTAGCTCAGGGCCACCAGAAAGGACAGCTGAGGGGGACCACAGGCCAAGCCTGCCAGGTGTGGCTGGGGCAGGCAGAACTCTGACTTAAGGCTCAACTCCTGTCTAGGTTATTATTATGCTCTTCACAAAGAAAGTGCCATTGTGTGTGAGCCCTCATGTATAAAAGGTTCAGAATTTCCAATGAGATTCCTTCTCTGACCTTTAGGATATGTAGCAAAGTTCCATTTAATTTTTAAACATTGAAGGACTTCCTGGTTTTCTTTTCGCTATGACTGAGACTCAATTCCCCTGTGGTCTAAGAATAGAATCTAGTTAATTTCAGGGTTTAACATTTGTAGCCTTGATTCGTGGCCCCACCTATCATCTATTTGGGTAAAGAGTCTATGATCACTTGAAAATAACGTATTCTGCACTTATTATGGAATGTTCCCTATATGTCAATTTGGTCACATTTGTTACCAATGTTTTGTCTGCTTTTTCTGTGAGATATTGAGAAAGGTATATGAAAATCTTTAAACAATGCTGCTCTATTCAACGTGGCATCGGAGAATCTACCAGTGTTTTAAGGCAAGAGAAACAAAAAGTATAAGAATTGAGGGGATAATAGTGACTATTCACAGATAACGCGATTGTGTACATAGAAAATTCAAAACAGTCTATAAATACCCTTTTAGAATTAAAAATGCAATTTAAAATAATAATAATAATAATAATAATAATAATAATAATAATAACAGCAAAAGAGGTTTCCTAGGAAGCAGATGGTCAAAATACTTTTGTAAGCAATAAATGGACAGAGAAATTGGATTGTAGCTTCCCATTGGACAGTTTCTGAAAGAAAACGTAGAACCTGTCAATCTTGGGGTAGGACATAGGGTGCACTAACCATTTAAAAGAATTCAGTGGGACTTCATAAAAATGTGAAATTTGTAAGCAATAAATGGACAGAGAAAATGGATTGTAGCTTCCCATTGGACAGTTTCTGAAAGAAAACGTAGAACCTGTCAATCTTGGGGTAGGACATAGGGTGCACAAACCATTTAAAAGAATTCAGTGGGACTTCATAAAAATGTGACATTTCTCCTTATCTTATGACCATAAGAAAATGAAAAAGTGAACCGCAGGCTGGGGAGTAAAGATTTGCAATACACACACTGACAAAGACTTGTCAATAAAGAATTCCTGCTCATCAACCATAGAAAGTCTATTTATAAACGAATACTTCACAAAAGATTGACTGATGGCCAATAAGAACAGGAAAGGGTGCTCTACAGTATTATTTTCAGGAACAGCAAAGCCTTTCCTAAAATGAAAACATACACACAAACCAGTATTCCCTAGATGGATGACGTCCTTATTTCTGAGGACAGCTTGAAGAACAGACTAGCATCAAAGTAAAGTGATGGAATTCCTGACACTCAGAGGATGGACAATTGACCTCAAAGTACAGTACAATTTCTAGGCATCATTTGGTCCTCTGAAGGCAGACAACTACCACACCCCTTCCTACACCACACAGGTTGCTTCCCAACCCCTACCATAAAAGAAGAAGATGAGAAACAGATAGAACTAGTAGGAAATAGCAAAAATCACATGTGGGGATTATCCTGAAACACACTGATCACATAACTAGTGTAAGGAAGTGTAGGGAACTGACAAGAACAGAGACTCAAGAGGTACTTCTTTGGGAAATGCTGTCTGAAATCGTCACACGTTGGTACCAGCTAATGAGGGCTCTGAGCATACCTAGGGTTTGCTCACAAGGGTCTGCAACACCATCGCTGAGGACTGAAACTCTTCAAGACCTCGAAGCTTGCCGGATTGACTATTGGACTAAGAGATTCCCATGTTCTGAAAACAGATACCAACTAATTGAAAGGTTCACCTGGGCTCTCTCGGAGGCCCTACAAGGACCTAAAACATTCACTGAAAATCAATTACACACACACACACACACACACACACACACACACACACACACCTGTCATTTCAGCAATTACTTAAACATTCAAGGTTCTTCCTACCTTTTCTTTTTCACATTGATATTTATACTCACATGAAATGTCATCATTTCTAATGAACACTGATGGCAAAATAGAGATCCATTGACACAATATTCACAAAATGGAACTTCCCTGCTATAATTTTCAATATAGCATTTTTTAAAGTTCATACATATTTTAGGTTTTTAGTAACTTATACAGGAGAAGATCAGCATTGAAAAACTCTGAATACTGACAATGAGTTTTAAGCCTAGAGAACAAAAATTGTCCAATTTCACAGATAACAAGGAACCAAAGGGAAAGCATGGAAGCCGTAGCCGAATAATTTTACACATGTGCATTCTCTATTATTCTACTACTGTGGGGCGTGTTTTATTACCAGTATACATTCATCAGTTATCTTTCACGTGCACCTGCACAGGTATAATCAATTACTAGAGTAGAATGAAATGTCTGGGAACTACTTGGCGGCATCTATAATGAACAATGAAATTTCGATCTTATATTTGGTGAACTTCCACTGTCTGTCCCTTTAGACAATGGACCCTAAACAGAAGGGGGAATGAACCACGAGAGACTATGGACTCTGGGAAACAAACTGAGGGCTTCAGAGGGGAGAGGGGTGGGGGATTGGGATGGGCCAGTGATGGGTATTAAGGAAGGTACATATTGCATGGAGCACTGGGTGTTATATGCAAATAATGAATCACGGAACACTACATCAAAAACTAAGGAAATACTGTATAGTGACTAACATATAATAATAAAAAATTGTTACTAGAAAAAAATTAAAGGTAAAAAAAAAAACAATACAGCTGTTCTGTTTCAAGAACAATCACAATTGAGAAAAAACTAACTTCCAATCCCTAAAGCAAAACACAGACCAAGTTCCATTTCACTCCCCTTTATTCACATTCTCTGTGGGTTCTAAGCTATTTCCCTACTCCTTTCCTGCTGAGCAGGGACCCTCAGCTCGATTCCAGAACCCTGGGATTATAACCTGAGCCAAAGGCACATGCTTAACTGGCTGAGCCAGCCAGGAGCCCCAGCCATGTTTTTCTTAAGCAAAAGGACACTTTCTCACAAAGCCTTCACATGACTTCACATGGTACCAGAGATCTGCATTTGCCTCTGGAGGTTGCAGGTGAAGGCAATTGCAAACTCTCACAGTGGTTTATCAAATACAATGACCTGCCTGGTGACAGTGAAACTCTTATGAGCCCACGAGAGGGTGCTGTGACACTCAGCTGTGTCTGGGCTGGCACAGAGAACCAAATCCATTTCCCTGCCTGATGTCTGTGAGGAACAGATGCCCCCAATGTGAATGAGACTCTGACACTGAGCTGTCCAGAGATGGCCATCCTCACGGAGGATGAGGATAAAGGACAATGCCTGAGGAGACCTCATCTGTCTCTTTTATCTTTTCATATTTTTGACAGTGGACAAATCACTGCCTAGGAGTCCCCAACTACCTTAGTCTCATCTGTGAATGACCAAGAGGTTTTACAAAACACTTCAGATTTTGACCTCACAAATGCCCACAACCACTTACCATAGGGATTCAACATTAAGCAAAGATACTGTTCGTTGGAAGAGAGGTCCTGCCCACTGTTGTTTCTCACTTATATGCTCATCTTCCTTACCTCATGGTAACATAACCAGCTTGATTCCTGCTTCCGTCTTCAGGAAGACTGAGGTGACTTGAAGGGCATTACCCTGACATCGTTCTTTCTTAGCAATAAGATGTGGACATTTCCCTAGTCCTACACACCAAAAGTTGAATCGGAATCAGGATTGAGGAGGCTGATGAGAGTTGAAGGTGTTTTCCTGTACACGGTGGTTTATTACCAATAAGGATGGGTCAGAGTCCTCGAAATTCCAGAACCTTCCATTCATGCTTCCTACTCGTGAATGATGATGTACATTGCTCTTTCCCTGTACAGTGTGGTGACTCAGAGAAAAGTGCTTAGCCCTTTCGTCAGACTTCCACGACCACTTTGGGGCTGGCTTCCATATTCACAAAGGATGATGTTAGGGCTAAGAGGGTTCCTGTACACGGTTATTTCTTACAGATAAGTGTATGGCATTTTTGTTACATTGTCAGAGCCACTTAGCACCGGGCTTGCCGGCCTCCTGTGGAAGAACCCTAACCCGAGGTCGGCCCCCGAGGGGCCCCTCCCAAGGAGCCTGGCACCACAATGCTGGGGATTTGGGACCCCCGAGCCCCAGTGCTGGACTCACTCTGCCACCCCGCAAGCACCCAGGGCGCTACGGGCGTTGCCAGTCATTCAAGAAGGGAGAACGGGCAAGGCCCTCCGATCCCCCTGCGACCTTCAAAGGCCCCCCGCGCAAAAACTCTGGCTCCCTCGCTCCTGCTCCCCAGCGCCCTAACCTCGGCCCACCCCTCCTCTCGCTGCAGAGCTGGCGGATCGGGCCTGCTGGCTTCCTGGGGGCTAACCCTATGCCTAGGTCGCACCCGAGGGGCCCCTCCCAAGTGGCCTGGCGCCGCATGCCAGGGATTGGGGACCCCCGAGTCCCACCACCGGATGCACCCTGCCGCCCTGCCGCCACATGGGGCACTAGGGGCATCACCAGTCCTTCAGGGCGACAGAACGGGCAGGACCCTCTAAGCCTCCTGCAACCTTCGAAGGCACCCCAAGCCAAAGCCTAAATGCTCTGGCCCACGCCCCCACTCGCCAGCTACCTCACCTCAACCCACACCTCCATTCACCGCACATGGGCGGAACGAGCCTGCCAGCCTCCTGGGGGCTAACCCTAACCCTAGGTCGGCCCCCGAGGGTCCCGTCCCAAGGGACCTGAGGCCACAACGCCGGGTATTAAGGAGCCCCGATCCCCAGCGCCGGAGTCTCCCTGCCACCCCATCACCACCCGGGCCGCTAGGGGTGCCGCTGGTCATTCAGGGCGGGAGAATGGGCAGGGCCCTCCGAGCCCCTGGCGAACGTCGAAGGCCCCCGCATCCAAAACAGTTGAGACCACGCTCCTGCTCCTCAGTGCCCTCACCTCGGCCCACCCCTCCGCTCGCCACAGAGCCAGCAGATGAGGCCTGCACTCCTCCAGAACCCTAGGTTGTCCCCTGAGATGCCCCTCCGAAGGGGCCTGGCACCGCAATGCCTGGGATTGGGGACTCCCGAGCCCCAGTGCCGGACTCACCCTCCTGCCCTACCGCCACCTGGGCTGCTAGGGGCGCCGCCATTCATTCAGGGAGGGAGAACGGGCAGGGCCCTCCGAGCGACCAGTGACCTTCGAAGGCCCCCCGCACCAAAATGCTTGGCCCCACGCTCCCGCTGGCCAGCGCCCTTACCTCGGCCCTCCACTCCGCTCGCCTCACAGCTGGCGGATCGGGCCTGTGGGCCTTCTGGGGGCTAACCCTAAACCTAGGTCGGCCCTAGTGGCCCCTCCCAAGGGGCCTGGTGCCACAACGATGGGGAAAGGGGACTCCCGAGCCCCAGCGCCGGACTCACCATGCCCCCCGCCGCCACCCGGGCCACTAGGGGCACTGCCGGTCATTCAGTGCGGGAGAATGGGCAGGGCCCTCCGAGCCCCCAATGACCTTCGAAGGCCCCCTGCACCAAAGCACTAGGGCCCATGGTCCCGCTTGCCATCGCCCTTACCTCAGCCTGCCCCTCCGCTCGCCGCACAGCCGGCAGATCAGGCATCCTAGCCTCCTGGCGGCTAACCCTACCCTAGGTAGGCCCCCTAGGGGCCCATCCCAAAGGGTCTGGCGCTGCAACGCCGGGGATTGGGGACCCCCGAGCCCCAGCACCAGACTCTCCCTGCCGCCCCGCTGCTAAACGGGCCACGAAGGGCACCGTCAGTCATTCAGGGCAGGAGAACAGGCAGGGCCCTCCGAGCCCCTGGCAACCTTTGAAGGCCCCTCGCGCCAAAATGCTTGGCCCCACCTTCCCGCTTGCCAGTGCCCTCATCTCATCCCACCCCTCTGCTCCTGCACAGCTGGAGGATTGGGCCTGCAGGCCTCCTGGGGGCTAACCCTAACCCTAGGTCAGACCCGAGGGGCCCCTGCCAAGGGGCCTGGCGCTGCAACGCCGGGGATTGGGGACCAAGCTGCAGTGCCGGAGTCACCCTGCCGCCCCGCTGCCATTCTGGCCCCTAGGGGTGCAGCCGGTCATTCAGGGCGGGAGAACAGGCAGGGCCCTCCTAGCCCCCGGCGACATTCAAAGGCCCCCTGCGCCAAAACGTTTGGGCCCAGCCTCCCGGGCCTGCCGGCCTCCTGGGGGCTGACCCTAACCCTAGGTCAGCCCCCGAGGGGCCCCTTCCAAGGGGCCTGGTGGCACAATGCTGGGGATTGGGAACCCCCGACCCCCAGCACCGGACTCAACCTGTAGCCCCGCCGCCACCAGGGCCGCTGCAGGTGATGCCGGTCATTCAGGGAGGGAGAACAGGCAGGGACCTCCCAGGCCCCTGCGGCCTTCGTAGGCCTCCCATGCCAAAACGCGTGGGCCCACGCTCCCGCTCACCAGCGCCCTCACCTCGGCCCGCCCATCTGCTTTACGCACAGCTGGCGTTTCAGGCCTGCCGGCCTTCTGAGGTCTAACCCTAACCCTAGGTCAGCCCCCGAGTCATTCCTGCCAAGGGGCTTGGCGCTGCAACGCCGGAAATTGGTGACCCCTGAGCCGCAGCGCCAGACTCACATTGCCACCCCACCGCCACCCGGGCCTCTAGGGCCACTGCAGGTCAGTCAGGGCGGGAGAACGGGGAGGGCCCTCCGAGCCACGGCGACCATTAGAGGCCCCCTGCGCCAAAATGCTTGGGCCCATGCTCCTGCTCACCAGCGCCCTCGCCAAGTCCCGCCCCTCCGCTCGCTGCACAGCCGGCATAAGGGCCTGCCGGATTCCTAGGAGCTAACCCTAACCCTAGGTCGGCCCCCGAGGGGCCTCTCCCAAGGGGCCTGGCGCCACAAGCCAGGGATTCTGGACCCGCAAGCCTCAGCGCCGGACTCACACTTCCGCTCCGCCACCACCCGTGCCGCTAGGAGCGCTGTAGGTCATTCAGGCCAGAACAAAGGACAGGGCCCTCTGAGCCACTGGCGACCTTCGAAGGCCCCCTGCGCCACAACGCTTGCGCCCACGCTCCCGCTAGTCAGCGCCCTCACCTCGGCCGGCCCCTCCGCTCCCCACACAGCTGGCAGATCGGGCCTCCCGGCCTCCAGGGGGCTAACCCTAACCCTAGGTCGGCCGCTGAGGGGCCCCTCCCAAGGGGCCTGGGACCGCAACGCCGGGTTGGGGACCCCCGAGCCCCAGCGCCGGACTCACCCTGCTGCCCCTCCACCACCCGGGCTGCTAGGGGTGTCGCTGGTCATTCAGTGTGGGAGAACAGGCAGGGCCCTCCGAGCCCACGGCGACCTTCCAAGGCCCCCCCATCCAAAATGCTTGAGCCCACGCTCCTGCTCCTCAGTGCCCTCACCTCGGCCCGTCCCTCCACTTGCTGCAGAGCTGGTGGATGAGGCCTGCCCGCCTCCTGGGGCTACCCATAACCCTAGGTTGGCCCCTGAGGGGCCCCTCCAAAGGGGCCTGGCACCGCAATGCCTGGGATTGGGGACCCCCGAACCCCAGCGCCGGACTCACCGTGTTGCTCCGCCACCACCCAGGCCACTAGGAACACCGTCGGTCATTCAGGGAGGGAGTACGGGCAGATCCCTCCGAGCCCCTGGCGACCTTCAAAGGCCCCCTGTGCCAAAATGCTTTGGCCCATGCTCCCACTCGCCTGCGCCCTCACCTCGTTCCGCCCCTCCGCTCGCTGCACAGCCGGTGGATCAGGACTGCCAGCCTCCTGGGTGTTACCCTAACCTTTGGTGGGCCCCGAGGGGCCCATCCCAGGTTCCTATTGCCTCAACACTGGGGACTGGGGACTCCTGAGCCCAGCGCCCAGCTGACCCTCCCGCCCTACCGCCACCTGGGCCACTAGGGGCGCCGCTGTTCATTCAGGGAGGGAGAATGGCCAGGGCCCTCCAAGCCACCAGCAACCTTCGAAGGCCCCCTGCACCAAAACGCTTGGGCCCACGCTCCCGCTCGCCAGCGCCCTTACCTCGGCCCTCCCCTCCGCTCGCCACACAGATGGTGAATCGGGCCTGAGGGCCTTCTGGAGGCTAACCCAAACCCTAGGTCGGCCCGCTAGTGGTCCCTCCCAAGGGGCCTGGCGCCGCAACGACGGGGATTGGGACTCCTGAGCCCCAGCGCCGGACTCACCATGCTCCCCCACCGGCAACTGAGCCAGTAGGGGCACCGCCGGACATTCAGTGCGGGAGAACGGGCAGGGCTTCTTGAGCCCTGGCGACCTTCAAAGGCCCCCCGCGCCAAAACTCATGGGCCTACGCTACCGCTCGCCAGCGCCCTCACCTCGGCCCTCCCCTCTGCTCACCGCACAGCCGGTGGATTGGGCCTGCGGCCTCCTGGGGGCTAACCATAACCCTAGGTCAGCCTCCGAGGGGCCCCTGCAAAGGGGCCTGGTGCCGCAACACCGGGGATTGGGAACCCCCCAACCCCAGCGACGGACTCACTCTGTCGCCCTGCCGCCACCCGGGCCCCAGGGGCGCCGCAGGTCATTCAGGGCGGGAAAAAGGGCAGGGTCCTCCGATCCCCCGGCGACCTTCGAAGGCTTCCCGCGCCAAAACGCTTCGGCCAAGCTCCCGCTCGCCCGCGCCCTCACCTCGGCCCTCCCCTCCGCTCGCCGCACAGCTGGCACATCAGGCCTGCCGGCCTCCTGGGGGCTAACTGTAACCTTAGGTCGGCCCCCGAGGGGCCACTACCAAGGGTCTGCCCCCGCAACGCCGGGGATTGGGGACCCCCAAGCCCCAGTGCCGGGCTCACCCTGCCGCCCCGCCCCCCTGGGCCGCTAGTAGCGCCGCTGGTCATTCAGGGCAGGAGGACGGGTTGGGCCCTCCGAACCCCCGATGACCTTTGAAGGCCCCCCGTGCCAAAACGCTTGGGTCCACATTCTTGCTCTCAAGCGCCCTCACCTGGGTCCACCCCTCCGCTCGCCTCACAGCCTGCGGATCTGGCCTGCTGGCCCCCTGGGGGCTAACAATAACCCTTGGTCGGCCCCCTAGAGCCCTTCCAAAGGGGCCTGGCGCCCCAACGCCGAGGATTGGGGACCCCAAGCCCCACCGCCCAAGTCACCCTAACACCCCTCCTCCACCCGGGCCGCTAGGGGAGCCACCGGTCATTCAGGGCAGAAGAACATACAGGGCCCTCCAAGCCTCCAGCGACTTTCGAAGGACCCCCGCCCCAAAACGCCTGAGCCCACGCTTCCGCTCGCCAGCGGCCTCACCTCCGCCCGCCTCTCCGCTTGCCGCAGAGCTGGCGGATCGGGCTTCCGGCCTCCTGGGGGCTAAATCTAACCATAGGTCGGTCCCCTAGGGGCCCCAGCAAGGGACCTAGAGCCGCAACACGGGGGATTGGAGAACCCCAAGCTCCAGCGCTGGACACAACCGGCTGCCCCGCTGCCACATGGGCCACTAGGGGCGCTGCCGGTCATTCAGGGCGGGACAAGGGGCAGGGCCCTCAGAGCCTCTGGCCACATTCGAAGGCCCCCCGCGCCAAAACGCTTGGGCCCACACTCCTGCTCACAAGCGCCCTCACCTCGGCCTGCCCCTCTGCTCACCACACAGCCGGCGGATCGAGCCTGCCGGCCTCCTCGGAGCTAACCCTAACCCTAGGTGAGTCCCCGAGGGGCCCCTCCCAAGGGGCATGGCGCCAAAACGCCGGGGATTGGGAACCCCTGAGTCCCAGCGCCCGACTCACCCTACCGCCCCTCCTCCACCAGGGCTTTTAGGGGAGCTGTCCGTCATTCAGGGCGGGAGAACGGGCAGGGCCGTCCGAACCCCTGGCGACATTCGAAGGACCCCCGTGCCAAAATGACTGGGCCCACTCTCCAGATTGCCAGCGGCCTCACCTCCGACCACCCCTCCACTCACCGCAGAGCTGGCGGATCGGGCCTGCGGGCCTCCTGGGGGCTAACCCTTACCATATGTCGGCCCCCGAGGGGCCCCTAGCAAGGGGCCTGCAGTCGTAACACCGGGGATTGGGGACCCCTGAACCCCAGTGCCGGACTCACCCGGCCGCCCCGCTGCCACCTGCACCACTAGGAGCGCCACCGGTCATTCAGTGCGGGAGAACGGGCAGGGTCCTCCGATCCCCCCACGACCTTCGAAGGGCCCCCCGCACCAAAACACTTGACCCACGCTCCCGCTAGCCAGCGCCCTCACCTCGGCCCGCCCCTCCGCTCGCCGCACAGCCGTAGGATCGGGCCTGTCAGCCCCCTGGGTGTAACCCTAACCCTAGGTCTGTCCCCACGGGGCCCCTCCCAAGGGGCCTGGCATCGCAATGCCGGGGATTGGGGACCCCCGAGCACCAGTGCTGGACTCTCCCTGCCACCCCACCACCACCCAGTCCGCTAGGGGCGCCGCCGGTCATTCAGTGCTGGAGAACAGGCAGGGCCCTCTGAGCCCCCGCGACCTTCGTAGGCCCCTCGCGCCAAAATGCTTGGGCCCACGCTCCCACTCACCAGCGCCCTCTTCTCGGCCCGCCCCTCCACTCGATGAACAGCTAGCGGATCAGGCCTGCCTGTTTCCTGGGGGCTAACACTAACCCTAGGTCAGACCCCAAGGGGCCACTCCCAAAGGCCTGGTGCCACAACGCCGGGGATTGGTGACCCCCAAGCCTCAGCGCCGGAGTCACCCTTCCGCCCCACAGCTACCGGGCCAGTAGGGACGCCACCAGTCATTCAGAGCGGGAGAATGGGCAGGGCCCTCCGAGCCCCTGGCGACCTTTGAGGCCCCCCACGCCAAAACGCTTGGGCCCACGCTCCCGCTAGCAAGCGCCCTAACCTCGGTCCGCCCCCCCTCTCGCCGCACAGACAGCGGATTGGGCCTGCCAGCCTCCTGGGAACTAACCCTAACTCTAGGTCTGCTCACGAGGGGCCCCTCCCAAGGGGCCTGGCGATGCCACGCCGGGGATTGGGGACCCTCAAGCCCCAGCGCATTACTTACCCTGACGCCCTGCCGCCAACCGGGCTGCTAGGGGCGCCACCGGTTATTTAGGGCGGGAGAACGGGCAGGGCCCTCCGAGCCCCCAGTGACCTTTGAAGGCCCCCCGTGACAAAACGCTTGGGCCTAGGCTCCTGCTCGCCAGCACCCTCTCCTCAGCCCGCCCCTCCGCTCGCCGCACAGCCGGCAGATCGGGACTGCCGGCCTCCTGGGGCTAACCCTAACCCTAGGTCGGCTCCCGAGGGGCCCATCCCAAGGGGCCTGGCACCGCCACGCGGGTGATTGGGGACCCCCGAGCACCAGGGCTGAACTCACCCTGTCGCCCCGCTGCGACCCGGATCGCTAGGGGCACCGTCCTCATTCGGGGCTGGGGAATGGGCAGGGCCCTCTGAGCCCCCGGTGACCTTCGAAGGCCCGACACGCCAAAAGGCTTGGGCTCACGCTCCCGCTCGCCAGCGCCCTCACCTCGCCCCGCCCCTCCGTTCTCTGCACAGCCGGCGGATCGGGCCCCGGCCTCCTTTGGGTTAACCTCAACCCTAGGTTGGCTCCCGAGGGACCCCTCCCAAGGGGCCAGGCGCCGCCACGCTGGGGCATTTGGACCCCTGAGCCCTACTCCAGACTCACCCTGCCGCCCTGCCACCACCGGGGACGCTAGGGGCGCCACCGGTCATTCAGGGAGGGAGTACGGGCAGGGCCCTCCGAGCCCCCGATGACCTTCGAAGGCCCCCCGCACCAAAACGCTTGGGCCTAAGCTCCTGCTCCCCAGCGCCCTCACCTCGGCTCACCCCTCCCCTCACCGCACAGCCGGCCAATCGGGCCTGCCGGCCTCCTTTGGGCTAACGATAACCCTAACTCGGCCCCCGAGGGACCCCTCCCAAGGGGCCTGGCAATGCCACGCCGGGTATTGGGGACCCCCGAGCCCGAGCTCCGGACTCACCCTGCCTCCCCGCCGCCACCCTGGCCGCTAGGGAGCCGCCGGGCATTCAGGGCGGGAGAACTTGCTGGGCCCTCCGAGCCCCCGGTGAGCTTCGAAGGCCCCCCATGCCAAAACGCTTGGGCCCACGCTCCCGCTTGCCAGCGCATTAACATCGGCCCACCCCTCCGCTCGCTGCACAGCCGGCGGATTGGGCCCGCCGGCCTCCTTTGGGCTAACACTCACCATATGTTGGCCCCCGAGGGACCCCTCCCAAGTGCCTGGAGCCACCGCGCCGGGGATCGGGGACCACTGAGCCCCAGCTCCAGACTCATCCTGCCAACACGCCGCCACCCTGGCCGCTAGGGGCGCCACCGGTCATTTAGTGTGTGAGAATGGGCAGGGCCCTCCAAGCCCCCAGCGACAATCCAAGGCCCCCCGTGCCAAAACGCCTGGGCCCACGCTCCATCTCGCCAGCGCCCTCACCTCGGCCTGCCCCTCCGCTCGCCGCACAGCCGTAGGATCGGGCCTGTCAGCCCCCTGGGTGTAACCCTAACCCTAGGTCTGCCCCCACGGGGCCCCTCCCAAGGGGCCTGGCATCGCAATGCCGGGGATTGGGGACCCCCGAGCACCAGTGCTGGACTCTCCCTGCCACCCCACCACCACCCAGTCCGCTAGGGGCGCCGCCGGTCATTCAGTGCCGGAGAACAGGCAGGGCCCTCTGAGCCCCCGCGACCTTCGTAGGCCCCTCGCGCCAAAATGCTTGGGCCCACGCTCCCACTCGCCAGCGCCCTCTTCTCGGCCCGCCCCTCCACTCGATGAACAGCTAGCGGATCAGGCCTGCCTGTTTCCTGGGGGCTAACACTAACCCTAGGTCAGACCCCAAGGGGCCACTCCCAAAGGCCTGGTGCCACAACGCCGGGGATTGGTGACCCCCAAGCCTCAGCGCCGGAGTCACCCTTCCGCCCCACAGCTACCGGGCCAGTAGGGACGCCACCAGTCATTCAGAGCGGGAGAATGGGCAGGGCCCTCCGAGCCCCTGGCGACCTTTGAGGCCCCCCACGCCAAAACGCTTGGGCCCACGCTCCCGCTAGCAAGCGCCCTCACCTCGGTCCGCCCCCCCTCTCGCCGCACAGACAGCGGATTGGGCCTGCCAGCCTCCTGGGAACTAACCCTAACTCTAGGTCTGCTCACGAGGGGCCCCTCCCAAGGGGCCTGGCGATGCCACGCCGGGGATTGGGGACCCTCAAGCCCCAGCGCATTACTTACCCTGACGCCCTGCCGCCAACCGGGCTGCTAGGGGCGCCACCGGTTATTTAGGGCGGGAGAACGGGCAGGGCCCTCCGAGCCCCCAGTGACCTTTGAAGGCCCCCCGTGACAAAACGCTTGGGCCTAGGCTCCTGCTCACCAGCACCCTCTCCTCAGCCCGCCCCTCCGCTCGCCGCACAGCCGGCAGATCGGGACTGCCGGCCTCCTGGGGCTAACCCTAACCCTAGGTCGGCTCCCGAGGGGCCCATCCCAAGGGGCCTGGCGCCGCCACGCGGGTGATTGGGGACCCCCGAGCACCAGGGCTGAACTCACCCTGTCGCCCCGCTGCGACCCGGATCGCTAGGGGCACCGTCCTCATTCGGGGCTGGGGAATGGGCAGGGCCCTCTGAGCCCCCGGTGACCTTCGAAGGCCCGACACGCCAAAAGGCTTGGGCTCACGCTCCCGCTCGCCAGCGCCCTCACCTCGCCCCGCCCCTCCGTTCTCTGCACAGCCGGCGGATCGGGCCCCGGCCTCCTTTGGGTTAACCTCAACCCTAGGTCGGCTCCCGAGGGACCCCTCCCAAGGGGCCAGGCGCCGCCACGCTGGGGCATTTGGACCCCTGAGCCCTACTCCAGACTCACCCTGCCGCCCCGCCACCACCGGGGACGCTAGGGGCGCCACCGGTCATTCAGGGAGGGAGTACGGGCAGGGCCCTCCGAGCCCCCGATGACCTTCGAAGGCCCCCCGCACCAAAACGCTTGGGCCTAAGCTCCCGCTTGCCAGCGCCCTCACCTCGGCTCACCCCTCCCCTCACCGCACAGCCGGCCAATCGGGCCTGCCGGCCTCCTTTGGGCTAACGATAACCCTAACTCGGCCCCCGAGGGACCCCTCCCAAGGGGCCTGGCAATGCCACGCCGGGTATTGGGGACCCCCGAGCCCGAGCTCCGGACTCACCCTGCCTCCCCGCCGCCACCCTGGCCGCTAGGGAGCCGCCGGGCATTCAGGGCGGGAGAACTTGCTGGGCCCTCCGAGCCCCCGGTGAGCTTCGAAGGCCCCCCATGCCAAAATGCTTGGGCCCACGCTCCCGCTTGCCAGCGCATTAACGTCGGCCCACCCCTCCGCTCGCTGCACAGCTGGCGGATTGGGCCCGCCGGCCTCCTTTGGGCTAACACTCACCATATGTTGGCCCCCGAGGGACCCCTCCCAAGTGCCTGGAGCCACCGCGCCGGGGATCGGGGACCACTGAGCCCCAGCTCCAGACTCATCCTGCCAACACGCCGCCACCCTGGCCGCTAGGGGCGCCACCGGTCATTTAGTGTGTGAGAATGGGCAGGGCCCTCCAAGCCCCCAGCGACAATCCAAGGCCCCCCGTGCCAAAACGCCTGGGCCCACGCTCCATCTCGCCAGCGCCCTCACCTCGGCCTGCCCCTCCGCTCGCCGCACAGCCGGCGGTTCGGGCCTGCCAGCCTCCTTTGGGCTAACCCTAAACCTAGGTCGGCCCCAGAGGAGCCCCTCCCAAGGGGCCTGGCGCCGCCACGCTGGGGATTGGGGACACCCGAACCCCACCGCCGGACACACTCTGCCGCTCCTCACCACCCGGCCCGCTAGGGGCGCCGTCCTCATTCAGGGCGTTAGAACGGGCAGGGCCCCCCGGGCCCCCGGCGACCTTCGAAGGTCCCCCGCGACAAAACGCTTGGGGCCATGCTCCCGCTCGCCAGCGCCCTCACCTCGGCTAGCCCCTCCGCATGTGGCAGAGCCGGCGGATCGGGCCTGCCAGCCTCCTGGGGGCTAACCCAAACCCTAGGTCGGCCCCCAAGGGGCCCCTCCCAAGGGGCCTATCGCTGCAATGCCTGGGATTGGTGACCCCCGAGTCCCAGCGCCGGACGCACTGTGCCGCCCCGCCGCCACCCGGGCCGGTAGGAGAGCTGTTGGTCATTCAGGGCAGAACAACGGACAGGGCCCTCGGAGCCCCCAGCGCCGTTTGAAGGCCCTCCGCGCCAAAACCCTTGGGCCCACGCTCCCGCTCGCCAGCACCATCACTTCAGCCCACCCTCCGCTCCCTGCACAACCGGCGGATTGGGCCTGACGGTCCCCTGGGGGCTAAACCTAACCCTAGCTCGATCCCTCGAGGGGCCCCTCCCAAGGGGCCTGGTGCCACAATGCCCGGGATTCCGGACCCACAAGCCCCAGCGCCAGACTCACCCTCCCGCCCCGCTGCCACCCGGGCCTCTAGGGGCACTGCCGGTCATCCAGGGCGGGAGAACGGGCAGGGTCCTCCGAGCCCCTGGTGACCTTCAAAGGCCCCCGCACCAAAACGCTTGGGCCCACGCTCCTGCTCTTCAGCGCCCTCACCTCGGCCTGCCCCTCCGCTCGCCACACAGCTGGCAGATCGGGCCTGCCGGCCTCCTGGGGGCTAACCCTAACCCTAGCTCACCCTCGGAGGGGCTCATCCCAAGGTGCCTGGAGCGGCAATGCCGGGCATTGGAGACCCACGAGCCACAGTGCTGGACTCACCGTGCTGCCCCGCCGCCACACAGGCCGCTAGTGGCACCACCGGTCATTCAGGGCGGGAGAACGGGAAGGGCCCTTGGAGCCCCCGGCCTCTTTCGAAGGCCCCCCGCGCCAGAAAGCTTGCGCCCATTCTCCCGGTAGCCAGTGCCCTCACCTCGGCCCGCCCCTCCGCTCGCCGCACAGCCGGCGGATAGGGCCCGCCAGCCTCCTGGGGGCTAACCCTATCCCTTCTTCGGCCCCCGAGAGGCCCCTCCCAACGGGCCTGGCACCGCAACACCTGGGTTTGCGGACCGCTAGCCCCAGCATCCGACTCACCATGCTCCCCCGCCGGCAACTGAGCCGCTAGGGGCACCGCCGGACATTCAGTGTGGGAGAACGGGCAGGGCTTCTTGAGCCCCGGCGACCTTCGAAGGCCCCCCGCGCCAAAACTCATGGGCCTACGCTACCGCTCGCCAGCGCCCTCACCTCGGCCCTCCCCTCTGCTCACCGCACAGCCGGTGGATTGGGCCTGCGGCCTCCTGGGGGCTAACCATAACCCTAGGTCAGCCTCCGAGGGGCCCCTGCAAAGGGGCCTGGTGCCGCAACACCGGGGATTGGGAACCCCCCAACCCCAGCGACGGACTCACCCTGTCAGCCTGCCGCCACCCGGGCCCCAGGGGCGCCGCAGGTCATTCAGGGCGGGAAAACGGGCAGGGTCCTCCGATCCCCCGACGACCTTCGAAGGCTTTCCGCGCCAAAACGCTTGGGCCCACGCTCCTGCTCTTCAGCGCCCTCACATCGGCCTGCCCCTCCGCTCGCCACACAGCTGGCAGATCGGGCCTGCCGGCCTCGTCGGAGCTAACCCTAACCCTAGGCTGGCCCCCCAGGGGCCCCTCCCAAGGGGACTGTCGACGCAACAATGGGGATTGATGACCCCCAGCCCCAGTGCCGGGCTCACCCTGCTGCCCCGCCGGCACCTAGGCAGCTAGGGCACCGCCGGTCATTCAGGGTGGGAGAATGGACAGGGCCCTCCCAGTCCCAGTGAACTTCTAAGGCCCCAGGCGCCAGAATGCTTGGGCCCATGCTTCCGCTCACCAGCGCCCTCACCTCAGCCAGCCCCTCTGCTGGCCGCACAGCCAGCGGATCGGGCCTGCGGGCCTCCTGGGGGCTAACCCTAACCCTAGGTTGGCCCCCGAGGGGAACCTCCCAAGGGGCCTGGCACAGCAATGCCAGGGATTGGGGACCCCTGAGCTCCAGCGCCAGACTCACCCTGCCGCCCCGATGCCACCAGAGCCGCTATGGGCGCTGCCGGTCATTCAGTGCGGGAGAACAGGCAGGGCCCTTCGAGCCCCTGGAGACCTTCGAAGGTCCAACTTGCGAATACGCTTGGGCCCACACTCCTGCTCGCTAGCACCCACATCTCGGCCCGCCCTTCCGCTTGCCGCACACCCGGCAGATCAGGCCTGCCCGCATCCTGGGGGCTAACTCTAACATTTGGTCGGCCCAGGAGGGGCCCCTCCCAAGGGGCCTTGCACCGCAACACCGGGGATTGGGGACACCCGAGCCCCAGCGCCAGACTCTACCTGCCGCCCTGCCGCCAACTGGGCCAGTAAGGGCGCCGCCGATCATTCAAGGAGGGAGAAGGGGCAGGGCCCTCTGAGCCCCTTGCGACCTTCGAAGACCTCCTGCGCTAAAACGCTTGGGCCCACTTTCCTGCTCGCCAGCGCCCTCACCTCGGCCCGCACCTCCACTCGCCGCACAGTGTGCGGATTGGGCCTGATGGTCTTTTTGGGGCTAACCTTAACCCTAGGTCGTCGCCCCAGGGGCCCCTCCCAAGGGTCCTGGTGCCACTACGCGGGGGATCTGGTACCCCAAGCCCCAGAGCCAGACTCAACCTCCCATATTGCTGCCACCTGGGCCGCTAGGGGCGCCGCCGGTCATTCAGGGTGGGAGAACAGACAGGGCCCTGGAGAAACTGGCGACATTTGAAGCCTCCCGCGCCAAAATGCAGGGGCCCACCATCCCGATCCCCAGCACCTTTACCTCAGCCCACCCACCTCTAGCCGCCTAGCCAGAGGATCATGCCTGCCGGCCTAATGGGGTCTAAATCTAACCCTAGGTCGGCTCACGAGGAGCCCTTCCCAAGGGGCCTGGCACTGCAACACCGGGGATTGGGATTACCCGAGCCGCAGCGTGGGACTCACTCTGCTGCCCCACCGCCAACGGAGCCACTAGGGGCATGCCGGTTATTCAGGGTGTTAGAACGGGCAGGGCCCTCTGAGCCTCTAGCGACATTCAAAGGCCCCTGCGCCAAAACGCTGGATACCATACTCCCGCTAGCCAGCGCCCTCACCTCGGCCCACTCCTCTTCTCGCTGCACAGCCGGCGCATTGGTCCTGCTGGCCTACTGAGATCTAACCCTAACTCTAAACCCTAACCCCTAACCTTAAACCCTAAACCTTAACCCCTAACCCTACCCAAAATCTAACCATAACCCCTAATCCTTAAACCCTAAACCCTAACATTAACACTAAACCCTAAACCCTAACCCTAATCCCGAAGCCCTAAACAATAAACCCTAACCTTAACCACTAACCCCAAACCCTAACCCTACCCTTAACGCTACCCCTTCAGCTAACCCTACCCCTAACCCGTAAACTAACCCTAAACCTAAACCTAACCCGTACCCTAACCTGTACCCTAACCTTAACCCTAACCCCTAAACCCTGACCCTAACCCATACCCTAAATCGTACCATAACCTGTACCCTAACCCAACCCATAACCTAACCCTAACCCGTACCCTAACTGTAACCCTAAACCCTAAACCGTAACCCGTACCCTACCCTAACCAGTACCCTTACCTTAATCTTAACCCATACCCTAACCCGTACACTAACCCATACCCTAACCCGTACACTATCCCAAACCCGGACCCTAACCCATACCCTAACCCATACCTAACCCTAACCTGTACCCTAACCTGTACCCTAACCCATACCCTAACCCTAAACCGTACCCTATACCTATCCCTAACCCGTTCCCTAACCCGTACCCTAACCCTAACCCTAAACCGTAACCTAACCTGTACCATAACCCTAAACTGTAACCTAACCCTAACCCGTACCCTAACCCTAACCCATACCCTAAACCGTACCCAAATCCGTACGACAACACTTACCCTAAACAGTACCCTAACACGTACCCTAAACTATACCCTAATGCGTACCCTAACTCGTACCCTAACCCTAACCCATACCCTAAACCTAACCCGTACTCCAACCCTAACCCCAACCCTAACCCCAAACCGTAAACCCTAACCCGTACCCTAAACCCTAATCTGTACCCTAACCCATAACCTCTAACCTGTAACCCCTAAACCCAACCCTAACCCGTACCCTCTCCTTCCCCTAACTCTAACCTCTACCCTCACCCATACCCTAACCGTAACCCATACCCTAACCTGAACCCATACCCTAATCCATACCCTAACCCCAGGGATTGGGTACACCTGAGCACCACCACGGGACTCAACCTGCCAGCCCTCAGAAAACCATGCCCCTTGGGGCGCCACAGAGCATCCCATGCAGGAGAACTGGTAGTGCCCCCCTGAGCCCCCAGCGATCCTCAGCGGCCCCATACACCCCAACCCTGAGGCCCACGCTCATCCCACCCCACGCCTTCCCTTCAGCTTGCCACCGAGCTCATCGCAGAGCCGGCAGATCAGGCCTGCCGGGTTCCTGGGGCCTACAACTGACCCTAGGTCGGCTGGGTAGGGCCCCTCCCCTGGGGCCCGGTGCCGTAGCCCCAGGGACTGGGGACACCTGAGCCCCACTGCAGGACAAAGCCTGCCAGCCCGCAGGAAACCGTGCCCCTTGGGAGGCTATAGAGCATTCAGGGCGGGAGAACCAGGAGGGCCCCCAGAGCCCCCGGCGAACTTTGGTGATCCCTAAACCCAACCTTGAAGTCCATGCTCACCCCAGCCCGCACCCTCACCTCAGCCCATGGCAGAGATCGCCACATAGTGGGCAGATCTGGCCTGCGGGGTTCCTGGGCGCCAACCCTAACCCTAGTTCATCTGTGGAGGGGCCCCTCCCCAGGAGCCTGGAGCTGCAGCCACGGGGATTCGGGACACCTGAGCCCCACAGCAGGACTCAGTCTGCCACCCCACAGGAAACCATGCGCCTTGGGAGGCCATAGAGCATTCAGGGCGGGAGAACCAGGAGGGCACTCCTGAGCCACCAGCGAACTTTGGCGGCCTCCCACACCCCAACCCTGAGTCCCACGCTCACCCTCGCCACACCCTCACCTCAGTCCGTGTAGCTAGCCATACAGCCAGCAGATCGGGCCTGCGGGGCTCCTGGGGCCTAACCCTAGCCCTAGGTCGGCCGCAGGTGTGGGGGCCTCCCCAGGAGCCTTACACCGCAGCCCCGGGGAATTGGGATACCTGCACCCCACAAGAGGACTCAGCTTGCCACCTGACAGGAAACATTGCCCCTTGGGGCTCTATGGAGCCTACAGGGCACGAGAACTTGGGGAGGTCCTCAGAGCCCGTCCCCACATTTGGCAGCCCCCCGTGCCCCAACCTTGAGGCCCATGCTCACCCTCCCCAATGGCCTCCTCTCAGCCCTCCACAAAGCTCACCTCACAGCCTGCAGATTGTCCCTGCCGGGCTCCGGGACCCTAACCCTTACCCTAGGTTGGCCACAGACGGGCCCCTCCCCAGGGTCCTGGCACCACAGTCCGGGGGACTGGGGACACCCAAGCCCCACCGTAGGACTCAGCCTGCAGCCCACAGTAAACTGTACCATTTTGGTGCACAACAGAGCAGTCAGGGCAAGAGAATTGGGGCACCCCCTGAGAGCCCCTTCTGGTGAACCCCGACCTTTGTGGGCCCTTCCGGATGAAACCCCAAGGCTCACACTCACCCGCCCTTGTGCCCTCATCTCACTCGGCCTGGGAGCTCTCTGAGCACTGGGCAGTTCAGACCTGCTGTCCTTGAGGCCTAACCTAACCCTGGGTCTTCTGCTGAGGGTCCCTCCCCGTTTGCCTGCCTCCAAGGCACCAGGCATTGGGCTCACCTCTGCACGACTAGAAGACTCAGCCTGCCCCACAGCAGGAAACTGTGCATTTGGGGATGCAGCAAGGATTCATAGGAAAATCAGAGAGTCCCCCTCAGCCCATCCCAGGCAACCCCACTTTCAGAGATGTCCCCGGATCCAATTAGTAGCTTCACACTGAACTTGCTCTCCACGGAGATCTTTTGAAATTCTCCACAATTCCAACTGATGGCATTATCCAGCTTCAGTGCCTTACCCAGCTTTAGCTCTTGAGATGGATTAAAATGGGAAGTCACTTCACTGATGACGACGTACTGGTGACCAAAAGATACATGCATAAATGCTTCATATCACTTGGCTTCAGGGAAATGCAAATCTAAACCCCTATACATGCCATATCACACGAGGCCAAATATCTAAAAATAAGAAGACATGAAACTATACATGTTGGAGAGGATGTGGAGAAACGGGAAACCTCTTACACCCCTATACGAATGCAGTCCGGTACAGCCACTCCTGAAAATGGTACGGAGTTTCCTCAAGAAGTTATAAATAAAGCTACCTTATGTCCCAGCAATTGCACTACTGGGTATTTACCCCAAAGCGACAGGTACTGAAGACGGGACACATGCACCACAGTGTTCATAGCAGCAATATCCATAATAGACAAGCTGTGGAAGGAGTGCAGATGACCATGGATAGATGAATGGATAAAGAAGATGTGGATCATATATATAATGGAATATTACTCAGCCATCAGAAAGGATGAATACTTACCATCACACTGACCTGGGTGGAGCTGGAGGGTATTATGCTGAGTGGAATAAGTCAATGAAAGAAAGACAATGATCATATGCTTTCACTCCTATGTGGAATATCAGAAACAAGGAAGAAGACCATAGGGGAAGGAAGGGAAAATAGAATGGGAAGTCATAAGAGAGGGAGAAAACCCATGATGGACTCTTAACTATCACAAGAAACTGATGATTGTTGGAGGAGAAGTTGGGGGGGGTAACTGGGTGAGTAGCATTAAGGAGGTCACACGATACAATGAGCACTGGGTGTTACACACAACTGAAAATTGATTGAAGACTACATCTGAAACTAATGGTGTACTGTAAGTTGGCTAATTGAATTTAAATTAAAGAACAAAAGACCTTGAATAAACAATCCTAAATATTTGTATGGAATCACTAAAGATTCCGAACAGCCAGTGCAATGTGGAAAAGAAAAACAAAGCTGGAGGACTCACAATTTCAGATTTCAGGTTATACTACAAAGCTGCAGTCATCCTAACAAGACAGTATGGCACAAAAATAGACACAGCGACCAAAGGAACAGGATACAAGTTCAGACAGAAACCCACAATTATGTGGTCCATGAATCTTCCACAAAGCAAGCAACGATATCAAAAGGGAAAAGGACAGTCTCTACAACAAATGGTGTTGGGAAAACTAGACAGCTACGCACAAAAGAATGAAATTAAACTGCTTTCTTACACAATACAGACAAACACAAAACAGTTTCAAGACCTCAATATGAGACCTGAATCCATAAAAATCCTACAGGAGGGAAGACAGTAACTTCTTGACATGGACC
Organism: Ursus americanus; assembly: GCF_024610735.1. Taxonomy (NCBI): domain Eukaryota; kingdom Metazoa; phylum Chordata; class Mammalia; order Carnivora; family Ursidae; genus Ursus; species Ursus americanus. The sequence continues at coordinate 48,743,814 of NC_142149.1, read as the reverse complement.
ATACCAACGTTTTTCTGGACTGTGTCCTGACAAAGGAAATGAAAGCAAAAATAAACTATTGGGAATACAGTAAAATAAAAAGTTTCCACACGGCAGAAGAACAATGAAAACGTAAAAATAATAAGACAACCTACTCAAAGGGAGAAGATATTTGCAAAGATCATATGCAATGAAGGGATAGTGTCCAAAACATATAGAACTGATCCTACTCGACCCCCCAAAAAACAAATAATCCAGTTAAAAAATAGGCAGAAGACATGGACAGACATTTCTCCAAAGAAGAAATACAAATGGCCAACAGTCCCGTGAAAAGATGTTCACCATCACCCATCATCAGGAAAATGTAAATCCAAAGGACAATGAGGTAATACCTCAAACCTGTCAGAATGGCTAACATCAAAAGCACAACAAAGAGCAGGTGTTGGGAGGATGTGGATAAAGGGGAATCCTTGCGAACAGTGGGTGGGAATGCAAACTGTGGTGGCCACCGTGGAAAACACTACGAAGGTTCCTCAAAAATTAAATATAGAACTACCCTATGATCCAACAATCACACTACTCCTATTTACACAAAGAATAGGAAAACAGTAACGAAAAAGGATACGTGCACCCCTATGTTTCTTGCACCATTATTTACAATATCACAATATGGAAGCAACCCAAGTGTCTGTAGAAAAATTGACAAATGAGATGATAGATGTGTGTATTCACACACACACACACATACGGACACACACACACACACACACACACACATACACACACACAATGGAGTATTACTCGGCTTGAAAAAGAATGAAACCTTGCCATTTGCAGACACATGGATGGAGCTAGAGAGAATTATCCTAACTAAAATCAGGCAGAGAAGGAAAAATCCCATACGATGTCACTCTAATGGGGAACTTAAGAAACAAACAAAAATAAATAACTAAAAGAGAAAAAGGAGATACACCAAAATACAAACTCTTAACAATAGAGAACAAACGGATGGTTACCAGAGAGGAGGTGGATAGAGCGATGAGTGAAATAGATGAAGGGGATTAAGAGGACGCTTTTCTTGATGACCACTGAGTAATATATAATTACTGAATCATTCTATTGTACACGTGAAACAAATGTAACACTGTATGTTAGCTCTACTGGAATTAAAATAAATTTTTTAAAAGATTTTTCTTTCAGGAACCTCTTTGAAAAATCTTTTCCTGTGCAATGTGCATAAGCCCTACTTGGGAGGATTCACTCTACAATAATTATTCACTTCATGCCTCAAATTCAGATTTCACTGAGTTCTTATCGTGGATCCCAGCCCGCGGGAGCCATGGTCCTTTTCAGTCCAGGCTCAGCACCTATGCATTCAAGATTGGAAGTAGAGACACATGTCACTTCACAGTCCAGAAAGCTATTATTGTTTCTGTTTCAGTGTGAGAGAGTCACAGACTTTGGGACAGGTTTCAGAGCAGGTTTATTATGGATCCTGGATCTCTACTTCAATGTTCATTGCCTGGATCCCTTTGGCTAATAGGTTTCCTGTGGATGGGCTTGCTTCCAAGCACATACATGGAAGATGCAAAGGCTTGCTGCGGGACAGGAAGAAGACCAAAATCAGACAAGGGTCAGACCCCTTCCCTGATCCAGGAACCTCTACGGGAAAGGGTACAGGTGGGAGAATTCATGCGAAACTCCAAGGTCACCAGCTGAACACAGGAGGCACAGGTCAAGGGATCTGGAGATGCAGCGGTTGAAGGCTGCTCTGAGCTACCTCTGGGAGGAAGGGAGGGATGGAATGAGAAGGAGACACTGCCTGCTCCTGGCCCATGCCAGCTGCCCACCGCTCCGACACGCATCAGTCTACACAGCTGACACAGCTTGGGCTCAGGATGGGCTGTCTCGGGTCCCTCAATCCTCAGTGGGACAGCTGGCCCCAGGGCTCAGAGACATACTGAGGGAGATGAGAGGGAAAGCTGCCCCACCCAGGTCATCCCCTCCTTGAGCAGACTGCCCTTCAGAACTGCTAAAAAAAAAAACACTAACGGGGTTGAAAGACATGCCATGGATGAACTAAAGCATAGAGATATGTAAAATAACATTCAATTTTAAGTTCAGAGCTGTCATCTCAGGAAGTGGGGAGAGTTTCCCTGAAGAAGACTGAGGGGAGGGGAGGCCATGCTGAAAAGGGAGACATGGCTCTCCTGATTGGGGACCTGCAGCCCCCTTCCAGGGCAGGGTATCAACCTCGCATCACACGAGATCCATGGAAGTGTTCCATCAGGGCCAGATGTTTGTCTCGAGAAGGCTACCCTGTCATCGGACTGCACAGGGCACCAGGGACGAGGGCCAGATGGAGGACGGACAATACTCCAGAGGCCATGGGGCAAGAACAGAGGCACATGACCTTGAAGATGATGATGAAAAGCAGGAGGTGGCAGCATTGAGCCAGCCTGAAAGTAACATGGGAGCAGTGCCCACAGCTACACTAACTGGGTGCCTTCTGTGTCAGGTGTGGCTGACTTCAGTGGGCTCCAGACTAGTCCTGACCACAAGTCTAGGAAGTGTGCACCACCCCGGCCTCCTCTCCCCTTGCAGCTGCTAGGAATCACGGTCACAGACCCTGGTCAGCTTTCATGGAAACCAAGCAGTGGCTCCCCTGCACGCTGCACCTCTGGTGGCGGTCCAGTGCGACCCTCATGCCAGGCCAGACACTGATGTCTACCTGTTTCCACACAAATCCACAGACAGGAGGGTGTCCCTGAATTCCACAGCACCTGATGAGACAGATCCACAGAACCCAACACCCAGTGGGTCACTTGGGACCTCACCTATGGTCATGGAGCTCACCATACCCCATTTCTGTCACTTCCCACAGAAAGCCTGGTTCTGATCCCCCACAATACCATACATCCTGGTTGCTGACCTGGGGTCATGCCATAAACCCACATGGCACCTTTCTTTTAGAGAAGGCTATGCCTACACCTCCTAGAAAATATTTCTAATGAAGTACAAGTCCATCAGGACTATGGTGTGAACAGTAGCACACAGCCTGCATGGTAGTAGTCAGTAATTCTAACAAGGGTTAACCCCAACCCCCGTCTCACAAAACCTTCCTCCATCCCCACTGAACTCATGGTATGCCTCAAAAAACCCTCCAGGAAACAAACCTTTCATCTGAATGCTCTCTTCACCTTCTGCTTCAAATCTTGTCCAACCACAATGATATGAAACTAGAAATCAGTCTCAAGAAAAAAATGGGACAGTCAAAAATAGGTGGAGATTGGGGGGCCTGGGTGGCTCAGTCGTTAAGGATCTGCTTTCAGCTCAGGTCGTGATCCCAGGATCCTGGGATCTAGCCCCGAATCAGGCTCCTTGCTCAGTGGGAAGCCCGCTTCTCCCTCTCCCACCACCCTGCTTGCGTTCCCTCTCTCGCAGTCTCACTCTCTGTCAGATACTCAAATAATCTTAAAAAAATATGTGGAGACTTAACAACATGCTACTGAACAACCAACAGTCAAAGAAGAAAACAAAAAATTTTTAGAAGTACCTTGACACTGATGCAAAAGACAACCTACAAAAACTTATGGGATGCAGCAAAAGTAGCTTTATGGGGGACATTCGTAGAAATTCAAGTCTTCATCAATCCATGAGAATGCTCTCCAATAAACAACCTGATTTATGTGGTAAAGAAGTAGAAAAAAAAACAACAAACAAAGCCCCAAATTAGTAGAAATAAGGAAATAACAAAAAGGAATGCATAAATAAATCCAAAGGAGACTAAAAAGACAAAAAAAAAAAAAAACAACGAAAATGAGAGCTGCCTTTTTTGGAAAGATAAACAAACCTGACAAACTTAGCTAGACTCACCAAGAAAGAGGACTCCAATACAATCAGGAAAGGAAGATAATGGATTCCTGTCTCATATCAAAATCAAAAGAACTCTTCAACCTTGGACACAACAACTTCTTGCAAGCCACGTCTCTAAAGGCAAAGGAAATAAAAGCAAAAATGAACTATTGGCACTTCATCAGGATAAAAAGCTTCTGCTCGGCAAAGCAAACGATCAACAAAACAAAAAGGCAATCTATGGAATCGAAGAAGATATCTGCAAATGATATTACAGATAAAGGGCTGGTATTCAAGATCTATAAAGAACTCCTCTAACTCGACACCCAAAAAATGGGCAGAAGACACAAAGAGATACTTCTCCAGAGGGGAAACACAAATGGCCAACAGACACATGAAAAAATGCTCCACATCACTTGCCATCAGGCAAATACAAATCAAAACGACAATGAGATACCACCTTACACCAGATAGAATGGTTAAAATTAACAAGGCAGGGGGCATCTGGGTGGCACAGCAGTTAAGTGTCTGCCTTCGGCTAGGGGCGTGATCCTGGCATTATGGGATCGAGCCCCACATCAGGCTCCTCCGTTATGAGCCTGCTTCTTCCTCTCCCACTCCCCCTGCTTGTGTTCCCTCTCTCGCTGGCTGTCTCTATCTCTGTGGAATAAATAAATAAAATCTTGAAAAAAATTAACAAGACAGGAAATAAAAAAAAGTCAGAGAGGATGTGGAGAAAGGGGAACCCTCTTACACTACTCGTGAGAATTCAAGCTGGTACAGCCACTTTTGAAAACAATATGGAGGCTCCTCAAGACGTTAAACACAGAGATATCCTACGACCCACCAATTGTACTACTGGGTATTTACCCCATAGACACAGAGTAATGAAAAGAAGGGGCACCTGTATCCCAATGTTCATAGCAGCAATGTCCATAACAGCCAAACTGTGGAAGGAGCCATGATGTCCTTCAGCAGATGAATGGACAAAGATGATGTGGTCATCTGTACAATGGAATATTACTCAGTCATCAGAAAGGATGAATACCCACCATTTGCACCAACGTGGATGGACCAGGAGGGGATTATGCTAAGTGAAATTAAGTCAAGCAGAGAAAGACAATTATCATATGGTTTCACTCCTATGTGGAATGGAAGGAATAGCATGGAGGACATTAGGAGAAGGAAGGGAAAAGTGAAGAGGGGGAATGAGAGGGGGAGATGAACCATGAGAGACTATTGACACTGGGAAACAAACTGAAGGTTGCAGAAAGGGAGGGGTAGGGGAATGGGTTATCCTGGTGATGGGTATTAAGGAGGGCACGTGTCATAATGAGCACTAGGTGTTATATGCAAACAATGAATCATGGAACACTACATCAAAAACAAATGAAGTACTGTAGGGTGACTAACATCATTTTAAAGAAAGAGAAAGATATGAAATCCATACAGGAAAACTGTCACTATTTGCAAATGACATGAAATCCCGAAAGATTCCACAAAAAAAAAAAAAACTGTTAGAATAAAAAAAATCAAGAAAGCTGCAGGATATAATGTCAATATACAGAGACCTGTTGTCTTTATTTTTTTTCAGATTTTATTTATTTATTTGACAGGAAGAGAAAAACCACGAGCAGGGGGAGTGTCAGAAAGAGGGAGAAGCAGACCCTTGCTAAGCGGGGGCCCAGCACGGGGCTCAATCCCAGAACTCTGGGATCATGACCTGAGCTGAAGGCAGATGCTTCACCTATGGGGCCACCCAGATGACCCAACTTCTTGCATTTCTGTATATTGATGACACATATCGTAAAGAGAAATTAAAAAAGCAATGCCATTTACAATTGCATCAAAAAAATCTAGGAATAAAAGTAACCAAAAATGAGAAAGACATAGTACACTCAACACATGGCAGAAAAGAAATGAAAAACATATCTGTCGAGGGGGGCGGAATGTATGGGTCAAAGATTTGGAAGGCAACACAAACAAATGGAAGCATACGCCATGCTCCTTAACTGGAAGAGTTAATTATGTGAACATGTCCATCGTACCCAAAGCAATCGACAGATGTGATGAAATCCCTATCTGAATTCCAGTGGCATTATTCGAGGAAATAGCAAACAGTCCTCAAACTTGGATGGAGTCACTAAAGACCCCAAATACCCAAAGCAACCTGGAGAAAGAAAGGTGCAGACAACACACTGTGGATTTCAAGCTAGATTACAAAGCTGTTGTCATCAAAACAGGATGGTACTGGCATAAACACAGACACCAGTTCAGCGGAACAGAACAGAAAGCTCAGAAACTTACCCACACGTAGATGATCCTAACTTACGACACAGCAGCAGAAGATATGCCATGAGGGAAGGACTGTCTCTTCAGTGAGCGGTAACAGGCAAACTGGACACTAAATGCAGAAGAATATAACTGGGTCACTTTCTTACACCACACACAAAATTTTTAATGGATGAATGATTTGAACATAAGATCTGAATCCATAAACCTCCAAGAAGACACAGGTACTAAGTCTCTCGACATTGGTTTTGGCAAAGAGTCTTCAGATCGGACACCAAATGCAAAAACAACAAAAGCAAAAATAAACCAGTGGAACAACATCAAACTGAAATCTTCCACACGGCAAAAGAAACCAGCAAAAACTTAAAAGGCCACTGACCCAATATGAAAAAAATATCTGTGAATCATATGTGTGAGAAGAGGCTAATATCCAAAATACACACAACACTCATACAAATCAAAACAAACAAACAAAAAAAAGGTATAAAAATGGGGGGTATATGTGAATACATACTTTCCAAAGATGGCACACAGGTGCCAACAGACAGAAAAAGTTGTTCGACATCACTAATCATCGTCAGGGAAACATCAGTCAAACCCACAATCGGCTATCCCCTCACAACTGTTGGAACAGCAATTGTCCCAGAGACAGACAAAAAGTGGGGTCATGGGTGTGCAGACGAGGAGACACTGTGCACTGTTGGTGGGAATGGAAATTGGTGCAGCCACTGTGACAAACGGTATGGAGGTTCCTGAAAAAATAAATACAACTACCCCATGACCCAGTAATGGCTCTAATGAGTATTGATTCAGAGAACACAAAAATACTGCCTCAAAAAGACAGATGCACTCCCACATTCACTGCAGCATTATTCACAAGAACCAGACATGGAAACACAGACCTTGGGGGCCTTATTCCAAGTAACTCAGACACAGGAAGACCAATACCAGATGCTCTCATGTACATTCCACGTGGAATAAACAAATACTGAACGCATAGATACTGAGAGCAGATTGGTAGGTGCCAGATTCGGGGATGGGGTGGTAGAAACGGGTGAAGGTGGTCCAAGTCTCAATGTTTGAGTGAGAAAATCCGACAGTCATGAAATGTTCTGTCCAGCATGGAGACTAAAACTAACCCCACAGCATGGGGTATAGGTTTCCCTGCTCTTCAAAAGTACAGGACTTCTGACAAACCTTGCACAGCAGAAATGGTGTCAAGAAGGAATGGCCATTAATTTACACGGAACATTTAGTGTGCTCAGACTCCAAAATTCCTTCTCTTTGATTTTTCTTAGGCCTCAGGACACAAGTTTCTAACGGAGGCCCAGCATAAATGAAGATAAAGCACAGCAGAGGCTCACAGACACCATTCAAAGTGCTGGTGGCTGGATGCGGAGAGCGGTTCCCAGCAGAAGGAGCTGGTTAGGGTGCATGCCACCTCTGTTGTGCTTTTCCCCAAAACAGATGCTGAACGCGATTCTCACTGTTCACCTTTTTTCATAAGAGGAAAATCCTCTTCAGGTATCTTCCTCTTACTGAAGCTGGGTAATAAACGTAGTTCTTTCAAGAATGCCCAGTGTCTTACTGTGAACGTTCAAAAAGTGGGGGATAATTGTACTTAAGCAATGCTGAGGGAGGAGATGTGAAAGGTTCTTCCAGACACAAACCTCAGCAGATCCACTGGGAAAGGCACCTTCCTCAGCATGCAGAAGACGGACTACCTCCTACCCCCAGAAACCCTCTCCTTCCCCTCAATCAGGAAAACCCACAACAGCTGGGAGTTACCCCAATTCCTCCATTCTCCTGCTTCTAATAGCTAACCCATCAGCAAATCCTGTGAGCTCCATCTTCAAAATAGACCCAGAATAGGTCTAACCACTCCATCCAAGGCCACTTGTCTGGTCCACAGTGGCTGAGTAATTGGAAAAGCTTCGTCATTGACCTGCCTTGCCATCTTCAACCCTCTGTCATCTGTTCTCAACACTGTAGCCACGATGGCCCAGTGAAACAGGGTCTCATGGGGTTATAGCCCTGGAATGGCTTTCTGTCACCCTCTGTCACCTCTCTGAGCTCATGTCCTAAGCTGTCTCCTGTGGCCACAGGGCCTTCTTGCTGCTCCTGGACATACCTGGAATTCTCCTGCCCGAGAGCCATTGCACATGCTTTCCGTTTTGTTCAGAATGCTCTTGATGTGTTCTCACTCACCTTCGGAGAAGTCTGAATTGGAGTGACAGGGACAGAAGATGAGGCTGTGTGTGTTGGGTGAGGCTGGTGGCCCAGAAGAAGGTTCTCTGCCAGCTCTCCGCCTGTGCCTCCCTTGTCCTCAGCCAGGAACTTGCACACAGCCCTCACCTGTCACAAGTCTCACCCAGGAGACCCACAGCCACCCCTGGAGCCCACCCTGAACACACCCTGCTGCAGAATGCATTCAGCTCTCCTCTGGGACCCCTGTCAGCTTTACCCAGACCTGCAACTCCCCATCTCCTGCAAAGCTCCCGGATTACCTCTCTGCTTCCAAAATCACACTGGCGCAAGGCTTTCATGAGAAAGCTATAACGCTAACTAATGAAAGGTTCACACCTACTTTCCCCTTCTGTTGCCTTTCTCTCCACCTTCTTTCCTACCTGTGCAAACTGTAACATATCAGTGGAACATGAACATGCTCTGAGACCTGAATCTTTCATTGCAGCTTTCTGAGGACTCCTTATGTGATAAGCGACTAGTGTATCCTACAACAGGGTGTTTTACAAATATCATCTATAGAAGACTACAGCTCAAATCAGTACAATTTTACCTCACTCTTCATGAAGCAGAACACTTTTTCCTTTCTTCTTTTATTAAATTCCAGTTAGTTCACATGCGATGGAATATTCGCTTCAGGGGTAGGATTTAGTGATTCCTCAACTGCAAGGAGTACCCGGTGCTCATCACAAGTGCCCTCCTTAATACCCCTCACCGATTTAACTCTTCCCCCCACGCCCCTGTCCTGCAGCAACACTCAGTTTGTTCTCCAAGGTTGAGTCTATTTCCTTGTTTGCCACTCTCACCACCCCTCAACTCTGTTCCTCTGTTTTCTTTCTGAAATTCCACAAGCGTGAGAGCATAGGATATTTGTCTTTCCTCACTGATTTTGCTTAGCTTAATACACTCTAGGTCCATCCACATCCTTGCAAATGGTAAGATTTCATTCTTTTTGAAGCTGGGTCATATTCCGTTATATATATGTACCCCACATCTGCTTTATCCATTCATCAGTGCATGGACTTTGGGATTCTCTCCATAGTTTGTCTACTGTGGACAATGCTGCTATAAACATCATGGTGCATGTTCCCCCTTCGAATCCGCATTTTTGTATCCTTTGGGTAAATACCTAGGAGAGTAATTGCTGGATCATGTGGTTGTTCAATGTTTAACTTTTTGAGGAACCCCCACACTGGTTCCCAGACTGGTTGCACCACTTTGCATTCCCACCAACAGGATGGGAGAGTTCCCCTTCAAGCAGAACATTATCTGCGGGCAATTTCATAAGAGGAAACAAAACCTCTGGGAGATGCACCCAGGGTTAGGCAAGCAGTTGCAGACTTCACCCCAAGGCTCCTGACGCCAAGCCCCTTGAAGCCACCGCATGCCACTATCCAAAAGAATTCCCAGACTCTCCTTCTGACTCCACCACCAAAGAAACTACAGAGAGAATATGGCACCTCAAAATATCGAGATAATACATTTAGTAAAACTAGAAAGTGAAGCTCAACTTTTAAACAGGAACAGGCCGCTTTGGATAATTTTGAATTTTCCCTCCACCCTAATTTTAACTCTTCTGATGAATAAACTAATCAATGATGAAACATCACCTTTGTCAAATGACATCACCCAAGTCTGTATCAGATGAATAAAGCCACCTAACTCTAGATGCTGGCCACTCAACCATATCTTAGGCCCAATTGAATAAACACTGTTAGATGAAGGAACAAATTAGATGTTACAAACAGGCACAGAGTGAATCTCACCTTCCCTTTCTAATAAAAGAGGGTTCCTAGGAAACAGATGGTCAAAATACATTTGTAAGCAATAAATGGACAGACAAATTGTGATCCCCTGCAAAGTTCTACCTGCAGGGAAACTAAGTAATTCTTGCACCAAACCCAGAATGCTGACAGCTACTTCAATTTTACTTTGTGGCTCAACTAGAGAAAAGACAAAAGCCCAGGAGGTTTTGGGATAATGAGAGGTTTTACCTCCAGCCCTGACATAGATAGGACATTTTGCCAAACATACCTGTGCTTTCTCTGAACACTGGCGTCCTGTGACAAGCTTCCTCGCTGACTCAGATGGTGACATTCAAAACCTCGGGTTTCTTGGAGCCAGAGCAGAGAAATGCTGTCAGCTGGGGAGAAGAAGCCACCTCTAACCTAAAGCCTGCACATCTGCTTCGGTTTCTGGGCGAAGGGGCAACACATACTTGTTGTTTAGCAGTAATTATCTTCATTCTCAATAGACCAATGTCCTTGCCTTTTCTGGAAAGCAGACTTACTCTTCTAAAGAAACCCTCAATTCGTTTATTCCCAATGCAACTAGAGTGGAACATTTATTTCTCACTTAAATAGAAAACACTGTTATTGTCGACATTGCATGAATGAACTTTTAAAAACATTTTAGAGAGAAAGGAAGAGACCTTTATTCAAACCCAAGTCAGGACAGCTGCCTGGGAGACACAATCTTCACCAAGAAGGGAGTGCTCCGGGGAAGGAACTTTTGGGGCACGCTTATGTATTTTTTTCTGTTTTGTTTTACATACAGAGTTACACACCACAATGAGGATCTTCTTAGATTCCAGAAAGTGACAGACTCTTTCTTATGTTTTCAGTATGTACATGTCAGTATGACTTTAATCTTATGGGAGCCAAAGAGGTTCTTTATTTTTTCTTATCTTTATGTTGGCATTTTTGGTTATTGTTTTCTTCTCAAAGCAGATGTACAACATGCTTGGGGCAGAAACAAGGCCCATGCTTTGAGGTTTTGCCTAGTCATTTTGAGCCGGGTAAAATGTAAAGGGATAACTTCCCTGGGAGCCCAGGATCAGCGCCCACAGATGATATAAGATAAAAATTACTTTCATCATTATAATTACTTCTAAAATGGAGGAATTTGAGACAAAAGCACCTTTCACAAGAGTACCAAGAAATCAAAATGATGCCCACAGAAGGCTACCTGCTCCATGGTCAGCACAGGTAACAGAAGTGTTCACAGTCTCTGGGCTCCTGCCCTTCTCCTGCCCAAATCTCTGAAGCACACAGACCACTTAAAATCAGAATTGTAGAACTGCTAGACACCTTAGAGATGTCTGGCACTATTCATTTGTACTGCAGAATAAAACACAGTAGCTCGTTGTCACAAACTAATTTCAACATGAAGTGCCCACTGGATGCACTAAGTTCTTTCTCTGCAAATGTTGACTAATGTAAGTCACAGTCATACCACATAAACACTACGATGGCTGGGAAGTCATCGTAGGTAAGGGAATATTTTAGCCATGTTTATAAGCATTGGCTCACTTTGTAGAAGAGGCTGAGCTGAGTGTTTTTAAATACTATTTCAGACCTGTTTTACAGCACCCTCTGAACATACCAGAGCCTGAATGGACTAAAAAAGATAGTTGGTTTCAGTAACTTTAATACCAGAAAAATATTATACTGTCTCTGTTCCTAAGGATCTTTGAGTATCTTACCCAGAGGTCCTCCACTGAGATAATGATCTTAATAATCACCATGGGCAGAGGTGAAAGGTCCGCTGAATTCGTTCCAGTTGTCCACATGACAAGAAAATCCTGATACTTGATAGGTTTCCAGATCGAGAAGACCAGAGATAAGAGGGAAATAGTACCCTGTATGGAACAACAAGGGATTTGGAGTCAATTTGGTGATCCCACTTAGGTTTCTGACACTAAAATCCTCTGTGACTCATATCATCCGAGTCCCTGTCTAACCACCTGAAAATGTGCCTAAAAATATCTACACCCTAGTTGAGAAGTTTAAGAGGCAGAATGCTACAAAGAGCCAGTATGATGTCTCTCAAGTACAGGTGCTCAGGAAGCCCTAATTGCTATTGGGTCTATTTCTTTTCCAGAAGAAAGAACACATGTTGAATCCATATTTCTAATAGATGACTCACCAGATGATTTTCAAACATGAAGGAAGGCCAAGAAGTCACGCTTGTGTCATAGTTCACTCAGAAATCATGTTGTTGGACTGGTGAGGACGATACGATAGCAACGTCATCACTAAGAGTGGGGAGCTTCTAATTTCCATACGGCCATGTTGACCCCCTTAGCTCAGAGCCACCAGAAAGGTTAGCTGGGGAGGGGGAACCGCCATCACTATGAGTGGGGAGCTTCCCATTTCCATATGGCCATGTTGACCCCTTAGCTCAGGGCCACCAGAAAGCACAGCTGAGGCGGACCACAGGCCAAGGCTGCCAGGTGTGGCTGGGGCAGGCAGAACTCTGACTTAAGGCTCAACTCCTGTCTAGGTTATTATTATGCTCTTCACAAAGAAAGTGACATTGTGTGTGAGCCCTCACGTAGAAAAGGTTCAGAATTTCCATTGAGATTCCCTCTCTCACCTTTAGGATATGTAGCAAAGTTCCATTTAATTTTTAAACATTGAAGGACTTCCTGGTTTTCTTTTCGCTATGACTGTGGCTCAATTCGCCTGTGGTCTAAGAATGGAATCTACTTAATTTCAGGGTTTAACATTTGTAGACTTCATTCGTGGCCCCACCTATCATCTATTTGGGTAAAGAGTCTATGACCACTTGAAAATAATGTATTCTGCACTTATTATGGAATGTTCCCTATATGTCAATTAGGTCACATTTGTTACCAATGTTTTGTCTGCTTTTTCTGTCAGATATTGAGAAAGGTATATTAAAATCTTCAACAATGCTGCTCTATTCAACGTGGCATCGGAGAGTCTACCAGTGTTAGAAGGCAAGAGAAACAAAAAGTATAAGAATTGAGGGGATAATTGTGACTATTCACAGATAATACGATTGTGTACATAGAAAATCCAAAACAGTCTATAAATACCCTTAGAATTAAAAATGCAATTTATAAATTTGAGATGGATTGTAGCTTCCCATTGGACAGTTTCTGAAAGAAAATGTAGAACCTGTCAATCTTGGGGTAGGACATAGGGTGCACTAACCATTTAAAAGAATTCAGTGGGACTTCATAAAAATGTGACATTTCTCCTTATCTTATGACCATATGAAAATGAAAAAGTGAACCGCAGGCTGGGAAGTAAAGATTTGCAATACACATACTGACAAAGACTTGTCAATAAAGAATTCCTGCTCATCAACCATAAAAAGTCTATTTAAAAACAAATACTTCACAAAAGATTGACTGATGGCCAATAAGAACAGGAAAGGGTGCTCTACAGTATTATTTTCAGGAGCAGCAAGGCCTTTCCTAAAATGAAAACATACACACAAACCAGTATTCCCTAGATGGATGACGTCCTTATTTCTGAGGAAAGCTTGAAGAACAGACTAGCATCAAAGTAAAGTGATGGAATTCCTGACACTCAGAGGATGGACAATTGACCTCAAACTACAGTGCAATTTCTAGACAGCATTCGGTCCTCTGAAGGCAGACAACTACCACACCCCTTCCTACACCACACAGGTTGCTTCCCAACCCCTACCATAAAAGAAGAAGAAGAGAAACAGATAGGACTAGTAGGAAATAGCAAAAATCACATGTGGGGATTATCCTGAAACACACTGAACACATAACTAGTGTAAGGAAGTGTAGGGAACTGACAAGGACAGAGACTCAAGAGGTACTTCTTTCGGAAATGTTGTCTGAAATCGTCACACGTTGGTACCAGCTAATGAGGGCTCTGAGCATACCTAGGGTTTGCTCACAAGGGTCTGCAACACCATCTCTGAGGACTGAAACTCTTCAGGACCTCAAAGCTTGCCTGATTGACTATTGGACTAAGAGTTTCCCATGTTCTGAAAACAGATACCAACTCATTGAAAGGTTCACCTGGGCTCTCTCGGAGGCCCTACAAGTAGCTGAACCATTCACTGATAATCAATTACACACACACACACACACACACACACACACACACACACCTGTCATTTCAGCAATTACTTAAACATTCAAGGTTCTTCCTACCTTTTCTTTTTCACATTGATATTTATACTCACATGAAATGTCATCATTTCTAATGAACACTGATGTCAAAATAGAGATCTATTGACACAATATTCACAAAATGGAACTTCCCTGCTGTCATTTTCAATATAGCGTTTTTTAAAGTTCATACATATTTTAGGTTTTTGGTAACTTATACAGGAGAAGATCAGCATTGAAAAACTCTAAATACTGACAATGAGTTTTAAGCCTAGAGAACAAAAATTGTCCAATTTCATAGATAATAAGGAACCAAAGGCAAAGCATGGAAGCTGCAGTCGAATAATTTTACACATGTGCATCCTCTACTATTTTACTACTGAGGGGCGTGTTTTATTACCACTAAACATGCATCAGTTATCTTCCACATGCACCTGCACAGGTATAATGAATTACTACAATAGAATGAAATGTCTGGGAACTACTTGGCAGCATCTATAATGAACAATGAAATTTCGATCTTATATTCGGTGAACTTCCACTGTCTGTCCCTTTAGACAATGGACCCTAAACAGAAGGGGGAATGAACCACGAGAGACTATGGACTCTGGGAAACAAACTGAGGGCTTCAGAGGGGAGAGGGGTGGGGGATTGGGATGGGCCAGTGATGGGTATTAAGGAAGGTACATATTGCATGGAGCACTGGGTGTTATATGCAAATAATGAATCACGGAACACTACATCAAAATCTAAGGAAATACTGTATAGTGACTAACATATCATAATAAAAAATTGTTATTAGAAAAAAAGGTAAAAAAAAACAATACAGCTTTTCTGTTTCAAGAATAATCACAATTGAGAAAAAACTAACTTCCAATCCCTAAAGCAAAACACAGACCAAGTTCCATTTCACTCCCCTTTATTCACATTCTATGTGGGTTCTAAGCTATTTCCCTACCTCCTTTCCAGCTGAGCAGGGAGCCCGGGCTCGATCCCAGAACCCTGGGATCATAACCTGAGCCAAAGGCACATGCTTAACTGGCTGAGCCAGCCAGGAGCCCCAGCCATGTTTTTCTTAAGCAAAAGGACACTTTCTCACAATGCCTTCACATGACTTCACATGGTACCAGACACCTGCATTTGCCTCTAGGAGGTTGCAGATGAAGGCAATTGCAAACTCTCACAGTGGTTTATCAAATACAATGACCTGCCTGGTGACAGTGAAACTCTTATGAGCCCACGAGAGGGTGCTGTGACACTCAGCTGTGGCTGGGCTGGCACAGAGAACCAAATCCATTTCCCTGCCTGATGTCTGTGAGGAAGAGATGCCCCCATTGTGAATGAGACCCTGCCACTGAGCTGTCCGGAAATGGCCATCCTCACGGAGGATGAGGATAAAGGACAATGCCTGAGGAGACCTCATCTGTCTCTTTTATCTTTTCATATTTTTGACAGTGGACAAATCACTGCCTAGGAGTCCCCAACTACCTTAGTCTCATCTGTGAATGGCCAAGAGGTTTTACAAAACACTCAAGATTTTGACCTCACAAATGCCCACAACCACTTACCATAGGGATTCAATATTAAGCAAAGATACTGTTCCTTGGAAGAGAGGTCCTGCCCACTGTTGTTTCTCACTTATATGCTCATCTTCCTTACCTCATGGTAACATAACCAGCTTGATTCCTGCTTCCGTCTTCAGGAAGGCTGAGGTGACTTGAAGGGCATTACCCTGACATCGTTCTTTCGTAGCAATAAGATGTGGACATTTCCCTAGTCCTACACACCCAAAGTTGAATCGGAATCAGGATTGAGGAGGCTGATGAGAGTTGAAGGTGTTTTCCTGTACACGGTGGTTTATTACCAATAAGGATGGGTCAGAGTCCTCGAAATTCCAGAACCTTTTCATTAATGCTTCCTACTCGTGAAAGATGATGTACATTGGTCTTTCCCTGTATAGTGTGGTGACTCAGAGAAAAGTGCTTAGCCTTTTCGTCAGACTTCCACGACCACTTTGGGGCTGGCTTCCATATTCACAAAGGATGATGTTAGGGCTAAGAGGGTTCCTGTACACTGTTATTTCTTACAGATAAGTGTATGGCATTTTTGTTACATTGCCAGAGCCACTTAGCGCTGGGCTTGCCGGCCTCCTGGGGACGAACCCTAACCCTAGGTCGGCCCCCGAGGGGCCCCTCCCAAGGGGCCTGGCAAAACAACGCCGGGGATTGTGGACACCCGAGCCCAGCGCCGGAGTCACCCTGCAACCCCCCAGCAACCTGGGCTGCTAGGGGCGCCGCCAGTCTTTCAGGGCGAGAGAACAGGCAGGGCCCTCCAAGCCCCCGGCGACCTTTGAAGCCCCCCGCGCCAAAACGCTTGGGCCTACACTCCCTCTCGCTAGTGCCCTCACCTCGGCCTGCCCCTCTGCCTGCTGCAGAGCTGGCGGAAGGGGCCTGCTGGAATCCTGGAGGCTAACACTTACCCTAGGTCGGCCCCCGAGAGGCCCCTCCCAAGGAGCCTGGCACCGCAATGCCAGGGGTTTGGGACCTCCGAGCCCCAGTGCTGGACTCACTCTGCCACCCCGCAATCACCCAGGGCGCTAGGGGCGTGGGAAGTCATTCAGGAAGGGAGAACGGGCAGGGCCCTCTGATCCCCCTGCGACCTTCGAAGGCCCCCCGCACAAAAACTCTGGCTTCCACGCTCCTGCTCGCCAGCGCCCTAACCTCGGCTCACCCCTCCGCTCGCTGCAGAGCTGGCGGATCGGGCCTGCTGGCTTCCTGGGGGCTAACCCTATCCCTAGGTCACCCCCAAGGGGCCCCTCCCAAGTGGCCTGGCGCCACATGCCAGGGATTGGGGACCCCAAGTCCCAGCGCCGGACGCACCCTGCCGCCCCGCTGCCACAAGGGGTGCTAGGGGCGTCGCCAGTCCTTCAGGGCGACAGAACGGGCAGGACCCTCTGAGCCACCTACGACCTTCGAAGGCACCCCGAGCCAAAGCCAAATGCTCTGGCCCACGCTCCCGCTCGCCAGCTACCTCACCTGGACCCACACCTCCATTCTCTGCACATGGGTGGAACGAGCCTGCCAGTCTCCTGGGGGCTAACCCTAACCCTAGGTCAGCCCCCGAGGGGCACGTCCCAAGGGGCCCGGCGCCGCAACGCCGGGTATTAGGGACCCCCGAGCCTCAGCACCGGAATCACCGTGCTGCCCCGCCGCCACCCGGGCCGCTAGGGGTGCTGCTGGTCATTCAGTGCAGGAGAATGGGCAGGGCCCTCCGAGCCCACGGCGACCTTCGAAGGACCCCCGCACCAAAACGCTTGGGCCCACGCTCCGGCTCGCCAGCGCCCTTACCTCGGCCCTCCCCCCCGCTCGCCACACAGCTGGCGGATCAGGCCTGGGGGCCTTCTGGGGGCTAACCCAAACCCTAGGTCTGCCCCCTAGTGGCCCCTCCCAAGGGGCCTGGCGCTGCAACGAGGGGGATTGGGGACTCCTGAGCCCCAGCGCCGGACTCACCATGCCCCCCACCGCCACCCGGGCCACAAGGGGCACCCCCGGTCATTCAGGGCAGGAGAACGGGCAGGACCCTCTGAGCCCCTGGTGACCTTCGAAGGCCCCTCGCTCCAAAACTTTGGGCCCACGTTCCCGCTCGCCAATGCCGTCATCTCAACCCGCCCCTCTGCTCACTGCACAGCTGGCAGATCGGGCCTACTGGCCTCCTGGGGTAACCCTAACCCTAGGTCGGCACCCAAGGGGGCCCTCTCAAGGGGTCTGGGGCCACAACGCTGGTAATTGGGGACCCCAGAGCCCTAGCGTCGGACTCAACCTGCCGCTCCGCCACCATCTGGGCTTCTAGGGGCGCCGCCGGTCATACAGGGTATGAGAACGGGCAGGGCCCTCCTAGCCCACGGTGACATTTGAAGGCGCCCCGCGCCAAAACGCTTGGGCCCATGCTCCCGCTCGCCAGCGCCCTCACCTAGGCCTGCCCCTTCGCTCGCCCGACAGAGGGCGGATCAGGCCTGCCCGACTCCTGGGGGCTAACTCAAACCCTAGGTCGGCCCACCAGGGACCCGTCCGATGGGTCCTGGCGCCTCAACGCCTGGGACTGCTGAACCATGAGCTCCAGCGCCGGACTGACCGTGCTGCCCCGCTGACACCCGGGCCTCTAGAGGCGCCGCTGGTCATTCAGGGCGTGAGCACGGGCAGGGGCCTCCGAGCCCCCCTTGTCCTTCGAAGGCCCACCGCACCAAAACGCTTGGGTCCAGGCTCGCACTCGTCAGCACCCTCACTTCATCCCACCCCTCCGCTCGCCACCCAATGGGTGGATCGGGACTGCCGGCCTCCTGGGGGTTAACCCTAACCCTAGGTCGACCACCGAGAGGCCCTTCCCAAGGGGCCTGGCACCGCAATGCGGGGATTGGGGACCCCGAACCCCAGCACCAGACTAACCTTACCACTCTGCCAGCAGCCGAGCCGCTAGGGGCGCCGCCAGTCATTCAGGGCGGGAGAACGTGTAGGGCCCTCCGAGCCCCCGGCGACCTACGAAGGCCCCCCGCGCCAAAACGGTTGGGCCCACCCTCCTGTTCGCCAGCATCCTCATCTCCGCCCGCACCTCCGCTCGTAGTAGAGCCCGCGGATCAGGCCTGCCGGCCTCCTGGGGGCAAATTCTAACCCTAGGTCGACCACCGAGGGGCCCTTCCCAAGCGGCGTGGTGCTGCAACGCCGGGGATTGGGGATACCTGAGCTGCAGCACGGGAATCACCCTGCCACCCCACCGCCAACGGAGCCACAAAGCGCGCCGCTGGTTATTCAGGGCAGGAGAACAGGCAGGGCCCTTCGAGACATGGCAACATTCGAAGGCCCAGGGCGCCAAAACGCTGGGGATCACGCTCCCGCTCTGCATCACCCTCAACTCGGCCCACACCTCCACTCTTCGCAGAGCCAGCGACTCAGGCCTGCCGGCCTCCTGGGCACTAACACTAACCCTAGGACAGCCCCTGAAGGTCCCTTCCTAAGGGGCCTGACGCCGCAACGCCAGGGATTGGGGACCCCCAAGCCCCAGCGCCGGATTCACGCTGCCGCCCCACCCCACATGGGCCTCTAGGGGCGCCGCCATTCATTCAGGGTGGGAGAACTGGAGGGCCCTCCGAACCCCTGCTGACATTCGAAGGCACACCGAACCAAAACGCTTGGGCCCAGGCTCATGTTCACCAGGACCCTCACCTCGGCCCAACTCTCCGCTCGACGCACAGGTGGTGTATCGGGCCTGCGGCGCTCCTGGAGGCTAACCCTAACCATAGGTCGGCCCCCGAGGGGCCCTTCCCAAGGGGCCTGGCGTCGCAACACTGGGGATGGGGACCCCGAGCCCATGTGCCGGACTCACCCTGCTGCCCTTCAGCCACCCGAGCCACTAGAGGCCCCGCCGGTCAATCAGGGCAGGAGATCGGGCAGGGCCCTCCGAGCCCACGCTGACCATTGAAGGCTCCCCGTGCAAAACCGTTGGCTCCCTGGATCCTGCTCGCCAGTGCCCTCACCTCGGCCCGCCCCTCTGCTTGCTTCAGAGCTGGTGGATAGGGCCTGCTGGGCTCCTGGCAGCTAACCAAAACCTAGGTCGGCCCTGTGGGGACATCCCAAGAAGCCTGGCTCTGCAATGCTGGGGATTGGTGACTCAGAGCCCCAGAGCCAGACTCACCCTGCCGCACTGTACCCACCCGGGCCGCTAGGGGCGCAGCCGGTCATAGAGAGCGAGAGAAGGGCAGGGCCTTCTGAGCCACCGGTGACCTTCAAAGGCTCCCCACGCCAAAACGCTGGTTCCCACGCTCCTGCTCCCCAGCGCCCTCACCTGGGCCCGCACCTCCGCTCGCCGCACAGTGTGCGGATTGGGCCTGACGGTCTCCTTGGGGCTAACCCTAACCCTAGGGCCCCTCCCAAGGGTCCTGGTGCCACTAAGCCTGGGATCTGGGACTCCAAGCCCCAGAGCCAGACTCACCCTCCCACAACACTGCCACACGGGCCGCTAGGGGCGCCGCTGGTCATTCAGGGCGGTAGAAGGGACAGGGCCCTGGAGAAACAAGCCTCATTTGAAGCCTCCAGCGCCAAAATGCAGGGGCCCACAATCCCGCTCCCCAGCACCCTCACCTCGGCCCACCCCTCCGCTCGCCCCACAGCCATCATATCCGGACTGCCGGCCTCCTGGGGGCTAACCCTAACCCTAGGTCGGCCCCCGAAGGGCACTCCCAAAGGGCCTGGCACCGCGACGCCGGACATTGGGGACCCACAAGCCCCAGCGATGTACTCAACCTGCCCCTCTGCCGCCACCCGGGGCACTTGGGGCGCCGCCGGCCAATCAGGGTGGGGGAATGGGCACGGCCCTCCGAGCCCCCGGCGACATTCGTAGGTCCCCCATACCAAAACGCTGAGGCCCATGCTCCCGCTCTACAGCGCCCTCACCTTGGCCTGCCCCCCCTCTAGCCACACAGCTGGCAGATCCTGCCTCCCGGGCTCCTCGGGGCTAACCATAACCCTAGGTGGGCCCCAGAGTGGCCCCTCCCAAGAGGCTTGGTGCCGCAACGGCAGGGATTGGGGACCTGCAAGCCCCAGCGCCAGGCTCACCCTGCCGCCCCGCCGCCACGTGGGCCGCTAGGGGTGCCGCCGGGCATTCAGGGCGGGATAACCGGCAGGGCCCTCCGAGCCTCTGGTAAAATAAGAAGGCCCCCATGCCAAAACGCTGGGTACCACGCTACCGCTCGACTGCGCCCTACCACGGTCAATCCCTCCGCTCACTGCACAGCCGGCGGATCTGGACTGCGGCCTCCTGGGGGTTAACCTAACCCTAGGACAGTCCCCGAGGGGCCCCTCCCAAGGGGCCTGGCGCCGCAACGCTGGGGATTGGGGAAACCCAAGCACCAGTGCAGGACTGACCCTGCCACCCCGCTGCCACCCAGAGAGCTAAGGGCGTCGCCGGTCCTTAATGGCGGGAGAACGAGCAGGGCCCTCCGAGCCCCTTGCGACATTCGAAGGCCCACCGAGCCAAAATGTTGGGGCCCACGCTTCCGCTCGCCAGCGACCTCACCTTGGCCCACCCCTCCATTTGCCACGGAGCCGGTGGATCGAGCCTGCCAGCCTCCTGGGGGCTAACCCTAACCCTAGGTCGGCCTCCAAGGGGCCCCTCCCAAAGGGACTGCCGCCGAACGCCAGGGATTGGGGACCCCTGAGTCACAACGCTGGACTCACCGTTCCGCCCCACCCACACCCAGGCCACTAGGGTACCGCCGATCATTCAGGGCTGGAGAATGGGCAGGGCCCTCCCTGCCCCGGTGACCTTCGAAGGCCCCCAGCGCCAAAAGGCTGGGGCCCACTCTCCTGCTCGCCAGCGCCCTGATCTTTGACCGCGTCTCCATTCGCCCCAGACTGCGGATTGTGCCTACGGCCTCCAGAAGCTAACCTTTACCCTAGGTCGGCCCCCAAGGGGCCTCTCCCAAGGGGCCTCATGCTGCAACGTCTGGCATTGGAGACCCCCGAGCCTCAGCGCCAGACCCACCCTGCCGCCCCGCCACCACTCGGGCTGCTAGTGGAGCCGCCACTCATTCAGGGCAAGAGAATGGGCAGGGCCCTCTGAGTCCCCGGCGACATTCGAGGGACCCGGCGCCAAAACTTTGGGTACCACCTTCCAGCTCGCCAGTCCCTCACCATGGCCCGCCCCTCCGCTCACCGCACAGCTGGCGTATGGGGCCTGCTGGCCTCCTGGGGGCTAACCCTAACACTAGATTGGCCCCAGAGGGGGCCCTCACAAGGGGACTGGTGACCAAAGCCGGGGATTGGGGACACCCGAGCTGCAGTGCCGGACTCACCCTGCCGCCCCGTCGACATCGGCCCGCTGGGGCGTCACTGGTCATTTAGGGCGGGAGAACGGGCAGGGCCCTCCGAGCCTCTAGCAATGTTCAAAGGCCTCCTGCGCCAAAACGCTGGATACCATACTCCTGCTCGCCAGCGCCCTCACCTCGTCCCACTCCTCCGCTCGCCGCACAGCAGGCGCATCGGTCCTGCTGGCCTACTGGGGTCTAACCCTAAGCCTAAACCCTAACACCTAACCTTAAACCCTAAAACTTAACCCCTAACCCTAACCCCTAACCCTACCCCTTCAGCTAACCCTACCCATAACCCGTAACCTAACCCTAAACCTAACCCTAACCCGTACCCTAACCCTAACCCTACCCGTACCCTAACCCTAAACCTAACCTGTACCCTAACCCTAACCGTAACCCTAAAACGTACTCTAACCCATACCCTAACCCTAACCCTAAACTGTACCCTAACCCATAACTTAAACCGTACCCTAAACCTAACCGTAACCCTAACAAGTACCCTAACCCATACCCTAACTTTAACCCTAAACCTTAAAACCTGACACTAACCCATGTCCTAACTGATACCATAACCCGTACCCTAACCCTACCCATAACCTAACCCTAACCCATACCCTAACCGTAACCCTAAACACTAAACTGTAACCCTTACCCTAACCCTAACCAGTACCCTTACCTTAACTTTAACCCATACCCTAACCCGTACCCTAACCCATAAACTAACCGGTACCCTATCACTAACCTGGACCCTAACCCATACCCTAACCCATACCTAACCCTAATCTGTACCCTAACCCGTACCCTAACCCATACCCTAACCCTAAACCGTACCCAATCCCAATCCCTAACGTGTTTCCTAACCCGTGCCCTAACCCTAATCCGTACCCTATGCCGTACCCAAATCCGTACGCCAACACTTACTCTAAACCGTCCCCTAACCTGTACCCTAAACCGTACCCTAATGCGTACCCTAACCCATACCCTAAACCTAACCCATACCCTAAACCTAACCCGTACTCCAACCCTAACCCTAACCCTAAACCCGAACCCTAAACCCTAACCCGTACCCTAAACCCTAATCTGTACCCTAACCCATAACCTCTAACCTGTAACCCCAAAACCCAACCCTAACCCGTACCCTCTCCTTACCCTAACCCTAACCCCTACCCTCACCCATACCCTAACCGTAACCCATACCCTAACCTTAACCCATACCCTAACCTCAACCCATACCCTAATCTGTACCCTAACCCCAGGGATTGGGTACACCTGAGCCCCACCACGGGACTCATCCTGCCACCCCTCAGGAAACCATGCCCATTGGGGCGCCACAGAACATCCCATGCAAGAGAACTGGTAGGGCCCCCCTGAGCCCCCAGGGATCCTCGGTGGCCCCTACACCCCAACCCTGAGGCCCACACTCATCCCGCCCCACGCCTTCCCTTCAGGTTGCCACCGAACTCGTCGCAGAGCCGGCAGATCAGGCCTGCCGGGTTCCTGGGGCCTACACCTGACCCTAGGTCGGCAGGGTAGGGCCCCTCCCCTGGGGCCCGGTGCCGCAGCCCCAGGGACTGGGGACACCTGAGCCCCACTGAAGGATAAAGCCTGCCAGCCCGCGGGAAACTGTGCCCCTTGGGAGGCTGTAGAGCATTCAGGGCGGAAGAACCAGGAGGGCCCCCAGAGCCCCTGGCGAACTTCGGCGATCCCTAAACTCAACCGTGAAGCCCATGCTCACCCCACCCCGCACCTTCAACTCAGCCCAGGGCGGAGCTTGCCACATAGTGGGCAGATCTGGCCTGCGGGATTCCTGGGCCCCAACCCTAACCATAGTTCATCTGTGGAGGGGCCCCTCCCCAGGAGCCTGGAGCCGCAGCCGCGGGGATTCGGGACACCTGAGCCCCACAGCAGGACTCAGTTTGCCACCCTGCAGGAAACCGTGTGCCTTGGGAGGCCATAGAGCATTCAGGGCGGAGAACCAGGAGGGCCCTCCTGAGCCACCAGCGAACTTCGGTGGCCTCCCGCACCCCAACCCTGAGGCCCATGCTCACTCTCCCCACATCCTCACCTCAGCCCGTGTAGCTCGCCATACAGCCAACAGATTGGGCCTGCGGGGCTCCTGGGCCTATCCCTAGCCCTAGGTCTGCCGTGGGTTTTGGGGCCTCCCCAGGAGCCTTACACCACAGACCCGGGTAATTGGGATACCTGTGCCCCACCGCAGGACTCAGCTTGCCACCCGATAGGAAACCGTGCCCCTTGGGGCTCTACAGAGCCTACAGGGCACGAGAACTTGGGGAGGCCCCCGGAGCCCATCCCCATCCTTTGGCAGCCCCCCGTGCCCCAACCCTGAGGCCCATGCTCACCCTCCCCAATGGCCTCCTCTCAGCCCTCCACAGAGCTCGCCGCACAGCCTGCAGATTGTCCCTGCCGGGCTCCTGAACACTAACCCTTACCCAAGGTTGGCCACAGAGGGGCCCCTCCCCGGGGTCCTGGCACCCCACTCCAGCAGATTGGGGACACCCAAGACCCACCGTAGGACTCAGCCTGCAACCCACAGTAAACTGTACCATTTTGGGGCACAACAGAGCATTCAGGGCAAGAGAATTGGGGCACCCCCTGAGAGCTCCTTCTGCTGAACCCCGACCTTTGTGGGCCCTTCCGGATGGAACCTCAGGCTCACACTCACCCGCCCTTGTGCCCTCATCTCACTCGGCCTGGGAGTTCTCTGAGCACTGGGCAGTTCGGACCTGCAGTCTCTTGAGGCCTAACCTAACTCTGGGTCTTCTGCTGAGGGTCCCTCCCCGTTTGCCTGCCTCCAAGGCACCAGGCATTGGGCTCACCTCTGTACGACTAGAGGACTCACCCTGCCCCACAGGAGGAAACTGTCCATTTGGGGCTGAAGCAAGGATTCATAGGAAAATCGGAGGGCCCCCCTCAGCCCATCCCAGGCAACCCCCACTTTCAGAGATCTCCCCGGATCCAATTAGTAGCTTCACACTGACCTTTAAACTTGCTCTCCACGGAGATCTTTTGAAATTCTCCACACTTCCAACCGATGGCATCATCCAGCTTCAGTGCCTTACCCAGCTTTAGGTCTTGAGATGGATTAAAATGGGAAGTCATTTCAATGATGACGACATACTGGTGACCAAAAGATACATGCATAAATGCTTCATATCACTTGGCTTCAGGGAAATGGAAATCTAAACCCCTATAGATGCCCTACCACACGAGGCCGAATATCTAAAAATAAGAAGATATGAAACTACACATCTTGGAGAGGATGTGGAGAAACGGGAACCCTCTTACACCCCTGTACGAATGCAGTCCGGTACAGCCACTCTTGAAAATGGTACAGAGTTTCCTCAAGAAGTTATAAATAAAGTTACCCTATGTCCCAGCAATTGCACTACGGGGTATCGACCCCAAAGAGACAGATGTAGTGAAGACGGGACACATGCACCCCAGTGTTCATAGCAGCAATGTCCATAATAGACAAACTGTGGAAGGAGTGCAGATGATCATGGACAGATGAATGGATAAAGAAGATGTGGATCATATATATATATAATGGAATATTACTCAGCCATCAGAAAGGATGAATACTTACCATCACACTGACCTGGGTGGAGCTGGAGGGTATTATGCTGAGTGGAATAAGTCAATGAAAGAAAGACAATGATCATATGCTTTCACTCCTATGTGGAATATCAGAAACAAGGAAGAAGACCATAGGGGAAGGAAGGGAAAATAGAATGGGAAGTCATCAGAGAGGGAGAAAACCCATGATGGACTCTTAACTATCGCAAGAAACTGATGATTGTTGGAGAAGTTGGGGGGGGGTAACTGGGTGAGTAGCATTAAGGAGGCCACATGATACAATGAGCACTGGGTGTTACACACGACTGAAAATTTATTTAAGACTACATCTGAAACTAATGGTGTACTGTAAGTTGGCTAATTGAATTTAAATTAAAGAACAAAAGACCTTGAATAAACAATCCTAAACATTTGTATGGATCCACTAAAGATTTCGAACAGACAGTGCAATGTGGAAAAGAAAAACAAAGCTGGAGGACTCACTATTTCAGATTTCAGGTTATACTACAAAGCTGCAGTCATCCTAACAAGACAGTACGGCACAAAAATAGAAACAGCGACCAAAGGAACAGGATACAAGTTCAGACAGAAACCGATAATTATGTGGTCCATGAATCTTCCACAAAGCAAGCAACGATATCAAAAGGGAAAAGGACAGTCTCTACAGCAAATGGTGTTGGGAAAACTAGACAGCTACGCACAAAAGAATGAAATTAGACTGCTTTCTTACACAATACAGACAAACACAAAACAGTTTCAAGACCTCAATATGAGACCTGAATCCGTAAAAATCCTACAGGAGGGAAGACAGTAACTTCTTGACATGGACCATACCAACGTTTTTCTAGACTGTGTCCTGAGGCAAAGGAAATGAAAGCAAAAATAAACTATTGGGAATACAGCAAAATAAAAAGTTTCCACACAGCAGAAGAACAATGAAAACGTAAAAATCATAAGACAACCTACTCAAAGGGAGATGATATTTGCAAAGATCATATGCAATAAAGGAATAGTGTTCAAAACATATACAATTGATTCTACTCGACCCCCCAAAAAACAAATAATCCAGTTAAAAAATAGGCAGAAGACATGGACAGACATTTCTCCAAAGAAGAAATACAAATGGCCAAGAGTCCCGTGAAAAGATGTTCACCATCACCCATCATCAGGAAAATGTAAATCCAAAGGACAATGAGGTATTACATCAAACCTGTCAGAATGGCTAACATCAAAAGCACAACAAAGAGCAGGTGTTGGGAGGATGTGGATGAAGGGGAATCCTCGTGAACTGTGGGTGGGAATGCAAACTGTGGTGGCCACCGTGGAAAACAGTATGAAGTTTCCTCAAAAAATTAAATATAGAACTACCCTACGATCCAACAATCACACTACTCGTATTTACCCAAAGAATAGAAAAACAGTAAGTAAAAAGGATACGTGCACCCCTATGTTTCTTGCACTATTATTTACAATATCACAATATGGAAGCAACCCAAGTGTCTGTAGAAAAATTGACAAATGAGATGATAGATGTGTGTATTCACACACACACACACACACACACACACACACACACACACACAATGGAGTATTACTCGGCTTGAAAAAGAATGAAACCTTGCCATTTGCAGCCACATGGATGGAGCTAGAGAGTATTATCCAAACTAAAATCAGTCAGTCAGAGAAAGACAAATCCCATATGATGTCACTCTATTGGGGAATTTAAAAAGAAACAAAAATAAATAACTAAAAGAGAAAAAGGAGACACACCAAAATACAAACTCTTTTCAATAGAGAACAAACGGATGGTTACCAGAGAGGAGGTGGATAGAGGGATGAGTGAAATAGATGAAGGGGATTAAGAGGACACTTTTCTTGATGACCACTGAGTAATATATAGAATTACTGAATCACTCTACTGTACACCTGAAACGAATGTAACACTGTATGTTAGCTCTAATGGAATTAAAATAAATTTTAAAAAAAGATTTTTCTTTCAGAAACCTCTTTGAAAAAGCTTTTCCTGTGCAATGTGCAAAAGCCCTACTTGGGATTCACTCTACAATAATTATTCACTTAATGCCTAAAATTCAGATTTCACTGCGTTCTTACTGTGGATCCCAGCCCACGGGAGCCATGGTCCCTTTCTGTCCAGGTTCAGCACCTATGCATTCAAGACTGGAAGTAGAGACACATATCACTTCACAGTCCAGAAAGCTATTATTGTTTCTGTTTCAGTGTGAGAGAGTCACAGACTTTGGGACAGGTTTCAGAGCAGGTTTATTATGGATTCTGGATCTCTACTTCAATGTTCATTGCCTGGATCCATTTGGCTAATAGGTTCTCTGTGGATGGGCTTGCTTCCAAGCACATACATGGAAGATGAAACGGTCGGTGGGCTCGGTGCGGGACAGGAAGAAGACCAAAAGCAGACAAGGGTCCGACCCCTCCCCTGATCAAGGAACTGCTATGGGAGAGGGTACGGGAGGTAGAATCCATGCGAAACTCCAAGGTAACCAGCTGAACACAGGAGGCACAGGTCAAGGGATCTGGAGATGCAGGGGTTGAAGGCTGCTCTGAGCTACTTCTGGGAGGAAGGGAGGGAAGGAATGAGAAGGAGACACTTCCTGCCCCTGGCCCATGCCAGCTGCCCACCGCTCCGACACGCATCAGTCTATGAGCTGACACAGCCTGGGCTCAGGATGGGCTGGCTCAGGTCCCTCAATCCTCAGTGGGACAGCTGGCCCCAGGCCTCAGAGACATGCTGAGGGAGATGAGAGGGAAAGCTGCCCTACCCAGGTCATCCCCTCCTTGAGCAGACAGCCCTTCAGAACTGCTAAAAAAAAAAACCCCACTAACGGGGTTGAAAGACATGCCATGGATGAACTAAAGCATAGAGATATGTAAAATAACATTCATTTTTAAGTTCAGAGCTGTCAGCTCAGGAAGTGGGGAGAGCTTCCCTGAAGAAGACTGAGGGGAGTGCAGGCCATGCTGAAAAGGGAGACATGGCTCTCCTGATTTTGGACCTGCAGCCCCCTTCCAGGGCAGGGCATCATCCTCGCATCACAAGAGATCCATGGAAGTTTTCCATCAGGGCCAGATGTTTGTCTCGAGAAGGCTACCCTGTCATCGGACTGCACAGGGCACCAGGGACGAGGGCCAGATGGAGGACGGACAATACCCCGGAGGCCATGGGGCAAGAGCAGAGGCACATGACCTTGAAGATGATGATGAAAAGCAGGAGGTGGCAGCATGGAGCCGGCCCAAAAGTGCCATGGGAGCAGTGCCCACAGCTACACTGACTGGGTGCCTTCTGTGCCAGGTGTGGCTGACTTCAGTGGGCTCCAGACTAGTCCTGAGCACAAGTCTAGGAAGTGTGCACCACCCCGGCCTCCTCTCCCCTTGCAGCTGCTAGGAATCACGGTCATAACCCTGGTCAGCTTTCGGGGAAACCAAGCAGTGGCTCCCCCGCACGCTGCACCTCTGGTGGTGGTCCATTGCGACCCTCGTGCCTGGCCAGACACTGATGTCTACCTGTCTCCACACAAATCCACAGACAGGAGGGTGTCCCTGAATTCCACAGCACCTGATGAGACAGATCTACAGAACCCAACACCCAGTGGGTCACTAGGGACCTCACCTATGGTCATGGAGCTCACCATACCCTATTTCTGTCGCTTCCCACAGAAAGCCTGGTTCTGATCCCCCACAATACCATACATCCTGGTTGCTGACCTGGGGTAATGCCATGAACCCACATGGCACCTTTCTTTAAGTAAAGGCTATGCCTACACCTCCTAGAAAATATTTAATGAAGTACAAGTCCATCAGGACTATGGTGTGAACGGTAGCACACAGCCTGCATGGTAGTAGTCAGTAATTCTAACGAGGGTTAACCCCACCCCCCGTCTCACAAAACCTTCCTCCATCCCCACTGAACTCATGGTCTGCCCTCAGAAAACCCTCCAGGAAACAAACCTTTCATCTGAATGCTCTTTTCACCTTCTGCTTCAAATCTTGTCCAACCACAATGATATGAAATTAGAAATCAGTCTCAAGAAAAAAATGGGACAGTCAAAAATAGGTGGAGATTTTTGGGGCCTGGGTGGCTCAGTCGTTAAGGATGTGCTTTCAGCTCAGGTCTTGACCCCGGATCCTGGGATCTAGCCCCAAATCAGGCTCCTTGCTCAGTGGGAAGCCTGCTTCTCCCTCTCCCACCCCCCTGCTTGTGTTCCCTCTCTCGCTGTCTCACTCTCTGTCAGATACTAAAATAATCTTAAAAAATATGTGGAGATTTAACAACATGCTACTGAACATCCAACAGTCAAAGAAGAAATCAAAAAACTTTTAGAAGTACCTGGTCACTGATGAAAAAGACAACCTACAAAAACTTATGGGATGCAGCAAAAGTAGCTTTATGGGGGACATTCATAGAAATTAAAGTCTTCATCAATCCATGAAAATGCTCTCCAATAAACAACGTGCTTTATGTGGTAAATAAGTAGAAAAAAAAAACAACAAACAAAGCCCCAAATTAGTAGAAATAAGGAAATAACAAAAAGGAATGCATTAATAAATCCAACGGAGACTAAAAAGACAAAAAAAAAAAACAATGAAAATGAGAGCAGCCTTTTTTGGAAAGATAAACAAAACTGACCAACTCAGCTAGACTCACCAACAAAGACAGAGGACTCGAATACAATCAGGAAAATAAGATAATGGATTCCTGTCTCATATCAAAATCAAAAGAACTCTTCAACCTTGGACACAACAACTTCTTGCAAGCCACGTCTCTAAAGGCACAGGAAATAAAAGCAAAAAATGAACTATTGGCACTTCCTCAGGATAAAAGGCTTCTGCTTGGCAAAGCAAATGATCAAAAAACAAAAAGGCAACCTATGGAATTGAAGAAGATATCTGCAAATGATATTACAGATAAAGGGTTGGTATCCAAGATCTATAAAGAACTCCTCAAACTCGACATCAAAAAAATGGGCAGAAGACACAAAGAGATACTTCTCCAGAGAAGACATACAAATGGCCAACAGACACATGAAAAAATGCTCCACAACACTTGCCATCAGGCAAATACAAATCAAAATGACAATGAGATACCACCTTACACCAGTTAGAAATGTTAAAATTAACAAGGCAGGGGGCACCTGGGTGGCACAGAGGTTAAGCCTCTGCCTTCGGCTAAGGGCGTGATCCTGGCATTATGGGATCAAACCCCACATCAGGCTCCTCTGTTATGAGCCTGCTTCTTCCTCTCCCACTCCCCTGTTTGTGTTCCCTCTCTCGCTGGATGTCTCTATCTCTGTGGAATGAATAAATAAAATCTTGAAAAAAAATTAACAAGACAGAAATAAAAAAAAAGTCAGAGAGTATGTGAAGAAAGGGGAGCCCTCTTACACTACTCGTGAGAATTCAAGCTGGTACAGCCACTTTTGAAAACAATATGGAGGTTCCTCAAGACGTTAAAAACAGAGCTATCCTAAGACCCACCAATTGAACTACTGGGTATTTACCCCATAGACACAGAGTAATGAAAAGAAGGGGCACCTGTATCCCAATGTACATAGCAGTAATGTCCATAATAGCCTAACTGTGGAAGGAGCCAAGATGTCCTTCAGCAGATGATTGGACAAAGAAGATGTGGTTCATCTATACAATGGAATATTACTCAGTCATCAGAAAGGATGAATACCCCCCATTTGCACCAACGTTGATGGACCAGGAGGGGATTATGCTAAGTGAAATTAAGTCAAGCAGAGAAAGACAATTATCATATGGTTTCACTCCTATGTGGAACGGAAGGAGTAGCATGGAGGACATTAGAAGAAGGAAGGGAAAAGTGAAGGGGGGGAATGAGAGGGGGAGATGAACCATGAGAGACTATTGACACTGGGAAACAAACTGAAGGTTGCAGAAAGGGAGGGGTAGGGTAATGGGTTAACCTGGTGATGGGTATTAAGGAGGGCACCTTTTGGGGCCCCTGGGTGGCACAGCGGTTAAGCGTCTGACTTTGGCTCAGGGTGTGATCCCGGCATTATGGGATCGAGCCCCACAACAGGCTCCTCCGCTGTGAGCCTGCTTCTTCCTCTCCCACTCCCCCTGCTTGTGTTCCCTCTCTCGCTGGCAGTCTCTATATCTGTTGAATAAATAAATAAATTCTTTTTTTAAAAAAGGAGGGCATGTGTCATAATGAGCACTTGGTGTTATATGCAAACAATGAATCATGGAACACTACATCAAAAACAAATGAAGTACTGTAGGGTGACATCATTTTAAAAAAAGAAAGATATGAAATCCATACAGGAAAACTGTCACTATTTGCAAATGACATGAAATCCCGAATGATTCCACAAAAAAAAAAAAAAAACTGTTAGAATAAACAAATTCAAGAAATTTGCAGGATATAAAGTCAATATGCAGAGACCTGTTGTCCTTATGTATTTTCAAATTTTATTTATTTATTTGACAGGAAGAGAAAAAGCACGAGCAGGGGGAGTGTGAGAAAGAAGGAGAAAGAGACCCTCTGTAAGCGGGGAGCCCAACACGGGGCTCGAACCCAGAACTCTGGGTTCATGACCTGAGCTGAAGGCAGACGCTTCACCTATGGGGCCACCCAGATGACCCAACTTCTTGCATTTCTGTATACTGATGACACACTTTCGCAAAGAGAAATTAAAAAAGCAATGCCATTTACAATTGCATCAAAAAAAATTTAGGAATAAAAGCAACCAAGAATGAGAAAGACATAGTACACTCAACACATGGCAGAAAAGAAATGAAAAACATGTGTGTCGAGGGGGGCAGGATGTATGGGTCAAAGATTTGGAAGGCAACACAAACAAATGGAAGCATACGCCATGCTCCTTAACTGGAAGAGTTAATTATGTGAACATGTCCATCGTACCCAAAGCAATTGACACATGTGATGAAATCCCTATTTGAATTCCAGTGGCATTATTCGAGCAAATAGAAAACAGTCCTCAAACTTGTATGGAATCATAAAACACCCCAAATACCCAAAGCAACGTGAAGAAAGAAAGGTGCAGACAACACACTGTGGATTTCAAGCTAGATTACAAAGCTGTTGTCATCAAAACAGGATGGTACTGGCATAAACACAGACACCAGGTCAGTGGAACAGAACAGAAAGCTCAGAAACTTACCCACACGTAGATGATCCTAACTTACGACACAGCAGCAGAAGATATGCCATGAGGGAAGGACTGTCTCTTCAGTGAGCGGTAACAGGCAAACTGGACACTAAATGCAGAAGAATATAACTGGGTCACTTTCTTACACCACACACAAAATTTTTAATGGATGAATGATATGAACGTAAGACCTGAATCCATAAACCTCCAAGAAGACACAGGTACTAAGTCTCTCGACATTGGTTTTGGCAAAGAGTCTTCAGATTGGACACCAAATGCAAAGGCAACAAAAGCAAAAATAAACAGGTGGAACAACTTCAACTGAAATCTTCCACACGGAAAAAGAAACCAGCAAAAACTTACAAGGCCACAGACCCAATAAGAAAAAAAATATCTGCGAATCATATGTGTGAGAAGAGGCTAACATCCAAAATACACACAACACTCATACAAATCAAAACAAACAAACAAAAAAAACTGTATAAAAAATGTGGGGAATATGTGAATAGATACTTTCCAAAGACAGCTCACAGGTGCCAACAGACAGAAAAAGTTGTTCGACATCACTAAATATCGTCAGGGAAACATCAGTCAAACCCACAACTGGTTATTCCCTCACAAGTGTTGGAACACCTATTGTCCCAGAGACAGACACCAGGTGG
Organism: Ursus americanus; assembly: GCF_024610735.1. Classification (NCBI taxonomy): domain Eukaryota; kingdom Metazoa; phylum Chordata; class Mammalia; order Carnivora; family Ursidae; genus Ursus; species Ursus americanus. The sequence goes on along the minus strand of NC_142149.1, from coordinate 48,710,256 downwards.
GGTCAAGGGTGTGCAGACGAGAGGACTCTGAGCATTGTTGGTGGGAATGGAAATTGGTGCAGCCACTGTGACAAACGGTATGGAGGTTCCTGAAAAAATTAATGCAACTACCCCATGACCCAGTAATGGCTCTACTGAGTATTGATTCGGAGAACACAAAAATACTGCCTCAAAAAGACAGATGCACTCCCACGTTCACTGCAGCATTATTCACAAGAACCAGACATGGAAACACAGACCTTGGGGGCCTTATGCCAAGTAACTCAGACACAGAAAGACCAATACCAGATGCTCTCATGTACATTCCACGAGGAATAAACAAATACTGAACACATAGACACTGAGAGCAGATTGGTAGGTGCCAGATTCGGGGATGGGGTGGTAGAAACGGGTGAAGGTGGTCAAAGTCTCAATGTTGAAGTGAGAAAATCCGACAGTCATGAAATGTTCTGTCCAGCATGGAGACTAAAACTAACCCTGAAGCATCGGGTATAGGTTTCCCTGCTCTTTGAAAGTACAGGGCTTCTGAGAAACCTTGCACAGCAGAAATGGTGTCAAGAAGGAATGGCCATTAATTTACACGGAACAATTAGACAGTGTGCTCAGACTCCAAAATTCCTTCTCTTTGGCTTTTCTTAGGCCTCAGGACACAAGTTTCTAAGGGAGGCCCAGCATAAATGAAGATAAAGCACAGCAGAGGCTCACAGACACCATTCAAAGTGCTGGTGGCTGGATGTGGATAGCTGTTCCCAGCGGAAGGAGCTGGTTGGGGTGCACGCTGCCTCTGTTGTGCTTCTCACCAAAACAGATGCTGAACGCGATTCTCACTGTTCACCTTTTTGCATAAGAGGGAAAGCCTCTTCAGGTCTCTTCCTCTTACTGAAGCTGGGTAATAACATAGTTCTTTCAAGAAAGCCCAGTGTCTTACTGTGAACGCTTAAAAAGTGGGGGATACTTGTACTTGAGCATTTCTGAGGGAGGAGATGTGAAAGGTTCTCCCAGACACAAATATCAGCAGACCCACCGGGAAAGGCACCTTCCTCAGGATGCGGAACACAGACTACCTCCTATCCCCAGAAACACTCTCCTTCCCCTCGATCAGGACAACCCACAACAGCTGGGAGTTACCCCAACGCCTCCGTTCTCCTGCTCCTAATAGCTAACCCATCAGCAAATCCTGTGAGCTCCATCTTCAAAATGGACCCAGAAGAGGTCTAACCACTCCATCCAAGGCCACCTGTCTGGTCCACAGTGCCTGAGTTCCTGGAAAAGCCTCGTCATTGACCTGCCTTGCCGTCTTCAACCCTCTGTCATCTGTTCTCAACACTGTAGCCAGGATGGCCTAGTGAAACAGGGTCTCATGGGGTTATAGCCCTGGAATGGCTTTCTGTCACCTCTCTGAGGTAATGTCCTAAGCTGTCTCCTGTGGCCACAGGGCCTTCTTGCTGCTCCTGGATATACCTGGAAATCTCCTGCCCCAGAGTCATTGCACACGCTTTCCCTTTTGTTCAGAATGCTCTTGATGTGTTCTCACTCACCTTCGGAGAAGTCTGAATTGGAGTGACAGGGACAGAAGATGAGGCTGTGTGTGTTGGGTGAGGCTGGTGGCCCAGAAGAAGGTTCTCTGCCAGCTCTCCGCCTGTGCCTCCCTTGTCCTCAGCCAGGAACTTGCACACAGCCCTCACCTGTCACAACTCTCACCCAGGAGACCCACAGCCACCCCTGGAGCCCACCCTGCCCACACCCTGCTGCAGAATGCATTCAGCTCTCATCTGGGACCCCTGTCAGCTTTACCCAGACCTGGAACTCCCCTGTCTCCTCCAATGCTCCCGGATTCCCCCTCTTCTTCCAAAATCACACTGGCGCAAGGCTTTCATGAGAAAGATATAATGCTAACTAATGAAAGGTTCACACCTACTTTCCCCTTCTGTTGCCTTTCTCTCCACCTTCTTTCCTACCTGTGCAAACTGTAACATATCAGTGGAACATGAAGATGCTCTGAGACCTGAATCTTTCATTGCAGCTTTCTGAGGACTCCTTATGTGATAAGAAACTAGTGTATCCTACAACAGGGTGTTTTACATCTATCCTCTATAGAATAGTACAGCCCAAATCACTACAATTTTACCTCACTCTTCATGAAGCAGAACACTTTTTCCTTTCTTCTTTTACTTAAATTCCAGTTAGTTCACATGCCATGGAATATTCGCTTCAGGGGTAGGATTTAGTGATTCCTCACCTGCATACAGTACCTGGTGCTCATCACAAGTACCCTCCTTAATACCCCTCACCCATTTAACTCTTCCCCCCACACCCCTGTCCTGCAGCAGCGCTCAGTTTGTTCTCCAAGGTTGAGTCTATTTCCTTGTTTGCCTCTCTCATCACCCCAACACTCTGTTCATCTGTTTTCTTTCTGAAATTCCACAAGCATGAGAGGATAGGATATTAGTCTTTCCTCACTGATTTTGCTTAGCTTAATACACTCTATGTCCATCCACATCCTTGCAAGTGGTAAGATTTCATTCTTTTTGAAGCTGGGTCATATTCCATTATATATAGGTATCCCACATCTGCTTGATCCATTCATCAGTGCATGGACTTTGGGATTCTCTCCATAATTTGGCTACTGTGGACATTGCTGCTCTAAACATCATGGTGCATGGACCCCCTTTGAATCCACATTTTTGTATCCTTTGGGTAAATACCTAGGAGAGCAATAGCTGGATCATGGGGTTGTTCAATGTTTAACTTTTTGAGGAACCCCCACACTGTTTCCTAGACTGGCTGCACCACTTTGCATTCCCACCAACAGGATGGGAGGGTTCCCCTTCAAGCAGAACATTATCTCCCGGCAATTTCATAAGAGGAAACAAAACCTCTGGGAGATGCACCCAGGGTCAGACAAGCAGTTGCAGAATTCACCCCAAGGCTCCTGATGCCAAGCCCCTTGAAGCCACCAGCATGCCACTCTCCGAAAGAATTCCCAGACTCTCCTTCTGACTCCACCACCAAAGAAACTACAGAGAGAATATGGCACCTCAAAATATCGAGATAATACTTTTAGTAAAACTAGAAAGTCAAGCTCAACTTTTAAACAGGAACAGGCCGCTTTGGATAATTTTGAATTTTCCCTCCACCCTAATTTTAACTCTTCTGATGAATAAACTAATCAATGATGAAACATCACCTTTGTCAAATGACATCATCCAAGTCTGTATCAGATGATAAAAGCCACCTAACTCTAGATGCTGACCACTCAACCATATCTAAGGCATAATTGAATAAACAGTGTTACAGGAAGGAACAAATTAGATGTTACAAACAGGCACAGAGTGAATCTCACCTTCCCTTTCTAATAAAAGAGGGTTCCTAGGAAACAGATGGTCAAAATACATTTGTAAGCAATAAATGGACAGAGAAATTGTGATCCCCTGCAAAGTTCTATCTGCAGGGAAACTAAGTAATTCTTGCACCAAACCCAGAATGCTGACAGCTACTTCAATTTTACTTTGCGGCTCAACTAGAGAAAAGACAAAAGCCCAGGAGGTTTGGTATAATGAGAGGTTTTACCTCCAGCCCTGACATAGATAGGACATTTTGCCAAACATACCTGTGCTTTCTCTGAACACTGGCGTCCTGTGACAATCTGCCTCGCTGACTCTGATGCTGACTTTCAAAACCTCGGGTGTCTAGGAGCCAGAGCAGAGAAGTGTTCTCAGCTGTGGAGAAGAAGGCACCTCTGACCTAAAGCCTGCACACCTGCTTCGGTTTCTGGGCGAAGGGGCAACACATACTTGTTGTTTAGCAGTAATTATCTTCATTCTCAACAGACCAATGACCTTGCCTTTTCTGGAAAGCAGACTTACTCTTCTAAAGAAACCCTCAATTCGTCTATTCCCAATGCAACTAGAGTGGGGTCTGGTTTACGCCCGCCTCCAGGCCCCCACCTGGAGGATTTTCCTGCATGCTTCTAATAGCCAATTACCACTAACCTGGGGGCACAGGGGGCATAATGCTAAGTTGGGGGACGGCTCTGGGGCTTGCTACTGCCACACCTGTGCCTGGGGGACCAGGGCACACCCTGCTGAACTCCGGTTAATGCCCAAGAGGCATCACCTGCACTGTGTCAGAGAACTGAAGGTGGGGATTGTGTGAGGTCCTTTCCCGCACTCTTCCAGGGGAACAGGGGAAACCCTGAAATTCTGCAACCCATCCCACAAAAGCTCAGGTGAGCGGGCGCCCTATAGTTCACGGGGATGGAGAATAAGGCCAGTTGAGGACATGGGGCAGAAGAGACTTTAAAAGGAAAAGGAAAACTCACCTGAGTCCACACAATGAACCCTCTCCACGTTCCCTTCCAGAACCCTGCCTCCCACCTGGGGTGCACCCTGACCTGGACCCACACCCCAGTGCATGCTGCTCACTCACCAGCAGGGATCTCCACAGGGCAACTCTCTCTCTCAGTGCCCCTTCTGCCCCAGGTCTGCAACCCACTGCAAATCTGGGACCGCCCACAGTGATGTAGCTCCACCCCCAAGTGGTGAATTGTCTGGGAGGGCTGTGCCTGAGCTCCTTGGATGCTGGGCAACCCGCCCTCAAGCCCCTGGAACCCTGAAAGTGCAGGGGGCCCAAGAGGAGCCTCCTCTACCCAACACCAGGCACAGGCATGGGTGGGCTCGTGGGCTGGGGCCTCCACACACACCTGGCCCATTCCAGGGACCCCTCTAGCTGCAGACCACCCTCAGAGTCCTGCCCCTTCCCTTTCTGCACCAGCCCTCCCTGCTGGGGTGTGCCTGGTTCTGGGCAAGGTCAGTGACTCTCAGACCCTCCAAGACTTGGGCTTTAGGAAATGCAATGATTTCATGCATTTTCAGTATATACATGTCAGTATGACTTTAATATTATGGGAGCCAAAGAGGTTCTTTATTTTTTCTTATCTTTATGTTGGCATTTTTGGTTATTGTTTTCTTCTCGAAGCAGATGTACAACATGTGCTTGGGGCAGAAATAGGGCCCATGCTTTGAGGTGTTGCCCAGTCATTTTGAGCCGGGTAAAATGTTAAAGGATAGCTTCCCTGGGAGCCCAGGATCAGGGCCCACAGATGATATAAGATAAAAATTACTTTCATCATTATAATTACTCCTAAATGGAGGAATGTGAGACAAAAGCACCTTTCCCAAGAGTACCAAGAAATCAAAATGTTGTCCACAGAAGGCTGCCTGCTCCATGGTCAGCACAGGTGACAGAGGGTTCACAGTCTCTGGACTCCTGCCCTTCTCCTGCCCAAATCTCTGAAGCACACAGACCACTTAAAATCAGAATTGTAGAACTGCTAGACACCTTAGAGATGTCTGGCACCATTCCCTTGGACTGCAGAATAAAACACAGTAGCTCATTGTCACAAACTAATTTCAACATGAAGTGCCCCCTGGATGCACTAAGTTCTTTCTCTGCAAATGTTGACTAATGTAAGTCACAGTCATACCATATAAACACTACGATGGCTGGGAAGTCATCGTAGGTAAGGGAATATTTTAGCCATGTTTATAAGCATTGGCTCACTTTGTAGAAGAGGCTGAGCTGAGTGTTTTTAAATACTATTTCAGACCAGTTTTACAGCACGGTTTGAACATACCAGAGCCTGAATCGACTAAAAATGATAGTTGGTTTCTGTAACTTTAATACCAGGAAAATATTATACTGTCTGTATTCCTAAGGATCTTTGAGTATCTTACCCAGAGGTCCTCCACTGAGATAATGATCTTAATGATCACCATGGGCAGAGGTGAAAAGGCCCGCTGAATTCATTCCAGTTGTCCACATGACAAGAAAATCCTGATACTTGATAGGTTTCCAGATCGAGAAGACCAGAGATAAGAGGGAAATAGTACCCTGTATGGAACAACAAGGGATTTGGAGTCAATTTGGGGATCCCACTTAGGTTTCTGACACTAAAATCCGCTGTGACTCATATAATCTGAGTCCCTGTCTAACCACCTGAAAATGTGCCTAAAAATATCTACACCCTAGTTGAGAAGTTTAAGAGGCAGAATGCTACAAAGAGCCAGTATGATGTCTCTCAGGAACAGGTGCTCAGGAAGCCATAATTGCTATTGGGTCTATTTCTTTTCCAGAAGAAAGAACACATGTTGAATCCATATTCCTAATAGATGACTCACCAGATGATTTTCAAACATGAAGGAAGGCCAAGAAGTCACTCTTGTGTCATATTTCACTCAGAAATCATGTTGTTGGACTGGTGAGGACGATACGATAGCAACGTCATCACTAAGAGTGGGAAGCTTCTAATTTCCATACGGCCATGTTGACCCCCTTAGCTCAGAGCCACAGAAAGGGCAGCTGGGGAGGGGGCACCGCCATCACTATGAGTGGGGAGCTTCCCATTTCCATATGGCAATGTTGACCCCTTAGCTCAGGGCCACCAGAAAGGACAGCTGAGGGGGACCACAGGCCAAGGCTGCCAGGTGTGGCTGGGGCAGGCAGAACTCTGACTTAAGGCTCAACTCCTGTCTAGGTTATTATAATGCTCTTCACAAAGAAAGTGCCATTGTGCGTGAGCCCTCATGTAGAAAAGGTTCAGAATTTCCATTGAGATTCCCTCTCTCACCTTTAGGATATGTAGCAAAGTTCCATTTAATTTTTAAACATTGAAGGACTTCCTGGTTTTCTTTTTCCTATGACTGTGGCTCAATTCCCCTGTGGTCTAAGAATAGAATCTAGTTAATTTCAGGGTTTAACATTTGTAGACTTGATTCGTGGCCCCACCTATCATCTATTTGGGTAAAGAGACTATGACCACTTGAAAATAATGTATTCTGCACTTATTATGGAATGTTCCCTATATGTCCATTAGGTCACATTTTACCAATGTTTTGTCTGCTTTTTCTGTCAGATATTGAGAAAGGTATATTAAAATCTTCAAACAATGCTGCTCTACTCAACGTTGCATTGGAGAATTTACCAGTGTTAGAAGGCAAGAGAAACAAAAAGTATAAGAATTGAGGGGATAATTGTGACTATTCAAAGATAATACGATTGTGTACATAGAAAATCCAAAACAGTGTATAAATACCCTATTATAATTAAAAATGCAATTTATAAATTTGTGATGGATTGTGTTTCCCATTGGACAGTTTCTGAAAGAAAACGTAGAACCTGTCAATCTTGGGGCAGGACATAGGGTGCACTAACCATTTAAAAGAATTCAGTGGGACTTCATAAAAATGTGACATTTCTCCTTATCTTATGACCATAAGAAAATGAAAAAGTGAACCACAGGCTGGGAAGTAAGATTTGCAATACACACACTGACAAAGACTTGTCAATAAGAATTCCTGCTCATCAACCATAAAAAGTCTATTTATAAAGGAATACTTCACAAAAGATTGACTGATGGCCAATAAGAACAGGAAAGGGTGCTCTACAGTATTATTTTCAGGAGCAGCAAGGCCTTTCCTAAAATGAAAACATACACACAAATCAGTATTCCCTAGATGGATGACGTCCTTATTTCTGAGGACAGCTTGAAGAACAGACTAGCATCAATGTAAAGTGATGGAATTCCTGACACTCAGAGGATGGACAATTGACCTCAAACTACAGTACAATTTCTAGGCATCATTCTGTCCTCTGAAGGCAGACAACTACCACACCCCTTCCTACACCGCACAGGTTGCTTCCCAACACCTACCATAAAAGAAGAACATGAGAAACAGATAGGACTAGTAGGAAATAGCAAAAATCACATGTGGGGATTATCCTGAAACACATTGAACACATAACTAGTGTAAGGAAGTGTAGGGAACTGACAAGGACAGAGACTCAAGAGGTACTTCTTTGGGAAATGCCCTCTGAAATCGTCACACCTTGCTACCAGCAAATGAGGGCTGTGAGCATACCCTAGGGTTTGCTCACAAGGGTCTGCAACACCATCGCTGAGGACTGAAACTCTTCAAGACCTCAAAGCTTGCCTGATTGACTATTGGACTAAGAGATTCCCATGTTCTGAAAACAGATACCAACTCATTGAAAGGTTCATCTGGGCTCTCTCGGAGGCCCTACAAGAAGCTGAACCATTCACTGAAAATCAATTACACACACACACAAACACACACACACACACACACACACACACACACACACACACACACACACACTCCTGTCATTTCAGCAATTACTTAAACATTCAAGGTTCTTCCTACCTTTCCTTTTTCACATTGATATTTATACTCACATGAAATGTCATCATTTCTAATGAACACTGATGTCAAAATAGAGATCCATTGACACAATATTCACAAAATGGAACTTCCCTGCTGTCATTTTCAATATAGCGTTTTTTAAATTTCATACATATTTTAGGTTTTGGTAACTTATACAGGAGAAGATCAGCATTGAAAAACTCTGAATACTGACAATGAGTTTTAAGCCTAGAGAACAAAAATTGTCCAATTTCATAGATAATAAGGAACCAAAGGGAAAGCATGGAAGCTGTAGTCGAATAATTTTACACATGTGCATCCTCTATTATTCTACTACTGAGGGGCGTGTTTTATTACCACTAAACATGCATCAATTCTCTTCCACGTGCACCTGCACAGGTATAATGAATTACTACAGTAGAATGAAATGACTGGGAACTACTTAGCGGCATCTATAATGAACAACGAAATTTCGATCTTATATTCGGTGAACTTCCACTGTCTGTCCCTTTAGACAATGGACCCTAAACAGAAGGGGGAATGAACCACGAGAGACTATGGACTCTGGGAAACAAACTGAGGGCTTCAGAGGGGAGAGGGGTGGGGGATTGGGATGGGCCAGTGATGGGTATTAAGGAAGGTACATATTGCATGGAGCACTGGGTGTTATATGCAAATAATGAATCATGGAACACTACATCAAAAACTAAGGAAATACTGTATAGTGACTACCATATCATAATAAAAAATTATTATTAGAAAAAAATTAAAGGTAAAAAAAAACCAATACAGCTTCTCTGTTTCAAGAACAATCACAATTGAGAAAAAACTAACTTCCAATCCCTAAAGCAAAACACAGACCAAATTCCATTTCACTCCCCTTTATTCACATTCTCTGTGGGTTCTAAGCTATTTCCCTAACTCCTTTCCTGCTGAACAGGGAGCCTCGCCTCGATCCCAGAACCCTGGGATCATAACCTGAGCCAAAGGCACATGCTTAACTGGCTGAGCCAGCCAGGAGCCCCAGCCATGTTTTTCTTAACCAAAAGGACAATTTCTCACAATGCCTTCACATGACTTCACATGGTACCAGACACCTGCATTTGCCTCTAGGAGGTTGCAGATGAAGACGATTGCAAACTCTCACAGTGGTTTATCAAATACAATGACCTGCCTGGTGACAGTGAAACTCTTATGAGCCCACGAGAGGGTGCTGTGACACTCAGCTGTGGCTGGGCTGGCACAGAGAACCAAATCCATTTCCCTGCCTGATGTCTGTGAGGAACAGATGCCCCCACTGTGAATGAGACCCTGCCACTGAGCTGTCCAGAGATGGCCATCCTCACGGAGGATGAGGATAAAGGACAATGCCTGAGGAGACCTCATCTGTCTCTTTTATCTTTTCATATTTTTGACAGTGGACAAATCACTGCCTAGGAGTCCCCAACTACCTTAGTCTCATCTGTGAATGGCCAAGAGGTTTTACAAAACACTCAAGATTTTGACCTCACAAATGCCCACAACCACTTACCATAGGGATTGAACATTAAGCAAAGATACTGTTCCTTGGAAGAGAGGTCCTGCCCACTGTTGTTTCTCACTTATATGCTCATCTTCCTTACCTCATGGTAACATAACCACCTTGATTCCTGCTTCCGTCTTCAGGAAGGCTGAGGTGACTTGAAGGGCATTACCCTGACATCGTTCTTTCTTAGCAATAAGATGTGGACATTTCCCTAGTCCTACACACCCAAAGTTGAATCAGAATCAGGATTGAGGAGGCTGATGAGAGTTGAAGGTGTTTTCCTGTACACGGTGGTTTATTACCAATAAGGATGGGTCAGAGTCCTCGAAATTCCAGAACCTTTTCATTAATGCTTCCTACTCGTGAAAGATGATGTACATTGGTCTTTCCCTGTACAGTGTGGTGACTCAGAGAAAAGTGCTTAGCGCATTCGTCAGACTTCCACGACCACTTTGGGGCTGGCTTCCATATTCACAAAGGATGATGTTAGGGCTAAGAGGGTTCCTGTACACTGTTATTTCTTACAGATAAGTGTATGGCATTTTTGTTACATTGCCAGAGCCACTTATCGCAGTGCTTGCCGGCCTCCTGGGGCTGAACCCTAAGCCTTGGTCGGCCCCCGAGGGGCCCCTCCCAAAGGGCCTGGTGCCACAACGCCGGGGATTGGGGCCCCCGAGCCCAGCGCTGGAGTCACCCTGCCGCCCCACAGCAACCCGGGCTGCTAGGGGCACCGACAGTCTTTCAGGGCGAGAGAACGGGCAGGGCCCTCCAAGCCCCCGGCGACTTTTGAAGGCCCCCCACGCCAAAACGCTTGGGCCCACACTCCCTCTCGCCAGTGCCCTCACCTCGGCCTGCCCCTCCGCCTGCTGCAGAGCTGGCGGAAGGGGCCTGCTGGAGTCCTGGGGGCTAACACTTACCCTCGGTCGGCCCCCAAGGGGCCCCTCCCAAGGAGCCTGGCACCGCAATGCTGGGGATTTGGGACCCCCGAGCCCCCGGGCTGGACTCACTCTGCCAACCCGCAAGCACCCAGGGTGCTAGGGGCGTTGCTAGTCATTCAGGAAGAGAGAACGGGCAGGGCCCTCTGATCCCCCTGCGACCTTCGAAGGCCCCCCGCGCAAAACTCTGGCTCCCACGCTCCTGCTCGCCTGCTCCCTAATCTCGGCCCACCCCTCCGCTCGCTGCAGAGTTGGCGGATCCGGCCTGCTGGCTTCCTGGGGGCTAACCCTATCCCTAGGTCACCCCCAAGGGGCCCCTCCCAAGTGGCCTGGCACCACATGCCAGGGATTGGGGACCCCCAAGTCCCAGCGCCGGACGCACCCTGCTGCCCCGCTGCCACATGGGGAGCTAGGGGTGTCGCCAGTCCTTCAGGGCTACAGAACAGGCAGGACCCACCGAGCCACGTGCGACCTTCGAAGGCACCCCGATCCAAAGCCAAATGCTCTGGCCCACGCTCCCGATCGCCAGCTACCTCACCTCGACCCAAACCTCCATTCACTGCACATGGGCGGAATGAGCGTGCCAGTCTCCTGGGGGCTAACCCAAACCCTAGGTCAGCCCCCGAGGGGCACGTCCCAAGGGGCCTGGCGCCACAACGCCAGGTATTAGGGACCACCGAGCCCCAGCGCCGGACTCACCCTGCTGCCCCGCCGCCACCCGGGATGCTTGGGGTGCCCCTGGTCATTCAGTGCGGGAGAACGGGCAGGGCCCTCCGAGCCCACGGCGACCTTCGAAGGCCCCCCCATGAAAAACGCTTGAGCCCACGCTCCCGCTCCTCAGCGCCCTCACCTTGGCTCGCTCCTCCACTCGCTGCAGAGCCAGTGGATGAGGCCTGCCCTCCTCCTGGGGCTACCCATAACCCTAAGTTGGTCCCTGAGGGGCCCCTCCGAAGGGGCCTGGCACCGCAATGCCTGGGATTTGGGACCCCCGAGCCCCAGCGCCGGACTCACTGTGTTGCCCCGCCACCACCCGGGCCACTAGGAACACCGTTGGTCATTCTGGGAGGGAGAACTGGCAGATCCCTCCGATCCCCTGGCGACCTTCGAAGGCCCCCCACGCCAAAACGCTTGGTCCCATGCTCCCGCTCGCCTGCGCCCTCACCTCGGTCCGCCCCTCCGCTCGCTGCACAGCCTGTGGATCTGGACTGCCAGCCTCCTGGGTGTTACCCTAACCTTTGGTGGGCGCCGGAGGGGCCCATCCCAGGTTCCTATTGCCGCAACACCGGGGATTCGGGACTCCCGAGCTCCAGCGCCCAAATCACCCTCCCGCCCTACAGCCACCTGGGCCCCTAGGGGCGCCGCCATTCATTCAGGGAGGGAGAATGGCAAGGGCCCTCCAAGTCACCGGCCACCTTCGAAGGCCCCCCGCACCAAAATGCTTGGGCCAACGCTCCCGCTGGCCAGCGCCCTTACCTCGGCCCTCGCCTCCGCTCCGCACACAGCTGGTGGATCGGGCCTGCGGGCCTTCTGGGGGCTAAGCCAAACCCTAGGTCAGCCCCCTATTGGCCCCTCCCTAGGGGCCTTGCGCCACAACGATGGGGATTGGGGACTCCTGAGCCCCAGCGCCGGACTCACCATGCCCCCTACTGCCACCCGGGCCACAAGGGGCACCCCCGGTCATTCAGGGCGGGAGAACGGGCAGGACCCTCTGAGCCCCTGGTGACCTTCGAAGGCCCCTCGCTCCAAAATTTTGGGCCCACGTTCCCGCACGCCAACGCCCTCATCTCAACCTGCCCCTCCGCTCACCGCACAGCCAGCAGATTGGGCCTACTGGCCTCCTGGGGGTAACCCTAACCCTAGGTCGGCACCCGAGGGGGCCCTCTCAAGGGGCCTGGGGCCGCAACGCTGGGGATTGGTGACCCCCGAGCCGCAGCGCCAGACTCACTTTGCTGCTCCACTGCCACCGGGGCAACAAGGGGCCCCTATGGTCATTTAAGGCGGGAGAACGGGCAGGGCCCTCCGAGCCCCCGGCAACCTTCGAAAGCCCCCCCAGACAAAACGCTTGGGCCAACACTTCCGTTAACCAGTGCCCTCACCTCGGCCCACCCCTCCACTTGCTGCACAGCCTGCGGATCAAGCCTCCCAGCCTCCTGGGGGCTAACACTAACCCTAGGTAGGCCCGCTAGGGGCCCATCCCAAGGGGCCTGGCTCCGCAACGACGGGGATTTGGGACCCCGGAGCCCCAGCACCAGACTCACACTGCCGCTACGCTGCCCCCAGGGCTGCTAGGGGTGCTGCCGGTCATTCAGAGCGGGAGAATGGGCAGTGCCCTCCGAGCCGCGGCAACTTTCGAAGGGTTCCCTCGCCAAAACGCTTGGGCCCACGCTTCCACTCTCCAGTGCCCTCACCTCGGCCCGCCCTTCCGCACGCTGCACAGCCAGCAGATCGGGCCTCCCAGCCTCCTGGGGGCTAACACTAACCCTAGGTAGGTCTCCTAGGGCCCCATCCCAAGTGGCCTGGCGCCACAATGCTGGGTGTTGGAAACCCCCGAGGAGCAGCGCTGGACTTACCCTGCCGCCCCGCTGCCACATGGGCCGCTAGGGGCGCCGCCGGGCATTCAGGGCGGGATAACCGGCAGGGCCCTCCGAGCCTCCGGTGAAATAAGAAGGCCCCCCACACCAAAACGCTAGGTACCACGCTACCACTCGATTGCGCCCTACCACGGTCAATCCCTCTGCTCACTGCACAGTCGGCGGATCGGAACTGCTGGCCTCCTGGGGGTTAACCTAACCCTAGGACAGTCCCCGAGGGGCCCCTCCCAAGGGGCCTGGCACCGCAACGCTGGGGATTGGGGAAACCCAAGCATGAGTGCCGGACTGACCCTGCCACCCCGCTGCCACCCAGGGAGCTAGGGGCGTCGCTGGTCCTTCATGGCGGGAGAATGTGCAGGGCCCTCCGAGCCCCCGGCGACCATCGAAGGCCCTAGCCCCAAAATGCTTGGGCCCACATACCCGCTCCCCTGCACCCTCACCTCGGCCCACCTCTCCACTCCCCACACAGTTGGGAGATCGGGCCTGCCGGCCTCCTGGGGGCTAACCCTAACCCTAGTTCGGTCCCTGAGGGCCCCTCCAAAGGGGCCTGGCGTTGCCACGCCAGGGATTGGGGACTCTCGAGCCCCAGCGCCGGACGCACCCTGCCGCCCTGCCGCCACCCGGGCCGCTAGGGACGCCGCCGGTCATTCAGGGCGGTAGAGCGGGCAGGGCCTCAGAGCTCCTGGTGACCTTCGAAGGCCCCCAGAGCCAAAACACTTGGGCCCACGAACCCTGTCGCCAGCGCCCTCACCTCGGCCCGCCACTCCACTCACTGCACACCTGGCAGATCGGGCCTGCCGACCTCCTTTGGTCTAACCCTAACACTAGGTCGGCCCACGAAGGCCCCTCCCAAGGTGCCTGGCGCAAAACACGCCGGGGTTTGGGGACCCCCGACCCCAGCGCTGGAATCACCCTGCAGCCCCACCGCCACCCTGGCCGCTAGGGGTGCCGCCGGTCATTCAGTGCGGGAGAACGTGCAGTGCCCTCCGAGCCCCCAGCGAACATCGAAGGCCCACGAGCGAAAACTCTTGGGCCCACGCTCCCCCTCGTCAGCGTCCTCACCTCGGCCAGCACCTCCGTACGCCTGCCGGCCTCCTGGGGCTAACCCAAACCCTACTTTGGCGCCCAAGGGGCCTCTCCCAAGGGGCCTGGCACCGCCACGCTGGGGATTGGGGACCCCCGAGCACCAGCGCCTGATTCACCCTGCTGCCCCGCCACGACCCGGCCCGATAGGGGCGCCGTCCTCATTCAGGATGGGAGAACGGGAATGGCCCTCCGAGCCCCCGGTGACCTTCGAAGGCCCACCGCGCCAAAACGCTTGGGCTCTCGCTCCAGCTCGCCAGCGCCCTCAACTTGGCCCGCCCCTCCGCTCGCCACACAGCCGGCGGATCGGGCCTGCCGGCCACCTGGAACTAACCATAACCCTAGGTCGGTCCTCGAGGGGCCCATCCCAAGGGGCCTGGAGCAGCAACGCCTGGGATTGGGGACCCCCAAGCTCCAGCACTGGACTCACCCGGCTGCCCCACCGCCACCCAGGGTGCTAGGGGTGCCCCCGGTTATACAGGGCAGTAGAACGGGCAGGGCCCTCCGAGACTTCGACGACCTTCGAAGGCCCACTTTGCAAAATGCTTGGAGCCATGCTCCCACTCGCCAGCGGCCTCACCTCGGCCCGCCCCACCGTATGCCACACAGCCTGCGGATTGGGCCTGCCGGCCTCCTGGGGCTAACCCTACACCCAGGTCCCCCCCGAGGGGCCCCTTTCAAGGGGCCTAGCGCCACAACGCCGGGGATTGAGGACACCCAAGCCCCTGCGTGGGACTCACCCTGCCTTCCCGCCGCCACCCGGACCGCTAGGGGCGCCACGGTCATTCAGGGCGGGAGAACGGGCAGGGGCTTCCGAGCCCCCGGCGACATTCGAAGGCCCCCCGCACCAAAACGCTTGGGGTCACGCTCCTGTTTGTCAGCGCCGTCTTCTCAGGCCGCCCTTCCGCTTGCCGAAAGCTAGCGGATCGGGCCGGCCTGCTTCCTGGGGGCTAACCCTAACCCTAGGTCGGACCCCGAGGGGTCCCTTCCAAAGGCCTGGCGCCACAATGCCGGGGATTGGGGACCCCCGAGCCCTAGCGCTGGACTCACTCTACTGCCCCTCCCCTACCGGCCCCTAGGGGCGCCACCGGTCATTCAGGGTGGGAGAACCTGTAGGGCGCTCTGGGCCCCCGGCGACTTTCAAATGCCCCCAGCGCCAAAACGCTTAGGCCCACGCTCCCGCTCGCCAGTGCCATCACCTCTGCACGCCACTTCACTCGCCGCACACCTGGCCGATCAGGCCTGCCAGCCTCCTGGGGGCTAACCCTAACCCAAGCTCGGCACCCAAGGGGCCCCTCCAAGCGGCCTGGCGCCGCAATGCCAGGGAATGGGGACCCCCGAGCCCCATTGCCAGTCTCATCCTGCCGCCACGGCACCACCCAGGCTGCTAGGGGTGCCGCTGGTCATTCAGGGTGGGAGAACAGGAAGGGCCCGCTGAACCCCCGATGATTTTGAAGGCCCCCCGTGCCAAAACGCTTGAGCCCACGCTCTTGCTCTCAACCGCCCTCACCTGGGCCCACGCCTCCACTTGCCGCACAGCCGGCGGATTGGGCCTACTGGCTTCCTGGGGGCTAACAATAACCCTTGGTTGGCCCCAGAGTGGCCCATCCCAAGGGCCCTGGATCCGCAACGCCTGGGATTGGGGACCCCTGAGCCCCAGCACTGGACTCACCCTGCCGCCCCTCTGCAACCCGCACCGCTAGGTGCGCCGTCAGGCATTCAGCGCGGTACAACGGGAAGGGCACTCTGAGCCCCCAGCGACTTTTGAATGCCCCCCACGCCAAAACTCTTGGGCCCACAATTCCACTCAACAGTGCCCTCACCATGGCCCGCCCCTCTGCTCGCCACACAGCTGGGAGATCGGGTCTGCCGGCCTCCTGGGGGCTAACAGTAATGCTCGGTCGGCCCCCTAGAGCCCTTCCGAAGTGGCCTGGCGCCCCAACGCCGAGGGTTGGGGACACCGAGCCCCAGCGCCTGACTCACCATACCGCCCGTCCTCTACCCGGGCCGCTAGGGTAGCCGCCGGTCATTCAGGGCGGAAGAACATGCAGGGCCCTCTGAGCCTCCGGCAACCTTTGAAGGACCCCCACGCCAAAACACCTGGGCCCATGCTCCCGCTCGCCAGTGGCCTCACCTCCGCCTGACCCTCCGTTCGCCGCACAACTGGTGGATTGGGCCTGCCGGCCTCCTGGAGGCTAACCCAAACCCTATGTCAGCCCCCGAGGGGCCCCTCCCAAGGGGTCTGGTGCTGCAATGCCGGGGATTAGGGATCCCCGAGCCCCAGCACCGTACTCACCCTGCCGCCCCTCCGCAACCCGAGCCGCTAGGTACGCCGTTGGGCTTTCAGCGAGGTAGAACGGGGAGTGCGCTCTTAACCCCCAGTGACTTTCGAATGCCCCCACGCCAAAATGCTTGGGCCCGGGCTCCCGCTCGACAGCGCCCTCACCTCGGCCTGCCCCTCTGCTGGCTACACAGCCGGCGGATCAGGCCTGCCAGCTTCCTGGGGGCTAACCCTAAACCTAGGTCGGCCCCCGATGGGCCCCTCCCAAGGAGCCTGGAGCTGCAAGGCCTGGGATTGGGGACCCCCGAGCCCCAGCGCCGGACTCATACGGCCGCCCCACCGCAACCTGGGGTGCTAGGGGCGCCGCCGGTTATTCAGGGCAGGAGAACGGGCAGGGCCCTCCAAGCCCCCGCCGACTTTTGAAGGCCCCCCACACTAAAACGCTTGGGCCCACGCTCCCACTCCCCAGCGACCCCACCTCGGCCTGCCCCTCCGCTCGCCGCACAGCCGGTGGATCGGGCCTGCCGGCCGCCTGGAGCTAACCATAACCCTAGCTTGGCTCCTGAGGGGCCCATCCCAAGGGGCCTGGCGCCACCATGCGGGGGATTGGGCACCCCCAAAGCAACCTGCCGGACGCACCCTGATGCCCCGCCACCACCCGGGCCGCTAGAGGCGCCGCCGGTCATCTGGGTTGGAGAATGGGCAGGGCCCTCCGAGCCTCCGGTGACATTTGAAGTCCTCCCACGCCAAAATGCTTTGGCCCACGCTTCCGCTCACCAGCGCCCTCACCTCGGCCAGCCCCTCCACAAGCCGCACAACCGCCGGATCGGGCCTGCCGGCCTCCTGGGGACTAACAGTAGGTTGGATGTCGAGGGGCCCCTCCCAGGGGTCTGGCGCCACCACGACAGGGATTGGGGACCCCCGAGCACCAGCGCCAGACTCACCCTGCCGCCCTGCCGCGACCCGGCCCACTAGGGGCGCCGTCCTCATTCAGAGTGGTAGAATGGGCAGGCCCTCCAGTCCCCTGCGACCTTCAAAGGCAACCCGCACCAAAATGCTAGGTCCCACGCTCCCGCTCACCAGCGCCCTCACCTGGGTCCGCCACTCCGCTCTCCACACAGCTGGCGAATAGGGCCTGCTGGCCACCTAGGGGCTAACCCTAACTCTAGGTTGGCCCCCGAAGGGCCCCTCCTAAGGGGCCTGGCGGCCCAATGCTGGGGATTGGGGACCCCCAACCCCATCGTCAGTTACACCCTGCCGCCCCGCCCCACCCGGACCGCTAGGGATGCCACCGTTCATTCAGGGTGGGAGAACGGGCTGGGCCCTCCGAAAACTGCTGATCTTCGAAGGCGCCCCAAACAAAAACACTTGGGCTCAGGCTCATGTTCACCAGCACCCTCACCTCGGCCCAACTCGCCGCTCGACGCACAGGTGGTGTATCGGACCTGCCGGACTCCTGGGGGCTAACCCTAACCATAGGTCGGCACCCCTGGGGCCCTTCCCAAGGGGCCTGGCATCGCAACGCTGGGGATGGGGACACCGAGCCCAAGTGCCAGACTCACCCTGCTTCCCTTCAGCCACCCGAGCCGCTAGGGGCCCACCGTTCAATCAGAGCAAGAAAATGGTTAGGGCCCTCCGAGCACCCGCTGACATTCAAAGGCCCCCCGTGCTTGGCTTGGGCTCATGCTAAGGCTCGCCAGCGCCCTCACCTCGGCCCAACCCTTCGCGTGTTGCACAGCCGCTGATCGGGACCACTGGCCTTCTGGGGGCTAACCGTAACCCTAGATTGACCACCGAGGGGCCCATCCCAAGGGGCCTGGCGCTCCAACGCCGGAGATTGGGGATCCTGAGCCTCAGCACCTGACTCACCCTGCCACCCAGCTGCCACCCGGGGGCTTGGGGTGCTGCCGTTCATTCAGGGCGGGAGAACAGGCAGGGCCCTCCGAGACACGGCGACCTTCAAAAGCCCCCCGCGCCAAAACACCCGAGCCCACGCTCCCGCTCACCAGCGCCCTCACCTCGGTCCGACACTCCAGTCTCCACACAGCTGGCGAATAGGTCCTGCCGGCCTCCTAGGGGCTAAACCTAACCCTAGGTTGGCCCCCGAGGGGCCCCTCCCAAGGGGCCTGGCGCCGCAACACCGGGGATTGGGGATACCCGAGCCGCAGCGCCTGACTCACCCTGCCGCCCCGCTGCCACCTGGGCAGCTAGGGGCACTGCCGGTCACTCAGGGAGGAGAATGGGCATGGCCCGCCGAGTCCCCGGAAACATTAAAAGGCCCCCGGAGCCAAAATGCTTGGGCCCAAGCTCCCTCTCGACAGAGACCTCACCTCGACCCACCACTCCATTCGCCACACAGCTGGCGGATTGAGCCTGCTGGCGTCCTGGGGGCTGACCCTAACCTAGGTCAGCCCCCGAGGGGCCCCTCCCAAGGGGCCTGGCGCCGCAACACAGTGGATTGGGGACCCCTGAGACCCAGCGCCGGACTCACCTGCTGCCGCGCCACCACCCAGGCCGCTAGGGGAGCCACGGGTCATTCAGTGTGGGAGAAGTGGCAGGGTGCTCCGTTTCCCCTGCGACCTTCAAAGCACCCTTGCGCAAAAAGGTGGCTCCCACGCTCCTGCTCACCAGCGCCCTCCCCTTGGCCCGCCCCTCTGGTTGCTGCAGAGCTGGTGGATAAGGCCTGCCGGGCTCCTGGGGGCTAACCAAAACCCTAGGTCGGCCCCATGGGGGACATCCCAAGGGGCCTGGTTCTGTAACGCTGGGGTTTGGTGACTCAGAGCCCCAGATCCAGACTCACCCTGCCGCACTGTCGCCACCCGGGCCGCTAGGGACGCCGCAGGTCATTCAGGGCGAGAGAAGGGGCAGGGCCTTCCGAGCCCCCGGTGACTTTCAAGGGCTCCCTGGTCCAAAACGCTGGTGCCCACGCTCCCACTCCCCACGCCCTCACCTTGGCTTGCCCCTCAGCTCTCAGCCCAGCGGGCGGATTGGGCCTGCCGGCCTCCTGGGTCTTAACCCTAATCCTAGGTCCGCCCCTCAGGGGCCCCTCCCAAGGGTCCTGCTGCTGCTACACTGGGGATCGGGAACCCCAAGCCCCAGAGCCAGAATCACCCTGCCTCAATGCCGCCACCCGGGCCGCTAGGGGTGCCGCCGGTCATTCAGGGCGGGAGAACGACAGGGCCCTGGAGAAACCAGCGACATTTGAAGCCTCCCACGCCAAAATGCAGGGGCCCTCGCTCCCGCTCAGCAGCGCCTTTACCTCTGCCCGCCCACCTCTCGCCGCCCAGCCAGAGGATTGGGCCTGCCAGCCTCCTGGGGGCTAACTCTAACCCTAGGTCAGCCCACGAGGAGCTCCTCCCAAGGGGCCTGCCCCCGCAACGCCGGGGATTGGGGATCCCCAAGCCACAGTGCAGGACTCACCCTGCTGCCCCACCGCCAACGGAGCCACTAGGGGCGCCGCTGGTTATTCAGGGCAGGAGAAAGGGCAGGGCCCTCCGAGCCATGGCAACATTGCAAGGCCCAGGGCGCCAAAACCCTGGGGCCCATGCTCCCGCTCGCCATCACCCTCAACTCGGCCCACACCTCTGCCCTTCGCACAGCTGGCAGATCTGGCCTGCCGGCCTACTGGGCGCTAACCCTACACCCTAGGACGGCCCCTGAGGGTCCCTTCCTAAACGTGCCGCTAGGGGCACCACCATTCATTCAGTGTTGGAGAACTGGCAGGGCCCTCCGAACTCCCTCCAACCTTCGAAGGTGCCCGGAACCAAAACGCTTCGGCCCAGGCTCATGTTCACCAGCACCCTCACCTCGGCCCACCGCTCCAATCACCGCACATGTGGTGTATCGGGCCTGCCGGCCTCCTGGGGACTAACCCTAAGTGTAGGTCAGCCCCCGAGAGGCACTTCCCGAGTGGCGTGGCTCTGCAACGCCGAGGATGGGGACCACAAGCCCATGTGCCGGACTCACCCTGTTGCCCTTCAGCCACCCGAGCCGCTAGGGGCCCCGCTAGTCATTCAGAGCGGGAGAACGGGCAAGGCACTCCGAGGCCCCGGCGACTTTCGAAGGCCCTCCTGCACCAAAATGGTTGGGCCCATGCTGCCGCTCACCAGCGCCTTCACATTGGCCCACTCCTCCGATCGCCGCACAGCCGTTGCATCGGTACTGCTGGCCTACTGGGGTCTAACCCTAAACCCTAACCCCTAACCTTAAACCCTAAACCTTAACCCCTAACCCTCACCCTAACCCTAACACTAACCCCTAACCCTTACCCTAACCCTGACCCTAACCTAAACCTAACCCTAAACCCTAATCCTTAAACCCTAAACCCTACATTAACACTAAACCCTAAATCCTAACCCCTAACCCTAAACCCGAAACCCTAAACACTAAACCCTTACCTTAACCACTAAGCCAAACCCCAAACCCTAACCCTAAACCCTAACCATACCCCGACCCCTATCATAACCCTAACCCTACCCCTAACCCTACCACTTCAGCTAGCCCTACCCCTAACCAGTAACCTAACCCTAACCCTTACCCTAACCCATACTCTAACCCTAACTTTAACCCATACCCTAACCCGAACCCTAAACTGTACCCTAACCCTAACACGTACTCTAACGCGTACCCAAACCTGTACCCTAACCCTAACCCTAAACTGTACCCTAACCCATAACTTAAACCGTACCCTAAACTTAACCTTAACCCTAACAAGTACCCTAACCCATACCCTAACCTTAACCCTGAACCCTGACCATAACCCATACCCTAACTCGTACCATACCCGTACCCTAACCGTACCCGTACCCTAAACCTAACCCATACCCTAACCGTAAACCTAAACCCTAAACCGTAACCCGTACCCTAACCCTAACCAGTACCCTTACCTTAACCTTAACCCATACCCTAACCTGTACCCTATCCCTAACCCGGACCCTAACCCATACCCTAACCCATACCTAACCCTAACCTGTACCCTAACCCGTACCCACACCCATACCCTAACCCTAAACCGTACCCTATCCCTATCCCTAACCCATTCCCTAACCCGTACCCTAACCCTAACCCTAAACCGTAACCTGGCCTGTACCATAACCCTAAACTGTACCCTAACCCTAACCCGTACCCTAACCCGTACCCTAAACCGTACCCTAATCCAAATGCCAACACTAACCATAACCGTACCCTAATGCGTACCCTAACCAGTACCCTAACCCTAATCCGTACCCTAAACCTAACCCCTACTCCAACCCTAACCCTAACCCTAAACCCAAACCCTAAACCCTAACCCGTACCCTGAACCCTAATCTGTACCCTAACCCATAACGTCTAACTTGTAACCCCTAAACCCAAACCTAACCCATACCCTCTCCTTACCCTAACCCTAAACCCTACCCTCTCCCATACCCTAACCATAATCCATACTCTAACCTTAACCCGTACCCTAATCCGTACCTTAACCCCGGGGATTGGGTACCCCTGGAACACACCACGGGACTCAGCCTGCCACCCCTCAGGAAACCATGCCCCTTGGGGCGCCGCAGAGCATCCCGTTCAGGAGAACTGGTAGGGCCCCTCTGAGACCCCAGCGATCCTCGGCGGCCCCCTACACCCCAACCCTGAGGCCCACGCTCATCCCGCCCCACGCCTTCCCTTCAGCTTGCCACCGAGCTCGTCGCAGAGCCGGCAGATCAGGCCTGCCGGGTTCCTGGGGCCTAGACCTGACCCTAGGTCGGCTGGGTAGGGCCCCTCCCCTGGGGCCCGGTGCCACAGCCCCAGGGACTGGGGACACCTGAGCCCCACTGCAGGATAAAGCCTGCCAGCCCACAGGAAACCGTGCTCCTTGGGAGGCTGTAGAGCATTCAGGGCGGGAGAACCAGGAGGGCCCCCAGAGTCCCCTGCGAACTTCAGCGATCCCTAAACCCAAGCTTGAAGCCCATGCTCACCCCACCCCACACCCTCACCTCAGCCCGCGGCAGTGCTCGCCACATAGCGGGCAGATCTGGCCTGCGGGGTTCCTGGGCCCCAACCCTAACCCTAGTTCATCTGTGGAGGGGCCCCTCCCCGGAGCCTGGAGCCAGAGCCGCGGGGATTCGGGACACCTGAGCCCCACAGCAGGACTCAGTCTGCCACCCCGCAGGAAACCGTGCGCCTTGGGAGGCCATAGAGCGTTCAGGGTGGGAGAACCAGGAGGGCCCTCCTGAGCCACCAGCGAACGTCGGTGGCCTCCCGCAACCCAACCCTGAAGCCCACGCTCACCCTCCCTGCACCCTCACCTCAGCCCATGTAGCTCGCCATACAGCCAGCAGATCGGGCCTGCGGGGCTCCTGGGGCCTAACCCTAGCCCTAGGTCGGCCTTGGGTGTGGGGGACTCCCAGGAGCCTTACACCACAGCCCCAGGGAATTGGGGTACCTGTACCACACAGCAGGACTCAGCTTGCCACCGGAAAGGAAACTGTGCCCCTTGGGGCTCTACGGAGCCTACAGGGCATGAGAACATGGGGAGGCCCCCAGGGCCTGTCCCCACTTTTGGCAGCCCCCCGTGCCCCAACCCTGAGGCCTATGTTCACCATCCCCCATGGCCTCCTCTCAGCCCTCCACAGAGCTCGCTGCACAGCCTGCAGATTGTCCTTGCCGGGCTCCTGGACCCTAAACCTTACACTAGGTTAGCCACAGAGGGGCCCCTCCCCAGGGTCCTGGCACCCTACTCCGGGGGATTGGGGACACACAAGCCCCACTGTAGGACTCATCCTGCAGCCCACAGGAAACTGTACCGTTTTGGGGCACAACAGAGCATTCAGTGCAAGTGAATTGGGGCACCCCTGAGAGCCCCTTCTGGTGAACCCCGACATTTGTGGGCCATTCCGGATGAAACCCCAAGGCTCACACTCACCCACGCTTGTGCCCTCATCTCAGTCGGCCTGGGAGTTCTCTGAGCACTGGGCAGTTTGGACCTGCTGTCTCTTGAGGCCTAACCTAACCCTGGGTCTTCTGCTGAGGGTCCCTCCCTGTTTGCCTGCCTCCAAGGCACCAGGCATTGGGCTCACCTCTGCACGACTAGAGGACTCAGCCTGCCCCACAGCAGGAAACTGTCATTTGGGGCTGCAGCAAGGATTCATAGGAAAATCGGAGGGCCCTCCTCAGCCCATCGCAGGCAACCCCCACTTTCAGAGATCTCCCCGGATCCAATTAGTAGCTTCAAACTGACCTTTAAACTTGCTCTCCAAGGAGATCTTTTGAAATTCTCCACACTTCCAACCGATGGCACCATCCAGCTTCAGTGCCTTACCCAGCTTTAGGTCTTGAGATGGATTAAAATGGGAAGTCACTTCACTGATGACGACGTACTGGTGACCAAAAGATACATGCATAAATGCTTCATATCACTTGGCTTCAGGGAAATGGAAATCTAAACCCCTATAGATGCCCTACCACACGAGGCCGAATATCTAAAAATAAGAAGACATGAAACTATACATGTTGGAGAGGATGTGGAGAAATGGGAACACTCTTACACCCCAGTACAAATGCAGTCCAGTACAGCCACTCTTGAAAATGGTACAGAGTTTCTTCAAGAAGTTATAATAAAGCTACCCTATGTCCCAGCAATTGCACTACTGGGTATTTACCCCAAAGATACAGAGGTAGTGAAGATGGGACACATGCACCACAGTGTTCATAGCAGCAATATCCATAATAGACAAGCTGCAGAAGGAGTGCAGATGACCATGGATAGATGAATGGATAAAGAAGATGTGGATCATATCTATAGTGGAATATTACTCAGCCATCAGAAAGGATGAATACTTACCATCACACCTACCTGGGTGGAGCTGGAGGGTATTATGATGAGTGGAATAAGTCAATGAAAGAAAGACAATGATCATATGCTTTCACTCCTATGTGGAATATCAGAAACAAGGAAGGTGACCATAGGGGAAGGAAGGGAAAATAGAATGGGAAGTCATCAGAGAGGGAGAAAACCCATGATGGACTCTTAACTATCACAAGAAACTGATGATTGCTGGAGGAGAAGTTTGGGGGGGTAACTGGGTGAGTAGCATTAAGGAGGTCACACGATACAATGAGCACTGGGTGTTACACACAACTGAAAATTGATTGAAGACTACATCTGAAACGAATGATGTACTGTAAGTTGGCTAATTGAATTTAAATTAAAGAACAAAAGACCTTGAATAAACAATCCTAAACATTTGTATGGAACCACTAAAGATTCCGAACAGCCAGTGCAATGTGGAAAAGAAAAACAAAGCTGGAGGACTCACAATTTCAGATTTCAGGTTATACTACAAAGCTGCAGTCATCCTAACAAGAGAGTATGGCACAAAAATAGACACAGCGACCAAAGGAACAGGATACAAGTTCAAACAGAAACCCATAATTATGTGGTCCATGAATCTTCCACAAAGCAAGCAACGATATCAAAAGGGAAAAGGACAGTCTCTACAACAAATTTTGTTGGGAAAACTAGACAGCTACGCACAAAAGAATGAAATTAGACTGCTTTCTTACACAATACAGACAAACACAAAACAGTTTCAAGACCTCAATATGAGACCTGAATCCATAAAAATCCTACAGGAGGGAAGACAGTAACTTCTTGACATGGACCATATTAACGTTTTTCTAGACTGTGTCCTGAGGCAAAGGAAATGAAAGCAAAAATAAACTATTGGGAATACAGCAAAATAAAGTTTCCACATGGCAGAAGAACAATGAAAACGTAAAAATAGTAAGACAACTTACTCAAAGGGAGATGATATTTGCAAAGATCATATGCAATAAAGGGATAGTGTCCAAAACATATACAACTGATACTACTCGACCCCCAAAAAACAAATAATCCAGTTAAAAAATAGGCAGAAGACATGGACAGACATTTCTCCAAAGAAGAAATACAAATGGCCAACAGTCCCGTGAAAAGATGTTTACCATCACCCATCATCAGGAAAATGTGAATCCAAAGGACAATGAGGTAATACCTCAAACCTGTCAGAATGGCTAACATCAAAAGCACAACAAAGAACAGGTGTTGAGAGGATGTGGATAAAGGGGAATCCTCGTGAACTGTGGGTGGGAATGCAAATTGTGGTGGCCACCGTGGAAAACAGTATGAAGGTTATTGAAAAAATTAAATATAAAACTACCCTACGATCCAACAATCACACTACTCGTATTTACCCAAAGAATAGGAAAACAGTAACGTAAAAGGATACGTGCACCCCTATGTTCCTTGCACCATTATTTAGAATATCACAATATGGAAGCAACCCAAGTGTCTGTAGAAAAATTGACAAATGAGATGATAGATGTGTATTCACACACACGCACGTGCACACACACACACACACACACATACACACACACAATGGAGTATTACTCGGCTTGAAAAAGAATGAAACCTTCCATTTGCAGCCACATGAATGGAGCTAGAGAGTATTATCCTAACTAAAATCAGGCATTCAGAGAAAGACAAATCCCATAAGATGTCACTCTAATAGGGAATTTAAGCAACAAACAAAAATAAATAACTAAAAGAGAAAAAGCAGACACACCAAAATACAAACTCTTAACAATAGAGAACAAACGGATGGTTACAAGAGGAGGTGGATAGAGGGTTGAGTGGAATAGGTGAAGGGGATTAAGAGGACACTTTTCTTGATGACCACTGAGTAATTTATAGAATTACTGAATCACTCTATTGTACACCTGAAACGAATGTAACACTGTATGTTAGCTCTACTGGAATTAAAATAAATTTCTAAAAAAGATTTTTTCTTTCAGAAACCTCTTTGAAAAAGCTTTTCCTGTGCACTGTGCATAAGCCCTACTTGGGAGGATTCGCTCTACAATAATTATTCACTCCATGAATCAAATTCAGATTTCACTGAGTTCTTACCGTGGATCCCAGCCCATGGGAGCCATGGTCCTTTTCAGTCCAGGCTCAGCACCAATGCATTCAAGATTGGAAGTAGAGACACATGTCACTTCACAGTCCAGAAAGCTATTATTGTTTTTGTTTCAGTGTGAGAGACTCACAGACTTTGGGACAGGTTTCAGAGCAGGTTTATTATGGATCCTGGATCTCTACTTCAATGTTCATTGCCTGGATCCATTTGGCTAATAGGTTCCCTGTGGATGGGCTTGCTTCCAAGCACATACATGGAAGATGCAAAGGTGGGTGGGCTTGGTGCTGGACAGGAAGAAGACCAAAAGCAGACAAGGGTCCGACCCCTCCCCTGATCCAGGAATTGCTACGGGAGAGGGTACGTGAGGTAGAATCCATGCGAAACTCCAAGGTCACCAGCTGAACACAGGAGGCACAGGTCAAGGGATCTGCAGATGCAGGGGTTGAAGGCTGCTCTGAGCTACCTCTGGGAGGAAGGGAGAGAAGGAATGAGAAGGAGACACTGCCTGCCTCTGGCCCATGCCAGCTACCCACCACTCTGACACGCATCAGTCTATGAGCTGACACAGCCTGGGCTCAGGAAGGGCTGGCTCGTGTCCCTCAATCCTCAGTGGGACAGCTGGCCCCAGGGCTCAGAGACATGCTGAGGGAGATGAGAGGGAAAGCTGCCCCACCCAGGTCATCCCCTCCTTGAGCAGACAGCCCTTCAGAACTTCTAAAAAAAACCCACTGACGGGGTTGAAAGACATGCCATGGATGAACTAAGGCATAGAGATATGTAAAATGACATTCATTTTTAAGTTCAGGGCTGTCATCTCAGGAAGTGGGGAGAGCTTCCCTAAGAAGACTTAGGGGCGGGCAGGCCATGCTGAAAAGGGAGACATGGCTCTCCTGACTGGGGACCTGTAGCCCCCTTCCAGTGCAGGGCATCACCCTCACATTACACGAGATCCATGGAAGTGTTCCATCAGGGCCAGATATTTGTCTCAAGACGGGTACCCTGGCATTGGACTGCACAGGGCACCAGGGACGAGGGCCAGATGGAGGACGGACAATACCCCGGAGGCCATGGGGCAAGAGCAGAGGCACATGACCTTGAAGGTGATGATGAAATGCAGGAGGTGGCAGCATGGAGCCGGCCTGAAAGTGCCATGGGAGCAGTGCCCACAGCTACACTGACTGGGTGCCTTCTGTGCCCAGTGTGGCTGACTTCAGTGGGCTCCAGACTAGTCCTGACCACAACTCTAGGAAGTGTGCACCACCCCCGGCCTCCTCTCCCCTTGCAGCTGCTAGGAATCACGGTCACAGACCCTGGTCAGCTTTCGTGGAAACCAAGCAGTGGCTCCCACGCACGCTGCACCTCTGGTGGTGGTCCAGTGTGACCCTCGTGCCTGGCCAGACAGTGATGTCTACCTGTCTCCACACAAATCCACAGACAGGAGGGTGTCCCTGAATTCCACAGCACCTGATGAGACAGATCCACAGAACCCAACACCCAGTGGGTCACTAGGGACCTCACCTATGGTCATGGAGCTCACCATACCCTATTTCTGTCACTTCCCACAGAAAGCCTGTTTCTGATCACCCACAATACCAAACATCCTGGTTGCTGACCTGGGGTCATGCCATGAACCCACATGGCACCTTTCTTTTAGTGAAGACTATGCCTACACCTCCTAGAAAATATTTCTAATGAAGTACAAGTCCATCAGGACTACGGTGTGAACGGTAGCACACAGCCTGCATGGTAGTAGTCAGTAATTCTAACGAGGGTTAACCCCACCCCCCGTCTCACAAAACCTTCCTCCATCCCCACTGAACTCATGGTCTGCCCTCAGAAAACCCTCCAGGAAACAAACCTTTCATCTGAATGCTCTTTTCACCTTCTGCTTCAAATCTTGTCCAACCACAATGATATGAAACTAGAAATCAGTCTCAAGAAAAAAATGGGACAGTCAAAAATAGGTGGAGATTTTTGGGGCCTGGGTGGCTCAGTTGTTAAGGATCTGCTTTCAGCTCAGGTCGTGATTCCAGGATCCTGGGATCTAGCCCCGAATCAGGCTCCTTACTCAGTGGGAAGCCCACTTCTCCCTCTCCCACCACCCTGCTTGCATTCCCTCTCTCGCTGTCTCACTCTCTGTCAGATACTTAAATAATCTTAAATAAATGTGTGGAGATTTAACAACATGCTACTGAACAACCAACAGTCAAAGAAGAAATCAAAAAAATTTTAGAAGTACCTTGACACTGATGAAAAAGACAACTTACAAAAACTTATGGGATGCAGCAAAAGTAGCTTTATGGGGGACATTCATAGAAATTCATGTCTTCATCAATCCATGAGAATGCTCTCCAATAAACAACCTGATTTATGTGGTAAAGAATTAGAAAAAAAAAAGAACAAACAAAGCCACAAATTAGTAGAAATAAGGAAATAACAAAAAGGAATGCATTAATAAATCCAACGGAGACTAAAAGGACAAAAAAAATGAAAATGAGAGCTGCCTTTTTTGGAAAGATAAACAAAACTGACAAACTTAGCTAGACTCACCAAGAAAGACAGAGGACTCCAATAAAATTAAGAAAGAAAGATAATGGATTCCTGTCTCATATCAAAATCAAAAGAACTCTTCAACATTGGACACAACAACTTCTTGCAAGCCATGTCTCTAAAGGCAAAGGAAATAAAAGCAAAAATGAACTATTGGCACTTCATCAGGATAAAAACTTCTGCTCGGCAAAGCAAATGATCAAAAAAACAAAAAGGCATCCTATGGAATCGAAGAAGATATCTGCAAATAATATTACAGATAAAGGGCTGGTATCCAAGATCTATAAAGAACGCCTCAAACTCGACACCCAAAAAATGGGCAGAAGACACAAAGAGATACTTCTCCAGAGAAGACATACAAATGGCCAACAGACACATGAAAAAATGCTCCACATCACTTGCCATCAGGCAAATACAAATCAAAACGACAATGAGATACCACCATACACCAGTTAGAATGGTTAAAATTAACAAGGCAGGCGGCACCTGGGTGGCACAGTGGTTAAGCGTCTGTCTTCGGCTAAGGGCGTGATCCTGGCATTATGCGATCGAGCCCCACATCAGGCTCCTCCGTTATGAGCCTGCTTCTTCCTCTCCCACTCCCCCTGCTTGTGTTCCCTCTCTCGCTGTCTATCTCTATCTGTGTGGAATAAATCAATAAAATCTTGAAAAAAATTAACAAGACAGGAAATAAAAAAAAGTCAGAGAGGATGTGGAGAAAGCGTAACCATCTTACACTACTCGTGAGGATTCAAGCTGGTATAGCCACTTTTGAAAACAATATGGAGGTTCCTCACGACGTTAAACACAGAGCTATCCTATGACCCACCAACTGCACTACTGGGTAAAAACCGCATAGACACAGAGTAATGAAAAGAAGGGGCACCTCTATCCCAATGTTCATAGCAGCAATGTACATAATAGCCAAACTGATGAAGGAGCCAAGGTGTCCTTCAGCAGATGAATGGACAAAGAAGATGTGGTTCATCTACACAATGGAATATTACTCAGTCATCAGAAAGGATGAATACCCCCCATTTGCACCAACGTGGATGGACCAGGAGGGGATTATGCTAAGTGAAATTAAGTCAAGCAGAGAAAGACAATTATCATATGGTTTCACTCCTATGTGGAACGGAAGGAATAGCATGGAGGACATTAGAAGATGGAAGGGAAAAGTGAAGGGGGGAATGAGAGGGGGAGATGAATCATGAGAGACTACTGAAACTGGGAAACAAACTGAAGGCTGCAGAAAGGGAGGGGAAGGGGAATGGGTTATCCTGGTGATGGGTATTAAGGAGGGTACATATTGGGGCACCTGGGTGGCACAGCGGTAAAGCATCTGCCTTCGGCTCAGGGTTATGGGATCGAGCCCCACATCAGGCTCCTCCGCTGTGAGCCTGCTTCTTCCTCTCCCACTCCCCCTGCTTGTGTTCCGTCTCTCGCTGGCTGTCTCTATCTCTGTCGAATAAATAAATAAATTCTTTTTTTTAAAAAAAAGGAGGGCACGTGTCATAATGAGCACTAGGTGTTATATGCAAACAATGAATCATGGAACACTACATCAAAAACAAATGAAGTACTCTAGGGTGACTAACATCATTTTAAAAATGAGAAAGATATGAAATCCATACAGGAAAACTGTCACTATTTGCAAATGACATGAAATCCCGAAAGATTCCACACAAAAAAACTGTTAGAATAAACAAATTCAAGAAAGCTGCAGGATATAAAGTCGATATACAGAGACCTGTTGTCTTTATTTTTTTCAGATTTTATTTATTTATTTATTTGACAGGAAGAGAAAAAGCAGGAGCAGGGGGAGTGTCAGAAAGAGGGAGAAGCAGACCCTCGCTAAGCAGGGAGCCCAACATGGGGCTCGATCCCAGAACTCTGGGATCATGACCTGAGCTAAAGGCAGACGCTTCACCTATGGAGCCACACAGATGACCCAACTTCTTGCATTTCTGTATACTGATGACACACTTTCGCAAAGAGAAATAAAAAAGCAATGCCATTTACAATTGCATGAAAAAAAAATCTAGGAATAAAAGTAACCAAGAATGAGAAAGACATAGTACACTCAACACATGGCAGAAAAGAAATGAAAAACACGTGTGTCGAGGGGGGCAGAATGTATGGGTCAAAGATTTGAAAGGCAACACAAACAAATGGAAGCTTATGCCATGCTCCTTAACTGGAAAAGTTAATTATGTGAACATGTCCATCGTACCCAAAGCAATCGACAGATGTGATGAAATCCTTATCTGAATTCCAGTGGCATTATTCCAGGAAATAGAAAACAGTCCTCAAACTTGTATGGAATCACAAAAGACCCCAAATACCCAAAGCAACCTGGAGAAAGAAAGGTGCAGTCAACACACACCTGGATTTCAAGCTAGATTACAAAGCTGTTGTCATCAAAACAGGATGGAACTGGCATAAACACAGACACCAGGTCAGTGAAACAGAACAGAAAGCTCAGAAACTTACCCACACGTAGATGATCCTAACTTACGACACAGCAGCAGAAGATATGCCATGAGGGAAGGACTGTGTCTTCAGTGAGCGGTAACAGGCAAACTGGACACTAAATGCAGAAGAATATAACTGGGTCACTTTCTTACACCACACACAAAATTTTTAATGGATGAATGATTTGAACATAAGACCTGAATCCATAAACCTCCAAGAAGACACAGGTACTAAGTCTCTTGACATTGGTTTTGGCAAAGAGTCTTCAGATCGGACACCAAATGCAAAGGCAACAAAAGCAAAAATAAACAAGTGGAACAACATCAAACTGAAATCTTCCACACGGCAAAAGAAACCATCAAAAACTTAAAAGGCCACTGACCCAATAAGAAAAAAATATCTGTGAATCGTATGTGTGAGAAGAGGCTAATATCCAAAATACACACAACACTCATACAAATCAAAACAAAAAAAAGTATAAAAAATGTGGGGAATATGTGAATAGATACCTTCCAAAGATGGCACACAGATGCCAACAGACAGAAAAAGTTGTTCGGCATCACTAATCATCGTCAGGGAAACATCAGTCAAACCCACAATCGGCTATCCGCTCACAACTGTTGGAACAGCAATTGTCCCAGAGACAGACACCAAGTGGGGTCAAGGGTGTGCAGACGAGGAGACACTGTGCACTGTTGGTGGGAATGGAAATTGGTGCAGTCACTGTGACAAACGGTATGGAGGTTCCTGAAAAAATAAAAGCAACTACGACATGACCCAGTAATGGCTCTACTGAGTATTGATTCGGAGAACACAAAAATACTGCCTCAAAAAGACAGATGCACTCCCACATTCACTAAAGCATTATTCACAAGAACCAGACATGGAAACACAGACCTTGGGGGCCTTATGCCAAGTAACTCAGACACAGAAAGACCAATACCAGATGCTCTCATGTACATTCCACGTGGAATAAACAAATACTGAACACATAGATACTGAGAGCAGATTGGTAGGTGCCAGATTCGGGGATGGGGTGGTAGAAACGGGTGAAGGCGGTCAAAGTCTCAATGTTTGAGTGAGAAAATCCGACAGTCATGAAATGTTCTGTCCAGCATGGAGACTAAAACTAACCCCACAGCATGGGGTATAGGTTTCCCTGCTCTTTGAAAGTACAGAGCTTCTGAGAAACCTTGCACAGCAGTAATGGTGTCAAGAAGGAATGGCCATTAATTTAAATGGAACAATTAGACAGTGTGCTCAGACTCCAAAATTCCTTCTCTTTTGCTTTTCTTAGGCCTCAGCACACAAGTTTCCAATGGAGGCCCAGCATAAATGAAGATAAAGCACAGCAGAGGCTCACAAACACAATTCAAAGTGCTGGTGGCTGGATGCGGAGAGCAATTCCCAGCGGAAGGAGCTGGTTGGGGAGCACACCGCCTTTGTCGTGCTTCTCCCCAAAACAGATGCTGAATGCGATTCTCACGGTTCACCTTTTTTCATAAGAGGGAAATCCTCTTCAGGTCTCTTCCTCTTACTGAAGCTGGGTAATAACATAGTTTTTCAAGAAATCCCAGTGTCTTACTGTGAACGTTTAAAAACGGGGGATACTTGTACTTGAGCATTGCTGAGGGACGAGATGTGAAAGTTTCTCCCAGACACAAACCTCAGCAGACCCACCGGGAAAGGCACCTTCCTCAGCATGCGGAACACGGACTACCTCCTACCTCCCGAGAAACCCTCTCCTTCCCCTCGATCACGACAACCCACAAAAGCTGGGAGTTACCCTAATTCCTCTGTTCTCCTGCTCCTAATAGCTAACCCATCAGCAAATCCTGTGAACTGTATCTTCAAAATGGACCCAGAATAGGTCTAACCACTCCATCCAAGGCCACCTGTCTGGTCCACAGTGCCTGAGTTCCTGGAAAAGCTTCGTCATTGACCTGCCTTGCCATCTTCAACCCTCTGTCATCTGTTCTCAACATTGTAGCCAGGATGGCCCAGTGAAACAGGGTCTCATGGGGATATAGCCCTGGAATGGTTTTCTGTCACCCTCTGTCACCTCTCTGAGGTAATGTCCTAAGCTGTCTCCTGTGGCCACAGGGCCTTCTTGCTGCTCCTGGACATACCTGGAATTCTCCTGCCCCAGAGCCATTGCACATGCTTTCCCTTCTGTTTCGAATGCTCTTGATGTGTTCTCACTCACCTTCGGAGAAGTCTGAATTGGAGCGTCAGGGACAGAAGATGAGACTGTGTGTGTTGGGTGAGGCTGGTGGCCCAGAAAAAGGTTCTCTGCCAGCTCTCTGCCTGTGCCTCACTTGTCCTCAGCCAGGAACTTGCACACAGCCCACACCTGTCACAACTCTCACCCAGGAGACCCATAGCCACACCTGGAGCCCACCCTGCCCACATCCTGCTGCAGAATGCATCCAGCTCTCCTCTGGGCCCCCTGTCAGCTTTACCCAGACCTGGAACTCCCCATCTCCTGCAAAGCTCCCGGATTCCCACTCTACTTCCAAAATCACACTGGCGCAAGACTTTCATGAGAAAGCTATAACGCTAACTAATGAAAGGTTCACACCTACTTTCCCCTTCTGTTGCCTTTCTCTCCACCTTCTTTCCTACCTGTGCAAACTGTAACATATCAGTGGAACATGAACATGCTCTGAGACCTGAATCTTTCATTGCAGCTTTTTGAGGAATCCTTATGTGATAAGAAAGTAGTGTATCCTACAACAGGGTGTTCTACAACTCTCATCTATAGAAGAGTACAGCCCAAATCACTACAACTTTACCTCACTCTTCATGAAGCAGAACACTTTTTCCTTTCTTCTTTTACTTAAATTCCAGTTAGTTCACATGCCATGGAATATTCGCTTCAGGGGTAAGATTTAGTGATTCCTCACCTGCATACAGTACCCGGTGGTCATCACAAGATTCCTCCTTAATACCCCTCACCCATTTAACTCTTACCCCCACGCCCATGTCCTGCAGCAACACTCAGTTTGTTCTCCAAGGTTGAGTCTATTTCCTTGTTTGCCTCTCTCATCACCCCTCAACTCTGTTCATCTGTTTTTTTTCTGAAATTCCACAAGCGTGAGAGCATAGGATATTTGTCTTTCCTCACTGATTTTGCTTAGCTTAATACACTCTAGATCCATCCACATCCTTGAAAATGGTAAGATTTCATTCTTTTTGAAGCTGGGTCATATTCCATTATATATATGTATCCCACATCTGCTTTATCCATTCATCAGTGCATGGACTTTGGGATTCTCTCCATAGTTTGGCTACTGTGGACATTGCTGCTATAAACATTGTGGTGCATGGACCCCCTTCGAATCTGCATTTTTTTATCCTTTGGGTAAATACGTAGGACAGCAATTGCTGGATCATGTGGTTGTTCAATGTTTAACTTTTTGAGGAACCCCCACACTGGTTCCCAGACTGGCTGCACCACCTTGCATTCCCACCAACAGGATGGGAGGGTTCCCCTTTAAGCAGAACATTATCTGCAGGCAATTTCATAAGAGGCAACAAAACCTCTGTGAGATGCACCCAGGGTCAGGCAAGCAGTTGCAGACTTCACCCCAAGGCTCCTGACGCCAAGCCCCTTGAAGCCACCAGCATGCCACTATCCAAAAGAATTACCAGACTCTCCTTCTGACTCCACCACCAAAGAAACTACAGAGAGAATATGGCACCTCAAAATATCGAGATAATACATTTAGTAAAACTAGAAAGTCAAGCTCAACTTTTAAACAGGAACAGGCCGGTTTGGATAATTTTGAATTTTCCCTCCACCCTAATTTTAACTCTTCTGATGAATAAACTAATCAATGATGAAACATCACCTTTGTCAAATGACATCATCCAAGTCTGTATCAGATGAAAAAAGCCACCTAACTCTAGATACTGGCCACTAAACCATATCTTAGGCCCAATTGAATAAACACTGTTAGATGAAGGAACAAATTAGATGATACAAACAGGCACAGAGTGAATCTCACCTTCCCTTTCTAATAAAAGAGGGTTCCTAGGAAACAGATGGTCAAAATACATTTGTCAGCAATAAATGGACAGAAATTGTGATCCCCTGCAAAGTTCTACCTCCAGGGAAACTAAGTAATTCTTGCACCAAACCCAGAATGCTGGCAGCTACTTCAATTTTACTTTGTGGCTCAACTAGAGAAAAGAGAAAAGCCCAGGAGGTTTTGGGATAATGAGAGGTTTTACCTCCAGCCCTGACATAGATAGGACATTTTGCCAAACATACCTGTGCTTTCTCTGAACACTGGCGTCCTGTGACAAGCTGCCTTGCTGACTCCGATGCTGACGTTCAAAACCTCGGGTGTCTTGTAGCCAGAGCAGAGAAGTGCTGACAGCTGGGGAGAAGAAGGCACCTCTGACCTATAGCCTGCACACCTGCTTCGGTTTCTGGGTGCAGGGGCTACACATACTTGTTGTTTAGCAGTAATTATCTTCATTCTCAATAGACCAATGACCTTGCCTTTTCTGGAAGGCAGACTTACTCTTCTAAAGAAACCCTCAAATCGTCTATTCCCAATGCAATTAGAGTGGGGTCTGGTTTACGCCCTCCTTCAGGCCCCCACCTGGAGGATTTTCCTGCATGATTCTAACAGCCAATTACCACTAGCCTGGGGGCACACGGGGCATAATGCTGAAGTTGGGGGACGGCTCTGGGGCTTGCTACGGCCACACCTGTGCCTGGGGGACCAGGGCACACCCTGCTGAACTTGGGGTACTTCTCAAGATGCATCACCTGCACTGTGTCAGAGAACCGTGGGACACATCACTGAAGGTGGGGACTCTGTGAGGTCCTTACCCGCACTCTTCCCGGGGAACAGGGGAAACCCTGAAATTCTGCAACCAATCCCACAAAAGCTCAGGTGAGTGGGCGCCCTGGAGTTCACAGGTATGGGGAATAAGGCCAGTTGAGAACATGGGGCAGAAGAGACTTTAAAAGGAAAAAGAAAACTCACCTGAGTTCCCACAATGAACCCTCTCCAGGTGCCCTTCCAGAACCCTGCCTCCCACCTGGGGCGCACCCTACCCCCAGACCCCCCCACCCACGGTGCACGCTGCTCTCTAACCAGCCGGAACCTCCGCAGGGCAACTCTCTCTCTCCCAGTTCCCCTTCTTCTGTCCCAGGTTTGCACCCCACTGCAACTCTGGAACAGCCCACAGAGACGTAGCTCCACTCCCAAGAGGTGATTTGTCAGGGAGGGTGGTGCCCCAGCCCCTGGGAAGCCAGGCAAGCCGCCCTCAAGCCCCTGGAACCCTGAAAGTGCAGGGGGTCCAAGAGGTGCCTCCTCTACCCAACACCCAGCATAGGCATAGGTGGGGTCCTGGGCTGGGCTCCCCACACACACCTGGCCCATTCCAGGGACCCCTCTAGCTGCAGACCACCCTCAGAGTCCTGCCCCTTCCCTTTCTGCACCAGACCTCCCTGCTGGGGTGTGCCTGGTTCTGGGCAAGATCAGTGGCTCTCAGACCCTCCAAGGCTTGGGCTTTAGGAAATGCAATGATTTCATGCATGTTCAGTATGTACATGTCAGTATGACTTTAATCTTATGGGAGCCAAAGAGGTTCTTTATTTTTTCTTATCTTCATGTTGGCATTTTTGGTTATTGTTTTCTTCTTGAAGCAGATGTACAACATGTGCTTGGGGCAGAAATAGGGCCCATGTTGAGGTTTTGCCCAATCATTTTGAACCGGGTAAAATGTTAAAGGATAGCTTCCCTGGGATCCCAGGATCAGGGCCCACAGATGATATAAGATAAAAATTACTTTCATCATTATAATTACTCCTAAATGGAGGAATTTGAGACAAAAGCACCTTCACAAGAGTACCAAGAAATCAAAATGATGCCCACAGAAAGCTACCTGCTCCATGGTCAGCACATGTAACAGAAGTGTTCACAGTCTCTGGACTCCTGCCCTTCTCCTGACCAAATCTCTGAAGCACGCAGACCACTTAAAATCAGAATTGTAGAACTGCTAGAACTCCTTAGAGATGTCTGGCACCATTCCCTTGGACTGCAGAATAAAACACAGTAGCTCGTTGTCACAAACTAATTTCAACATGAAGTGCCCCCTGGATGCAGTAAGTTCTTTCTTTGCAAATGTTGACTAATGTAAGTCACAGTCATACCATATAAACACTACGATGGCTGGGGAGTCATCGTAGGTAAGGGAATATTTTAGCCATGTTTATAAGCATTGGCTCACTTTGTAGAAGAGGCTGAGCTGAGTGTTTTTCAATACTATTTCAGACCAGTTTTACAGCACCCTCTGAACATACCAGAGCCTGAATGGACTAAAAAAGATAGTTGGTTTCAGTAACTTTAATACCAGAAAAATATTATACTGTCTCTATTCCTAAGGATCTTTGAGTATCTTACCCAGAGGTCCTCCACTAAGATAATGATCTTAATGATCACCATGGGCAGAGGTGAAAAGGCCCGCTGAATTCGTTCTATTTGTCCACATGACAAGAAAATCCTGATACTTGATAGGTTTCCAGATCGAGAAGACCAGAGATAAGAGGGAAATAGTACCCTGTATGGAACAACAAGGGATTTGGAGTCAATTTGGGGATCCCACTTAGGTTTCTGACACTAAAATCCTCTGTGACTCATATCATCTGAGTCCCTTTCTAACCGTCTGAAAATGTGCCTAAAAATATCTACACCCTAGTTGAGAAGTTTAAGAGGCAGAATGCTACAAAGAGCCAGTATGATGTCTCTCAGGAACAGGTGCTAAGGAACACATAATTGCTATTGGGTCTATTTCTTTTCTAGAAGAAAGAACACATGTTGAATCCATATTTCTAATAGATGACTCACCAGATGATTTTCAAACCTGAAGGAAGGCCAAGAAGTCGCTCTTGTGTCATGTTTCACTCAGAAATCATGTTGTTGGACTGGTGAGGACAATACGATAGCAACGTCATCACTAAGAGTGGGGAGCTTCTAATTTCCATACGGCCATGTTCACCCCCTTAGCTCAGGGCCACCAGAAAGGACAGCTGAGGGGGACCACAGGCCAAGGCTGCCAGGTGTGGCTGGGGCAGGCAGAATTCTGACTTAAGGCTCAACTCCTGTCTAGGTTATTATAATGCTCTTCACAAAGAAAGTGCCATTGTGTGTGAGCCCTCATGTAGAAAAGGTTCAGAATTTCCATTGAGATTCCCTCTCTCACCTTTAGGATATGTAGCAAAGTTCCATTTAATTTTAAACATTGAAGGACTTCCTGGTTTTCTTTTCGCTATGACTGTGGCTCAATTCGCCTGTGGTCTAAGAATATAATCTAGTTAATTTCAGGGTTTAACATTTGTAGCATTGATTCGTGGCCCCATCTATCATTTATTTGGGTAAAGAGTCTATGACCACTTGCAAATAATGTATTCTGCACTTATGATGGAATGTTCCCTATATGTCAATTAGGTCACATTTTTACCAATGTTTTGTCTGCTTTTTCTGTCAGATATTGAGAAAGGTATATTAAAATCTTCAAACAATGTTGCTCTATTCAACATGGCATCGGAGAATCTACCACTGTTAGAAGGCAAGGGAAACAAAAAGTATAAGAATTGAGGGGATAATTGTAACTATTCACAGATAATATGATTGTGTACATAGAAAATACAAACCAGTCTATAAATACCCTATTAGAATTAAAAATGCAATTTATAAATTTGAGATGGATTGTAGCTTCCCATTGGACAGTTTCTGAAAGAAAATGCAGAACCTGTCAATCTTGGGGTAGGACATATGGTGCACTAACCATTTAAAAGAATTCAGTGGGACTTCATAAAAATGTGACATTTCTCCTTATCTTATGACCATAAGAAAATGAAAAAGTGAACCATAGTCTGGGAAGTAAAGATTTGCAACACACACACTGACAAAGACTTGTCAATAAAGAATTCCTGCTCATCAACCATAAAAAGTCTATTTATAAACGAATACTTCACAAAAGATTGACTGATGTCCAATAAAACCCAGAAAGGGTACTCTACAGTATTATTTTCAGGAACAGAAAGGCCTTTCCTAAAATGAAAACATACACACAAACCAGTATTCCCTAGATGGATGACGTCCTTATTTCTGAGGACAGCTTGAAGAACAGACTAGCATCAAAGTAAAGTGATGGAATTCCTGACACTCAGAGGATGGACAATTGACCTCAACCTACAGTACAATTTCTAGGCATCATTCGGTCCTCTGAAGGCAGACAACTACCACACCCCTTCCTACACCGCACAGGTTGCTTCCCAACACCTACCATAAAAGAAGAACATGAGAAACAGATAGGACTAGTAGGAAATAGCAAAAATCACATGTGGGGATTATCCTGAAACACACTGATCACATAACTAGTGTAAGGAAGTGTAGGGAACTGACAAGGACAGAGACTCAAGAGGTACTTCTTTGGGAAATGCTGTCTGAAATCGTCACACGTTGGTACCAGCTAATGAGGGCTCTGAGCATACCCTAGGGTTTGCTCACAAGGGTCTGCAACACCATCGCTGAGGACTGAAACTCTTCAAGACCTCAAAGCTTGCCTGATTGACTATTGGACTAAGAGATTCCCATGTTCTGAAAACAGATACCAACTCATTGAAAGGTTCACCTGGGCTCGCTCGGAGGCCCTATAAGAAGCTGAACCACTCACTGAAAATCAATTACACACACACACACACACACACACACACACACACACACACACCTGTCATTTCAGCAATTACTTAAACATTCAAGGTTCTTCCTACCTTTTCTTTTTCACATTGATATTTATACTCACATGAAATGTCATCATTTCTAATGAACACTGATGTCAAAATAGAGATCCATTGACACAATATTCACAAAATGGAACTTCCCTGCTGTCATTTTCAATATAGCGTTTTTTAAAGTTCATACATATTTTAGGTTTTGGTAACTTATACAGGAGAAGATCAGCATTGAAAAACTCTAAATACTGACAATGAGTTTTAAGCCTAGAGAACAAAAATTGTCCAATTTCATAGATAATAAGGAACCAAAGGGAAAGCATGGAAGCTGTAGTCGAATAATTTTAAACATATGCATCCTCTCTTATTCTACTACTGAGGGGCGTGTTTTATTACCACTATGCATGCATCAATTGTCTTCCACGTGCACCTTCACAGGTATAATGAATTACTACAGTAGAATGAAATGACTGGGAACTACTTAGCGGCATCTATAATGAACAATGAAATTTCGATCTTATATTTGGTGAACTTCCACTGTCTGTCCCTTTAGACAATGGACCCTAAACAGAAGGGGGAATGAACCACGAGAGACTATGGACTCTGGGAAACAAACTGAGGGCTTCAGAGGGGAGAGGGGTGGGGGATTGGGATGGGCCAGTGATGGGTATTAAGGAAGGTACATATTGCATGGAGCACTGTGTGTTATATGCAAATAATGAATCACGGAACACTACATCAAAAAGTAAGGAAATACTGTATAGTGACTAACATATCATAATAAAAAATTATTATTAGAAAAAAATTAAAGGTAAAAAAAAACCAATACAGCTTCTCTCTTTCAAGAACAATCACAATTGAGAAAAAACTAACTTCCAATCCCTAAAGCAAAACACAGACCAAATTCCATTTCACTCCCCTTTATTCACATTCTCTGTGGGTTCTAAGCTATTTCCCTAACTCCTTTCCTGCTGAGCAGGGAACCCGGGCTCGATCCCAGAACCCTGAGAACATAACCTGAGCCAAAGGCACATGCTTAACTGGCTGAGCCAGCCAGGAGCCCCAGCCATGTTTTTCTTAACCAAAAGGACAATTTCTCACAATGCCTTCACATGACTTCACATGGTACCAGACACCTGCATTTGCCTCTAGGAGGTTGCAGATGAAGGCGATTGCAAACTCTCACAGTGGTTTATCAAATACAATGACCTGCCTGGTGACAGTGAAACTCTTATGAGCCCACGAGAGGGTGCTGTGACACTCAGCTGTGGCTGGGCTGGCACAGAGAACCAAATCCATTTCCCTGCCTGATGTCTGTGAGGAACAGATGCCCCCACTGTGAATGAGACCCTGCCACTGAGCTGTCCAGAGACGGCCATCCTCATGGAGGATGAGGATAAAGGACAATGCCTGAGGAGACCTCATCTGTCTCTTTTATCTTTTCATATTTTTGACAGTGGACAAATCACTGCCTAGGAGTCCCCAACTACCTTAGTCTCATCTGTGAATGGCCAAGAGGTTTTACAAAACACTCAAGATTTTGACCTCACAAATGCCCACAACCACTTACCATAGGGATTGAACATTAAGCAAAGATACTGTTCCTTGGAAGAGAGGTCCTGCCCACTGTTGTTTCTCACTTCTATGCACATCTTCCTTACCTCATGGTAATATAACCACCTTGATTCCTGCTTCCGTCTTCAGGAAGGCTGATGTGACTTGAAGGGCATTACCCTGACATCGTTCTTTCTTAGCAATAAGATGTGGACATTTCCCTAGTCCTACACATCCAAAGTTGAATGGGAGTCAGGATTGAGGAGGCTGATGAGAGTTGAAGGTGTTTTCCTGTACACGGTGGTTTATTACCAATAAGGATGGGTCAGAGTCCTCGAAATTCCAGAACCTTTTCATTAATGCTTCCTACTCGTGAAAGAAGATGTACATTGGTCTTTCCCTGTATAGTGTGGTGACTCAGAGAAAAGTGCTTAGCGCATTCGTCAGACTTCCACGACCACTTTGGGGCTGGCTTCCATATTCACAAAGGATGATGTTAGGGCTAAGAGGGTTCCTGTACACTGTTATTTCTTACAGATAAGTGTATGGCATTTTTGTTACATTGCCTGAACCACTTAGCGCTGGGCTTGCCGGTCTCCTGGGGACGAACCCTAACCCTAGCTCGGCCCCCGAGGGGCCCCTCCCAAGGGGCCTTGTGCCACAACGCCGGGGATTGGGGCCCCCGAGCCCAGCACCGGAGTCAGCCTGCTGCCCCGCGGCAACCCGGGCTGCTAGGGGCACCGCCAGTCTTTCAGGGCAAGAGAACGGGCAGGGCCCTCCAAGCCCCCGGCGACCTTCGAAGGCCCCTGTGCCGAAATGCTTGGGCCCACACTCCCTCTCGCCAGTGCCCTCACCTCGGCCTGCCCCTCTGCCTGCTGCAGAGCTGGCGCAACGGGCCTCCTAGACTCCTGGGGGCTAGCACTTACCCTAGGTCACCCCCGAGGGGCCCCTCCCAAGGATCCTGGCACCGCAATGCCGTGGATTTGGGACCCCCGAGCCCCAGTGCTGTACTCACTCTGCCACCCCATAGGCACCGAGGGCACTAGGGTCGTTGCCATTCAGGAAGGGAGAACGGGCAGGGCCCTCCGATCACCCTGCGACATTCGAAGGCCCCCCACGCAAAAACTCTGGCTCCCACACTCCTGCCCGCCAGCGCCCTAACCTCGGCCCACCCCTCCACTCGCTGCAGAGCTGGCGGATCGGGCCTGCTGGCTTCCTGGGGGCTAACCCTATCCCTAGGTCGCCCCCAAGGGGCCCCTCCCATGTGGCCTGGCGCCGCATGCCAGGGATTGGGAACCCCCAAGTCCCAGCGCCGGAAGCTCCCTGCCACCCCACCGCCACATGGGGAACTAGGGGCGTCGCCAGTCCTTGAGGGCGACAGAACGGGCAGCACCCTCCGAGCCACCTGGGACCTTCGAAGGCACCCCAAGCCAAAGCCAAAATGCTCTGGCCCACACTCCCACTCACCAGCTACCTCACCTCGACCCACACCTCCATTCACCGCACATGGTGGAACGAGCCTGCCAGCCTCCTGCGGGCTAACCCTAACCCTAGTTCGGCCCCCGAGGGGCCCGCCCAAGGGGCCTGGCGCCGCAACGCTGGGTATTAGGGACCCCCGAGCCCCAGCGCCGGACTCACCCTGCCGCCCCGCTGCCACCCGGGCCGCTAGGGGTGCCGCTGGTCATTCAGGGCGGGAGAATGGGCAGGGCCCTCCGAGTCCATGGCGACACTCAACGGCCCCCCCATCCAAAACGCTTGAGCCCATGCTCCTGCTCCTCAGTGCCCTCACCTTGGCCCGCCCCTCCACTCGCTGCAGAGCCGGTGGATGAGGCCTGCCCTCCTCCTGGAGGCTACCCATAACCCTAGGTTGGCCCCTGAGGGGCCCCTCTGAAGGGGCCTGACACCACAATGCCTGAGATTGGGGACACCCGAGCC
Organism: Ursus americanus; assembly: GCF_024610735.1. Classification (NCBI taxonomy): domain Eukaryota; kingdom Metazoa; phylum Chordata; class Mammalia; order Carnivora; family Ursidae; genus Ursus; species Ursus americanus. Next base: position 48,666,418 of record NC_142149.1, on the reverse strand, counting down.
CCAGCGCCGGACTCACCGTGTCGCCCCACCACCACCCAGGCCACTAGGAGCACTGTCGGTCATTTAGGGAGGGAGAACGGGCAGATCCCTCCAAGCCCCTGGCAACATTCGAAGGCCCCCCGTGCCAAAACGCTTGGGCCCACACTCCCTCTCGACAGCGCCCTCACCTAGGCCTGCCCCTCTGCTCGACACACAGCCGGCAGATCGGGTCTGCCAGCCTCCTGGGGGCTAACAGTAATGCTTGGCCAGCCCCCTAGAGCCCTTCCGAAGGGGCCTGGCACCCCAACGCCGAGGACTGGGGACCCCGAGCCCCAGCGCTAGACTGACCCTACCGCCCCTCCTCTAACCGGGCCGCCAGGGTAGTCGCCTGTCATTCAGGGCGGAAGAACGTGAACGGCCCTCTGAGCACCTGGCGACCTTCGAAGGACCCCCCCTCGAAAACTCCTGGGCCCATGCTCCTGCTCCCAAGCGGCCTCACCTCCGCCCGACCCTCCACTCGCCACACAGCTGGCGAATCGGGCCTGAGGGCCTCCTGGGGACTAACCCTAACACTAGGTCGCACCCGAGGGGCCCCTCCCAAGGGGCCTGGCGCTGCAACACCGGGGATTGGGGACCCCTGAGCCCTAGCACCGGACTCACACTGCTGCCCCTCTGCAACCCGGGCCGCTAGGTGCGCCGTCGGGCATTCAGGGCGGAAGAACGTGCAGGGCCCTCCGAGCCCCCGGCGACCTTTGAAGGCCCCAGCACCAAAACGCTTGGGTCCACGCTCCTGCTCGCCAGCGCCCTCATCTCAGCCCACCTCTCCGCTCCTTGCAGAGCGGGTGGATCCGGACTTCCGGCCTCCTCGGTGCAAACTCTAACCCTAGGTCGGCCACCAAGGGGCCCATCCCAAGTCGCCTATCGCCGCAACACCTGGGATTGGGGACCCCAAAGCCCCAGCACCAGACTCTACCCTGCTGCCCTGCCGCAACCCGGGCCACTAGGCGTGCTGCCGGTCTTTCAGGGTGGGAGAACGGGCAGGGCCCTCCGAGCCCCCGGCGACCTTCAAAGGCCGCCTGCGCCAGAACGCTTGGGCCCACGCTCCCGCTCCCCAGCGCCCTCACCTTGGCCCGCCCCTCCAGTCGCTGCACAGCCGGCACATCAGGCCTGCCCGCCTCCTGGGGGCTAACACTACCCCTAGGGTGGCCTATGAGGGGCCCTTTCGAAGGGGCCTGGTGCCTCAGTGCCAGGGATTGGTGACCCCCGAGCCCAAGCCAGGACTCACTTTGCCGTCCCGCTGCAAACCAGGCCACTAGGCGTGCTGCCGGTCTTTCAGGGTGGGAGAACGGGCAGGGCCCTCCGAGTCCCAGTGAACTTCTAAGCCCCCATGCGCCAAAATGCTTGGGCCCATGCTCCTGCTCACCAGCACCCTGACCTCGGCCCGCCCCTCTGCTCACGCACAGCCAGCGGATCGGGCCTGCCAGCCTCCTGGGGGCTAACCCTAACCCTAGGTTGGCCCCCGAGCGGAACCTCACAAGGGGCCTGGCACAGCAACGCCAGGGATTGGGGACCCCCGAGCCCCAGCGCTATACTCACTGTGCCGCCCTGCCACCACCCGGGCCGTTAAGGGCGCCTCTGGCCATTCAGGGCGGGAGAACCGGCAGGGCCCTCCAATCCCCCGGCGACCTTCCAAGGCCCCCCCGTGCCAAAATGCTTGGGCCCACGCTCCAGCTCGCTGGCGTCTTCACCTCGGCCTGGCCTTCTGCTACCGCACAGCTGGCGGATCATGCCTGCCGGACTCCTGGGTGCTAACACTAACCCTAGGACGGCCCTAGAGGGGCCCCTCCCAAGGGGCCTTGCGCTGCAACGCACAGCATTGGGGACACCTAAACCTCATTGCCAGACTCACACTGCCACCCCGCCACCACACGGGTCGCTAGGGGCGCCTCCGGTCATTCAGGGCGGGAGAACGGGCAGGGCCCTCTGAGCCTCTAGTGACGTAAAAGGCCCCTCGCGCCAAAACACTGCATACTATTCCCTCACTCGCCAGCGCCCTCACCTCGGCCCACACCTCCGCTCGCCGCACAGCCGGCGCATCAGTCCTGCTGGCCTACTGGGGTCTAACACTAACCCTAAACCCTAACCCATAACCTTAAACCCTGAACCTTAAACCCTAATCCTAACCGTAACTCTAACCCCTAACCCTTACCCTAACCCTAACCCTACCCTAAACCTAACCCTAAACCTTAATCCTTAAACCTTAAACCCTAACATTAACACTAAACCCTAAACCCTAAGCCCTAACCCTAATCCCGAAACCCTAAACATGAAACCCTAACCCTAACCACTAACCCCAAACCCGAAACACTAACCCTAAACCCTAACCCTCTCCCGACCCCTACCATACCCCTAACACTACCCCTCACCCTACCCCTTCAGCTAACCCTACCCCTAACCCGTAACCTAACCCTAAACCTAACCCTAACCCTAACCCTCACCCGTACCCTAACCCTAACCCTAACCTGTACCCTAACCCTAACCCTAACCTGTACCCTAACTCTAACCGTAACCGTAACACGTACTCTAACCCATACCTTAACCCGTACCCTAACTTTAACCCTAAACTGTACCCTAACCCATAACTTAAACCGTACCCTAACCTTAACCGTAACCCTAACAAGTACCTTAACCTGTACCCTAACCTTAACCCTAAACCCGGACTCTAACCCATACCCTAACTCGTACCATAAACTGTACCCTAACCCTACCCGTACCCTAACCCTAACCTGTACCCTAACCGTAACCCTAAACCCTAAACTGTAACCGTACCTTAACCCTAACCAGTACCCTTACCTTAACCTTAACCCATACCCTAACCCGTACCCAAACCCATACCCTAACCCGTGCCCTATCCCTAACCCGGACCCTAACCCATACCTAACCCTAACCTGTACCCTAGCCCAAACCCTAACCCATACACTAACTATAAACCATACCCTATCCCTATCCCTAACCCGTTCCCTAACGCGTACCCTAACCCCAACCCTAAACCGTAACCTAACCTGTACCATAACCCTAAACTATACCCTAACCCTAACCCGTACCGTAACCCTAACCCGTACCCTAAACCATACCCAAATCCGTATGTCAACACTTACCCTAAATCGTACACTAACCCGTACCCTAAACTGTACCCTAATGCGTACCCTAACCCTAACCTGTACCCTAAACCTAACCCGTACTCCAACCCTAACCCTAACCCTAAACCCAAACCCTAAACCCTAACCCATACCCTAAACCCTAATCTGTACCCTAACCCATAACCTCTAACCTGTAATCCCTCAACTCAACCCTAACCCGTACCCTCTCCTTACCCTAACCCTAACCCCTACCCTCACCCGTACTCTAACCGTAACCCATACCCTAACCTTAATCCATACCCTGATCGGTACCCTAACCCCGGGGATTGGGTACACCTGAGCCCCACCACGGGACTCAGCCTGCCACCCCTCAGGAAACCATGCCCCTTGGGGCGCCACAGAGCATCCCGTGCAAGAGAACTGGTAGGGCCCCCCTGAGACCCAAGCGATCCTCGGTGGCCCCCTACATCCCAACCCTGAGGCCCACGCTCATCCCGCCCCACGCCTTCCCTTCAGCTTGCCACCGAGCTCGTCGCAGAGCTGGCAGATCAGGCCTGTCGGGTTCCTGGGGCCTAGACCTGTCCTTATGTCGGCTGGGTAGGGCCCTTCCCCTGGGGCCCTGTGCCACAGCCCCAGGGACTGGGGACACCTGAGCCCCACTGCAGGATAAAGCCTGCCAGCTCACAGGAAACAGTGCCCCTTGGGAGGCTGTAGAGCATTCAGGGCGGTAGAACCAGGAGGGCTCCCAGAGCCCCAGGCGAACTTTGGCGATTCCTAAACCCAACTTTGAAGCCCATGCTCACCCCACCCCGCACCCTCACCTCAGACCGCGGCGGAGCTCGCCACATAGCGGGCGGATCTGGCCTGCGGGGTTCCTGGGCCCCAACCTTAACCCTAGTTCATTTGTGGAGGGGCCCCTCCCCAGGAGCCTGAAGTCGCAGCCGCGGGGATTCGGGACACCTGAGCCCCACAGCAGGAATCAGTCTGCCACCACGCAGGAAACCGTGCACCTTGGGAGGCCATAGAGCATTCAGGGTGGGAGAACCAGGAGGGCCCTCCTGAGCCACCAGCAAACAACGGCGGCCTCCCGCACCCCAACCCTGAGGCCCACGCTCACCCTCCCCACACCCTCACCTCAGCCCGGGTAACTAGCCACACAGCCAGCAGATCAGGCCTGCGGGGTTCCTGGGGCCTAACCCTAGCCCTAGCTCGGCCGTGGGTGTGGGGGCCTCCCCAGGAGGCTTACACTGCAGCCCTGGGGAATTGGGATACCTGTGCCCCACCGCAGGACTCAGCTTGCCACCCGACAGGAAACCGTGCCCCTGGGGGCTCTACGGAGCCTACAGGGCACGAGAATTTGGGGAGGCCCCCAGAGCCCTTCCCCACTTTTGGCAGTCCCCCGTGCCCCAACCCTGAGGCCCATGCTCACCCTCCCCCATGGCCTCCTCTCAGCCCTCCACAGAGCTCGCCGCACAGCCTGCAGTATGTCCCTGCCAGGCTCCTGGACCCTAACCCTTACCCTAGGTTGGCCACAGAGGGGTCCCTCCCCAGGGTCCTGGCACCCCACTCTGGGGGATTGGGGACACCCAAGCCCCACCGTAGGACTCAGCCTGCAGCCCACAGTTAACTGCACCATTTTGGGGAACAGAGCATTCAGGGCAAGAATTGGGGCAACCCCTGAGAGCCCCTTCTGGTGAACCCTGACCTTTGTGGGCCCTTCCGGATGACACCCCAAGGCTCACACTCACCCGACCTTGTGCCCTCATCTCACTAGGCCTGGGAGCTCTCTGAGCACTGGGCAGTTCAGACCTGCTGTCCTTGAGACCTAACCTAACCCTGGGTCTTCTGCTGAGGGTCCCTCCCCGTTTGCCTGCCTCCAAGGCACCAGGCATTGGGCTCACCTCTGCACGACTAGAGGACTCAGCCTGCCCCACAGCAGGAAACTGTCCATTTGGGGCTGCAGCAAGGATTCATAGGAAAATCGGAGGGCCCCCCTCAGCCCATCCCAGGCAACCCCCACTTTCAGAGATCTCCCCGGATCCAATTAGTAGCTTCACACTGACCTTTAAACTTGCTCTCCATGGAGATCTTTTGAAATTCTCCACACTTCCAACCGATGGCATCATCCAGCTTCAGAGACTTACCCAGCTTTAGGTCTTGAGATGGATTAAAATGAGAAGTCACTTCACTAATGATGAGGTAGCGGTGACCAAAAGATACATGCATAAATGCTTCATATCACTTGGCTTCAGGGAAATGCAAATCTAAACCACTATAGATGCCATATCACACGAGGCCGAATATCTAAAAATAAGAAGAAATGAAACTACACATCTTGGAGAGGATGTGGAGAAACGGGAACCCTCTTACACCCCTGTGCGAATGCAGTCCGGTACAGCCACTCTTGAAAATGGTACGGAGTTTCCTCAAGAAGTTATAAATAAAGCTACCCTATGTCCCAGCAATTGCCCTACTGGGTATCGACCCCAAAGAGACAGAGGTAGTGAAGACGGGACACATGCACCCCAGTATTCATAGCAGCAATATCCATCATAGACAAACTGTGGAAGGAGTGCAGATGATCATGGACAGATGAATGGATAAAGAAGATGTGGATCATATATATAATAGAATATTACTCAGATATCAGAAAGGATGAGTACTTACCATCACACCGACCTGGGTGGAGCTGGAGGGTATTATGCTGAGTGGAATAAGTCAATGAAAGAAAGGCAATGATCATATGCTTTCACTCCTATGTGGAATATCAGAAACAAGGAAGGTGACCATAGGGGAAGGAAGGGAAAATAGAATGGGAAGTCATCAGAGAGGGAGAAAACCCATGATGGACTCTTAACTATCGCAAGAAACTGATGATTGCTGGAAGAGAAGTTGGGAGGGGTAACTGGGTGAGTAGCATTAAGGAGGTCACACGATACAATGAGCACTGGGTGTTACACACGACTGAAAATTTATTGAAGACTACATCTGAAACTAATGATGTACTGTAAGTTGGCTAATTGAATTTAAATTAAAGAACAAAAGACCTCGAATAAACAATCCTACACATTTGTATGGAACCACTAAAGATTCCAAACAGCCAGTGCAATGTGGAAAAGAAAAACAAAGCTGGAGGACTCACAATTTCAGATTTCAGGTTATACTACAAAGCTGCAGTCATCCTAACAAGACAGTACGGCACAAAACTGGACACAGCGACCAAAGGAACAGGACACAAGTTCAGACAGAAACCCACAATTATGTGGTCCATGAATCTTACACAAAGCAAGCAACGATATCAAAAGGGAAAAGGACAGTCTCTACAACAAATGGTGTTGGGAAAACTAGACAGCTACGCACAAAAGGATGAAATTAGACTGCTTTCTTACACAATACAGACAAACACAAAACAGTTTCAAGACCTCAATATAAGACCTGAATCCATAAAAATCCTACAGGAGGGAAGACAGTAACTTCTTGACATGGACCATACCAACGTTTTTCTAGACTGTGTCCTGAGGCAAAGGAAATGAAAGCAAAAATAAACTATTGGGAATACAGCAAAATAAATAGTTTCCACATGGCAGAAGAACAATGAAAACGTAAAAATCATAAGACAACCTACTCAAAGAGAGAAGATATTTGCAAACATCATATGCAATAAAGGGATAGTGTCCAAAACATATAGAACTGATACTACTCGACCCCCAAAAAACAAATAATCCAGTTAAAAAATAGGCAGAAGACATGGACAGACATTTCTCCAAAAAAGAAATACAAATGGCCAACAGTCCCGTGAAAAGATGTTCACCATCACCCATCATCAGGAAAATGTAATTCCAAAGGACAATGAGGTAATACCTCAAACCTGTCAGAATGGCTAACATCAAAAGCACAACAAAGAGCAGGTGTTGGGAGGATGTGGATAAAGGGGAATCCTCGTGAACTGTGGGTGGGAATGCAAACTGTGGTGGCCACCGTGGAAAACAGTATGATGGTTCCTCAAAAAATTAAAAATAGAACTACCATATGATCCAACAATCACACTACACATATTTACCCAAAGAATAGGAAAACAGTAACTTAAAAGGATACGTGCACCCCTATGTGTCTTGCACCATTATTTACAATATCACAATATGGAAGCAACCCAAGTGTCTGTAGAAAAATTTACAAATGAGATGATAGATGTGTGTATTCACACACACACACACACACACACACACACACACACACAGAGACACACACACATACACACACAAAGGAGTATTACTCGGCTTGAAAAAGAATGAAACCTTGCCATTTGCAGCCACATGGATGGAGCTAGAGAGTATTATCCTAACTAAAGTCAGTCAGTCAGAGAAAGACAAATCCCATACGATGTCACTCTAATAGGGAATTTAAGAAACAAACAAAAATAAATAACTAAAAGAGAAAAAGGAGACACACCAAAATACAAACTCTTAACAACAGAGAACAAACGGATGGTTACCAGAGAGGAGGTGAATAGAGCGATGAGTGAAATAGATGAAGGGGATTAAGAGGACGCTTTTCTTGACGACCACTGAGTAATATATGGAATTACTGAATCACTATTGGACACCTGAAACGAATGTAACACTGTATGTTAGCTCTACTGGAATTAAAATAAATTTTAACAAAAGATTTTTCTTTCAGGAACCTCTTTGAAAAAGGTTTCCCTGTGCACTGTGCATAAGCCGTACTTCGGAGGATTCACTCTACAATAATTATTCACTCTATGCCTTGAATTCAGATTTCTCTGAGTTCTTACCATGGATCCCAGCCCACGGGAGCCATGGTCCTTTTCTGTCCAGGCTCAGCACCTATGCATTCAAGATTGGAAGTAGAGACACATGTCACTTTACAGTCCAGAAAGCTATTATTGTTTCTGTTTCAGTGTGAGAGAGTCACAGACTTTGGGACAGGTTTCAGAGCAGGTTTATTATGGATCCTGGATCTCTACTTCAATGTTCATTGCCTGGATCCATTTGGCTAATAGGTTCCCTGTGGATGGGCTTGCTTCCAAGCACATACATGGAAGATGCAAAGGTGGGTGGGCTTGGTGCGGGACAGGAAGAAGACCTAAAACAGAGAGGGTCCGACCCCTCCTCTGATCCACGAACTGCTACAGGAGAGGGTACAGGAGGTAGAATCCATGGGAAACTCCAAGGTCACCAGCTGAACACAGGAAGCACAGGTCAAGGGATCTGGAGATGTAGGGGTTGAAGGCTGCTCTGAGCTACCTCTGGGAGGAAGGGAGGGAAGGAATGAGAAGGAGACACTGCCTGTCCCGGCCCAAGCCAGCTGCCCACCGGTCCAACACGCATCCGTCTATGAGCTGACACAGCTTGGGCTCAGGATGGGCTGGTTCGGGTCCCTCAATCCTCAGTGGGACAGCTGGCCCCAGGGCTCAGAGACATGCTGAGGGAGATGAGAGGGAAAGCTGCCCCACCCAGGTCATCCCCTCCTTGAGCAGACAGCCCTTCAGAACTGCTAAAAAAAAAAAAACCCACTAACGGGGTTGAAAGACATGCCATGGATGAACTAAGGCATAGATTTATGTAAAATAACATTCATTTTTAAGTTCAGAGCTGTCATCTCAGGAAGTGGGGAGAGCTTCCCTGAACAAGACTGAGGGGTCGGCAGGCCATGCTGAAAAGGGAGACATGGCTCTCCTGATGGGGATCTGCAGCCCCCTTTTAGGGAAGGGCATCATCCTCGCATCACACGAGATCCATGGAAGTGTTCCATCAGGGCCAGATGTTTGTCTCAAGAAGGCTACCCTGGCATCGGACTGCACAGGGCACCGGGGACAAGGAACAGATAGAGGACGGACAATACCCCGGAGGCCATGGGGCAAGAGCAGAGGCACATGACCTTGAAGATGATGATGAAATGCAGGAGGTGGCAGCATGGATCCGGCCCGAAAGTACCATGGGAGCAGTGTCCACAGCTACACTGACTGGATGCCTTCTGTGCTCGGTGTGGTTGACTTCAGTGTGCTCCAGACTAGTCCTGAACACAAGTCTAGGAAGTGTGCACTACCCCCGGCCTCCTCGCCCCTTGCAGCTGCTAGGAATCATGGTCACAGACCCTGGTCAGCTTTCGTGGAAACCAAGCAGTGGCTCACCTGCACGCTGCACCTCTGGTGGTGGTCCAGTGCAACCCTCGTGCCTGGGCAGACACTGATGTCTACCTGTCTCCACACAAATCCACAGAGAGGAGGGTGTCCCTGAATTCCACAGCACATGATGAGACAGATCCACAGAACCCAACACCCAGTGGGTCACTCGGGACCTCACCTATGGTCATGGAGCTCACCATACCTTATTTCTGTCACTTCCCACAGAAAGCCTGTTTCTGATCACCCACAATACCATACATCCTTGTTGCTGACCTGGGGTCATGCCATGAACCCACATGGCACCTTTCTTTAAGTGAAGGCTATGCCTACACCTCCTAGAAAATATTTCTAATGAAGTACAAGTCCATCAGGACTATGGTGTGAACATTGGCATACAGCCTGCATGGTACTAGTCAGTAATTCTAACAAGGGTTAATCCCACCCCCGTCTCACAAAACCTTCCTCCGTCCCACGGAACTCATGGTCTCCCCGCAGAAAACCCTCCAGGAAACAAACCTTTCATCTGAATGCTCTCTTCACCTTCTGCTTCAAATCTTGTCCAACCACAATGATATGAAAATAGAAATCAGTCTCAAGAAAAAAATGAGACAGTCAAAAATAGGTGGAGATTTTTGGGGCCTGGGTGGCTCAGTCGTTAAGGATCTGCTTTCAGCTCAGGTCGTGATCCCAGGATCCTTGCTCAGTGGGAAGCCCGCTTCTCCCTCTCCCACCCCCGTGCTTGCGTTCCCTCTCTCGCTGTCTCACTCTCTGTCAGATACTTAAAGAATCTTAAATAAATATGTGGAGATTTAACAACATGCTACAGAACAAAGAAGAAATCAAAAAAATTTTAGAAGTACCTTGACACTGATGAAAAAGACAACCTACAAAACTTATGGGATGCAGCAAAAGTAGCTTTATGGGGGACATTCATAGAAACTCAAGTCTTCATCAATCCATATGATGCTCTCCAAAAAACAACCTGATTTATTTGGTAAAGAAGTAGAAAATAAAACAACAACCAAAGCCCCAAATTAGTAGAAATAAGGAAATAACAAAAAGGATGCATAAATAAATCCAACGGAGACTAAAAAGACAAAAAAAACAAACAAACAAACAATAAAAATGAGAGCTGCCTTTTTTGGAAAGAGAAACAAAACTGACACTTAGGTAGACTCACCAAGAAAGACAGAGGGCTCGAATACAATCAGGAAAGAAATATAATGGATTCCTGTCTCATATCAAAATCAAAAGAACTCTTCAACCTTGGACACAACAACTTCTTGCAAGCCACGTCTCTAAAGGCAAAGGAAATAAAAGCAAAAATGAAGTATTGGAACTTCATCAGGATAAAAAGATTCTGCTCGGCAAAGCAAATGATCAACAAAACAAAAAGGCAACCTATGAAATTGAAGAAGATATCTGCAAATGATATTACAGATAAAGGGCTGGTATCCAAGATCTATAAAGAACTCCTCAAACTCAACACCCAAAAAATGGGCAGAAGACACAAAGAGATACAAATGGCCAACAGACATATGAAAAAATGCTCCACATCACTTGCCATCAGGCAAATACAAATCAAAACGACAATGAGATACCACCTTACACCAGTTAGAATGGTTAAATTTAACAAGGCAGGGGGCACCTGGGTGGCACCGTGGTTAAGCGTCTGCCTTCGACTCAGGGCGTGATCCTGGCATTATGGGATTGAGCCCCACATCAGGCTCCTCCGTTATGAGCCTGCTTCTACCTCTCCCACTCCCCTGCTTGTGTTCCTTCTCTTGCTGGCTGTCTCTATCTCTGTCGAATAAATAAATAAATTCTTTAAAAGAAAAAAGTAGGGCACGTGTCATAATGAGCACTAGGTGTTATATGCAAACAATGAATCATGGAACACTACATCAAAAACAAATGAAGTACTGTAGGGTGAATAACAATTTTTAAAAAGGGGAAAGATATGAAATCCATAAGGAAACTGTCACAATTTGCAAATGACAGGAAATCCGGAAAGATTCCTCAAAAAAAAAAAAAAACCTGTTAGAATAAACAAATTCAAGAAAGCTGCAGGATATAAAGTCAATATACAAAGATCTGTTGTCTTTATTTATTTCAGATTTTATTTATTTATTTGACAGGAAGAGAAAAAGCACGAGCAGGGGGAGTGTCAGAAAGAGGGAGAAGCAGACCCTCACTAAGCGGGGAGCACAACACGGGGCTCAATCCCAGAACTCTGGGATCATGACCTGAGCTGAAGGCAGACGCTTCACATATGGAGCCACCCAGATGACCCAACTTCTTGCATTTCTGTATACTGATGACACACTTTCGCCAAGAGAAATTAAAAAAACAATGCCATTTACAATTGCATCAAAAAATCTAGAAATAAAAGTAACCAAGAATGAGAAAGACATAGTACACTCAACACATGGCAGAAAAGAAATGAAAAATATGTATGTCCAGGGGGGCAGAATGTATGGGTCAAAGATTTGGAAGGCAACACAAACAAATGGTAGCATACGCCATGCTCCTTAACTGGAAGAGTTAATTATGTGAACATGTCCATCGTACCCAAAGCAATCGACAGATGTGATGAAATGCCTGTCTGAATTCCAGTGGCATTACTCGAGGAAATAGAAAACAGTCCTCAAACTTGTATGGAATCACAAAAGACCCCAAATACCCAAAGCAACGTGAAGAAAGAAAGGTGCAGTCAACACACACCTGGATTTCAAGCTACATTACAAAGCTGTTGTCATCAAAACAGGATGGTACTGGCATAAACACAGACACCAGGTCAGTGGAACAGAACAGAAAGCTCAGAAACTTACCCACACGTAGATGATCCTAACTTACGACACATCAGCAGAAGATACACCATGAGGGAAGGACTGTGTCTTCAGTGAGCGGTAACAGGCAAACTGGACACTAAATGCAGAAGAATATAACTGGGTCACTTTCTTACACCACACACAAAATTTTTAATGATGAATGATTTGAACATAAGACCTGAATCCATAAACTTCCAAGAAGACACAGGTACTAAGTCTCTCGACATTGGTTTTGGCAAAGAGTCTTCAGATCGGACACCAAATGCAAAGGCAACGAAAGCACAAATAAACAAGTGGAACAACATCAAACTGAAATCTTCCACACAGCAAAAGAAACCATCAAAAGCTTAAAAGGCCACTGACCCAATAAGAAAAAATTATCTGTGAATCATATGTGTGAGAAGAGGCTAATATCCAAAATACACACAACACTCATACAAATCAAAACAAAAAACTATTTAAAAAAATGGGAGGAATATGTGAATAGATACTTTCCAAAGATGGCACACAGATGCCAACAGACAGAAGGAGTTGTTCGACATCACTAATCATCGTCAGGGAAACATGAGTCAAACCCACAATCGGCTATCCTCTCTCAACTGTTGGAACAGCAATTGTGCCAGAGACAGACACCAGGTGGGGTCAAGGGTGTGCATACGAGGAGACACTGTGCACTGTTGGTGGGAATGGAAATTGGTGCAGCCACTGTGACAAATGATATGGAGGTTCCTGAAAAATTTAATGCAACTACCCCATGACCCAGTAGTGGCTCTACTGAGAATTGATTTGAAGAACACAAAAATGCTGCCTCAAAAAGACAGATGCACTCCCACGTTCACTGCAGCATTATTCACAAGAACCAGACATGGAAACACAGACCTTGGGGGCCTTATGCCAAGTAACTCAGACACAGAATGACCAATACCAGATGCTCTCATGTACATTCCACGTGGAATAAATAAATACTGAACGCATAGATAATGAGAGCAGATTGGTAGGTGCCAGATTCGGGGATGGGGTGGTAGAAACGGGTGAAGGCGGTCAAAGTCTCAATGTTTGAGTGAGAAAATCCGACAGTCATGAAATGTTCTGTCCAGCATGGAGACTAAACTAACCACGCAGCATGGGGTATAGGTTTCCCTGCTCTTTGAAAGTACAGGGCTTCTGAGAAACCATGCACACCAGAAATGGTGTCAAGAAGGAATGACCATTAATTTACACGAACAATTAGACAGTGTGCTCAGACTCCAAAATTCCTTCTCTTTGGCTTTTCTTAGGCCTCAGCACACAAGTTTCCAATGGAGGCCCAGCATAAATGAAGATAAAGCACAGCAGAGGCTCACAGACACAATTCAAAGTGCTGGTGGCTGGATGCGGAGAGCGGTTCCCAGAGGAAGGAGCTGGTTGGGGTGCACGCTGCCTCTGTTGTGCTTCTTCCCAAAACAGATGCTGAACGCGATTCTCACGGTTCACCTTTTTTCATAAGAGGGAAATCCTCTTCAGGTCTCTTCCTCTTACTGAACCTGGGTAATAATGTAGTTCTTTCATGAAAGCCCAGTGTCTTTGTGAACGTTTAAAAAGTGGGGGATACTTGTACTTGAGCATTGCTGAGGGAGTAGATGTGAAAGGTCCTCCCAGACACAACACTCAGCAGATCCACCGGAAAGGCACCTTCCTCAGCATGCAGAACACGGACTACCTCCTACCCCCCGAGAAACCCTCTCCTTCCCCTTCATCAGGACAACACACAACATCTGGGAGTTACCCCAATTCCTCCCTTCTCCTGCTCCTAATAGCTAACCCATCAGCAAATCCTGTGAGCTCCATCTTCAAAATGGACCCAGAAGAGGTCTAACCACTCCATCCAAGGCCACCTGTCTGGTCCATAGTGTCTGAGTTCCTGGAAAAGCTTCGTCATTGACCTGCCTTGCCATCTTCAACCCTCTGTCATCTGTTCTCAACACTGTAGCCAGGATGGCCCAGTGAAACAGCGTCTCATGGGGTTATAGCCCTGGAATAGCTTTCTGTCACCCTCTGTCACCTCTCTGAGCTCATGTCCTAAGCTGTCTCCTGTGGCCACAGGGCCTTCTTGCTGCTCCTGGACATACCTGGAATTCTCCTGCCCCAGAGCCTTTGCACATGCTTTCACTTCTGTTCAGAATGCTCTTGATGTGTTCTCACTCACCTTCGGAGAAGTCTGAATTGGAGTGACAGGGACAGAAGATGAGGCTGTGTGTGTTGGGTGAAGCTGGTGGCTCAGAAGAAGGTTCTCTGCCAGCTCTGCGCCTGTGCCTCACTTGTCCTCAGCCAGGAACTTGCACACAGCCCTCACCTGTCACAACTCTCACCCAGGAGACCCACAGCCACCCCTGGAGCCCACCCTGAACACAACCTGCTGCAGAATGCATTCAGCTCTCCTCTGGGACCCCTGTCAGCTTTACCCAGACCTGGAACTCCCCCCTGTCTCCTGCAAAGCTCCCGATTCCCCCGCTGCTTCCAAAATCACACTGGTGCAAGTTTTTCATGAGAGAGCTATAACGCTAACTAATGAAAGGTTCACACCTACTTTCCCCTTCTGTTTCTTTTCTCTCCACCTTCCTTCCTACCTGTGCAAACTGTAACATATCAGTGGAACACGAACATGCTCTGAGATCTGAATCTTTCATTGTAGCTTTCTGAGGACTCCTTATGTGATAAGACTCTATTGTATCCTACAACAGGGTGTTTTACATCTATCCTCTATAGAATAGTACAGCCCAAATCACTACAATTTTACCTCACTCTTCATGAAGCAGAACACTTTTTCCTTTCTTCTTTTACTTAAATTCCAGTTAGTTCACATGCCATGGAATATTTGCTTCAGGAGTAGGATTTAGTGATTCCTCACCTGCATACAGTACCCGGTGCTCATCACAAGTGCCCTCCTTAATACCCCTCACCCATTTAACACTTCCCCCCACACCCTTGCCCTGCAGCAACACTCAGTTTGTTCTCCACGGTTGAGTCTATTTCCTTGTTTGCCTCTCTCATCACCCCTCCACTCTGTTCATCTGTTTTTTTTCTGAAATTCCAGAAGCGTGAGAGTATAGGATATTTGTCTTTCCTCACTGATTTTGCTTAGCTTAATATACTCTAGATCCATCCACATCCTTGCAAATTGTAAGATTTCATTCTTTTTGAAGCTGGGTCATATTCCATTATTTATATGTATCCCACATCTGCTTTATCCATTCATCAGTGCATGGACTTTGGGATTCTCTCCATAGTTTGGCTACTGCGGACATTACTGCCATGAACATCATGGTGCATGGACCCCCTTCGAATCTGCATTTCTGTATCCTTTGGGTAAATACCTAGGAGAGCAATTGCTGGATCCTGTGGTTGTTCAATGTTTAACTTTTTGAGGAACCCCCAGACTTTTCCCAGACTGGCTGCACCACTTTGTATTCCCACCAATAGGATGGGAGGGTTCCCCTTTAAGCAGAACATTATCTGCGGGCAATTTAATAAGAGGAAACAAAACCTCTGGGAGATGCACCCAGGGTCAGGCAAGCAGTTGCAGACTTCACCCCAAGGCTCCTGACGCCAAGCCCCTTGAAGCCACCAGCATGCCACTATCCAAAAGAATTCCCAGACTCTCCTTCTGACTCCACCACCAAAGAAACTACAGGGAGAATATGGCACCTCAAAATATTGAGATAATACATTTAGTAAAACTAGAAAGTCAAGCTCAACTTTTAAACAGGAACAGGCCGCTTTGGATAATTTTCAATTTCCCCTCCACCCTAATTTTAACTCTTCTGATGAATAAACTAATCAATGATGAAACATCACCTTTGTCAAATGACATCATCCAAGTCTGTATCAGATGAAAAAAAAACACCTAAATCTAGATGCTGGCCACTCAACCATATCTTAGGCCCAATTGAATAAACACTGTTAGATGAAGGAACAAATTAGATGTTACAAACAGGCACAGAGTGAATCTCACCTTCCCTTTCTAATTAAAGACGGTTCCTAGGAAACAGATGGTCAAAATACATTTGTAAGCAATAAATGGACAGAGAAATTGTGATCCCCTGCAAAGTTCTACCTGCAGGGAAACTAAGTAATTCTTGCACCAAACCCAGAATGCTGGCAGCTACTTCAATTTTACTTTGTGGCTCAACTAGAGAAAAGAGAAAAGCCCAGGAGGTTTTGGGATAATGAGAGGTTTTACCTCCAGCCCTGACATAGATAGGACATTTTGCCAAACATACCTGTGCTTTCTCTGAACACTGGCGTCCTGTGACAAGCTGCCTTGCTGACTCTGATGCTGACGTTCATAACCTCGGGTGTCTTGGAGCCAGAGCAGAGAAGTGCCGTCAGCTGGGGAGAAGAAGGCACCTCTGACCTAAAGCCTGCACACCTGCTTCGGTTTCTGGGCAAAGGGGCAACACATACTTGTTGTTTATCAGTAATTATCTTCATTCTCAATAGACCAATGTCCTTGCCTTTTCTGGAAAGCAGACTTACTCTTCTAAAGAAACCCTCAATTCGTCTATTCCCAATGCAAATAGAGTGGAACATTTATTTCTCACTTAAATAGAAAACACTGTTATTGTCGACACTGCGTGACTGAACTTTTAAAAACATTTTAGAGAGAAAGGAAGGGACCTTTATTCAAACCCAAGTCAGGACAGCTGCCTCAGAGACACAATCTTCACCAAGAAGTGAGTGCTCCGGAGAAGGAACATTTGGGGCAGGCTTATATATTTTTTTCTGTTTTGTTTTACGTACAGAGTTACACACCACAATGAGGATCTTCTTAGATTCCAGAAAGTGACAGACTCTTTCTTATGTTTTCAGTGTGTACATGTCAGTATGTCTTTAATCTTATGGGAGCCAAAGAGGTTCTTTATTTTTTCTTATATTTATGTTGGCATTTTTTGGTTATTGTTTTCTTCTCGAAGCAGATGTACAACATGTGCTTGGGGCAGAAACAAGGCCCATGCTTTGAGGTTTTGCCCAGTCATTTTGAGCTGGGTAATTGTTAAAGGATAGCTTCCCTGGGAGCTCAGGATCAGGGCCCACAGATGATATACAATAAAAATTCCTTTTATCATTATAATTACTCCTAAATAGAGGAATTTGAGACAAAAGCACCTTTCACAAGAGTACCAAGAAATCAAAATGATGCCCACGGAATCCTGCGTGCTCCATGGTCAGCACATGTAACAGAAGTGTTCACAGTCTCTGGACTCCTGCCCTCTCCTGACCAAATCTCTGAAGCACACAGACCACTTAAAATCAGAATTGTAGAACTGCTAGACACCTTAGAGATGTCTGGCACCATTCCCTTGGACTGCAGAATAAAACACAGTAGCTCATTGTCACAAACTAATTTCAACATGAAGTGACCCCTGGATGCACTAAGTTCTTTCTCTACAAATGTTGACTAATGCAAGTCACAGTCATACCATATAAACACTAGGATGGCTGGGAAGTCATCGTAGGTAAGGGAATATTTTAGCCATGTTTATAAGCATTGGCTCACTTTGTAGAAGAGGCTGAGCTGAGTGTTTTTAAATACTATTTCAGACTTGTTTTACAGTACCCTCTGAACATACCAGAGCCTGAATCTACTAAAAAAGATAGTTGGTTTCAGTAACTTTAATACCAGGAAAATATTATACTGTCTGTATTCCTTAGGATCTTTGAGTATCTTACCCAGAGGTCCTCTACTGAGATAATGATCTTAATGTTCACCATGGGCAGACGTGAAAAGGCCCGCTGAATTCATTCCAGTTGTCCACATGACAAGAAAATCCTGATACTTGATAGGTTTCCAGATCGAGAAGACCAGAGATAAGAGGGAAATAGTACCCTGTATGGAACAACAAGCAATTTGGAGTCAATTTGGGGATCCCATTTAGGTTTCTGACACTAAAATCCTCTGAGACTCATATCATCTGAGTCCCTTTCTAACCGTCTGAAAATGTGCCTAAAAATATCTACACCCTAGTTGAGAAGTTTAAGAGGCAGAATGCTACAAAGAGCCAGTATGATGTCTCTCAAGAACAGGTGCTCAGGAAGCCCTAATTGCTATTGGGTCTATTTCTTTTCCAGAAGAAAGAACACATGTTGAATCCATATTTCTAATAGATGACTCACCAGATGATTTTCAACCTGAAGGAAGGCCAAGAAATCGCTCTTGTGTCATATTTCACTCAGAAATCATATTGTTGGACTGGTGAGGATGATACGATAGCAACGTCATCACTAAGAGTGGGGAGCTTCTAATTTCCATACGGCCATGTTGACCCCCTTAGCTCAGAGCCACCAGAATGGGCAGCTGGGGAGGGGGCACCATCATCACTATGAGTGGGGAGCTTCCCATTTCCATATGGCCATGTTGACCCCCTTAGCTCAGGGCCGCCAGAAAGGACAGCTGAGGGGTACCACAGGCCAAGGCTGCCAGGTGTGGCTGGGGTAGGCAGAACTCTGACTTAAGGCTCAACTCCTGTCTAGGTTATTATAATGCTCTTCACAAAGAAAGTGCCATTGTGTGTGAGCCCTCATGTAGAAAAGGTTCAGAATTTCCATTGAGATTCCCTCTCTCACCTTTAGGATATGTAGCAAACTTCCATTTAATTTTAAACTTTGAAGGACTTCCTGGTTTTCTTTTCGCTATGACTGTGGCTCAATTCCCCTGTGGTCTAAGAATAGAATCTAGTTAATTTCAGGGTTTAACATTTGTAGACTTGATTCGTGGCCCCACCTATCATCTATTTGGGTAAAGAGTCTATGACCACTTGAAAATAATGTATTCTGCACTTATTATGGAATGTTCCCTATATGTCAATTAGGTCACATTTGTTACCAATGTTTTGTCTGCTTTTTCTGTTAGATATTGAGAAAGGTATATTAAATCTTCAAACAATGCTGCTCTATTCAACGTGGCATCAGAGAATCTACAAGTGTTTTATGGCAAGAGAAACAAAAAGTATAAGAATTGAGGGGATAATTGTGACTATTCACAGATAATACGATTGTGTACATAGAAAATCCAAAACTGTCTATAAATACCCTATTAGAATTAAAATGCAATTTATAAATTTGAGATGGATTGTAGCTTCCCATTGGACAGTTTCTGAAAGAAAATGCAGAACCTGTCAATCTTGGGGTAGGATATAGGGTGCTTTAACCATTTAAAAGAATTCAGTGGGACTTCATAAAAATGTGACATTTCTCCTTATCTTATGACCATAAGAAAATGAAAAAGTGAACCACAGTCTGGGAAGTAAAGATTTGCAATATACACACTGACAAAGACTTGTCAATAAAGAATTCCTGCTCATCAACCATAAAAAGTCTATGTACAAACGAATACTTCACAAAAGATTGACTGATGGCCAATAAGAACAGGAAAGGGTGCTCTACAGTATTATTTTCAGGAACAGCAAGGCCTTTCCTAAAATGAAAACATACACACAAACCAGTATTCCCTAGATGGATGACGTCCTTATTTCTGAGGACAGCTTGAAGAACAGACTAGCATCAAAGTAAAGTGATGGAATTCCTGACACTCAGAGGATGGATAATTGACCTCAAACTACAGTACAATTTCTAGGCATCATTCGGTCCTCTGAAGGCAGACAACTTCCACACCCCTTCCTACACCACACAGGTTGCTTCCCAACCCCTACCATAAAAGAACAAGATGAGAAACAGATAGGACTAGTAGGAAATAGCAAAAATCACATGTGGGGATTATCCTGAAACACACTGATCACATAACTAGTGTAAGGACGTGTAGGGAACTGACAAGGACAGAGACTCAAGAGGTACTTCTTTGGGAAATGCTGTCTGAAATCCTCACAAGTTGGTACCTGCTAATGAGGGCTCTGAGCATACCCTAGGGTTTGCACACAAGGGTCTGCAACACCATCGCTGAGGACTGAAACTCTTCAAGACCTCAAAGCTTGCCTGTTTGAACTAAGAGATTCCCATGTTCTGAGAACAGATACCAACTCACTGAAAGGTTCACCTGGGCTCTCTCGGAGGCCCTACAAGAAGCTGAACCATTCACTGAAAATCAATTACACACACACACACACACACACACACACACACACACACACACACCTGTCATTTCACCAATTACTTAAACATTCAAGGTTCTTCCTACCTTTTCTTTTTCACATTGATATTTATACTCACATGAAATGTCATCATTTCTAATGAACACTGATGTCAAAATAGAGATCCATTGACACAATATTCACAAAATGGAACTTCCCTGCTATAATTTTCAATATAGCATTTTTTAAAGTTTATACATATTTTAGGTTTTTGGTAATTTATACAGGAGAAGATCAGCATTGAAAAACTCTGAATACTGACAATGAGGTTTAAGCCTAGAGAACAAAAATTGTCCAATTTCATAGATAATAAGGAACCAAAGGGAAAGCATGGACGCTGTAGTCGAATAATTTTACACATGTGCATCCTCTATTATTCTACTACTGAGGGGCGTGTTTTATTACCAGTATACATTCATCATTTATCTTCCACGTGCACCTGCACAGGTATAATGAATTACTACAGTAGAATGAAATGTCTGGGAACTACTTGGCGGCATCTATAATGAACAATGAAATTTCGATCTTATATTTGCTGAACTTCCACTGTCTGTCCCTTTAGACAATGGACCCTAAACAGAAGGGGGAATGAACCACGAGAGACTATGGACTCTGGGAAACAAACTGAGGGCTTCAGAGGGGAGAGGGGTGGGGGATTGGGATGGGCCAGTGATGGGTATTAAGGAAGGTACATATTGCATGGAGCACTGGGTGTTATATGCAAATAATGAATCACGGAACACTACATCAAAAACTAAGGAAATACTGTATAGTGACTAACATATCATAATAAAAAATTGTTATTAGAAAAAAATTAAAGGTAAAAAAAAAACCAATACAGCTTTTCTGTCTCAAGAACAATCAGAATTGAGAAAAAACTAACTTCCAATCCCTAAAGCAAAACACAGACCAAGTTCCATTTCACTCCCCTTCATTCACATTCTCTGTGGGTTCTAAGCTATTTCCCTACCTTCTTTCCTCCTGAGCAGGGAGCCTTGGCTCGATCCCAGAACCCTGGGATCATAACCTGAGCCAAAGGCACATGCTTAACTGGCTGAGCCAGCCAGGAGCCCCAGCCATGTTTTTCTTAAGCAAAAGGACACTTTCTCACAATGCCTTCACATGAATTCACATGGTACCAGACACCTGCATTTGCCTCTAGGAGGTTGCAGATGAAGGCAATTGCAAACTCTCACAGTGGTTTATCAAATACAATGACCTGCCTGGTGTCAGCGGAACTCTTATGAGCCCACGAGAGGGTGCTGTGACACTCAGCTGTGGCTGGGCTGGCACAGAGAACCAAATCCATTTCCCTGCCTGATGTCTGTGAGGAACAGATGCCCCCACTGTGAATGAGACCCTGCCATTGAGCTGTCCAGAGATGGCCATCCTCACGGAGGATGAGGATAAAGGACAATGCCTGAGGAGACCTCATCTGTCTCTTTTATCTTTTCATATTTTCGACAGTGGACAAATCACTGCCTAGAAGTCCCCAACTACCTTAGTCTCATCTGTGAATGACCAAGAGGTTTTACAAAACACTTAAGATTTTGACCTCACAAATGCCCACAACCACTTACCATAGGGATTCAACATTAAGCAAAGATACTGTTCCTTGGAAGAGAGGTCCTGCCCACTGTTGTTTCTCACTTATATGCTCATCTTCCTTACCTCATGGTAACATAACCACCTTGATTCCTGCTTCCGTCTTCAGGAAGGCTGAGGTGACTTGAAGGGCATTACCCTGACATCGTTTTTCTTAGCAATAAGATGTGGACATTTCCCTAGTCCTACACACCCAAAGTTGAATCGGAATCAGGATTGAGGAGGCTGATGAGAGTTGAAGGTGTTTTCC
The DNA here is from genome assembly GCF_024610735.1 of Ursus americanus. Lineage (NCBI taxonomy): Eukaryota > Metazoa > Chordata > Mammalia > Carnivora > Ursidae > Ursus > Ursus americanus. Next base: position 48,644,345 of record NC_142149.1, on the reverse strand, counting down.
TGTACACGGTGGTTTATTACCAATAAGGATGGGTCAGAGTCCTCGAAATTCCAGAACCTTTTCATTAATGCTTCCTACTCGTGAAAGATGATGTACATTGGTCTTTCCCTGTACAGTGTGGTGACTCAGAGAAAAGTGCTTAGCCCTTTCGTCAGACTTCCACGAGCAATTTGGGGCTGGCTTCCATATTCAGAAAGGATGATGTTAGGGCTAAGAGGGTTCCTGTACACTGTTATTTCTTTCAGATAAGTGTATGGCATTTTTGTTACATTGCCAGAGCCACTTAGCGCCGGGCTTGCCAGCCTCCTGGGGAAGAACCCTAACCCGAGGTCGGCCCCCGAGGGGCCCTTCCCAAGGAGCCTGGCACCACAATGCCAGGGATTTGGGACCCCCGAGCCCCAGTGCTGGACTCTGCCACCCCGCAAGCACCCAGGGTGCTACGGGCGTTGCCAGTCATTCAAGAAGGGAGAACGGACAAGGCCCTCCGATCCCCCTGTGACCTTCAAAGGCCCCCCGTGCAAAAACTCTGGCTCCCTCGCTCCTGCTTCCCAGCGCCCTAACCTCGGCCCACCCGTCCTCTCGTGGCAGAGCTGGCGGATCGGGCCTGCGGGCTTCCTGGGGGCTAACCCTATGCCATGTCGCCCCCGAAGGGCCCCTCCCAAGTGGCCTGGCGCTGCATGCCAGGGATTGGGGACCCCCAAGTCCCACCGCCGGACGCACCGTGCCGCCCTGCCGCCACATGGGGCACTAGGGGCGTCACCAGTCCTTCAGGGCGACAGAACGGGCAGGACCCTGCAAGCCTCCTGTGACCTTCGAAGGCACCCCAAGCCAAAGCGTAAATGCTCTGGCCCACGCCCCCACTCGCCAGCTACCTCACCTCAACCCACACCTCCATTCACCGCACATGGGCGGAATGAGCCTGCCAGCCTCCTGGGGGCTAACCCTAACCCTAGGTCTGCCACCGAGGTGCCCGTCCCAAGGGGCCTGAGGCTGCAACGCCGGGTATTAGGGAGCCCCAATCCCCAGCGCCAGAGTCTCCCTGCCGCCCCATCACCACCCGGGCCGCTAGGGGTGCCGCTGGTCATTCAGGGCGGTAGAACGGGCAGGGCCCTCTGAGCCCGTGGCGAACTTCGAAGGCCCCCCCATCCAAAATGCTTGAGCCCACGCTCCTGCTCCTCAGCGCCCTCACCTCGGCCCCCCCCTCCGCTCGCCACAGAGCCGGCGGATGAGGCCTGCACTCCTCCTGGGGGCTACGCAGAACCCTAGGTTGTCCCCTGAGGTGCCCCTCCGAAGGGGCCTGGCACCGCAATGCCTGGGATTGGGGACCCCCGAGCCCCAGCGCCGGACTCACCGTGTCGCCCCCCCCGCCACCCAGGCCGCTAGGAGCACCGTCGGTCATTCAGGGAGGGAGAACGGGCAGATTCCTCCGAGCCCCTGATGACATTCGAAGGCCCCCCTGTGCCAAAACGCTTGGGCCCATGCTCCCGCTCGCCTGCGCCCTCACCTCGGTCCGCCCCTCTGCTCGCTGTAGAGCCAGTGGATCTGGACTGCAGGCCTCCTGGGTGTTACCCTAACCATTGGTGGGCCCCCGAGGGGCCCATCCCAGGTTCCTATTGCCGCAACACCAGGGATTGGGGACTCTGGAGCCCAAGCGCCTGACTCACCCTCCCGCCCTACCGCCACCTGGGCCGCTAGGGGCGCCGCCGTTCATTCAGGGAGGGAGAACAGGCAGGGCCCTCTGAGCAACCTGCGACCTTCGAAGGCCCCCCGCACCAAAACGCTTGGCCCCACGCTCCCGCTGGCCAGCGCCCTTACCTCGGCCCTCCCCTCCACTCGCCGCACAGCTGGCGGATCGGGTCTGTGGGCCTTCTGGGGGCTAACCCTAAACCTATGTCGGCCCCCTAGTGGCCCCTCCCAAGGGGCCTGGTGCCTCAACGATGGGGAAAGGGGACTCCTGAGCCCCAGCACCGGACTCACCATGCCCCCCACTGCCACCCGGGTCACTAGGGGCACCGCCGGTCATTCAGGGCGGGAGAATGGGCAGGGCCCTCCGAGCCACCGGTGACATTTGAAGGCCCCCCGTGCCAAAATGCTTCGGCCCACGCTTCTGCTCACCAGTGCCCTCACCTCGGCCAGCCCCTCCGCAAGCCGCACAACCAGCGGATCGGGCCTGGCAGCCTACTGGGGTCTAACCCTAACCCTAGGTTGGCTGTCGAGGGGCCCCTCCAAAGGGGTCTGGCACCAACACGCCGGGGATTGGGGACCCCCGAGCACCAGCGCCGGACTCACCTTGCTGCCCTGCCGAGACCCGGCCCACTAGGGTCGCCATCCTCATTCAGAGTGGGAGAACTTGCAGGGCCCTCCGTGCCCCCTGCGACCTTCGAAGGCAACCCACGCCAAAACGCTAGGGCCCACGCTCCCGCTCACCATTGCCCTCACCTGGGACCCACCCTCCGCTCGCCACACAGCCGTCAGATCGGGCCTGCCAGCCTCCTGGGGGTTAACCCTAACCCTAGTTCAGCCCCTGAGTTGCCCCTCCCAAGGGGACTGGCGCCATCACGCCGGGGATTGGGGACAATCGAGCCCTAGTGCTGGACTTTCACTGCCACCCGGTCGCCACCCGGGCTGCTAGGGGCACCGCCAGTCCTTCGGGGCAGGAGAAGGGGCAGGGCCCTCCAAGCCCCCCGTGACCTTCGAAGGCCCCCTGCGCCAAAACGCTTGGGCCCACGCTCCCGCTCACCATTGCCCTCACCTCAGCCCGCCCCTACGCTGGAACACACAGCTGGAGGATAGGGCCTGCTGGGCTCCTGGGGGCTAACCCTAAACCTAGGTCGGCCCCCGAGGGGCCCTTTCCAAGGGTCCTGGCTCCGCCACGCCGGGGATTGGGGACACACGAGCATGAGCACCAGACTCACCCAGCCGCCCCGCCGCCACCCGGGCTTCTAGGGGCGCCGCCACTCATTCAGGGCGGGAGAAGGGGCATGGATCTCTGAGCCCCCGGTGACTTTCGAAGGCCCCCCGTGCCAAAACGCTTGGGCCCACGCTCCCGCTCGCCAGCGCCCTCACCTCTGCCCACCACTCCTCTCGCCGCACAGCCGACAGAATGGGGCTGCCGGCCTCCTTTGGGCTAACCCTAACCCTAGGTAGGCTCCCAAGGTACCACTCCCAAGTGCCTGGCGATGCCACGCTGGGGATTGGGGACCCACGAGCCCTAGCTCCAGACTCACCCTGCCGCCCCGCCATGACCCGGCCCACTAGGGGCAACGTCCTCACAGGGCGAGAGAATAGGCAGGGCCCTCTGAGCCTCCGGTGACCTTCGAAGGCTCCCCGTGCCAAAACGCTTGGGCCCTCACTCCCGCTCCCCAGCGCATTCACGTCAGCCTGCCCTTCCGCTCCATGCACAGCCAGCGGATCAGGCCGCCGGACTCCTGGGGGTAACCCTAAAGCTAGGCAGGACCCAGAGGGGCCCCTCCCAAGGGGCCTGGCGCCACCAAGCCTGAGACTAGGACCATAGGCCCCATCGCCAGACTCACCCTGCCTCCCTGCTGCCACTCCAGCCACTAGGGGCGCCGCTGGTCATTCAGGGCACAAGAATGGACAGGGTCCTCCGAGCCACTGGCGACCTTCGAAGGCTCTCCGTGCCAAAACCCGGGTGCCCACGCTCCCGCTCCCCAGCGCCCTCACCTCAGCCTGCCCCTCTGCTCCCTGCACAGAGGGCGGATCCGGCATGCCGGCCTTGTGTGGGCTAACCCTAACCTTAGGTCGGCCCTCAAGGGTCCCTCCCAAGGATTCTGTTGCCTATACGCCAGAGATCTGGGACCCCAAGCCCCAGAACCAGACTCATGCTGCCACAACGCCGCCACCCAGGCCACTAGGGGCGCCGCCGCTCATGCAGGGCGGGAGAACGGACAGGGCCCTGGAGAAACAGGCGACATTTGAAGCCTCCCGTGCCAAAATGCAGGGGCCCACGTTCCCGCTCACCAGCGCCTTTACCTCGACCCGCCCACCTCTCGCAGCCCAGCCAGAGGATTGGGCCTGCCGGCCTCCTGGGTGCTAACTCTAACCCTAGGTCGGCCCACGAGGAGCCCCTCCCAAGAGGCCTGGCCCTACAATGCTGGGGATTGGGGATCCCTGAGCCGCAGCTCAGGACTCACCCTGCAGCCCCACCGCCAACGGAGCCGCTAGGGGCGCCGCTGGTTATTCAGGGCAGGAGAATGGGCAGGGCCCTTGGAGACATGGCAACATTCGAAGGCCCAGGGTGCCAAAACGCTGGGGCCCACGCTCCCGCTCTGCATCCCCCTCAACTCGGCCCACACCTCCACTCCTCGCACAGCCGGCGGATCGGGCCTGCCGGCCTCCTGGGTGCTAACCCTAACCCTAGGACGGCCCCTGAGGGTCCCTTCCTAAGGAGCCTTGCGGCGCAACGCCGGGGATTGGCGACCCCCAAGCCCCAGGGCCGAGTGCACCCTGCCGCCCTGCCCCACACGGCCCGCTAGGGGCACCGCCATTCATTCTGGGTGGGAGAACTGGCAGGGGCCTCCGAAACCCCGCCCACCTTCAATGGCGCCCAGAACCAAAATGCTTGTGCCCAGGCTCATGTTCACCAGCATCCTCACCTCGGCCCAACTCTCCGCTCCACGCAGAGGCAGTGTATAGGGCCTGCCAGCCTCCTGGGTGCTAACCGTAACTGTAGGTTGGCCCCCGAGGGGCCCTTCTCAAGTGGCCTGGTGCCCCAACGCTGGGGATGGGGCAACCGAGCCCAAGTGCCGGACTCACCCTGCTGCCCTTCAGCCACCTGAGCCACTAGGGGCCCCGCTGGTCATTCAGAGCGGGAGAATGGGCAGGTCCCTCCAGCCACCGCCAACCTTCGAAGGCCCCCCACGCTAAAACGCTTGGGCTCATGCTCAGGCTCACCAGCGCCCGCACCTCGGCCCACCCTGCCGCGTGCTGCACAGACGCTGATCTGGTCCACCGGTCTCCGGGGGGCTAACTGTAACCCTAGATCGACCACCGAGAGGCCCATCCCAAGGGGCCTGGCGTCGCAACGCCAGGGATTGGGGACCCTGAGCCTCAGCACCTGACTCACCCTGCCGCCCAGCCGCCACCCAGGGGCTTGGGGTGCTGCCATTCATTCAGGGCGGGAGAACGGGCAGGGCCCTCCGAGACACGGTGACTTTCGAATCCCCCCCGCGCCAAAACGCCCGAGCCCACGCTCCCAAACACCAGTGAACTCACCTCGGTCCGCCACTCCACTCTCCACACAGCTGGCGAATAGGACCTGCCGAGTTCCTAGGGGCTAAACCAAAACCTAAGTTGCATCCAAGGGGCCCCTCCCAAGGGGCCTGGCGCCTCATCGCTGGGGATTGGAGATACCTGAGCCGCAGGGCCTGACTCACCCTGCCACCCCTCACAACCCGGGCCGCTAGGGGCGCCGCCGTTCCTGCAGGGTGGGAGAATGGGCAGAGCCCTTCGAACCCCCGCTGACCTTTGAAGGAGTTCTGAACCAAAACGCTTGGGCCCAGGCTCATGATCACCAGCATCCTCACCTTGGCCCAACTCTCCCCTTGATTCAGACCCATTGGATAGGGCCTGCCGGGCTCTTGGTTCTAATGAAAACCCTAGGTCGGCCCCGTGGGGCACATCCCAAGGGGCCTGGCTCTGCAAGGCTGGGGATTGGTGACTCAGACACCAGAGCCAGACTCACCCTGCCGCACTGTTGCCACACGGGCCTCTAGGGGCGCTGCCGGTCATTCAGGGCGAGAGAAGGGCAGGGCCTTCAGAGTCCCCGGTGACCTTCAAAGGCTCACCACGCCAAAATGCTGGTGCCCACGCTCCCGCTCCCCAGCGCCCTCACCTCGACCCGCCCCTCCGTTTGCTGCAGAGCCAGTGGATAGTGCCTGCCGGGCTCCTGGGGGCTAACTGAAAACCTAGGTCGGCCCCGTGGGGCACATCCCAAGGGGTCTGGCTCTGCTATGCTTGGGATTGGTGACTCAGAGCCCCAGAGCCGGACTCGCCCTTCCACACTGTCGCCACCTGGGCAGCTAGGGGAGCCGCCGGTCATTCAGGGTGAGAGAAGTGGCAGGTCCTTCTGAGTTCCCGGTGACCTTCAAAGGCTCCTGGAGCCAAAACGCTGGTGCCCATGCTTCCACTCCCCAGCGCCCTCACCTCGGCCTGCCCCTCCGCTCCCCGCACAGCAGGCGGATCGGGCCTGCCAGCCACCTGGGGGCTAACCCTAACCCTAGGTCGGACCCGAGGGGCCCCTCCCAAGGGGCCTGACGCCACAATGCCGGGGATTGGGGACCCCAAGACTCAGCACCTGACTCACCTGCCGCCCAGCCGCCACTCGGGGGCCTGGGGTGCTGCCGTTCATTCAGGGCAGAAGAAGGGGCAGGGCCCTCAGAGACATGGCGACTTCAAAGGCCCCGCATGCCAAAACGCCCAGGCCCACCCTCCCACTCACCAGCGCCCTCACCTAGGTCTGCCACTCTCTCTCCACACAGCTGGCGAATAGGGCCTGCTGGCCTCTTAGGGGCTAAACCTAACTCTAGGTTGGCCCCCGAAGGGCCCCTCCCAAGGGGCCTGGTGCCTCAACACCAGGGATTGGGGACCCCCAAGCCCCAGCGCCCGATGCACCCTGCCGCCCCTCCCCACCTGGGCCGCTAGGGGCGCCGCTGTTCATTCACCTTGGAAGGATGGACAGGGCCCTCCGAATCCCCGCCAATTATCGAAGGCGCCCCAAATCAAAACACTTGGGCCCAGGCTCATATTCACCAGCACCCTCACCTCAGCCCAACTCTCTGCTCGATGCCCAGGTGGTGTATCGGGCCTGCCGGCCTCCTGGGGGCTAACCCTAACCATAGTTCGGCCCCCGAGGGGCACTTCCCAGGGGCCTGGCGTGACAACGCTGCGGATGTGGACCCCGAGCCCAAGTGCCGGTCTCACCCTGCTGCCCTTCAGCCACCCGAGCCGCTAGAGACCACTGGTCAATCAGGGTGGGAGAATGGGCAGGGCCCCCGGAGTCCCCGCTGACCTTCAAAGGCACCCCGCGCAAAAACATTGGCTCCATTCCTCCTGCTCCCCAGCGCCCTCAGCCTGGCCCGCCCCTCCGCTTGCTGCAGAGCAAGTGGATAGGGCCTGCCAGGGTCGTGGGGGCTAACTGAAATCCTAGGTAGGCATCGTGGGGCACAACCCAAGGAGCCTGGCTCTGCAACGCTGGGGATTGGTGATTCAGAGCCCCAGAGCCAGACTCACCCTGCAGCACCATCGCAACCTAGGCCGCTTGGGGCGCTGCCGCTCATTCAGGGAGGGAGAATGGACAGGGCCTTGGAGAAACCAGTGACATTTGAAGCCTCCCGCGCCAAAATGCAGGGGCCCACGCTCCCGCTCGCCAGAGATTTTACCTCGGACCGTGTACCTCTCGCCGACCAACCAGAGGATTGGGCCTGCCAGCCTCCTGGGTGCTAACTCTAACCCTAGGACTGCCCATGAGGAGCCCCTCCCAAGAGGCCTGGCCCCGCAACGCTGGGGATTGGGGATCCCCGAGCCGCAGCATGGACTCACCCTGCCGCTCCACCGCCAAGGGAGCTGCTAAGGGCGCCACTGGTTATTCAGAGCAGGAGAACGGGCAGGGCCCTTTGAGCCATGGCAACAGTCGAAGGCCCAGGGCGCCAAAACGCTGGGGACCACGCTCCGGCTCTGCATCACCCTCAACTCGGCCCGCACCTCCGCTCTTCGCAGAGCCAGCGACTCGGGCCTGCCGGCCTCCTGGGAGCTCACCCTAACCCTAGGACAGCCCCTGAAGGTCCCTTCCTAAGGGGCCTGGCGCCGCAACGCCAGGGATTGGGGGCCCCCAAGCCCCAGCGCCGGATGCACGCTGCCACCCCAACCCACACAGGCCGCTAGGGGCGCCGCCATTCATTCAGGGTGGGAGAATGGGCAGGGCCCTTCGAACCCCCGCCGACCTTCGAAGGCGGCCCGAAACAAAACGCTTGGGCCCGGGCTCATGTTCACCAGCACCCTCACCTCGGCCCAACTCTCCGCTCGACGCACAGGTGGTGTATCGGGCCTGCGGGGCTCCTGGAGGCTAACCCTAACCATAGGTCGGCCACCGAGGGGCACTTCCCAAGGGGCCTGGCGTCGCAACGCTGGGGATGGGGACCCCGAGCTCATGTGCCGCACTCACCCTGCTGCCCTTCAGCCACCCGAGCCGCTAGAGGCCCCGCCGGTCAATCAGGGCAAGAGATCGGGCAGGGCCCTCCGAGCCCACGCTGACCTTTGAAGGCTCCCCGCGCAAAAACGTTGGCTCCCAGGATCCTGCTCGCCAGCGCCCTCACCTAGGCCCACCCCACCGCTTGCTTCAGAGCCGGTGGATAGGGCCTGCCGGGCTCCTGGCAGCTAACCAAAACCCTAGGTCGGCCCTGAGGGGACATCCCAAGGGGCCTGGCTCTGCAATGCTGGGGATTGGTGACTCAGAGCCCCAGAGCCAGACTCACCCTGCCGCACTGTCCCCACCTGGGCCGCTAGGGGCGCCGCGGGTCATAGAGGGCGAGAGAAGGGCAGGGCCTTCTGAGTCCCAGGTGACCTTCAAAGGCTCCCCGTGCCAAAACGCTGGTGCCCACGCTCCCGCTCCCAAGCGCCCTCACCTCGGGCCGCACCTCAGCTCGCCGCACAGTGTGTGGTTGGGCCTGACGGTCTCCTGGGGGCTAACCCTAACCCTAGGTCGGCCCCCCAGGGGCCCCTCCCAAGGGTTTTGGTGCCACTACGCCAGGGATCTGGAACCCCAAGCCCCAAAGCCAGACTCACCCTCCCACAACGCTGCCACCCGGGCCGCGAGGGGCGCCGCCGGTCATTCAGGGCGGGAGAACTGACAGGGCCCTGGAGAAACCGGCGACATTTGAAGCCTCCCACCCCAAAATGCAGGGGCCCACAATCCCGCACCCCAGCGCCTTTACCTCAGCCCGCCCACCTCTCACCGCCCAGCCAGAGGATCTGGCCTGCCGGCCTTATGGGGGCTAACGCTAACCCTGGGTCGGCCCAGGAGGAGCCCCTCCCAAGGGGCCTGGCACCACAACGCCGGGGATTGGGGATCCCCGAGCCGCAGCCTGGGATTCACCCTGCCGCCCCACTGCCAACGGAGCCGCTAGGGGCCTTGCTGGTTCTTCAGGGCAGGAGAAAGGGCAGGGCCCTCCGAGCCATGGCAACATTCAAAGGCCCAGGACGCCAAAACGCTGGGGCCCAGCTCCCGCTCGCCATCGCCCTCAACTCGGCCTGCATCTCCACTCCTCGCACAGCTGGCGGATCGGGCCTGCCGGCCTCCTGGGCGCTAACCCTAACCCTAGGACGGCCCCGAGGGTCGCTTCCTAAGGGGCCTGGCGCCGCAACGCCGGGGATTGGGAACCCCCAAGCCCCAGCGCTGGATGCACCCTGCCGCCCTGCCCCACACGTGCCGCTAGGGGCGCCGCCATTCATTCAGGGTGGGAGAAAGGGCAGGGCCCTTCGAACCCCCGCCGACCTTCGAAGGCGCCCCGAACCAAAACGCTTGGGCCCGGGCTCATGTTCACCAGCACCCTCACCTCGGCCCAACTCTCCGCTCGACGCACAGGCGGTGTATCGGGCCTGCTGGCCTCCTGGGGGCTAACCCTAACTGTAGGTCGGCCACGGAGGGGCCCTTCCCAAGTGGCCTGGCGCCACAACGCCGGGAATGGGGACCCCAACCCAAGTGCCGGTCTCACCCTGCTGCCCTTCAGGCACCGGAGCCTCTAGGGGCCCCGCCGGTCATTCAGAGCGGGAGAACGGGCAGGTCCCTCTGAGCCCTCACTGACCATCGAAGGCCCCCCGCACTAAAACGCTTGGGCTCATGCTCAGTCTCGCCAGCGCCCTCACCTCGGCCCAACCCTCCGCGTGCCGCACAGCCGCTGATCGGGTCCACCGGCCTCCTGGGGGCTAACCGCAACCCTAGATCGACCCCCGAGGGGCCCCTCCCAAGGGATCTGGCGCCGCAACGCTGGGGATTGGGGACCCCCGAGCCTCAGCACTGGACTCACCCTGCCACCCAGCCGCCACCCGGGGGCTTGGGGTGGTGCCGTTCATTCAGGGCGGGAGCACGGGCAGGGCCCTCCAAGACACGGCGACCTTCAAAGGCCCCCCGCGCCAAAACACCCGGGCCCACGCTCCCGCTCACCAGTGCCCTCACCTCGGTCCGCCACTCCAGTCTCCACACGGCTGGCGAATAGGGCCTGCCGGCATCCTAGGGGCTAAACCTCACCCTAGGTCAGCCTCCGAGGGGCCCCTCCCAAGGGGCCTGGCGCCGCAACGCGGTGGACTGGGGCCCCCGAGCCCTATGCCCGGACTTACATGCCGCCCCGCCGCCACCTGGGCTGCTAGGGGCGCCGCCAGTCATTCAGGGAGGAGAATGGGCAGGGCCCGCTGAGTCCCCGGAGACATTCGAAGGCCCCCGGTGCCAAAACGCTTGGGCCCAGGCTCTTGCTCGCCAGCGCCCTCACCTCGGCCCGCCCCTCCGCTCCACGCACAGCGGGCGGATCCCGCCTGCCGGCCTCCCGGGTGCTAACCCTAACCCTAGGTCGGCCACCCAGGGGCCCCTCCCAAGGGTCCTGGTGCCGCTTCGCCGGGGATCGGGAACCTCAAGCCCCAGAGCCACACTCACCCTACCGCAACGCCGCCACCCAGGCCGCTAGGAGCACTGCGGGTCATTCAGGGCGAGAGAAGGGGCAGGGCCTTCCGAGCCCCCGGTGGCCTTCAAAGGCTCCCCGTGCCAAAACGCTGGTGCCCAGGCTCCCGCTCCCCAACGCCCTCACCTCGGCCCCGCCCTCCGCTCCCCGGACAGTGGCCGGATCCCACCTGCCGGCCTCCAGGGGGCTAACCCTAACCCTAGGTCAGCCACCCAGGGGCCCCTCCCAAGGGTCCTGGTGCCGCTACACTGGGGATCAGGGACCCCAAGACCCAGAGCCAGACTCACCCTGCCGCCACGTCGCCACCTGGGACGCTAGTGGCGCCGCCCGTCATTCAGGGCGGGAGAAGGGACAGGGCCCTGGAGAAACCGGCGATATTTGAAGCCTCCTGCGCCAAAATGCAGGGGCCCACGCTCCCGATCGCCAGCGCCTTTACCTCGGGCCGCCCACCTCTCGCCGCCCAGCCAGAGGATTGGGCCTGCTGGCCTCCTGGGTGGTAACTCTAAACCTAGGTCCGCCCACGAGGAGCCCCTCCCAAGAGGCCTGGCCCCACAACGCTTGGGATTGGGGATCCACGAGCCGCAGCATGGACTCACCCTGCCACTCCACCGCCAAGGGAGCTGCTAAGGGCACCGTAGGTTCTTCAGGGCAGGAGAACGGGCAGGGCCCTTTGAGCCATGGCAACAGTCGAAGGCCCAGGGCGCCAAAACGCTGGGGACCACGCTCCCGCTCTGCATCACCCTCAACTCGGCCCGCACCTCCGCTCTTCGCAGAGCCATCGACTCGGGCCTGCCGGCCTCCTGGGAGCTCACCCTAACCCTAGGACAGCCCCTGAAGGTCCCTTCCTAAGGGGCCTGGCGCCGCAACGCCAGGGATTGGGGGCCCCCAAGCCCCAGCGCCGGATGCACGCTGCCACCCCAACCCACACAGGCCGCTAGGGGCGCCGCCATTCATTCAGGGTGGGAGAACTGGCAGGGCCCTCCGAGCCCCCAGCGATATTTATAGGTCCCCTGCGCCAAAACGCTGAAGCCCATGCTCCCGCTCTACAGCGCTCTCACCTCAGACCGCCCCCCCTCTAGCCACACAGCTGGCGGATCTGGCCTCCGGGCTCCTCCGGGCTAATGGTAACCCTAGATGGGCCCCAGAGTGGCCCCTCCCAAGAGGCTTGGTGCCACAATGGCAGGGATTGGGGACCCGCAAGCCCGAGCGCCGGGCCACCCTGCTGCCCCGCCGCCACGCGGGCCTCTAGGAGCGACTCCGGGCATTCAGGGCGGGATAACCGGCAGGGCCCTCCGAGCCTCCGGTGAAATAAGAAGGCCCCCCACGCCAAAACACTGGGTACCACGCTTCCGCTCAACTGCGCCCTACCACGGTCAATCCCTCCTCCGCTCACTGCACAGCCTGCGGATCTGGACTGCTGGCCTCCTGGGGGTTAACCTAACCCTAGGACAGTCCCAGAGGGGCCCCTCCCAAGGGGCCTGGCGCCGCAACGCTGGGGATTGGGAAACCCAAGCACCAGTGCAGGACTGACCCTGCCACCCCGCTGCCACCCGGGGAGCTAGGGGCGTCGCCGGTCCTTCATGGCGGGAGAAGGAGCAGGGCCCTCCGAGCCCCCTGCGACATTTGAAAGCCCACCGAGCCAAAATGTTGGGGCCCACGCTTCCGTTCGCCAGCGACCTCACCTTGGTCCACCCCCCAATTCACCACAGAGCCGGTGGATTGAGCCTGCCGGCCTCCTGGGGGATAACCCTAACCCTAGGTCGGCCCCCAAGGTGCCCCTCCCAAAGGGACTGCCGCCGAACGCCAGGGATTGGAGACCCCCGAGTCGCAACGCTGGACTCACCGTTCCGCCCCGCCCACACCCGGGCTGCTAGGGTACCGCCAATCATTCAGGGCGGGAGAACGGGCAGGGCCCTCCCTGCCCCGGTGACCTTCGAAGGCCCCCAGCGCCAAAACGCTGGGGCCCACTCTCTTGCTCGCCAGCGCCCCGATCTTCGACCACACCTCCATTCGCCCCAGACTGTGGATCGTGCCTGCCGGCCTCCAGGAGCTAACCTTTACCCTAGTTCGGCCCCCAAGGGGCCCCGCCCAAGGGGCCTGGTGCCGCAACGCCTGGCATTGGGGACCCCCGAGCCTCAGCACCAGACCCACCCTGCAGCCCCGCCACCACTCGGGTTGCTAGGGGAGCCGCCACTCATTCAGGGCGGGAGAACGGGCAGGGCCCTCCGAGTCCCCGGCGACATTCGAGGGCCCCTGGTGCCAAAACTTTGGGTACCACCTTCCAGCTCGCCAGGGCACTCACCTCGGCCCGCCCCTCCGCTCGCTGCACAGCTGGCGTATGGGGCCTGCCGGCCTCCTGGGGGCTAACCCTAACCCTAGGTTGGCCCCTGAGGGGCCCCTCCCAAGGGGCCTGTCCCGCAACACCGGGGATTGATGACCCCCAAGCCCCAGCGCTGGACACACCCTGCCACCCCGCTGGCACGCAGGCCACTAGGGGCGCCACCGGTCATTCAGGTCGGGAGAATGGGCAGGGACCTCCGAGTCCCGGTGAACATCTAAGGGCCCACGCACCAAAATGCTTGGGCCGATGCTCCCGCTCACCAGCGCCCTCACCTCGACCCGCCCCTCTGCTCACCAAACAGCCAGCGGATCTGGCCTCCAGCCCCCTGGGGGCTAACCCTAACCTTAGATTGGCCCCCAAGGGGAACTTCCCAAGGGGCCTGGCACAGCAACGCCAGGGATTGGGGACCCCCGAGCCCCAGCGCCATACTCACCGTGCTGCCCCGCCACGACCCGGGTCGCTAGGGGCGCCTCTGGCCATTCAGGGCGGGAGAACCGGCAGGGCCATCCAATCCCCAGGCGACCTTCCAAGGCCCCCGCGCCAAACTGCATGGGCCCACGCCCCAGCTCGCCAGCGCCCTCACCTTGGCCTGGCCCTCCGCTACTGCACAGCTGGCGGATCATGTCTACCGGACTCCTGGGTGCTAACAGTAACCCTAGGACGGCCCCAGGGGCCCCTCCCAAGGGCCCTTGCGCTGCAACGCATGGCATTGGGGACCCCCAAACCGCAGTGCCAGACTCACACTGCCACCCCGCCACGACCCAGGCCGCTAGGGGCGCCGCCGGTCATTCAGGGCGGGAGAATGGGCAGGGCCCTCCGAGCCAGGAGTGGTGTTCAAAGGTCCCCTGCGCCAAAACGCGGGATACCATACTCCAGCTCGCCAGCACCCTCAATCATCCCACTCCTCCACTCGCCGCACAGCCGGCGCATCGGTCCTGCTGGCCTACTGGGGTCTAACCCTAACCCTAAACCCTAAGCCCTAACCTTAAACCCTAAACCTTAACCCCTAATCCTAACCCTAACCCCTAACACTTACCCTAACCCTAACCCTACCCTAAACCTAACCCTAAACCCTAATCCTTAAACCCTAAACCCTAACATTAACACTAAACCCTAAACCCTAACCCCTAACCCTAATCCCGAAACCCTAAACACTAAACCCTAACCTTAACCACTAACCCCAAAACCTAACCCTAAACCCTAACCCAACCCCGACCCCTACCATACCCCTAACCCTACCCCTAACCCTACCCCTTCAGCTAACCCTACCCCTAAACCGTAACCTAAACCTAAACCTAACCCTAACCCGTACCCTAACCCTAACCCTAACCTATACCCTAACCCTAACCGAAACCCTAACACGTACTCTAACCCGTACCCTAACCCTAACCCTAAACTATACCCTAACCCGTAATTTAAACCGTACCCTAAACCTAACCGTAACCCTAACAAGTACCCTAACCCATACCCTTACTTTAACACTAAACCCTAAACCCTGACCCTAACCCATATCCTAACTCGTACCATGACCCGTACCCTAACCCTACCTGTACCCTAACCCTAACCAGTACCCTTACCTTAACCTTAACCCATACCCTTACCTTAACGTTAACCCATACCCTAACCCGTACCCTAACCCATACTCTAACCCGTACCCTATCTCTAACCCGGACCCTGACCCATAGCCTAACCCATACCTAACCCTAACCTGTACCCTAACCCGTACCCTAACCCATACCCTAACCCTAAACCGTACCCAATCCCTATCCCTAACCCGTTCCCTAACCCGTACCCTAACCATAACCCGTACCCTAAGCCGTACCCAAATCCGTACGCAAACACTTACCCTAAACCGTACCCTAACCCGTACCCTAAACCGTACCCTAATGCGTACACTAACCCATACCCTAACCCTGACCCGTACCCTAAACCTAACCCGTACTCCAACCCAAACCCTAACCCTAAACCCAAACCCTAAACCCTAACCCGTACCCTAAACCCTAATCTGTACCCTAACCCATAACCTCTAACCTGTAACCCCTAAACCCAACCCTAACCCGTACCCTCTCCTTACCCTAACCCTAACCCCTACCCTCACCCATACCCTAACCGTAACCCATACCCTAACCTTAACCCATACCCTAATCCGTACCCTAACCTTGGGGCTTGGGTACACCTGAGCCCCACCACGGGACTAAGCCTGCCACCCCTCAGGAAACCATACCCCTTGGGGCGCCGCAGAGCATCCTGTGCAGAAGAAGTGGTAGGGACCCCCTGAGCCACCAGCGATCCTCGGCAGCCCCCTACACCCCAACCCTGAGGCCCATGCTCATCCCGCCCCACGCCTTCCCTTCAGCTTGCCACCGACCTCGACGCAGAGCCGGCAGATCAGGCCTGCCAGGTTCCTGAGGCCTACACCTGACCCTAGGTCCGCTGGGTAGGGCCCCTCCCCTGGGGCCCAGTGCCGCAGCACCAGGGACTGGGGACACCTGAGCCCCACTGCAGGACAAAGCCTGCCAGCCCGCAGGAAACCGTGCCCCTTGGGAGGCTGTAGAGCATTCAGGGCGGGAGAACCAGGAGGGCCCCCAGAGCCCCCGGCGAACTTCGGCGATCCCTAAACCCACCATTGAAGCCCATGCTCACCCCATCCTGCACCCTCACCTCAGGATGCGGCGGAGCTCGCCATATACTGGGCAGATCTGGCCTGCGGGGTTCCTGGGCCCCAACCCTAACCCTAGTTCATCTGTGGAGGGGCCCCTCCCCAGGAGCCTGGAGCTGCAACCACGGGGATTCGGGACACCTGAGCCCCACAGCAGGACTCAGTCTGCCACCCCACAGGAAACCGTGCACCCTGGGAGGCCATAGAGCATTCAGGGCAGGAGAACCAGTAGGGCCTTCCTGAGACACCAGCGAACTTCGGTGGCCTCCCGCACCCCAACCCTGAGGCCCACACTCACCCTCCCCCACACCCTCACCTCAGCCCGTGTAACTAGCCATACAGCCAGCAGATCGGGCCTGCGGGGCTCCTGGGCCTAAACCTAGCCCTAGGTCGGCTGTGGGTGTGGGGGCCTCCCCAGGAGCCTTACACCGCAGCCCGGGGGAATTGGGATACCTGTGCCCCACTGCAGGACTCAGCTTGCCACCTGACAGGAAACCGTGCCCCTTGGGGCTCTACGGAGCCTACAGGGCACGAGAACTTGGGGAGGCCCCCGGAGCCCATCCCCATCCTTTGGCAGCCTCCCATGCCCCAACCCTGAGGCCCATTCTCACCCTCCCCCATGGCTTCCTCTCAGCCCTCCACAGAGCTCGCCACACAGCTTGCAGATAGTCCCTGCCGGGCTCCTGGACCCTAACCCTTACCCTAGGTTGGCCACTGAGGGGCCCCTCCCCAGGGCCCTGGCACCCCACTCCGGGGGATTGGGGACACCGAAGCCCCACTGTAGGACTCAGCCTGCAGCCCACAGGAAACTGTACCATTTGGGGGCACAACAGAGCATTCAGGGCAAGAGAATTGGGGCACCCCCTGAGAGTCCCTTCTGGTGAACCCCGACTTTTGTGGGCCCTTCCAGATGAAACCCCAAGGCTCACACTCACCCGCCCTTGTGCCCTCATCTCACTCGGCATGAGAGTTCTCTGAGCACTGGGCAGTTCGGACCTGCTGTCTCTTAAGGCCTAACCTAACCCTGGGTCTTCTGCTGAGGGTCCCTCCCCGTTTGCCTGCCTCCAAGGCACCAGGCATTGGGCTCACCTCTGCACGACTAGAGGACTCAGCCTGCCCCACAGCAGGAAACTGTCCATTTGGGGCTGCAGCAAGGATTCATAGGAAAATCGGAGGGCCCCCCTCAGCCCATCCCAGGCAACCCCCACTTTCAGAGATCTCCCCGGATCCAATTAGTAGCTTCACACTGACCTTTAAACTTGCTCTCCACGGAGATCTTTTGAAATTCTCCACACTTCCAACCAATGGCATCATCCAGCTTCAGTGCCTTCCCCAGCTTTAGGTCTTCAGATAGATTAAAATGGGAAGTCATTTCACTGATAAAGACGTACTGGTGATCAAAAGATACATGCATAAATGCTTCATATCACTTGGCTTCAGGGAAATACAAATGTAAACCCCTATAGATGCCATATCACACGAGGCCGAATATCTAAAAATAAGAAGACATGAAACTATATATGTTGGAGAGGATATGGAGAAACGGGAACCCTCTTACACCCCTGTACGAATGCAGTCCGGTACAGCCACTCTTGAAAATGGTACAGAATTTCCTCAAGAAGTTATAAATAAAGCTACCCTATGTCCCAGCAATTGCACTACTGGGTATTTACCCCCAGAGACAGAGGTAGTGAAGACAGGACACATGCACACCAGTGTTCATAGCAACAATATCCATAATAGACAAGCTGCAGAAGGAGTGCAGATGACCATGGATAGATGAATGGATAAAGAAGATGTGGATCATATATATAATGGGATATTACTCAGCCATCAGATAGGATGAATACTTACCATCACACCGACCTGGGTGGAGCTGGAGGGTATTATGCTGAGTGGAATAAGTCAATGAAAGAAAGACAATGATCATATGCTTTCACTCCTATGTGGAATATCAGAAACAAGGAAGAAGACCATAGGGGAAGGAAGGGAAAATAGAATGGGAAGTCATCAGAGAGGGAGAAAACCCATGATGGACTCTTAACTATCGCAAGAAACTGATGATTGTTGGAGGAGAAGTTGGGGGGGGGTAACTGGGTGAGTAGCATTAAGGAAGTCACACGATACAATGAGCACTGGGTGATACACAAGACTGAAAATTTATTGAAGACTACATCTGAAACGAATGATGTACTGTAAGTTGGCTAATTGAATTTAAATTAAAGAACAAAAGACCTCGAATAAACAATCCTACACATTTGTATGGAACCACTAAAGATTCCGAACAGCCAGTGCAATGTGGAAAAGAAAAACAAAGGTGGAGGACTCACAATTTCAGATTTCAGGTTATACTACAAAGCTGCAGTCATCCTAACAAGACAGTATGGCACAAAAATAGACACAGCGACCAAAGGAACAGGATACAAGTTCAGACAGAAACCCACAATTATGTGGTCCATGAATCTTCCACAAAGCAAGCAACGATATCAAAAGGGAAAAGGACAGTCTCTACAACAAATGGTGTTGGGAAAACTAGACAGCTACGCACAAAAGAATGAAATTAGACTGCTTTCTTACACAATAAAGACAAACACAAAACAGTTTCATGACCTCAATATGAGACCTGAATCCATAAAAATCCTACAGGAGGGAAGACAGTAACTTCTTGACATGGACCATACCAACGTTTTTCTAGACTGTGTCCTGAGGCAAAGGAAATGAAAGCAAAAATAAACTATTGGGAATACAGCAAAATAAAAAGTTTCCACACGGCAGAAGAACAATGAAAACGTAAAAATAATAAGACAACCTACTCAAAGGGAGAAGATATTTGCAAAGATCATATGCAATAAAGGGATAGTGTCCAAAACATATACAACTGATACTACTCAACCCCCAAAAAACAAATAATCCAGTTAAAAAATAGGCAGAAGACATGGACAGACATTTCTCCAAAGAAGAAATACAAATGGCCAACAGTCCCGTGAAAAGATGTTCAACATCACCCATCATCAGGAAAATGTAAATCCAAAGGACAATGAGGTAATACCTCAAACCTGTCAGAATGGCTAACATCAAAAGCACAACAAAGAGCAGCTGTTGGGAGGATGTGGATAAAGGGGAATCCTCGTGAACTGTGGGTGGGAATGCAAACTGTGGTGGCCACCATGGAAAACAGTATGAAGGTTCCTCAAAAAATTAAATATAGAACTACCCTACGATCCAACATTCACACTACTCATATTTATCCAAAGAATAGGAAAACAGTAACGTAAAAGGATACGTGCACCCCTATGTTTCTTGCACCATTATTTACAATATCACAATATGGAAGCAACCCAAGTGTCTGTAGAAAAATTGACAAATGTGATGATAGATGTGTGTATTCACACACACACACACACACACACACACACACACACACAATGGAGTATTACTCGGCTTGAAAAAGAATGAAACCTTGCCATTTGCAGCCATATGGATGGAGCTAGAGAGTATTATCCTAACTAAAATCAGTCAGTCAGAGAAAGACAAATCCCATACGATGTCACTCTAATGGGGAATTTAAGAAACAAACAAAAATAAATAACTAAAAGAGAAAAAGGAGACACACCAAAATACAAACTCTTAACAATAGAGAACAAACGGAAGGTTACCAGAGAGGAGGTGGATAGAGGGATGAGTGAAATAGATGAAGGGGATTAAGAGGACACTTTTCTTGATGACCACTGAGTAATACGTAGAATTACTGAATCACTCTATTGTATACCTGAAACTAATGTAACATTGTATGTTAGCTCTAGTGGAATTAATATAAATTTTAAAAAAAAGATTTTTCTTTCAGGAAGCTCTTTGAAAAAGCTTTTCCTGTGCAATGTGCATAAGCCCTACTTGGGAGGATTCACTCTACAATAATTATTCACTCCATGCCTCAAATTCAGATTTCACTGGGTTCTTCCCGTGGATCCCAGCCCACGCGAGCCATGGTCCTTTTCAGTCCAGGCTCAGCACCTTTGCATTCAAGATTGGAAGTAGAAAGACATGTCACTTCACAGTCCAGAAAGCTATTATTGTTTCTGTTTCAGTGTGAGAGAGTCACAGACTTTGGGACAGGTTTCAGAGCAGGTTTATTATGGATCCTGGATCTCTACTTCAATGTTCATTGCCTGGATCCATTTGGCTAATAGGTTCCCTGTGGATGGGATTGCTTCCAAGCACATACATGGAAGATGCAAAGGTGGGTGGGCTTGGTGTGGGAAAGCAGGAAGACCAAAAACAGACAAGGGTCCGACCCTCCCCTGATCCAAGAACTGCTACAGGAGAGGGTACGGGAGGTAGAATCCATGCGAAACTCCAAGGTCACCAGCTGAACACAGGAGGCACAGGTCAAGGGATCTGGAGATGCAGGGGTTGAAGGCTGCTCTGAGCTACCTCTGGGAGGAAGGGAGGGAAGGAATGAGAAGGAGACACTGCCTGCCCCTGACCCATGCCAGCGGCCCACCGCTCCAACACACATCAGTCTATGAGCTGACGCAGCCTGTGCTCAGGATGGGCTGGCTCTAGTCCCTCAATCTTCAGTGGGACAGCTGGCCTCAGGGCTCAGAGACATGCTGAGGGAGATGAGAGGGAAAGCTGCCCCACCCAGGTCGTCCCCTCCTTGAGCAGACAGCCCTTCAGAACTGCTAAAAAACCCCACTAACGGGGTTGAAAGACATGCCATGGATGAACTAAGGCATAGAGATATGTAAAATAACATTCATTTTTAAGTTCATAGCTGTCATCTCAGGAAGTGGGGAGAGCTTCCCTGAAGAAGACTGAGGGGAGGGCAGGCCATGCTGAAAAGGGAGACATGGCTGTCCTGATTGGGGACCTGCAGCCCCCTTCCAGGGCAGGGCATCATCCTCGCATCACAGGAGATCCATGGAAGTGTTCCATCAGGGCCAGATGTTTGTCTCGAGAAGGCTACACTGGCATCGGACTGCACAGGGCACCAGGGACGAGGGCCAGATGGAGGACGGACAATACCCCGGAGGCCATGGGGCAAGAGCAGAGGCACATGACTTTGAAGATGATGATGAAAAGCAGGAGGTGGCAGCATGGAGCTGGCCCAAAAGAACCATGGGAGCAGTGCCCACAGCTACACTGACTGGGTACCTTCTGTGCCCGGTGTGGCTGACTTCAGTGGGATCCAGACTAGTCCTGACCACAAGTCTAGGAAGTGTGCACCACCCCCGGCCTCCTCTCCCCTTGCGGCTGCTAGGAATCACGTTCACAGACCCTGGTCAGCTTTCGTGGAAACCAAGCAGTGGCTCCCCCGCACGCTGCACCTCTGGTGGTGGGCCAGTGCGACCCTCGTGCCTGGCCAGACACTGATGTCTACCTGTCTCCACACAAATCCACAGACAGGAGGGTGTCCCTGAATTCCACAGCACCTGATGAGACAGATCCACAGAACCCAACACCCAGTGCGTCACTCGGGACCTCACCTATGGTCATGGAGCTCACCATATCTTATTTCTGTCACTTCCCACAGAAAGCCTGTTTCTGATCACCCACAATACCATACATCCTGGTTGGTGACCTGGGGTCATGCCATGAACCCACATGCCATCTTTCTTTAAGTGAAGGCTATGCCTACACCTCCTAGAAAATATTTCTAATGAAGTACACGTCCATCAGGACTACGGTGTGAACGGTAGCACACAGCCTGCATGGTAGTAGTCAGTAATTCTAACAAGGGTTAACCCCACCCCCGTCTCACAAAACCTTCCTCCGTCCCCACTGAACTCATGGTCTGCCCTCAGAAAACCCTCCAGGAAACAAACCTTTCATCTGAATGCTCTCTTCACCTTCTGCTTCAAATCTTGTCCGTCCACAATGATATGAAACTAGAAATCAGTCTCAAGAAAAAAATGGGACAGTCAAAAATAGGTGAAGATTTTTGGGGCCTGGGTGGCTCAGTCATTAAAGATCTCCTTTCAGCTCGGGTCTTGATCCCAGGATTCTGGGATCTAGCTCCAAATCAGGCTCGTTAGGGGCGCCTGGGTGGCACAGTGGTTAAAGCGTCTGCCTTCGGCTCAGGGCGTGATCCTGGCGTTATGGGATCGAGTCCCACATCGGGCTCCTTCGCTATGAGCCTGTTTCTTCCTCTCCCACTCCCCCAGCTTGTGTTCCCTCTCTCACTGGCTGTCTCTATCTCTGTCAAATAAATAAATAAAATCTTAAAAAAAAAAAAAACAAATCAGGCTCCTTGCTCATTCGGAAGCCTGCTTCTCCCTCTCCACCACCCAGCTTGCGTTCCCTCTCTTGCTGTCTCACTCTCTGTCAGATACCTAAATAATCTTAAAAAAATATGTGGAGATTTAACAACAAGCTACTGAACAACCAACAGTCAAAGAAGAAATCAAAAATTTTTTAGAAGTACTTTGACACTGATAAAAAGACAACCTACAAAAACTTATGGGATGCAGCAAAAGTAACTTTATGGGGGACATTCATAGAAATTCAAGTCTTCATCAATCCATGAGAATGCTCTCCAATAAACAACCTGATTTATGTGGTAAAGAAGTAGAAAATAAAACAACAAACAAAGCCCCAAATTAGTAGAAATAAGGAAATAACAAAAAGGAATGCATAAATAAATCCAACGGAGACTAAAAAGACAAAAAAAAAAAACAATGAAAATGAGAGCGGCCTTTTTTGGAACGATAAACAAAACTGACAAACTTAGCTAGACTCACCAAGAAAGACAGAGGACTCGAATACAATCAGGAAAATAAGATAATGGATTCCTGTCTCATATCAAAATCAAAAGAACTCTTCAACTTTGAACACAACAACTTCTTGCAAGCCACATCTCTAAAGGCAAAGAAATAAAAGCAAAAATGAACTATGGGCACTTCATCAGGATAAAAAGCTTCTGCTTGGAAAAGCAAATGATCAAGAAACAAAAAGGCAACCTATGGAATTGAAGAAGATATCTGCAAATGATTTTACAGATAAAGGGCTGGTATCCAAGATCTATAAAGAACTCCTCAAACTCGACACCCAAAAAATGGGCAGAAGACACAAAGAGATACTTCTCCAGAGAAGACATACAAATGGCCGACACATGAAAAAATGCTCCACATCAATTGCCATCAGGCAAATACAAATCAAAACTACAATGAGATACCACCTTACACCAGTTAGAATGGTTAAAATTAACAAGGCAGGGGGCACCTGGGTGTCACATTGGTTAAGCGTCTGCCTTCGGCTCAGGGCGTGATCCTGGCCTTATGGGATCGAGCCCCACATCAGGCTCCTCCGTCATGAGCCTGCTTCTTCCTCTCCCACTCCCCCTGCTTGTGTTCCCTCTCTCGCTGGCTGTCTCTATCTCTGTAGAATAAATCAATAAAATCTTGAAAAAAATTAATAAGACAGAAATAAAAAAAAAGTCAGAGAGGATGTGAAGAAAGGGGAGCCCTCTTACACTACTCGTGAGAATTCAAGCTGGTACAGCCACTTTTGAAACCAATATGGAGGTTCCTCAATACGTTAAACACAGAGCTATCCTACGACCCACCAATTGCACTACTGGGTATTTACCCCATAGACACAGAGTAATGAAAAGAAGGGGCACCTGTATCCCAATGTTCATAGCAGCAGTGTCCATAATATCCAAACTGTGGAAGGAGCCAAGATGTCCTTCAGCAGATGAATGGACAAAGAAGATGTGGTTCATCTATACAATGGACTATTACTCAGTCATCAGAAAGGATGAATACCCACCATTTGCACCAACGTGGATGGATCAGGAGGGGATTATGCTAAGTGAAATTAAGTCAAGCAGAGAAAGACAATTATCATATGGTTTGACTCCTATGTGGAATGGAAGGAATAGCATGGAGGACATTAGGAGAAGGAAGGGAAAAGTGAAGGGGGGAATGAGAGGGGGAGATGAACCATGAGAGACTACTAACACTGGGAAACAAACTGAAGGTTGCAGAAAGGGAGAGGAAGGGGAATCGGTAATCCTGGTGATGGGTATTAAGGAGGGCACGTGTTGGGGCGCCTGGGTGGCACAGCGGTTAAGCGTCTGCCTTCGGCTCAGGGTGTGATCCCGGCGTTATGGGATCGAGCCCCACAACAGGCTCCTCCGTCATGAGCCTGCTTCTTCCTCTCCCACTCCCCCTGCTTGTGTTCCCTCTCTCGCTGGCTGTCTCTATATCTGTCGAATAAATAAGTAAATTCTTTAAAAAAAAAGGAGGGCACGTGTCATAATGAGCACTAGGTGTTATATGCAAACAATGAATCATGGAACACTACATCAAAAACAAATGAAGTACTGTAGGGTGACTAACATCATTTTAAAAAAAGAGAAAGATATGAAATCCTTACAGGAATACTATCAATATTTGCAAAGGACATGAAATCCCGAAAGATTCCACACACACACAAAAATCTGTTAGAATTAACAAATTCAAGAAAGCTGCAGGATATAAAGTCAATATACAGAGACCTGTTGTCTTTTTTTTCAGATTTTATTTATTTATTTGATAGGAAGAGAAAAAGTACGAGCAGGGGGAGTGACAGAAAGAGGGAGAAGCAGACCCTCGATAAGCGGGGAGCCCAACAGGGGGCTCGATCCCAGATCTCTGGGTTCATGACCTGAGCTGAAGGCAGACGCTTCACCTATGGGGCCACACAGATGACCCAACTTCTTGCATTTCTGTACTGATGACACACTTTCGCAAAGAGAAATTAAAAAAGCAATGCCATTTACAATTGCATCAAAAAAAATCTAGGAATAAAAGTAACCAAAAATGAGAAAGACAGTACACTCAACACATGGCAGAAAGGAAATGAAAAACACGTGTGTCAAGGGGCGCAGGATGTATGGGTCAAAGATTTGGAAGGCAACACAAACAAATGGAAACTTACGCCATGTTCCTTAACTGGAAGAGTTAATTATGTGAACATGTACATCGTACCCAAAGCAATCGACAGATGTGATGAAATCCCTGTCTGAATTCTAGCGGCACTATTCGAGGAAATAGATAACAGTCCTCAAACTTGTATGGAATCACAAAAGACCCCAAATACCCAAAGTAACATGGAGAAAGAAAGGTGCAGTCAACACACTCCTGGATTTCAAGCTAGATTACAAAGCTGTTGTCTTCAAAACAGGATGGAACTGGCATAAACACAGACACCAGGTCAGTGGAACAGAACAGAAAGCTCACAAACTTACCCACACGTAGATGATCCTAACTTACGACACAGCAGCAGAAGATACACCATGAGGGAAGGACTGTCTCTTCAGTGAGCGGTAACAGGCAAACTGGACACTAAATGCAGAAGAATATAACTGGGTCACTTTCTTACACCACACACAAAATTTTTAATGGATGAACGATTTGAAGATAAGACCTGAATCCATAAACCTCCAAGAAGACACAGGTACTAAGTCTCTCGACATTAGTTTTGGCAAAGAGTCTTCAAATCGGACACCAAATGCAAAGGCAACAAAAGCAAAAATAAACAAGTGGAACAACTTCAAACTGAAATCTTCCACACGGCAAAACAAACCAGCAAAAACTAAAACGGCCACTGACCCAATAAGAAAAAAAATATCTGCGAATCATACGTGTGAGAAGAGGCTAATATCCAAAATACACACAACACTCATACAAATCAAAACAAAAAAAATGTATAAAAAATGGGGGGAATATGTGAATAGATACTTTCCAAAGATGGCACACATGTGCCAACAGACAGAGAAAGTTGTTCGACATCACTTAATATGGTCAGGGAAACATCATCAAACCCACAATTGGCTATCCCCTCACAAGTGTTGGAACACCTATTGTCCCAGAGACAGACACCAGGTGCGGTCAAGGGTGTGCAGATGAGGAGACTGTGTGCACTGTTGGTGGGAATGGAAATTGGTGCAGCCACTGTGACAAACGGTATGGAGGTTCCTGAAAAAATAAATGCAACTACCACATGGACAAGTAATGGCTCTACTGAGTATTGATTTGGAGAACACAAAAATACTGCCTCAAAAAGACAGATGCACTCCCACGTTCACTGCAGCATTATTCACAAGAACTAGACATGGAAACACAGACCTTGGGGGCCTTATGCCAAGTAACTCAGACACAGAAAGACCAATACCAGATGCTCTCATGTACATTCAATGTGGAATAAACAAATAATGAACGCATAGATACTGAGAGCAGATTGGTAGGTGCCAGATTCGGAGATGGGGTGCTAGAAACGGGTGAAGGTGGTCAAAGTCTCAATGTTTGAGTGAGAAAATCCGACAGTCATGAAATGTTCTGTCCAGCATGGAGACTAAAACTAACCCCGCAGCATGGGGTATAGGTTTCCCTGCTCTTTGAAAGTACAGGGCTTCTGAGAAACCTTGCACAGCAGAAATGGTGTTCAAGAAGGAATGGCCATTAATTTACACGGAACAATTAGATAGTGTCCTCAGACTCCAAAATTCCTTCTCTTTGGCTTTTCTTAGGCCTCAGGAAACAAGTTTCTGACGGAGGCCCAGCATAAATGAAGATAAAGCACAGCAGAGGCTCACAGACACAATTCAAAGTGCTGGTGGCTGGATGCAGAGAGCGGTTCCCAGCGGAAGGAGCTGGTTGGGGTGCACGCCGCCTCTGTCATGCTTCTTCCCAAAACAGATGCTGACCGCGATTCTCACTGTTCACCTTTTTTAATAAGAGGGAAATCCTCTTCAGGTCTCTTCCTCTTACTGAAGCTGGGTAATAACATAGTTCTTTCAAGAAAGCCCAATGTCTTACTGTGAACGTTTAAAAAGTGGGGAATACTTGTACTTGAGCATTGCTGAGGGAGGAGATGTGAAAGGTTCTCCCAGACACAAACCTCAGCAGATCCACCAGGAAAGGCACATTCCTCAGCATGCAGAACACGGACTACCTCCTACCCCCAGAAACCCTCTCCTTCCCCTCGATCAGGACAACCCACAACAGCTGGGAGTTACCCCAACTCCTCCTTTCTCCTGCTCCTAATAGCTAACCCATCAGCAAATCCTGTGAGCTCCATCTTCAAAATGGACCCAGAATAGGTCTAACCACTCCATCCAAGGCCACCTGTCTGGTCCACAGTGCCTGAGTTCCTTTAAAAGCTTTGTCATTGACCTGCCTTGCCATCTTCAACCCTCTGTCATCTGTTCTCAACACTGTAGCCAGGATGGCCCAGTGAAACAGGGTCTCATGGGGTTATAGCCCTGGAATGGTTTTTTCTGTCACCTCTCTGAGGTCATGTCCTAAGGTGTCTCCTGTGGCCACAGGGCCTTCTTGCTGCTCCTGGACATACCTGAAATTCTCCTGCCCCAGAGCCTTTGCACATGCTTTCCCTTCTGTTAAGAATGCTCTTGATGTGTTCTCACTCACCTTCGGAGAAGTCTGAATTGGAGTGACAGGAACAGAAGATGAGGCTGTGTGTTGGGTGAGGCTGGTGGCCCAGAAGAAGGTTCTCTGCCAGCTCGCCGCCTGTGCCTCCCTTGCCCTCAGCCAGGAACTTGCACACAGCCCTCACCTGTCACAACTCTCACCCAGGAGACCCACAGCCACCCCTTCCCACACCCTGCTGCAGAATGCATTCAGCTCTCCTCTGGGACCCCTGTCAGCTTTACCCAGTCCTGGAACTCCCCTGTCTCCTGCAAAGCTCCCGGATTCCCCCTCTGCTTCCAAAATCGCAAGGCTTTCATGAGAAAGCTATAATGCTAAGTATTGAACGTTTCGCACCTGCTTTCCCATTCTGTTGCCTCTCTCTCCACCTTCTTTCCTACCTGCGCAAACTGTAACATATCAGTGGAACATGAACATGCTCTGAGACCTGAATCTTTCATTGCAGCTTTCTGAGGACTCCTTATGTGATAAGAAACTAGTGTATCCTACAACAGGGTGTTTCACATCTCTCATCTATAGAATAGTACAGCCCAAATCACTACAATTTTACCTCACTCTTCATGAAGCAGAACACTTTTTCCTTTCTTCTTTTACTTAAATTCCAGTTAGTTCACATGCCATGGAATATTCGCTTCAGGGGTAGGATTTAGTGATTCCTCACCTGCATACAGTACCCGGTGCTCATCACAAGTGCCCTCCTTAATACCCCTCACCCATTTAACTCTTCCCCCCACGCCCCTGTCCTGCAGCAACACTCAGTTTGTTCTCCAAGTTTGAGTCTATTTCCTTGTTTGCCTCTCTCATCACCCCTCCACTCTGTTCATCTGTTTTCTTTCTGAAATTCCACAAGCATGAGAGCATAGGATATTTCTCTTTCCTCAATGATTTTGCTTAGCTCAATACACTCTAGGTCCATCCGCATCCTTGCAAATGGTAAGATTTCATTCTTTTTGAAGCTGGGTCATATTCCATTATATATATGTATCCCACTTCTGCTTTATCCATTCATCAGTGCATGGACTTTAGGATTCTCTCCATAGTTTGGCTACTGTGGACATTGCTGCTATAAACATCATGGTGCATGTACCCCCTTTGAATCTGCATTTTTGTATCCTTTGGGTAAATACCTAGTACAGCAATTCCTGGATCATATGGTTGTTCGATGTTTAACTTTTTGAGGAACCCCCACACTGTTTCCCAGACTGGCTGCACCACTTTGCATTGCCACCAACAGGATGGGAGGGTTCCCCTTTAAGCAGAACATTATCTGCAGGCAATTTCATAAGAGGAAACAAAACCTCTGGGAGATGCACCCAGGGTCAGGCAAGCAGTTGCAGACTTCACCCCAAGGCTCCTGACGCCAAGCCCCTTGAAGCCACCAGCATGCCACTATCCAAAAGAATTCCCAGACTCTCCTTCTGACTCCACCACCAAAGAAACTACAGAGAGAATATGGCACCTCAAAATATCGAGATAATACATTTAGTAAAACTAGAAAGTCAAGCTCAACTTTTAAACAGGAACAGGCCGCTTTGGATAATTTTGAATTTTCCCTCCACCCTAATTTTATCTCTTCTGATGAATAAACTAATCAATGATGAAACATCACCTTTGCCAAATGACATCATCCAAGTCTGTATCAGATGAAAATAAGCCACCTAACTCTAGATGCTGGTCACTCAACCATATCTTAGGCCCAATTGAATAAACACTGTTAGATGAAGGAACAAATTAGATGTTACAAACAGGCACAGAGTGAATCTCACCTTCCCTTTCTAATAAAAGAGGGTTGCTAGGAAACAGATGGGCAAAATACATTTGTAAGCAATAAATGGACAGAGAAATTGTGATCCCCTGCAAAGTTCTACCTGCAGGGAAACTAAGTAATTCTTGTACCAAACCCAGAATGCTGGCAGCTACTTCAATTTTACTTTGTGGCTCAACTAGAGAAAAGAGAAAAGCCTAGGAGGTTTTGGGATAAAGAGAGGTTTTACCTCCAGCCCTGACATAGATAGGACATTTTGCCAAACATACCTGTGCTTTCTCTGAGCACTGGTGTCCTGTGACAAGCTGCCTCGCTGACTCCGATGCTGACGTTCAAAACCTCGTGTGTCTTGGAGCCAGAGCAGAGAAGTGCCGTCAGCTGGGGAGAAGAAGGCGCCTCTGACCTAAAGCCTGCACACCTGCTTCGGTTTCTGGGCGAAGGGGCAACACATACTTGTTGTTTAGCAGTAATTATCTTCATTCTCGATAGACCAATGACCTTGTCTTTTCTGGAAAGCAGACTTACTCTTCTAAAGAAACCCTCAATTCGTCTATTCCCAATGCAACTAGAGTGGGGTCTGGTTTATGCCCGCCTCCAGGCCCCCACCTGGAGGATTTTCCTGCATGATTCTAATAGCCAATTACCACTAACCCGGGGGCACACGGGGCATAATGCTGAAGTTGGGGGACGGCTCTGGGGCATGCTACTGCCACACCTGTGCCTGGGGACCAGGGCACACCCTGCTGAACTCAGGGTACTGCTCAAGATGCATCACCTGCACTGTGTCAGAGAACTGAAGGTGGGGATTGTGTGAAGTCCTTACCCGCACTCTTCCAGGGGAACAGGGGAAACCTTGAAATTCTGCAACCCATCCCACAAAAGCTCAGGTGAGTGGGTGTCCTGGAGTTCATGGGTATGGGGAATAAAGTCAGTTGAGGACATGGGGCAGAAGAGACTTTAAAGGGAAAAAGAAAACTCACCTGAGTCCCCACAAGGAACCCTCTCCACATGCCCTTCCAGAACCCTGCCTCCCACCTGGGGCGCACCCTACCCCCGGACCCCCACCCCAGTGCACGCTGCTCACTCACCAGCAGGGATCTCCACAGGGCAACTCTCTCTCTCTCTCAGTGCCCCTTCTTTGCCCCAAGTCTGCAAACCACTGCAAGTCTGGGACTGCCCACAGAGACATAGCTCCACCCCCAAGCGGTGAATGGTTGGTGAGGGTGGTGCCTGAGCCCCTTGGATGCTGGGAAACCCGCCCTCAAGCCCCTGGAACCCTGAAAGTGCAGGGGGCCCAAGAAGCGCCTGCTCGACCCAACACCCAGCACAGGCATGGGTGGGGTCGTGGGCCGGGGTCCCCCCACATACCTGGCCCCTTCCAGGGACCCCTCTAGCTGCAGACCACCCTCAGAGTCCTGCCCCTTCCCTTTCTGCACCAGCCCTCCCTGCTGGGGTGTGCCTGGTTTTGGGCAAGTCTCTCAGACCCTCCAAGGCTTGGGCTTTAGGAAATGCAATGTTTTTATGCATTTTCAGTATGTACATGTCAGTATGACTTTAATCTTATGGGAGCCAAAGAGGTTCTTTATTTTTTCTTATCTTTATGTTGGCATATTTGGATATTGTTTTCTTCTCGAAGCAGATGTACAACATGTGCTTGGGGCAGAAATAGGGCCCATGCTTTGAGGTTTTGCCCAATCAATTTGAGCCAGGTAAAATGTTAAAGGATAGCTTCCCTGGGAGCCCAGGATCAGGGCCCACAGATGATATAAGATAAAAATTACTTTCATCATTATAATGACTACTAAATGGAGGAATTTGAGACAAAAGCACCTTTCACAATAGCACCAAGAATTCAAAATGAATCCCACAGAAGGCTACCTGCTCCATGGTCAGCACAGGTAACAGAAGTGTTCACAGTCTCTGGACTCCTGCCCTTCTCTTGCCCAAATCTCTAAAGCACACAGACCACTTAAAATCGGAATTGTAGAACTGCTAGACACCTTAGAGATGTCTGGCACCATTCCCTTGGACTGCAGAAGAAAACACAGTAGCTCGTTGTCACAAACTAATTTCAACATGAAGTGCCCCCTGGATGCACTAAGTTCTTTCTCTGCAAATGTTGACTAATGTAAGTCACAGTCATACCATTTAAAAACTACGATGGCTGGGAAGTCATCGTAGGTAAGGGAATATTTTAGCCATGTTTATAAGCATTGGCTCACTTTGTAGAAGAGGCTGAGCTGAGTGTTTTTAAATACTATTTCAGGTACAAGAGAGGAGTTAAGATGGCGGAGGAGTAGGAGACCCCTTTTTCAGCAGGTCCCCTGAGTTGAGCTGGATAGGTACCGGACCAGCCTAAACAACCACGGAATCAGCCTGAGAGGCAGGAAGATACATCTGGATCTCTACAAATGAACATCTCCAGCGCTGAGTATTGAGGTATGAAGCGGGGAGCCTTGAAACCGGGCACAGATATCAGAAGATAAACGGAAGGGGAGGAGCTGCCATGTTCTGGCGCCCGGAAGCAGCAACCACCTGCACCAGGGAGCGGGCGGACTCATGGATGGCACACAGGAGAGAGTGGACTGAGACCGGTGAGCCCAGAGCGTGCGCCACCAGGCTTCTCCTGGAACACCAGAATCCCGGTGTGCTCACCAGGCATAGACTGAGACCAGGAGACCCGGGAGCCCACGGGGCGGCTGGCGGCTGGCAGGCCACCTGCACAGGGGATCTGGCGGACTTGCGGTAGGCACCTGCGAAACAGCAGACTGAGACCCTGAACCAGGTGCCAGAGCCACCAGGCTTCTCATGGAACTCTGGAATCCCGGTGTGCTCAGGGGATCCAGACTGAGACCAGGAGCTTCCAGAGAGAGATCAGGTCTTCTGGTGGCTGGCAGCATTAGAAACACAAAGGACAGAGATGCACTAGCCCCGGATTTGAGGCCAGGGACACCAGGTGTGGGGTGCACATCCCAGGATGCTACAGGGTTGAGCAGCACCAACAGTAATGGAGTTAAAGTGGCCAGAACAAGGGTGGAGAACGGGCCGCATTCCCTCTGTTCTGTGACAATTCAGCCTCTGCTGCTCTGACTCTCAGAAAAGGCACAGCAGATCACCAGAGAAAGCCGCCAGGGAACAAAAGCCTGGAAATACTGGCCCAGAGCATGCCCACCCCCATTCACCCTTGCAGGGGACACGGAAACTCTACCCAAACAGGGTTGTCTGAGTATGGGCATGGGAAAATACAAACTCTTAACAATAGAGAACAAATGGATGGTTACCAGAGAGGAGGTGGATAGAGGGATGAGTGAAATAGATGAAGCGGATTAAGGGGACACTTTTCTTGATGACCACTGAGTAATATATAGAATTACTGAATCACTCTATTGTACACCTGAAACGAATGTAACACTGTATGTTAGCTCTACTGGAATTAAAATAAATTTTTAAAAAAGATTTTTCTTTCAGGAACCTCTTTAAAAAAGCTTTTCCTGTGCACTGTGCATAAGCCCTACTTGGGAGGATTCGCTCTACAATAATTATTTACTCTATGCCTCGAATTCAGATTTCACTGAGTTCTTACTATGGATCCCAGCCCACGGGAGCCATGGTCCTTTTCTGTCCAGGTTCAGCACCTATGCATTCAAGATTGGAATTAGAGAGACATGTCACTTCACAGTCCAGAAAGCTATTATTGTTTCTGTTTCAGTGTGAGAGAGTCACAGACTTTGGGACAGGTTTCAGAGCAGGTTTATTATGGATCCTGGATCTCTACTTCAATGTTCATTGCCTGGATCCATTTGGCTAATAGGTTGCCTGTGGATGGGCTTGCTTCCAAGCACATACATGGAAGATGCAATGGTGGGTGGGCTTGGTGCGGGACAGGAAGAAGATCAAAACAGACAAGGGTCCAACCCCTCCCCTGATCCAGGAACTGCTACAGGAGAGGGTACGGGAGGTAGAATCCATGCGAAACTCCAAGGTCACCAGCTGAACACAGAAGGCATAAGTCAAGGGATCTGGAGATGCAGGGGTTGAAGGCTGCTCTGAGCTACCTCTGGGAGGAAGGGAGGGAAGGAATGAGAAGGAGACACTGCCTGCCCCTGGCCCATGCCGGCTGCCCACCACTCCAACACACATCAGTCTAAACAACTGACACAGCCTGGGCTCAGGATGGGCTGTCTCGGGTCCCTCAATCCTCAGTGGGACAGCTGGCCTCAGGGCTCAGAGACATGCTGAGGGAGATGAGAGGGAAAGCTGTCCCACCCAGGTCATCCCCTCCATGAGCAGACAGCCCTTCAGAACTGCTAAAAAAAAAACCCCACTAACGGGGCTGAAAGACATGCCATGGATGAACTAAGGCATAGAGATATGTAAAATAATATTCATTTTTAAGTTCAGAGCTGTCCGCTCAGAAAGTGGGGAGAGATTCCCTGAAGAAGACTGAGGGGAGGGCAGGCCATGCTGAAAAGGGAGACATGGCTCTCCTAATTGGGGACCTGCAGCCCCCTTCCAGGGCAGGGCATCATCCTCGCATCACACGAGATCCATGGAAGTGTTCCATCAGGGCCAGATGTTTGTCTCGAGAAGGATACCCTGGCATCAGACTGCACAGGGCACCAGGGACGAGGGCCAGATGGAGGACGGACAATACCCCGGAGGCCATGGGGCAAGAGCAGAGTCACATGACCTTGAAGATGATGATGAAAAGCAGGAGGTGGCAGCATGGAGCTGGCACGAAGTACCATGGGAGCAGTGCCCAAAGCTACACTGACTGGGTGCCTCCTGGCCAGGTGTGGCTGACTTCAGTGGGCTCCAGACTAGACCTGACCACAAGTCTAGGAAGTGTGCACCACCCCCGGCCTCCTCTCCCCTTACGTCTGCTAGGAATCACAGTCACAGACGCTGGGCAGCTTTCGTGGAAACCAAGCAGTGGCTCCCCCGCACGCTGCACCTCTGGTGGTGGTCCAGTGCGACCCTCATGCCTGGCCAGACACTGATGTCTACCTGTCTCCACACAAATCCACAGACAGGAGGGTGTCCCTGAATTCCACAGCACCTGATGAGACAGATCCACAGAACCCAACACCCAGTGGGTCACTCGGGACCTCACCTATGGTCATGGAGCTCACCATACCTTATTTCTGTCACTTCCCACAGAAAGCCTGTTTCTGATCACCCACAATACCATACATCCTGGTTGGTGACCTGGGGTCATGCCATGAACCCACATGGCACCTTTCTTTAAGAGAAGGCTATGCCTACACCTCCTAGAAAATATTTCTAATGAAGTACAAGTCCATCAGGACTACGGTGTGAACAGTAGCACACAGCCTGCATGGTAGTAGTCAGTAATTCTAACAAGGGTTAACCCCACCCCCCATCTCACAAAACCTTCCTCCATCCCACGGAACTCATGCTCTGCCCTCAGAAAACCCTTCAGGAAACAAACCTTTATCTGAATGCTCTCTTCACCTTCTGCTTCAAATCTTGTCCAACCACAATGATATGACACTAGAAATCAGTCTCAAGAAAAAAATGGGACAGTCAAAAATAGGTGGAGATTGGGGGGCCTGGGTGGATCAGTTGTTAAGGATCTGCCTTCAGCTCAGGTCCTGATCCCAGGATCCTGGGATTTAGCCTGGAATCAGGCTCCTTGCTCAGCGGGAAGCCCGCTTCTCCCTCTCCCACCCCCCTGCTTCCATTCCCTCTTTCACTGTCTCACTCTCTGTCAGATACCTAAATAATCTTAAAAAAATATGTGGAGATTTAACAACAAGCTACTGAACAACCAACAGTCAAAGAAGAAATCAAAAAAATTTTAGAAGTACCTTGACACTGATGCAAAAGACAACTTACAAAAACATAAGGGATGCAGCAAAAGTAGCTTTATGGGGGACATTCATAGAAACTCAAGTCTTCATCAATCCATGAGAATGGTCTCCAATAAACAACTTGATTTATGTGGTAAAGAAATAGAAAATAAAACAACAAACAAAGCCCCAAATTAGTAGAAATAAGGAAATAACAAAAAGGAATGCATAAATAAATCCAACGGAGACTAAAAAGACAAAAAAAAAAACAATGAAAATGAAAGCTGCCTTTTTTGGAAAGATAAACAAAACTGACAAACTTAGCTAGACTCACCAAGAAAGACAGAGGACTCGAATACAATCAGGAAAGAAAGATAATGGATTCCTGTCTCATATCAAAATCAAAAGAACTCTTCAACCTTGGACACAACAACTTCTTGCAAGCCACGTCTCTAAAGGCAAAGGAAATAAAAGCAAAAAAGGAACTATTGGCACTTCACCAAGATAAAAAGCTTCTGCAGGGCAAAGCAAATGATGAACAAAACAAAAAGTCAACCTATGGAATCGAAGAAGATATCTGCAAATGATATTACAGATAAAGGGCTAGTATCCAAGATCTATAAAGAACTCCTCAAACTCGACACCCAAAAAATGGGCAGAAGACACAAAGGGATACTTCTCCAAAGAAGACATACAAATGGCCAACAGACACATGAAAAAATGCTCCACATCACTTGCCATCAGGCAAATACAAATCAAAACGACAATGAGATACCACCTTATACCAGTTAGAATGGTTAAAATTAACAACACAGGGGGCACCTGGGTAGTACAGAGGTTAAGCGTCTGTCTTCGGCTAAGGGCGTGATCCTGGCATTACGGGATCGAGCCCCACATCAGGCTCCTCCGCTATGAGCCTGCTTCTTCCTCTCCCACTCCCCCTGCTTGTGTTCCCTCTCTCGCTGGCCATCTCTATCCCTGTGGAATAAATAAATAAAATCTTGAAAAACAAATTAACAAGACAGGAAATTACAAAAAGTCAGAGAGGATATGGAGAAAGGGGAGCCCTCTTACACTACTCGTGAGAATTCAAGCTGGTATAGGCACTTTTGAACAATATGGGGGTTCCTCAAGACATTAAACACAGAGCTATCCTATGACCCACCAATTGCACTACTGGGTATTTACCCTATAGACACAGAGCAATGAAAAGAAGGGACACCTGTATCCCAATGTTCATAGCAACAATGTCCATAATAGCCAAACTGTGGAAGGAGCCAAGATGTCCTTCAGCAAATGAATGGACGAAGAAGATGTGGTTCATCTATACAATGGAATATTACTCAGTCATCAGAAAGGATGAATACCCACCATTTGCACCAAGGTGGATGGACCAGGAGGGGATTATGCTAAGTGAAATTAAGTCAAGCAGAGAAAGACAATTATCATAAGGTTTGACTCCGATGTGGAATGGAAGGAATAGCATGTAACATTAGAAGAAGGAAGGGAAAAGTGAAGGGGGGGGGAATGAGAGGGGGAGATGAACCATGAGAGACTATTGACACTGGGAAACAAACTGAAGGTTGCAGAAAGGGAGGGTAGGGGAATGGGTAATCCTGGTGATGGGTATTAAGGAGGGCACGTGTCATAATGAACACTAGGGGTTATATGCAAGCAATGAATCATGGAACACTTCATCAAAAACAAATGAAGTACTGTAGGGTGACTAACATCATTTTAAAAAAGGAGAAAGATATGAAATCCATACAGGAAAACTGTCACTATTTGCAAATGACATGAAATCCCGAAAGATTCCACAAAAAAAAAACTGTTAATTTAAACAAATTCAAGAAAGCTGCAGGATATAAAGTCAATATACAGAGACCTGTTGTCTTTACTTTTTTTCAGATTTTATTTATTTATTTGAGAGGAAGAGAAAAAGCACATGCAGGGGTAGTGTCAGAAAGAGGGAGAAGCAGACCCTCGATAAGCGGGGAGCCCTACACGGGGCTCAATCCCAGAACTCTGGGATCATGACCTGAGCTGAAGGCAGACACGTCACCTATGGGGCCACCCAGATGACCCAACTTCTTGCATTTCTGTATACTGATGACACACTTTCGCAAAGAGAAATTAAAAAAGCAATGCCATTTACAATTGCATCAAAAAAATCTAGGAATAAAAGTAACCAAAAATGCGAAAGACATAGTACACTCAACACATGGCAGAAAAGAAATGAAAAACATGTGTGTCGAGGGGGGCAGAATGTGTGGTTCAAAGATTTGGAAGGCAACACAAACAAATGGAAGCATACGCCATGCTCCTTAACTGGAAGAGTTAATTATGTGAACATGTCCATCGTACCCAAAGCAATCGACAGATGTGATGAAATCCCTATCTGAATTCCAGTGGCATTATTCAAGGAAATAGATAACAGTCCTCAAACTTGTATGGAATCACAAAAGGCCCCAAAAACGCAAAGCAACCTGAAGAAAGAAAGGTGCAGTCAACACACTCCTGGATTTCAAGCTAGATTACAAAGATGTTGTCATCAAAACAGGATGGTACTGGCATAAACACAGACCCAAGGTCAGTGGAACAGAACAGAAAGCTCAGAAACTTACCCACACGTAGATGATCCTAACTTATGACACAGCAGCAGAAGATATGCCATGAGGGAAGGACTGTGTCTACAGTGAGCGGTAACAGGCAAACTGGACACTAAAGGCAGAAGAATATAACTGGGTCAATTTCTTACACCACCAAAATTTTTAATGGATGAATGATTTGAACATAAGACCTGAATCCATAAACCTCCAAGAAGACACAGGTACTAAGTCTCTCGACATAGGTTTTGGCAAAGAGTCTTCAGATCCGACACCAAACGCAAAGAAACAAAAGCAAAAATAAACAAGTGGAACAACTTCAAACTGAAATCTTCCACTTGGCAAAAGAAACCAGCAAAAACTTAAAAGGCCACTGACCCAATAAGAAAAAATATCTGCGAATCATATGTGTGAGAAGAGGCTAATATCCAAAATACACACAACACTCGTACAAATCAAAACAAAAAAAAATCTGTATTAAAAAATGGGAGAATATGTGAATAGATACTTTCCAAAGATGGCACACAGGTGCCAACAGACAGAGAAAGTTATTCGACATCACTTAATATCGACAGGGAAACATCATCAAACCCACAATCGGCTATCCCCTCACAATTGTTGGAACAGCAATTTTCCCAGAGACAGACACCAGGTGGGGTCAAGGGTGTGCAGACAAGGAGACACTGTGCACTGTTGGTGGGAATGGAAATTGGTGCAGCCATTGTGACAAACGGTATGGAGGTTCCTGAAAAAATAAATACAACTACCACATGACCCAGTAATGGCTCTACAGAGTATTGATTTGGAGAACACAAAAATACTGCCTCAAAAAGACAGATGCACTCCCACATTCAGTGCAGCATTATTCACAAGAACCAGACATGGAAACACAGACCTTGGGGTCCTTATGCCAAGTAACTCAGACACAGAAAGACCAATACCAGATGCTCTCATGTACATTCCACGAGGAATAAACAAATACTGAACGCATAGATACTGAGAGCAGATTGGTAGGTGCCAGATTTGGAGATGGGGTGCTAGAAACGGGTGAAGGTGGTCAAAGTCTCAATGTTTGAGTGAGAAAATCCGACAGTCATGAAATGTTCTGTCCAGCATGGAGACTAAAACTAACCCTGCAGCATGGGGTATAGGTTTCCCTGCTCTTTGAAAGTACAGGGCTTCTGAGAAACCTTGCACAGCAGAAATGGTGTCAAGAAGGAATGACCATTAATTTACACGGAACAATTAGACAGTGTGCTCAGACTCCAAAATTCCTCTCTTTGGCTTTTCTTAGGCCTCAGGACACAAGTTTCTAACGGAGGCCCAGCATAAATGAAGATAAAGCAGAAGCAGAGGCTCACAGACACCATTCAAAATGCTGGTGGCTGGATGCGGAGAGCGGATCCCAGCGGAAGGACCTGGTTGGGGTGCACGCCGCCTCTGTCGTGCTTCTCCCCCAAACAGATGCTGAACGCTATTCTCACTGTTCACCTTTTTTCATAAGAGGGAAATCCTCTTCAGGTCTCTTCCTCTTACTGAAGCTGGGTAATAACATAGTTCTTTCAAGAAAGCCCAGTGTCTTACTGTGAACGTTTAAAAAGTGGGGGATACTTGTACGTGAGCATTGCTGAGGGAGGAGATGTGAAAGGTTCTCCCAGACACAAACCTCAGCAGATCCACCGGGAAAGGCACTTTCCACAGCATGCGGAACACGGACTACCTCCTACCCCCTGAGAAAACCTCTCCTTCCCCTCGATCAGGAAAACCCACAACAGATGGGATTTACCCCAATTCCTCCATTCTCCAGCTCCTAATAGCTAACCCATCAGCAAATCCTGCGAGCTCCATCTTCAAAATGGACCCAGAATAGGTCTAACCACTCCATCCAAGGGCACCTGTCCGTTCCACGGTGCCTGAGTTCCTGGAAAAGCTTCATCATTGACCTGCTTTGCCATCTTCAACCCTCTGTCATCTGTTCTCAACACTGTAGCCAGGATGGTCCAGTGAAACAGGGTCTCATGGGGTTATAGCCCTGGAATGGCTTTCTGACACCTCTCTGAGGTCATGTCCTAAGCTGTCTCCTGTGGCTACAGGTCCTTCTTGCTGCTCCTGGACATACCTGAAATTCTCCTGCCCCAGAGCCTTTGCACATGCTTTCCCTTCTGTTAAGAATGCTCTTGATGTGTTCTCACTCAACTTCGGAGAAGTCTGAATTGGAGTGACAGGAACAGAAGATGAGGCTGTGTGTTGGGTGAGGATGGCGGCCCAGAAGAAGGTTCTCTGCCAGCTCTCAGCCAGTGCCTCACTTGTCCTCAGCCAGGAACTTGCACACAGCCCTCACCTGTCACAACTCTCACCCAGGAGACCCACAGCCACCCCTGGAGCCCACCCTGAACACACCCTGCTGCAGAATGCATTCAGCTCTCATCTGGGACCCCTGTCAGCTTTACCCAGACCTGGAACTCCCCCCTGTCTCCTGCAAAGCTCCCGGATTCCCCCTCTGCTTCCAAAATCACACTGACATAAAGCTTTCATGAGAAAGCTATAATGCTAACAAATGAAAGGTTCACACCTGCTTTCCCCTTCTGTTGCCTCTCTCTCCACCTTCTTTCCTACCTGTGCAAACTGTAACATATCAGTGGAACATGAACATGCTCTGAGACCTGAATCTTTCATTGCAGCTTTCTGAGGACTCCTTATGTGATAAGAAACTAGTGTATCCTACAACAGGGTGTTTCACATCTCTCATCTATAGAATAGTACAGCCCAAATCACTACAATTTTACCTCACTCTTCATGAAGCAGAACACTTTTTCCTTTCTTCTTTTACTTAAATTCCAGTTAGTTCACATGCCATGGAATATTCGCTTCAGGGGTAGGATTTAGTGATTCCTCACCTGCATACAGAACTCGGTGCTCATCACAAGTGCCCTCCTTAATACCCCTCACCCATTTAACTCTTCCCCCCATGCCCCTGTCCTGCAGCAACACTCAGTTTGTTCTCCAAGGTTGAGTCTATTTCCTTGTTTGCCTCTCTCATCACCCCTCCACTCTGTTCATCTGTTTTCTTTCTGAAATTCCACAAGCGTGAGAGCATAGGATATTTCTCTTTCCTCAAATATTTTGCTTAGCTTAATACACTCTAGGTCCATCCACATCCTTGCAAAGGGTAAGATTTCATTCTTTTTGAAGCTGGGTCATATTCCATTATATATATGTATCCCACTTCTGCTTTATCCATTCATCAGTGCATAGACTTTGGGATTCTCTCCATAGTTTGGCTACTGTGGACATTGCTGCTATAAACATCATGGTGCATGTACCCCCTTTGAATCTGCATTTTTGTATCTTTGGGTAAATACCTAGGAGAGCAATTGCTGGATCATGGGGTTGTTCAATGTTTAACTTTTTGAGGAACCCCCACACTGTTTCCTAGACTGGCTGCACCACTTTGCATTGCCACCAACAGGATGGGAGTGTTCCCCTTTAAGCAGAACATTATCTGCTGGCAATATCATAAGATGAAGCAAAACCTCTGGGAGATGCACCCAGGGTCAGGCAAGCAGTTGCAGACTTCACCCCAAGGCTCCTGACGCCAAGCCCCTTGAAGCCACCAGCATGCCACTATCCAAAAGAATTCCCAGACTCTCCTTCTGACTCCACCACCAAAGAAACTACAAAGAGAATATGGCACCTCAAAATAGCGAGATAATACATTTAGTAAAACTAGAAAGTCAAGCTCAACTTTTAAACAGGAACAGGCCGGTTTGGATAATTTTGAATTTCCCCTCCACCCTAATTTTAACTCTTCTGATGAATAAACTAATCAATGATGAAACATCACCTTTGTCAAATGACATCATCCAAGTCTGTATCAGATGAAAAAAAGCCACCTAACTCTAGATGCTTGCCACTCAACCATATCTTAGGCCCAATTGAATAAACACTGTTAGATGAAGGAACAAATTAGATGTTACAAACAGGCACAGAGTGAATCTCACCTCCCCTTTCTAATAAAAGATGGTTCCTAGGAAACAGATGGTCAAAATACATTTGTAAGCAATAAATGGACAGAGAAATTGTGATCCCCTGCAAAGTTCTACCTGCAGGGAAACTAAGTAATTCTTGTACCAAACCCAGAATGCTGACAGCTACTTCAATTTTACTTTGTGGCTCAACTAGAGAAAAGAGAAAAGCCCAGGAGGTTTTGGGATAATGAGAGGTTTTACCTCCAGCCCTGACATAGATAGGACATTTTGCCAAACATACCTGTGCTTTCTCTGAACACTGGCGTCCTGTGACAAGCTGCCTCGCTGACTCCGATGCTGACGTTCAAAACCTCGGGTTTCTTGGAGCCAGAGCAGAGAATTGCTGTCAGGTGGGGAGAAGAAGGCACCTCTGACCTAAAGCCTGCACATCTGCTTCGGTTTCTGGGCGAAGGGGTAACACATATATGTTGTTTATCAGTAATTATCTTCATTCTCAATAGACCAATGACCTTGCCTTTTCTGGAAGGCAGACTTACTCTTCTAAAGAAACCCTAAATTCGTCTATTCCCAATAAAACTAGAGTGGAACATTTATTTCTCACTTAAATAGAAAACACTGTTATTATCGACATTGCGTGAATGAACTTTTAAAAACATTTTAGAGAGAAAGGAAGAGACCTTTCTTCAAACCAAAGTCAGGACAGCTTCCTGGGAGACACAATCTTCACCAAGAAGGGAGTGCTCCGGGGAAGGAACATTTGGGGCAGGCTTATATATTTTTTTTCTGTTTTCTTTTAAGTACAGAGTTACACCCAACAATGAGGATATTCTTAGATTCTAGAAAGTGACAGACTCTTTCTTATGTTTTCAGTATGTACATGTCAGTATGACTTTAATCTTATGGGAGCCAAAGAGGTTCTTTATTTTTTCTTATCTTTATGTTGGCATTTTTGGTTATTGTTTTCTTCTCGAAGCAGATGTACAACATGTGCTTGGGGCAGAAATAGGGCCCATGCTTTGAGGTTTTGCCCAATCAATTTGAGCCGGGTAAAATGTTAAAGGATAGCTTCCCTGGGAGCCCAGGATCAGGGTCCACAGATGATATAAGATAAAAATTACTTTCATCATTATAATTACTCCTAAATGGAGGAATTTGAGACAAAAGCACCTTTCACAAGAGTACCAAGAATTCAAAATGATGCCCACAGAAGGCTACCTGCTCCATGGTCAGCACAGGTAACAGAAGTGTTCACAGTCTCTGGACTCCTGCCCTTCTCCTGCCCAAATCTATGAAGCACACAGACCACTTAAAATCAGAATTGTAGAACTGCTAGACACCTTAGAGATGTCTGGCACCATTCCCTTGGACTGCAGAATAAAACACAGTAGCTCGTTGTCACAAACTAATTTCAACATGAACTGCCCCCTGGATGCCC
The DNA here is from genome assembly GCF_024610735.1 of Ursus americanus. Lineage (NCBI taxonomy): Eukaryota > Metazoa > Chordata > Mammalia > Carnivora > Ursidae > Ursus > Ursus americanus. The sequence goes on along the minus strand of NC_142149.1, from coordinate 48,601,617 downwards.
TAAGTTCTTTCTCTGCAAATGTTGACTAATGTAAGTGACAGTCATACCATATAAACACTATGATGGCTGGGAAGTAATCGTAGGTAAGGGCATATTTTAGCCATATTTATAAGCATTGGCTCACTTTGTAGAAGAGGCTGAGCTGAGTGTTTTTAAATACTATTTCAGACCTGTTTTACAGCACCCTCTGAACATACCAGAGCCTGAATGGACTAAAAAAGATAGTTGGTTTCAGTAACTTTAATACCAGAAAAATATTATACTGTCTGTATTCCTAAGGATCTTTGAGTATCTTACCCAGAGGTCCTCCACTGAGATAATGATCTTAATGATCACCATGGGCAGATGTGAAAAGGCCCGCTGAATTCGTTCCAGTTGTCCACATGACAAGAAAATCCTGATACTTGATAGGTTTCCAGATTGAGAAGACCAGAGATAAGAGGGAAATAGTACCCTGTATGGAACAACAAGCAATTTGGAGTCAGTTTGGGGATCCCACTTAGGTTTCTGACACTAAAATCCTCTGTGACTCATATCATCCGAGTCCCTTTCTAACCGTCTGAAAATGTGCCTAAAAATATCTACACCCTAGTTGGGAAGTTTAAGAGGCAGAATGCTACAAAGAGCCAGTATGATGTCTCTCAAGAACAAGATCTCAGGAAGCCATAATTGCTATTGGGTCTATTGCTTTTCCAGAATAAAGTACACATTTTGAATCCATATTTCGAATAGATGACTCACCAGATGATTTTCAAACCTGAAGGAATGCCAAGAAGTCACTCTTGTGTCATATTTCACTCAGAAATCATGTTGTTGCACTAGTGAGGATGATACGATAGCAACGTCATCACTAAGAGTGGGGAGCTTCTAATTTCCATACGGCCATGTTGACCCCCTTAGCTCAAAGCCACCAGAGAGGGCAGCTGGGTAGTGGGCACCGTCATCATTATGAGTGGGCAGCTTCCCATTTCCATATGGCCATGTTGACCCCCTTAGCTCAGGACCACCAGAAAGGACAGCTGAGGGGGACCACAGGCCAAGCCTGCCAGGTGTGGCTGGGGTAGGCAGAACTCTGACTTAAGGCTCAACTCCTGTCTAGGTTATTATAATGCTCTTCACAAAGAAAGTGCCATTGTGTGTGAGCCCTCATGTAGAAAAGGTTCAGAATTTCTATTGAGATTCCCTCTCTGACCTTTAGGATATGTAGCAAAGTTCCATTTAATTTTAAACATTGAAGGACTTCTTGATTTTCATTTCGCTATGACTGTGGCTCAATTCCCCTGTGGTCTAAGAATAGAATCTAGTTAATTTCAGGGTTTAACATTTGTAGACTTGATTCTTGGCCCCACCTATCATCTATTTGGGTAAAGAGTCTATGACCCCTTGAAAATAATGTATTCTGCACTTATTATGGAATGTTCCCTATATGTCAATTAGGTCACATTTGTTACCAATGTTTTGTCTGCTTTTTCTTTCAGATATTGAGAAAGGTATATTAAAATCTTCAAACAATGATGCTCTATTTATTGTGACATCGGAGAATCTACCAGTGTTTTAAGGCAAGAGAAACAAAAAGGATAAGAATTGAGGGGATAATTGTGACTATTCACAGATAATACGATTGTGTACATAGAAAATCAAAAACAGTGTTTAAATATCATATTAGAATTAAAAATGCAATTTAAAATAATAATAATAATAATAATAATAATAATAATAATAATAATAATAATAAAAGAGGTTTCCTGGGAAACAGATGGTCAAAATACATTTGTAAGCAATAAATGGGCAGTGAAATTGGATTGTAGCTTCCCATTGGACAGTTTCTGAAAGAAAACGTAGAACCTGTCAATCTTGGGGTAGGACATAGGGTGCACTAACCATTTAAAAGAATTCAGTGGGACTTCATAAAAATGTGACATTTCTCCTTATCTTATGACCATAAGAAAATGAAAAAGTGAACCACAGGCTGGGAAGTAAAGATTTGCAATACACACACTGACAAAAACTTGTCAATAAATAATTCCTGCTCATCAACCATAGAGTCTATTTATAAACGAATACTTCACAAAAGATTGACTGATGGCCAATAAGAACAGGAAAGGGTGCTCTACAGTATTATTTTCAGGAACAGCAAAGCCTTTCCTAAAATGAAAACATACAAACAAACCAGTATTCCCTAGATGGATGACGTCCTTATTTCTGAGGACAGCTTGAAGAACAGACTAGCATCAAAGTAAAGTGATGGAATTCCTGACACTCAGAGGATGGACAATTAACCTCAAACTACAGTACAATTTCTAGGCATCATTTGTTCCTCTGAAGGCAGACAACTAGCACACCCCTTCCTCCACCACACAGGTTGCTTCCCAACCCCTACCATAAAAGAAGAAGATGAGAAACAGATAGGACTAGTAGGAAATAGCAAAAATCACATGTGGGGATTATCCTGAAACACACTGATCACATAACTAGTGTAAGGAAGTGTAGGGAACTGACAAGGACAGAGACTCAAGAGGTACTTCTTTGGGAAATGCTGTCTGAAATCGTCACACCTTGGTACCAGCTAATGAGGGCTCTGACCATACCCTAGGGTTTGCTCACAAGGTTCTGCAACACCATCGCTGAGGACTGAAACTCTTCAAGACCTCAAAGCTTGCCTGATTGACTATTGGACTAAGAGATTCCCATGTTCTGAAAACAGATACCAACTCATTGAAAGGTTCACCTGGGCTCTCTCGGAAGCCCTACAAGGAGCTGAACCATTCACTGAAAATCAATTACACACACACACACACACACACACACACACACACACACACACACACACACCTGTCATTTCACCAATTACTTAAACATTCAAGGTTCTTCCTACCTTTTCTTTTTCACATTGATATTTATACTCACATGAAATGTCATCATTTCTAATGAACACTGATGTCAAAATAGAGATCCATTGACAATATTTACAAAATGGAACTTCCCTGCTGTCATTTTCAATATAGCGCTTTTTAAAGTTCATACATATTTTAGGTTTTTGGTAACTTATAAAGGAGAAGATCAGCATTGAAAAACTCTGAATACTTGACAATGAGTTTTAAGCCTAGAGAACAAAAATTGTCCAATTTCATAGATAATAAGGAACCAAAGGGAAAGCATGGAAGCTGTAGTCGAATAATTTTACACATATGCATCCTCTCTTATTCTACTACTGAGGGGCGTGTTTTATTACCACTATGAATGCATCAATTGTCTTCCACGTGCACCTTCACAGGTATAATGAATTACTACAGTAGAATGAAATGTCTGGGAACTACTTGGCGGCATCTATAATGAACAATGAAATTTCTATCTTATATTTGGTGAACTTCCACTGTCTGTCCCTTTAGACAATGGACCCTAAACAGAAGGGGGAATGAACCACGAGAGACTATGGACTCTGGGAAACAAACTGAGGGCTTCAGAGGGGAGAGGGGTGGGGGATTGGGATGGTCCAGTGATGGGTATTAAGGAAGGTACATATTGCATGGAGCACTGGGTGTTATATGCAAATAATGAATCACGGAACACTACATCAAAAACTAAGGAAATACTGTATAGTGACTAACATATCATAATAACAAATTATTAGTAGAAAAAAATTAAAGGTAAAAAAAACCAATACAGCTTTTCTGTTTCAAGAACAATCACAATTGAGAAAAAACTAACTTAAATCCCTAAAGCCAAACACAGACCAAGTTCCATTTCACTCCCCTTTATTCACATTCTCTGTGGGTTCTAAGCTATTTCCCTAACTCCTTTCCTGCTCAGCAGGGAGCCCGGGCTCGATCCCAGAACCCTGGGATCATAACCTGAGCCAAAGGCACATGCTTAACTGGCTGAGCCCGCCAGGAGCCCCAGCTCCATGTTTTTCTTAAGCAAAAGGACACTTTCTCACAATGCCTTCACATGACTTCACATGGTACCAGAGACCTGCATTTGCTTCTAGGAGGTTGCAGATGAAGGCAATTGCAAACTCTCACAGTGGTTTATCAAATACAATGACCTGCCTGGTGACAGTGAAACCCTTATGAGCCCACGAGAGGGTGCTGTGACACTCAGCTGTGGCTGGGCTGGCACAGAGAACCAAATCCATTTCCCTGCCTGATGTCTGTGAGGAACAGATGCCCCCACTGTGAATGAGACCCTGTCACTGAGCTGTCCAGAGATGACCATCCTCACGGAGGATGAGGATAAAGGACAATGCCTGAGGAGACCTCATCTGTCTCTTATCTTTTCATATTTTTGACAGTGGACAAATCACTGCCTAGGAGTCCCAACTACCTTTGTCTCATCTGTGAATGACCAAGAGGTTTTACAAAACACTTAAGATTTTCACCTCACAAATGGCCACAACCACTTACCATAGGGATTCAACATTAAGCAAAGATACTGTTCGTTGGAAGAGAGGTCCTGCCCACTGTTGTTTCTCACTTATATTCTCATCTTCCTTACCTCATGGTAACATAACCACCTTGATTCCTGCTTCCATCTTCAGGAAGGCTGAGGTGACTTGAAGGGCATTACCCTGACATCGTTCTTTCTTAGCAATAAGATGTGGACATTTCCCTAGTCCTACACACCCAAAGTTGAATCAGAATCAGGATTGAGGAGGCTGATGAGAGTTGAAGGTGTTTTCCTATACAGGGTGGTTTATTACCAATAAGGATGGGTCAGAGTCCTCGAAATTCCAGAACCTTTTCATTAATGCTTCCTACTCGTGAAAGATGATGTACATTGGTCTTTCCCTGTATAGTGTGGAGACTCAGAGAAAAGTGCTTAGCCCTTTCGTCAGACTTCCAGGACCACCTTGGGGCTGGCTTCCATATTCAGAAAGGATGATGTTAGGGCTAAGAGGGTTCCTGTACACTGTTATTTCTTACAGATAAGTGTATGGCATTTTTGTTACATTGCCAGAACCACTTAGCGCTGGGCTTGCCGTCCTCCTGGGGACAAACCCTAACCCTAGTCAGCCCCCAAGGGGCCCCTCCCAAGGGGCCTGGCACCACAACGCCGGGGATTGGGGACCGCCGAGGCCAGCGCCTGAGTCTCCCTGCCGCCCCACAGCAACCCGGGCTACTAAGGGCGCCGCCAGTCATTCAGGGCGAGAGAATGGGCAGGGCCCTCCAAGCCCAGGCGACATTCAAAGGCCCCCCGCGCCAAAACGCTTGGGCCCACACGCCCTCTCGCCAGCACCTTCACCTCGGCCTGCCCCTCCGCCTGCTGTAGAGCTGGGGGAACAGGCCTGCTGGACTCCTGGGGGCTAACACTTACCCTAGGTCGGCCCCCGAGAGGCCCCTCCCAAGGAGCCTGGCACCGAAATGCCGGGGATTTGGGAACCCCGAGCCCCAGTGCTGGACTCACTCTGCCACCCCACAAGCACCCAGGGCGCTAGGGGCGTTGCCAGTCATTCAGGAAGTGAGAACGGGCAGGGCCCTCCTATCCCCCTGCAACCTTCGAAGGCCCCCTGCGCAAAAACTCTGGCTCCCACGCTCCTGCTTGCCAGCGCCCTCACCTCGGCCCACCCCCCGCACGGTGCAGAGCCGGTGGATGAGGCCTGCCCTCCTCCTGGAGGCTATCCATAACCCTAGGTTTGCCCCTGAGGGGCCCCTCCATAGGGGCTTGGCACTGCAATGCCTGGGATTGGGGACCCCCGAGTCCCAGTGCCGGACTCATCATGTTGCCCCGCCGCCACCTGGGCCGCTAGGAGCACTGTCGGTCATTCATGGAGGGAGCACAGGCAGATCCCTCCAAGCCCCTGGTGACATTCGAAGGCCCCCCGCGCCAAAACGCTTGGGCCCATGCTCCCGCTCGCCTATGCCCTCACCTCGGTCCGCCCCTCCGCTCGCAGCACAGCCAGTGGATTGGGACTGCCATCCTCCTGGGTGTTACCCTAACCTTTGCTGGGCCCCCGAGGGGCCCATCCCAGGTTCCTATTGCCCCAACACTGGGAATTTGGGAATCCCGAGCCCCAGCGCCCGACTCACCCTCCTGCCCTACCGCCACCTGGACCGCTAGGGGCACCGCCGGTCATTCAGGGAGGGAGAAGGGGCAGGGCCCTCCAAGACTCCAGCGACCTTCGAAGGCCCCCCGCACCAAAACGCTAGGGCCCACGCTCCTGCTCGCCAGCGCCCTTACCTCGGCCATCCCCTCAGCTCGCCACACAGATGGCGGATCGGGCCTGTGGGCCTTCTGGGGGCTAACCCGAACCCTAGGTCGACTCCCTAGTGGCCCCTCAAAAGGGGCCTGGCGCCGCAATGAGGAGGATTGGGGACTTCTGAGCCCCAGCGCTGGACTCACCATGCCTCCCACCGCCACCCGGGCCACAAGGGGCACCACCAGTCATTCAGGGCGGGAGAACGGCAGGGCCCTCCGAGCCCCCAGTGACTTTCGAAGGCCCCCTGCCTCAAAGCGCTTGGGAACACGCTCCCATTCGCCATCGCCCTTACCTCGGCCTGACCCTCCTCTCGCCGTACAGCCCACGGATCAGGCCTCCCAGCCTCCTGGGGGCTAACCCTAACCCTAGGTAGGCCCACCAGGGGCCCATCCCAAGGGGCCTGGCACAGCAACGCCGGGATTTGGGACTACTGAGCCCCAGCGCCGGACTCACCCTGCAGCTCAGCCACCACCCGGGCCGCTAGGGGAGCCGCCGGTCATTCAGTGCGGGAGAACTGGTAGGGCCCTCTGAGCCCCCGGAGACCTTTGAAGGCTCCCCACGACAAAACGTTTCGGCCCACGCTCCCACTCGCCAGCGCCCTCACCTCGGCCCACCCCTTCGCTGCACACCCGGCTGATAGGGACTGCCGACCTCCTGGGGCCTAAGCCTAACCCTAGGTCGGCCCTCGAGGGGCCCATCCCAAGGGGCCTGGCGCCGCAACCCCGGGTATTGGGGACCCCCGAACCCCAGCGCTGGACTCACTGTGTTGCCCTGCCGCCACCCGGGCCGCTAGGAGCACTGTTGGTCATTCAGGGAGGGAGTACGGGCAGATCCCTCCGAGCCCCTGGCGACCTTCGAAGGCCCCCCCACGCCAAAACGCTTGGGCCCATGCTCCCGCTCCCTGTGCCCTTACCTCGGTCCGCCCCTCCGCTCGCTGCACAGCTTGTGGATCGGGACTGCCAGCCTCCTGGGTGTTACCCTAACTTTGGTAGGCCCCCGAGGGGCCCATCCCAGGTTCCTATTGCCACAATACCGGGGATAGGGGACTCCCGAGCCCCAGCGCCAGACTCACCCTCCCACCCTACCGCCCCCTGGGCCGCTAGGGGCACCGCCAGTCATTCAGGGAGGGAGAACGGGCAGGGCCCTCCGAGCCACCGGTGACTTCTGAAGGCCCCCCGCACCAAAACGCTTTGGGCCCACGCTCCCGCTCACCTGTGCCCTTACCTCAGTCCGCCACTCCGCTCGCCGCACAGCTGGCGGATCGGGCCTCCCAGACTCCTGGTGGATAACCCTAACCCTAGGTAGGCCCCCTAGGGGCCCATCCCAAGGGGCATGGCGCCGCAACGCCAGGGATTGAGGACTCCTGAGCCCCAGCGCCGGACTCACCCTGCTGCCCCGCCACACCCGGGCCACTAGGGGAGCCAATTGTCATTCAGGGCGGGAGAACAGATAGGGCCCTCTGAGCCCCTGGAGACCTTTGAAGGACCCCCGTGACAAAATGCTTCGGCCCACGCTCCCGCTCGCCAGCGCCCTCACTCGGCCCACCCCTCCACTCGCCGCACAGCTGGCGGATGGGACCTGCCGGCCTCCTGGGGGCTAACCCTAACCCTAGGTCGTCCCCCGAGGGGCCAGTCCAATGGGGCCTGGCACGACAACGCCTGGGATTGCTGACCCCTGAGCCACAGAGCCGGACTCACCATGCCGCCCCCCCGCCACACGGGCCGCTAGCGGCACCATCGGTCATTCAGGGCGTGAGAACAGGAAGGGCCCTCCGAGCCACGGGCGACCTTCGAAGGCCCCCCTCAACAAAACGCTTGTGCCCACACTCCCACTTGTCAGCGCCCTCACCTCGGCCTGCCCCTCCGCTCACCGCAAAGCTGGCCGATCGGGCCTGCTGGCTTCCTGGGGGCTAACCCTAACCATAGGTCAGCCCACGAGGGGCCCCTCCCAAGGCACCTGGCGCCGCAACGCCAGGGATTGTGGACCCCCAAGCCCCAGCGCCAGAGTCACCCTGCTGCCCCGTTGCCACACGGTCCGCTAGGGGTGCCATTGGTCATTCAGGGCGGGAGAAGGGGCAGGGCCCTCTGAGCCCCAGGCAACTTTTGAAGGCCCCCCGCGCCAAAACGCTTGGGCCCATGCTCCCACGCGCCAGCGCCCTCACCTTGGCCCGTCCCTCCGCTAGACTCACAGCCAGCGGATCGGGCCTGCCGGCCTCCTGGGGACTATCCCTATTCCTAGCTTGGCCCACTAGGGGCCCTTCCCAAGGGGCCTGGCGCAGCAATGCTGGGGATCGGGAACCCCCGATCCCCAGCGCCAGACTCACCCTACTGCCCCGCTGCCACGCGGGCTGGTAGGGGCACCGCCGGTCATTCACGGTGACAGAATGGGCAAGGCCCTCCGAGCCCCTGGCAACCATCGAAGTCCCCCCACGCCAAAACGCTTGGGCCCTCGCTCCCGCTCTCCAGAGCCCTCACCTCGGCCCACCCCTCCGCTCAATGCACAGCTGGCGGATAGGGCCTGCTGGCCTACCGGGGGCTAACCCTAACCCTAGTTCTATCCTCAAAGGGCCCCTCCCAAGGGGCCTGGCGCCATAACGCCGGGGATTGGGGAACCCCGTGCCCCAGCGCCGGACTCACCCTGCCGCCCCGCCGCCACCCGGGCCGCTAGGGTTGCCGCTGGATATTCAAGGCTGGAAAACGGGCAGGGCCCTTTGAGCCCCCGGCGAACTTCAAAGATACCCCGCGCCAAAACGCTTGAACCCAGGCTCCCGCATGCCAGCGCCCTCACTTTGTCCTGCCCCTCCGCTCACCGGATAGCCAGTGGATCAGGCCCGCCGGCCTTCTGGTGGCTAAACCTAACCCTAGGTCAGCCCCCGAGGGGCCCCTCTGATGGGGCCTGGCGCCACAACGGCTGGGATTGCTGACCCCGAGCCCCAGCGCGGGACTAACCGTGGCACCCCGCCGCCACCCCGGTTGCTAGGAGCACCATCAGTCATTCAGGGCGGGAAAACAGGCAGGGCCCTCCAAGGCCCTGGTGACCTTTGAAGACCCCCGTGCCAAAACGATTGGGCCCAAGCTCCTGCTCGCCTGTGCCCATACCTCGGACCACCCCTCCGCTCGCCGCATAGCTGGCGGATCGGGCCTGTGGGCCTCCTGGGGGCTAACTTAACCCAAGGTCGACCCCCAAATGGCCCTTCCCAAGGTCCTGGCGACACAACGCCGGGCATTGGGGACCCCCGAGACCCAGTGCCAGACTCACCCTGCTGCCCCGCTGCCACCAGTACTGCGAGGGGCACCGTCGGTCATTCAGGGAGGGAGAACGGGCAGGACCCTCTGAGCCCCTGGCGACCTTCTAGGACCCTCCCTCTAAAACTTTGGTCCCACATTCCCACTCGCCAACGCCCTCATCTCAACCTGCCCCTCCGCTCGCCACACAGCCGGCAGACCGGGCTTCCCGGCCTCCTGGGGGTAACCCTAACCCTAGGTTGGCACCTGAGGGGGCCCTCCCAAGAGGCCTGGGGCTGCAACGCTGGGGATTGGTGACCCCCGAGCAGCAGCGCCGGACTCACTTTGCTGCTCCACTGCCACCGGGGCCGCTAGGGGCCCCTATGGTCATTTAGGGCGGGAGAACAGGCAGGGCCCTCCAAGTCCCCAGCGACCTTCGAAAGCCCCCCCAGGCAAAACGCTTCACCCAACACTTCCGTTCCCCAGTGCCCTCACCTCGGTCCGCCCCTCCGCTCGCCGCACAGCCGGTGGATTGGGTCTGCCAGCCTCCTGTGGGCTAACAGTAATGCTTGGTCAGCCCCCTAGAGCCCTTCTGAAGGGGACTGGCACCCCAACGCCGAGGACTGGGGACCCCGAGCCCCAGCGCCAGACTCACCCTACCACCCCTCCTCTAACTGGGCCGCTAGGGTAGCCACCTGTCATTCAGGGCGGAAGAACGTGTACGGCACTTCGAGCACTCGGCAACCTTTGAAGGACCCCCCCACGAAAACTCCTGGGCCCGGGCTCCTGCTTGCCAGTGGCCTCACCTCCGCCCGACACTCCGCTCGCCGTACAGCTGGCGAATCGGGCCTGCTGGCCTCCTGGGTGCTAACCCTAACACTAGGTCACACCCAAGGGGCCCCTCCCAAGGGGCCTGGCGCTGCAACAACGGGGATTGGGGACCCCCGAGCCCTAGCGCCAGACTCACACTGCTGCCCCTCTGCAACCCGGGCCGCTAGGTGTGCCGTCGGGCATTCAGTGTGGTAGAAAGGGGAAGGACGCTCTGAGCCCCCGACTACTTTCGAATTCCCCCCCACGCCAAAACGCTTGTGCCCATGCTTCCGCTCGACAGCGCCCTCACCTCAGCCTTCCCCTCTGCTCGCCACACAGCCGGCAGATCAGGTCTGCCGGCCTTCTGGGGGCTAACAGTAATGCTTGGTCGGTCCCCTAGAGCCCTTCCGAAGGGGCCTGGCGCCCCAACGCCGAGGATTGGGGACCCTGAACTCCAGCGCCTGACTCACCCTACTGTCCGTCCTCTACCCGGGCTGCTAGGGTAGCCACCAGTCATTCAGGGCGGAAGAACGTGCAGGGCCCTCTGAGCCCCCGGCGACCTCTGAAGGCCCCCGGCACCAAAACGCTTGACTCAAGCACCTGCTCGCCAGCACCCTCATCTCGGACCACCCCTCTGCTCCTTGCGGAGTGGGCGGATCAGGACTGCTGGCCTCCTGGGGGCAAACTCTAACCCTAGGTCGGCCACCGAGGGGGCCATCCCAAGGTGCTTATCGCCGCAACGCCTGGGATTGGGGACCCCCGAGCCCCAGCGCCAGACTCTACCCTGCTGCCCTGCCACAACCCGGGCCGCTAGGCGTGCTGCCAGACATTCAGGGCGGGAGAACGGGCAGGGCCCTCCGAGCCCCTGGCGACCTTCGAAGGCTGCCTGCGCCAGAACACTTGGGTCCACGCTCCGGCTCACCAGCGGCCTCCGCTCGGCCAGCACTTCCGCTCTCCACACAGCCGGCGGATCCGGCCTGAGAGCCTCCTGGGGGCTAACCCTAACCCTAGGTCGGGTCCCAAGAGGCCTGGCACCGCAACGCCGGGGATTGGGTACCCATGAGCCCCAGCGCTGGACTCAACTTGCCGCCCCCAGGCCACCCGAGCCGCTAGGGTCGCCGCCGGTCATTCAGGGCAAGAGAACGGGCAGGGCCCTCCGAGCCACTGGTGACCTTCAAAGGCACCCGTGCCAAAATGCCTGGGCCCACACTCCCGCTCGCCAGCGCCCTCACCTCAGCCTGCCCCTCTGGACGCCACACAGCCGGCGGGTCGGGCCTGCCGGCTTCCTGGGGACTTACACTAACCCTAGGTCGGCCCCAGAGGGGCCCCTCCCAAGGTGCTGGTGCCACGACGCTGGGGATTTGGGACCCTCAAGCCCAAGCACCGGACTCACCCTGCCCCCCCTCTTCCACCCAGGCCCCTAGGATAACCGAGGATCATGCAGGGCGGGAGAACCGGCAGGGCCCTCAGAGCCCCCGGGAAATTTCGAACGCCGCACGCGCCAGAACGCTAGGGCCCACGCTCCCGCTCACCAGCGGCCTCACCTCGGCCAGCGCTTCCGCTCTCCACACAGTCGGCGGATCGGGCCTGCCAGCCTCCTGGGGACTAACACTAACCCTAGGTCGGCCCACGAGGGGACCCTCCCAAGGGGCCTGGGACCGCAACGCCGGGTTGGGGACCCCGAGCCCCAGTGCCAGACTCACCCTGCGCCCCACCACCACCCAGGCTGCTTGGGGCGCCACCGGTCATTCAGGGCGGGAGAACGGGCAGGGCACTCTGAGTCTTCGGCGACCTTCAAAGGCCCCCCATGCCAAAATGCTTGGGCCCACGCTCCCGCTCGAAGCGCCCTCACCTCGGGCCACCCTTCCACTCGCCGCACAGCAGGCGGATCGGGCCTTCTGGCATCCTGGGTGCTAACCCTAAACCTAGGTCGACCCCTGAGGGGCCCCTCTTAAGTGGCCTTGCACCGCAACGCCGGGGATTGAGAACCCATGAAACCCAGCGTCGGACTCACCACGCCTCCCCATCGCCACCTGGGCCGCTATGGGCGCCGTCGGTCTTTCAGGACGGAAGGACGGGCAGGGCCCTCCGAGCCCCTGGCGACCTCGAAGGCCCCCCAAGCCAATACACTTGGGTGCACGCTCTCGCTCGCCAGCGACCTCATCTCGGCTCACCCCTCCATTCACCTCACAGCCAGCGGATCAGACCTGCAGGCCTCCTGGGGGCTAACACTAACCCTAGTTGGCCGCAGAGGGGCCTCTCCCAACAGGCCTCGTGCCGGAACGCCCGTGATTTTGGACCCCCGAGCCCCAGCGCCAGACTCACCCTGCCGCCCCGCCTCCACCTGGGCCGATAGGGGCGCCGCCGGTCATTCAGGGCGGGAGAACGGGCAGGGCCCTCTGAGCCCCCTGCAACATTCAAAGGCCCCCCACCCCAAAACGCTTAGGCCCATGCTCCTTCTCGCCAGCGCCCTCACCTCTGCCCGTGCCTCCGCTCGCGGCACAGCTGGCGGATCGGGCCTGCTGGCCTCCTGGGGGTTAAACCTAACCGTATGTTGGCCCACGAGGGCCCCTCCAAAGGGGCTTGGCGCTGCAAAGTGGGGATTGGGGACCACCGAGCCCCTGTGCAAGACTCAACGTGCCGCCCCTCCTCCACCCTGGCCTATAGCGGCACTGCCGGTCATTCAGGGCGGGAGAACGGACAAGGCCCTCAGAGCACCCGAGACCTTCGAAGTCTCCCCACGCCAAAACGCTTGGGCCCATGCTCCCACTCGCCAGCAGCCTCACCTCGGCCCGCCCCTCCGCTCGACGCACACCTGGCTGATCGGGCCTGACGGCCTCCTGGGAGCTAACCCAAACCATACGTCGCCCCTTGAGGGGCCCCTCCCAAGGGGCCTGGCACCGCCACGCCGGGGCTTGGGGACCCCCGAGCACCAGCGCAAGACTCACCCTGCCTCCTCGCCGTGACCCTGCCCGCTATTAGCGCCGTCCTCATTCAGGGCGGGAGAACAGGCAGGGGCCTCCGAGCCACCAGCGACTTTCGAAGCCCCCCCGTAACAAAACGCTTGTGCCCATGCTCCCGATGGCCAGCGCCCTCACCTTGGCCCACCACTCCGCTTGCAGCACAGCTGGCGAATTGGGCCTGCCGGCCTCCTTTGGGCTAACCCTACCCTAGATCGGCCCCCGAGGGACCACTCCCAAGTGCCCGGCGCCATCACGCCGGGGATTGGGGACCCCTCCCCAGTGCCGGACTCACCTTGCCGCCCCGTCACCAACCGGGCCGCTACGGGTGCTGCCGGTCATTCAGGGCAGGAGAACGAGCAGCGCCCTCCGAGCCTATGGCGACTACGAAGGCCATCCGCGCCAAAATGCTTGGGCCGACGCTCCTGGTCGCCAGCACCCTCACCTCAGCACGCCACTTCAATTGGCACAGAGCTGGCGGATCGGGCCTGCCGACCTCCTGGGGGCTAACCCTAACCCAAGTTGGGCCCCAGAGGGACCCCTCCCAAGGGGACTGGCGCCGCAACGCCGGGGATTGGGGAAGCCGAGCCCCGACTGTGGTCTCACCCTGCCCCCATGCCACCACCCGGGCTGCTAGGGGTGCCCCCGGTCATTCAGGGGGACAGAACTGGCAGGGCCCTCCAAGCCCCCGGCGACCTTTGAAGGCCCCCGTGCCAAAACGCTTGGGCCCACGCTCCCACTCACCAGGGCGCTCACCTCGGTCCACCCCTCTGCTCGCTGGACAGCCAGCAGATAGGGCCTGCTGGTGTCCTGGGGGTTAACCCTAACCCTAGGGCGGCACCCAAGGGGCCCCTCCCAAGGGGCCCCTCCCAAGGGGCCTGGCGCAGCAACCCCAGGGATTAGGGACCCCCGAGCCCCAAGGCTGGACTCAACATGCCGACCTGCCACCACCGGGGCCGCTAGGAGAGCTGACAGTCATTCAGGGCGGGAGAACGAGCAGGGCACTCCAAGCCCCTGGTGACATCCGAAGGACCTCCGCGCCAAAACGCCTGGGCCCATACTCCCGCTCGCCAGCGGCCTCACCTCCGCCCGCCCCTCCACTCGCCGCATAGCTGCCAGATCTGGCCTGCCGGCCTCCTGGGGTCTAACCCTAACCATAGATCGGCCCCCGAGGTACCCGCCCAAGGGACCTGGAGTCGCAACACCGGGGATTTGGGAACCCCGAGTCCCAGCGCCGGAATCACCCGGACGCCCCGCCGCCATGTGCGACGCTAGAGGCGTCGCCGGTCTTCAGGGCAGGAGAACAGACAGGGCCCTCCGAGACCCCGGCGACATTCGAAGGCCCCCCGCACCAAAACTTTTGGGCCCACGCTCCCACTTGCCAGCCCCCTCACCTCAGCGCGCCCATCCGCTCTCCACACAGCCATGGGATTGGGCCTGTCGGCCCCCTGGGGGCTAACCCTAACACTAGGTCGCACCCGAGGGGCCCCTCCCAAGGGGCCTGGTGCTGCCACACCGGGGATTGGGGACCCCCGAGCCCCAGCGCCGTACTCACCATGCCATGCCGCCACCACCTGGGCGGCTAAGGGCGCCTCTGGCCATTCAGGGCGGGAGGACCGGCAGGGCCCTTGAATCCCCCAGTGACCTTCCAAGGCCCCCCGCGCCAAAATGCTTGGGCCCACGCTCCAGCTTGCCGGCGCCTTCACCTTGGCCCGGTCCTATGCTACCACACAGCTGGCGGATCATGCCTGCTGGACTCCTGGGAGCTAACACTAACCCTAGGAGGGCCCCAGAGGTGCCCCTCCCAAGGGGCCTGGCGCTGCAACACACGGCATTGGGGACCCCCAAACCGTAGTGCCAGACTCACATTGCCACACTGCCACCACCCGGGCCGCTAGGGGCACCGCTGGTCATTAAGGGCGGGATAACGGGCAGGGCCCTCCAAGCCTCTAGCGACTTTCAAAGGCCCCCGGCGACAAAACGCTGGATACCATACTCCCGCTCGCCATCGCCCTCACCTTGGCCCACTCCTCCACTTGCCGCACAGCCGGGGCATAGGTCCTGCTGGCCTACTGGGGTCTAACCCTAACCCTAAACCCTAATGCCTAACCTTAAACCCAAACCTTAACCGCTAATCCTAAACCTAACGCTAACCCCTAACCCTTACCCTAAACCTAACCCTACCCTAAACCTAACCCTAAACCCTAATCCTTAAACCCTAAACCCTGACATTAACACTAAACCCTAAACCCTAACCCCTAACCCTAATCCGGAAACCCTAAACATGAAACCCTAACCTTAACCACTAACCCCAAACCCCAAACCCTAACCCTAAACCCTAACCCTACCCAGACACCTACCATACCCCTAACCCTACCCCTAACCCTACCCCTTCAGCTAACCCTACCCCTAACCCATAACCTAACCCTAAACCTAACCCTAACCCATACCCTAACCCGTACTCTAACCCTAACTCTAACGCGTACCCTAAACCTAACCCTAACCTGTACCCTAACCCTAACCGTAACCCTAACACGTACTCTAACCCGTACCCTAACCCATACCCTAACCTTAACCGTAAACTGTACCCTAACCCGTAATTTAAACCATACCCTAAACCTAACCGTAACCCTAACAAGTACCCTAACCCGTACCCTAACCTTAACCCTAAACTCTGACCTTAACCCATACCATAACTCGTACCATAACCCGTACCCAAACCCTACCTGTACCCTAACCCTAACCAGTACCCTAACTGTAACCCTAAACCCTAAACCGTAACCCGTACCCTAACCCTAACCAGTACCTTTACCTTAACCTTAACCCATACCCTAACTCGTGCCCTATCCCTAACCCGGACCCTAACCCATACCTAACCCTAACCTGTACCCTAACCCGTACCCTAACCCATAACCTAACCCTAAATCGTACCCTATCCCTATCCCTAACCCGTTCCCTAACCCGTACCCTAAGCCTAAACCTAAACCGTAACCTAACCTGTACCATAACCCTAAACTGTACCCTAACCCTAACCGGTACCCTAACCCTAACCCGTACCCTAAACCGTACCCAAATCGGTAGGCCAATACTTACCCTAAACTGTACCCTAACCCGTACCCTAAACTGTACCCTAATGCGTACCCTAACCCGTACCCTAACCCTAACCCGTACCCTAAACCTAACCCGTACTCCAACCCTAACCCTAAACCCTAAACCCTAACCCGTACCCTAAACCCTAATCTGTACCCTAACCCATAACCTCCAACCTGTAACCCCTAAACCCAACCCTAACCCGTACCCTCTCCTTACCCTATCCCTAACCCATACCCTAACCGTAACCCATACCCTAACCTTAACACGTACCCTAATCCGTACCCTAACCCCGGGGATTGGGTACACCTGAGCCCCACCACGGGACTCAGCCTGCCACCCCTCAGGAAACCATGCCCCTTGGGGCGCCGCAGAGCATCCCCTGCAGGAGAACTGGTAGGGCCCCCCTGAGCCCCCAGCGATCCTCGGCGACCCCCTACACCCCAACCCTGAGGCCCACGCTCATCCCGCCCCATGCCTTCCCTTCAGCTTGCCACTGAGCTCGTGGCAGAGCCGGCAGATCAGGCCTGCCGGGTTCCTGGGGCCTAGACCTGACCCTAGGTCGGCTGGGTAGGGCCCCTCCCCTGGGGCCCGGTGCCAAAGCCCCAGGGACTGGGGACACCTGACCTCCACTGCAGGACAAAGCCTGCCAGCCTGCAGGAAACCGTGCCCCTTGGGAGGCTGTAGAGCATTCAGGGTGGGAGAACCAGGAGGGCCCCCAGAACACCGGTGAACTTCGGCGATCCCTAAACCCAACCTTGAAGCCCATGCTCACCCCACCCTGCACCCTCACCTCAGCCCGCGGCGGAGCTCGCCACATAGTGGGCAGATATGGCCTGCGGGGTTCCTGGGCCCCAACCCTAACCCTAGTTCATCTGTGGAGGGGCCCCTCCCCATGAGCCTGGAGCCACAGCTGCGGGGATTCGGGACACCTGAGCCCCACAGCAGGACTCAGTCTGCCACCCCGCAGGAAACCGTGTGCCTTGGGAGGCCATAGAGCATTCAGGGCGGGAGAACCAGGAGGGCCCTCCTGAGCCACCAGTGAACTTCAACGGCCACCCGCACCCCAACCCTGAGGCCCACGCTCACCCTCCCCACACCCTCACCTCAGCCCGTGTAGCTCGCCATACAGCCAGCAGATCCAGCCTGCGGGGCTCCTGGGGCCTTACGCTAGCCCTAAGCCGGCTGCGGGTTTGGGGGTCTCCCCAGGAGCCTTATATCGCAGACCCGGGGAATTGGGATATCTGTGCCCCACTGCAGGACTCAGCTTGCCACCCGACAGGAAACCATGCCCCTTGGGGTTCTACGGAGCCTACAGGGCACGAGAACTTGGGGAGGCCCCTGGAGCCCATCCCCATCATTGGCAGCCCCCCGTTCCCCAACCCTGAGGCCCATGCTCACCCTCCCCCATGGCCTCCTCTCAGCCCTCCACAGAGCTCGCCCCACAGCCTAAAGATTGTCCCTGCCGGGCTCCTGGACCCTAACCCTTACCCTAGGTTGGCCACAGAGAGGTCCCTCCCTAGATTCCTGGCACCACACTCCGGGGGATTGGGGAAACCCAAGCCCCACCGTAGGACTCAGCCTGCAGCCCACAGTAAACTGCACCATTTTGGGGAACAAGAGAGCATTCAGGGCAAGAGAATTGGGGCACACCCTGAGAGCCCCTTCTGGTGAACCCCGACCTTTGTGGGCGCTTCCGGATGGAACCCCAAGGCTCACACTCACCCACCCTTGTGCCCTCATCTCACTCGGCCTGGGAGTTCTCTGAGCACTGGGCAGTTCGGACCTGCTGTCTCTTGAGGCCTAACCTAACCCTGGGTCCTCTGCTGAGTGTCCCTCCCCATTTGCCTGCCTCCAAGGCACCAGGCATTGGGCTCACCTCTGCACGACAGAGGACTCAGCCTGCCCCACAGCAGGAAACTGTCCATTTGGGGCTGCAGCAAGAATTCATAGGAAAATCGGAGGGCCCCCCTCAGCCCATCCCAGGCAACCCCCACTTTCAGAGATCTCCCCGGATCCAATTAGTAGCTTCACACTGACCTTTAAACTTGCTCTCCATGGAGAACTTTTGAAATTCTCCACACTTCCAACCGATGGCATCATCCAGCTTCAGAGACTTACCCAGCTTTAGGTCTTGAGATGGATTAAAATGGGAAGTCACTTCACTTATGACGACGTACTGGTGACCAAAAGATACATGCATAAATGCTTCATATCACTTGGCTTCAGGGAAATGCAAATCTAAACCCCTATAAATGCCATATTACACGAGGCCGAATATATAAAAATAAGAAGACATGAAACTATACATGTTGGAGAGGATGTGGAGAAATGGGAACCCTCTTACACCCCTGTACGAATGCAGTCCAGTACAGCCACTCTTGAAAATGGTACGGAGTATCCTCAAGAAGTTATAAATAAAGCTACCGATGTCCCAGCAATTGCACTACTGGGTATTTACCCCCAGAGACAGAGGTAGTGAAGACGGGACACATGCACACCAGTGTTCATAGCAGCAATATCCATAATAGACAAACTGTGGAAGGAGTGCAGATGACCATGGATAGATGAATGGATAAAGAAGATGTAGATCATATATATAATGGAATATTACTCAGCCATCAGAAAGGATGGATACTTACCATCACACCGACCTGGGTGGAGCTGGAGGGTATTATGCTGAGTGGAATAAGTCAATGAAAGAAAGACAATGATCATATGCTTTCACTCCTATGTGGAATATCAGAAACAAGGAAGAAGACCATAGGGGAAGGAAGGGAAAATAGAATGGGAAGTCATCAGAGAGGGAGAAAACCCATAATGGACGCTTAACTATCGCAAGAAACTGATGATTGTTGGAGGAGAAGTTGGGGGGGTAACTGGGTGAGTAGCATTAAGGAGGTCACACGATACAATGAGCACTGGGTGTTACACATGACTGAAAATTTATTGAAGACTACATCTGAAACGAATGATGTACTGTAAGTTGGCTAATTGAATTTAAATTAAAGAACAAAAGACCTCGAATAAACAATCCTACACATTTGTATGGAACCACTAAAGATTCCGAACAGCCAGTGCAATGTGGAAAAGAAAAACAAAGCTGGAGGACTGACAATTTCAGATTTCAGGTTATACTACAAAGCTGCAGTCATCCTAACAAGACAGTACGGCACAAAAATAGACACAGCCACCAAAGGAACAGGATACAAGTTCAGACAGAAACCCACAATTATGTGGTCCATGAATCTTCCACAAAGCAAGCAACGATATCAAAAGGGAAAAGGACAGTCTCTACAACAAATGGTATTGGGAAAACTAGACAGCTACGCACAAAAGAATGAAATTAGACTGCTTTCTTACACAATAAAGACAAACACAAAACAGTTTCAAGACCTCAATATGAGACCTGAATCCATAAAAATCCTACAGGAGGGAAGACAGTAACTTCTTGATATGGACCATACCAACGTTTTTCTAGACTGTCTCCTGAGGCAAAGGAAATGAAAACAAAAATAAACTATTGGGAATACAGTAAAATAAAAAGTTTCCACACGGCAGAAGAACAATGAAAACGTAAAAATAATAAGACAACCTACTCAAAGGGAGAAGATATTTGCAAAGATCATATGCAATAAAGGGATAGTGTCCAAAACATATACAAGTGATTCTACTCAACCCCCCAAAAACAAATAATCCAGTTAAAAAATAGGCAGAAGACATGGACAGACATTTCTCCAAAGAAGAAATACAAATGGCCAACAGTCCCGTGAAAAGATGTTCACCATCATCCATCATCAGGAAAATGTAAACCCAAAGGACAGTGAGGTAATACCTCAAACCTGTCAGAATGGCTAACATCAAAAGCACAACAAAGAGGGAGGATGTGGATAAAGGGGAATCCTCGCGAACTGTGGGTGGGAATGCAAACTGTGGTGGCCACCGTGGAAAACAGTATGAAGGTTCCTCAAAAAATTAAATATAGAACTACCCTACGATCCAACAATCACACTACTCGTATTTACCCAAAGAATAGGAAAACAGTAACTTAAAAGGATATGTGCACCCCTATGTTTCTTGCACCATTATTCACAATATCACAATATGGAAGCAACCCAAGTGTCTGTAGAAAAATTGACAAATGAGATGATAGATGTGTGTATTCACACACACACACACACACACACACACACACACACACACACACAATGGAGTATTACTCGGCTTGAAAAAGAATGAAACCTTGCCATTTGCAGACACATGGATGGAGCTAGAGAGTATTATCCTAACTAAAATCAGTCAGTCAGAGAAAGACAAATCCCATACGATGTCACTCTAATGGGGAAATTAAAAAACAAACAAAAATAAATAACTAAAAGAGAAAAAGGAGACACACCAAAATACAAACTCTTAACAATAGAGAACAAACGGATGGTTACCAGAGAGGAGGTGGATAGAGGGATGAGTGAAATAGATGAAGGGGATTAAGAGGACGCTTTTCTTGATGACCACTGAGTAATATATAGAATTACTGAATCACTCTATTGTACACCTGAAACGAATGTAACACTGTATGTTAGTTTTACTGGAATTAAAATAAATTTTAAAAAAGATTTTTCTTTCAGGAAGCTCTTTGAAAAAGCTTTTCCTGTGCAATGTGCATAAGCCCTACTTGGGAGGATTCACTCTACAATAATTATTCACTCCATGCCTCAAATTCAGATTTCACTGAGTTTTTGCCGTGGATTCCAGGCCACGGAAGACATGGTCCTTTTCAGTCCAGGCTCAGCACCTATGCATTCAAGATTGTAAGTAGAGACACATGACACTTCACAGTCCAGAAAGCTACTATTGTTTCTGTTTCAGTGTGAGAGAGTCACAGACTTTGGGACAGGTTTCAGAGCAGGTTTATTATGGATCCTGGATCTCTACTTCAATGTTCATTGCCAGGATCCATTTGGCTAATAGGTTCCCTGTGGATGGGCTTGCTTCCAGGCACATACATGGAAGATGCAAAGGTGGGTGGGCTTGGTGCGGGACAGGAAGAAGACCAAAAACAGACAAGGGTCCGACCCCTCCCCTGATGCAGGAACTGATACAGGAGAGGGTACGGGAGGTAGAATCGATGCGAAACTCCAAGGTCACCAGCTGAACACAGGAGGCATAGGTCAAGGGATCTGGAGATGCAGGGGTTGAAGGCTTCTCTGAGCTACCTCTGGGAGGAAGGGAGGGAAGGAATGAGAAGGAGACACTGCCTGCCCCTGGCCCATGCCAGCTGCCCACCAACACGCATCAGTCTATGAGCTGACACAGCCTGTGCTCAGGATGGGTTGGCTCGGGTTCCTCAATCCTCACTGGGATAGCTGGCCCCAGGGCTCAGAGACATGCTGAGGGAGATGAGAGGGAAAGCTACCCCACCCACGTCATCCCCTCCTTGATCAGACAGCCCTTCAGAACTGCTAAAAAAGAAAAAAACCCACTAACGGGGTTGAAAGACATGCCATGGATGAACTAAGGCATAGAGATATGTAAAATAACATTCATTTTTAAGTTCAGAGCTGTCAGCTCAGGAAGTGGGGAGAGCTTCCCTGAAGAAGACTGAGGGGAGGGCAGGCCATGCTGAAAAGGGAGACATGGCTGTCCTGATTGGGGACCTGCAGGCCCCTTCCAGGGCAGGGCATCATCCTCGCATCACAGGAGATCCATGGAAGTGTTCCATCAGGGCCAGATATTTGTCTCAAGAAGGCTACCCTGGCATCGGACTGCACAGGGCACCAGGGACGAGGGCCAGATGGAGGACGGACAATACCCCAGAGGCCATGGGGCAAGAGCAGAGTCACATGACCTTGAAGATGATGATGAAAAGCAGGAGGTGGCAGCATGGAGCTGGCCCGAAAGTACCAAGGGAGCAGTGCCCACAGCTACACTGACTTGGTGCCTTCTGTGCCTTGTGTGGCTGACTTCAGTGGGCTCCAGACTAGTCCTGACCACAACTCTAGGAAGTGTGCACCACCCCCGGCCTCCTCTCCCCTTGCAGCTGCTAGGAATCACAGTCACAGACCCTGGTCAGCTTTCGGGGAAACCAAGCAGTGGCTCCACCGCACGCTGTATCTCTGGTGGTGGTCCAGTGCGACCTTCGTGCCTGGCCAGACACTGATGTCTACCTGTATCCACACAAATCCACAGACAGGAGGGTGTCCCTGAATTCCACAGCACCTGATGAGACAGATCCACAGAACCCAACACCCAGTGGGTCACTCGGGACCTCACCTATGGTCATGGAGCTCACCATATCTTATTTCTGTCACTTCCCACAGAAAGCCTGTTTCTGATCCCCCACAGTACCATACATCCTGGTTGCTGAACCCACATGGCACCTTTCTTTAAGTGAAGGCTATGCCTACACCTCCTAGAAAATATTTCTAATGAAGTACAAGTCCATCAGGACTATGATGTGAACGGTAGCACACAGCCTGCATGGTAGTAGTCAGTAATTCTAACAAGGGTTATCCCCACCCCCCATCTCATAAAACCTTCCTCCTGCCCACTGAACTCATGGTCTGCCCACAGAAAACCCTCCAGGAAACAAACCTTTCATCTGAATGCTCTCTTCACCTTCTGCTTCAAATCTTATCCAACCATAATGATATGAAACTAGAAATCAGTCTCAAGAAAAAAATGGGACTGTCAAAAATAGGTGGAGATTTTTGGGGCCTGGGTGGCTCAGTCGTTAAGGATCTGCTTTCAGCTCAGGTCGTGATCCCAGGATCCTGGGATCTAGCCCCGAATCAGGCTCCTTGCGCAGTGGGAAGCCCGCTTCACCCTCTCCCACCCCGCTGCTTGCGTTCCCTCTCTCGCTGTCTCACTCTCTGTCAGATACTTAAAGAATCTTAAAAAATATGTGGAGATTTAACAACATGCTACTGACCAACCAACAGTCAAAGAAGAAATCAAAAAAATTTTAGAAGTACCTTGACGCTGATGAAAAAGACAACCTACAAAAACTTATGGGATGCAGCAAAAGTGGCTTTATGGGGGACATTCGTAGAAATTCAAGTCTTCATCAATCCATGAGAATGCTCTCCAATAAACAACCTGATTTATGTGGTAAAGAATTGGAAAAAAAAAAAAACAACCAACAAAGCCCCAAATTAGTAGAAATAAGGAAATAACAAAAAGGAAGGCATAAATAAATCCAACAAAGACTAAAAAGACAAAAAAAAAAAACCAATGAAAATGAGAGCTGCCTTTTTTGGAAAGATAAACAAACTGACAAACTTAGCTAGACTCACCAAGAAAGACAGAGGACTCGAATACAATCAGGAAAGAAAGATAATGGATTCCTGTCTCATATCAAAATCAAAAGAACTCTTCAACTTTGGACACAACAATTCTTGCAAGCCACGTCTCTAAAGGCAAAGGAAATAAAGGCAAAAATGAACTATTGGCACTTCATCAGGATAAAAAGCTTCTGCTCGGCAAAGCAAACAATCAACAAAACAAAAGGCAACCTATGGAATTGAAGAAGATATCTGCAAATGATATTACAGATAAAGGGCTGGTATCCAAGATCTATAAAGAACTCCTCAAACTCGACACCCAAAAAATGGGCAGAAGACACAAAGAGATACTTCTCCAGAGAAGACATACAAATGGCCGACAGACACATGAAAAAATGCTCCACATCACTTGCCATCAGGCAAATACAAATCAAAACGACAATGAAATACCACCTTACACCAGTTAGAATGGTTAAAATTAACAAGACAGGGGGCACCTGGGTGGCACAGTGGTTAAGCATCTGCCTTCGGCTCAGGGCGTGATCCTGGCATTATGGGATCGAGCCCCACAACAGGCTCCTCCGCTGTGAGCCTGCTCATTCCTCTCCCACTCCCCCTGCTAGTGTTCCCTCTCTCGCTGGCTGTCTCTATCTCTGTTGAATAAATAAATAAATTCTTTAAAAAAAAAGGAGGGCACTTGTCATAATGAGCACTAGGTGTTATATGCAAACAATGAATCATGGAACACTACATCGAAAACAAATGAAGTACTGTAGGGTGAATAACAATTTTTAAAAAAAGAGAAGATATGAAATCCATACAGGAAAACTGTCACAATTTGCAAATGACATAAAATCCCGAAAGATTCCACAAAAAAAAAAAAGAAACTGTTAGAATAAAAAAATTCAAACAAGCTGCAGGATATAAAGTCAATATGCAGAGACCTGTTGTCATTATTTTTCAAATATTATTTATTTATTTGACAGGAAGAGAAAAAGCACGAGCTGTGGGAGTGTCAGAAAGAGGGAAAAGCAGACCCTCACTAATCAGGGAGCCCAACACGGGGCTCGATCCCAGAACTCTGGGATCATGACCTGAGCTGAAGGTAGACGCTTCACTTATGGAGCCACCCAGATGACCCAACTTCTTGCATTTCTGTATACTGATGACACACGTTCGCAAAGAGAAATTAAAAAAGCAACGCCATTTAAAATTGCATCAAAAAAAATCTAGGAATAAAAGTAACCAAGAATGAGAAAGACATAGTACACTCAACACATGGCAGAAAAGAAATGAAAAATATGTGTGTCCAGGGGGGCAGAATGTATGGGTCAAAGATTTGGAAGGGAACACAAACAAATGGTAGCATACGCCATGCTCCTTAACTGGAAGAGTTAATTATGTGAACATGTCCATCGTACCCAAAGCAATCGACAGATGTGATGAAATCCCTATCTGAATTCCTGTGTCATTATTCGAGGAAATAGAAAACAGTCCTCAAACTTGTATGGAATCACGAAAGACACCAAATCCGCAAAGCAACCTGGAGAAAGAGGTGCAGTCAACACACTCCTGGATTTCAAGCTGGATTATAAAGCTGATGTCATCAAAACAGGATGGTACTGGCATAAACAAAGACACCAGGTCAGTGGAACAGTACAGAAAGCTCAGAAACTTACCCACACGTAGATGATCCTCACTTACGACACAGGAGCAGAAGATATGCCATGAGGGAAGGACTGTCTCTTCAGTGAGCGGTAACAGGCAAAGGGGACACTAAATGCAGAAGAATATAACTGGGTCACTTTCTTACACCACACACAAAATTTTTAATGGATGAATGATTTGAACATAAGACCTGAATCCATAAACCTCCAAGAAGACACAGGTACTAAGTCTATTGACATTAGTTTTGGCAAAGAGTCTTCAGATCGGACACCAAATGCAAAGGCAACAAAAGCAAAAATAAACAAGTGGAACAACATCAAACTGAAATCTTCCACACGGCAAAAGAAACCATCAAAAACTTAAAAGGCCTCTGACCCAATAAGAAAAACATATCTGCGAATCATATGTGTGAGAAGAGGCTAATATCCAAAATACACACAACACTCATACAAATAAAAAAAAACTATATAAAAAATGGGAGGAATATGTGAATAGATACTTTCCAAAGATGGCACACAGGTGCCAACAGACAGAAAAAGTTGTTCGACATCACTAATCATCGTCAGGGAAACATCAGTCAAACCCACAATCGGCTATCCTCTCACAACTGTTGTAATAGCAATTGTCCCAGAGACAGACACCAGGTGGGGTCAAGGGTGTGCAGACGAGGAAACACTGTGCACTGTTGGTGGGAATGGAAATTGGTGCAGCCACTGTGACAAATGGTATGGAGGTTCCTGAAAAAATAAATACAACTACCCCATGACCCAGTAATGGCTCTACTGAGTATTGATTTAAGAACACAAAAATGCTGCCTCAAAAAGACAGATGCACTCCCACGTTCACTGCAGCATTATTCACAAGAACCAGACATGGAAACACAGACCTTGGGGGCCTTATGCCAAGTAACTCAGACACAGAAAGACCAATACCAGATGCTCTCATGTACATTCAATGTGGAATAAACAAATACTGAACGCATAGATACTGAGAGCAGGTTGGTAGGTGCCAGATTCGGGGATGCGGTGGTAGAAAAGGGTGAAGATGGTCAAAGTCTCAATGTTTGAGTGAGAAAATCCTAGTCATGAAATGGTCTTTCAGGCATGGAGACTAAAACTAACCCCGCAGCATGGGGTATAGGTTTCCCTGCTCTTTGAAAGTACAGGGCTTCTGAGAAACCTTGCACAGCAGAAATGGTGTCAAGAAGGAATGACCATTAATTTACACGAACAATTAGACAGTGTGCTCAGACTCCAAAATTCCTTCTCTTTGGCTTTTCTTAGGCCTCAGCACACAAGTTTCTAACGGAGGCCCAGCATAAATGAAGATGAAGCACAGCAGAGGCTCACAGACACAATTCAAAGTGCTAGTGGCTGGAAGCGGAGAGCGGTTGACAGAGGAAGGAGCTGGTTGGGGTGCACGCCGCCTCGGTCGTGCTTCTCCCCAGAACAGATGCTGAACGCGATTCTCACTGTTCACCTTTTTTCATAAGATTGAAATCCTCTTCAGGTCTCTTCCTTTTACTGAAGCTGGGTAATAATGTAGTTCTTTCAAGAAAGCCCAGTATCTTACTGTGAACGTTTAAAAAGTGGGGGATACTTGTACTTGAGCATTGCTGAGGGAGGAGATGTGAAAGGTCCTCCCAGACACAAACCTCAGCAGATCCACTGGGAAAGGCACCTTCCTCAGCATGCTGAACACCGACTACCTCCTACCCCCTGAGAAACCCTCTCCTTCCTCTCGATCAGGACAACCCACAACACCTGAGAGTTACCCCAATTCCTCTGTTCTCCTGCTCCTAATAGCTAACCCATCAGCAAATCCTGTGAGCTCCATCTTCAAAATGGACCCAGAAGAGGTCTAACCACTCCATCCAAAGCCACCTGTCCGTTCCACGGTGCCTGAGTTCCTGGAAAACCTTCATCATTGACCTGCTTTGCCATCTTCAACCCTCTGTAATCTGTTCTCAACACTGTAGCCAGTATGGCCCAGTGAAACAGCTTCTCATGGGGTTATAGCCCTGGAATAGCTTTCTGTCACCCTCTTTCACCTCTCTAAGCTCATGTCCTAAGCTGTCTCCTGTGGCCACAGGGCCTTCTTGCTGCTCCTGGAAATAACTGGAATTCTCCTGCCCCAGAGCTTTTGCACATGCTTTCCCTTCTGTTAAGAATGCTCTTGATGTATTCTCACTCACCTTCGGAGAAGTCAGAATTGGAGTGACAGGGACAGAAGATGAGGCTGTGTGTGTTGGGTGAGGCTGGTGGCCCAGAAGAAGGTTCTCTGCCAGCTCTCTGCCTGTGCCTCACTTGTCCTCAGCCAGGAACTTGCACACAGCCCTCACCTGTCACAACTCTCACCCAGGAGACCACAGCCACCCCTGGAGCCCACCCTGTCCACACCCTGCTGCAGAATGCATTCAACACTCCTCTGGGACCCCTGTCAGCTTTACCCAGACCTGGAACTCCCCTATCTCCTGCAAAGCTCCCGGATTCCACCGTTTCTTCCAAAATCACACTGGCGCAAGGCTTTCATGAGAAAGCTATAACACTAACTAATGAAAGGTTCACACCTACTTTCCCCTTCTGTTGCCTTTCTCTCCACCTTCTTTCCTACCTGTGCAAATTGTAACATATCAGTGGAACATGAACATGCTCTGAGATCTGAATCTTTCATTGCAGCTTTCTGAGGACTCCTTATGTGATAAGAAACTAGTGTATCCTACAACAGGGTGTTTTACAACTCTCATCTATAGAATAGTACAGCCCAAATCACTACAATTTTATCTCACTCTTCATGAAGCAGAACACTTTTTCCTTTCTTCTTTTACTTAAATTCCAGTTAGTTCACATGCCATGGAATATTCGCTTCAGGGGTAGGATTTAGTGATTCCTCATCTGCATACAGTACCCGGTGCTCATCACAAGTGCCCTCCTTAATATCCCTCACCCATTTAACTCTTCCCCCCATGCCCCTGTCCTGCAGCAACACTCAGTTTGTTCTCCAAGGCTGAGTCTATTTCCTTGTTTGCCTCTCTCATCACCCCTCCACTCTGTTCATCTGTTTTCTTTCTGAAATTCCACAAGTGTGAGAGATAGGATATTTGTCTTTCCTCACTGATTTTGCTTGGCTTAATATACTCTAGATCCATCCACATCCTTGCAAATGGTAAGATTTCATTCTTTTTGAAGCTGGGTCATATTCCATTATATATATGTATCCCACATCTGCTTTATCCATTCATCAGTGCATGGACTTTGGGATTCTCTCCATAGATTGGCTACTGTGGACATTGCTGCTATAAACATCATGGTGCATGTTCCCCCTTTGAATCTGCATTTCTGTATCCTTTGGGTAAATACCTAGGAGAGCAATTGCCGGATCATGGGATTGTTCAATGTTTAACTTTTTGAGGAACCCCCACACTGTTTCCCAGACTGGCTGCACCACTTTGCATTGCCACCAACAGGATGGGAGGGTTCCCCTTTAAGCAGAACATTATCTGCCAGCAATTTCATAAGAGGAAACAAAACCTCTGGGAGATGCACCCAGGGTCAGGCAAGCAGTTGCAGACTTCACCCCAAGGCTCCTGACGCCAAGCCCCTTGAAGCCACCAGCATGCCACTATCCAAAAGAATTCCCAGACTCTCCTTCTGACTCTACCACCAAAGAAACTACAGAGAGAATATGGCACCTCAAAATATCGAGATAATACATTTAGTAAAACTAGAAAGTCAAGCTCAACTTTTAAACAGGAGCAGGCTGCTTTGGATAATTTTCAATTTTCCCTCCACCCTAATTTTATCTCTTCTGATGAATAAACTAATCAATGATGAAACATCACCTTTGTCAAATGACATCATCCAAGTCTGTATCAGATGAAAAAAAGCCACCTAACCCTAGATGCTGGCCACTCAACCATATCTTAGACCCAATTGAATAAACACTGTTAGATGAAGGAACAAATTAGATGTTACAAACAGGCACAGAGTGAATCTCACCTTCCCTTTCTAATAAAAGAGGGTTCCTAGGAAACAGATGGTCAAAATACATTTGTCAGCAATAAATGGACAGAAATTGTGATCCCCTGCAAAGTTCTACCTCCAGGGAAACTAAGTAATTCTTGCACCAAACCCAGAATGCTGACAGCTACTTCAATTTTACTTTGTGGCTCAACTAGAGAAAAGAGAAAAGCCCAGGAGGTTTTGGGATAATGAGAGGTTTTACCTCCAGCCCTGACATAGTTAGGACATTTTGCCAAACATTCCTGTGCTTTCTCTGAACACTGCGTCCTGTGACAAGCTGCCTCGCTGACTCCGATGCTGACGTTCAAACCTCGGGTGTCTTGGAGCCAGAGCAAAGAAGTGCTGTCAGCTGGGGAGAAGAAGGCACCTCTGACCTAAAGCCTGCACACCTGCTTTGGTTTCTGGGCAAAGAGGCAACACATACTTGTTGTTTACCAGTAATTATCTTCATTCTCAATAGACCAATGACCTTGCCTTTTCTGGAAAGCAGACTTACTCTTCTAAAGAAACCCTAAATTCGTCTATTCCCAATGCAACTAGAGTGGAACATTTATTTCTCACTTAAATAGAAAACACTGTTATTGTCGACACTGCATGAATGAACTTTTAAAAACATTTTAGAGAGAAAGGAAGAAACCTTTATTCAAACCCAAGTCAGGACAACTGTCTGGGAGACACAATCTTCACCAAGAAGGGAGTGCTCCGGGGAAGGAATATTTGGGGCAGGCTTATATATTTTTTTCTGTTTTGTTTTACATACAGAGTTACACACTACAGTGAGGATATTCTTAGATCCAGAAAGTGACAGATTCTTTCTTATGTTTTCAGTATGTACATGTCAATATGACCTTAATCTTACGGGAGCCAAAGATGTTCTTTATTTTTTCTTATCTTTATGTTGGCATTTTTGGTTATTGTTTTCTCCTCGAAGCAGATGTACAACATGTGCTTGGGGCAGAAATAGGGCCCATGCTTTTAGCTTTTGCCCAGTCATTTTGAGCCGGGTAAAATGTTAAAGGATAGCTTCCCTGGAAGCCCAGGATCAGGGCCCACAGATGATATAAGATAAAAATTACTTTCATCATTATAATTACTCCTAAATGGAGGAATTTGAGACAAAAGCACCTTTCACAAGAGTACCAAGAAATCAAAATGATACCCACGAAAGGCTGCCTGCTCCATGGTCAGCACAGGTAACAGAAGTGTTCACAGTCTCTGGACTCCTGCCCTTCTCCTGCCCAAATCTCTGAAGCACACAGACCACTTAAAATTAGAATTGTAGAACTGCTAGACAACTTAGAGACGTCTGGCACCATTCCCTTGGACTGCAGAATAAAACACAGTAGCTCGTTGTCACAAACTAATTTCAACATGAAGTGCCCCCTGGATGCAGTAAGTTCTTTCTCTGCAAATGTTGACTAATATAAGTCACAGTCATACCATATAAACACTACGATGGCTGGGAAGTCATCATAGGTAAGGCAATATTTTAGCCATGTTTGTAAGCATTGGCTCACTTTGTAGAAGAGGCTGAGCTGAGTGTTTTTAAACACTATTTCAGACCTGTTTTACAGCACCCTCTGAACATACCAGAGCCAGAATGGACTAAAAAAGATAGTTGGTTTCAGTAACTTTAATACCAGAAAAATATTATACTGTCTGTATTCCTAAGGATCTTTGAGTATCTTACCCAGAGGTCCTCCACTGAGATAATGATCTTAATGATCACCATGGGCAGAGGTGAAAAGGCCCGCTGAATTCGTTCCAGTTGTCCACATGACAAGAAAATCCTGATACTTGATAGGTTTCCAGATCGAGAAGACCAGAGTTAAGAGGAAGATAGTACCCTGTATGGAACAACAAGGGATTTGGAGTCAATTTGGGAATCCCACTTATGTTTCTGACACTAAAATCCTCTGTGACTCATATCATCCGAGTCCCTGTCTAACCACCTGAAAATGTGCCTAAAAATATCTACACCCTAGTTGAGAAGTTTAAGAGGCAGAATGCTACAAAGAGCCAGTATGATGTGTCTCAAGAACAGGTGCTCAGGAAGCCATAATTGCTATTGGGTCTATTTCTTTTCAGAAGAAAGAACACATGTTGAATCCATATTTCGAATAGATGACTCACCAGATGATTTTCAAACCTGAAGGAAGGCCAAGAAGTCACTCTTGTGTCATAGTTCACTCAGAAATCATGTTGTTGGACTGGTGAGGATGATACGATAGCAACGTCATCACTAAGAGTGGGAAGCTTCTAATTTCCATACGGCCATGTTGACCCCCTTAGCTCAGAGCCACCTGAATGGGCAGCTGGGGAGGGGGCACCATCATCACTATGAGTGGGGAGCTTCCCATTTCCATATGGCCATGTTGACCCCCTTAGCTCAGGGCCACCAGATAGGACAGCTGAGGGGCACCACAGGCCAAGGCTGCCAGGTGTGGCTGGGGCAGGAAGAACTCTGACTTAAGGCTCAACTCCTGTCTAGGTTATTATAATGCTCTTCACAAAGAAAGTGCCATTGTGTGTGAGCCCTCATGTAGAAAAGTTTCAGAATTTCCATTGAGATTCCCTCTCTGACCTTTAGGATATGTAGCAAAGTTCCATTTAATTTTAAACATTGAAGGACTTCTTGATTTTCTTTTCGCTATGACTGTGGCTCAATTCCCCTGTGGTCTAAGAATAGAATCTAGTTAATTTCAGGGTTTAACATTTGTAGACTTGATTCTTGGCCCCACCTATCATCTATTTGGGTAAAGAGTCTATGACCACTTGAAAATAATGTATTCTGCACTTATTATGGAATGTTCCCTATATGTCAATTAGGTCACATTTGTTACCAATGTTTTGTCTGCTTTTTCTTTCAGATATTGAGAAAGGTATATTAAAATCTTCAAACAATCCTGCTCTATTCAACGTTGCATCAGAGAATCTACCAGTGTTAGAAGGCAAGAGAAACAAAAAGTATAAGAATTGAGGGGATAAATGTGACTATTCACAGATAATACAATTGTGTACATAGAAAATCCAAAACAGTCTATAAATACCCTATTAGAATTAAAAATGTAATTTATAAATTTGAGATGGATTGTAGCTTCCCATTGGACAGTTTCTGAAAGAAAACGTAGAACCTGTCAATCTTGGGGTAAGACATAGTGTGCAATAACCATTGAGAAGAATTCAGTGGGACTTCATAAAAATGTGACATTTCTCCTCATCTTATGACCATAAGAAAATGAAAAAGTGAACCGCAGGCTGGGAAGTAAAGATTTGCAATACACACACTGACAAAGACTTGTCAATTAAGAATTCCTGCTCATCAACCATAGAAAGTCTATTTATAAACGAATACTTCACAAAAGATTGACTGATGGCCAATAACAACAGGAAAGGGTGCTCTACAGTATTATTTTAAGGAAGAGTAAGGCCTTTCCTAAAATGAAAACATACACACAAACTAGTATTCCCTAGATGGATGACGTCCTTATTTCTGAGGACAGCTTGAAGAACAGACTAGCATCAAAGTAAAGTGATGGAATTCCTGACACTCAGAGGATGGACAATTGACCTCAAACTACAGTACAATTTCTAGGCAGCATTCGGTCCTCTGAAGGCAGACAACTACCACACCCCTTCCTACACCACACAGGTTGCTTCCCAACCCCTACCATAAAAGAAGAACATGAGAAACAGATAGGACTAGTAGGAAATAGCAAAAATCACATGTGGGGATTATCCTGAAACACACTGATCACATAACTAGTGTAAGGAAGTGTAGGGAACTGACAAGGACAGAGACTCAAGAGGTACTTCTTTGGGAAATGCTGTCTGAAATCATCACACCTTGGTACCAGCTAATGAGGGCTCTGACCATACCCTAGGGTTTGCTCACAAGGGTCTGCAACACCATCGCTGAGGACTTCAAGACCTCAAAGCTTGCCTGATTGACTATTGAACTAAGAGATTCCCATGTTCTGAAAACAGATACCAACTCATTGAAAGGTTCACCTGGGCTCTCTCGGAGGCCCTACAAGAAGCTGAACCATTCACTGAAAATCAATTACACACACACACACACACACACACACACACACACACACACACCTGTCATTTCACCAATTACTTAAACATTCAAGGTTCTTCCTAACTTTTCTTTTACACATTGATATTTATACTCACATGAAATGTCATCATTTCTAATGAACACTGCTGTCAAAATAGAGATCCATTGACACAATATTCACAAAATGAAACTTCCCTGCTGTAATTTTCAATATAGCATTTTTTAAAGATCATACATATTTTAGGTTTTTGGTAACTTATAAAGGAGAAGATCAGCATTGAAAAACTCTGAATACTTGACAATGAGTTTTAAGCCTAGAGAACAAAAATTGTCCAATTTCATAGATAATAAGGAACCAAAGGGAAAGCATGGACGCTGTAGTCGAATAATTTTACACATATGTATCCTCTCTTATTCTACTACTGAGGGGCGTGTTTTATTACCACTATGAATGCATCAATTGTCTTCCACGTGCACCTTCACAGGTATAATGAATTACTACAGTAGAATGAAATGTCTGGGAACTACTTGGCGGCATCTATAATGAACAATGAAATTTTGATCTTATATTTGGTGAACTTCCACTGTCTGTCCCTTTAGACAATGGACCCTAAACAGAAGGGGGAATGAACCACGAGCGACTATGGACTCTGGGAAACAAACTGAGGACTTCAGAGGGAAGAGGGGTGGGGGATTTGGATGGGCCAGTGATGGGTATTAAGGAAGGTACATATTGCATGGAGCACTGGGTGTTATATGCAAATAATGAATCACGGAACACTACATCAAAATCTAAGGAAATACTGTATAGTGACTAACATATCATAATAAAAAATTATTATTAGAAAAAAATTAAAGGTAAAAAAAAACCAATACAGCTTCTCTGTTTCAAGAACAATCACAATTGAGAAAAAACTAACTTCCAATCCCTAAAGCAAAACACAGACCAAGTTCCATTTCACTCCCCTTTATTCACATTCTCTGTGGGTTCTAAGCTATTTCCCTACCTCCTTTCCTGCTGAGCAGGGAGCCTCGGCTCGATCCCAGAACCCTGGGATCATAACCTGAGCCAAAGGCACATGCTTAACTGGCTGAGCAAGCCAGGAGCCCCAGCTCCATGTTTTTCTTAAGCAAAAGGACACTTTCTCACAATGCCTTCACATGACTTCACATGGTACCAGAGACCTGCATTTGCTTCTAGGAGGTTGCAGATGAAGGCAATTGCAAACTCTTACAGTGGTTTATCAAATACAGTGACCTGCCTGGTGACAGTGAAACCCTTATGAGCCCACAAGAGGGTGCTGTGACACTCAGCTGTGGCTGGGCTGGCACAGAGAACCAAATCCATTTCCCTGCCTGATGTCTGTGAGGAACAGACCCTGCCACTGAGCTGTCCAGAGATGGCCATCCTCACGGAGGATGAGGATAAAGGACAATGCCTGAGGAGACCTCATCTGTCTCTTTTATCTTTTCATATTTTCGACAGTGGACAAATCACTGCCTAGGAGTCCCCAACTACCTTAGTATCATCTGTGAATGGCCAAGAGGTTTTACAAAACACTTAAGATTTTGACCTCACAAATGCCTACAACCACTTACCATAGGGATTCAACATTAAGCAAAGATACTGTTCGTTGGAAGAGAGGTCCTGCCCACTGTTGTTTCTCACTTATATGCTCATCTTCCTTACCTCATGGTAACATAACCACCTTGATTCCTGCTGCCGTCTTCAGGAAGGCTGATGTGACTTGTCGGGCATTACTCTGACATCGTTCTTTCTTAGCAATAAGATGTGGACATTTCCCTAGTCCTACACACCCAAAGTTGAATCGGAATCAGGATTGAGGAGGCTGATGAGAGTTGAAGGTGTTTTCCTGTACAGGGTGGTTTATTACCAATAAGGATGGGTCAGAGTCCTCGAAATTCCAGAACCTTTTCATTAATGCTTCCTACTTGTGAAAGATGATGTACATTGGTCTTTCCCTGTATAGTGTGGTGACTCAGAGAAAAGTGCTTAGCCCTTTCGTCAGACTTCCACGACCACCTTGGGGCTGGCTTCCATATTCAGAAGGATGATGTTAGGGCTAAGAGCGTTCCTGTACACTGTTATTTCTTACAGATAAGTGTATGGCATTTTTGTTACATTGCCAGAACCACTTAGCGCGGGCTTGCCGGCCTCCTGGGGACGAACCCTAACCCTAGGTCGGCCCCCGAGGGGCCTCTCCCAAGGGGCCTGGCACCACAAAGCCAGGGATTGGGGATCCCCGAGCCCAGCGCCGGAGTCACCCTGCCACCCCACAGCAACCCGGGTTGCTAGGGGGGCCGCCAGTCTTTCAGGGCGAGAGAACGGGCAGGGCCCACCAAGCCCCCAGCGACTTTTGAAGTCCCCCCGCGCCAAAATGCTTGGGTCCACACTCCCTCTCGCCAGTGCCCTCACCTCGGCCTGCCCCTACGCCTGCCGCAGAGCTGGGGGAACGGGCCTGCTGCACTCCTGGGGGCTAACACTTACCCTAGGTCGGTCCCTGAGGTGCCCCTCCCAAGGAGCCTGGCACCTCAATGCCGGGGATTTGGGAACCCCGAGCCCCAGTGCTGGACTCACTCTGCCACCCCCAAGCTCCCAGGGCGCTAGGGTCGTTGCCAGTCATTCAGGAAGGGAGAACGGGCAGGGCCCTCTGATCTGCCTGCGACCTTCAAAGACCCCCCATGCAAAAACTCTGGCTCCCACTCTCCTGCTCGCCAGCACCCTAACCTCGGCCCACCCCTAAGCTCGCTGCAGAGCTGGTGGATCAGGCCTGCTGGCTTCCTGGGGGCTAACCCTATCCCTTGGTCGCCCTCAAATGGCCCCTCCCAAGTGGCCTGGCGCTGCATGCCAGGGATTGGGGACTCCCAAGTCCCAGTGCCGGACGCACCCTGCCGCCCCACCACCACGTGGGGCACTAGGGGCTTCGCCAGTCCTTCAGGGCAACAGAACGGGCAGGACCCTCCGAGTCACCTGTGACCTTCGAAGGCACCCCGAGCCAAAGCCAAAATGCTCTGGCCCACGCTCCCGCTCGCCAGCGCCCTCACCTCGGCCTGCCCCTCCACTCGCCCCACAGCTGGTGGAGCAAGCCTGCCAGCCTCCTGTGCGCTAACCCTAACCCTAGGGCGGCGCCGAAGAGGCCGGGTACCGCAACGCCAGGGATGGGGTGCCCCCGAGCCCCTGCACCGGACTCAACTTGCCACCACCCGGCCACCCAGTTTGCTAGGGGCGCCGTGCGTCATTCAGGGCAGGAGAATGGGCAGGGCCCTCCGAGCCTTCTGCGACCTTTGAAGCCCCCCATGCCAAAACGCTTGGGCCCACACTCCTTCTCACCAGCGCCCTCATCTCGGCCTGCCCCTCCGCTCGCCTGACAGCCGGCTGATCAGGCCTGCCGGCCTCCTGTGGGCTAACACTATCACTAGGGCGGCCCCCGAGGGGCCCCTCCCAAGGGGCCTGGCACCGCAAAGCTGGGGATTTGGGACCACAGAGCCCCAACGTTAGATTCAACCTGCCGCCCTGCCACTACCCGGGCCGCTAGGGGCGCCGCCGGTCATTCAGGGCGGAAGAATGGGAAGGGCCTTTCGAGCCCCCGGCCACCTTTGAAGGCCCCCCATGCCAAAACGCTTGGGCACACGCTCCCGCTCTCCAGCGCCCACACCTCGGCCTGCCCCTCCGCTCGCTGCACAGCCGGCGGATCGGGCCTCTGGCCCCCTGGGGGCTAACCCTAAACCTAGGTCGGCCCTCGAGGGGCTCATCCGATGGGGCCTGGCGCCACGTCTCTGATTGCTGAACCCCGAGCTGCAGCGCCAGACTCACTGTGCTGCCCCACCGACACCCGGGCCGCTAGCGGCGCCGCCGGTCATTCAGGGCGTGAGAACGGGCAGGGCCCTCCAAGCCCCAGACGACCTTCAAAGGTACCTCCGCCAAAATGCTTCAGCCCACACTCCCGCTCGCCAGCGCCCTCACCTCGGCCCGTCCCTCCACTCGCCACACAACTGGCAGATCGGGCCTGCCGGCCTCCTGGGGGCTAATCCTAATCCTAGGTCAGCCCCCGAGGAGCCCCTCCCAAGGGGCCTAGAGCCGCAAAGCCGGGGATTGGGGACCCCTGAGCCCCAGTGTCAGACTCACCCTGCCGGACCGCCGCCACCCGGGCCACTATGGGCGCCACTGGTCACTCAGGGCGGGAGAACGGGCAGGGCCCTCCGAGCCCCTGGCGACTTTCGAAGGTCCCCCGCACCAAAACGCTTGGGCCCGGGCTCACTCTCTCCAGCGCCCTCACATCGGCCCGTCCCTCCGTTCGCCACACAGCCAGCGGATCGGGCCTACCGGCCTCCTGGGGGTTAACCCTAAGCCTAGGTCGGCCCCCGAGGGGCACCTCCCAAGGGGCCTGGCACCACAACACCGGGGATTGGGGACCCCAGAGCCCCAGTGTTGGACTCAACCTGCCACCCCGCCGCCACCCGGGCCAGTAGGGGCGCTGCCGGTCATTCAGGGCGGAGGAATGTGAAGGGCCCTCCGAGCCACCTGAGACCTTCGAAGGCCCCCCGCGCCAAAACACTTGGGCCCACGCTCCCGCTAGTCAGTGCCCTCACTTCGGCCCGCCCCTCTGCTCGCCGCACAGCTGGCAGATCGGGCCTGCCGGCTTCCTGGGGGCTAACCCTAACCCTAGGTCGGCCCCCGAGTGGTCCATTCCAAGGAGCCTGGCAGCGCAACACCGGGGATTGCGAACCCCCGAGCCCCAGCGCTGGACTCATCCTGCCGCCCCGCCGCCACCCAGCTGCTAGGGGCACCGCAGGATATTCAGTGCGGGAGAAGGGACAGGGCCCTCGGAGTCCCTGTCGTCCTTCGAAGGCCCACCAAGCCAAAACGCTTGGGCCCACGCTCCGGCTCGCCAGCGCCTTCACCTCCGCGCCCCTCCGCTCACCGCACAACTGGCGGATCGGGCCTGATGGCCTCCTGGGGGCTGACACTAACCCTAGGTCGGCTCCCGAGGGGCCCCTCCCAAGGGGTCTGGCATGGCAAAGCCAGAGATTGGGACCCCCGAGCCCCAGCCAGGACTCACCTTGCTGTCCCGCTGCCACCTGGACCGCTAGGGGCACCGCCGGTCATTCAGAGCGGGAGAACAAGCGGGGCTCTCCTAGCCCACGATGACATTCGAAGGAGCCCCGTGCCAAAATGCTTGGGCCCACGGTCCCATTCGCCAGTGCCCTCACTTCGGCCCGCCCCTCCCCTCGCCCCACAGCCGGCAGATCGGGCCTGCCGGCCTCCTGGGGGCTAACCCTAACCCTAGGTTGGCCCCGGAGGGGCTCGTACGATGGGGCCTGGCGCCACAACGTGTCTGATTGCTGACCCCCAAGCCGCAGCGCCAGACTCACCTTGCCGCCCCGCCAACACCCAGGCCACTAGCGGCGCCACTGATCATTCAGGGTGTGAGAACAGGCAGGGCCTTCTAAGCCCCGGATGGCCTTCGAAGGCACCCCGCGCCAAAACGCTTGGGCCCACGATCACGCTTGCCTGTGCCCTCAGCTCGGCCTGCCCCTCCACTCGCTGCACAGATGGAGGATCTGGGCTGCTGGCCTCCAGGGG
The DNA here is from genome assembly GCF_024610735.1 of Ursus americanus. Classification (NCBI taxonomy): domain Eukaryota; kingdom Metazoa; phylum Chordata; class Mammalia; order Carnivora; family Ursidae; genus Ursus; species Ursus americanus. The sequence continues at coordinate 48,562,696 of NC_142149.1, read as the reverse complement.
GCTAACCCTAACCCTAGGTTGGCCCCCAAGGAGCCCCTCCCAAGGGGCCTGGCCTTGCAACGCAGGGATTGCGAACCCCCGAACCCGAGCTCAGAACACACCATGCCGCCCCGCCGCCACCCGGCCCGCTAGGGGCGCCGCCGGTCATTCAGGGCGGGAGAATGGGTAGGTCCCTCCAAGCCCCTGGCGAACTTCAAAGTCTCCCCGCGCCAAAACGCTTGGGCCCACGCTCCCGCTCGCCAACGCTTCACCTCGGCCCACCCCTCCGATCGCCACGCAGCCGGGGGATCAGGCCTGCCAGCATATTTGGGACTAACCCTAACACTAGGTCGGCCCCTGAGGGGCCCTTCCCAAGGGGCCTGGCCCACAACATCAGGGATTCGGACCCCCGAGCCCCAGCGCCGGACTCACCCTGCGGCTCAACTGCCACCCAAGCCGCTAGGGGCTCCGCCGGTCATTCAGGGCGGGAGAACGGGCAGGGCCCTCCAAGTCCCCAGCGACTTTCGAATGCACCCCACGCCAAAACCCTTTGGCCCACGCTCCCGCTCGCCAGCACCCTTACCTCGGCCCGCCCCTCCGCTCACCTCACAGCTGCTGGATCGGAACTGCCGGCCTCCTGGGGGCTCACCCTTACCCTAGGACGGGCCCGGAGCTGCCCCTCCCAAAGGGCCTGGTGTCGCAATGCCGGGGAGTGGGGACCCCCGAGCCCCAGCGCCGGACTCACCCTGCCGCCCCACTGACACCCAGTCCGCTAGGGGTGCCACTGGTCATTCAGGGTGGGAGAACGGACAGGGCCCTCCGAGCCCGCGGCGACATTCGAAGGCCTCCCCATCCAAAACGCTTGAGCCCACGCTCCCGCCCCTCAGCGCCCTCACCTCGGCCTGACCCTCCGCTTGCCGGAGAGCTGGCAGATGAAGCCTGCCCTCCTCCTGGTGACTACCCATATGCCCTAGGTGGGCCCCTGAGGGGCCTGTCCGAACGGGCCTGGCACCGCAATGCCTGGGATTGGGGACCCCCGAGCCCCACCGCCGGACTCACCGTGTCACCCCGCCGCCACCCGGGCCGCTAGGGGCGCCGCCAGTCATTCAGGGAGCGAGAACAGGCAGGGCCCTCCGATCCCCTGGCGATCTTCGAAGGCAACCTGCGCCAAAATGCTTGGGTCCACGCTCCCGCTCACCAATGCCCTCACCTAAGCCCACCCCTCCGCTCGCTGCACAGCTGGCAGATTGGGCCTAACAGGCTCTTGGGGGATAACCCTAACCCTAGGTCGGCCCCCAAGGGAATCTCCCAAGGGGCCTGGCTGCCCAACGCCAGGGATTGGGACTCCCAAGCCCCAGCGCCGGACTCACACGGCCGCCGCGATGCCACCGGGCTGCTAGGGGTGCCGCTGGTCATTCAGGGTGGCAGAACGGGCAAGCCCTTCCGAGCCACCTGCGACCTTCGAAGGACCCCCGCACCAAAATGCTTGGGTCCACGCTCCCACTCGCCAGCGCCCTCACCTCGGCCCGCCCCTCCACTCGTCACACAGCTGGTGGATCGGGCCTGCCTGCCTCCTGGGTGCTAACCCTAACCCTTGGTCGGCCCCCGATGGGCCCCTCCCAAGGGGCCTGGTGCCACAATACAGGGATTGGGGACACCGAGCCCCAGAGCCAAACTCACGCTGCTGCCCCGCCGTCATCCGGGCCGCTAGGGGTGCCACAGGTCATTCAGAGCGGGAGAACGGGTAGGGCCCTCCGAGCCCCTGGCGAACTTCGAAGGCCCCCCGCGCCAAAACGCTTAGGACTATGCTCCCGCTCTCCAGCGCCTGCCCCTCGGCCCGCCCCTCCGCTTGCCACACAGCTGGCGGATTGTGCCTGCCAGCCTCCTGGGGGCTAACCCTAACCCTAGGTCGGACCCGAGGGGCCCCTCCCAAGGGGCTTGGCGCCTCAATGTCGGGGATTGGGGACCCCCGAGCCCCAGGGCCCAACTCAACCTACTGCCCCTCCGCCACCCGGGCTGCTTGGGGCGGCGCCGGTCATTCAGGGCGGGAGAATGGGCAGGGCCCTCCGAGCCCCCGGCGACCTTCAAAGGCCATCTGCGCCAAAACGCTTGGGCCCACGCTCCTTTTCGCCACCGCCGTCACCTCGGCTAGCCCCTCCGCTCACCGCACATACGGCAGATCGGGCCTGCTGGCATCCTTTAGGCTAACCCTACCCTAGGTCGGCCCCCGAGAGACCACTCCCAAGCGCCTGGCGCTGCCATGCCGGGGTTTGGGGACCCGCGAGCACTTGTTGCGGGCTCACCCTGCCGCCCCTCCACGACCCAGCCTGCTAGGAGCAATGTCCTCATGGGGCGTGAAAATGGGCAGGGCCCTCCGAGCCCCCGGCGAATGTCCAAGGCCTCCTGCACCAAAACGCTTGGGCCAACGCTACCACTCACCAGCGCCCTCACTTCGGACCGTCCCTCCACTCTCTGCACAGCTGGTGGATCGGGCCTGCCATTCTCCTGGGGGCTAACCCTAACCCTAGGTCGGTCTCAGAGGGGACCGTCCCAAGGGGTCTGGCACTGCCACGCCGGGGATTGGGGACCCCCGAGCCACAACACCAGATGCACCCTGCCACTCCGCCGCCACCCGGGCCGCTAGGGGCGCCACCGGTCATTCGGGGCTGGAGAACATGCAGAGCCTTCCGAGCCACCCTCGAACTTCGAAGGCCCCTGTGCCAAAACACCTGGGACCATGCTCCCGCTCGCCAGAGCCCTCACCTTGGCCCACCACTCCGTAATCCGCTCAGCCGGTGGATGGGGCCTGCCGGCCTCCTTTGGGCTAACCCTAACCCCAGGTCGGCTCACGAGGGGCCCCTCCCAAGGGGCCTGGCGCTGCCACGCCAGGGATTGGGGACCCCCGAGCACCAGGGCCGAACTCACCCTGCCGCCCCCCTGCGACCCGGCCCGCTAGGGGCACCTTCCTCCTTCAGGGCGGGAGATCGGGCAGGGCCCTACGAGCCCCTGGCAACCTTCGAAGGCCCCCCGCGCCAAAACTATTGGGCCCAAGCTCCTGTTCGCCAGTGCCCTCACGTCGGCCCATCCTCCGCTCATCACACAGCTGGCGGAAAGGGCCTGCCGGCCTCCTGGGGGCTAACCCTAAACCTAGGTTGGCCCCCAAGGGGCCCCTCCCAAGGTGCCTGGCACCACCACGCCTGGGATTGGGGTCCCCCAAGCCCCCTCGCCTGACTCACCCTGCCGCCCCGCCGCCACCCGGGCCGCTAGGGGCGCCGCCGTTCATTCAGGGCGTTAGAACGGGCAGGGCTCTCCGAGCCCCCTGCAATCTTTGAAACCCTCTCGCCAAAACGCTTGGGCCCACACTCCCACTTGCCAGTGCATTCACGTCGACCTGTCCTTCGGCTCGCAGTACAGCCTACGGATAGGTCCTGCCGGCCTCCTGGAGCTAACACAAACCCTACGTCGGTGCCCGAGGGGCCCCTCCCAAGGGGCCTGGCTCTGCCATGCCGGGGCTCAGGGACCCCCGAGCCCCCGCGGCAGTCTCACCCTGCCACCGCGCCGTGACCTGGCACACTTGGGGCGCTGTCCTCATTCAGGTGGGAGAACGGGCAGGGCCCTCAGAGCCCCGGGCGACATTCGAAGACCCCCGCGCCAAAACGCTTGGGCCCACGGTCCAGCTCGCCAGCGCCCTCACCTAGGCCAGCCCCTCCGCACACCGCACATGTGGCGGATCGGGCCTGCCAGCTTCCTGGGGGCTAACCCAAACCCTACATCAGCCCCCAAGGGGCCCCTCCCAATGGGCCTGGCACCGCCACGCCGGGGATTGGGGACCCCAGATCCCCAGCTCTGGAGCCACCCTACCGCCCCGCCTCCACCCGGGCCGTTAGGGGTGCTGCCAGTCATTCAGGGCGGGAGAACGGGCAGGGCCCTCCGAGCCCCCGGCGACCTTCGAAGGCCACCCTTGCCAAAATACTTGGGCCCATGCTCCCGCTCGCCAACACCCTCAACTCGGCCCGCCCCTCCACTCGCCGCACAGCCAGCGGATCGGACCTGCCGGCCTCCTGGGGGCTAACCCTAAACCTAAGTCAGCCCCCGAGGGGCCTCTCCCAAGGTGCCTGGCGCCACAACGCCGGGGTTTCGTGTCCCCCGAGCCCCATTGCCAGACTCACCCTCCCGCCCCGCTGCCACCCGGGCCACCAGGGTCCCCGCCGGTCATTAAGGGCGGGAGAACAAGCAGGGCCCTCCGAGCCAACGGCGACCTTCGAAGGCCCCCATGCGAAAACACTCGGGCCCACGCTCCCGCTCGCCAGAACCCTCACTCCAGCCCGCCACATCACTCGCCGTACAGCGGGCAGATCGGGGCTGCTGGCCTCCGGGGGGATAACTCTAAGCCTAGGTCGGCACCCAAGGGGCCCCTCCCAAGGGGCCTGGCACCGCCATGCCAGGGATTGGGGACTCCCGAGCCCCAGTGCCGGACTCACCGTACCGCCTCACTGTGACCCGGCCCGCTAGGGGCAACGTCCTCATTCAGGGCGGGAGATCGGGCAGGGCCCTCCGAGTCCCCAGCGACCTTTGAACCCCCCCCACGCAAAAACGCTTGGGCCCATGCTCCCGCTCGCCAGCAACCTCACCTCTGCCCGACCATCCACTCGCTGCACAGCTGGCAGATCCGGCCTGCTGGCCTCCTGGAGGCTAACCCAAACCCTAAGTCAGGCCCGAGGGACACCTCCCAAGGGGTCTGGTGCCGAAACGCCAGGGATTGGGGATTCCTGAGCCCCAGCACTGGACTCACCCTGCCGCCCCTCTGCAACCCGAGCCGCTAGGTGCGCCATCGGGCTTTCAGCGCAGTAGAACCCGAAGTGCACTCTGAACCCCCGGTGACTTTCGAATGCCCCCACGCCAAAACGCTTGGGCCCACGCTCCCGCTCTACAGTGCCCTCACCTCGGCCTGCCCCACTGCTCGCTACACAGCTGGCGGATCAGGTCTGCCGTCCTCTTGGGGGCTAACACTAACGCTGGTTCGGACCCCGAGGGCCCTTCCCAAGGGGCCTGGCGCCCCAACGCCGATTATTGGGGACCCCCGCGCCCCAGCGCCGGACTTACCATGCCGCCCCACCGCAACCCGGGCCACTAGGGGCATCGCCGGTCATTCAGGTCGGGAGAACGGGCAAGGCCTTCCGAGCCCCCAGGGACTTTCGAAGGCCTCCCGCGCCAAAAGGCTGGGCCCACGCCCCCGTACGCCAGCGCCCTCACCTCGGTGCGCCGCTCTGCTCACAGCACAGCCAGCGGATGAGGCCTGCCAGCTTCCTGGGGGCTAACCCTAAACCTAGGTTGGCCCCCGATGGGCCCCTCCCAAGGAGCCTGGAGCTGCAAGGCCTGGGATTGGGGACCCCCGAGTCCCAGCACCGGACTCACCCGGCCACCCCACCACAACCCAGGGCACCAGGGGCGCAGCTGGTTACTCAGGGCGGTAGAATGGGCAGGGCCCTCCAAGCCCCCGGCAACTTTTGAAGGCCCCCCACGCCAAAACGCTTGGGCCCATGCTCCCACTCACCAGCGCCCTCACCTCAGCCCGCACCACCGTCGCCACACAGCCGGCGGATCGGGCCTGCCAGTGCCCTGGGGGATAACCCTAACTCTAGGTCGGCGCCCGAGGGGCCCCTCCCAAGGGGCCTGGCACCACAACGACAGAGATTGGGGACCCCCGAGCCCCAACTCTGAACACACCCTACAGCCCCGCCGTCACCTGGCCCGCTAGGGGCGCCGCAGGTCATTCAGGGCGGGAGAACGGGCAGGGTCCTTCCGAGCCCCCGGCGAACTTCGAAGGCCCCCTCGCCAAAACGCTTGGGCCCACGCTCCTGCTTGCCAGCGCCCTGACCTCGGCCCGCCACTCCCCTCACTGCACAGCTGGTGTATCGGGCCTGATGGCCTCCTTTGAGCTAACCCTAACCCTAGGTCAGCCCCTGAGGTTCCCCCCCAAGTGCCTGGAGCCGCCACACCGGGGATTGGGAACCCCTGTGCCCCAGCTCCAGACTCACCCTGCTGCCACCATGGCCGCTAGAGGCGCCGCCGGTCATTCAGGGTGGGAGAACTGGCAAGGCCCTCCGAGCCCCTGGCGAACATCCAAGGCCTCCCGCACCAAAACGCTTGGGCCAAGCTACCACTCACCAGCGCCCTCACGTCGGCCAGCCCTTCCACTCTCTGAACAGCTGGCGGATCGGGCCTGCAATCCTCCTGGGGGCTAACCCTAACCCTAGGTCGGCCCCAGAGGGGCCCGTCCCAAGGGGCCTGGCACTGCCACGCCAGGGATTGGGGACACCTGAGCCGCAACACCAGACGCACCCTGCCGCCCCGCCGCCACCAGGGCCGCTAGGGGCGCCGCCGGTCATTCCCGGCTGGAGAACGTGCAGAGCCTTCCGAGCCACCCTCGATCTTCGAAGGCCCCCATGCCAAAACGCCTGGGCCCACGCTCCTGCTCTCCAGCACCTTTACCTCAGCCTGCCCCTCTGCACGCCGCACAGCTGGCAGATCGGGCCTGCCGGCCTCCTGGGGGCTAACACAAACCCTATGTCAGCCCCCGAGGTGCCCCTCCCAAGGGGCGTGGAACCGCCATGCCCCTGCTTGGGGACCCCCAAGCACCAGCGCCGAACTCACCCTGCCGCCCTGCAGCCACCCGGGCTGCTAGGGGCGCCGACACTCATTCAGGGCGGGAGAACAGTCAGGGACCTCTGAGCCCCCGGCGACCTTGGAAGGCCCCCCGTGCAAAAACACTTGGGCCCATGCTCCCGCTAGCCAGAGCCCTCACCTTGGCCTGCCACTCCATAATCCGCACAGCCGGTGGATGGGGCTTGCTGGCCTCCATTGAGCTAACCCTAACGCTAGGTCGGCACCCAAGGGACCACTCCCAAGTGCCCGGCGCTGCCACGCCGGGGATTGGGGACCCCCGAGCCCCAGCTCCAGACTCACCCTGCTGGCCCACCACCACACCGGCCGCTAGGGGAGCCACCGGTCTTTCAAGGAGGGAGAACGGGCAGGGCCTTCCGAGCCCCCGGTGACATTCGAAGGCCCCCTGTGCCAAAATGCTTGGGCCCACGCTCCCGGTCGCCAGCGTGCTCACCTCAGCCCACCCCTCGCTCGCCGCACAGCCGGCAGATCGGGTCTGCTGGCCTCCTGGGGGCTAAACCTTCCCTAGGTCAGCTCACCAGAGGCCCCTTCCAAGGGGCCTGGCGCTGCCACGCTGGTGATTGGGGACCCCCGAGCCAAACCGCTGGACACACCCTGCCACCCCACCGACACCCAGGCCGCTAGGGGCGCCACCGGTCATCTAGGTTGGAGAACGGGCAGGGCCCTCCAAGCCCCCGGTGACATTCGAAGGCCCCCCCACGCCAAAATGCTTTGGCCCACGCTTCTGCTCACCAATGCCCTCACCTTGGCCAGCCCCTCCGCAAGCTGCACAACCAGCGGATAGGGCCTGGCGGCCTCCTGGGGTCTAACCCTAACCCTAGGTTGGCTGTCGAGGGGCCCCTCCCAAGGGGTCTGGCACCACCACGCCGGGGATTGGGAACCCCCGAGCACCAGTGCCGGACTCACCCTGGTGCCCTGCGAAGACCTGGCTTGCTAGGGTCACCGTCCTCATTCAGAGTGGGAGAACTTGCAGGGCCCTCCGTGCCCCCTGAGACCTTCAAAGGCAACGTGCGCCAAAACGCTTGGGCCCCCGCTCCTGATCACCATTGCCCTCACCTGGGCCCCACCCTCCGCTCACCACACAGCCAGTGGATCGGGCCTGCCAGCCTCCTGGGGGCTAACCCTAACCCTAATTCAGCCCCTGAGGAGCCCCTCCCAAGGGGACTGGCGCCATCACTCTGGGGATTGGGGACAATCGAGCCCCAGCGCCAGACTTTCACTGCCACCCCCGCCGCCACCCGGGCTGCTAGGGGCGCCGCCGGTCCTTCAGGGCAGAGGAAGGGGCAGGGCCCTCTGAGCCCCCGGTGACCTTCGAAGGCCCCTGCGCCAAAACGCTTGGGCCCACGCTCCTGCTCGCCAGCGCGCTCACCTCAGCCCTCCACTCTGCTCGCAACACAGTTGGCGGATCGGGCCTGCCGGCCTCCTGGGCGCTAACCCTAACCCTAGGACAGCCCCTGAAGCTCCCTTCCTAAGGGGTCTGGAGCCGCAACGCCAGGGATTGGGGACCCCCAGGCCCCAGCGCCAGTTGCACGCTGCCGCCCCGCCCCACACGGGCCGCTAGGGGCGCCGCCATTCATTCAGGGTGGGAGAAGTGGAGGGCCCTCCGAACCCCTACAGACATTCGAAGGCACACCAAACCAAAACGCTTGGGCCCAGGCTCATGTTCACCAGCACCCTCACCTCGCCCCAACTATCCCCTCGACGCACAGGTGGTGTATCGGGCCTGCGGTGCTCCTGGAGACTAACCCTAACCATACATCAGCCCCCGAGGAGCCCTTCCCAAGGGGCCTGGCGTCGCAACTCTGGGGATGGGGATCCCGAGCCCATGTGCCTGACTCACCCTGCTGCCCTTCAGCCACCCGAGCCACTAGAGGCCCCGCTGGTCAATCAGGGCAGGAGATTGGGCAGGGCCCTCTGAGCCCACGCTGACCTTTGAAGGCTCCCCGCGCAAAAACGTTGGCTCCCAGGATCCTGCTCACCAGCGCCCTCACCTAGGCCCACCCCACCGCTTGCTTCAGAGCCGGTGGATAGGGCCTGCCGGGCTCCTGGCAGCTAATCAAAACCCTAGGTCGGCCCTGTGGGGACATCCCAAGGGGCCTGGCTCTGCAATTCTGGGGATTGGTGTCTCAGAGCCCCAGAGCCAGAGTCACCCTGCCGCACTGTACCCACCCGGGTCACTAGGGGAGCTGTCGGTCATAGAGAGCTAGAGAAGGGCAGGGCCATCTGAGCCACAGGTGACCTTCACAGGCTCCCCACACCATAACGCTGGTGCCCACGCTCCCGCTCCCCATTGCCCTCTCCTCAGCCCACACCTCCGCTCGCCGCACAGTGTGCGGATTAGGCCTGAAGGTCTCCTTGGGGCTAATCCTAACCCTAGGTTGGCCTCCCAGGGGCCCCTCCCAAGGGTCCTGGTGCCACTACGCCCGGGATCTGGGACTCCAAGCCCCAGAGCCAGACTCACCCTCCCACAACGCTGCCACCCAGGCCGCTAGGGGCACCGCCGGTCATTCAGGGCGGGAGAAGGGACAAGGCCCTGGAGAAACCGGAGATATTTGAAGCCTCCAGCGCCAAAATGCAGGGGCCCACAATCCTGCTCCCCAGCGCCCTCATCTCGGCCCACCCCTCCGCTCGCCCCACAGCCATCGTATTGGGACTGCAGGCCTCCTGGGGGCTAACCCTAACCCTAGGTCGGCCCCCGAAGGGCACTCCCAAAGGGCCTGGCACCGCGATGCCGGACATTGGGGACCCCCAAGCCCCAGCGATGTACTCAAAATGCCCCTCCGCTGCCACCCGGGCCACTTGGGGCGCCGCCGGTCATTCAGGGTGGGGGAATGGGCAGGACCCTCCAAGCCAAAGAATAGGAAAACAGTAAGTAAAAAGGATACGTGCACCTCTATGTTTCTTGCACCATTATTTACAATGTCACAATATGTAAGCAACCCAAGTGTCTGTAGAAAAATTGACAAATGAGATGATAGATGTGAGTATTCACACACACACACACACAGACACAGACACACACACACACACACACATACACACACACAATGGAGTATTACTCGGATTGCAAAAGATTGAAACCTTGCCATTTGCAGACACATGGATGGAGCTAGAGAGTATTATCCAAACTAAAATCAGTCAGTCAGAGAAAGACAAATCCCATATGATGTCACTCTAATGGGGAATTTAAAAAACAAACAAAAATAAATAACTAAAAGAGAAAAAGGAGACACACCAAAATACAAACTCTTAACAATAGAGAACAAACGGATGGTTACCAGAGAGGAGGTGGATAGAGGGATGAGTGGAATAGATGAAGGGGATTAAGAGGACACTTCTTGATGACCACTGAGTAATATATAGAAATACTGAATCACTCTACTGTACACCTGAAACTAATGTAACACTGTATGTTAGCTTTAATGGAATTAAAATAAATTTTAAAAAAAGATTTTTCTTTCAGAAACCTCTTTGAAAAAGCTTTTCCTGTGCAATGTGCAAAAGCCCTACTTGGGAGGATTCACTCTACTATAATTATTCACTTAATGCCTAAAATTCAGATTTCACTGAGTTCTTACCATGGATCCCAGCCCACGGGAGCCATGGTCCTTTTCAGTCCAGGCTCAGCACCTATGCATTCAAGATTGGAAGTAGAGACACATATCACTTCACAGTCCAGATAGCTATTATTGTTTCTGTTTCAGTGTGAGAGAGTCACAGACTTTGGGACAGGTTTCAGAGCAGGTTTATTATGGATCCTGGATCTCTACTTCAATGTTCATTGCCTGGATCCATTTGGCTAATAGGTTCTCTGTGGATGGGCTTGCTTCCAAGCACATACATGGAAGATGCAAAGGTGGGTGGGCTTGGTGCGGGACAGGAAGAAGACCAAAAGCAGACAAGGGTCCGATCCCTCCCCTGATCCAGGAACTGCTATGGGAGAGGGTACGGGAGGTAGAATCCATGTGAAATTCCAAGGTCACCAGCTGAACACAGGAGGCACAGGTCAAGGGATCTGGAGATGCAGGGGTTGAAGGCTGCTCTGAGCTACCTCTGGGAGGAAGGGAGGGAAGGAATGAGAAGGAGACACTGCCTGCCCCTGGCCCATGCCATCTGCCCACCACTCCGACACGCATCAGTCTATGAGCTGACACAGCCTGGGCTCAGGATGGGCTGGCTTGGGTCCCTCAATCCTCAGTAGGACAGCTGGCCCCAGGGCTCAGAGACATGCTGAGGGAGATGAGAGGGAAAGCTGCCCCACCCAGGTCATCCCCTCTTTGAGCAGACAGCCCTTCAGAACTGCTAAAAAAACCCCACTAACGGGGTTGAAAGACATTCCATGGATGAACTAAGGCATAGAGATATGTAAAATAACATTCATTTTTAAGTTCAGAGCTGTCATCTCAGGAAGTGGGGAGAGCTTCCCTGAAGAAGACTGAGGGGAGGGCAGGCCATGCTGAAAAGGGAGACATGGCTGTCCTGATTGGGGACCTGCAGCCCCCTTCCAGGGCAGGGCATCATCCTCGCATCACCCGAGATCCATGGAAGTGTTCCATCAGGGCCAGATGTTTGTCTCGAGAAGGCTACCCTGGCATCGGACTGCACAGGGCACCAGGGACGAGGGCCAGATGGAGGACGGACAATACCCCGGAGGCCATGGGGCAAGAGCAGAGGTACATGACCTTGAAGATGATGATGAAAAGCAGGAGGTTGCAGCATGGACCTGGCCCAAAAGTGCCATGGGAGCAGTGCCCAGAGCTACACTGACTGGGTGCCTTCTGTGCCCGGTGTGGCTAACTTCAGTGGGGTCCAGACTAGTCCTGACCACAAGTCTAGGAAGTGTGCACCACCCCCGGCCTCCTCTCCCCTTGCAACTGCTAGGAATCACGGTCACAGACCATGGTCAGCTTTCATGGAAACCAAGCAGTGGCTCCCCCGCACGCTGCACCTCTGGTGGTGGTCCAGTGCGACCCTCGTGCCTGGCCAGACAGTGATGTCTACCTGTCTCCACACAAATCCACAGACAGGAGGGTGTCCCTGAATTCCACAGCACCTGATGAGACAGATCCACAGAACCCAACACCCAGTGGGTCACTCGGGACCTCACCTATGGTCATGGAGCTCACCATACCTTATTTCTGTCACTTCCCACAGAAAGCCTGGTTCTGATACCCCACAATACCGTACATTCTGGTTGCTGACCTGGGGTCATGCCATGAACCCACATGACACCTTTCTTTAAGTGAAGGCTATGCCTATATCTCCTAGAAAATATTTAATGAAGTACAAGTCCAACAGGACTATGGTGTGAACAGTAGCACACAGCCTGCATGGTAGTAGTCAGTAATTCTAACAAGTGTTAACCCCACCCCCCGTCTCACAAAGCCTTCCTCCATCCCCACTGAACTCATGGTCTACCCTCAGAAAACCCTCCAGGAAACAAACCTTTCATCTGAGTGCTCTCTTCACCTTCTGCTTCAAATCTTGTCCAACCACAATGATAGGAAATTAGAAATCAGTCTCAAGAAAAAAATGGGACAGTCAAAAATAGGTGGAGATTTTTGGGGCCTGGGTGGCTCTGTCGTTAAGGATGTGCTTTCAGCTCAGGTCTTGACCCCGGATCCTGGGATCTAGCCCCAAATCAGGTCCTTGCTCAGTGGGAAGCCCGCTTCTCCCTCTCCCACCCCCCTGCTTGCGTTCCCTCTCTCGCTGTCTCACTCTCTGTCAGATACTTAAATAATCTTAAAAAATATGTGGAGATTTAACAACATGCTACTGAACAACCAACAGTCAAAGAAGAAATCAAAAAAAATTTAGAAGTACCTTGACATTGATGAAAAAGACAACCTACAAAAACTTATGGGATGCAGCAAAAGTAGCTTTATGGGGGACATTCATAGAAATTCAGATCTTCATCAATCCATGAAAATGCTCTCCAATAAACAACCGGATTTATGTGGTAAAGAAGTAGAAAAAAAATAACAAAGCCCCAAATTAGTAGAAATAAGGAAATAACAAAAACGAATACATAAATAAATCCAACAGAGACTAAAAAGAAAAAAAAATGAAAATGAGAGCAGCCTTTTTTGGAAAGATAAACAAAACTGACAAACTTAGCTAGACTCACCAAGAAAGACAGAGGACTCGAATACAATCAGGAAAGAAAGATAATGGATTCCTGTCTCATATCAAAATCAAAAGAACCCTTCAACCTTGGACACAACAACATCTTGTAAGCCACGTCTCTAAAGGCAAAGGAATATAAATGCAAAAAATGAACTATTGGCACTTCATCAGGATAAAAAGCTTCTGCTCGGCAAAGCAAATGATCAAAAAACAAAAAGGCAACCTATGGAATTGAAGAAGATATCTGCAAATGATATTACAGATAAAGGGTTGGTATCCAAGATCTATAAAGAACTCTTCAAACTCGACACCCAAAAAATGGGCAGAAGACAAAAAGAGATACTTCTCCAGAGAAGACATACAAATGGCCAACAGACACATGAAAAAATGCTCCACATCACTTGCCACCAGGCAAATACAAATCAAAATGACAATGAGATACCACCTTACACCAGTTAGAATGGTTAAAATTAACAAGGCAAGGGGCACCTGGGTGGCACAGAGGTTAAGCATCTGCCTTCGGCTAAGGGCGTGATCCTGGCATTATGGGATCGAACCCCACATCAGGCTCCTCCGTTATGAGCCTGCTTATGCCTCTCCCACTCCCCCTGCTTGTGTTCCCTCTCTCGCTGGATGTCTCTATCTCTGTGGAATGAATAAAAATCTTGAAAAAAAAATTAACAAGACAGAAATAAAAAAAAAGTCAGAGAGGATGTGAAGAAAGGGGAGCCCTCTTACACTACTCGTGAGAATTCAAGCTGGAACAGCCACTTTTGAAAACAATATGGAGGTTCCTCAAGATGTTAAACACAGAGCTATCCTATGACCCACCAATTGCACTACTGGGTATTTACCCCATCGACACAGAGTAATGAAAAGAAGGGGCACCTGTATCCCAATGTTCATAGCAGCAATGTCCATAATAGCCAAACTGTGGAAGGAGCCAAGATGTCCTTCAGCAGATGAATGGACAAAGAAGATGTGGTTCATCTATACAATGGAATATTACTCAGTCATCAGAAAGGATGAATACCCACCATTTGCACCAACGTGGATGGACCAGGAGGGGATTATGCTAAGTGAAATTAAGTCAAGCAGAGAAAGACAATTATCATATGGTTTCACTCCTATGTGGAACGGAAGGAATAGCATGGAGGACATTAGAAGAAGGAAGGGAAAACTGAAGGGGTGGGAATGAGAGGGGAAGATGAACCATGAGAGACTACTGACACTGGGAAACAAACTGAAGGTTGCAGAAAGGGAGGGGAAGAGGAATGAGTTATCCTGGTGATGGGTATTAAGGAGGGCACGTGTTGGGGCGCCTGGGTGGCACAGCGGTTAAGCGTCTGCCTTCGGTTCAGGGCGTGATCCCGGCGTTATGGGATTGAGCCCCACAACAGGCTCCTCCGCTGTGAGCCTGCTTCTTCCTCTCCCACTCCCCCTGCTTGTGTTCCCTCTCTCGCTGGCAGTCTGTATATCTGTCGAATAAATAAATAAATTCTTTTAAAAAAAAAGGAGGGCACGTGTCATAATGAGCACTAGGTGTTATATGCAAACAATGAATCATGGAACACTACATCAAAAACAAATGAAGTACTGTAGGGTGACATCATTTTAAAAAAAGAAAGATATGAAATCCATACAGGAAAACTGTCACTATTTGCAAATGACATGAAATCCCGAAAGATTCCACAAAAAAAAAAAAAAACTGTAAGAATAAACAAATTCAAGAAAGCTGCAGGATATAAAGTCAATATACAGAGACCTGTTGTCTTTATTTATTTTCAAATTTTATGTATTTATTTGACAGGAAGAGAAAAAGCACAAGCAGTGGGAGTGTCAGAAAGAGGGAGAAGCAGACCCTCGCTAAGCGGGGAGCACAACACGGGGCTCGATCCCAGAACTCTGGGTTCATGACCTGAGCTGAAGGCAGACGCTTCACCTATGGGGCCACCCAGATGACCCAACTTCTTTCATTTCTGTATACTGATGACACACTGTCGTAAAGAGAAATTAAAAAAGCAATGCCATTTACAATTGCATAAAAAAAATCTAGGAATAAAAGTAACCAAGAATGAGAAAGACATAGTACACTCAACACATGGCAGAAAATAAATGAAAAGCATGTGTGTCGAGGGGGGCAGGATGAATGGGTCAAAGATTTGGAAGGCAACACAAACAAATGGAAGCATACGCCATGCTCCTTAACTGGAAGAGTTAATTATGTGAACATGTCCATCGTACCCAAAGCAATCGACAGATGTGATGAAATCCCTATCTGAATTCCAGCGGCATTATTCCAGCAAGTAGAAAACAGTCCTCAAACTTGTGTGGAATCACAAAACACCCCAAATACCCAAAGGAACCTGGAGAAAGAAAGGTGCAGTCAACACACACCTGTATTTCAAGCTAGATTACAAAGCTGTTGTCATCAAAACAGGATGGTACTGGCATAAACACAGACACCAGGTCAGTGGAACAGAACAGAAAGCTCAGAAACTTACCCACACGTAGATGATCCTAACTTACGACACAGCAGCAGAAGATATGCCATGAGGGAAGGACTGTCTCTTCAGTGAGCGGTAACAGGCAAACTGGACACTAAATGCAGAAGAATATAACTGGGTCACTTTCTTACACCACACACAAAATTTTTAATGGATGAATGATATGAATGTAAGACCTGAATCCATAAACCTCCAAGAAGACACAGGTACTAAGTCTCTCGACATTGGTTTTGACAAAGTGTCTTCAGATCGGACACCAAATGCAAAGGCAACAAAAGCAAAAATAAACAAGTGGAACAACTTCAAAGTGAAATCTTCCACGCGGAAAAAGAAACCAGCAAAAACTTACAAGGCCACAGACCCAATAAGAAAAAAATATCTGTGAATCATATGTGTGAGAAGACGCTAATATCCAAAATACACACAACACTCATACAAATCAAAACAAACAAACAAACAAAAAACGGTATAAAAAATGTGGGGAATATGTGAATAGATACTTTCCAAAGACGGCACACAGGTGCCAACAGACAGAAAAAGTTGTTCCACATCACTAAATATCGTCAGGGAAACATCAGTCAAACCCACAATTGGCTAATCCCTCACAACTGTTGGAACACCTATTGTCCAAGAGACAGACACCAGGTGGGGTCAAGGGTGTGCAGAAGAGGAGACTCTGTGCACTGTTGGTGGGAATGGAAATTGGTGCAGCCACTGTGACAAACGGTATGGAGGTTCCTGAAAACATAAAAGCAACTACGACAGGACCCAATAATGGATCTACTGAGTATTGATTCGGAGAACACAAAAATACTGCCTCAAAAAGACAGATGCACTCCCACGTTCACTGCAGCATTATTCACAAGAACCAGACATGGAAACACAGACCTTGGGGGCCTTATGCCAAGTAACTCAGACACAGAAAGACCAATACCAGATGCTCTCATGTACATTCCACGAGGAATAAACAAATACTGAACGCATAGACACTGAGAGCAGATTGGTAGGTGCCAGATTCAGGGTTGGGGTGGTAGAAACGGGTAAAGGTGGTCAAAGTCTCAATGTTTGAGTGAGAAAATCCGACAGTCATGAAATGTTCTGTCCAGCATGGAGACTAAAACTAACCCCACAGTATGAGGTATAGGTTTCCCTGCTCTTTGAAAGTACAGGGCTTCTGAGAAACCTTGCACAGCAGAAATGGTGTCAAGAAGGAATGGCCATTAATTTACACGGAACAATTAGACAGTGCGCTCAAACACCAAAATTCCTTCTCTTTGGCTTTTCTTAGGCCTCAGCACACAAGTTTCTAAGGGAGGCCCAGCATAAATGAAGATAAAGCACAGCAGAGGCTCACAGACACCATTCAAAGTGCTGGTGGCTGGATGCGGAGAGCGGTTCCCAGCGGAAGGAGCTGGTTGGGGTGCACGCCGCCTCTGTTGTGCTTCTCCCCAAAACAGATGCTGAACGTGATTCTCACTGTTCACCTTTTTTCATAAGAGGGAAATCCTCTTCAGGTCTCTTCCTCTTACTGAAGATGGGTAATAACATAGTTCTTTCAAGAAAGCCCAATGTCTTACTGTGAACGTTTAAAAAGTGGGGGACACTTGTACTTGAGCATTACTGAGGGAGGAGATGTGAAAGGTTCTCCTAGACACAAATCTCAGCAGATCCACCGGGAAAGGCACCTTCCTCAGCATGCGGAACATGGACTACATCCTACCCCCAAACCCTCTCCTTCCCCTCGATCAGGACAACCCACACCAGCTGGGAGTTACCCCAACTCCTCCGTTCTCCTGCTCCTAATAGCTAACCGATCAGCAAATCCTGTGAGCTCCATCTTCAAAATGGACCCCGAATAGGTCTAACCACTCCATCCAAGGCCACCTGTCTGGTCCACAGTGCCTGAGTTCCTGGAAAAGCTTCGTCATTGACGTGCCTTGCCGTCTTCAACACTCTGTCATCTGTTCTCAACACTGTAGCCAGGATGGCCCAGTGAAACAGGGTCTCATGGGGTTATAGCCCTGGAATGCCTTTCTTTCACCTCTCTGAGGTAATGTCCTAAGCTGTCTCCTGTGGCCACAGGGCCTTCTTGCTGCTCCTGGACATACCTGGAATTCTCCTTTCCCAGAGCCTTTGCACATGCTTTCCCTTCTGTTAAGAATGCTCTTGATGTGTTCTCACTCACCTTCGGAGAAGTCTGAATTGGAGTGACAGGGACAGAAGATGAGCCTGTGTGTGTTGGGTGAGGCTGGTGGCCCAGAAGAGGGTTCTCTGCCAGCTCTCGCCTGTGCCTCACTTGTCCTCAGCCAGGAACTTGCACAGAGCCCTCACCTGTCACAACTCTCACCCAGGAGACCCACAGCCACCCTTGGAGCCCACCCTGCCCATACCCTGCTGCGGAATGCATTCAGCTCTCATCTGGGAACCCTGTCAGCTTTACCCAGACCTGGAACTCCCCCATCTCTTGCAATGCTCCTGGATTCCCCCTCTTCTTCCAAAATCACACTGGCGCAAGGCTTTCATGAGAAAGATATAATGCTAACTAATGAAAGGTTCACACCTACTTTCCCCTTCTGTTGCCTTTCTCTCCACCTTCTTTCCTACCTGTGCAAATTGTAACATATCAGTGGAACATGAACATGCTCTGAGACATGAATCTTTCATTGCAGCTTTCTGAGGACTCCTTATGTGATAAGAAACTAGTGTATCTTACAACAGGGTGTTTTACAACTCTCATCTATAGAATAGTACAGCCCAAATCACTACAATTTTACCTCACTCTTCATGAAGCAGAACACTTTTTCCTTTCTTCTCTTACTTAAATTCCAGTTAGTTCACATGCCATGGAATATTCGCTTCAGGGGTAGGATTTAGTGATTCCTCACCTGCATACAGTACCCGGTGCTCATCACAAGTACCATCCTTAATACCCCTCACCCATTTAACTCTTCCCCCCACGCCCCTGTCCTGCAGCAACACTCAGTTTGTTCTCCAAGGTTGAGTCTATTTCCTTGTTTGCCTCTCTCATCACCCCTCCACTCTGTTCATCTGTTTTTTTTTTCTGAAATTCCACAAGTGTGAGAGCATAGGATATTTGTCTTTCCTCACTGATTCTGCTTAGCTTAATACACTCTAGGTCCATGCACATCCTTGCAAATGGTAAGATTTCATTCTTTTTGAAGCTGGGTCATATTCCATTATATATAGGTATCCCACATCTGCTTTATCCATTCATCAGTGCATGGACTTTGGGATTCTCTCCATAGTTTGGCTACTGTGGACATTACTGCCATAAACATCATTGTGCATGGACCCCCTTCGAATCTGCATTTCTGTATCCTTTGGGTAATTACATAGGAGAGCAATTGCTGAATCATGGGGTTTTTCAATGTTTAACTTTTTGAGGAACCCCCACACTGTTTCCCAGACTGGCTGAACCACTTTGCATTGCCACCAACAGGATGGGAGGGTTCCCCTTTAAGCAGAATATTATCTGCCAGCAATTTCATAAGAGGAAACAAAACCTCTGTGAGATGCACCCAGGGTCAGGCAAGCAGTTGCAGACTTCACCCCAAGGCTCCTGACGCCAAGCCCCTTGAAGCCACCAGCATGCCACTATCCAAAAGAATTCCCAGACTCTCCTTCTGACTCCACCACCAAAGAAACTACAGAAAGAATATGGCACCTCAAAATATCGAGATAATACATTTAGTAAAACTAGAAAGTCAAGCTCAACTTTTAAACAGGAGCAGGCTGCTTTGGATAATTTTCAATTTTCCCTCCACCCTAATTTTAACTCTTCTGACGAATAAACTAATCAATGATGAAACATCACCTTTGTCAAATGACATCATCCAAGTCTGTATCAGATGAAAAAAAAAGCCACCTAACTCTAGATGCTGGCCACTCAACCATATCTTAGGCCCAATTGAATAAACACTGTTAGATGAAGGAACAAATTAGATGTTACAAACAGGCACAGAGTGAATCTCACCTTCCCTTTCTAATAAAAGAGGGTTCCTAGGAAACAGATGGTCAAAGTACATTTGTAAGCAATAAATGGACATAGAAATCGTGATCCCCTGCAAAGTTCTACCTGCAGGGAAACTAAGTAATTCTTGCACCAAACCCAGAATCCTGACAGCTACTTCAATTTTACTTTGTGGCTCAACTAGAGAAAAGAGAAAAGCCCAGGAGGTTTTGGGATAATGAGAGGTTTTACCTCCAGCCCTGACATAGATAGGACATTTTGCCAAACATACCTGTGCTTTCTCTGAACACTGGCGTCCTGTGACAAGCTGCCTCGCTGACTCCGATGCTAACGTTCAAAACCTCGGGTGTCTTGGAGCCAGAGCAGAGAAGTGTTGTCAGCTGGGGACAAGAAGGCACCTCTGACCTAAAGCCTGCACACCTGCTTTGGTTTCTGGGTGAAGGGGCAACACATACTTGTTGTTTGTCAGTAATTATCTTCATTCTCAACAGACCAATGACCTTGCCTTTTCTGGAAAGCAGACTTACTCTTCTAAAGAAACCCTCAATTCATCTATTCCCAATGCAACTAGAGTGGGGTCTGGTTTACGCACACCTCCAGGCCCCCACCTGGAGGATTTTCCTGCATGATTCTAATAGCCAATTACCACTAACCCGGGGGCACAGGGGGCATAATGCTGAAGTTGGGGGATGGCTCTGGGGCTTGCTACTGCCACACCTGTGCTGGGGGACCAGGGCACACCCTGCTGAACTCGGGGTACTGCTCAAGAGGCATCACCTGCACTGTGTCAGAGAACTAAATGTGGGGATTGTGTGAGGTCCTTTCCCGCACTCTTCCAGGGGAACAGGGGAAACGCTGAAATTCTGCAACCAATCCCACCAAAGCTCAGGGGAGCGGGCGCCCTGGAGTTCACGGGTATGGAGATAAGGCCAGTTGAGGACATGGGGCAGAAGAGACTTTAAAGGGAAAAAGAAAACTCACCTGAGTCCCCACAATGAACCCTCTCCATGTGCCCTTCCAGAACCCTGCCTCCCACCTGAGGCGCACCCTACCCCCGGACCCCCACCCCAGTGCATGCTGCTCACTCACCAGCAGGGATCTCCACAGGGCAACTCTCTCTCTCTCAGTGCCCCTTCTTCTGCCCCAAGTCTGCAACCCACTGCAAATCTGGGCCAGCCCACAGTGATGTAGCTCCACCCCCAAGTGGTGAATGGTCTGGGAGGGTGGTGCCTGAGCTCCTTGGATGCTGCGCAACCAGTCCTCAAGCCCCTGGAACCCTGAAAGTGCAGGGGGCACAAGAGGAGCCTCCTCTACCCAACACCAGGCACAGGCATGGGTGGGCTCGTGGGCTGGGGCCCCCACACAACCTGGCCCCTTCTAGGGACCTCTCTAGCTGTAGACCACCCTCAGAGTCCTGCCCCTTCCCTTTCTGCACCAGCCCTCCCTGCTGGGGTGTGCCTGGTTCTGGGCATAGTCAGTGACTATCAGACCCTCCAAGACTTGGGCCTTAGGAAATGCAATGATTTCATGCATTTTCAGTATGCACATGTCAGTATGACTTTAATCTTATGGGAGCCAAAGAGGTTCTTTATTTTCTCTTATCTTTATGTTGGCATTCTTGGTTATTGTTTTCTTCTCGAAGCAGATGTACAACATGTGCTTGGGGCAGAAATAGGTATCATGCTTTCAGGTTTTGCCCAGTCATTTTGAGCTGGGTAAAATGTTAAAGGATAGCTTACCTGGGAGCCCAGGATCAGGGCCCACAGATGATATAAGATAAAAATTACTTTCATCATTATAATTACTCCTAAATGGAGGAATGTGAGACAAAAGCACCTTTCCCAAGAGTACCAAGAAATCAAAATGATGTCCACAGAAGGCGGCCTGCTCCATGGTCAGCACAGGTAACAGAAGTGTTCACAGTCTCTGAACTCCTGCCCTTCTCCTGCCCAAATCTCTGAAGCACACAGACCACTTAAAATCAGAATTGTAGAACTGCTAGACACCTTAGAGATGTCTGGCACCATTCCCTTGGACTGCAGAATAAAACACAGTAGCTCATTGTCACAAACTAATTTCAACATGAAGTGCCCCCTGGATGCACTAAGTTCTTTCTCTGCAAATGTTGACTAATGTAAGTCACAGTCATACCATATAAACACTACGATGGCTGGGAAGTCATCGTAGGTAAGGGAATATTTTAGCCATGTTTATAAGCATTGGCTCACGTTGTAGAAGAGGCTGAGCTGAGTGTTAATAAATACTATTTCAGACCTGTTTTACAGCACCCTCTGAACATACCAGAGCCTGAATAGACTAAAAGAGATAGTTGGTTTCAGTAACTTTAATACCAGGAAAATATTATACTGTCTGTATTCCTAAGGATCTTTGAGTATGTTACCCAGAGGTCCTCCACTGAGATAATGATCTTAATGATCACCATTGGCAGAGGTGAAAAGGCCCGCTGAATTCGTTCCAGTTGTCCACATGACAAGAAAATCCTGATACTTGATAGGTTTCCAGATCGAGAAGACCAGAGATAAGAGGGAAATAGTACCCTGTATGGAACAACAGGGGATTTGGAGTCAATTTGGGGATCCCACTTAGGTTTCTGACACTAAAATCCTCTGTGACTCATATCATCTAAGTCCCTGTCTAACCACCTGAACATGTGCCTAAAAATATCTACACCCTAGTTGAGAAGTTTAAGGGAGAATGCTACAAAGAGCCAGTATGATGTCTCTCAAGAACAGGTGCTCAGGAAGCCATAATTGCTATTGGGTCTATTTCTTTTCCAGAAGAAAGAACACATGTTGAATCCATATTCCTAATAGATGACTCACCAGATGATTTTCAAACCTGAAGGAAGGCCAAGAAGTCGCTCTTGTGTCATATTTCACTCAAAAATCATATTGTTGGACTGGTGAGGATGATACGATAGCAACGTTATCACTAAGAGTGGGGAGCTTCTAATTTCCATATGGCCATGTTGACCCCCTTAGCTCAGAGCCACCAGAAAGGGCAGCTGGGGAGGGGGCACTGCCATCACTATGAGTGGGGAGCTTCCCATTTCCATATGGCCATGATGACCCCCTTAGCTCAGGACCACCAGAAAGGACAGCTGAGGGGGACCACAGGCCAAGCCTGCCAGGTGTGGCTGGGGCAGGCAGAACTCTGACTTAAGGCTCAACACCTGTCTAGGATATTATAATGCTCTTCACAAATAAAGTACCATTGTGTGTAAGCCCTCATAGAAAAGGTTCAGAATTTCCATTGAGATTCCCTCTCTGACCTTTAGGATATGTAGCAAACTTCCATTTAATTTTTAAACATTAAAGGACTTCCTGGTTTTCTTTTCGCTATGACTGTGGCTCAATTCCCCTGTGGTCTAAGAACAGAATCTAGTTAATATCAGGGTTTAACATTTGTAGCCTTGATTCGTGGCCCCACCTATCATCTATTTGGGTAAAGAGTCTATGACCACTTGAAAATAATGTATTCTGCACTTATTATGGAATGTTCCCTATATGTCAATTAGGTCACATTTGTTACCAATGTTTTGTCTGCTTTTTCTGTCAGATATTGAGAAAGGTATATTAAAATCTTCAAACAATGCTGCTCTATTCAACGTGGCATCAGAGAATCTACCAGTGTTAGAAGGCAAGAAAAACAAAAAGTATAAGAATTGAGGGGATAATTTGACTATTCACAGATAATACGATTGTGTACATAGAAAATCCAAAACAGTCTATAAATACCCTATTAGAATTAAAAATGTAATTTATAAATTTGAGATGAATTGTGTTTCCCATTGGACAGTTTCTGAAAGAAAACGTAGAACCTGTCAATCTTGGGGTAGGACATAGGGTGCACTAACCATTTAAAAGAATTCAGTGGGACTTCATAAAAATGTGACATTTCTCCTTATCTTATGACCATAAGAAAGTGAAAAAGTGAACCGCAGGCTGGAAAGTAAAGATTTGCAATACACACACTGACAAAGACTTGTCAATAAAGAATTCCTGCTCATCAACCATAAAAAGTCTATTTATAAACAAATACTTCACAAAAGATTGACTGATGGCCAATAAGTACAGGAAAGGGTGCTCTACAGTATTATTTTCAGGAACAGCAAGGCCTTTCCTAAAATGAAAACATACATGCAAACCAGTATTCCCTAGATGGATGGCGTCCTTATTTCTGAGGACTGCTTGAAGAGCAGACTAGCATCAAAGTAAAGTGATGGAATTCCTGACACTCAGAGGATGGACAATTGACCTCAAACTACAGTACAATTTCTAGGCATCATTCGGTCCTCTGAAGGCAGACAACTACCACATCCCTTCCTACGCCACACAGGTTGCTTCCCAACCCCTACCATAAAAGAAGATGAGAAACAGATAGGACTAGTAGGAAATAGCAAAAATCACATGTGGGGATTATCCTGAAACACTGATCACATAACTAGTGTAAGGAAGTGTAGGGAACTGACAAGGACAGAGACTCAAGAGGTACTTCTTTGGGAAATGCTGTCTGAAATTGTCACACATTGGTACCAGCTAATGAGGGCTCTGAACATACCCTAGGGTTTACTCACAAGGGTCTGCAACACCATCGCTGAGGACTGAAACTCTTCAAGACCTCAAAGCTTGCCTGATTGACTATTGGACTAAGAGATTCCCATGTTCTGAAAACAGATACCAACTCATTGAAAGGTTCACCTGGGCTCTCTCGGAGGTCCTACAAGAAGCTGAACCATTCATTGAAAATCAATTACACACACACACACACACACACACACACACACACACACACACACACCTGTCATTTCGCCAATTACTTAAACATTCAAGGTTCTTCCTACCTTTTCTTTTTCACATTGATATTTATACTCACATGAAATGTCATCATTTCGAATGAACACTGATGTCAAAATAGAGATCCATTGACACAATATTCACAAAATGGAACTTCCCTGCTGTAATTTTCAAAATAGCGTTTTTTAAAGTTCATACATATTTTAGGTTTTTGGTAACTTATACAGGAGAAGATCAGCATTGAAAAACTCTAAATACTGACAATGAGTTTTAAGCCTAGAGAACAAAAATTGTCCAATTTCATAGATAATAAGGAACGAAAGGGAAAGCACGGAAGCTGTAGTCGAATAATTTTACACATGTGCATCCTCTATTATTCTACTGCTGAGGGGCGTGTTTTATTACCACTATACATGCATCAATTGTCTTCCACGTGCACCTGCACAGGTATAATGAATTACTACAGTAGAATGAAATGTCTGGGAACTACTTGGCGGTATCTATAATGAACAATGAAATTTCGATCTTATATTTGGTGAACTTCCACTCTCTGTCCCTTTAGACAATGGACCCTAAACAGAAGGGGGAATGAACCACGAGCGACTATGGACTCTGGGAAACAAACTGAGGGCTTCAGAGGGGAGAAGGGTGGGGGATTGGGATGGTCCAGTGATGGGTATTAAGGAAGGTACATATTGCATGGAGCACTGGGTGTTATATGCAAATAATGAATCACGGAACACTACATCAAAATCTAAGGAAATACTGTATAGTGACTAACATATCATAATAAAAAATTATTATTAGAAAAAAATTAAAGGAAAAAAATACAGGTTTTCTGTTTCAAGAACAATCACAATTGAGAAAAAACTAACTTCCAATCCCTAAAGCAAAACACAGACCAAGTTCCATTTCACTCCCCTTTATTCACATTCTCTGTGGGTTCTAAGCTATTTCCCTACCTCCTTTCCTGCTGAGCAGGGAGCCTCGGCTCGATCCCAGAACCCTGGGATCATAACCTGAGCCAAAGGCACATGCTTAACTGGCTGAGCCAGCCAGGAGCCCCAGCCATGTTTTTCTTTAGCAAAAGGACACTTTCTCACAATGCCTTCACATGACTTCACATGGTATCAGAGACCTGCATTTGCTTCTAGGAGGTTGCAGATGAAGGCAATTGCAAACTCTCACAGTGGTTTATCAAATACAATGACCTGCCTGGTGATAGTGAAACTCTTATGAGCCCACGAGAGGGTGCTGTGACACTCAGCTGTGGCTGGGCTGGCACAGAGAACCAAATCCATTTCCCTGCCTGATGTCTGTGAGGAACAGATGCCCCCACTGTGAATGAGACCCTGTCACTGAGCTGTCCAGAGATGACCATCCTCACGGAGGATGAGGATAAAGGACAATGCCTGAGGAGAACTCATCTGTCTCTTATCTTTTCATATTTTTGACAGTGGACAAATCACTTCCTAGGAGTCCCCAACTACCTTAGTCTAATATGTGTATGGCCAAGAGGTTTTACAAAACAGTCAAGATTTTGACCTCACAAATGCCCACAACCACTTACCATAGGGATTTAACATTAAGCAAAGATACTGTTCCTTGGAAGAGAGGTCCTGCCCACTGTTGTTTCTCACTTATATGCTCATCTTCCTTACCTCATGGTAACATAACCAGCTTGATTCCTGCTGCCGTCTTCAGGAAGGCTGATGTGACTTGAAGGGCATTACCCTGACATCGATCTTTCTTAGCAATAAGGTGTGGACATTTCCCTAGTCCTACACCCCCAAAGTTGAATCAGAATCAGGATTGAGGAGGCTGATGAGAGTTGAAGGTGTTTTCCTGTACACGGTGGTTTATTACCAATAAGGATGGGTCAGAGTCCTCGAAATTTCAGAACCTTTTCATTAATGCTTCCTACTCGTGAAAGATGATGTACATTGGTCTTTCCCTGTATAGTGTGGTGACTCAGAGAAAAGTGCTTAGCGCGTTCGTCAGACTTCCACAACCACTTTGGGGCTGGCTTCCATATTCACAAAGGATGATGTTAGGGCTAAGAGGGTTCCTGTACACTGTTATTTCTTACAGATAAGTGTATGGCATTTTTGTTACATTGCCAGAACCACTTAGCGCGGGCTTGCCAGCCTCCTGGGGACAAACCCTAACCCTAGGTCGGCCCCCGAGGGGCCCCTCCCAAGGGGCCTGGTGCCACAGTGCCGGGGATTGGGGACCCCCGAGGCCAGCGCCGGAGTCACCCTGCTGCCCCCAGCAACCCGGGCTGCTAGGGGCGCCGCCAGTCTTTCAGGGTGAGAGAACGGGCAGGGCCCTCCAAGCCCCTGGGACTTTTGAAGGCCCCCTGCACCAAAACGCTTGGGCCCACACTCCCTTTCGCCATTGCCCTCACCTCGGCCTGCCCCTCCGCTTGCTGCAGAGCTGGTGGAAGGGGCCTGCTGGACTCCTGGGGGCTAACACTTACCCTAGGTCGGCCCCCGAGGGGCCCCTCCCAAGGAGCCTGGCACCGCAATGCTGGGGATTTGGGACCCCCGAGCCCCAGTGCTGAACTCACTCTGCCACCCAGCAAGCACCCAGGGCGCTAGGGGCGTTGCCAGTCATTCCGGAAGGGAGAACGGGCAGGGCCCTCCGATCCCCCTGCGACCTTCGAAGGACCCCCGCGCAAAAACTCTGGCTCCCAAGCACCTGCTCGCCTGCTCCCTAACCTCGGCCCACCCCTCCGCTCACTGCAGAGCTGGCGGATTGGGCCTGCTGGCTTCCTGGGGACTAACCTTATCCCTAGGTCGCCCCCAAGGGCCCCTCCCAAGAGGCCTGGCGCCACAATGCTGGGGATTGGGGATACCCAAGTCACAGTGCCTGACTCACCCTGCCGCCCCGCCACCACCTAGGCTGCTAGGGGCGCTGCCATTCACTCAGGGAGGAGAATGGGCAGGGCCCGTCGAGTCCCCAGAAACATTCGAAAGCCCCTGGCGCCAAAATCCTTGAGCCCAAGCTCCCGCTCGACAGAGATCTCACCTCGACCCACCCCTCAATTCTCCGCACAGCTGGCGGATTGAGCCTGCCAGCGTCCTGGGGGCTAAGCCTAACCCTAGGTCATCCCCTGAGGGGCCCCTCACAAGGGGCCTGGCGCCGCAACACGGTGTATTGGGAACCTCTGAGCCCCAGCGCCGGACTCACCTGCTGCCCTGCCACCAACCTGGCCGCTAGGGGCGCCACTGGTCATTCAGGGTGGGAGAAGGGACAGGGCCCTGGAGAAATCAGCGAAATTTGAAGCCTCCCACGCCAAAATGCAGGGGCCCACGCTTCCGCTGGGCAGGGCCTTTACCTCTGCCCGCCCACCTCTCGCCGCCCAGCCACAGGATTGGGCTTGCCAGCCTCCTGGGGGCTAACTCTAACCCTAGGTCGCCCACGAGGAGCCCCTCCCAAGGAGTCTGGCACAGCAGCGCCGGGGATTGGGGATCCCCGACCCAAAGTGCAGGACTCACCCTGCCGCCCCACTGCCAACGGAGCCGCTAGGAGCGCCACTGGTTACTCAGGGCAGGAGATCGGGCAGGACCCTCTGAGCCATGACAACATTCGAAGGCCCAGGGCGCCAAAACCCTGGGGACCACGCTCCCACTCGCCATCGCCCTCAACCCGGCCCACACTTCCGCTCCTCGCAGAGCCGGCTACTTGGGCCTGCTGGCCTCCTGGGCGCTAACCTTAACACTAGGACGGCCCCTGAGGGTCCCTTCCTAAGGGGCCTGGCGCCACAACGCCAGGGATTGGGGACCCCCAAGCCCCAGTGCCTGATGCACCCTGCCACCCCGCCCCACACGGGCTGCTAGGGGCGCTGCCATTCATTCAGGGTGGGAGAACTGGCAGGGCCCTCCGAACCCCCGCCGACCTTCGAAGTTGCCCCGAACCAAAACGCTTGGGCTCAGGCTCATGTTCACCAGCACCCTCACCTCGGCCCAACTCTCCGCTCGACACACAGGTGGTGTATCGGGCCTGCCGGACTCCTGAGGGCTAACCCTAACCATAGGTCGGCCCCCCAGGGTCCCTTCCCAAGGTGCCTGGTGTCGCAACGCTGGATGGTGACACCGAGCCCAAGTGCCGGACTCACCCTGCTGCCCTTCAGCCACCCGAGCCGCTAGGGGCCCACCGGTCGATCAGTGTAGGAGAATGGTTAGGGCCCTCCGAGCATCTGCTGACGTTCATAGGCCCCCCGCGCTAAAACGCTTAGGCTCATGCTCAGGCTAGCCAGCATCCTCACCTCGGCCCAACCCTCCGCGTGTTGTACAGCCGCTGATCGGGTCCACTGGCCTTCTGGGGGCTAACTGAAACGCTAGATCGACCCCGAGCAGCCCCTCCCAAGGGGCCTGGCGCCGCAACACCGGGGATTGGGGATGGCCAAGCCTCAGCACTGGACTCATCCTGCTGCCCAGCTGCCACGCGGGGGCTTGGGGTGGTGCCGTTCATTCAGGGCCGGAGAATGGGCAGGGCCATCCAAGACACGGAGACCTTCAAAGGCTCCCCAGGCCAAAACAACGGGGCCCATGCTCCTGCTCACCAGCGCCCTCACCTCGGTCTGCCACTCCAGTCTCCACACAGCTGGCGAATAGGGCCTGCGGGCCTCCTAGGGGCTAAACCTAACCCTAGGTTGGCCCCGAGGGGCCCTCCCAAGGGGCCTGGCGCCGCAACACTGGGGATTGGGGATACCCAAGCCACAGTGCCTGACTGACCCTGCCACCCCGCCACCACCTGGGCTGCTGGGGGCGCTGCCAGTCACTCAGGGAGGAGATTGGGCACGGCACGGCGAGTCCCCGGAGACATTCGAAGGCCTCTGGCGCCAAAACGCTTGGGCCCATGCTCCCGCTCGACAGAGGCCTCACCTCGACCCACCACTCCATTCGCCGCACAGCTGGCAGATTGAACCTGCCGGGGTCCTGGGGGCTAACCCTAACCATAGGTCAGCCCCCGACGGGCCCCTCCCAAGGGGCCTGGCGGCGCAATGAGGTGGACTGGGGACCCCGAGCCCAGCGCCAGATTCACCTACCGCCCCTCCATCACTCAGGCCGCTAGGGGTGCTTCAGTTCATTCAGGGTGGGAGAACTGGCAGGGCCCTCCATTTCCCCTGCGGCCTTCGAAGGCCCCCCGCGCAAAATGTTGGCTCCCATGCTCCTGCTCGCCAGGGTCCTCACCTTGGCCTGCTCCTCTGCTTTATTCAGAGCTGGTGGATAGTGCCTCCTGGGCTCCCGGGGGCTAACCGAAACCCTAGGTCGGCCCCGTGGGGCAGATCCCAAGGGGCCTGGCTCTGCAATGCTTGGGATTGGAGACTCAGAACCCCAGAGCCAGACTCACCCTGCTGCACTGTCACCACCCAGGTCGCTGCGGGTGCCGCCGGTGATTCAGGGTGAAAGAAGTGGCAGGGCCTCCCGAGCCCCCTGTGACCTTCAAAGGCCCCCCACGCCAAACCACTGGTGCCCATGCTCCCGCTCCCCAGCACCCTCACCTCGGACCGCCCCTCCGCCCATCGCACAGGCGGCAGATCGGGCCTGCCGGCCTCCTGGGTGCCAACCCTAACCCTAGGACGGCCCCTGAGGGTCCCTTCCTAAGGGGCCTGGCGCCGCAAAGCCGGGCATTGGGGACCCCTGAGACCCAGCTCCGGATGCACCCTACCGCCCCGTAACACACATGCCGCTAGGGTCGCCACCATTCATTCAGTGTTGGAGAACTGTCAGGGCCCTCCTAACTCCCTCTGACCTTTGAAGGTGCCCCGAACCAAAACGCTTCGGCCCAGACACATGTTCACCAGCACCCTCACCTCGGCCCACCACTCCGCTCGCTGCACATGTGGTGTATCAAGCCTGCTGTCCTCCTGGGGACTAACCCTAACTGTAGGTCGGACCCCGAGAGGCCCTTCCCGAGTGGCCTGGCACCACAACGCTGGGGATAGGGACACTGAGGAATAGTGCCGGACTCACCCTGCTGCCCTTCAGCCACCCGAGCCGCTAGGGTCCCGCCGGTCATTCAGAGCGAGAGAATGGGCATGGCACTCCAAGCCCCGGGCGACTATCGAAGGCCCCCCCACAGCAAAATGCTTGGGCCAATGCTCCCGCTCACCAGCGCCTTCACGTCAGCCCACTCCTCCGCTCGCCTCACAGTCGGCTGATAGGGCGTGCCGGCCTCCTGGGGGCTATCCCTAACCGTAGGTCGGCCCTCGAAGGGCCACTCGCAAGGGGCCTGGAGTTGCAAAGCCGGGGATTGGGGACCCCCAAGCCCCAGCGCCGGATGCACCCTGCCACCCCGACTCACACAGGCCGGTAGGGGCGCCGCCATTCATTCAGGGTGGGAGAACTGCCAGGGCCCTCTGAACCCACGCCGACCTTCGAAGGTGCCCCGAACCAAAACGCTTGGGCCCAGGCTTATGTTCACCAGCACCCTCACCTCGGCCCAACTCGCCGCTCGACGCACAGGTGGTGTATCGGGACTGCCGGCCTCCTGGGGGCTATCCCTAACCCTAGGTCGGCCCTCGAGGGGCCCTTCCCAAGGGCCCTGGCGACTCAACGCTGGGGATGGGGACCCCGAGCCCAAGTACCGGACTCACCCTGCTGCCCTTCAGCCACCCGAGCCGCTAGGGGCCCCGCCGATCATTCAGAGCGGGAGAACGGGCAGGTCCCTCCGAGGCCCCGCCGACCTTCGAATGCCCCCCGCACTAAAAAGCTTGGGCTCATGCTCAGTCTCGCCAGTGCCCTCACCTCGTCCCAACCCTCTGCGTGCCGCACAGCTGCTGGTAGGGTCCACCGGCCTCCTGGGTGCTATCCATAAACCTAGATCGATCCCCAAAGGTCCACTCCCAAGGGGCTTGGCGCAGCAACGCCGGGGATTGGGGACCCCGAACCTCAGCACCTGACTCACCCTGCCGCCCAGCCGCCACCCGGGGGCTTGGGGTGTTGCCAATCATTCAGGGCGGGAGAACAGGCAGGGCCCTCCGAGACACAGCGAACTTCGAAGGCCCCCCCACGCATAAACGGCAGACCCACCCTCCCACTCACCAGCGCCCTCACCTCCGTCCGCCACTGCACTCTCCACACAGCTGGCGAATAGGGCCTGCCGGCCTCCTGGGAGCTAAACCTTACCCTAGGTTGCCCCGGATGGGTCTCTCCCAAGGGGCCTGGCGCCGCATCGCCTGGGATTGGGGACCCCCAAGCCCCAGCGCCGGATGCACCCTGTTGCCCCTCCCCACCCGGGCCGCTAGGGGCGCCGCTGTTCATTCAGGGTGGGAGAACGGGCAGGGCCCTCCGAACCCCCACCTATGCTCCAAGGCACCCCGAATCAAAACGCTTGGGCCCACGCTCATGTTCACCAGCACCCTCAACTCGGCCTGCACCTCCGCTCCTCGCACAGCCAGCGACTCGGGCCTGCCGGCCTCCTGGGCGCTAACCCTAACCCTAGGACGGCCCCTGAGGATCTCTTCCTAAGGAGCCTGGCGCCCCAAGGCCAGGGATTGCGGACCCCCAGGCCCCAGCGCCGGACACACGCTGCCGCCCCGCCCCACACAGGCCGCTAGGGGCGCCGCCATTCATTCAGGTTGGGAGAACAGGCAGGGCCCTCCGAACCCCCGCCGGCCTTCGAAGGCGCCCGGAACCAAAATCCTTGGGCCCTGGCTCACGATCACCAGCACCCTCACCTTGGCCCAACTCTCCGCTCGATGCACAGGGGGTGTATTGGGCCTGCTGGGCTGCTGGGGGCTAACCCTAACCATAGGTCGGCCCCTGAGGGGCCCTTACCAAGTGCCTGGCGACGCAACGCTGGGGATGGGTACCCCCTGCCCAAGTGCCGGACTCACCCTGCTGCCCTTCAGCCACCCAAGCCACTAGGGGACCACCGGACAATCAGGACAGGAGAACGGGCAGGGACCTCCGAGCCCCAGCTGACCTTCGAAGGTCCCC
The DNA here is from genome assembly GCF_024610735.1 of Ursus americanus. Classification (NCBI taxonomy): domain Eukaryota; kingdom Metazoa; phylum Chordata; class Mammalia; order Carnivora; family Ursidae; genus Ursus; species Ursus americanus. The sequence continues at coordinate 48,530,643 of NC_142149.1, read as the reverse complement.
CGCGCAAAAACGGCTCCCATGCTCCTGCTCCCAGCGCCCTCACCTCAGCCCGCCCCTCCGCTTGATTCAGAGCTGGTGGATAGGGCCTGCCAAGCTCCTGGGGCTAACCAAAACCCTAGGTCGGCCCCGTGGGGCACATCCCAAGGGGCCTGGCTCTGCAACGCTGGGGATTGGTGACTCAGAGCCCCAGAACCCGACTCACCCTGCCGCACTGTCCCCACCCGGGCCGCTAGGGGCACCACCGGTCATTCAGGGCGGGAGAACGGACAGGGCCCTGGAGAAACCAGCGACATTTGAAGCCTCCCGCCAAAATGCAGGGGCCCAGGCTCCCGCTCGCCAGAGCCTTTACCTCGGCCCGTGCACCTCTCGCCGCCCAGCCAGAGGATTGGGCCTGCCGCCTCCTGGGTGCTAACTCTAACCCTAGGTCGGCCCCCTACGAGCCCCTCCCAAGGGGCCTGGCCCCACAACGCTGGGGATTGGGGATCCCCGAGCCGCAGCACGGGACTCCCCGTGCCGCCCCACCGCCAACGGAGCCGCTAAGGGCGCCGCTGGTTATTCAGGGCAGGGAACAGGCAGGGCCATTCAAGTCATGGCAACATTCGAAGGCCCAGGGCCTGCCGGCCTCCTGGGAGCTAACCCTAACCATAGGTCGGCCCCCGAGGGGCACTTCCCAAGTGGCCTAGCGCCACAACGCCAGGGATGGGGACCCCGAGCCCAAGTGCTGGACTCACCCTGCTCCCCTTCAGCCACCCGAGCCGCTAGGGGCCCCGCCGGTCATTCAGAGCGGGAGAATGGGCAGGTCTCTCCGAGGCCCCGCCGAGCTTCGAAAGCCCCCCGCACTAAAAAGCTTGGGCTCATGCTCAGTCTCGCCAGTGCCCTCACCTAGTCCCAACCCTCCGCGTAATGCTCAGCCTCTGATCGTGTCCACCGGCCTCCTGGGGGCTAACTATAACCCTAGATCGATCCCCAAAGGACCACTCCCAAGGGGCTTGGCGCAGCAACGCCGGATTGGGGACCCTGAACCTCAGCACCTGACTCACCCTGCCGCCCAGCCGCCACCCGGGGGCTTTGGGTGTTGCCGATCATTCAGGGCGGGAGAACAGGCAGGGCCCTCCCAGACATGGCGACCTTCGAAGGCCCCCCGTGCAAAAACGGCAGACCCACCCTCCCACTCACCAGCGCCCTCACCTCCATCCGCCACTGCACTCTCCACACAGCTGGCGAATAGGGCCTGCCGGCCTCCTGGAGCCTAAACCTAACCCTAGGTTGCCCCCGAGCGTCCTCTCCCAAGGGGCCTGGCGCCGCATCGCCGGGGATTGGGGACCCCCAAGCCCCAGTGCCTGATGCACCCTGTCGCCCTTCCCCTCACAGGCCGCTAGGGGCGCCGCCATTCATTCAGGGTGGGAGAACGGGCAGGGCCCTCCGAACCCCTGCCTATGCTCGAAGGCGCCTGGAATCAAAACACTTGGGCCCACGCTCATGTTCACCAGCACCCTCAACTCGGCCCGCACCTCCGCTCCTCGCACAGCCCGCGACTCGGGCCTGCCGGCCTCCTGGGCACTAACCCTAACCCTAGGACGGCCCACGAGGGGCCCTTCCCAAGGGTCCTGGTGACACAATGCTGGGGATGGGTACCCCGTGCCCAAGTGCCAGACTGACCCTGTTGCCGTTCAGCCACCCAAGTCGCTAGGGGACCACCGGTCCATCAGGACAGGAGAACGGGCAGGGACCTCCGAGACACGGTGACCTTTGAAGCCCCCCTGCGCAAAAACGGCAGACCCACCCTCCCACTCACCAGCGCCCTCACCTCCGTCCGCCACCCCACTCTCCACACAGCTGGCGAATAGGGCCTGCCGGCCTCCTGAGGGCTAAACCTAACACTAGGTTGCCCCCGAGGGGCCTCTCCCAAGGGGCCTGGTGCCCCATCACTGGGGATTGGGGACCCCCAAGCCCCAGCGCTGGATGCACCCTTTCACCCCTCCCCACTCGGCCGCTAGGGACGCCGCTGTTCATTCAGGGTGGGAGAAGGGGCAGGGCACTCCGAACCCCCGCCTATGCTCGAAGGTCCCCCGAATCAAAACGCCTGGGCCCACGCTCACGTTCACCAGCACCCTCAACTTGGTCTGCACCTCCGCTCCTCGCACAGCCGGCGACTTGGGCCTGCCGGCCTCCTGGGCGCTAACCCTAACCCTAGGACGGCCCCTGAGGATCCCTTCCCAAGGGGCCTGGCGCTGCAATGCCGGGGATTGCGGACCCCCAAGCCCCAGCGCAGGATGCACGCTGCCGCCCCGCCCCACACCTGACTCATCCTGATGCCCAGCGGCCACCCGGGGGCTTGGGGTGCTGCTGTTCATTCAGGGCAGGAGAACGGGCAGGGCCCTCCAAGATACAGTGACCTTCGAAGGCCCCCCGTGCCAAAACGCCCAGGCCCATGCTCCCAATCACCAGCTCCCTCACCTCGGTCTGCCACTTCACTCTCCACACAGGTTACGAATAGGGCCTGCCAGCCTCCTGGGGGCTAAATTGAAGGCTAGGTTGACCCCCGAGGGGTCCATCCCAGGGGCCTGGCGTCACAACACTGGGGATGGGGACCCCGAGCCGCAGCATGGGACTCACCCTCCCCCCCCACCGCCAACAGAGCTGCTAGGGCGCCGCTGTTTATTTAGGGCAGGAGAAGGGGCAAGGCACTCCAAGCCATGGCAACATTCCGGGACCCAGTGCGCCAAAACACTGGGGCTCAAGCTCTCGCTCGCCATCGCCCTCAACTCGGCCCATACCTCCGCTCCTTGCACAGCCGGCGGATCGGGCCTGCCGGCCTCCTGGGCGCTAACCCTAACCCTAGGACAGCCCCTGAGGTTCCCTTCCTAAGGGGCCTGGCGCTGCAACGCCGGGGATTGGGGACCCCCAAGCCCAAGCGCCAGATGCACCCTGCCGCCCCGCCCCACACGGGCCGCTAGGGGCGCCGCCATTCATTCAGGGAAGGAGAAATGGCAGGGCCCTCCGAGCCCCCGCTGACCTTCAAAGGCCTCCCGCACTAAAACGCTTGGGGTCATGCTCAGGCTCGCCAGCGCCCTCAACTCGGGGCAACCCTCCGCTTGTTGCACAGCCGCTGATCGGGTCCACTGGCCTTCTGGGGGCTAAACGCAACCCTAGAATGGCCTCCGAACGGCCCTTCCCAATGGGCCTGGCGACACAACGCCGGGGATTGGGGACCCCTGAGCCCCAGCGCTGGACTCACCTTGCCGCCCAGCTGCCACCCAGGGTCTTGGGGTGCTGCCATTATTCAGGGAGGGAGAAAGGGCAGGGCCCTCAGAGACACGGTGACCTTCAAAGGCCCCCGGCGTCAAAACGCCCGGGCCCACGCTCCCACTCACCAGCGCCCTCAACTCAGTCCGCCACTCCGCTATCCACACAGCTGGTGAATAGGGCCTGCCTGCCTCCTAGGGGCTAAACCTAACCCTAGGTTGGCACCCGAGGGGCCGCTCCCAAGGGGCCTGGCACCGCAACGCTGGGGATTGGAGATACCAGAGCCAAAGCGCCTGACTCACCCTGCACCCTGCCGCCACCAGGGCAGCTAGGTGCGCCGCCGGTCATTCAGGGAGGAGAATGGGTAGGGCCCACCGAGTCCCCGAAGACATTCGAAGGCCCCCCGCGCCAAAACGCTTGGGCCCACGCTCCCGCTCCACAGAGACCTCACCTCGACACACTACACCTTTCTCCGCACAGCTGGCGGATTGAGCCTTCTGGCGTCCTGGGGTCTGACCCTAACCCTAGGTCACCCCCGAGGGCACCCTGCCAAGGGGCCTGGTGCAGCAACTCAGTGGATTGGAGACCCCTGAGCCCCAGCGCCGGACTCACCTGCCGCCCTGCCGCTACCCAGGCCGCTAGGGGCGCCACAGGTCATTCAGTTGGGAGAACTGGCAAGGCCTTCCATTTCCCCTGTGACCTTCGAAGGCCCCCCACTCAAAAAAGTTGGCTCCCAAGCTCCCAAGCTCCTGTTCCCAGCGCCCTCACCTCGGCCCGCCCCTCCGCTTGCTGGAGCCAGTGGATAGTGCCTGCCAGGCTCCTGGGGGCTAACCGAAACCCAAGGGGCCTGGCTCTGCAACGCTTGAGATTGGTGACTCAGAGCCCCAGAGCCGGACTCACCCTGCCACACTGTCGCCACCCAGGGCGCTAGGGGCGCTGCCGGTCATTCAGGGTGGTAGAAAGGTCAGGGCCCTGGAGAAACCTGCCACATTTGAAGCCTCCTGCGCCAAAATGCAGGGGCCCACGCTCCTGCTTCCCAGCGCCTTTACCTCGGCCTTCCCACCTCTCGCTGCCCAGCCAGAGGATTGGGCCTGCTGGCCTCCTGGGGGCTAACTCTAACCCTAGGTCAGCCCAGGAGGAGCCCCTTCCAAGGGGCCTGGCTCCGCAACACTGGGGATTGGGGATCCCGGAGCCACAGTGCGGGACTCACCCTGCCGCCCCACCACCAACGGATATGCTAGGGTCGCAGCTGCTTATTCAGGGCAGGAGAATGGGCAGGGCACTATGAGCCATGGCAACATTCGAAGGCCAAGGGCGCCAAAGTGCTGGGGACCAAGCTCCCACTCGCCATCGCCCAAAACTCAGCCCGCAACACCGCTCCTCACACAGCCAGCCGATCGGGCCTGCCAGCCTCCTGGGGACCAACCCTAACCCTAGGTTGGCCCCCGAGGGGAACATCCCAAGGGGCCTGGTGCAGCAACGCCAGGGATTGGGGACCCACGAGCCCCCGCGCCGTACTCACCATGCCACCCCGCCACCCACCAGGCCACTAGGGGCGCCGCTGGCCATTCAGGGAGGGAGAACCTGCAGGGCCCTCCAAACCCCAGCGACCTTCCAAGGCCCCCCGTGACATAATGCTTGGGCCCACGCTCCAGCTCGGTGGCACCCTCACCTTGGCCTGGCCCTCCTCTACCGCACAGCTGGTGGATCATGCCTGCCAGGCTCCTGGGTGCTAACACTAACCCTAGGACGGCCCCAGAGGGGCCCCTCCCAAGGGGCCTTGCACTGCGACGCATAGCATTGGAGACCCCCAAACCGCAGTGCCAGACTCACACTGCCAACTCGCCACCACGCGGACCGCTCGGGGTGCCGCTGGTCATTCAGGGCAGGAGAACGGACAGGGCCCTCCGAGGCTCTAGCGACATTCAAAGGCCCCATGCGCCAAAACGCTGGATACCATAATCCCGCTCGCCAGCGCACTCACCTCGGCCCCCTCGTCCGTTTGCCGCACAGCCGGCGCATCAGTCCTGCTGGCATACTGGGGTCTAACCCTAACCCTAACCCCTAACCTTAAACCCTAAACCTTAACCCCTAATCCTAACCCTAACCCTAACCCTAACCCTAACCCTACACTAAACCTAACCCTAAACCCTAATCCTTAAAACTAAACCCTAACATTAACACTAAACCCTAAACCCTAACCCCTAACCCTAATCCCGAAACCCTAAACACTAAACCCTAACCTTAACCACTAACCCCAAACCCCAAACACTAACCCTAAACCCTAACCCTACCCGGACCCCTACCATACCACTAATCCTACCCCTAACCCTACCCCTTCAGCTAACCCTATCCCTAACCCGTAACCTATCCCTAAACCTAACCCTAACCCGTAACCTAACCCGTACTCTAACCGTAACTCTAACCCGTACCCTAACCCTAACCCTAACATGTACCCTAACCCTAGCCGAAACCCTAACATGTACTCTAACCCGTACCCTAACCCGTACCATAACCCTAACCATAAACTGTACCTTAACCCGTAACTTAAACCGTACCCTAAACCTAACCGTAGCCCTAACAAGTACCCTAACCCGTACTATAACCTTAACCCTAAACCCTAAACCCTGACCCTAACCCATACCATAACTCATACCATAACCCGTAACCTAACCCTACCTGTATCCTAACCCTAACCCGTACCCTAACCATAACCCTAAACGCTAAACTGTAACCCGTACCCTACCCCTAACCACTACCCTTACCTTAACCTTAACCCATACCCTAACCCGTACCCTATCCCTAACCCGGACCCTAACCCATATCCTAACCCATACCTAAAACTAACCTGTACCCTAACCAGTACCCTAACCCATACCCTAACCCTAAACCTTACCCTATACCTATCCCTAACCTGATCCCTAACCCGTACCCTCACCCTAACCCTAAACCGTAACCTAACCTGTACCATAACCGTAAACTGTACCCTAACCCTAACCCGTACACTAACCCTAACCTGTACCCTAAACCGTACCCATTTCCGTACGCCAACACTTAACCTAAACTGTACCCTAGCCCGTACCCTAAACCGTACCCTAATGCATACCCTAACCCATAACCTAACCCTAACCCCTACCCGAACCCTAACCCGTACTCCAACCCTAACCCTAACCCTAAACCCAAACCCTAAACCCTAACCCGTACCCTAAACCCTAATCTGTACCCTAACCCATAACCTCTAACCTGTAACCCCTAAACCCAACCCTACCCTGTACCCTCTCCTTACCCTAACCCTAACCCCTACACTCACCCATACCCTAACCGTAACCCATACCCTAACCTTAACCCGTAACCTAATCCGTAACCTAACCCCGGGGATTGGGTACACATGAGCCCCACCACGGGACTCAGCCTGCCACCACTCAGGAAACCATGCCCCTTGGGGCGCCACAGAGCATACCGTGCAGGAGAACTGGTAGGGCCCCCCTGAGCCCCCAGTGATCCTGGGCGGCCCCCTACACCCCAACCCTGAGGCCCACGCTCATCCCGCCCCATGCCTTCCCTTCAGCTTGCCACCGAGCTCGTCGCAGAGCCGGCAGATCAGGCCTGATGGGTTCCTGGGGCCTAGACCTGACCCTAGGTCGGCTGGGTAGGGACCCTCCCCTGGGGCCCGGTGCCGCAGCCCCAGGGACTGGGGACACCTGAGCCCCACTGCAGGACAAAGCCTGCCAGCCTGCAGGAAACCGTGCCCCTTGGGAGGCTATAGAGCATTCAGCGCGGGAGAATCTGGAGGGCCCCCAGAGCCCCCAGCAAACTTCGGCGATCCCTAAACCCAAGCTTGAAGCCCATGCTCACCCCACCCCACACCCTCACCTCAGCCCGCAGTGGAGCTCACCACATAGTGGGCAGATCTGGCCTGCGGGGTTCCTGGGCCCCAACCCTAACCCTAGTTCATCTGTGGAGGGCCCCCTCCCCAGGAGCCTGGAGCCACAGCTGCGGGGATTCGGGACACCTGAGCCCCACAGCAAGACTCAGTCTGCCACCCTGCAGGAAACCGTGCACCTTGGGAGGCCATAGAGCATTCAGGGCGGGAGAACAAGGAGGAGCATCCTGAGCCACCAGCGAACTTCGGCAGCCTCCCGCACCCCAACCCTGAGGCCCACGCTCACCCTCCCCACACCCTCACCTCAGCCCGTGTAGCTCGCCATACAGCCAGCAGATTGGGCCTGCGGGGCTCCTGGGGCCTAACCCTAGCCCTAGGTCGGCCGCGGCTGTGGGGGCCTCCCCAGGAGCCTTACACAGCAGCCCCGGGGAATTGGGTTACCTGGCCCCACCGCAGGACTCAGCTTGTCACCTGACAGGAAACCGTGCCCCTTGGGACTCTACGGAGCCTACAGGACACGAGAACTTGGGGAGGCCCCCAGAGCCCATCCCCACATTTGGCAGCCCCCCGTGCCCCAACCCTGAGTCCCACGCTCACCTTCCCCCCTGGCCTCCTCTCAGCCCTCCACAGAGCTCGCCGCACAGCCTGCAGATTGTCCCTGGCAGGCTTCTGGACCCTAACCCTTACCCTAGGTTGGTGACAGAAGGGTCCCTCCCCAGGGTCCTGGCACCCCACTCTAGGGGATTTGGGACACCCAAGCCCCACCGTAGGACTCAGCCTGCAGCCCACAGTAAACTGTACCATTTTGGGGCACAACACAGCATTCAGGGCAAGAGAATTGGGGCACCCCTGAGAGCCCCTTCTGGTGAACCCCGACCTTTGTGGGCCCTTCCGGATGAAACCCTTTTGCTCACACTCACCCGCCCTTGTGCCCTCATCTCACTCGGCCTGGGAGTTCTCTGAGCACTGGGCAGTTCGGACCTGCTGTCTCTTGAGGCCTAACCTAACACTGGGTCTTCTGCTGAGGGTCCCTCCCTGTTTGCCTGCCTCCAAGGCACCAGGCATTGGGCTCACCTCTGCACGACTAGAGGACTCAGCCTGCCCCACAGCAGGAAACTGTCCATTTGGGGCTGCAGCAAGGATTCATAGGAAAATCGGAGGGCCACCCTCAGCCTATCCCAGGCAACCCACACTTTGAGAGATCTCCCCAGAACTAATTAGTAGCTTCACACTGACCTTTAAACTTGCTCTCCACGGAGATCTTTTGAAATTCTCCACACTTCCAACCGATGGCATCATCCAGCTTCAGTGCCTTACCCAGCTTTAGGTCTTGAGATGGATTAAAATGGGAAGTTATTTCACTGATGATGACGTACTGGTGACCAAAAGATACATGCATAAATGCTTCATATCACTTGGCTTAAGGGAAATGCAAATCTAAACCCCTATAGATGCCATATCACACGAGGGTGAATATCTAAAAATAAGAAGACATAAAACTATACATGTTGGAGAGGATGTGGTGAAACGGGAACCCTCTTACACACCTGTACGAATGCAGTCCGGTACAGCCACTCTTGAAAATGGTACGGAGTTTCCTCAAGAAGTTATAAATAAAGCTACCCTATGTCCCAGCAATTGCACTACTGGGTATTTACCCCAAAGAGACAGAGGTAGCGAAGTCGGGACACATGCACCCCAGTGTTCATAGCAGCAATATCCATAATAGACAAACTGTGGAAAGAATGCAGATGACCATCGACAGATGAATGGATAAAGAAGATGTGGAATATATATATATATAATGGAATATTACTCAGCCATCAGAAAGGATGAATACTTACCATCACACCGACCTGGGTGGAGCTGGAGGGTATTATGCTGAGTGGAATAAGTCAATGAAAGAAAGACAATGATCATATGCTTTCACTCCTATGTGGAATATCAGAAACAAGGAAGAAGACCATAGGGCAAGGAAGGGAAAATAGAATGGGAAGTCATCAGAGAGGGAGAAAACCCATGATGGACTCTTAACTACCGCAAGAAACTGATGATTGTTGGAGGAGAAGTTGGGGGGGTAACTGGGTGAGTAGCATTAAGGAGGTCACACGATACAATGAGCACTGGGTGTTACACACGACTGAAAATTTATTGAAGACTACATCTGAAACTAATGATGTACTGTAAGTTGGCTAATTGAATTTAAATTAAAGAACAAAAGACCTCGAATAAACAATCCTAAACATTTGTATGGAACCACTAAAGATTCCAAACAGCCAGTGCAATGTGGAAAAGAAAAACAAAGCTGGAGGACTCACAATTGCAGATTTCAGGTTATACTACAAAGCTGCAGTCATCCTAACAAGACAGTACGGCACAAAAATAGACACAGTGACCAAAGGAACAGGATACAAGTTTAGACAGAAACCCACAATTATGTGGTCCATGAATCTTCCACAAAGCAAGCAACGATATCAAAAGGGAAAAGGACAGTCTCTACAACAAATGGTGTTGGGAAAACTAGACAGCTACGTACAGAAGAATGCAATTAGACTCTTTTCTTACACAACAAAGACAAACGCAAAACAGTTTCAAGACCTCAATATGAGACCTGAATCCATAAAAATCCTACAGGAGGGAAGACAGTAACTTCTTGACATGGACCATACCAACGTTTTTCTAGACTGTCTCCTGAGGCAAAGGAAATGAAAACAAAAATAAACTATTGGGAATACAGCAAAATAAAAAGTTTCCACATGGCAGAAGAACAATGAAAACGTAAAAATAATAAGACAACCTACTCAAAGGGAGAAGATATTTTGCAAAGATCATAGGCAATAAAGGGATAGTGTCCAAAACATATACAACTGATACTACTTGACCCCCAAAACAAATAATCCAGTTAAAAAATAGGCAGAAGACATGGACAGACATTTCTCCAAAGAAAAAATACAAATGGCCAACAGTCCCGTGAAAAGATGTTCACCATCACCCATCATCAGGAAAATGTAAATCCAAAGGACAATGAGGTAATACCTCAAACCTGTCAGAATGGCTAACATCAAAAGCACAACAAATAGCAGGTGTTGGGAGGATGTGGATAAAGGGGAATCCTCCTGAACTGTGGGTGGGAATGCAAACTGTGGTGGCCACCGTGGAAAACAGTATGAAGGTTCCTCAAAAAATTAAATATATAACTACCCTATGATCCAACAATCACACTACTTGTATTTACCCAAAGAATAGGAAAACAGTAACATAAAAGGATACGTGCACCCCTATGTTTCTTGCACCATTATTTACAATATCACCATATGGAAGCAACCCAAGTGTCTGTAGAAAAATTGACAAATGAGATGATAGATGTGTGTATTCACACACACACACACACACACACACACACACACACACATACAATGGAGTATTACTCGGCTTGAAAAAGAATGAAACCTTGCCATTTGCAGACACATGGATGGAGCTAGAGAGTATTATCCTAACTAAAATCAGTCAGTCAGAGAAAGAAAAATCCCATACGATGTCACTCTAATGGGGAATTTAAAAAACAAACAAAAATAAATAACTAAAAGAGAAAAAGGAGACACACCAAAATACAAACTCTTAACAATAGAGAACAAACGGATGGTTACCAGAGAGGAGGTGGATAGAGGGATGAGTGAAATAGATGAAGGGGATTAATAGGATGCTTTTCTTGATGACCAATGAGTAATATATAGAATTACTGAATCACTCTATTGGACACCTGAAAAGAATGTAACACTGTATGTTAGCTCTACTGGAATTAAAATAAATTTTTAAAAAAGATTTTTCTTTCAGGAACCTCTTTGAAAAAGCTTTTCCTGTGCACTGTGCATAAGCCCTACTTGGGAGGATTCACTCTACAATAATTATTCACTCTATGCCTTGAATTCAGATTTCACTGAGTTCTTACTGTGGATCCCAGGCCACGGGAGCCATGGTCCTTTTCTGTCCAGGCTCAGCACCTATGCATTCAAGATTGGAAGTAGAGACACATGTCACTTCACAGTCCAGAAAGCTATTATTGTTTCTGTTTCAGTGTGAGAGAGTCACAGACTTTTGGACAGGTTTCAGAGCAGGTATATTATGGATCCTGGATCTCTACTTCAATGTTCATTGCCTGGATCCATTTGGCTAATAGGTTCCCTGTGGATGGGCTTGCTTCCAAGCACATACATGGAAGATGCAAAGGTGGATAGGATTGGTGCAGGACAGGAAGAAGACCAAATGCAGACAAGAGTCCGATCCCTCCTCTGATCCAGGAACTGCTACGGGAGAGGGTACAGGAGGTAGAATCCATGCGAAACTCCAAGGTCACCAGCTGAACACAGGAGGCATAGGTCAAGGGATCTGGAGATGCAGGGGTTGAAGGCTGCTCTGAGCTACCTCTGGGAGGAAGGGAGGGAAGGAATGAGAAGGAGACACTGCCTGCCCCTGGCCCATGCCAGCTGCCCCCCACTCCGACACGCATCCGTCTACACAGCTGACACAGCCTGGGCTCAGGATGGGCTGGCTCATGTCCCTCAATCCTCAGTGGGAGAGCTGGTCCCAGGGCTCAGAGACATGCTGAGGGAGATGAGAGGGAAAGCTGCCCCACCCAGGTCATCCCCTCCTTGAGCAGACAGCCCTTCAGAACTGCTAAAAAAAACCCACTAACGGGGTTGAAAGACATGCCATGGATGAACTAAGGCATAGAGATATGTAAAATAACATTCAGTTTTAAGTTCAGAGCTGTCATCTCAGGAAGTGGGGAGAGCTTCCCTGAAGAAGACTGAGGGGAGGGCAGGCCATGCTGAAAGAGGAGACATGGCTCTCCTGATTGGGGACCTGCAGCCCCCTTCCAGGGCAGGGCATCATCCTCGCAACCTAAAAGATCCATGAAAGTGTTCCATCAGGGCCAGATGTTTGTCTCAAGAAGGCTACCCTGGCATCGGACTGCACAGGGCACCAGGGACGAGGGCCAGATGGAGGACAGACAATAACCCGGAGGCTATGGGGCAAGAGCAGAGGCACATGACCTTGAAGATGATGATGAAAAGCAGGAGGTGGCAGCATGGAGAAGTTCCGAAAGTACCATGGGAGCAGTGCCCACAGCAACACTGACTGGGTGACTTCTGTGCCCGGTGTCGCTGACTTCAGTGGGCTCCAGACTAGTCCTGAACACAACTCTCGGAAGTGTGCACCACCCCCGGCCTCCTCTCCCCTTGCAACTGCTAGGAATCAAGGTCAAAGACCCTGGTCAGCTTTCGTGGAAACCAAGCAGTGGCTCCCCCACACGCTGCATCTCTGGTGGTGGTCCAGTGCGACCCTCGTGCCTGGCCAGACACTGATGTCTACCTGTCTCCACACAAATTAACAGAGAGGAGGGTGTCCCTGAATTGCACAGCACCTGATGAGACAGATACACAGAACCCAACACCCAGTGGGTCACTCGGGACCTCACCTATGGTCATGGAGCTCACCATACCTTATTTCTGTCACTTCCCACAGAAAGCCTGTTTCTGATCCCCCACAATACCATACATCCTGGTTGCTGACCTGGGGTCATGCCATGAACCCACATGGCACCTTTCTTTAAGTGAAAGCTATGCCTACACCTCCTAGAAAATATTCCTAATGAAGTACATGTCCATCAGGACTACGGTGTGAATGGTAGCACACTGCCTGCATGGTAGTAGTCAGTAATTCTAGCAAGGGTTAACCCTACCCCCCGTCTCACAAAACCTTCCTCCATCCCCACTGAACTCATGGTCTGCCCTCAGAAAACCCTCCAGGAAACAAACCTTTCATCTGAATGCTCTCTTCACTTCTGCTTCAAATCTTGTCCAACCACAATGATAGGAAATTAGAAATCAGTCTCAAGAAAAAAATGGGACAGTCAAAAATAGGTGGAGATTTTTGGGGCCTTGGTGGCTCAGTCGTTAAGGATCTGCTTTCAGCTCAGGTCGTGATCCCAGGATCCTGGGGTCTAGCCCCGAATCAGGCTCCTTACTCAGTGGGAAGCCCGCTTCACCCTCTCCCACCCCCATGTTTGCGTTCATCTCTCACTGTCTAACTCTCTGTCAGATACATAAATAATCTTAAAAAAAATATGTGGAGATTTAACAACATGCTACTGAACAACCAACAGTCAAAGAAGAAATCAAAAAAAATTTAGAAGTACCTCGACACTGATGAAAAAGACAACCTACAAAAACTTATGGGATGCAGCAAAAGTAGCTTTATGGGGGACATTCATAGAAATTCAAATCTTCATCAATCCATGAGAATAATCTCCAATAAACAACCTGATTTATGTGGTAAAGAAGTAGAAAATAAAACAACAAACAAAGCCCCAAATTAGTAGAAATAAGGAAATAACAAAATGGAATGCATAAATAAATCCAACGGAGACTAAAAAGACCAAAAAAGAAAAAAAAACAATGAAAATGAGAGCTGCCTTTTTTGGAAAGATAAACAAAACTGACAAACTTAGCCAGACTCACCAAGAAAGAGGACTCGAATATAATCAGGAAGGAAAGATAATGGATTCCTGTCTCATATCAAAATCAAAAGAACTCTTCAAACTTAGACACAACAACTTCTTGCAAGATAGGTCTCTAAAGGCAAAGGAAATAAAACCAAAAATGAACTATTGGCACTTCATCAGGATAAAAAGCTTCTGCTCGGCAAAGTAAAAGATCAACAAAACAAGAAGGCAACCTATGGAATCGAAGAAGATATCTGCAAATGATATTACAGATAAAGGGCTGGTATCCAAGATCTATAAAGAACTCCTCAAACTCGACACCGAAAAATGGGCAGAAGACACAGATACTTCTCCAGAGAAGACATACACATGTCCAACAGACACATGAAGAAATGCTCCACATCACTTGCCATCAGGCAAATACAAATCAAAACGACAATGAGATACCACCGTACACCAGTTAAAATGGTTAAAATTAACAAGACAGGGGGCACCTGGGTGGCACAGTGGGTAAGCATCTGCCTTCGCCTCAGGGCGTGATTCTGACATTATGGGATCGAGCCCCACATCAGGCTCCTCCATTATGAGCCTGCTTCTTCCTCTCCCACTCCCCCTGCTTGTGTTCCCTCTCTCGCTGGCTGTCTCTATCTCTGTGGCATAAATAAATAAAATCTTGAAAAAAAAATTAGCAACACAGGAAATAAAAAAAAGTCAGAGAGGATGTGGAGAAAGCGGAGCCCTCTTACACTACTCGTGAGAATTCAAGCTGGTACAGCCACTTTTGAAAACAATATGGAGGATCCTCAAGACGTTAAACACAGAGCTATCCTATCACCCACCAATTGCACTACTGGGTATTTACCCCATAGACACAGAGTAATGAAAAGAAGGGCACCTGTATCCCAATGTTCATAGCAGCAATGTCCATAATAGCCAAACTGTGGAAGGAGCCAAGATGTCCTTCAGCAGATGAATGGACAAAGAAGATGTGGTTCATCTATATAATGGAATATTACTCAGTCATCAGAAAGGATGAATACCCACCATTTGCACCAACGCGGATGGACCAGGAGGGGATTATGCTAAGTGAAATTAAGTCAAGCAGAGAAAGACAATTATCATATGGTTTCACTTCTATGTGGAATGGAAGGAATAGCATAGAGGACATTAGAAGAAGGAAGGGAAAAGTGAAGGGGCGGAATGAGAGGGGGAGATGAACCATGAGAGACTACTGACACTGGGAAACAAACTGAAGGTTGCAGAATGGGAGGGGAAGAGGAATGGGTTATCCTGGTGATGGGTATTAAGGAGGGCACGTGTTGGGGTGCCTGGGTGGCACAGCAGTTAAGCGTCTGCCTTCAGCTCAGGGCGTGATCCCGGCGTTATGGGATCGAGCCCCACAACAGGCTCCTCCGCTGTGAGCCTGCTTCTTCCTCTCCCACGCCCCCTGCTTGTGTTCCCTCTCCTGCTGGCTGTGTCTATCTCTGTCGAATAAATAAATAAATTCTTTTTTTAAAAAAAAGGAGGGCACGTGTCATAATGAGCACTAGGTGTTATATGCAAACAATGAATCATGGAGCCCTACATCAAAAACAAATGAAGTACTGTAGGGTGAATAAAAATTTTAAAAAAAGAGAAGATATGAAATCCATACATGAAAACTGGCACAATTTGCAAATGTCATGAAATCCCGAAAGATTCCACACACACAAAAAAAACCTGTTAGAATAAAAAAATTCAAGAAAGCTGCAGGATATAATGTCAATATACAGAGACCTCTTGTCTTTATTTTTTTCAGATTTTATTTATTTATTTGACAGGAAGAGAAAAAGCACGAGCAGGGGGAGAGCCAGAAAGAGGGAAAAGCAGACCCTCGCTAAGCGGGCAGCCCAACACGGGGCTCAATCCCAGAACTCTGGGATCATGACCTGAGCTAAAGGTAGATGCTTCACTTATGGAGCCACCCAGATGACCCAACTTCTTGCATTTCTGTATACTGATGACACACTTTCGCACAGAGAAATTAAAAAAGCAACGCCATTTAAAATTGCATAAAAAAATCTTGAAATAAAAGTAACCAAGAATGAGAAAGACATAGTACACTCAACACATGGCAGAAAAGAAATGAAAAATATGTGTCGAGGGGGGCAGAATGTATGGGTCAAAGATTTGGAAGGCAACACAAACAAATGGAAGCATACACCATGCAACTTAACTGGAAGAGTTAATTATGTGAACATGTCCATCATAACCAAAGCAATCGACAGATGTGATTAAATGCCTATCTGAATTCCAGTGGCATTATTCGAGGAAATAGAAAACAGTCCACAAACTTGTATGGAATCACAAAAGACCCCAAATACCCAAAGCAACCTGGAGAAAGAGGTGCAGTCAACACACTCCTGGATTTCAAGCTAGATTACAAAGCTGTTGTCATCAAAACAGGATGGTACTGGCATAAACACAGACACCAGGTCAGTGGAACAGAACAGAAAGCTCAGAAACTTACCCACACGTAGATGATCCTAACTTACGACACAGCAGCAGAAGATATGCCATGAGGGAAGGACTGTGTCTTCAGTGAGCGGTAACAGGCAAACTGGACACTAAATGCAGAAGAATATAACCGGGTCACTTTCTTACACCACACACAAAATTTTTAATGGATGAATGATTTGAACATAAGACCTGAATCCATAAACCTCCAAGAAGACACAGGTACTAAGTCTCTCGACATTGGTTTTGGCAAAGAGTCTTCAGATCGGACACCAAATGCAAAGGCAACAAAAGCAAAAATAAACAAGTGGAACAACATCAAACTGAAATCTTCCACACGGCAAAAGACACCAGCAAAAACTTAAAAGGCCACTGACCCAATAAGAAAAAAATATCTGCAAATCATATGTGTGAGAAAAGGCTAATATCCAAAATACACACAACACTCCTACATATCAAAACAAAAAAAAAAAAAAACTATATAAAAAAATGGGAGGAATATGTGAATAGATACTTTCCAAAGATGGCACACAGGTGCCAACAGACAGAAAAAGTTGTTCGACATCACTAAATATCGTCAGGGAAACATCAGTCAAACCCACAATCGGCTATCCGCTCACAAGTGTTGGAACAGCAATTGTCCCAGAGACAGACACCAGGTGGGGTCAAGGGTGTGCAGATGAGGAGACACTGTGCACTGTTGGTGGAAATGGAAATTGGTGCAGCCACTGTGACAAACGGTATGGAGGTTCCTGAAAAAATAAATAAACTACCCCATGACCCAGTAATGGCTCTACTGAGTATTGATTTGAAGAACACAAAAATGCTGCCTCAAAAAGACAGATGCACTCCCACGTTCACTGCAGCATTATTCACAAGAACTAGACATGGAAACACAGACCTTGGGGGCCTTATGCTAAGTAACTCAGACACAGAAAGACCAATACCAGATGCTCTCATGTACATTCCACGTGGAATAAAAAAATACTAAACGCATAGATCCTGAGAGCAGATTGGTAGGTGCCAGATACGGGGATGGGGTGGAAGAAACGGGTAAAGGTGGTCAAAGTCTCAATGTTTGAGTGAGAAAATCCGACAGTCATGAAATATTCTGTCCAGCATGGAGACTAAAACTAACCCCGCAGCATGGGGTATAGGTTTCCCTGCTCTTTGAAAGTACAGGGCTTCTGAGAAACCTTGCACAGCAGAAATGGTGTCAAGAAGGAATGGCCATTAATTTACACGAACAATTAGACAGTGTGCTCAGACTCCAAAATTCCTTCTCTTTGGCTTTTCTTAGGCCTCAGGAAACAAGTTTCTAACAGAGGCCCAACATAAATGAAGATAAAGCACAGCAGAAGCCCACAGACACCATTCAAAGTGCTGGTGGCTGGATGAGGGAGTGGTTCCCAGAGAAAGGAGCTGGTTGGGGTGCACGCCGACTCTTTCATGCTTCTCCCCAAAACAGATGCTGAACGCGATTCTCACTGTTCACCTTTTTTCATAAGAGGGAAATCCTCTTCAGGTATGTTCCTCTTACTGAAGCTGGGTAATAATGTAGTTCTTTCAAGAAAGCCCAGTGTCTTACTGTGAACGTTTAAAAAGTGGGGGATACTTGTACCTGAGCATTGCTGAGGGAGGAGATGTGAAAGGTCCTCCCAGACACAAACCTCAGCAGATCCACTGGGAAAGGCACCTTCCTCAGCATGCAGAACACAGACTACCTCCTACCCCACGAGAAACCCTCTCCTTCCCCTTGATCAGGACAACCCACAACAGCTGGGAGTTACCCCAATTCCTCCCTTCTCCTGCTCCTAATAGCTAACCCATCAGCAAATCCTGTGAGCTCCATATTCAAAATGGACCCACAAGAGGTCTAACCACTCCATCCAAGGCCACCTGTCTGGTCCACAGTGCCTGAGTTCCTGGAAAAGCTTCGTCATTGACCTGCCTTGCCATCTTCAACCCACTGTCATCTGTTCTCAACACTGTAGCCAGGATGGCCCAGTGATACAGGGTCTCATGGGGTTATAGCCCTGGAATGGCTTTCTGTCACCCTCTGTCACCTCTCTGAGGTAATGTCCTAAGCTGTCTCCTGTGGCCACAGGGCCTTCTTGCTGCTCCTGGACATACCTGGAATTCTCCTGCCCCAGAGACTTTGCACACGCGTTCCCTTCTGTTCAGAATGCTCTTGATGTGTTCTCACTCACCTTCTGAGAAGTCTGAATTGGAGTGACAGAGACAGAATATGAGGCTGTGTGTGTTGGGTGAGGCTGGTGGCTCAGAAGAAGATTCTCTGCCAGCTCTCCGCCTGTGCCTCAATTGTCCTCAGCCAGGAACTTGCACACAGCCCTCACCTGTCACAACTCTCACCCAGGAGACCCACAGCCACCCCTGGAGCCCACCCTGAACACACCCTTCTGCAGAATACATTCAGCTCTCCTCTGGGACCCCTGTCAGCTTTACCCAGTCCTGGAACTCCCCCATCTCCTGCAAAGCTCCCATATTCCCCCTCTGCTTCCAAAATCACACTGGTGCAAGTATTTCATGAGAAAGCTATAATGCTAACTAATGAAAGGTTCACACCTACTTTCCCTTTCTGTTGCCTTTCTCTCCACCTTCTTTCCTACCTGTGCAAACTGTAAGATATCAGTGGAACACGAACATGCTCTGAGATCTGAATCTTTCATTGGAGCTTTCTGAGGACTCCTTATGTGATAAGACTCTATTGTATCCTACAACAGGTTGTTTTACATCTATCCTCTATAGAATAGTACAGCCCAAATCACTACAATTTTACGTCACTCTTCATGAAGCAGAACACTTTTTCCTTTCTTCTTTTACTTAAATTCCAGTTAGTTCACATGCCATGGAATATTTGCTCCATGGGTAGGATTTAGTGATTCCTCACCTGCATACAGTACCCGGTGCTCAACACAAGTGCCCTCCTTAATACCCCTCACCCATTTGACACTTCCCCCCACACCCTTGTCCTGCAGCAACACTCAGTTTGTTCTCCAAGGTTGAGTCTATTTCCTTGTTTGCCTCTCTCATCACCCCTCCACTCTGTTCACCTTTTTTTTTTCTGAATTTCCAGAAGCATTAGAGTATAGGATATTTGTCCTTCCTCACTGATTTTGCTTAGCTTAATACACTCTAGATCCATCCACATCCTTGCAAATGGTACGATTTCATTCTTTTTGAAGCTGGGTCATATTCCATTATATATATGTATCCCACATCTGCTTTATCCATTCATCAGTGCATGGACTTTGGGATTCTCTCCATAGTTTGGCTACTGTGGACATTACTGCCATAAACATCATTGTGCATGGACCCCCTTCAAATCTGCATTTCTGTATCCTTTGGGTAATTACATAGGAGAGCAATTGCTGGATCATGTGGTTTTTCAATGTTTAATTTTTTGAGGAACTCCCACACTGTTTTCCAGACTGGCTGCACCACTTTGCATTCCCACAAACAGGATGGGAGGGTTCCCCTTTAAGCAGAACATTATCTGCCGGCAATTTCATAAGAGGAAACAAAACCTCTGGGAGATGCACCCAGGGTCAGGCAAGCAGTTGCAGACTTCACCCCAAGGCTCCTGACGCCAAGCCCCTTGAAGCCACCAGCATGCCACTATGGAAAAGAATTCCCAGACTCTCCTTCTGACTCCACCACCAAAGAAACTACAGAGAGAATATGGCACCTCAAAATATCGAGATAATACTTTTAGTAAAACTAGAATGTCAAGCTCAACTTTTAAACAGGAACAGGCCGCTTTGGATAATTTTGAATTTCCCCTCCACCCTAATTTTAACTCTTCTGATGAATAAACTAAGCAATGATGAAACATCACCTTTGTCAAATGACATCATCCAAGTCTGTATCAGATGAAAAAAGCCACCTAACTCTAGATGCTGGCCACTCAACCATATCTTAGGCCCAATTGAATAAACACTGTTAGATGAAGGAACAAATTAGATGTTACAAACAGGCACAGAGTGAATCTCACCTTCCTTTTCTAATAAAAGAGGGTGCCTAGGAAACAGATGGTCAAAATACATTGTAAGCAATAAATGGACAGACAAATTGTGATCCCCTGCAAAGTTCTACCTGCAGGGAAACTAAGTAATTCTTGCACCAAACCCAGAATGCTGGCAGCTACTTCAATTTTACTTTGTGGTCCAACTAGAGAAAAGGGAAAAGCCCAGGAGATTTTGGGATAATGACAGATTTACCTCCAGCCCTGACATAGATAGGACATTTTGCCAAACATACCTGTGCTTTCTCTGAACACTGGCGTCCTGTGACAAGCTGCCTCGCTGACTGCAATGCTGACGTTCAAAACCTCTGGTGTCTTGTAGCCAGAGTAGAGAAGTGCCGTCAGCTGGGGAGAAGAAGGCACCTCTGACCTAAAGCCTGCACACCTGCTTTGGTTTCTGGGCGAAGGGGCAACACGTACTTGTTGTTTCGCAGTAATTATCTTCATTCTCAATAGACCAATGACCTTGCCTTTTCTGGATAGCAGACTTACTATTCTAAAGAAACCCTCAATTCGTCTATTCCCAATGCAACTAGAGTGGAACGTTTATTTCTCACTTAAATAGAAAACACTGTTATAGTCGACACTGCGTGAATGAACTGTTAAAAACATTTTAGAGAAAAAGGAAGAGACCTTTATTCAAACACAAGTCAGGACAGCTGCCTGGGAGACACAATCTTCACCAAGAAGGGAGTGCTCCGGGGAAAGAACATTTGGGGCAGGCTTATATATTTTTTTCTGTTTTGTTTCAGGTACAGAGTTACAAACCACAATGAGGATCTTCTTAGATTCCAGAAAGTGACAGATTCTTTCTTATGTTTTCAGTATGTACATGTCAGTATGACTTTAGTCTTATGACAGCCAAAGAGGTTCTTTATTTTTTCTTATATTTATGTTGGCATTTTTGGTTATTGTTTTCTTCTCGAAGCAGATGTACAACATGTGCTTGGGGCAGAAATAGGGCCCATGCTTTCAGGTGTTGCCCAGTCATTTTGAGCCGGGTAAAATGTTAAAGGATAGCTTCCCTGGGAGCCGAGGATCAGGGCCCACAGATGATATAAGATAAAAATTCCTTTTATCATTATAATTACTCCTAAATGGAGGAATTTGAGACAAAAGCACCTTTCACAACAGTACCAAGAAATCAAAATGATGCCCACGGAAGGCTTACTGCTCCATGGTCAGCACAGGTAACAGAAGTGTTAACAGTCTCTGGACTACTGCCCTTCTCCTGCCCAAATCACTGAAGCACACAGACCACTTAAAATCAGAATTGTAGAACTGCTAGACACCTTAGAGATGTCTGGCACCATTCCCTTGGACTGCAGAATAAAACACAGTAGCTCGTTGTCACAAACTAATTTCAACATGAAGTGCCCCCTGGATGCAGTAAGTTCTTTCTCTGCAAATGTTGACTAATATAAGTCACAGTCATACCATATAAACACTACGATGGCTGGGAAGTAATCGTAGGTAAGGGAATATTTTAGCCATGTTTATAAGCATTGGCTCACTTTGTAGAAGAGGCTGAGCTGAGTGTTTTTAAATACTATTTCAGACCTGTTTTACAGCACCCTCTGAACATACCAGAGCCTGAATGGACTGAAAAAG
This sequence comes from Ursus americanus, assembly GCF_024610735.1. NCBI lineage: Eukaryota > Metazoa > Chordata > Mammalia > Carnivora > Ursidae > Ursus > Ursus americanus. Next base: position 48,508,857 of record NC_142149.1, on the reverse strand, counting down.
ATAGTTGGTTTCAGTAACTTTAATACCAGGAAAATATTATACTGTCTGTATTCCTAAGGATCTTTGAGTATCTTACCCAGAGGTCCTCCACTGAGATAATGATCTTAATGATCACCATGGGTAGATGTGAAAAGGCCCGCTGAATTCATTCCAGTTGTCCACATGACAAGAAAATCCTGATACTTGATAGGTTTCCAGATCGAGAAGACCAGAGATAAGAGGGAAATAGTACCCTGTATGGAACAACAAGGGACTTGTAGTCAATTTGGGGATGCGACTTAGGTTTCTGACACTAAAATCCTCTGTGACTCATATCATCTGAGTCCCTTTGTAACCGTCTGAAAATGTGCCTAAAAATATCTACACCCTAGATTCAAGTTTAAGAGGCAAAATGCTATTAAGAGGCAGTATGATGTCTCTCAAGAACAGGTGCTCAGGAAGCCATAATTGCTATTAGGTCTATTTCTTTTCCAGAAGAAAGAACACATGTTGAATCCATATTCCTAATAGATGACTCACCAGATGATTTTCAAACCTGAAGGAAGGCCAAGAAGTCGCTCTTGTGTCATATTTCACTCAGAAATCATATTGTTGGACTGGTGAGGACGATACGATAGCAACGTTATCACTAAGAGTGGGGAGCTTCTAATTTCCATATGGCCATGTTGACCCCCTTAGCTCAGAGCCACCAGAAAGGGCAGCTGGGGAGTGGGCACCGCCATCACTATGAGTGGGGAGCTTCCCATTTCCATATGGCCATGATGACCCCCTTAGCTCAGGGCCACCAGAAAGGACAGCTGAGGGGGACCACAGGCCAAGCCTGCCAGGTGTGGCTGGGGCAGGCAGAACTCTGACTTAAGGCTCAACTCCTGTCTAGGTTATTATAATGCTCTTCACAAAGAAAGTGCCATTGTGTGTGAGCCCTCATGTAGAAAAGGTTCAGAATTTCCATTAAGATTCCCTCTCTGACCTTTAGGATACGTAGCAAAGTTCCATTTAATTTTTAAACATTGAAGGACTTCCTGGTTTTCTTTTCGCTATGACTGTGTCTCAATTCCCCTGTGGTCTAGGAATAGAACCTAGTTAATTTCAGGGTTTAACATTTGTAGCCTTGATTCATGGCCCCACCTATCATCTATTTGGCTAAAGAGTCTATGACCACTTGAAAATAATGTATTCTGCACTTATTATGGAATGTTCCCTATATGTCAATTAGGTCACATTTGTTACCAATGTTTTGTCTGCTTTTTCTTTCAGATATTGAGAAAGGTATATTAAAATCTTCAAACAATGCTGCTCTATTCAACGTGGCATCGAAGAATCTACCAGTGTTAGAAGGCAAGAGAAACAAAAAGTATAAGAATTGAGGGGATAATTGTGACTATTCACAGATAATACGATTGTGTACATAGAAAATCCAAAACAGTCTATAAATACCCTATTAGAATTAAAAATGTAATTTATAAATTTGAGATGGATTGTAGCTTCCCATTGGACAGTTTCTGAAAGAAAACGTAGAACCTGTCAATCTTGGGGTAAGACATAGTGTGCAATAACCATTGAGAAGAATTCAGTGGGACTTCATAAAAATGTGACATTTCTCCTCATCTTATGACCATAAGAAAATGAAAAAGTGAACCGCAGGCTGGGAAGTAAAGATTTGCAATACACACACTGACAAAGACTTGTCAATAATGAATTCCTGCTCATCAACCATAAAAAGTCTATGTACAAATGAATACTTCACAAAAGATTGACTGATGGCCAATAAGAACAGGAAAGGGTGCTCTACAGTATTATTTTCAGGAACAGCAAGGCCTTTCCTAAAATGAAAACATACACACAAACCAGTATTCCCTAGATGGATGATGTCCTTATTTCTGAGGACAGCTTGAAGAACAAGAACACACTAGCATCAAAGTAAAGTGATGGAATTCCTGACACTCAGAGAATGGATAATTGACCTCAAACTACAGTACAATTTCTAGGCATCATTCGGTCCTCTGAAGGCAGACAACTACCACACCCCTTCCTACACCACACAGGTTGCTTCCCAACCCCTACCATAAACAAAGAAGATGAGAAACAGATAGGACTAGTAGGAAATAGTAAAAATCACATGTGGGGATTATCCTGAAACACACTGATCACATAACTAGTGTAAGGAAGTGTAAGGAACTGAGAAGGACAGAGACTCAAGAGGTACTTCTTTGGGAAATGTTGTCTGACATCGTCACACGTTGGTACCAGCTAATGAGGGCTCTGAGCATATCCTAGGGTTTGCTCACAAGGGTCTGCAACACCATCGCTGAGGACTGAAACTCTTCAAGACCTCAAAGCTTGCCTGATTGACTATTGGACTAAGAGATTCCCATGTTCTGAAAACAGATACCAACTCACTGAAAGGTTCTCCTGGGCTCTCACGTAGGCCCTACAAGTAGCTGAACCATTCATTGAAAATCAATTACACACACACACACACACACACACACACACACACACACCTTTCATTTCACCAATTACTTAAACATTCAAGGTTCTTCCTACCTTTTCTTTTTCACATTGATATTTATACTCACATGAAATGTCATCATTTCTAATGAACACTGATGTCAAAATAGAGATCCATTGACACAATATTCACAAAATGGGACTTCCCTGCTGTCATTTTCAATATAGCGTTTTTTAAAGTTCATACATATTTTAGGTTTTTGGTAACTTATACAGGAGAAGATCAGCATTGAAAAACTCTGAATACTGACAATGAGTTTTAAGCCTAGAGAACAAAAATTGTCCAATTTCATAGATAATAAGGAACCAAAGGGAAAGCATAGAAGCTGTAGTTGAATAATTTTACACATATGCCTCCTCTATTATTCTACTACTGAGGGGTATGTTTTATTACCACTATACATGCAGCAATTGTCTTCCACGTGCACTTGCACAGGTATAATGAATTACTACAGTAGAATGAAATGTCTAGGAACTACTTGGTGGCATGTATAATGAACAATGAAATTTCGATCTTATATTTGGTGAACTTCCACTGTCTGTCCCTTTAGACAATGGACCCTAAACAAAAGGGGGAATATACCACGAGAGACTATGGACTCTGGGAAACAAACTGAGGGCTTCAGAGGGGAGAGGGGTGGGGGGGTTGGGATGGGCCAGTGATGGGTATTAAGGAAGGTACATATTGCATGGAGCACTGGCTGTTATATGCAAATAATGAATCACGGAACACTACATCAAAAACTAAGGAAATACTGTATAGTGACTAACATATAATAATAAAAAATTGTTACTAGAAAAAAATTAAAGGTAAAAAAAAACAATACAGCTGTTCTGTTTCAAGAACAATCACAATTGAGAAAAAACTAACTTCCAATCCCTAAAGCCAAACACAGACCAAGTTCCATTTCTCTCCCCTTTATTCACATTCTCTGTGGGTTCTAAGCTATTTCCCTACCTCCTTTCCTGCTGAGCAGGGAGCCCGGGCTCGATCCCAGAACCCTGAGATCATAACCTGAGCCAAAGGCACATGCTTAACTGGCTGAGCCAGCCAGGAGCCCCAGCCATGTTTTTCTTAAGCAAAAGGACACTTTCTCACAATGCCTTCACATGACTTCACATGGTACCAGAGATCTGCATTTGCCTCTAGGAGGTTGCAGATGAAGGCAATTGCAAACTCCTACAGTGGTTTATCAAATACAATGACCTGCCTGGTGGTAGTGAAACTCTTATGAGCCCACGAGAGGGTGCTGTGACACTCAGCTGTGGCTGGGTTGGCACAGAGAACCAAATCCATTTCCCTGCCTGATGTCTGTGAGGAACAGATGCCCCCACTGTGAATGAGACCCTGCCACTGAGCTGTCCAGAGATGGCCATCCTCACGGAGGATGAGGATAAAGGACAATGCCTGAGGAGACCTCATCTGTCTCTTTTATCTTTTCATATTTTTGACAGTGGACAAATCACTGCCTAGGAGTCCCCAACTACCTTAGTCTCAACTGTGAATGACCAAGAGATTTTACAAAACACTCAAGATTTTCACCTCACAATTGGCCACAACCACTTATCATAGGGATTCAACATTAGGCAAAGATAATGTTCCTTGGAAGAGAGGTCCTGCCCACTGTTGTTTCTCACTTATATGCTCATCTTCCTTACCTCATGGTAACATAACCAGCTTGATTCCTGCTTCCGTCTTCAGGAAGGCTGATGTGACTTGAAGGGCATTACCCTGACATCATTCTTTCTTAGCAATAAGATGTGGACATTTCCCTAGTCCTACACACCCAAAGTTGATTCGGAATCAGGATTGAGGAGGCTGATGAGAGTTGAAGGTGTTTTCCTGTACACGGTGGTTTATTACCAATAAGGATGGGTCAGAATCCTCGAAATTCCAGAACCTTTTCATTAATGCTTCCTACTCGTGAAAGATGATGTACATTGGTCTTTCCCTGTATAGTGTGGTGACTCAGAGAAAAGTGCTTAGCCCTTTCTTCAGACTTCCACGACCACTTGGGGCTGGCTTCCATATTCACAAATGATGATATTAGGGCTAACAGGGTTCCTGTACACTGTTATTTCTTACAGATAAGTTTATGGCATTTTTGTTACATTGCCAGAACCACTTAGCACCGGGTTTGCCGGCCTCCTGGGGACTAACACTAACCCTATGTGGGCCCCCGAGGGGCCCCTCCCAAGGGGCCTGGCACCACAGCGCCGGGGATTGGGGATCCCTGAGCCCAGCATCGGAGTCACCCTGCCGCCCCGCAGCAATGCCGGCTGCTAGGGGCGCCGCCAGTCTTTCAGGGCGAGAGAACGGGCAGGGCCCTCCAAGCCCCCGGCGACCTTCGAAGGCCCCCCCGCGCCAAAACGCTTGGGCCCACACTCCCTCTCGCCAGTGCCCTCACCTTGGGTTGCCCCTCCACCTGCCTCAGAGCTGGTGGAACGGGCCTGCTGGACTCCTGCGGGCTAACACTTACCCTAGGTCGGCCCCCGCGTGGCCCCTCCCAAAGAGCCTGGCACTGCAATGCCGGAGATTTGGGACCCCCGAGCCCCAGTGCTGGACTCACTCTGCCACCGGGCAATCACCCAGGGTGCTAGGGGCGTTGCCAGTCATTCAGGAAGGGAGAACGGGCAGGGCCCTCCGATCCCCCTGGGACCTTCAAAGGCCCCCCCGCCCAAAAACTCTGGCTCGCATGCGCCTGCTCCCCAGCGCCTTAATCTCGGCCAACCCCTCCACTCGCTGCAGAGCTGGCGGATTGGGCCTGCCGGCATCCTGGGGGCTAACCCTAACACTAGGTGGGCCCCTGAGGGGCCTCTCACAAGGGGCCTGGCGCAGCAATGCCAGGAATTGGGGACACCGAGCCCCAGCACCTCACGCTGCTGACATGCGCCACCCGGTCTGCTAAGGGCGCCGCTGGTCATTCAGGGCGGGAGTATGGGCAGGTCCCTCTGAGCCCCCGGCGACCTTCAAAGCTCCCCCACGCCAAAACTCAGGAGCCCACACTCCCGCTCACCATCGCCCTCACCTCGGCACGACCATCCGCTCGTGGTACAGCAGGTGGATCGGGCCTGCTGGCCTACTGGGGTCTAACTCTAACCCTAACCCCTAACCCCTAACCCTAAGCCCTAAACCCTAACCCCTAACCCTAACCCTAAACCCTAACCCTTACCCTAAACCTAACCCTAACCCTAAACCCTAAACCTTAAGCCCTAAACCCTAACGCTAACACTAATCCCTAAACCTTAATCCCTAACCCTAAACCCAAAAGCCTAAATTCTAAACCCTAACCCTAACCGCTAACCCCAAACCCCAAACCCTAACCCTAAACCCTAAACCTACCCCAACTCCTACACTACCCCCAACCCTACCCCCAACCCTACACCTTCAGCTAACCCTACCCCTAACCCGTACTCTAACCCATATGCTAACCCGTACCCTATCCCTAACCCGAACTCTAACCCATACCCTAACCCGTACCTAACCCTAACATGTACCCTAACCTGTACTCTAACCCTAAACAGTACCCTATCCCTAACCTGTTCCCTAACTCGTATCCTAACTTTAACCCTAAACCGTAACCAAACCCGTACCATAACCCTAACCCATACCTTAACCCTAAACCGTACCCTAAACCGTACCCTAACCCGTACCCTAACCCATACACTAACCCGTACCCTATCCCTAACCCGGACCGTAACCCATACCCTAACCCGTACCTAACCCTAACATGTACCCTAACCCATACCCTAACCCTAAACCGTACCCTATCCCTAACCTGTTCCCTAACTCGTATCCTAACTCTAACCCTAAACCATAACCAAACCCGTACCATAACCCTAACCCGTACCCTAACCCTAAACCGTACCCTAAACTGTACCCTAACCCGTACGCTAACCCGTACCCTAAACTGTACCCTAACCCATACCCTAAACCTTACCTAATGTCTACCCTAACCCATACACTAACCCTAACCCATACCCTAACACTAACCCGAACTCCAACCCTAATCCTAACCCTAAACCCAAACCCTAATCCCTAACCCGTACCCTAAACCTTAATCCGTACCCTAACCCATAACCCCTAACCTGTAACCCCTAAAGCCAACCCCAACCCGTACCCTCACCTTACCCTAACCCTAACCCCTACCCTCACCCGTACACTAACAGTAACCCATACCCTAACCCATACCCTAATCTGTACCCTAACCCTGGGGATTGGGTACACCTGAACCCCACCACAGGACTCAGCCTGCCACCCCACAGGAAACCATGCCCCTTGGGGCGCCACAGAGCATCCCGTGCAGGAGAACTGGTAGGGCCCACCTGAGCCCCCAGCGATCCTCGGCGGCCCCCTACACCCCAACCCTGATGCCAACGCTCATCCCGCCCCACGCCTTCCCTTCAGCCTGCCACCGAGCTTGTCGCAAAGCCGGAAGATCAGGCCTGTCGGGTTCCTGGGGCGTAGCCCTGACCCTAGGTCGGCTGGGGAGGGCCCTCCCCCGGGGCCCAGGCCGTAGCCCCGGGGACTGGGTACACCTGAGCCCCACTGCAGGACAAAGCCTGCCACCCCGCAGGAAACTGTGCCTCTTGGGGCTCTATGGAGCATACAGGGCTCGAGAACTTGGGGAGGCCCCCGGAGCCTGTCCTCAGCTTTGGCAGCCCCCATGCCCCAACCCTGAGGCCCATGCTCACTCTCCCCCATGACCTCATCTCAGCCCTCCACAGAGCTCACCGCACAGCCTGCGGATTAGCGCTGCCGGTCTCCTGGACCCTAACCCTTACCCTAGGTTGGCCACAGAGGGGCCCTTCCCCAGGGTCCTGGCACCGCAATCTGGGGGATTGGGGACACCCCAGCCCCACCATAGGACTCAGCCTGCAGCCCACAGGAAACTGTACCATTTTGGGGCACAACAGAGCATTCAGGGCAAGAGAATTGGGGCACCCCCTGAGAGCCCCTGCTGGTGAACTCCGACATTTGTGGGCCCTTCTGGATGAAACCCCAAGGCTCATATTCACCCGCCCTTGTGCCCTCATCTCACTCGGCCTGGGAGTTCTCTGAGCACTGGGCAGTTCAGAAATGCTGTCTTTTGAGGCCTAACCTAACCCTGGGTCTTCTGCTGAGGGTCCCCTCCCCATTTGCCTGCCTCCAAGGCACCAGGCATTGGGCTCACCTCTGCACGACTAGAGGACTCAGCCAGCCCCACAGCAGGAAACTGTCCATTTGGGGCTGTAGCAAGGATTCATAGGAAAATCGGAGGGCCCCCCTCAGCCCATTCCAGGGAACCCCCACTTTCAGAGATCTCCCCGGATCCAATTAGTAGCTTCACACTGACCTTTAAACTTGCTCTCCACGGAGATCTTTTGAAATTCTCCACACTTCCAACCGATGGCATCATCCAGCTTCAGTGCCTTACCCAGCTTTAGGTCTTGAGATGGATTAAAATGGGAAGTTATTTCACTGATGATGACGTACTGGTGACCAAAAGATACATGCATAAATGCTTCATATCATTTGGCTTCAGGGAAATGCAAATCTAAACCCCTATAGATGCCATATCACACGAGGCCAAATATATAAAAATAAGAAGACATGAAACTATACATGTTGGAGAGGATGTGGAGAAACGGGAACCCTATTACACCCCTGTACGAATGCAGTCCATTACAGCCACTCTTGAAAATGGTACGGCGTTTCCTCAAGAAGTTATAAATAAAGCTACCCTATGTCCCAGCAATTGCACTACTGGGTATTTACCCCAAAGAGACAGAGGTAGTGAAGACGGGACACATGCACCCCAGTGTTCATAGCAGCAATATCCATAATAGACAAACTGTGGAAAGAATGCAGATGACCATCGACAGACGAATGGATAAAGAAGATGTGGATCATATATATACTGGAATATTACTCAGCCATCAGAAAGCATGAACACTTACCATCACACCGACCTGGGTGGAGCTGGAGGGTATTATGCTGAGTGGAATAAGCCAATGAAAGAAAGACAATGATCATATGCTTTCACTCCTATGTGGAATATCAGAAAAAGGGAAGAAGACCATAGGGGAAGGGAGGGAAAATAGAATGGGAAGTCATCAGAGAGGGAGAAAACCCATGATAGACTCTTAACTATCGCAAATAAAATGATGATTGCTGGAGGAGAAGTTGGGGGGGGTAACTGGGTGAGTGGCATTAAGGAGGTCACACGATACAATGAGCACTGGGTGTTACACACGACTGAAAATTTATTGAAGACTACATCTGAAACTAATGGTGTACTGTAAGTTGGCTAATTGAATTTAAATTAAAGAATAAAAGACCTCGAATAAACAATCCTAAACATTTGTATGGAACCACTAAAGATTCCGAACAGCCAGTGCAATGTGGAAAAGAAAAACAAAGCTGGAGGACTCACAATTTCAGATTTCAGGTTATACTACAAAGCTGCAGTCATCCTAACAAGACAGTACGGCACAAAAATAGACACAGCGACCAAAGGAACAGGATACAAGTTCAGACAGAAACCCACAATTATGTGGTCCATGAATCTTCCACAAAGCAAGCAACGATATCAAAAGGGAAAAGGACAGTCTCTACAACAAACGGTGTTGGGAAAACTAGACAGCTACGCACAAAAGAATGAAATTAGACTGCTTTCTTACACAATACAGACAAACACAAAACAGTTTCAAGACCTCAATATGAGACCTGAATCCGTAAAAATCCTACAGGAGGGAAGACAGTAACTTCTTGACATGGACCATACCAACGTTTTTCTGGACTGTCTCCTGAGGCAAAGGAAATGAAAACAAAAATAAACTATTGGGAATACAGCAAAATAAAACGTTTCCACATGGCAGAAGAACAATGAAAACGTAAAAATAATAAGACAACCTACTCAAAGGGAAAAGATATTTGCAATGATCATATGCAATAAAGGGATAGTGTCCAAAACGTATAGAACTGATACTACCTGAACCCAAAAAAACATATAATCCAGTTAAAAAATAGGCAGAAGACATGGACAGACATTTCCCCAAGGAAGAGATACAAATGGCCAACAGTCCCGTGAAAAGATATTCACCATCACGCATCATCAGGAAAATTTAAATCCAAAGGACAATGAGGTATTACATCAAACCTGTCAGAATGGCTAACATCAAAAGCACAACAAAGAGCAGGTGTTGGGAGGATGTGGATAAAGGGGAATCCTCGCAAACTGTGGGTGGGAATGCAAACTGTGGTGGCCACCGTGGAAAACAGTATGAAGGTTCCTCAAAAAATTAAATATAGAACTACTCTACGATCCAACAATCACTCTACTGGTATTTCCCCAAAGGCTAGGAAAACAGTAACTTATAAGGATATGTGCACCCCTATGTTTCTTGCACCATTATTTAGAATATCACAATATGGAAGCAACCCAAGTGTCTGTAGAAAAATTGACAAATGAGATGACAGATGTGTGTATTCACAAACACACACACACACACAGACACACACACACAATGGAGTATTACTCGGCTTGAAAAAGAATGAAACCTTGCCATTTGCAGCCACATAGATGGAGCTGGAGAGTATTATGCTAACTGAAATCAGTCAGTCAGAGAAAGACAAATCCCATACGATGTCACTCTTATGGGGAATTGAAGAAACAAACAAAAATAAATAGAGAGAAAAAGGACACACACCAAAATACAAACTCTTAACAAGAGAGAACAAACGGATGGTTACCAGAGAGGAGGTGAATAGAGGGATGAGTGAAATAGATGAAGCAGATTAAGAGGACACTTTTCTAGATGACCACTGAGTAATATATAGAATTACTGAATCACTCTCTTGTACACCTGAAAAGAATGTAACACTGTATGTTAGCTCTACTGGAATTAAAATAAATTTTTAAAAAAGAATTTTCTTTCAGGAACCACTTTGAAAAAGCTTTTCGTGTGCAATGTGCATAAGCCCTACTTGGGAGGATTCACTCTACAATAATTATTCATTCTATGCCTCGAATTCAGATTTCACTGAGTTCTTACCATGGATCCCAGGCCACGGGAGCCATGGTCCTTTTCTGTCCAGGCTCAGCACCTATGCATTCAAGATTGGAAGTAGAGACACATGTCACTTCACAGTCCAGAAAGCTATTATTGTTTCTGTTTCAGTGTGAGAGAGTCACAGACTTTGGGACAGGTTTCAGAGCAGGTATACTATGGATCCTGGATCTCTACTTCAATGTTCATTGCCTGGATCCATTTGGCTAATAGGTTCCCTGTGGATGGGCTTGCTCCCAAGCACATATATAGAAGATGCAAAGGTGGGTGGGCTTGGTGTGGGACAGGAAGAAGACCAAATGCAGACAAGAGTCCGATCCCTCCCCTGATACAGGAACTGCTACAGGAGAGGGTACGGGAGGTAGAATCCATGCGAAACTCCAAGGTCACCAGCTGAACACAGGAGGCATAGGTCAAGGGATCTGGAGATGCAGGGGTTGAAGGCTGCTCTGAGCTACCTCTGGGAGGAAGGGAGGGAAGGAATGAGAAGGAGACACTGCCTGCCCCTGGCCCATGCCAGCTGCCCACCACTCCGACACGCATCCGTCTACACAGCTGACACAGCCTGGGCTCAGGATGGGCTGGCTCAGATCCTTCAATCCTCAGTGGGATAGCTGGTCCCAGGGCTCAGAGACATGCTGAGGGAGATGAGAGGGAAAGCTGCCCCACCAAGGTCATCCCCTCCTTGAGCAGACAGCTCTTCAGAACTGCTAAAAAAAAAAACCCACTAACGGGGTTGAAAGACATGCCATGGATGAACTAAGGCATAGAGATATGTAAAATAACATTCATTTTTAAGTTCAGAGCTGTCAGCTCAGAAAGTGGGGAGAGCTTCCCTGAAGAAGACTGAGGGGAGGGCAGGCCATGCTGAAAAGGGAGTCATGGTTCTCCTGATTGGGGACCTGCAGCCCCCTTCCAGGGCAGGGCATCATCCTCAATCACATGAGATCCATGAAAGTGTTCCATCAGGACCAGATGTTTGTCTCGAGAAGGCTACCCTGGCATCGGACTGCACAGGGCACCAGGGACGAGGGCCAGATGGAGGATGGACAATACCCCGGAGGCCATGGGGCAAGAGCAGAGGCACATGACCTTGAAGATGATGATGAAAAGCAGGAGGTGGCAGCATGGAGCCGGCCCAAAAGTGCATTGGGAGCAGTGCCCACAGCTACACTGACTGGGTGCCTTCTGTGCCCGGTGTGGCTGACTTCAGTGGGCTCCAGACTAGTCCTGACCACAAGTCTAGGAAGTGTGTACCACCTCCGGCCTCCTCTCCCCTTGCAGCTGCTAGGAATCACGTTCACAGACCCTGGTCAGCTTTCGTGGAAACCAAGCAGTGGCTCCCCCGCACGCTGCACCTCTGGTGGTGGTCCAGTGCGACCCTCGTTCCTGGCCAGACAGTGATGTCTACCTGTCTCCACACAAATCCACAGACAGGAGGGTGTCCCTGAATTGCACAGCACCTGATGAGACAGATCCACAGAACCCAACACCCAGTGGGTCACCTGGGACCTCAAGTATGGTCCTGGAGCTCACCATACCCTATTTCTGTCACTTCCCACAGAAAGCCTGGTTCTGATCCCCCACAATACCATACATCCTGGTTGCTGACCTGGTTAAGCATCTGCCTTCGGCTAAGGGTGTGATCCTGGCATTATGGGATCGAACCCCACATCAGGCTCCTCCGTTATGAGCCTGCTTCTTCCTCTCCCACTCCCCTGCTTCTGTTCCCTCTCTCGCTGGATGTCTCTATCTCTGTTGAATGAAATAATAAAATCTCGAAAAAATTAACAAGACAGAAATAAAAAAAAGTCAGAGAGGATGTGAAGAAAGGGGAGCCCTCTTACACTACTCGTGAGAATTCAAGCTGGTACAGCCACTTTTGAAAACAATATGGAGGATCCTCAAGACATTAAACACAGAGCTATCCTACGACCCACCAATTGTACTGCTGGGTATTTACCCCATCGACACAGAGTAATGAAAAGAAGGGGCACCTGTATCCCAATGTTCATAGCAGCAATGTCCATAATAGCCAAACTGTGGAAGGAGCCAAGATGTCCTTCAGCAGATGAATGGATAAAGAAGATGTGGTTCATCTATACAATGGAATATTACTCAGTCATCAGAAAGGATGAATACCCCCCATTTGCACCAACGTGGATGGACCAGGAGGGGATTATGCTAAGTGAAATTAAGTCAAACAGAGAAAGACAATTATCATATGGTTTCACTCCTATGTGGAATGGAAGGAATGGCATGGAGGACATTAGAAGAAGGAAGAGAAAAGTGAAGGGGGGGAATGAGAGGGGAAGATGAACCGTGAGAGACTACTGACACTGGGAAACAAACTGAAGGTTGCAGAAAGGGAGGGGAAGGGGAATGGGTTATGCTGGTGATGGGTATTAAGGAGGGCACGTGTTGGGGCGCCTGGGTGGCACAGAGGTTAAGCATCTGCCTTCGGCTCAGGGCGTGATCCCGGTGTTATGGGATCGAGCCCCACCACAGGCTCCTCCGCTGTCAGCCTGCTTCTTCCTCTCCCACTCCCCTTGCTTGTGTTCCCTCTCTCGCTGGCAGTCTCTATATCTGTCGAATAAATAAATAAATTCTTTTTTTAAAAAAAGGAGGGCACGTGTCATAATGAGCACTAGGTGTTATATGCAAACAATGAATCATGGAACACTACATCAAAAACAAATGAAGTACTGTAGGGTGACATCATTTTAAAAAAAGAAAGATATGAAATCCGTACTGGAAAACTGTCACTATTTGCAAATGACATGAAATCCCAAATGATTCCACAAAAAAAAAAAAAAAACACAAAAAACCACCACAACAACAACAAAAAAAAAAAAACAAAACACAACTGTTAGAATAAACAAATTCAAGAAAGCTGCAGGATATAAAGTCAATATACAGAGACCTGTTGTCTTTATTTATTTTCAAATTTTATTTATTTATTTGACAGGAAGAGAAAAAGCACGAGCAGGGGGAGTATGAGAAAGAGGGAGAAGCAGACTCTTGCTAAGCAGGGAGCCAAACACGGGGCTCGATCCCAGAACTCTGGGATCATGACCTGAGCTGAAGGCAGACGCTTCACCTATGGGGCCACCCAGATGACCCAACTTCTTGCATTTCTGTATACTGATGACACACTTTCGCAAAGAGAAATTAAAAAAGCAATGCCATTTACAATTGCATCAAAAAAATCTAGGAATGAAACTAACCAAGAATGAGAAAGAGATAGTACACTCAACACATGGCAGAAAAGAAATGAAAAGCATGTGTGTCGAGGGGGGCAGGATGTATGGGTCAAAGATTTGGAAGGCAACACAAACAAATGGAAGCTTACGCCATGCTCCTTAACTGGAAGAGTTAATTATGTGAACATGTCCATCGTACCCAAAGCAATTGACAGATGTGATGAAATGCCTATCTGAATTCCAGTGGCATTATTCGAGCAAATAGAAAACAGTCCTCAAACTTGTATGGAATCACAAAAGACCCCAAATACCCAAAGCAACCTGGAGAAAGAAAGGTGCAGTCAACACACTCCTGGATTTCAAGCTAGATTACAAAGCTGTTGTCATCAAAACAGGATGGTACTGGCAGAAACACAGACACCAGGTCAGTGGAACAGAACAGAAAGCTCAGAAACTTACCCACACGTAGATGATCCTAACTTACGACACAGCAGCAGAAGATATGCCATGAGGGAAGGACTGTCTCTTCAGTGAGCGGTAACAGGCAAACTGGACACTAAATGCAGAAGAATATAACTGGGTCACTTTCTTACACCACACACAAAATTTTTACTGGATGAATGATATGAACGTAAGAACTGAACCCATAAACCTCCAAGAAGACACAGGTACTAAGTCTCTCGACATTAGTTTTGGCAAAAAGTCTTCAGATCGGACACCAAATGCAAAGGCAACAAAAGCAAAAATAAACAAGTGGAACAACTTCAAACTGAAATCTTCCACACGGCAAAAGAAACCAGCAAAAACTTAAAAGGCCACTGACCCAATAAGAAAAAAAATATCTGCGAATCATATGTGTGAGAAGAGGCTAATATCCAAAATACACACAACACTCATACAAATCAAAACAAAAAAATTGTATAAAAAATGTGGGGAATATGTGAATAGATACTTTCTAAAGATGGCACACAGGTGCCAACAGACAGAGAAAGTTGTTAGACATCACTCATCATCATCAGGGAAACATCAGTCAAACCCACAATCGGCTATCCACTCACAACAGTTGGAACAGCAATTGTCCCAGAGACAGACACCAGGTGGGGTCAAGGGTGTGCAGACGAGGAGACACTGTGCAGTGTTGGTGGGAATGGAAATTGGTGCAGCCACTGTGACAAACGGTATGGAGGTTCCTGAAAAAATAAATGCGACTACCACATGACCCATTAATGGCTCTACTGAGTATTGATTCGGAGAACACAAAAATACTGCCTAAAAAAGACAGATGCACTTCCACGTTCACTGCACCATTATTCACAAGAACCAGACATGGAAACACAGACCTTGGGGGCCTTATTCCAAGTAACTCAGACACAGAAAGACCAATCCCAGATGCTCTCATGTACATTCCACGTGGAATAAACAAATACTGAATGCATAGATACTGATAGCAGATTGGTAGGTGCCAGATTCGGGGATGGGGTGATAGAAATGGGTGAAGGTGGTCAAAGTCTCAATGTTTGAGTGAGAAAATCCGACAGTCATGAAATGTTCCGTCCAGTATGGAGACTAAAACTAACCCCGCAGCATGGGGTATAGGTTTCCCTGCTCTTTGAAAGTACAGGGCTTCTGAGAAACCTTGCACAGCAGAAATGGTGTTCAAGAAGGAATGGCCATTAATTTACACGGCACAATTAGATAGTGTCCTCAGACTCCAAAATTCCTTCTCTTTGGCTTTTCTTAGGCCTCAGGACACAAGTTTCTAATGGAGGCCCAGCATAAATGAAGATAAAGCACAGCAGAGGCTCACAGACACCATTCAAAGTGCTGGTGGCTGGATGCGGAGAGCAGTTCCCAGCGGAAGGAGCAGGTTGGGGTGCACGACGCCTCTGTCGTGCTTCTCCCCAAAACAGATGCTGAACGCGATTCTCACTGTTCACCTTTTTTCATAAGAGGGAAATCCTCTTCAGGTCTCTTCCTCTACTGAAGCTGGGTAATAACGTAGTTCTTTCAAGAAAGCCCAGTGTCTTACTGTGAACGTTTAAAAAGTGGGGGGTACTTGTACTTGAGCATTGCTGAGGGAGGAGATGTGAAAGTTTCTCCCAGACACAAACCTCAGCAGATCCACTGGGAAAGGCACCTTCCTCAGCATGTGGAATACGGACTACCTCCTACCACCCGAGAAACCCTCTCCTTCCCCTCGATCAGGACAACCCACAACAGCTGGGAGTTACCCCAATTCCTCTGTTCTCCTGCTCCTAATAGCTAACCCATCAGCAAATCCTGTGAGCTCCATCTTCAAAATGGACCCAGAATAGGTCTAACCACTCCATCCAAGGCCACCTGTCTGGACCACAGTGCCTGAGTTCCTGGAAAAGCTTTGTCATTGACCTGCCTTGCCATCTTCAACCCTCTGTCATCTGTTCTCAACACTGTAGCCAGGATGGCCCAGTGAAACAGGGTCTCATGGGGTTATAGCCCTGGAATGGCTTTCTGTCACCTCTCTGAGGTCATGTCCTAAGCTGTCTCCTGTGGCCACAGGGCCTTCTTGCTACTCCAGGACATAGCTGGAATTTTCCTGCCCCAGAGCTATGCACATGCTTTCCCTTCTGTTCAGAATGCTCCTG
Source organism: Ursus americanus (assembly GCF_024610735.1). Taxonomy (NCBI): domain Eukaryota; kingdom Metazoa; phylum Chordata; class Mammalia; order Carnivora; family Ursidae; genus Ursus; species Ursus americanus. The sequence goes on along the minus strand of NC_142149.1, from coordinate 48,492,467 downwards.
ATGTGTTCTCACTCACCTTCGGAGAAGTCTGAATTGGAGTGACAGGGACAGAAGATGAGGCTGTGTGTGTTAGGTGAGGCTGGTGGCCCAGAAGAAGGTTTTCTGCCAGCTCTCCACCTGTGCCTCACTTGTCCTCAGCCAGGAACTTGCACACAGCCCTCACCTGTCACAACTCTCACCTAGGAGACCCACAGCCACCCCTGGAGCCCACCCTGCCCACACCCTGCTGCAGAATGCATTCAGCTCTCCTCTGGAACCCCTGTCAGCTTTACCCAGTCCTGGAACTCCCCCATCTCCTGCAAAGCTCCCGGATTACCTCTCTGCTTCCAAAATCACACTGGCGCAAGGCTTTCATGAGAAAGCTATAACGCTAACTAATGAAAGGTTCACACCTACTTTCCCCTTCTGTTGCCTTTCTCTCCACCTTCTTTCCTACCTGTGCAAACTGTAACATATCAGTGGAACATGAACATGCTCTGAGACCTGAATCTTTCATTGCAGCTTTCTGAGGACTCCTTATGTGATAAGAAACTAGTGTATCCTACAACAGGGTGATTTACAACTCTCATTTATAGAATAGTACAGCCCAAATCACTACAATTTTACCTCACTCTTCATGAAGCAGAACACTTTTACCTTTCTCCTCTTACTTAAATTCCAGTTAGTTCACATGGCATGGAATATTCGCTTCAGGGGTAGGATTTAGTGATTCCTCACCTGCATACAGAACTCGGTGCTCATCACAAGTGCCCTCCTTAATACCCCTCACCCATTTAACTCTTCCCCCCATGCCCCTGTCCTGCAGCAACACTCAGTTTGTTCTCCAAGGTTGAGTCTATTTCCTTGTTTGCCTCTCTCATCACTCCTCAACTCTGTTCATCTGTTTTCTTTCTGAAGTTCCACAGGCATGAGAGCATGGGATATTTGTCTTTCCTCAATGATTTTGCTTAGCTTAATACACTCTAGGTCCATCCACATCCTTGCAAATGGTAAGTTTTCATTCTTTTTGAATCTGGGTCATATTCCAGTGTATATATATGTATCCCACATCTGTTTTACCATTCATCAGTGCATGGACGTTGGGATTCTCTCTATAATTTGGCTACTGTGGACATTTCTGCTATAAACATCATGGTGCATGTACCCATTTCGAATCCACATTTTTGTATCCTTTGGGTAAATACCTAGGAGAGCAATTGCTGGATCATGGGGTTGTTCAATGTTTAACTTTTTGAGGAACCCCCACACTGTTTCCCAGACTGGCTGCACCACTTTGCATTCCCACCAACAGGATGGGAGGCTTCCCCTTTGAGCAGAACATTATCTGCCAGCAATTTCATAAGAGGAAACAAAACCTCTAGGAGATGCACCTAGGGTCAGACAAGCAGTTGCAGAGTTCACCCCAAGGCTCCTGACGCCAAGCCCCTTGAAGCCACCAGCATGCCACTATCCAAAAGAATTCCCAGACTCTCCTTCTGACTCCACCACCAAAGAAACTACAGAGAGAATATGGCACCTCAAAATATCGAGATAATACATTTAGTAAAACTAGAAAGTCAAGCTCAACTTTTAAACAGGAACAGGCCGCTTTGGAAAATTTTCAATTTTCCCTCCACCCTAATTTTAACTCTTCTGATGAATAAACTAATCAATGATGAAACATCACCTTTGTCAAATGACATCATCCAAGTCTGTATCAGATGAAAAAAGCCACCTAACTCTAGATGTTGGCCACTCAACCATATCTTAGGCCCAATTGAATAAACACTGTTAGATGAAGGAACAAATTAGATGTTACAAACAGGCACAGAGTGAATCTCACCTTCCCTTTCTAATAAAAGAGGGTTCCTAGGAAACAGATGGTCAAAATACATTTGTAAGCAATAAATGGACAGAGAAATTGTGATCCCCTGCAACGTTCTACCTCCAGGGAAACTAAGTAATTCCTGCACCAAACCCAGAATGCTGACAGCTACTTCAATTTTACTTTGTGGCTCAACTAGAGAAAAGAGAACAGGCCAGGAGGTTTTGGGATAATGAGAGGTTTTACCTCCAGCCCTGACATAGATAGGACATTTTGCCAAACATACCTTTGCTTTCTGTGAACACTGGCATCCTGTGACAAGCTACCTCGCTGACTCTGATGCTGACGTTCAAAACCTCGGGTTTCTTGGAGCCAGAGCAGAGAATTGCTGTCAGGTGGGGAGAAGAAGGCACCTCTGACCTAAAGCCTGCACACCTGCTTCGGTTTCTGGGCGAAGGGGCAACACATACTTGTTGTTTATCAGTAATTATCTTCATTCTCAATAGACCAATGACCTTGCCTTTTCTGGAAAGCAGACTTACTCTTCTAAAGAAACCCTCAATTCGTCTATTCCCAATGCAACTAGAGTGGGGTCTGGTTTACGCCCGCCTCCAGGCCCCCACCTGGAGGATATTCCTACATGATTCTAATAGCCAATTACCACTACCCAGGGGCACACGGGACATAATGCTGAAGTTGGGGGATGGCTCTGGGGCTTGCTACTGCCACACCTGTGCCTGGGGGACCAGGACACACCCTGCTGAACTCTGGGTACTGCTCAAGATTCATCATCTGCACTGTGTCAGAGAACTGAAAGTGGGGATTGTGTGAGGTCGTTACCCGCACTCTTCCAGGGGAACACGGGAAACGCTGAAATTCTGCAACCCATCCCACAAAAGCTCAGGTGAGTGGGTGCCCTGGAGTTCCCGGGTATGGGGAATAAGGTCAGTTGAGGTCATGGGGCAGAAGAGACTTTAAAGGGAAAAAGAAAACTCACCTGAGTACCCACAATGAACCCTCTCCACGTGCCCTTCCAAAACCTTGCCTCCCACCTGGGGCGCGCCCTACCCCCAGACCCCCACCCCAGTGCAAGCTGCTCACTCACCAGCAGGGATCTCCACAGGGCAACTCTCTCTATCTCAGTGCCCCTTCTTCTGCCCCAATTCTGCAACCCACTGCAAATCTGGGACTGCCCACAGAGACATCTCCACCCCCAAGCAGTGAATGGTTGGGGAGGTTGGTGCCTGAGCCCCTTGGATGCTGGGCAACCCGCCCTCAAGCCCCTGGAACCCTGAAAGTGCAGGGGGCCCAAGAGGCGCCTCCTCTACCCAACACCCGGCACAGGAATGGGTGGGGTCATGGGCCAGGGCACCCACACACACCTGGCCCCTTCTAGGGACCCCTCTAGCTGCAGACCACCCTCAGAGTCCTGCCCCTTCCCTTTCTGCACCAGCCCTCCCTGCTGGGGTGTGCCTGGTTCTGGGCAAGGTCAGTGGCTCTCAGACCCTCCAAGGCTTTGGCTTTAGGAAATGCAATGGTTTCATGCATTTTCAGTATGTACATGTCAGTATGACTTTAATCTTATGGGAGCCAAAGAGGTTCTTTATTTTTTCTTATCTTCATGTTGGCATTTTTGGTTGTTTTCTTCTCAAAGCAGATGTACAACATGTGCTTGGGGCAGAAATAGGGCCCATGCTTTGAGTTTTTGCCCAATCATTTTGAGCCAGTTAAAATGTTAAAGGATAGCTTCCCTGGGAGCCCAGGATCAGGGCCCACAGATGATATAAGATAAAAATTACTTTCATCATTATAATGACTACTAAATGGAGGAATTTGAGACAAAAGCACCTTTCACAAGAGTACCAAGAAATCAAAATGATGCCCACAGAAGGCTACCTGCTCCATGGTCAGCACAGGTAACAGAAGTGTTCACAGTCTCTGGACTCCTGCCCTTCTCCTGCCCAAATCTCTGAAGCACACAGACCACTTAAAATCAGAATTGTAGAACTGCTAGACACCTTAGAGATGTCTGGCACCATTCCCTTGGACTGCAGAATAAAACACAGTAGCTCGTTGTCACAAACTAATTTCAACATGAAGTGCCCCCTGGATGCACTAAGTTCTTTCTCTGCAAATGTTGACTAATGTAAGTCACAGTCACACCATTTAAACACTAGGATGGCTGGGAAGTCAACGTAGGTAAGGCAATATTTTAGCCATGTTTATAAGCATTGGCTTACTTTGTAGAAGAGGCTGAGCTGAGTGTTTTTAAATACTATTTCAGGTACAAGAGAGGAGTTAAGATGGTGGAGGAGTAGGGGACTCCTTTTTCCGCAGATCCCCTGAGTCCTGCTGGATAGGTAGCAGGCCAGCCTAAACAACCACGGAATCAGCCTGAGAGGCAGGAAGATATATCTGGATCTCTACAAATGAACATCTCCAGCGCTGTGTATTGAGGTAGGAAGCGCGGAGTCCTGAAACCTGGCACAGATACTGGAAGATAAAAGGAAGGGGGAGGGAGCCACCGCATTTGGGCGCCAGGAAGTAGCAGCCACCTGCACAGGGGAGCTGGCAGATTCACAGAAGGCACCCCTAGAGAGAGGACTGAGACTGGTGAGCCCAGAGAGCACACCACTAGGCATCTCCCAGATCACAGGAATCCCAGTGTGCTCATGGGATCCAGAATGAGAATGAGAGCTCCTGGAGCGCGTGCGGGTCCACTGGAGGCTGGCAGGCCACCTGCACAGGGGAGAGGGCAGATTCATGGTCAGAACCCAGGAAACAGCAGACTGAGACCCTGAACCAGGTGCGCCCACCACCAGGCTTCTCACGGAACTCCGGAATCCCAGTGTGCTCACCGGGAATAGACAGACCCAGAGACCCGGGAGCACGCGGGGCGGCTGGCGGCTGGTGGGCCACCTGCATGGGGCAGCGGGCGAACTCGTGGTTGGCACCCAGGAAACAGCAGACTGAGACCCTGAAGGAGGTGGTATGCCACCAGGCTTCTCAGGAAACTCCGTAATCCTGGTGTGCTCACGGGATCCAGACTGAGACCTGGAGATCTGGGAGCTCCAGGGGACGGCTGGTGGCTGGTGGCCTTAGAAACACAAAGGACAGAGATGCACCTGCCCTGGAAGTGAGGACAGGGACACCAGGTGTGGGGCACACATCCAGGGACGCTATGGGGTTGAGCAGCACCAACAGTAACGGAGTTAAAGTGGCCAGAACATCCGTGAAGAACATGCCGCAATCCCTCTGTTCTGTGACAATTCAGCCTCTGCTGCTCTGACTCTCAGAAGAGGCACAGCAGACCGCCAGAGAAAGATGCCAGGGAACAAAAGCCTGGAAATACTGGCTCACAGCGTTCCCACACCCATCCCCCCTCGCAGGGGACAGGGCAACTCTACCCAAACAGGGTTGCCTGAGTATGGGTGTGGCAAAATACAAACTCTTAACAATAGAGAACAAACGGATGGATACCAGAGAGGAGGATGATAGAGGGATGAGTCAAATAGATGAAGCGGATTAAGAGGACACTTTTCTTGATGACCACTGAGTAATATATAGAATTACTGAATCACTCTATTGTACACCTGAAACGAATGTAACACTGTAGGTTAGCTCTACTGGAATTAAAATAAATTTTTAAAAAAGATTTTTCTTTCAGAAACCTCTTTGAAAAAGCTTTTCCTGTGCATTGTTCATAAGCCCTACTTGGGAGGATTCACTCTACAATAATTATTCACTCTATGCCTTGAATTCAGATTTCACTGAGTTCTTACTGTGGATCCCAGCCCACGGGAGCCATGGTCCTTTTCAGTCCAGGCTCAGCACCTATGCATTTAAGATTAGAAGTAGAGACACATGTCACTTCACAGTCCAGAAAGCTATTATTGTTTCTGTTACATTGTGAGAGAGTCACAGACTTTGGGACAAGTTTCCGAGCAGGTTTATTATGGATCCTGGATCTCTACTTCAATGTTCTTTGCCTGGATCCATTTGGCTAATAGGTTCCCTGTGGATGGGCTTGCTTCCAAGCACTTACATGGAAGATGCAAAGGTGGGTGGGCTTGGTGAGGGACAGGAAGAAGATCAAAAGCAGACAAGAGTCCCACCACTCCCCTGATCCAGGAACTGCTACAGGAGAGGGTATGGGAGGTAGAATCAATGCAAAACTCCAAGGTCACCAGCTGAACACAGGAGGCACAGGTCAAGGGATCTGGAGATGCAGGGGTTGAAGGCTGCTCTGAGCTATATCTGCGAGGAAGGGAGGGAAGAAATGAGGAGACACTGCCTGCCCCTGGCCCATGCCGCTGCCCACCACTCTGACACGCATCCGTCTACACAGCTGACAGAGCCTGGGCTCAGGATGAGCTGGCTCGGGTCCCTCAATCCTCAGTGGCACAGTTGGCCCCAGGGCTCAGAGACATGCTGAGGGAGATGAGAGGGAAAGCTGCCCCACCCGGGTCATCCCCTCCTTGAGCAGACAGCCCTTCAGAACTGCTAAAAAAAAAACCCCACTAACGGGGTTGAAAGACATGCCATGGATGAACTAAGGCATAGAGATATGTAAAATAACATTCATTTTTAAGTTCAGAGCTGTCATCTCAGGAAGTGGGGAGAGCTTCCCTGAAGAAGACTGAGGGGAGGGCAGGCCATGCTGAAAAGGGAGACATGGCTCTCCTGATTGGGGACCTGCAGCCCAGGGCAGGGCTTCATCCTTGCATCACACGAGATCCATGGAAGTGTTCCATCAGGGCCAGATGATTGTCTCGAGAAGGCTATCCTGGCATCGGACTGCACAGGGCAACAGGGACGAGGGCCAGATGGAGGACTGACAATACCCCGGAGGCCATGGGGCAAGAGCAGAGGCACATGACTTTGAAGATGATGATGAAAAGCAGGAGGTGGCAGCATGGAGCCGGCCCGAAAGTACCATGGGAGCAGTGCCCACAGCTACACTGACTGGGGGCCTTCTGTGCCCAGTGTGGCTGACTTCAGTGGGTTCCAGACTAGTCCTGACCACAACTCTAGGAAGTGTGCACCACCCCCGGCCTCCTCTCCCCTTGCAGCTGCTAGAAATCACGGTCAAAGACCCTGGTCAGCTTTCGTGGAAAGCAAGCAGTGGCTCCCGCACACGCTGCACCTCTGGTGGTGGTCCAGTGCGACCCTTGTGCCTGGCCAAACACTGATGTCTACCTGTCTCCACACAAATCCACAGACAGGAGGGTGTCCCTGAATTCCACAGCACCTGATGAGACAGATACACAGAACCCAACACCCAGTGGGTCACTCGGGACCTCACCTATGGTCATGGAGCTCACCATAAACTATTTCTGTCACTTCCCACAGAAAGCCTGTTTCTCATCCCCCACAATACCATACATCCTGGTTGCTGACCTGGGGTAATGCCATGAACCCACATGGCACCTTTCTTTAAGAGAAGGCTATGCCTAAACCTCCTAGAAAATGTTCCTAATGAAGTACAAGTCCATCAGGACTACGGTGTGAACAGTAGCACACAGCCTGCATGGTAGTAGTCAGTAATTCTAACAAGGGTTAACCCCACCCCCGTCTCACAAAACCTTCCTCCGTCCCCACAGAACTCATGGTCTGCCCTCAGAAATCCCTCCAGGAAACAAACTTTTAATCTGAATGCTCTTCACCTTCTGCTTCAAATCTTGTCCAACCACAAAGATATGAAACTAGAAATCAGTCTCAAGAAAAAAATGGGACAGTCAAAAATAGGTGGAGATTGGGGAGCCTGGGTGGATCAGTTGTTAAGGATCTGCCTTCAGCTCAGGTCCTGATCCCAGGATCCTGGGATTTAGGTTGGAATCAGGCTCCTTGCTCAGTGGGAAGCCCGCTTCTCCCTCTCTCACCCCTCCTGCTTGCGTTCCCTCTCTCACTGTCTCACTCTCTGTCAGATACTTAAATAATCTCAAAAAAATATGTGGAGAATTAAAAACATGCTACCGAACAACCAACAGTCAAAGAAGAAATCAAAAAAGATTTTAGAAGTACCTTGACACTGATGAAAAAGACAACTTACAAAAACTTATGGGATGCAGCAAAAGTAGCTCTATGGGGGACATTCATAGAAACTCAAGTCTTCATCAATCCATGAGAAGGGTCTCCATTAACAACCTGATTTATGTGGTAAAGAAGTAAAAAATAAAACAACAAAGACCCAATATAGTAGAAATAAGGAAATAACAAAAAGGAATGCATAAATAAATCCAACAGAGACTAAAAAGACCAAAAAAAAAAAAACAAAAACAATGAAATTGAAAGGTGCCTTTTTTGGAAAGATAAATAAAACTGACAAACTTAGCTAGACTCACCAAGAAAGACAGAGGACTCGAATACAATCAGGAAAGAAAGATAATGGATTCCTGTATCATATCCAAATCAAAAGAACTCTTCAACCTTGGACACAACAACTTCTTGCAAGCCATGTCTCTAAAGGCAAAGGAAATAAAAGCAAAAATGAACTATTGGCACTTCATCAAGATAAAAACCTTCTGCACAGCAAAGCAAACGATCAACAAAACACAAAGGCAACCTATGGAAAAGAAGAAGATATCTGCAAATGATATTACAGATAAAGGGCTGGTATCCAAGATCTATAAAGAACTCCTCAAACTCGACACACAAAAAATGGGCAGAAGACACAAAGAGATACTTCTAGAGAAGACATACAAATGACCAACAGACACATGAAAAAATGCTCCACATCACTTGCCATCAGGCAAATACAAATCAAAACGACAATGAGATACCACCTTACACCAGTAAGAATGGTTAAAATTAACAAGGCAGGGGGCACCTGGGTGGCACAGAGGTTAAGGATCTGCCTTCGGCTAAGGGCGTGATCCTGGCATTATGGGATCGAGCCCCACATCAGGCTCCTCCGCTATGAGCCTGCTTCTTCCTCTCCCACTCCCCCTGCTTGTGTTCCCTCTCTCGCTGGCTGTCTCTATCTCTATCAAATAAATAAATAAAATCTTGAGAAAAAAATTAACAAGACAGGAAATTACAAAAAGTCAGAGATGATGTGGAGAAAGGGGAGCCCTCTTACACTACTCGTGAGAATTCAACTGGTATAACCACTTTTGAACAATATGGATGTTCCACAAGACATTAAACACAGAGCTATCCTATGACCCAACAATTGCACTACTGGGTATTTACCCCATAGACACAGAGTAATGAAAAGAAGGGGCACCTGTATCTCAATGTTCATAGCAGCAATGTCCATAATAGCCAAACTGTGGAAGGAGCCAAGATGTCCTTCAGCAGATGAATGGACAAAGAAGATGTGGTTCATCTATACAATGGAATATTACTCAGTCATCAGAAAGGATGAATACCCACCATTTGCACCAATGTGAATTGACCAGGAGGGGATTATGCTAAGTGAAATTAAGGCAAGCACAGAAAGAGAATTATCATAAGGTTTGACTCCTATGTGGAATGGAAGGAATAGCATGGAGGACATTAGAAGAAGGAAGGGAAAAGTGAAGGGGGGGAATGAGAGGGGGAGAGGAACCATGAGAGACTGTTGACACTGGGAAACAAACTGAAGGTTGCAGTAAGGGAGGGGTAGGGGAATGGGTTATCCTGGTGATGGGTATTAAGGAGGGCACGTGTGATAATGAGCACTAGGTGTTATATACAAACAATGAATAACGGAACACTTTATCAAAAACAAATGAAGTACTGTAGGGTGACTAACATCATTTTAAAAAAAGAGAAAGATATGAAATCCATACAGGAAAACTGTCACTATTTGCAAATGACATGAAATCCCGAAAGATTACACACACACACACACAAAAAAGTTAGTTTAAACAAATGCAAGAAAGCTGCAGGATATAAAGTCAATATACAGAGACCTGTTGTCTTTATTTTTTTCAGATTTTATTTATTTATTTGAGAGGAAGAGAAAAAGCACATGCAGGGGGAGTGTAGGAAAGAGGGAGAAGCAGACCCTCGCTAAGCGGGGAGCCCAACATGGGGCTCAATCCAGGACTCTGGGATCATGACCTGAGCTGAAGGCAGACGCTTCACCTATGGGGCCACCCAGATGACCCAAGTTCTTGCATTTCTGTATACTGATGACACACGTTCGCAAAGAGAAATTAAAAAAGCAATGCCATTTACAATTGCATCAAAAAAAAAATCTAGGAATAAAAGTAACCAAAAATGCGAAAGACATAGTACACTCAACACATGGCAGAAAAGAAATGAAAAACATGTGTGTCGAGGGGGGCAGAATGTATGGGTCAAAGATTTGGAAGGCAACACAAACAAATGGAAGCATACGCCATGCTCCTTAACTGGAAGATTTAATTATGTGAACATGTCCATCGTACCCAAAGCAATTGACAGATGTGATGAAATCCCTATCTGAATTCCACTGGCATTATTCGAGCAAATAGAAAACAGTCCTCAAACTTGTATGGAATCACAAAAGACCCCAAATACCCAAAGCAACCTGAAGAAAGAAAGGTGCAGTCAACACACTCCTGGATTTCAAGCTAGATTATAGAGCTGTTGTCATCAAAACAGGATGGTACTGGCATAAACACAGACACCAGGTCAGTGGAACAGAACAGAAAGCTCAGAAACTTACCCACACGTAGATGATCCTAACTTACGACACAGCAGCAGAAGATATGCCATGAGGGAAGGACCGTCTCTTCAGTGAGCGGTAACATTCAAACTGGACAGTAAATGCAGAAGAATATAACTGGGCCACTTTCTTACACCACACACAAAATTTTTAATGGATGAATGATTTGAACATAAGACCTGAATCCATAAACCTCCAAGAAGACACAGGTACTAAGTCTCTCGACATTGGTTTTGGCAAAGAGTCTTCAGATCGGACACCAAATGCAAAGGCAACAAAAGCAAAAATAAACAAGTGGAACAATATCAAACTGAAATCTTCCACACGGCAAAAGAAACCAGCAAAAACTTAAAAGGCCACTGACCCAATAAGAAAAATATATCTGCGAATCATATGTGTGAGAAGAGGCTAATATCAAAAATACACACAACACTCATACAAATCAAAAGAAACAAAAAAAAAACTGTATAAAAAAACGTGGGGAATATGTGAATAGATACTTTCCAAAGATGGCACACAGGTGCCAACAGACAGAGAAAGTTGTTAGACATCACTAAAAATCGTCAGGGAAACATCAGTCAAACCCACAATCGGCTATCCCCTCACAACAGTTGGATCACCAATTGTCCAGAGACAGACACCAGTTGGGGTCAAGGGTTTGCAGAGGAGGAGACACTGTGCACTGTTGGTGGGAATGGAAATTGGTGCAGCCACTGTGACAAATGGTATGGAGGTTCCTGAAAAAATAAATGAAACTACCACATGGCACAGTAATGGCTCTACTGAGTATTGATTCGGAGAACACAAAAATACTGCCTCAAAAAGACAGATGCACTCCCACGTTCACTGCAGCATTATTCACAAGAATCAGACCTGGAAACACAGACCTTGGGGACCTTATTCCAAGTAACTCAGACACAGAAAGACCAATCCCAGATGCTCTCATGTACATTCCACGTGGAATAAACAAATACTGAATGCATAGATACTGATAGCAGATTGGTAGGTGCCAGATTCGGGGATGGGGTGGTAGAAATGGGTGAAGGTGGTCAAAGTCTCAATGTTTGAGTGAGAAAATCTGACAGTCATGAAATGTTCTGTCCAGCATGGAGACTAAAACTAACCCCGCAGCATGGGGTATAGGTTTCCCTGCTCTTTGAAAGTGCAGGGCTTCTGAGAAACCTTGCACAGCAGAAATGGTGTCAAGAAGGAATGGCCATTAACTTACACGGAACAATTAGACAGTGTGCTCAGACCCCAAAATTCCTTCTTTTGGCTTTTCTTAGGCCTCAGGACACAAGTACCTAACGGAGGCCCAGCATAAATGAAGATAAAGCACAATAGAGGCTCACAGACACCATTCAAAGTGCTGGTGGCTGGATGCGGAGAGCGGTTCCCAACGGAAGGAGCTTCTCCCCAAAACAGATGATGAACGCGATTCTCACAGTTCACCTTTTTTCATAAGAGGAAAATCCTCTTCAGGTCTCTTCCTCTTACTGAAGATGGGTAATTACGTAGTTATTTCAAGAAAACCAAGTGTCTTACTGTGAACGTTTAAAAAGTGGGGGATACTTGTACTTGAGCATTGCTGAGGGAGGAGAAGTGAAAGTTTCTCTCAGACACAAACCTCAGCAGATCCACTGGGAAAGGCACCTTCCTCAGCATGCAGAACACGGACTACCTCCTACCACCCGAAAAACCCACTCCTTCCCCTCGATCAGGACAACCCACAACAGCTGGGAGTTACCACAATTCCTCTGTTCTCCTGCTCCTAATAGCTAACCCATCAGCAAATCCTGTGAGCTCCATCTTCAAAATGGACCCAGAATAGGTCTAACCACTCCATCCAAGGCCACCTGTCTGGACCACAGTGCCTGAGTTCCTGGAAAAGCTTCGTCATTGACCTGCCTTGCCATCTTCAACCCTCTGTCATCTGTTCTCAACACTGTAGCCAGGATGGCCCAGTGAAACAGGGTCTCATGGGGTTATAGCCCTGGAATGGCTTTCTGTCACCATCTGTCACCTCTCTGAGCTCATGTCCTAAGCTGTCTCCTGTGGCCACAGGGCCTTCTTGCTGCTCCTGGACATACCTGGAATTCTCCTGCCCCAGAGCCTTTCCACATGCTTTCCCTTCTGTTTCGAATGCTCTTGATGTGTTCTCACTCACCTTCGGAGAAGTCTGAATTGGAGTGAAAGGGACAGAAGATGAAGCTGTGTGTTGGGTGAGGCTGGTGGCCCAGAAGAAGGTTCTCTGCCAGCTCTCCACCTGTGCCTCACTTGTCCTCAGCCAGGAACTTGCACACAGCCCTCACCTGTTACAACTCTCACCCAGGAGACCCACAGCCACCCCTGGAGCCCACCCCGCCCACACCCTGCTGCAGAATGCATTCAGCTCTCCTCTGGGACCCTTGGCAGCTTTACCCAGATCTGGAACTCGCCCGTCTCCTGCAAATTTCCCGGATTCCCCTCTGCTTCCATAATCACACTGGCGCAAGGCTTTCATGAGAAAGCTATAATGCTAAGTAATGAAAGGTTCACACCTACTTTCCCCTTCTGTTGCCTTTCTCTCCATCTTCTTTCCTACCTGTGCAAACTGTAACATATCAGTGGAACATGAACATACTCTGACACCTGAATCTTTCATTGCAGCTTTCTGAAGACTCCTTATGTGATAAGCAACTAGTGTATCCTACAACAGGGTGTTTAACAACTCTCATCTATAGAATAGTACAGCCCAAATCACTACAATTTTACCTCACTCTTCATGAAGCAGAACACTTTTTCCTTTCTTCTCTTACTTAAATTCCAGTTAGTCACATGCCATGGAACATTTGCTTCAGGGGTAGGATTTAGCGATTCCTCACCTGCATACAGTACCCGGTGCTCATCACAAATGCCCTCCTTAATACCTCTCACCCATTTAACTCTTCCCCCCATGCCCCTGTCCTGCAGTAACACTCAGTTTGTTCTCCAAGGTTGAGTCTATTTCCTTGTTTGCCTCTCTCATCGCCCCTCCACTCTGTTCATCTGTTTTCTTTCCGAAGTTCCACAAGCGTAAGAGCATAGGATATTTGTCTTTCCTCACTGATTTTGCTTAGCTTAATACACTCTAGATCCATCCGCATCCTTGCAAATGGTAAGATTTCATTCTTTTTGAAGCTGGGTCATATTCCATTATATATATGTATCCCACATCTGCTTTATCCATTCATCAGTGCATGGATGTTGGGATTCTCTCCATAGTTTGGCTACTGTGGACATTTCTGCTATAAACATCATGGTTCAGGTTCCCCCTTTAAATCTGCATTTTTGTATCCTTTGGGTAAATACCTAGGAGAGCAATTGCTGGATCATGGGGTTGTTCAATGTTTAACTTTTTGAGGAAAAAAGTTTTTGAGGAAAAAACATCAGTGCATGGATGTTGTTTAACTTTTTGAGGAAAAAACTTTTTGAGGAAAAAACATCAGTGCATGGATGTTGGGATTCTCTCCATAGTTTGGCTACTGTGGACATTTCTGCTATAAACATCATGGTTCAGGTTCCCCCTTTAAATCTGCATTTTTGTATCCTTTGGGTAAATACCTAGGAGAACAATTGCTGGATCATGGGGTTGTTCAATGTTTAACTTTTTGAGGAACCCCCACACTGTTTCCCAGACTGGCTGCACCACTTTGCATTCCCACCAACAGAACATTATCTGCCGGCAATTTCATAAGAGGAAACAAAACCTCTGGGAGATGCTCCTAGGGTCAGACAAGCAGTTGCAGACTTCACCCAAGGCTCCTGACGCCAAGCCCCTTGAAGCCACCAGCATGCCACTATCCAAAAGAATTCCCAGACTCTCCTTCTGACTCCACCACCAAAGAAACTACAGAGAGAATATGGCACCTCAAAATATCGAGATAATACATTTAGTAAAACTAGAAAGTCAAGCTCAACTTTTAAACAGGAACAGGCCGCTTTGGATAATTTTCAATTTTCCCTCCACCCTAATTTTAACTCTTTTGATGAATAAACTAATCAATGATGAAACATCACCTTTGTCAAATGACATCATCCAAGGCTGTATCAGATGAAAAAAGCCACCTAACTCTAGATGCTGGCCACTCAAACATGTCTTAGGCCCAATTGAATAAACATTGTTAGATGAAGGAACAAATTAGATGTTACAAACAGGCACAGAGTGAATCTCACCTTCCCTTTCTAATAAAAGAGGGTTCCTAGGAAACAGATGGTCAAAATACATTTGCAAGCAATAAATGGACAGAGAAATTGTGATCCCCTGCAACGTTCTACCTCCAGGGAAACTAAGTAATTCCTGCACCAAACCCAGAATGCTGACAGCTACTTCAATTTTACTTTGTGGCTCAACTAGAGAAAAGAGAAAAGCCCAGGAGGTTTTGGGATAATGAGAGGTTTTACCTAAAGCCCTGACATAGTTAGGACATTTTGCCAAACATACCTGTGCTTTCTCTGAACACTGGCGTCCTGTGACAAGCTGCCTCGCTGACTCTGATACTGACGTTCAAAACCTCGGGTGTCTTGGAGTCAGAGCAGAGAAGTGCTGTCAGCTGTGGAGAAGAAGGCACCTCTGACCTAAAGCCTGCACACCTGCTTCGTTTTCTGGGCAAAGGGGCAACACATACTTCTTGTTTAGCAGTAATTATCTTCATTCTCAATAGACCAATGACCTTGCCTTTTCTGGAAAGCAGACTTACTCTTCTAAGGAAACCCTCAATTTGTCTATTCCCAGTGCAACTAGAGTGGGGTTTGGTTTACACCCGCTTCCAGGCCCCCACCTGGAGAATTTTCCTGCATGATTCCAACAGCCAATGACCACTAACCTGGGGGCACACGGGGCATAATGCTGAAGTTGGGTATGGCTCTGGGGCTTGCTACTGCCACACCTGTGCCTGGGGGACCAGGGCACACCCTGCTGAACTCGGGGTACTGCTCAAGATGCATCACCTGCACTGTGTCAGAGAACAGGGGGACACATCACTGAAGGTGGGGACTCTGTGAGGTCCTTACCCACACTTTTCCAGGGAACAGGGGAAACCCTGAAATTCTGCAACCCATCCCACAAAAGCTCAGGTGATTGGGCGCCCTGGAGTTCACGGGTATGGGGAATAAGGCCAGTTGAGGACATGGGGCAGAAGAGACTTTAAAGGGGAAAGAAAACTCACCTGAGTCCCCACAATGAACCCTCTCCAAGTGCCCTTCGAGAACCCTGCCTCCCACCTGGGTCGCACCCTACCCCCGAACCCCCCCGCCCCTGGTGCATTCTGCTCACTCAGCAGCTGGGACCTCCACAGGGCAACTCTCTCTCTCCCAGTGCCCCTTCTTCTGCCCCAGGTCTGCACCCCACTGCAACTCTGGAACAGCCCACAGAGATGTAGCTCCACCCCCAAGCGGTGATTGGTCAGGGAGGGTGGTGCCCCAGCCCCTGGGATGCCAGGCAACCCACCCTCAAGCCCCTGGAACCCTGAAAGTGCAGGGAGTCCAAGAGGCGCCTCCTCTACCCAACACCCAGCACAGGCATGGTTGGGGTCCTGGGCCGGGCTCCCCACACACACCTGGCCCCTTCCAGGGACCCCTCTAGCTGCAGACCTCCCTCAGAGTCCTGCCCCTTCCCTTTCTGCACCACCCCTCCCTGCTGGGGTGTGCCTGGTTCTGGGCAATGTCAGTGGTTCTCAGACCCTCCAAGGCTTGGGCTTTAGGAAATGCAATGATTTCATGCATTTTCAGTATGTACATGTCAGTATGACTTTAATCTTATGGGCGCCAAAGAGGTTCTTTATTTTTTCTTATTTTCATGTTGTCATTTTTGGTTATTGTTTTATTCTTGAAGCAGATGTACAACATGTACTTGGGGCAGAAATAGGGCTCATGCTTTGAGTTTTTGCCCAATCATTTTGAGCCAGTTAAAATGTTAAAGGATAGCTTCCCTGGGAGCCCAGGATCAGGGCCCACAGATGATATAAGATAAAAATTACTTTCATCATTATAATTACTCCTAAAAAGGAGGAATTTGAGACAAAAGCACCTTTCACAAGAGTACCAAGAAATCAAAATGATGCCCACAGAAGGCTACCTGCTCCATGGTCAGCACAGGTAACAGAAGTGTTCACAGTCTCTGGACTCCTGCCCTTCTCCTGCCCATATCGCTGAAGCACACAGACCACTTAAAATCAGAATTGTAAAACTGCTAGACACCTTAGAGATGTCTGGCACCATTCCCTTGGACTGCAGAATAAAACACAGTAGCTCGTTGTCACAAACTAATTTCAACATGAAGTGCCCCCTGGATGCACTAAGTTCTTTCTCTGCAAATGTTGACTAATGTAAGTCACAGTCATACCATATAAACAATAGGATGGCTGGGAAGTCATCGTAGGTAAGGCAATATTTTAGCCATGTTTATAAGCATTGGCTCACTTTGTAGAAGAGGCTGAGCTGAGTGTTTTTAAATACTATTTCAGACCTGTTTTACAGCACCCTCTGAACATACCAGAGCCTGAATGGACTAAAAAAGATAGTTGGTTTCAGGAACTTTAATACCAGAAAAATATTATACTGTCTGTATCCCTAAGGATCTTTGAGTATCTTACCCAGAGGTCCTCCACTGAGATAATGATCTTAATGATCACCATGGGCAGAGGTGAAAAGGCCTGCTGAATTCGTTCCAGTTGTCCACATGACAAGAAAATCCTGATACTTGATAGGTTTCCAGATCGAGAAGACCAGAGATAAGAGGGAAATAGTACCCTGTATGGAACAACAAGGGATTTGGAGTCAATTTGGGGATCCCACTTAGGTTTCTGACACTAAAATCCTCTGTGACTCATATCATCCGAGTCCCTGTCTAACCACCTGAAAATGTGCCTAAAAATATCTACACCCTAGTTGAGAAGTTTAAGAGGCAGAATGCTACAAGGAGCCAGTATGATGTCTCTCAAGAACAGGTGCTCAGGAAGCCATAATTGCTATTGGGTCTATTGCTTTTCCAGAAGAAAGAATACATGTTGAATCCTATTTCTAATAGATGACTCACCAGATGATTTTCAAACCTGAAGGAAGGCCAAGAAGTCACTCTTGTGTCATAGTTCACTCAGAAATCATGTTGTTGGACTGGTGAGGACAATACGATAGCAACGTCATCACTAAGAGTGGGGAGCTTCTAATTTCCATACGGCCATGTTGACCCCCTTAGCTCAGAGCCACCAGAAAGGGCAGCTGGGGAGGGGGCACCGCCATCATTTTGAGTGGGGAGCTTACCATTTCCATATGGCCATGTTGACCCCCTTAGCTCAGGGCCACCAGAAAGGACAGCTGAGGGGGACCACAGGCCAAGCCTGCCAGGTGTGGCTGGGGCAGGCAGAACTCTGACTTAAGGCTCAACTCCTGTCTAGGTTATTATTATGCTCTTCACAAAGAAAGTGCCATTGTGTGTGAGCCCTCATGTATAAAAGGTTCAGAATTTCCAATGAGATTCCTTCTCTGACCTTTAGGATATGTAGCAAAGTTCCATTTAATTTTTAAACATTGAAGGACTTCCTGGTTTTCTTTTCGCTATGACTGTGACTCAATTCCCCTGTGGTCTAAGAATAGAATCTAGTTAATTTCAGGGTTTAACATTTGTAGCCTTGATTCGTGGCCCCACCTATCATCTATTTGGGTAAAGAGTCTATGACCACTTGAAAATAACGTATTCTGCAATTATTATGGAATGTTCCCTATATGTCAATTTGGTCACATTTGTTACCAATGTTTTGTCTGCTTTTTCTGTCAGATATTGAGAAAGGTATATGAAAATCTTTAAACAATGCTGCTCTATTCAACGTGGCATCGGAGAATCTACCAGTGTTTTAAGGCAAGAGAAACAAAAAGTATAAGAATTGAGGGGATAATAGTGACTATTCACAGATAACACGATTGTGTACATAGAAAATTCAAAACAGTCTTTAAATACCCTTTTAGAATTAAAAATGCAATTAAAATAATAATAATAAAAATAATAATAATAATAATAATAACAAAATAGGTTTCCTAGGAAACAGATGGTCAAAATACATTTCTAAGCAATAAATGGACAGAGAAATTGGATTGTAGCTTCCCATTGGACAGTTTCTGAAAGAAAACGTAGAACCTGTCAATCTTGGGGTAGGACATAGGGTGCACTAACCATTTAAAAGAATTCAGTGAGACTTCATAAAAATGTGAAATTTGTAAGCAATAAATGGACAGAGAAAATGGGTTGTAGCTTCCCATTGGACAGTTTCTGAAAGAAAACGTAGAACCTGTCAATCTTGGGGTAAGACATAGGGTGCACAAACCATTTAAAAGAATTCAGTGGGACTTCATAAAAATGTGACATTTCTCCTTATCTTATGACCATAAGAAAATGAAAAAGTGAACCGCAGGCTGGGGAGTAAAGATTTGCAATACACACACTGACAAAGACTTGTCAATAAAGAATTCCTGCTCATCAACCATAGAAAGTCTATTTATAAACGAATACTTCACAAAAGATTGACTGATGGCCAATAAGAACAGGAAAGGGTGCTCTACAGTATTATTTTCAGGAGCAGCAAGGCCTTTCCTAAAATGAAAACATACACACAAACCAGTATTCCCTAGATGGATGACGTCCTTATTTCTGAGGACAGCTTGAAGAACAGACTAGCATCAAAGTAAAGTGATGGAATTCCTGACACTCAGAGGATGGACAATTGACCTCAAACTACAGTACAATTTCTAGGCAGCATTCGGTCCTCTGAAGGCAGACAACTACCACACCCCTTCCTACACCACACAGGTTGCTTCCCAACCCCTACCATAAAAGAACAAGATGAGAAACAGATAGGACTAGTAGGAAATAGCAAAAATCACATGTGGGGATTATCCTGAAACACACTGATCACATAACTAGTGTAAGGAAGTGTAGGGAACTGACAAGAACAGAGACTCAAGAGGTACTTCTTTGGGAAATGCTGTCTGAAATCGTCACACGTTGGTACCAGCTAATGAGGGCTCTGAGCATACCTAGGGTTTGCTCACAAGGGTCTGCAACACCATCGCTGAGGACTGAAACTCTTCAAGACCTCAAAGCTTGCCTGATTGACTATTGGACTAAGAGATTCCCATGTTCTGAAAACAGATACCAACTCATTGAAAGGTTCACCTGGGCTCTCTCAGAGGCCCTACAAGGACCTAAACCATTCACTGAAAATCAATTACACACACACACACACACACACACACACACACACACACACACACACACACACCTGTCATTTCACCAATTACTTAAACATTCAAGGTTCTTCCTACCTTTTCTTTTTCACATTGATATTTATACTCACATGAAATGTCATCATTTCTAATGAACACTGATGGCAAAATAGAGATCCATTGACACAATATTCACAAAATGGAACTTCTCTGCTGTCATTTTCAATATAGCGTTTTTTAAAGTTCATACATATTTTAGGTTTTTGGTAACTTATACAGGAGAAGATCAGCATTGAAAAACTCTGAATACTGACAATGAGTTTTAAGCCTAGAGAACAAAAATTGTCCAATTTCATAGATAACAAGGAACCAAAGGGAAAGCATGGAAGCCGTAGTCGAATAATTTTACACATGTGCATTCTCTATTATTCTACTACTGAGGGGCGTGTTTTATTACCAGTATACATTCATCAGTTATCTTTCACGTGCACCTGCACAGGTATAATCAATTACTAGAGTAGAATGAAATGTCTGGGAGCTACTTGGCGGCATCTATAATGAACAATGAAATTTCGATCTTATATTTGGTGAACTTCCACTGTCTGTCCCTTTAGACAATGGACCCTAAACAGAAGGGGGAATGAACCAGGAGAGACTATGGACTCTGGGAAACAAACTGAGGGCTTCAGAGGGGAGAGGGGTGGGGGATTGGGATGGGCCAGTGATGGGTATTAAGGAAGGTACATATTGCATGGAGCACTGGGTGTTATATGCAAATAATGAATCACGGAACACTACATCAAAAACTAAGGAAATACTGTATAGTGACTAACATATAATAATAAAAAATTGTTACTAGAAGAAAATTAAAGGTAAAAAAAAACAATACAGCTGTTCTGTTTCAAGAACAATCACAATTGAGAAAAAACTAACTTCCAATCCCTAAAGCAAAACACAGACCAAGTTCCATTTCACTCCCCTTTATTCACATTCTCTGTGGGTTCTAAGCTATTTCCCTACTCCTTTCCTGCTGAGCAGGGACCCTCGGCTCGATTCCAGAACCCTGGGATCATAACCTGAGCCAAAGGTACATGCTTAACTGGCTGAGCCAGCGAGGAGCCCCAGCCATGTTTTTCTTAAGCAAAAGGACACTTTCTCACAAAGCCTTCACATGACTTCACATGGTACCAGAGATCTGCATTTGCCTCTGGAGGTTGCAGGTGAAGGCAATTGCAAACTCTCACAGTGGTTTATCAAATACAATGACCTGCCTGGTGACAGTGAAACTCTTATGAGCCCATGAGAGGGTGCTGTGACACTCAGCTGTGGCTGGGCTGGCACAGAGAACCAAATCCATTTCCCTGCCTGATGTCTGTGAGGAACAGATGCCCCCAATGTGAATGAGACTCTGACACTGAGCTGTCCAGAGATGGCCATCCTCACAGAGGATGAGGATAAAGGACAATGCCTGAGGAGACCTCATCTGTCTCTTTTATCTTTTCATATTTTTGACAGTGGACAAATCACTGCCTAGGAGTCCCCAACTACCTTAGTCTCATCTGTGAATGGCCAAGAGGTTTTACAAAACACTTCAGATTTTGACCTCACAAATGCCCACAACCACTTACCACAGGGATTCAACATTAAGCAAAGATACTGTTCGTTGGAAGAGAGGTCCTGCCCACTGTTGTTTCTCACTTATATGCTCATCTTCCTTACCTCATGGTAACATAACCAGCTTGATTCCTGCTTCCGTCTTCAGGAAGGCTGAGGTGACTTGAAGGGCATTACCCTGACATCGTTCTTTCTTAGCAATAAGATGTGGACATTTCCCTAGTCCTACACACCAAAAGTTGAATCGGAATCAGGATAGAGGAGGCTGATGAGAGTTGAAGGTGTTTTCCTGTACACGGTGGTTTATTACCAATAAGGATGGGTCAGAGTCCTCGAAATTCCAGAACCTTCCATTCATGCTTCCTACTCGTGAATGATGATGTACATTGCTCTTTCCCTGTACAGTGTGGTGACTCAGAGAAAAGTGCTTAGCCCTTTCGTCAGACTTCCACGACCACTTTGGGGCTGGCTTCCATATTCACAAAGGATGATGTTAGGGCTAAGAGGGTTCCTGTACACTGTTATTTCTTTCAGATAAGTGTATGGCATTTTTGTTACATTGTCAGAGCCACTTAGCGCCGGGCTTGCCGGCCTCCTGTGGAAGAACCCTAACCCGAGGTCGGCCCCCGAGGCGCCCCTCCCAAGGAGCCTGGCACCACAATGCTGGGGATTTGGGACCCCCGAACCCCAGTGCTGGACTCACTCTGCCACCCCGCAAGCACCCAGGGCGCTACGGGCGTTGCCAGTCATTCAAGAAGGGAGAACTGGCAAGGCCCTCCAATCCCCCTGTGACCTTCAAAGGCCCCCCGTGCAAAAACTCTGGATCCCTCGCTCCTGCTCACCAGCGCCCTAACCTCGGCCCACCCCTCCTCTCGCTGCAGAGCTGGCGGATCGGGCCTGCTGGCTTCCTGGGGGCTAACCCTATGCCTAGGTCGCACCCGAGGGGCCCCTCCCAAGTGGCCTGGCGCCGCATGCCAGGGATTGGGGACCCCCGAGTCCCACCACCGGATGCACCCTGCCGCCCTGCCGCCACATGGGGCACTAGGGGCATCACCAGTCCTTCAGGGCGACAGAACGGGCAGGACCCTCTAAGCCTCCTGCAACCTTCGAAGGCACCCCAAGCCAAAGCCTAAATGCTCTGGCCCACGCCCCCACTCGCCAGCTACCTCACCTCAACCCACACCTCCATTCACCGCACATGGGCGGAACAAGCCTGCCAGCCTCCTGGTGGCTAACCCTAACCCTAGGTCGGCCCCCGAGGGTCCCGTCCCAAGGGACCTGAGGCCACAACGCCGGGTATTAAGGAGCCCCGATCCCCAGCGCCGGAGTCTCCCTGCCACCCCATCACCACCCGGGCCACTAGGGGTGCCGCTGGTCATTCAGGGCGGGAGAATGGGCAGGGCCCTCCGAGCCCCTGGCGAACGTCGAAGGCCCCCGCATCCAAAACACTTGAGACCACGCTCCTGCTCCTCAGTGCCCTCACCTCGGCCCGCCCCTCCGCTCGCCACAGAGCCAGCAGATGAGGCCTGCACTCCTCCAGAACCCTAGGTTGTCCCCTGAGATGCCCCTCCGAAGGGGCCTGGCACCGCAATGCCTGGGATTGGGGACTCCCGAGCCCCAGTGCTGGACTCACCCTCCTGCCCTACCGCCACCTGGGCCGCTAGGGGCGCCGCCATTCATTCAGGGAGGGAGAACGGGCAGGGCCCTCCGAGCGACCGGTGACCTTCGAAGGCCCCCCGCACCAAAACGCTTGGCCCCACGCTCCCGCTGGCCAGCGCCCTTACCTCGGCCCTCCACTCCGCTCGCCTCACAGCTGGCGGATCGGGCCTGTGGGCCTTCTGGGGGCTAACCCTAAACCTAGGTCGGCCCTAGTGGCCCCTCCCAAGGGGCCTGGTGCCACAACGACGGGGAAAGGGGACTCCCGAGCCCCAGCGCCGGACTCACCATGCCCCCCGCCGCCACCCGGGCCACTAGGGGCACTGCCGGTCATTCAGTGCGGGAGAATGGGCAGGGCCCTCCGAGCCCCCAACGACCTTCGAAGGCCCCCTGCACCAAAGCACTAGGGCCCATGGTCCTGCTTGCCATCGCCCTTACCTCAGCCTGCCCCTCTGCTCGCCGCACAGCCGGCAGATCAGGCATCCTAGCCTCCTGGCAGCTAACCCTACCCTAGGTAGGCCCCCTAGGGGCCCATCCCAAAGGGCCTGGCGCTGCAACGCCGGGGATTGGGGACCCCCGAGCCCCAGCACCAGACTCTCCCTGCCGCCCCGCTGCTAAACGGGCCATAAAGGGCGCCGTCCGTCATTCAGGGCAGGAGAACAGGCAGGGCCCTCCGAGCCCCTGGCAACCTTTGAAGGCCCCTCGCGCCAAAATGCTTGGCCCCACCTTCCCGCTCGCCAGTGCCCTCATCTCATCCCACCCCTCTGCTCCTGCACAGCTGGAGGATTGGGCCTGCCGGCCTCCTGGGGGCTAACCCTAACCCTAGGTCAGACCCGAGGGGCCCCTGCCAAGGGGCCTGGCGCTGCAACGCCGGGGATTGGGGACCAAGCTGCAGCGCCGGAGTCACCCTGCCGCCCCGCTGCCATTCGGGCCGCTAGGGGTGCAGCCGGTCATTCAGGGCGGGAGAACAGGCAGGGCCCTCCTAGCCCCCGGCGACATTCAAAGGCCCCCTGCGCCAAAACGTTTGGGCCCAGGCTCCCGGGCCTGCCGGCCTCCTGGGGGCTGACCCTAACCCTAGGTCAGCCCCCGAGGGGCCCCTTCCAAGGGGCCTGGTGGCACAATGCTGGGGATTGGGAACCCCCGACCCCCAGCACCGGACTCAACCTGTAGCCCCGCCGCCACCAGGGCCGCTGCAGGTGACGCCGGTCATTCAGGGAGGGAGAACAGGCAGGGACCTCCCAGGCCCCTGCGGCCTTCGTAGGCCTCCCGTGCCAAAATGCGTGGGCCCACGCTCCCGCTCACCAGCGCCCTCACCTCGGCCCGCCCATCTGCTTTACGCACAGCTGGCGTTTCAGGCCTGCCGGCCTTCTGAGGTCTAACCCTAACCCTAGGTCAGCCCCCGAGTCATTCCTGCCAAGGGGCTTGGCGCTGCAATGCCGGAAATTGGTCACCCCTGAGCCGCAGCGCCAGACTCACATTGCCACCCCACCGCCACCCGGGCCTCTAGGGCCACTGCCGGTCAGTCAGGGCGGGAGAACGGGGAGGGCCCTCCGAGCCACGGCGACCATTAGAGGCCCCCTGCGCCAAAATGCTTGGGCCCATGCTCCTGCTCACCAGCGCCCTCGCCAAGTCCCGCCCCTCCGCTCGCTGCACAGCCGGCATACGGGCCTGCCGGATTCCTAGGAGCTAACCCTAACCCTAGGTCGGCCCCCGAGGGGCCTCTCCCAAGGGGCCTGGCGCCACAAGCCAGGGATTCTGGACCCGCAAGCCTCAGCGCCGGACTCACACTTCCGCTCCGCCACCACCCGTGCCGCTAGGAGCGCTGTAGGTCATTCAGGCCGGAACAAAGGACAGGGCCCTCTGAGCCACTGGCGACCTTCGAAGGCCCCCTGCGCCACGACGCTTGCGCCCACGCTCCCGCTAGTCAGCGCCCTCACCTCGG
The DNA here is from genome assembly GCF_024610735.1 of Ursus americanus. Taxonomy (NCBI): domain Eukaryota; kingdom Metazoa; phylum Chordata; class Mammalia; order Carnivora; family Ursidae; genus Ursus; species Ursus americanus. The sequence continues at coordinate 48,467,579 of NC_142149.1, read as the reverse complement.
CCGGCCCCTCCGCTCCCCACACAGCTGGCAGATCGGGCCTCCCGGCCTCCAGGGGGCTAACCCTAACCCTAGGTCGGCCGCTGAGGGGCCCCTCCCAAGGGGCCTGGGACCGCAACGCCGGGTTGGGGACCCCCGAGCCCCAGCGCCGGACTCACCCTGCTGCCCCTCCACCACCCGGGCCGCTAGGGGTGTCGCTGGTCATTCAGTGTGAGAGAACAGGCAGGGCCCTCCGAGCCCACGGCGACCTTCCAAGGCCCCCCTATCCAAAACGCTTGAGCCCACGCTCCTGCTCCTCAGTGCCCTCACCTCGGCCCGTCCCTCCGCTTGCTGCAGAGCTGGTGGATGAGGCCTGCCCGCCTCCTGGGGCTACCCATAACCCTAGGTTGGCCCCTGAGGGGCCCCTCCAAAGGGGCCTGGCACTGCAATGCCTGGGATTGGGGACCCCCGAACCCCAGCGCCGGACTCACCGTATTGCTCCGCCACCACCCAGGCCACTAGGAACACCGTCGGTCATTCAGGGAGGGAGTACGGGCAGATCCCTCCAAGCCCCTGGTGACCTTCAAAGGCCCCCTGCGCCAAAATGCTTTGGCCCATGCTCCCACTCGCCTGCGCCCTCACCTCGTTCCGCCCCTCCGCTCGCTGCACAGCCGGTGGATCAGGACTGCCAGCCTCCTGGGTGTTACCCTAACCTTTGGTGGGCCCCCGAGGGGCCCATCCCAGGTTCCTATTGCCTCAACACTGGGGACTGGGGACTCCTGAGCCCCAGCGCCCAGCTGACCCTCCCGCCCTACCGCCACCTGGGCCGCTAGGGGCGCCGCTGTTCATTCAGGGAGGGAGAATGGCCAGGGCCCTCCAAGCCACCGGCGACCTTCGAAGGCCCCCTGCACCAAAACGCTTGGGCCCATGCTCCCGCTCGCCAGCGCCCTTACCTCGGCCCTCCCCTCCGCTCGCCGCACAGATGGTGAATCGGGCCTGTGGGCCTTCTGGAGGCTAACCCAAACCCTAGGTCGGCCCCCTAGTGGCCCCTCCCAAGGGGCCTGGCGCCGCAACGACGGGGATTGGGGACTCCTGAGCCCCAGCGCCGGACTCACCATGCTCCCCCGCCGGCAACTGAGCCGCTAGGGGCACCACCGGACATTCAGTGCGGGAGAACGGGCAGGGCTTCTTGAGCGCTGGCGACCTTCGAAGGCCCCCCGCGCCAAAACTCATGGGCCTACGCTACCGCTCGCCAGCGCCCTCACCTCGGCCCTCCCCTCTGCTCACCGCACAGCCGGTGGATTGGGCCTGCGGCCTCCTGGGGGCTAACCATAACCCTAGGTCAGCCTCCGAGGGGCCCCTGCGAAGGGGCCTGGTGCCGCAACACTGGGGATTGGGAACCCCCCAACCCCAGCGATGGCTCACCCTGCTGCCCTGCTGCCACCCGGGCCCCAGGGGCGCCGCAGGTCATTCAGGGCGGGAAAACGGGCAGGGTCCTCCGATCCCCCGGTGACCATCAAAGGATTCCCGTGCCAAAACGCTTCGGCCAAGCTCCCGCTCGCCAGCGATCTCACCTCGGCCCGCCCCTCCGCTCGCCACACAGCTGGCACATCGGGCCTGCCGGCCTCCTGGGGGCTAACTGTAACCTTAGGTCGGCCCCCGAGGGGCCACTACCAAGGGTCTGCCCCCGCAACGCCGGAGATTGGGGACCCCCAAGCCCCAGTGCCGGGCTCACCCTGCCGCCCCGCCCCCCTGGGCCGCTAGTAGCGCCGCTGGTCATTCAGGGCAGGAGAACGGGTTGGGCCCTCCGAACCCCCGATTACCTTCGAAGGCGCCCTGTGCCAAAACGCTTGGGTCCACATTCTTGCTCTCAAGCGCCCTCACCTGGGTCCACCCCTCCGCTCGCCTCACAGCCGGCGGATCTGGCCTGCTGGCCCCCTGGGGGCTAACAATAACCCTTGGTCGGCCCCCTAGAGCCCTTCCAAAGGGGCCTGGCGCCCCAACGCCGAGGATTGGGGACCCCCAAGCCCCAGCGCCCAAGTCACCCTAACACCCCTCCTCCACCCGGGCCGCTAGGGGAGCTGCCGGTCATTCAGGGCAGAAGAACGTACAGGGCCCTCCAAGCCTCCAGCGACTTTCGAAGGACCCCCGCCCCAAAACGCCTGAGCCCACGCTCCCGCTCGCCAGCGGCCTCACCTCCGCCCGCCTCTCCGCTTGCCGCAGAGCTGGCGGATCGGGCTTCCGGCCTCCTGGGGGCTAAATCTAACCATAGGTCGGTCCCCTAGGGGCCCCAGCAAGGGGCCTAGAGCCGCAACACCGGGGATTGGAGAACCCCGAGCTCCAGCGCTGGACACAACCGGCTGCCCCGCTGACACATGGGACACTAGGGGCGCTGCCGGTCATTCAGGGCGGGACAACGGGCAGGGCCCTCAGAGCCTCTGGCGACATTCGAAGGCCCCCCGCGCCAAAACGCTTGGGCCCACGCTCCTGCTCACAAGCGCCCTCACCTCGGCCTGCCCCTCTGCTCACCACACAGCCGGCGGATCGGGCCTGCCGGCCTCCTCGGAGCTAACCCTAACCCTAGGTGAGTCCCCGAGGGGCCCCTCCCAAGGGGCATGGTGCCAAAACGCAGGGGATTGGGAACCCCTGAGTCCCAGCGCCCGACTCACCCTACCGTCCCTCCTCCACCAGGGCTTTTAGGGGAGCCGCCCGTCATTCAGGGCGGGAGAACGGGCAGGGCCGTCCGAACCCCTGGCGACATTCGAAGGACCCCCGCGCCAAAATGACTGGGCCCACTCTCCAGATTGCCAGCGGCCTCACCTCCGACCACCCCTCCACTCACCGCAGAGCTGGCGGATCGGGCCTGTGGGCCTCCTGGGGGCTAACCCTTACCATATGTCGGCCCCCGAGGGGCCCCTAGCAAGGGGCCTGCAGTCGTAACGCCTGGGATTGGGGACCCCTGAACCCCAGTGCCGGACTCACCCGGCCGCCCCCTGCCACCTGCACCACTAGGAGCGCCACCGGTCATTCAGTGCGGGAGAACGGGCAGGGTCCTCCGATCCCCCCACGACCTTCGAAGGGCCCCCTGCACCAAAACACTTGACCCACGCTCCCGCTAGCCAGCGCCCTCACCTCGGCCCGCCCCTCCGCTCGCCGCACAGCCGTAGGATCGGGCCTGTCAGCCCCCTGGGTGTAACCCTAACCCTAGGTCTGTCCCCACGGGGCCCCTCCCAAGGGGCCTGGCATCGCAATGCCGGGGATTGGGGACCCCCGAGCACCAGTGCTGGACTCTCCCTGCCACCCCCCCACCACCCAGTCCGCTAGGGGCGCCGCCGGTCATTCAGTGCTGGAGAACAGGCAGGGCCCTCTGAGCCCCCGCGACCTTCGTAGGCCCCTCGCGCCAAAATGCTTGGGCCCACGCTCCCACTCGCCAGTGCCCTCTTCTCGGCCCGCCCCTCCACTCGATGAACAGCTAGCGGATCAGGCCTGCCTGTTTCCTGGGGGCTAACACTAACCCTAGGTCAGACCCCAAGGGGCCACTTCCAAAGGCCTGGTGCCACAACGCCGGGGATTGGTGACCCCCAAGCCTCAGCGCCGGAGTCACCCTTCCGCCCCACAGCTACCGGGCCAGTAGGGACGCCACCAGTCATTCAGAGCGGGAGAATGGGCAGGGCCCTCCGAGCCCCTGGCGACCTTTGAGGCCCCCCACGCCAAAACGCTTGGGCCCATGCTCCCGCTAGCAAGCGCCCTCACCTCGGTCCGCCCCCCCTCTCGCCGCACAGACAGCGGATTGGGCCTGCCAGCCTCCTGGGAACTAACCCTAACTCTAGGTCTGCTCACGAGGGGCCCCTCCCAAGGGGCCTGGCGATGCCACGCCGGGGATTGGGGACCCTCAAGCCCCAGCGCATTACTTACCCTGCCGCCCTGCCGCCACCCGGGCTGCTAGGGGCGCCACCGGTTATTTAGGGCGGGAGAACGGGCAGGGCCCTCCGAGCCCCCAGTGACCTTTGAAGGCCCCCCGTGACAAAACGCTTGGGCCTAGGCTCCTGCTCGCCAGCACCCTCTCCTCAGCCCGCCCCTCCGCTTGCCGCACAGCCGGCAGATCTGGACTGCCGGCCTCCTGGGGCTAACCCTAACCCTAGGTCGGCTCCCGAGGGGCCCATCCCAAGGGGCCTGGCGCCGCCACGTGGGTGATTGGGGACCCCCGAGCACCAGGGCTGAACTCACCCTGTCGCCCCGCTGCGACCCGGATCGCTAGGGGCACCGTCCTCATTCCGGGCTGGGGAACGGGCAGGGCCCTCTGAGCCCCCGGTGACCTTCGAAGGCCCAACACGCCAAAACGCTTGGGCTCACGCTCCCGCTCGCCAGCGCCCTCACCTCGCCCCGCCCCTCCGTTCTCTGCACAGCCGGCGGATCAGGCCCGGCCTCCTTTGGGTTAACCTCAACCCTAGGTCGGCCCCCGAGGGACCCCTACCAAGGGGCCAGGCGCCGCCACGCCGGGGCATTTGGACCCCTGAGCCCTACTCCAGACTCACCTTGCCGCCCCGCCGCCACCCAGGACGCTAGGGGCGCCACCGGTCATTCAGGGAGGGAGTACGGGCAGGGCCCTCCGAGCCCCCGATGACCTTCAAAGGCCCCCCGCACCAAAAGGCTTGGGCCTAAGCTCCCGCTCGCCAGCGCCCTCACCTCGGCTCACCCCTCCCCTCGCCGCACAGCCGGCCAATTGGGCCTGCCGGCCTCCTTTGGGCTAACGAGAACCCTAGCTCGGCCCCCGAGGGACCCCTCCCAAGGGGCCTGGCAATGCCATGCCGGGTACTGGGGACCCCCGAGCCCGAGCTCCGGACTCACCCTGCCTCCCCGCCGCCACCCTGGCCGCTAGGGAGCCGCCGGGCATTCAGGGCAGGAGAACTTGCTGGGCCCTCCGAGCCCCCGGTGAGCTTCGAAGGCCCCCCATGCCAAAACGCTTGGGCCCACGCTCCCGCTTGCCAGCGCATTAACGTCGGCCCACCCCTCCGCTCGCTGCACAGCCGGCGGATTGGGCCCGCCGGCCTCCTTTGGGCTAACACTCACCATATGTTGGCCCCCGAGGGACCCCTCCCAAGTGCCTGGAGCCACCGCGCCGGGGATCGGGGACCACTGAGCCCCAGCTCCAGACTCATCCTGCCGACACGCCGCCACCCTGGCCGACAGGGGCGCCACCGGTCATTTCGTGTGTGAGAATGGGCAGGGCCCTCCAAGCCCCCAGTGACAATCCAAGGCCCCCTGTGCCAAAACCCTGGGCCCATGCTCCCCCTCGCCAGTGCCCTCACCTCGGCCCGCCCCTCTGCTCGCCGCACAGCCGGCGGTTCAGGCCTGCCGGCCTCCTTTGGGCTAACCCTAAACCTAGGTCGGCCCCAGAGGAGCCCCTCCCAAGGGGCCTGGCGCCGCCACGCTGGGGATTGGGGACACCCGAACCCCACCGCCGGATGCACTCTGCCGCTCCTCACCACCTGGCCCGCTAGGGGCGCCGTCCTCATTCAGGGCGTTAGAACGGGAAGGGCCCCCCGGGCCCCCGGCCTCTTTCGAAGGCCCCCCGCGCCAGAAAGCTTGCGCCCACTCTCCCGGTAGCCAGTGCCCTCACCTTGGCCTGCCCCTCCGCTCGCCGCACAGCCGGCGGATAGGGCCCGCCAGCCTCCTGGGGGCTAACCCTATCCCTTCGTCGGCCCCCGAGAGGCCCCTCCCAACGGGCCTGGCACCGCAACACCTGGGTTTGCGGACCGCTAGCCCCAGCATCCGACTCACCATGCTCCCCCGCCGGCAACTGAGCCACTAGGGGCACCGCCGGACATTCAGTGCGGGAGAACGGGCAGGGCTTCTTGAGCCCCGGCGACCTTCGAAGGCCCCCCGCGCCAAAACTCATGGGCCTACGCTACCGCTCGCCAGCACCCTCACCTCGGCCCTCCCCTCTGCTCACCGCACAGCCGGTGGATTGGGCCTGCGGCCTCCTGGGGGCTAACCATAACCCTAGGTCAGCCTCCGAGGGGCCCCTGCAAAGGGGCCTGGTGCTTCAACACCGGGGATTGGGAACGCCCCAACCCCAGCGACGGACTCACCCTGTCAGCCTGCCGCCATCCGGGCCCCAGGGGCGCCGCAGGTCATTCAGAGCGGGAAAACGGGCAGGGTCCTCCGATCCCCCGGCGACCTTCGAAGGCTTCCCGCGCCAAAACGCTTGGGCCCAGGCTCCTGCTCTTCAGCGCCCTCACATCGGCCTGCCCCTCCGCTCGCCACACAGCTGGCAGATCGGGCCTGCCGGCCTCCTTGGAGCTAACCCTAACCCTAGGTTGGCCCCCCGGGGGCCCCTCCCAAGGGGACTGTCGACGCAACACTGGGGATTGATGACCCCCAGCCCCAGTGCCGGGCTCACCCTGCTGCCCCGCCGGCACCTAGGCAGCTAGGGCACTGCCGGTCATTCAGGGTGGGAGAATGGACAGGGCCCTCCCAGTCCCAGTGAACTTCTAAGGCCCCAGGCGCCAGAATGCTTGGGCCCATGCTTCCGCGCACCAGCGCCCTCACCTCAGCCAGCCCCTCTGCTGGCTGCACAGCCAGCGGATCGGGCCTGCGGGCCTCCTGGGGGCTAACACTAACCCTAGGTTGGCCCCCGAGGGGAACCTCCCAAGGGGCCTGGCGCAGCAATGCCAGGGATTGGGGACCCCTGAGCTCCAGCGCCAGACTCACCCTGTCACCCCGACGCCACCCGAGCCGCTATGGGCGCTGCCGGTCATTCAGTGCGGGAGAACAGGCAGGGCCCTTCGAGCCCCTGGAGACCTTCGAAGGTCCAACTTGCGAATACGCTTGGGCCCACACTCCTGCTCGCTAGCACCCACATCTCGGCCCGCCCTTCCGCTTGCTGCACACCCGGCAGATCAGGCCTGCTGGCATCCTGGGGGCTAACTCTAACACTTGGTCGGCCCACGAGGGGCCCCTCCCAAGGGGCCTTGCACTGCAACACCGGGGATTGGGGACACCCGAGCCCCAGCGCCAGACTCTACCTGCCGCCCTGCCGCCAACTGGCCCAGTAAGGGCGCCGCCGATCATTCAAGGAGGGAGAAGGGGCAGGGCCCTCTGAGCCCCTTGCGACCTTCGAAGACCTCCTGCGCTAAAACGCTTGGGCCCACTTTCCTGCTCGCCAGCGCCCTCACCTCGGCCCGCACCTCCACTCGCCGCACAGTGTGCGGATTGGGCCTGACGGTCTTTTTGGGGCTAACCTTAACCCTAGGTCGTCGCCCCAGGGGCCCCTCCCAAGGCTCCTGGTGCCACTACGCCGGGGATCTGGTACCCCAAGCCCCAGAGCCAGACTCAACCTCCCACATCGCTGCCACCCGGGCCGCTAGGGGCACCGCCGGTCATTCAGGGTGGGAGAACAGACAGGGCCCTGGAGAAACTGGCGACATTTGAAGCCTCCCGCGCCAAAATGCAGGGGCCCACCATCCCGCTCCCGAGCACCTTTACCTCGGCCCACCCACCTCTAGCCGCCTAGCCAGAGGATCATGCCTACCGGCCTAATGGGGTCTAAATCTAACCCTAGGTCGGCTCACGAGGAGCCCTTCCCAAGGGGCCTGGCACTGCAACACCAGGGATTGGGATTACCCGAGCCACAGCTTGGGACTCACTCTGCTGCCCCACCGCCAACGGAGCCTCTAGGGGCACGCCGGTTATTCAGGGTGTTAGAACGGGCAGGGTCCTCTGAGCCTCTAGTGACGTTCAAAGGCCCCTGCGCCAAAACGCTGGATACCATACTCCCGCTAGCCAGCGCCCTCACCTCGGCCCACTCCTCTGCTCGCCGCACAGCCGGCGCATTGGTCCTGCTGGCCTACTGAGGTCTAACCCTAACTCTAAACCCTAACCCCTAACCTTAAACCCTAAACCTTAACCCCTAACCCTACCCAAAATCTAACCATAACCCCTAATCCTTAAACCCTAAACCCTAACATTAACACTAAACCCTAAACCCTAACCCTAATCCCGAAGCCCTAAACAATAAACCCTTACCTTAACCACTAACCCCAAACCCTAACCCTACCCTTAACGCTACCCCTTCAGCTAACCCTACCCCTAACCCATAAACTAACCCTAAATCTAAACCTAACCCGTACCCTAACCTGTACCCTAACCTTAACCCTAAACCCTAAACCCTGACCCTAACCCATACCCTAAATCGTACCATAACCTGTACCCTAACCCAACCCATAACCTAACCCTAACCCGTACCCTAACTGTAACCCTAAACCCTAAACCGTAACCCGTACCCTACCCTAACCAGTACCCTTACCTTAACCTTAACCCATACCCTAACGCGTACACTAACCCATACCCTAACCTGTACACTATCCCAAACCCGGACCCTAACCCATACCCTAACCCATACCTAACCCTAACCTGTACCCTAACCTGTACCCTAACCCATACCCTAACCCTAAACCGTACCCTATACCTATCCCTAACCCGTTCCCTAACCCGTACCCTAACCCTAACCCTAAACCGTAACCTAACCTGTACCATAACCCTAAACTGTAACCTAACCCTAACCCGTACCCTAACCTGTACCCTAAACCGTACCCAAATCCATACGACAACACTTACCCTAAACCGTAACCTAACACGTACCCTAAACTATACCCTAATGCGTACCCTAACTCGTACCCTAACCCTAACCCATACCCTAAACCTAACCCGTACTCCAACCCTAACCCCAACCCTAACCCCAAACCCTAAACCCTAACTCGTACCCTAAACCCTAATCTGTACCCTAACCCATAACCTCTAACCTGTAACCCCTAAACCCAACCCTAACCCGTACCCTCTCCTTCCCCTAACTCTAACCTCTACCCTCACCCATACCCTAACCGTAACCCATACCCTAACCTGAACCCATACCCTAATCCATACCCTAACCCCGGGGATTGGGTACACCTGAGCACCACCACGGGACTCAACCTGCCAGCCCTCAGGAAACCATGCCCCTTGGGGCGCCACAGAGCATCCCATGCAGGAGAACTGGTAGTGCCCCCCTGAGCCCCCAGCGATCCTCGGCGGCCACATACACCCCAACCCTGAGGCCAACGCTCATCCCACCCCACGCCTTCCCTTCAGCTTGCCACCGAGCTCATCGCAGAGCCGGCAGATCAGGCCTGCCGGGTTCCTGGGGCCTACAACTGACCCTGGGTCCGCTGGGTAGAGCCCCTCCCCTGGGGCCCGGTGCCGTAGCCCCAGGGACTGGGGACACCTGAGCCCCACTGCAGGACAAAGCCTGCCAGCCCGCAGGAAACCGTGCCCCTTGGGAGGCTATAGAGCATTCAGGGCGGGAGAACCAGGAGGGCCCCCAGAGCCCCCGGCGAATTTGGTGATCCCTAAACCCAACCTTGAAGTCCATGCTCACCCCAGCCCGCACCCTCACCTCAGCCCATGGCAGAGCTCGCCACATAGTGGGCAGATCTGGCCTGCGGGGTTCCTGGGCGCCAACCCTAACCCTAGTTCATCTGTGGAGGGGCCCCTCCCCAGGAGCCTGGAGCCGCAGCCACGGGGATTCGGGACACCTGAGCCCCACAGCAGGACTCAGTCTGCCACCCCACAGGAAACCATGCGCCTTGGGAGGCCATAGAGCATTCAGGGCGGGAGAACCAGGAGGGCACTCCTGAGCCACCAGCGAACTTTGGCGGCCTCCCACACCCCAACCCTGAGGCCCACGCTCACCCTCCCCACACCCTCACCTCAGCCCGTGTAGCTAGCCATACAGCCAGCAGATCGGGCCTGCGGGGCTCCTGGGGCCTAACCCTAGCCCTAGGTCGGCCGCAGGTGTGGGGGCCTCCCCAGGAGCCTTACACCGCAGCCCCGGGGAATTGGGATACCTGTACCCCACCAGAGGACTCAGCTTGCCACCTGACAGGAAACATTGCCCCTTGGGGCTCTATGGAGCCTACAGGGCACGAGAACTTGGGGAGGCCCTCAGAGCCCGTCCCCACATTTGGCAGCCCCCCGTGCCCCAACCTTGAGGCCCATGCTCAACCTCCCCCATGGCCTCCTCTCAGCCCTCCACAAAGCTCACCTCACAGCCTGCAGATTGTCCCTGCTGGGCTCCGGGACCCTAACCCTTACCCTAGGTTGGCCACAGAGGGGCCCCTCCCCAGGGTCCTGGCACCACAGTCCGGGGGATTGGGGACACCCAAGCCCCACCGTAGGACTCAGCCTGCAGCCCACAGTAAACTGTATCATTTTGGTGCACAACAGAGCAGTCAGGGCAAGAGAATTGGGGCACCCCCTGAGAGCCCCTTCTGGTGAACCCCGACCTTTGTGAGCCCTTCCGGATGAAACCCCAAGGCTCACACTCACCCGCCCTTGTGCCCTCATCTCACTCGGCCTGGGAGTTCTCTGAGCACTGGGCAGTTCGGACCTGCTGTCTCTTGAGGCCTAACCTAACCCTGGGTCTTCTGCTGAGGGTCCCTCCCCGTTTGCCTGCCTCCAAGGCACCAGGCATTGGGCTCACCTCTGCACGACTAGAAGACTCAGCCTGCCCCACAGCAGGAAACTGTCCATTTGGGGCTGCAGCAAGGATTCATAGGAAAATCAGAGGGTCCCCCTCAGCCCATCCCAGGCAACCCCACTTTCAGAGATGTCCCCGGATCCAATTAGTAGCTTCACACTGAACTTGCTCTCCACGGAGATCTTTTGAAATTCTCCACAATTCCAACTGATGGCATTATCCAGCTTCAGTGCCTTACCCAGCTTTAGCTCTTGAGATGGATTAAAATGGGAAGTCACTTCACTGATGACGACGTACTGGTGACCAAAAGATACATGCATAAATACTTCATATCACTTGGCTTCAGGGAAATGCAAATCTAAACCCCTATACATGCCATATCACACGAGGCCAAATATCTAAAAATAAGAAGACATGAAACTATACATGTTGGAGAGGATGTGGAGAAACGGGAAACCTCTTACACCCCTATACGAATGCAGTCCGGTACAGCCACTCTTGAAAATGGTACGGAGTTTCCTCAAGAAGTTATAAATAAAGCTACCCTATGTCCCAGCAATTGCACTACTGGGTATTTACCCCAAAGCGACAGGTACTGAAGACGGGACACATGCATCACAGTGTTCATAGCAGCAATATCCATAATAGACAAGCTGTGGAAGGAGTGCAGATGACCATAGATAGATGAATGGATAAAGAAGATGTGGATCATATATATAATGGAATATTACTCAGCCATCAGAAAGGATGAATACTTACCATCACACTGACCTGGGTGGAGCTGGAGGGTATTATGCTGAGTGGAATAAGTCAATGAAAGAAAGACAATGATCATATGCTTTCACTCCTATGTGGAATATCAGAAACAAGGAAGAGGACCATAGGGGAAGGAAGGGAAAATAGAATGGGAAGTCATCAGAGAGGGGGAAAACCCATGATGGACTCTTAACTATCACAAGAAACTGATGATTGTTGGAGGAGAAGTTGGGGGGGGGTAACTGGGTGAGTAGCATTAAGGAGGTCACACGATACAATGAGCACTGGGTGTTACACACGATTGAAAATTTATTGAAGACTGCATCTGAAACTAATGGTGTACTGTAAGTTGGCTAATTGAATTTAAATTAAAGAACAAAAGACCTCGAATAAACAATCCTAAACATTTCTATGGAACCACTAAAGATTCTGAACAGCCAGTGCAATGTGGAAAAGAAAAACAAAGCTGGAGGACTCACAATTTCAGATTTCAGGTTCTACTACAAAGCTGCAGTCATCCTAACAAGACAGTATGGCAGAAAAATAGACACAGCGACCAAAGGAACAGGATACAAGTTCAGACAGAAACCCACAATTATGTGGTCCATGAATCTTCCACAAAGCAAGCAACGATATCAAAAGGGAAAAGGACAGTCTCTACAACAAATGGTGTTGGGAAAACTAGACAGCTACGCACAAAAGAATGAAATTAAACTGCTTTCTTACACAATACAGACAAACACAAAACAGTTTCAAGACCTCAATATGAGACCTGAATCCATAAAAATCCTACAGGAGGGAAGACAGTAACTTCTTGACATGGACCATACCAACGTTTTTCTGGACTGTGTCCTGACAAAGGAAATGAAAGCAAAAATAAACTATTGGGAATACAGTAAAATAAAAAGTTTCCACACGGCAGAAGAACAATGAAAACGTAAAAATAATAAGACAACCTACTCAAAGGGAGAAGATATTTGCAAAGATCATATGCAATGAAGGGATAGTGTCCAAAACATATAGAACTGATCCTACTCGACCCCCAAAAAAACAAATAATCCAGTTAAAAAATAGGCAGAAGACATGGACAGACATTTCTCCAAAGAAGAAATACAAATGGCCAACAGTCCTGTGAAAAGATGTTCACCATCACCCATCATCAGGAAAATGTAAATCCAAAGGACAATGAGGTAATACCTCAAACCTGTCAGAATGGCTAACATCAAAAGCACAACAAAGAGCAGGTGTTGGGAGGATGTGGATAAAGGGGAATCCTCGCGAACTGTGGGTGGGAATGCAAACTGTGGTGGCCACCGTGGAAAACAGTACGAAGGTTCCTCAAAAAATTAAATATAGAACTACCCTATGATCCAACAATCACACTACTCCTATTTACACAAAGAATAGGAAAACAGTAACGTAAAAGGATACGTGCACCCCTATGTTTCTTGCACCATTATTTACAATATCACAATATGGAAGCAACCCAAGTGTCTGTAGAAAAATTGACAAATGAGATGATAGATGTGTGTATTCACACACACACACACACACACGGACACACACGGACACACACACACACACACACACACACACACACATACACACACACAATGGAGTATTACTCGGCTTGAAAAAGAATGAAACCTTGCCATTTGCAGACACATGGATGGAGCTAGAGAGTATTATCCTAACTAAAATCAGGCAGAGAAAGAAAAATCCCATACGATGTCACTCTAATGGGGAACTTAAGAAACAAACAAAAATAAATAACTAAAAGAGAAAAAGGAGATACACCAAAATACAAACTCTTAACAATAGAGAACAAACGGATGGTTACCAGAGAGGAGGTGGATAGAGGGATGAGTGAAATAGATGAAGGGGATTAAGAGGACGCTTTTCTTGATGACCACTGAGTAATATATAATTACTGAATCATTCTATTGTACACCTGAAACAAATGTAACACTGTATGTTAGCTCTACTGGAATTAAAATAAATTTTTTAAAAGATTTTTCTTTCAGGTACCTCTTTGAAAAATCTTTTCCTGTGCAATGTGCATAAACCCTACTTGGGAGGATTCACTCTACAATAATTATTCACTCCATGCCTCAAATTCAGTTTTCACTGAGTTCTTATCGTGGATCCCAGCCCGCGGGAGCCATGGTCCTTTTCAGTCCAGGCTCAGCACCTATGCATTCAAGATTGGAAGTAGAGACACATGTCACTTCACAGTCCAGAAAGCTATTATTGTTTCTGTTTCAGTGTGAGAGAGTCACAGACTTTGGGACAGGTTTCAGAGCAGGTTTATTATGGATCCTGGATCTCTACTTCAATGTTCATTGCCTGGATCCCTTTGGCTAATAGGTTTCCTGTGGATGGGCTTGCTTCCAAGCACATACATGGAAGATGCAAAGGTGGGTGGGCTTGCTGCGGGACAGGAAGAAGACCAAAATCAGACAAGGGTCAGACCCCTTCCCTGATCCAGGAACTGCTACGGGAAAGGGTACGGGAGGTAGAATCCATGCGAAACTCCAAGGTCACCAGCTGAACACAGGAGGCACAGGTCAAGGGATCTGGAGATGCAGGGGTTGAAGGCTGCTCTGAGCTACCTCTGGGAGGAAGGGAGGGAAGGAATGAGAAGGAGATACTGCCTGCCCCTGGCCCATGCCAGCTGCCCACCGCTCCGACACGCATCAGTCTACACAGCTGACACAGCTTGGGCTCAGGATGGGCTGTCTTGGGTCCCTCAATCCTCAGTGGGACAGCTGGCCCCAGGGCTCAGAGACATGCTGAGGGAGATGAGAGGGAAAGCTGCCCCACCCAGGTCATCCCCTCCTTGAGCAGACAGCCCTTCAGAACTGCTAAAAAAAAAAAAAACCCACTAACGGGGTTGAAAGACATGCCATGGATGAACTAAAGCATAGAGATATGTAAAATAACATTCATTTTTAAGTTCAGAGCTGTCAGCTCAGGAAGTGGCGAGAGCTTCCCTGAAGAAGACTGAGGGGAGTGCAGGCCATGCTGAAAAGGGAGACATGGATCTCCTGATTTTGGACCTGCAGCCCCCTTCCAGGGCAGGGCATCATCCTCGCATCACAAGAGATCCATGGAAGTTTTCCATCGGGGCCAGATGTTTGTCTCGAGAAGGCTACCCTGTCATCGGACTGCACAGGGCACCAGGGACGAGGGCAAGATGGAGGACGGACAATACCCCGGAGGCCATGGGGCAAGAGCAGAGGCACATGACCTTGAAGATGATGATGAAAAGAGGAGGTGGCAGCATGGAGCCGGCCCAAAAGTGCCATGGGAGCAGTGCCCACAGCTACACTGACTGGGTGCCTTTTGTGCCAGGTGTGGCTGACTTCAGTGGGCTCCAGACTAGTCCTGAGCACAAGTCTAGGAAGTGTGCACCACCCCGGCCTCCTCTTCCCTTGCAGATGCTAGGAATCACGGTCACAGACCCTGGTCAGCTTTCGGGGAAACCAAGCAGTGGCTCCCCCGCACGCTGCACCTCTGGTGGTGATCCATTGCGACCCTCGTGCCTGGCCAGACACTGATGTCTACCTGTCTCCACACAAATCCACAGACAGGAGGGTGTCCCTGAATTCCACAGCACCTGATGAGACAGATCCACAGAACCCAACACCCAGTGGGTCACTAGGGACCTCACCTATGGTCATGGAGCTCACCATACCCTATTTCTGTCGCTTCCCACAGAAAGCCTGCTTCTGATCCCCCACAATACCATACATCCTGGTTGCTGACCTGGGGTAATGCCATGAACCCACATGGAACCTTTCTTTAAGTAAAGGCTATGCCTACACCTCCTAGAAAATATTTAATGAAGTACAAGTCCATCAGGACTATGGTGTGAACGGTAGCACACAGCCTGCATGGTAGTAGTCAGTAATTCTAACGAGGGTTAACCCCACCCCCCGTCTCACAAAACCTTCCTCCATCCCCACTGAACTCATGGTCTGCCCTCAGAAAACCCTCCAGGAAACAAACCTTTCATCTGAATGCTCTTTTCACCTTCTGCTTCAAATCTTGTCCAACCACAATGATATGAAACTAGAAATCAGTCTCAAGAAAAAAATGGGACAGTCAAAAATAGGTGGAGATTTTTGGGGCCTGGGTGCCTCAGTCGTTAAGGATGTGCTTTCAGCTCAGGTCTTGACCCCGGATCCTGGGATCTAGCCCCAAATCAGGCTCCTTGCTCAGTGGGAAGCCTGCTTCTCCCTCTCCCACCCCCCTGCTTGTGTTCCCTCTCTCGCTGTCTCACTCTCTGGCAGATACTAAAATAATCTTAAAAAATATGTGGAGATTTAACAACATGCTACTGAACATCCAACAGTCAAAGAAGAAATCAAAAAACTTTTAGAAGTACCTGGTCACTGATGAAAAAGACAACCTACAAAAACTTATGGGATGCAGCAAAAGTAGCTTTATGGGGGATATTCATAGAAATTAAAGTCTTCATCAATCCATGAAAATGCTCTCCAATAAACAACCTGCTTTATGTGGTAAATAAGTAGAAAAAAAAAACAACAAACAAAGCCCCAAATTAGTAGAAATAAGGAAATAACAAAAAGGAATGCATTAATAAATCCAACGGAGACTAAAAAGACAAAAAAAAAAAACAATGAAAATGAGAGCAGCCTTTTTTGGAAAGATAAACAAAACTGACCAACTTAGCTAGACTCACCAAGAAAGACAGAGGACTCGAATACAATCAGGAAAATAAGATAATGGATTCCTGTCTCATATCAAAATCAAAAGAACTCTTCAACCTTGGACACAACAACTTCTTGCAAGCCACGTCTCTAAAGGCAAAGGAAATAAAAGCAAAAATGAACTATTGGCACTTCATCAGGATAAAAAGCTTCTGCTCGGCAAAGCAAACGATCAACAAAACAAAAAGGCAATCTATGGAATCGTAGAAGATATCTGCAAATGATATTACAGATAAAGGGCTGGTATTCAAGATCTATAAAGAACTCCTCTAACTCGACACCCAAAAAATGGGCAGAAGACACAAAGAGATACTTCTCCAGAGGGGAAACACAAATGGCCAACAGACACATGAAAAAATGCTCCACATCACTTGCCATCAGGCAAATACAAATCAAAACGACAATGAGATACCACCTTACACCAGATAGAATGGTTAAAATTAACAAGGCAGGGGGCATCTGGGTGGCACAGCAGTTAAGTGTCTGCCTTCGGCTAGGGGCGTGATCCTGGCATTATGGGATCGAGCCCCACATCAGGCTCCTCCGTTATGAGCCTGCTTCTTCCTCTCCCACTCCCCCTGCTTGTGTTCCCTCTCTCGCTGGCTGTCTCTATCTCTGTGGAATAAATAAATAAAATCTTGAAAAAAATTAACAAGACAGGAAATAAAAAAAAGTCAGAGAGGATGTGGAGAAAGGGGAACCCTCTTACACTACTCGTGAGAATTCAAGCTGGTACAGCCACTTTTGAAAACAATATGGAGGCTCCTCAAGACGTTAAACACAGAGATATCCTACGACCCACCAATTGTACTACTGGGTATTTACCCCATAGACACAGAGTAATGAAAAGAAGGGGCACCAGTATCCCAATGTTCATAGCAGCAATGTCCATAACAGCCAAACTGTGGAAGGAGCCAAGATGTCCTTCAGCAGATGAATGGACAAAGATGATGTGGTCATCTGTACAATGGAATATTACTCAGTCATCAGAAAGGATGAATACCCACCATTTGCACCAACGTGGATGGACCAGGAGGGGATTATGCTAAGTGAAATTAAGTCAAGCAGAGAAAGACAATTATCATATGGTTTCACTCTTATGTGGAATGGAAGGAATAGCATGGAGGACATTAGGAGAAGGAAGGGAAAAGTGAAGAGGGGGAATGAGAGGGGGAGATGAACCATGAGAGACTATTGACAATGGGAAACAAACTGAAGGTTGCAGAAAGGGAGGGGTAGGGGAATGGGTTATCCTGGTGATGGGTATTAAGGAGGGCACTTTTCATAATGAGCACTAGGTGTTATATGCAAACAATGAATC
Source organism: Ursus americanus (assembly GCF_024610735.1). NCBI lineage: Eukaryota > Metazoa > Chordata > Mammalia > Carnivora > Ursidae > Ursus > Ursus americanus. The sequence continues at coordinate 48,450,274 of NC_142149.1, read as the reverse complement.
ATGGAACACTACATCAAAAACAAATGAAGTACTGTAGGGTGACTAACATCATTTTAAAAAAAGAGAAAGATATGAAATCCATAAAGGAAAACTGTCACTATTTGCAAATGACATGAAATCCCGAAAGATTCCACAAAAAAAAAAAAACTGTTAGAATAAAAAAATTCAAGAAAGCTGCAGGATATAATGTCAATATACAGAGACCTGTTGTCTTTATTTTTTTTCAGATTTTATTTATTTATTTGACAGGAAGAGAAAAACCACGAGCAGGGGGAGTGTCAGAAAGAGGGAGAAGCAGACCCTTGCTAAGCGGGGGCCCAGCACGGGGCTCAATGCCAGAACTCTGGGATCATGACCTGAGCTGAAGGCAGATGCTTCACCTATGGGGCCACCCAGATGACCCAACTTCTTGCATTTCTGTATATTGATGACACATATCGTAAAGAGAAATTTAAAAAGCAATGCCATTTACAATTGCATCAAAAAAATCTAGGAATAAAAGTAACCAAAAATGAGAAAGACATAGTACACTCAACACATGGCAGAAAAGAAATGAAAAACATATCTGTCGAGGGGGGCGGAATGTATGGGTCAAAGATTTGGAAGGCAACACAAACAAATGGAAGCATACGCCATGCTCCTTAACTGGAAGAGTTAATTATGTGAACATGTCCATCGTACCCAAAGCAATCGACAGATGTGATGAAATCCCTATCTGAATTCCAGTGGCATTATTCGAGGAAATAGAAAACAGTCCTCAAACTTGGATGGAGTCACTAAAGACCCCAAATACCCAAAGGAACCTGGAAAAAGAAAGGTGCAGTCAACACACTCCTGGATTTCAAGGTAGATTACAAAGCTGTTGTCATCAAAACAGGATGGTACTGGCAGAAACACAGACACCAGGTCAGTGGAACAGAACAGAAAGCTCAGAAACTTACCCACACGTAGATGATCCTAACTTATGACACAGCAGCAGAAGATATGCCATGAGGGAAGGACTGTTTCTTCAGTGAGCGGTAACAGGCAAACTGGACACTAAATGCAGAAGAATATAGCTGGGTCACTTTCTTACACCACACACAAAATTTTTAATGGATGAATGATTTGAACATAAGATCTGAATCCATAAACCTCCAAGAAGACACAGGTACTAAGTCTCTCGACATTGGTTTTGGCAAAGAGTCTTCAGATCGGACACCAAATGCAAAGACAACAAAAGCAAAAATAAACCAGTGGAACAACATCAAACTGAAATCTTCCACATGGCAAAAGAAACCAGCAAAAACTTAAAAGGCCACTGACCCAATATGAAAAAAATATCTGTGAATCATATGTGTGAGAAGAGGCTAATATCCAAAATACACACAACACTCATACAAATCAAAACAAACAAACAAAAAAAGGTATAAAAATGGGGGGTATATGTGAATACATACTTTCCAAAGATGGCACACAGGTGCCAACAGACAGAAAAAGTTGTTCGACATCACTAATCATCGTCAGGGAAACATCAGTCAAACCCACAATCGGCTATCCCCTCACAACTGTTGGAACAGCAATTGTCCCAGAGACAGACAAAAAGTGGGGTCATGGGTGTGCAGACGAGGAGACACTGTGCACTGTTGGTGGGAATGGAAATTGGTGCAGCCACTGTGACAAACGGTATGGAGGTTCCTGAAAAAATAAATACAACTACCCCATGACCCAGTAATGGCTCTAATGAGTATTGATTCAGAGAACACAAAAATACTGCCTCAAAAAGACAGATGCACTCCCACATTCACTGCAGCATTATTCACAAGAACCAGACATGGAAACACAGACCTTGGGGGCCTTATGCCAAGTAACTCAGACACAGGAAGACCAATACCAGATGCTCTCATGTACATTCCACGTGGAATAAACAAATACTGAACGCATAGATACTGAGAGCAGATTGGTAGGTGCCAGATTCGGGGATGGGGTGGTAGAAACGGGTGAAGGTGGTCCAAGTCTCAATGTTTGAGTGAGAAAATCCGACAGTCATGAAATGTTCTGTCCAGCATGGAGACTAAAACTAACCCCACAGCATGGGGTATAGGTTTCCCTGCTCTTCAAAAGTACAGGACTTCTGACAAACCTTGCACAGCAGAAATGGTGTCAAGAAGGAATGGCCATTAATTTACACGGAACATTTAGTGTGCTCAGACTCCAAAATTCCTTCTCTTTGATTTTTCTTAGGCCTCAGGACACAAGTTTCTAACGGAGGCCCAGCATAAATGAAGATAAAGCACAGCAGAGGCTCACAGACACCATTCAAAGTGCTGGTGGCTGGATGCAGAGAGCGGTTCCCAGCAGAAGGAGCTGGTTAGGGTGCATGCCACCTCTGTTGTGCTTTTCCCCAAAACAGATGCTGAACGCGATTCTCACTGTTCACCTTTTTTCATAAGAGGAAAATCCTCTTCAGGTATCTTCCTCTTACTGAAGCTGGGTAATAAATGTAGTTCTTTCAAGAATGCCCAGTGTCTTACTGTGAACGTTCAAAAAGTGGGGGATAATTGTACTTAAGCAATGCTGAGGGAGGAGATGTGAAATGTTCTCTCAGACACAAACCTCAGCAGATCCACTGGGAAAGGCACCTTCCTCAGCATGCAGAACACGGACTACCTCCTACCCCCAGAAACCCTCTCCTTCCCCTCAATCAGGACAACCCACAACAGCTGGGAGTTACCCCAATTCCTCCATTCTCCTGCTTCTAATAGCTAACCCATCAGCAAATCCTGTGAGCTCCATCTTCAAAATAGACCCAGAATAGGTCTAACCACTCCATCCAAGGCCACTTGTCTGGTCCACAGTGGCTGAGTAACTGGAAAACCTTCGTCATTGACCTGCGTTGCCATCTTCAACCCTCTGTCATCTGTTCTCAACACTGTAGCCAGGATGGCCCAGTGAAACAGGGTCTCATGGGGTTATAGCCCTGGAATGCCTTTCTGTCACCCTCTGTCACCTCTCTGAGCTCATGTCCTAAGCTGTCTCCTGTGGCCACAGGGCCTTCTTGCTGCTCCTGGACATACCTGGAATTCTCCTGCCCCAGAGCCATTGCACATGCTTTCCCTTTTGTTCAGAATGCTCTTGATGTGTTCTCACTCACCTTCGGAGAAGTCTGAATTGGAGTGACAGGGACAGAAGATGAGGCTGTGTGTGTTGGGTGAGGCTGGTGGCCCAGAAGAAGGTTCTCTGCCAGCTCTCCGCCTGTGCCTCCCTTGTCCTCAGCCAGGAACTTGCACACAGCCCTCACCTGTCACAAGTCTCACCCAGGAGACCCACAGCCACCCCTGGAGCCCACCCTGAACACACCCTGCTGCAGAATGCATTCAGCTCTCCTCTGGGACCCCTGCCAGCTTTACCCAGACCTGCAACTCCCCCATCTCCTGCAAAGCTCCCGGATTACCTCTCTGCTTCCAAAATCACACTGGCGCAAGGCTTTCATGAGAAAGCTATAACGCTAACTAATGAAAGGTTCACACCTACTTTCCCCTTCTGTTGCCTTTCTCTCCACCTTCTTTCCTACCTGTGCAAACTGTAACATATCAGTGGAACATGAACATGCTCTGAGACCTGAATCTTTCATTGCAGCTTTCTGAGGACTCCTTATGTGATAAGCAACTAGTGTATCCTACAACAGGGTGTTTTACAAATATCATCTATAGAAGACTACAGCTCAAATCACTACAATTTTACCTCACTCTTCATGAAGCAGAACACTTTTTCCTTTCTTCTTTTATTAAATTCCAGTTAGTTCACATGCGATGGAATATCTGCTTCAGGAGTAGGATTTAGTGATTCCTCACCTGCAAGGAGTACCCGGTGCTCATCACAAGTGCCCTCCTTAATACCCCTCACCGATTTAACTCTTCCCCCCACGCCCCTGTCCTGCAGCAACACTCAGTTTGTTCTCCAAGGTTGAGTCTATTTCCTTGTTTGCCACTCTCACCACCCCTCAACTCTGTTCCTCTGTTTTCTTTCTGAAATTCCACAAGCGTGAGAGCATAGGATATTTGTCTTTCCTCACTGATTTTGCTTAGCTTAATACACTCTAGGTCCATCCACATCCTTGCAAATGGTAAGATTTCATTCTTTTTGAAGCTGGGTCATATTCCGTTATATATATGTATCCCACATCTGCTTTATCCATTCATCAGTGAATGGACTTTGGGATTCTCTCCATAGTTTGTCTACTGTGGACAATGCTGCTATAAACATCATGGTGCATGTTCCCCCTTCGAATCTGCATTTTTTTATCCTTTGGGTAAATACCTAGGACAGCAATTGCTGGATCATGGGGTTGCTCAATGTTTAACTTTTTGAGGAACCCCCACACTGGTTCCCAGACTGGTTGCACCACTTTGCATTCCCACCAACAGGATGGGAGAGTTCCCCTTCAAGCAGAACATTATCTGCAGGCAATTTCATAAGAGGAAACAAAACCTCTGGGAGATGCACCCAGGGTTAGGCAAGCAGTTGCAGACTTCACCCCAAGGCTCCTGACGCCAAGCCCCTTGAAGCCACCGCATGCCACTATCCAAAAGAATTCCCGGACTCTCCTTCTGATTCCACCACCAAAGAAACTACAGAGAGAATATGGCACCTCAAAATATCGAGATAATACATTTAGTAAAACTAGAAAGTCAAACTGAACTTTTAAACAGGAACAGGCCGCTTTGGATAATTTTGAATTTTCCCTCCACCCTAATTTTAACTCTTCTGATGAATAAACTAATCAATGATGAAACATCACCTTTGTCAAATGACATCACCCAAGTCTGTATCAGATGAATAAAGCCACCTAACTCTAGATGCTGGCCACTCAACCATATCTTAGGCCCAATTGAATAAACAGTGTTAGATGAAGGAACAAATTAGATGTTACAAACAGGCACAGAGTGAATCTCACCTTCCTTTTCTAATAAAAGAGGGTTCCTAGGAAACAGATGGTCAAAATACATTTGTAAGCAATAAATGGACAGACAAATTGTGATCCCCTGCAAAGTTCTACCTGCAGGGAAACTAAGTAATTCTTGCACCAAACCCAGGATGCTGACAGCTACTTCAATTTTACTTTGTGGCTCAACTAGAGAAAAGAGAAAAGCCCAGGAGGTTTTGGGATAATGAGAGGTTTTACCTCCAGCCCTGACATAGATAGGACATTTTTCCCAACATACCTGTGCTTCCTCTGAACACTGGCGTCCTGTGACAAGCTTCCTCGCTGACTCCGATGCTGACGTTCAAAACCTCGGGTGTCGTGGAGCCAGAGCAGAGAAGTGCTGTCAGCTGGGGAGAAGAAGCCACCTCTAACCTAAAGCCTGCACATCTGCTTCGGTTTCTGGGCGAAGGGGCAACACATACTTGTTGTTTAGCAGTAATTATCTTCATTCTCAATAGAGCAATGTCCTTGCCTTTTCTGGAAAGCAGACTTACTCTTCTAAAGAAACCCTCAATTCGTCTATTCCCAATGCAACTAGAGTGGAACATTTATTTCTCACTTAAATAGAAAACACTGTTATTGTCGACATTGCATGAATGAACTTTTAAAAACATTTTAGAGAGAAAGGAAGAGACCTTTATTCAAACCCAAGTCAGGACAGCTGCCTGGGAGACACAATCTTCACCAAGAAGGGAGTGCTCCGGGGAAGGAACATTTGGGGCACGCTTATGTATTTTTTTCTGTTTTGTTTTACATACAGAGTTACACACCACAATGAGGATCTTCTTAGATTCCAGAAAGTGACAGACTCTTTCTTATGTTTTCAGTATGTACATGTCAGTATGACTTTAATCTTATGGGAGCCAAAGAGGTTCTTTATTTTTTCTTATCTTTATGTTGGCATTTTTGGTTATTGTTTTCTTCTCAAAGCAGATGTACAACATGCTTGGGGCAGAAACAAGGCCCATGCTTTGAGGTTTTGCCTAGTCATTTTGAGCCGGGTAAAATGTAAAGGGATAACTTCCCTGGGAGCCCAGGATCAGCGCGCACAGATGATATAAGATAAAAATTACTTTCATCATTATAATTACTTCTAAAATGGAGGAATTTGAGACAAAAGCACCTTTCACAAGAGTACCAAGAAATCAAAATGATGCCCACAGAAGGCTACCTGCTCCATGGTCAGCACAGGTAACAGAAGTGTTCACAGTCTCTGGGCTCCTGCCCTTCTCCTGCCCAAATCTCTGAAGCACACAGACCACTTAAAATCAGAATTGTAGAACTGCTAGACACCTTAGAGATGTCTGGCACTATTCATTTGTACTGCAGAATAAAACACAGTAGCTCGTTGTCACAAACTAATTTCAACATGAAGTGCCCACTGGATGCACTAAGTTCTTTCTCTGCAAATGTTGACTAATGTAAGTCACAGTCATACCATATAAACACTACGATGGCTGGGAAGTCATCGTAGGTAAGGGAATATTTTAGATATGTTTATAAGCATTGGCTCACTTTGTAGAAGAGGCTGAGCTGAGTGTTTTTAAATACTATTTCAGACCTGTTTTACAGCACCCTCTGAACATACCAGAGCCTGAATGGACTAAAAAAGATAGTTGGTTTCAGTAACTTTAATACCAGAAAAATATTATACTGTCTCTGTTCCTAAGGATCTTTGAGTATCTTACCCAGAGGTCCTCCACTGAGATAATGATCTTAATAATCACCATGGGCAGAGGTGAAAGGCCTGCTGAATTCGTTCCAGTTGTCCACATGACATGAAAATCCTGATACTTGATAGGTTTCCAGATCGGGAAGACCAGAGATAAGAGGGAAATAGTACCCTGTATGGAACAACAAGGGATTTGGAGTCAATTTGGGGATCCCACTTAGGTTTCTGACACTAAAATCCTCTGTGACTCATATCATCCAAGTCCCTGTCTAACCACCTGAAAATGTGCCTAAAAATATCTACACCCTAGTTGAGAAGTTTAAGAGGCAGAATGCTACAAAGAGCCAGTATGATGTCTTTCAAGTACAGGTGCTCAGGAAGCCCTAATTGCTATTGGTTCTATTTCTTTTCCAGAAGAAAGAACACATGTTGAATCCATATTTCTAATAGATGACTCACCAGATGATTTTCAAACCTGAAGGAAGGCCAAGAAGTCACGCTGTGTCATAGTTCACTCAGAAATCATGTTGTTGGACTGGTGAGGACGATACGATAGCAACGTCATCAATAAGAGTGGGGAGCTTCTAATTTCCATACGGCCATGTTGACCCCCTTAGCTCAGAGCCACCAGAAAGGTTAGCTGGGGAGGGGGAACCGCCATCACTATGAGTGGGGAGCTTCCCATTTCCATATGGCCATGTTGACCCCCTTAGCTCAGGGCCACCAGAAAGCACAGCTGAGGCGGACCACAGGCCAAGGCTGCCAGGTGTGGCTGGGGCAGGCAGAACTCTGACTTAAGGCTCAGCTCCTGGCTAGGTTATTATTATGCTCTTCACAAAGAAAGTGCCATTGTGTGTGAGCCCTCACATAGAAAAGGTTCAGAATTTCCATTGAGATTCCCTCTCTCACCTTTAGGATATGTAGCAAAGTTCCATTTAATTTTTAAACATTGAAGGACTTCCTGGTTTTCCTTTCGCTATGACTGTGGCTCAATTCGCCTGTGGTCTAAGAATAGAATCTAGTTAATTTCAGGGTTTAACATTTGTAGACTTCATTCGTGGCCCCACCTATCATCTATTTGGGTAAAGAGTCTATGACCACTTGAAAATAATGTATTCTGCACTTATTATGGAATGTTCCCTATATGTCAATTAGGTCACATTTGTTACCAATGTTTTGTCTGCTTTTTCTGTCAGATATTGAGAAAGGTATATTAAAATCTTCAACAATGCTGCTCTATTCAACGTGGCATCGGAGAGTCTACCAGTGTTAGAAGGCAAGAGAAACAAAAAGTATAAGAATTGAGGGGATAATTGTGACTATTCACAGATAATACGATTGTGTACATAGAAAATCCAAAACAGTCTATAAATACCCTATTAGAATTAAAAATGCAATTTATAAATTTGAGATGGATTGTAGCTTCCCATTGGACAGTTTCTGAAAGAAACCATAGAACCTGTCAATCTTGGGGTAGGACATAGGGTGCACTAACCATTTAAAAGAATTCAGTGGGACTTCATAAAAATGTGACATTTCTCCTTATCTTATGACCATATGAAAATGAAAAAGTGAACCGCAGGCTGGGAAGTACAGATTTGCAATACACACACTGACAAAGACTTGTCAATAAAGAATTCCTGCTCATCAACCATAAAAAGTCTATTTATAAACAAATACTTCACAAAAGATTGACTGATGGCCAATAAGAACAGGAAAGGGTGCTCTACAGTATTATTTTCAGGAGCAGCAAGGCCTTTCCTAAAATGAAAACATACACACAAACCAGTATTCCCTAGATGGATGACGTCCTTATTTCTGAGGACAGCTTGAAGAACAGACTAGCATCAAAGTAAAGTGATGGAATTCCTGACACTCAGAGGATGGACAATTGACCTCAAACTACAGTACAATTTCTAGGCAGCATTCGGTCCTCTGAAGGCAGACAACTACCACACCCCTTCCTACACCACACAGGTTGCTTCCCAACCCCTACCATAAAAGAACAAGATGAGAAACAGATAGGACTAGTAGGAAATAGCAAAAATCACATGTGGGGATTATCCTGAAACACACTGAACACATAACTAGTGTAAGGAAGTGTAGGGAACTGACAAGGACAGAGACTCAAGAGGTACTTCTTTGGGAAATGTTGTCTGAAATCGTCACACGTTGGTACCAGCTAATGAGGGCTCTGAGCATACCTAGGGTTTGCTCACAAGGGTCTGCAACACCATCTCTGAGGAATGAAACTCTTCAGAACCTCAAAGCTTGCCTGATTGACTATTGGACTAAGAGATTCCCATGTTCTGAAAACAGATACCAACTCATTGAAAGGTTCACCTGGGCTCTCTCGGAGGCCCTATAAGAAGGTGAACCATTCACTGATAATCAATTACACACACACACACACACACACACACACACACACACACACACACACACCTGTCATTTCAGCAATTACTTAAACATTCAAGGTTCTTCCTACCTTTTCTTTTTCACATTGATATTTATACTCACATGAAATGTCATCATTTCTAATGAACACTGATGTCAAAATAGAGATCTATTGACACAATATTCACAAAATGGAACTTCCCTGCTGTCATTTTCAATATAGCGTTTTTTAAAGTTCATACATATTTTAGGTTTTTGGTAACTTATACAGGAGAAGATCAGCATTGAAAAACTCTGAATACTGACAATGAGTTTTAAGCCTAGAGAACAAAAATTGTCCAATTTCATAGATAATAAGGAACCAAAGGCAAAGCATGGAAGCTGCAGTCGAATAATTTTACACATGTGCATCCTCTACTATTTTACTACTGAGGGGCGTGTTTTATTACCACTAAACATGCATCAGTTATCTTCCACATGCACCTGCACAGGTATAATGAATTACTACAGTAGAATGAAATGTCTGGGAACTACTTGGCAGCATCTATAATGAACAATGAAATTTCGATCTTATATTCGGTGAACTTCCACTGTCTGTCCCTTTAGACAATGGACCCTAAACAGAAGGGGGAATGAACCACGAGAGACTATGGACCCTGGGAAACAAACTGAGGGCTTCAGAGGGGAGAGGGGTGGGGGATTGGGATGGGCCAGTGATGGGTATTAAGGAAGGTACATATTGCATGGAGCACTGGGTGTTATATGCAAATAATGAATCACGGAACACTACATCAAAATCTAAGGAAATAGTGTATAGTGACTAACATAACATAATAAAAAATTGTTATTAGAAAAAAAGGTAAAAAAAAAACAATACAGCTTTTCTGTTTCAAGAACAATCACAATTGAGAAAAAACTAACTTCCAATCCCTAAAGCCAAACACAGACCAAGTTCCATTTCACTCCCCTTTATTCACATTCTCTGTGGGTTCTAAGCTATTTCCCTACCTCCTTTCCAGCTGAGCACGGAGCCCGGGCTCGATCCCAGAACCCTGGGATCATAACCTGAACCAAAGGCACATGCTTAACTGGCTGAGCCAGCCAGGAGCCCCAGCCATGTTTTTCTTAAGCAAAAGGACACTTTCTCACAATGCCTTCACATGACTTCACATGGTACCAGACACCTGCATTTGCCTCTAGGAGGTTGTAGATGAAGGCAATTGCAAACTCTCACAGTGGTTTATCAAACACAATGACCTGCCTGGTGACAGTGAAACTCTTATGAGCCCACGAGAGGGTGCTGTGACACTCAGCTGTGGCTGGGCTGGCACAGAGAACCAAATCCATTTCCCTGCCTGATGTCTGTGAGGAACAGATGCCCCCATTGTGAATGAGACCCTGACACTGAGCTGTCCAGAGATGGCCATCCTCACGGAGGATGAGGATAAAGGACAATGCCTGAGGAGACCTCATCTGTCTCTTTTATCTTTTCATATTTTTGACAGTGGACAAATCACTGCCTAGGAGTCCCCAACTACCTTAGTCTCATCTGTGAATGGCCAAGAGGTTTTACAAAACACTCAAGATTTTGACCTCACAAATGCCCACAACCACTTACCATAGGGATTCAATATTAAGCAAAGATACTGTTCCTTGGAAGAGAGGTCCTGCCCACTGTTGTTTCTCACTTATATGCTCATCTTCCTTACCTCATGGTAACATAACCAGCTTGATTCCTGCTTCCGTCTTCAGGAAGGCTGAGGTGACTTGAAGGGCATTACCCTGACATCGTTCTTTCTTAGCAATAAGATGTGGACATTTCCCTAGTCCTACACACCCAAAGTTGAATCGGAATCAGGATTGAGGAGGCTGATGAGAGTTGAAGGTGTTTTCCTGTACACGGTGGTTTATTACCAATAAGGATGGGTCAGAGTCCTCGAAATTCCAGAACCTTTTCATTAATGCTTCCTACTCGTGAAAGATGATGTACATTGGTCTTTCCCTGTATAGTGTGGTGACTCAGAGAAAAGTGCTTAGCCCTTTCGTCAGACTTCCACGACCACTTTGGGGCTGGCTTCCATATTCACAAAGGATGATGTTAGGGCTAAGAGGGTTCCTGTACACTGTTATTTCTTACAGATAAGTGTATGGCATTTTTGTTACATTGCCAGAGCCACTTAGCGCTGGGCTTGCCGGCCTCCTGTGGAAGAACCCTAACCCGAGGTCGGCCCCCGAGGGGCCCCTCCCAAGGGGCCTGGCGCCACAACGCCGGGGATTGTGGACACCCGAGCCCAGCGCCGGAGTCACCCTGCCACCCCCCAGCAACCCGGGCTGCTAGGGGCACCGCCAGTCTTCAGGGCGAGAGAACAGGCAGGGCCCTCCAAGCCCCCGGCGACCTTTGAAGCCCCCCGCACCAAAACGCTTGGGCCTACACTCCCTCTCGCTAGTGCCCTCACCTCGGCCTGCCCCTCTGCCTGCCGCAGAGCTGGCAGAAGGGGCCTGCTGGAATCCTGGAGGCTAACACTTACCCTAGGTCGGCCCCCGAGAAGCCCCTCCCAAGGAGCCTGGCACCGCAATGCCAGGGGTTTGGGACCCCCGACCCCCAGTGCTGGACTCACTCTGCCACCCGCAATCACCCAGGGCGCTAGGGGCGTTGGCAGTCATTCAGGAAGGGAGAACGGGCAGGGCCCTCTGATCCCCCTGCGACCTTCGAAGGCTCCCCGCACAAAAACTCTGGCTTCCACGCTCCTGCTCGCCAGCGCCCTAACCTCGGCTCACCCCTCCGCTCGCTGCAGAGCTGGCGGATCGGGCCTGCTGGCTTCCTGGGGGCTAACCCTATCCCTAGGTCACCCCCAAGGGGCCCCTCCCAAGTGGCCTGGAACCACATGCCAGGGATTGGGGACCCCAAGTCCCAGCGCCAGACGCACCCTGCCGCCCCGCTGCCACATGGGGTGCTAGGGGCGTCGCCAGTCCTTCAGGGCGACAGAACGGGCAGGACCCTCTGAGCCACCTACGACCTTCGAAGGCACCCCGAGCCAAAGCCAAATGCTCTGGCCCACGCTCCCGCTCGCCAGCTACCTCACCTGGACCCACACCTCCATTCTCTGCACATGGGTGTAACGAGCCTGCCAGTCTCCTGGGGGCTAACCCTAACCCTAGGTCAGCCCCCGAGGGGCCCGTCCCAAGGGGCCTGGTGCCGCAACGCCGGGTATTAGGGACCCCCGAGCCCCAGCGCCGGAATCACCGTGCTGCCCCGCCGCCACCTGGGCCGCTAGGGGTGCCGCTGGTCATTCAGTGCAGGAGAATGGGCAGGGCCCTCCGAGCCCACGGCGACCTTCGAAGGACCCCCGCACCAAAACGCTTGGGCCCACGCTCTGGCTCGCCAGCGCCCTTACCTCGGCCCTCCCCCCCGCTCGCCACACAGCTGGCGGATCAGGCCTGGGGGCCTTCTGGGGGCTAACCCAAACCCTAGGTCTGCCCCCTAGTGGCCCCTCCCAAGGGGCCTGGCGCTGCAACGAGGGGGATTGGGGACTCCTGAGCCCCAGCGCTGGACTCACCATGCCCCCCACCGCCACCCGGGCCACAAGGGGCACCCCCGGTCATTCAGGGCAGGAGAATGGGCAGGACCCTCTGAGCCCCTGGTGACCTTCGAAGGCCCCTCACTCCAAAACTTTGGGCCCACGTTCCCGCTCGCCAACGCCGTCATCTCAACCCGCCCCTCTGCTCACTGCACAGCTGGCAGATCGGGCCTACTGGCCTCCTGGGGTAACCCTAACCCTAGGTCGGCACCCAAGGGGGCCCTCTCAAGGGGTCTGGGGCCACAACGCTGGTAATTGGGGACCCCAGAGCCCTAGCGTCGGACTCAACCTGCCGCTCCGCCACCATCTGGGCTTCTAGGGGCGCCGCCGGTCATACAGGGTATGAGAACGGGCAGGGCCCTCCTAGCCCACGGTGACATTTGAAGGCGCCCCGCGCCAAAACGCTTGGGCCCATGCTCCCGCTCGCCAGCGCCCTCACCTAGGCCTGCCCCTTCGCTCGCCCGACAGAGGGCGGATCAGGCCTGCCCGACTCCTGGGGGCTAACTCAAACCCTAGGTCGGCCCACCAGGGACCCGTCCGATGGGTCCTGGCGCCTCAACGCCTGGGACTGCTGAACCATGAGCTCCAGCGCCGGACTGACCGTGCTGCCCCGCTGACACCCGGGCCTCTAGAGGCGCCACTGGTCATTCAGGGCGTGAGCACGGGCAGGGGCCTCCGAGCCCCCCTTGTCCTTCGAAGGCCCACCGCACCAAAACGCTTGGGTCCAGGCTCGCACTCGTCAGCACCCTCACCTCATCCCACCCCTCCGCTCGCCACCCAATGGGTGGATCGGGACTGCCGGCCTCCTGGGGGTTAACCCTAACCCTAGGTCGACCACCGAGGGGCCGTTCCCAAGGGGCCTGGCACCGCAATGCGGGGATTGGGGACCCCCGAACCCCAGCACCAGACTAACCTTACCACTCTGCCAGCAGCCAAGCCGCTAGGGGCGCCGCCGGTCATTCAGGGCGGGAGAACGTGTAGGGCCCTCCGAGCCCCCGGCGACCTACGAAGGCCCCCCGCGCCAAAACGGTTGGGCCCACCCTCCTGTTCGCCAGCATCCTCATCTCGGCCCGCACCTCCGCTCGTAGTAGAGCCCGCGGATCAGGCCTGCTGGCCTCCTGGGGGCAAATTCTAACCCTAGGTCGACCACCAAGGGGCCCTTCCCAAGCGGCATGGTGCTGCAACGCCGGGGATTGGGGATACCTGAGCTGCAGCACGGGAATCACCCTGCCACCCCCACCGCCAACGGAGCCACAAAGCGCGCCGCTGGTTATTCAGGGCAGGAGAACAGGCAGGGCCCTTCGAGACATGGCAACATTCGAAGGCCCAGGGCGCCAAAACGCTGGGGATCACGCTCCCGCTCTGCATCACCCTCAACTCGGCCCACACCTCCACTCTTCGCAGAGCCAGCGACTCGGGCCTGCCGGCCTCCTGGGCACTAACACTAACCCTAGGACAGCCCCTGAAGGTCCCTTCCTAAGGGGCCTGACGCCGCACCGCCAGGGATTGGGGACCCCCAAGCCCCAGCGCCGGATTCACGCTGCCGCCCCAACCCACACAGGCCGCTAGGGGCGCCGCCATTCATTCAGGGTGGGAGAACTGGAGGGCCCTCCGAACCCCTGCCGACATTCGAAGGCACACCGAACCAAAACGCTTGGGCCCAGGCTCATGTTCACCAGGACCCTCACCTCGGCCCAACTCTCCGCTCGACGCACAGGTGGTGTATCGGGCCTGCGGCGCTCCTGGAGGCTAACCCTAACCATAGGTCGGCCCCCGAGGGGCCCTTCCCAAGGGGCCTGGCGTCGCAACACTGGGGATGGGGACCCCGAGCCCATGTGCCGGACTCACCCTGCTGCCCTTCAGCCACCCGAGCCACTAGAGGCCCCGCCGGTCAATCAGGGCAGGAGATCGGGCAGGGCCCTCCGAGCCCACGCTGACCATTGAAGGCTCCCCGTGCAAAACCGTTGGCTCCCAGGATCCTGCTCGCCAGTGCCCTCACCTTGGCCCGCCCCTCCGCTTGCTTCAGAGCTGGTGGATAGGGCCTGCCGGGCTCCTGGCAGCTAACCAAAACCTAGGTCGGCCCTGTGGGGACATCCCAAGAAGCCTGGCTCTGCAATGCTGGGGATTGGTGACTCAGAGCCCCAGAGCCAGACTCACCCTGCCGCACTGTACCCACCCGGGCCGCTAGGGGCGCAGCCGGTCATAGAGAGCGAGAGAAGGGCAGGGCCTTCTGAGCCACCGGTGACCTTCAAAGGCTCCCCATGCCAAAACACTGGTTCCCACGCTCCTGCTCCCCAGCGCCCTCACCTGGGCCCGCACCTCCGCTCGCCGCACAGTGTGCGGATTGGGCCTGACGGTCTCCTTGGGGCTAACCCTAACCCTAGGGCCCCTCCCAAGGGTCCTGGTGCCACTAAGCCTGGGATCTGGGACTCCAAGCCCCAGAGCCAGACTCACCCTCCCACAACACTGCCACACGGGCCGCTAGGGGCGCCGCCAGTCATTCAGGGCGGTAGAAGGGACAGGGCCCTGGAGAAACAAGCATCATTTGAAGCCTCCAGCGCCAAAATGCAGGGGCCCACAATCCCGCTCCCCAGCACCCTCACCTCGGCCCACCCCTCCGCTCACCCCACAGCCATCGTATCCGGACTGCCGGCCTCCTGGGGGCTAACCCTAACCCTAGGTCGGCCCCCGAAGGGCACTCCCAAAGGGCCTGGCACCGCGACGCCGGACATTGGGGACCCACAAGCCCCAGCGATGTACTCAACCTGCCCCTCTGCCGCCACCCGGGGCACTTGGGGCGCCGCCGGTCAATCAGGGTGGGGGAACGGGCACGGCCCTCCGAGCCCCCGGCGACATTCGTAGGTCCCCCATGCCAAAACGCTGAGGCCCATGCTCCCGCTCTACAGCGCCCTCACCTCGGCCTGCCCCCCCTCTAGCCACACAGCTGGCAGATCCTGCCTCCCAGGCTCCTCGGGGCTAACCGTAACCCTAGGTGGGCCCCAGAGTGGCCCCTCCCAAGAGGCTTGGTGCCGCAATGGCAGGGATTGGGGACCTGCAAGCCCCAGCGCCGGGCTCACCCTGCCGCCCCGCCGCCACGTGGGCCGCTAGGGGTGCCGCCGGGCATTCAGGGCGGGATAACCGGCAGGGCCCTCCGAGCCTCCGGTAAAATAAGAAGGCCCCCACGCCAAAACGCTGGGTACCACGCTACCGCTCGACTGCGCCCTACCACGGTCAATCCCTCCGCTCACTGCACAGCCGGCGGATCTGGACTGCGGCCTCCTGGGGGTTAACCTAACCCTAGGACAGTCCCCGAGGGGCCCCTCCCAAGGGGCCTGGCGCCGCAACGCTGGGGATTGGGGAAACCCAAGCACCAGTACAGTACTGACCCTGCCACCCCGCTGCCACCCAGGGAGCTAAGGGCGTCGCCGGTCCTTCATGGCAGGAGAACGAGCAGGGCCCTCCGAGCCCCCTGCGACATTCGAAGGCCCACCGAGCCAAAATGTTGGGGCCCACGCTTCCGCTCGCCAGCGACCTCACCTTGGCCCACCCCTCCATTTGCCACGGAGCCGGTGGATCGAGCCTGCCAGCCTCCTGGGGGCTAACCCTAACCCTAGGTCGGCCTCCAAGGGGCCCCTCCCAAAGGGACTGCCGCCGAATGCCAGGGATTGGGGACCCCCGAGTCACAACGCTGGACTCACCGTTCCGCCCCGCCCACACCCGGGCCACTAGGGTACCGCCGATCATTCAGGGCTGGAGAATGGGCAGGGCCCTCCCTGCCCCGGTGACCTTCGAAGGCCCCCAGCGCCAAAAGGCTGGGGCCCACTCTCCTGCTCGCCAGCGCCCTGATCTTCGACCGCGTCTCCATTCGCCCCAGACTGCGGATTGTGCCTACGGCCTCCAGGAGCTAACCTTTACCCTAGGTCGGCCCCCAAGGGGCCTCTCCCAAGGGGCCTCGTGCTGCAACGTCTGGCATTGGAGACCCCCGAGCCTCAGCGCCAGACCCACCCTGCCGCCCCACCACCACTCGGGCTGCTAGTGGAGCCGCCACTCATTCAGGGCAGGAGAATGGGCAGGGCCCTCTGAGTCCCCGGCGACATTTGAGGGCCCCCGGCGCCAAAATTTTGGGTACCACCTTCCAGCTCGCCAGTCCCTCACCATGGCCCGCCCCTCCGCTCACCGCACAGCTGGCGTATGGGGCCTGCTGGCCTCCTGGGGGCTAACCCTAACACTAGATTGGCCCCAGAGGGGGCCCTCACAAGGGGACTGGTGACCAAAGCCGGGGATTGGGGACACCCGAGCTGCAGTGCCGGACTCACCCTGCCGCCCCATCGACATCGGCCCGCTGGGGCGTCACTGGTCATTTAGGGCGGGAGAACGGGCAGGGCCCTCCGAGCCTCTAGCAATGTTCAAAGGCCTCCTGCGCCAAAACGCTGGATACCATACTCCTGCTCGCCAGCGCCCTCACCTCGTCCCACTCCTCCGTTCCCCGCACAGCAGGCGCATCGGTCCTGCTGGCCTACTGGGGTCTAACCCTAAGCCTAAACCCTAACACCTAACCTTAAACCCTAAAACTTAACCCCTAACCCTAACCCCTAACCCTACCCCTTCAGCTAACCCTACCCATAACCCGTAACCTAACCCTAAACCTAACCCTAACCCGTACCCTAACCCTAACCCTACCCGTACCCTAACCCTAATCCTAACCTGTACCCTAACCCTAACCGTAACCCTAAAACGTACTCTAACCCATACCCTAACCCTACCCCTAAACTGTACCCTAACCCGTAACTTAAACCGTACCCTAAACCTAACCGTAACCCTAACAAGTACCCTAACCCATACCCTAACTTTAACCCTAAACCTTAAAACCTGACACTAACCCATGTCCTAACTCATACCATAACCCGTACCCTAAACCTACCCATAACCTAACCCTAACCCATACCCTAACCGTAACCCTAAACACTAAACTCTAACCCTTACCCTAACCCTAACCAGTACCCTTACCTTAACTTTAACCCATACCCTAACCCGTACCCTAACCCATAAACTAACCCGTACCCTATCACTAACCTGGACCCTAAGCCATACCCTAACCCATACCTAACCCTAATCTGTACCCTAACCCGTACCCTAACCCATACCCTAACCCTAAACCGTACCCAATCCCAATCCCTAACGTGTTTCCTAACCCGTACCCTAACCCTATCCGTACCCTATGCCGTACCCAAATCCGTACGCCAACACTTACTCTAAACCGTCCCCTAACCTGTACCCTAAACCGTACCCTAATGCGTACCCTAACCCATACCCTAAACCTAACCCATACCCTAAACCTAACCCGTACACCAACCCTAACCCTAACCCTAAACCCGAACCCTAAACCCTAACCCGTACCCTAAACCCTAATCTGTACCCTAACCCATAACCTCTAACCTGTAACCCCAAAACCCAACCCTAACCCGTACCCTCTCCTTACCCTAACCCTAACCCCTACCCTCACCCATACCCTAACCGTAACCCATACCCTAACCTTAACCCATACCCTAACCTCAACCCATACCCTAATCTGTACCCTAACCCCAGGGATTGGGTACACCTGAGCCCCACCACGGGACTCATCCTGCCACCCCTCAGGAAACCATGCCCATTGGGGCGCCACAGAACATCCCATGCAAGAGAACTGGTAGGGCCCCCCTGAGCCCCCAGGGATCCTCGGTGGCCCCTACACCCCAACCCTGAGGCCCACACTCATCCCGCCCCACGCCTTCCCTTCAGGTTGCCACCGAACTCGTCGCAGAGCCGGCAGATCAGGCCTGCTGGGTTCCTGGGGCCTACACCTGACCCTAGGTCGGCTGGGTAGGGCCCCTCCCCTGGGGCCCGGTGCCGCAGCCCCAGGGACTGGGGACACCTGAGCCCCACTGAAGGATAAAGCCTGCCAGCCCGCGGGAAACTGTGCCCCTTGGGAGGCTGTAGAGCATTCAGGGCGGAAGAACCAGGAGGGCCCCCAGAGCCCCCGGCGAACTTCGGCGATCCCTAAACTCAACCGTGAAGCCCATGCTCACCCCACCCCGCACCTTCAACTCAGCCCAGGGCGGAGCTTGCCACATAGTGGGCAGATCTGGCCTGCGGGATTCCTGGGCCCCAACCCTAACCATAGTTCATCTGTGGAGGGGCCCCTCCCCAGGAGCCTGGAGCCACAGCCGCGGGGATTCGGGACACCTGAGCCCCACAGCAGGACTCAGTTTGCCACCCTGCAGGAAACCGTGTGCCTTGGGAGGCCATAGAGCATTCAGGGCGGGAGAACCAGGAGGGCCCTCCTGAGCCACCAGCGAACTTCGGTGGCCTCCCGCACCCCACCCCTGAGGCCCATGCTCACTCTCCCCACATCCTCACCTCAGCCCGTGTAGCTCGCCATACAGCCAACAGATCGGGCCTGCGGGGCTCCTGGGCCTATCCCTAGCCCTAGGTCTGCCATGGGTTTGGGGGCCTCCCCAGGAGCCTTACACCACAGACCCGGGTAATTGGGATACCTGTGCCCCACCGCAGGACTCAGCTTGCCACCCCACAGGAAACCGTGCCCCTCGGGGCTCTACAGAGCCTACAGGGCACGAGAACTTGGGGAGGCCCCCGGAGCCCATCCCCATCCTTTGGCAGCCCCCCGTGCCCCAACCCTGAGGCCCATGCTCACCCTCCCCAATGGCCTCCTCTCAGCCCTCCACAGAGCTCGCCGCACAGCCTGCAGATTGTCCCTGCCGGGCTCCTGAACACTAACCCTTACCCAAGGTTGGCCACAGAGGGGCCCCTCCCCGGGGTCCTGGCACCCCACTCCAGCGGATTGGGGACACCCAAGACCCACCGTAGGACTCAGCCTGCAACCCACAGTAAACTGTACCATTTTGGGGCACAACAGAGCATTCAGGGCAAGAGAATTGGGGCACCCCCTGAGAGCTCCTTCTGCTGAACCCCGACCTTTGTGGGCCCTTCCGGATGGAACCTCAGGCTCACACTCACCCGCCCTTGTGCCCTCATCTCACTCGGCCTGGGAGTTCTCTGAGCACGGGGCAGTTCGGACCTGCTGTCTCTTGAGGCCTAACCTAACCCCGGGTCTTCTGCTGAGGGTCCCTCCCCGTTTGCCTGCCTCCAAGGCACCAGGCATTGGGCTCACCTCTGCACGACTAGAGGACTCAGCCTGCCCCACATCAGGAAACTGTCCATTTGGGGCTGCAGCAAGGATTCATAGGAAAATCGGAGGGCCCCCCTCAGCCCATCCCAGGCAACCCCCACTTTCAGAGATCTCCCCGGATCCAATTAGTAGCTTCACACTGACCTTTAAACTTGCTCTCCACGGAGATCTTTTGAAATTCTCCACACTTCCAACCGATGGCATCATCCAGCTTCAGTGCCTTACCCAGCTTTAGGTCTTGAGATGGATTAAAATGGGAAGTCATTTCAATGATGACGACATACTGGTGACCAAAAGACACATGCATAAATGCTTCATATCACTTGGCTTCAGGGAAATGGAAATCTTAACCCCTATAGATGCCCTACCACACGAGGCAGAATATCTAAAAATAAGAAGACATGAAACTACACATCTTGGAGAGGATGTGGAGAAACGGGAACCCTCTTACACCCCTGTAAGAATGCAGTGCGGTACAGCCACTCTTGAAAATGGTACAGAGTTTCCTCAAGAAGTTATAAATAAAGCTACCCTATGTCCCAGCAATTGCACTACGGGGTATCGACCCCAAAGAGACAGATGTAGTGAAGACGGGACACATGCACCCCAGTGTTCATAGCAGCAATGTCCATAATAGACAAACTGTGGAAGGAGTGCAGATGATCATGGACAGATGAATGGATAAAGAAGATGTGGATCATATATATATATATATAATGGAATATTACTCAGCCATCAGAAAGGATGAATACTTACCATCACACCGACATGGGTGGAGCTGAAGGGTATTATGCTGAGTGGAATAAGTCAATGAAAGAAAGACAATGATCATATGATTTCACTCCTATGTGGAATATCAGAAACAAGGAAGAAGACCATAGGGGAAGGAAGGGAAAATAGAATGGGAAGTCATCAGAGAGGGAGAAAACCCATGATGGACTCTTAACTATCGCAAGAAACTGATGATTGTTGGAGAAGTTGGGGGGGGGTAACTGGGTGAGTAGCATTAAGGAGGCCACATGATACAATGAGCACTGGGTGTTACACACGACTGAAAATTTATTGAAGACTACATCTGAAACTAATGGTGTACTGTAAGTTGGCTAATTGAATTTAAATTAAAGAACAAAAGACCTCGAATAAACAATCCTAAACATTTGTATGGATCCACTAAAGATTTCGAACAGACAGTGCAATGTGGAAAAGAAAAACAAAGCTGGAGGACTCACTATTTCAGATTTCAGGTTATACTACAAAGCTGCAGTCATCCTAACAAGAGAGTACGGCACAAAAATAGAAACAGCGACCAAAGGAACAGGATACAAGTTCAGACAGAAACCCATAATTATGTGGTCCATGAATCTTCCACAAAGCAAGCAACGATATCAAAAGGGAAAAGGACAGTCTCTACAACAAATGGTGTTGGGAAAACTAGACAGCTACGCACAAAAGAATGAAATTAGACTGCTTTCTTACACAATACAGACAAACACAAAACAGTTTCAAGACCTCAATATGAGAACTGAATCCATAAAAATCCTACAGGAGGGAAGACAGTAACTTCTTGACATGGACCATACCAACGTTTTTCTAGACTGTCTCCTGAGGCAAAGGAAATGAAAGCAAAAATAAACTATTGGGAATACAGCAAAATAAAAAGTTTCCACACGGCAGAAGAACAATGAAAACGTAAAAGTAATAAGAGAACCTACTAAAAGGGAGAAGATATTTGCAAAGATCATATGCAATAAAGGAATAGTGTCCAAAACATATACAACTGATACTACTCGACCCCCCAAAAAACAAATAATCCAGTTAAAAAATAGGCAGAAGACATGGACATTTCTCCAAAGAAGAAATACAAATGGCCAAGAGTCCCGTGAAAAGATGTTCACCATCACCCATCATCAGGAAAATGTAAATCCAAAGGACAATGAGGTATTACATCAAACCTGTCAGAATGGCTAACATCAAAAGCACAACAAAGAGCAGGTGTTGGGAGGATGTGGATGAAGGGGAATCCTCGTGAACTGTGGGCGGGAATGCAAACTGTGGTGGCCACCGTGGAAAACAGTATGAAGTTTCTTCAAAAAATTAAATATAGAACTACCCTACGATCCAACAATCACACTACTCGTATTTACCCAAAGAATAGGAAAACAGTAAGTAAAAAGGATACGTGCACCCCTATGTTTCTTGCACTATTATTTACAATATCACAATATGGAAGCAACCCAAGTGTCTGTAGAAAAATTGACAAATGAGATGATAGATGTGTGTATTCACACACACACACACACACACACACACACACACACACACACAATGGAGTATTACTCGGCTTGAAAAAGAATGAAACCTTGCCATTTGCAGCCACATGGATGGAGCTAGAGAGTATTATCCAAACTAAAATCAGTCAGTCAGAGAAAGACAAATCCCATATGATGTCACTCTAATGGGGAATTTAAAAAACAAACAAAAATAAATAACTAAAAGAGAAAAAGGAGACACACCAAAATACAAACTCTTTTCAATAGAGAACAAACGGATGGTTACCAGAGAGGAGGTGGATAGAGGGATGAGTGAAATAGATGAAGGGGATTAAGAGGACACTTTTCTTGATGACCACTGAGTAATATATAGAATTACTGAATCACTCTACTGTACACCTGAAACGAATGTAACACTGTATGTTAGCTCTAATGGAATTAAAATAAATTTTAAAAAAAGATTTTTCTTTCAGAAACCTCTTTGAAAAAGCTTTTCCTGTGCAATGTGCAAAAGCCCTACTTGGGATTCACTCTACAATAATTATTCACTTAATGCCTAAAATTCAGATTTCACTGCGTTCTTACTGTGGATCCCAGCCCACGGGAGCCATGGTCCCTTTCTGTCCAGGTTCAGCACCTATGCATTCAAGACTGGAAGTAGAGACACATATCACTTCACAGTCCAGAAAGCTATTATTGTTTCTGTTTCAGTGTGAGAGAGTCACAGACTTTGGGACAGGTTTCAGAGCAGGTTTATTATGGATTCTGGATCTCTACTTCAATGTTCATTGCCTGGATCCACTTGGCTAATAGGTTTCCTGTGGATGGGCTTGCTTCCAAGCACATACATGGAAGATGAAACGGTCGGTGGGCTCGGTGCGGGACAGGAAGAAGACCAAAAGCAGACAAGGGTCCGACCCCTCCCCTGATCCAGGAACTGCTATGGGAGAGGGTACGGGAGGTAGAATCCATGCGAAACTCCAAGGTCACCAGCTGAACACAGGAGGCACAGGTCAAGGGATCTGGAGATGCAGGGGTTGAAGGCTGCTCTGAGCTACTTCTGGGAGGAAGGGAGGGAAGGAATGAGAAGGAGACACTGCCTGCCCCTGGCCCATGCCAGCTGCCCACCGCTCCGACACGCATCAGTCTATGAGCTGACACAGCCTGGGCTCAGGATGGGCTGGCTCAGGTCCCTCAATCCTCAGTGGGACAGCTGGCCCCAGGGCTCAGAGACATGCTGAGGGAGATGAGAGGGAAAGCTGCCCTGCCCAGGTCATCCCCTCCTTGAGCAGACAGCCCTTCAGAACTGCTAAAAAAAAAAAAACCCACTAACGGGGTTGAAAGACATGCCATGGATGAACTAAAGCATAGAGATATGTAAAATAACATTCATTTTTAAGTTCAGAGCTGTCAGCTCAGGAAGTGGCGAGAGCTTCCCTGAAGAAGACTGAGGGGAGTGCAGGCCATGCTGAAAAGGGAGACATGGATCTCCTGATTTTGGACCTGCAGCCCCCTTCCAGGGCAGGGCATCATCCTCGCATCACAAGAGATCCATGGAAGTTTTCCATCGGGGCCAGATGTTTGTCTCGAGAAGGCTACCCTGTCATCGGACTGCACAGGGCACCAGGGACGAGGGCAAGATGGAGGACGGACAATACCCCGGAGGCCATGGGGCAAGAGCAGAGGCACATGACCTTGAAGATGATGATGAAAAGAGGAGGTGGCAGCATGGAGCCGGCCCAAAAGTGCCATGGGAGCAGTGCCCACAGCTACACTGACTGGGTGCCTTTTGTGCCAGGTGTGGCTGACTTCAGTGGGCTCCAGACTAGTCCTGAGCACAAGTCTAGGAAGTGTGCACCACCCCGGCCTCCTCTTCCCTTGCAGATGCTAGGAATCACGGTCACAGACCCTGGTCAGCTTTCGGGGAAACCAAGCAGTGGCTCCCCCGCACGCTGCACCTCTGGTGGTGATCCATTGCGACCCTCGTGCCTGGCCAGACACTGATGTCTACCTGTCTCCACACAAATCCACAGACAGGAGGGTGTCCCTGAATTCCACAGCACCTGATGAGACAGATCCACAGAACCCAACACCCAGTGGGTCACTAGGGACCTCACCTATGGTCATGGAGCTCACCATACCCTATTTCTGTCGCTTCCCACAGAAAGCCTGCTTCTGATCCCCCACAATACCATACATCCTGGTTGCTGACCTGGGGTAATGCCATGAACCCACATGGAACCTTTCTTTAAGTAAAGGCTATGCCTACACCTCCTAGAAAATATTTAATGAAGTACAAGTCCATCAGGACTATGGTGTGAACGGTAGCACACAGCCTGCATGGTAGTAGTCAGTAATTCTAACGAGGGTTAACCCCACCCCCCGTCTCACAAAACCTTCCTCCATCCCCACTGAACTCATGGTCTGCCCTCAGAAAACCCTCCAGGAAACAAACCTTTCATCTGAATGCTCTTTTCACCTTCTGCTTCAAATCTTGTCCAACCACAATGATATGAAACTAGAAATCAGTCTCAAGAAAAAAATGGGACAGTCAAAAATAGGTGGAGATTTTTGGGGCCTGGGTGCCTCAGTCGTTAAGGATGTGCTTTCAGCTCAGGTCTTGACCCCGGATCCTGGGATCTAGCCCCAAATCAGGCTCCTTGCTCAGTGGGAAGCCTGCTTCTCCCTCTCCCACCCCCCTGCTTGTGTTCCCTCTCTCGCTGTCTCACTCTCTGGCAGATACTAAAATAATCTTAAAAAATATGTGGAGATTTAACAACATGCTACTGAACATCCAACAGTCAAAGAAGAAATCAAAAAACTTTTAGAAGTACCTGGTCACTGATGAAAAAGACAACCTACAAAAACTTATGGGATGCAGCAAAAGTAGCTTTATGGGGGATATTCATAGAAATTAAAGTCTTCATCAATCCATGAAAATGCTCTCCAATAAACAACCTGCTTTATGTGGTAAATAAGTAGAAAAAAAAAACAACAAACAAAGCCCCAAATTAGTAGAAATAAGGAAATAACAAAAAGGAATGCATTAATAAATCCAACGGAGACTAAAAAGACAAAAAAAAAAAACAATGAAAATGAGAGCAGCCTTTTTTGGAAAGATAAACAAAACTGACCAACTTAGCTAGACTCACCAAGAAAGACAGAGGACTCGAATACAATCAGGAAAATAAGATAATGGATTCCTGTCTCATATCAAAATCAAAAGAACTCTTCAACCTTGGACACAACAACTTCTTGCAAGCCACGTCTCTAAAGGCACAGGAAATAAAAGCAAAAAATGAACTATTGGCACTTCATCAGGATAAAAGGCTTCTGCTTGGCAAAGCAAATGATCAAAAAACAAAAAGGCAACCTATTGAATTGAAGAAGATATCTGCAAATGATATTACAGATAAAGGGTTGGTATCCAAGATCTATAAAGAACTCCTCAAACTCGACATCAAAAAAATGGGCAGAAGACACAAAGAGATACTTTTCCAGAGAAGACATACAAATGGCCAACAGACACATGAAAAAATGCTCCACATCACTTGCCATCAGGCAAATACAAATCAAAATGACAATGAGATACCACCTTACACCAGTTAGAAATGTTAAAATTAACAAGGCAGGGGGCACCTGGGTGGCACAGAGGTTAAGCCTCTGCCTTCGGCTAAGGGCGTGATCCTGGCATTATGGGATCGAGCCCCACATCAGGCTCCTCCGTTATGAGCCTGCTTCTTCCTCTCCCACTCCCCTGTTTGTGTTCCCTCTCTCGCTGGATGTCTCTATCTCTGTGGAATGAATAAATAAAATCTTGAAAAAAATTAACAAGACAGAAATAAAAAAAAGTCAGAGAGTATGTGAAGAAAGGGGAGCCCTCTTACACTACTCGTGAGAATTCAAGCTGGTACAGCCACTTTTGAAAACAATATGGAGGTTCCTCAAGACGTTAAAAACAGAGCTATCCTAAGACCCACCAATTGAACTACTGGGTATTTACCCCATCGACACAGAGTAATGAAAAGAAGGGGCACCTGTATCCCAATGTACATAGCAGCAATGTCCATAATAGCCTAACTGTGGAAGGAGCCAAGATGTCCTTCAGCAGATGATTGGACAAAGAAGATGTGGTTCATCTATACAATGGAATATTACTCAGTCATCAGAAAGGATGAATACCCCCCATTTGCACCAACGTGGATGGACCAGGAGGGGATTATGCTAAGTGAAATTAAGTCAAGCAGAGAAAGACAATTATCATATGGTTTCACTCCTATGTGGAACGGAAGGAGTAGCATGGAGGACATTAGAAGAAGGAAGGGAAAAGTGAAGGGGGGGAATGAGAGGGGGAGATGAACCATGAGAGACTATTGACACTGGGAAACAAACTGAAGATTGCAGAAAGGGAGGGGTAGGGTAATGGGTTAACCTGGTGATGGGTATTAAGGAGGGCACCTGTTGGGGCCCCTGGGTGGCACAGCGGTTAAGCGTCTGACTTTGGCTCAGGGCGTGATCCCGGCATTATGGGATCGAACCCCACAACAGGCTCCTCCGCTGTGAGCCTGCTTCTTCCTCTCCCACTCCCCCTGCTTGTGTTCCCTCTCTCGCTGGCAGTCTCTATATCTGTTGAATAAATAAATAAATTCTTTTTTTAAAAAAGGAGGGCATGTGTCATAATGAGCACTTGGTGTTATATGCAAACAATGAATCATGGAACACTACATCAAAAACAAATGAAGTACTGTAGGGTGACATCATTTTAAAAAAAGAAAGATATGAAATCCATACAGGAAAACTGTCACTATTTGCAAATGACATGAAATCCCGAATGATTCCACAAAAAAAAAAAAAAACTGTTAGAATAAACAAATTCAAGAAAGCTGCAGGATATAAACTCAATATACAGAGACCTGTTGTCTTTATGTATTTTCAAATTTTATTTATTTATTTGACAGGAAGAGAAAAAGCACGAGCAGGGGGAGTGTGAGAAAGAGGGAGAAACAGACCCTCTGTAAGCGGGGAGCCCAACACGGGGCTCGAACCCAGAACTCTGGGTTCATGACCTGAGCTGAAGGCAGACGCTTCACCTATGGGGCCACCCAGATGACCCAACTTCTTGCATTTCTGTATACTGATGACACACTTCCGCAAAGAGAAATTAAAAAAGCAATGCCATTTACAATTGCATCAAAAAAAATTTAGGAATAAAAGCAACCAAGAATGAGAAAGACATAGTACACTCAACACATGGCAGAAAACAAATGAAAAACATGTGTGTCGAGGGGGGCAGGATGTATGGGTCAAAGATTTGGAAGGCAACACAAACAAATGGAAGCATACGCCATGCTCCTTAACTGGAAGAGTTAATTATGTGAACATGTCCATCGTACCCAAAGCAATTGACACATGTGATGAAATCCCTATCTAAATTCCAGTGGCATTATTCGAGCAAATAGAAAACAGTCCTCAAACTTGTATGGAATCATAAAACACCCCAAATACCCAAAGCAACGTGAAGAAAGAAAGGTGCAGACAACACACTGTTGGATTTCAAGCTAGATTACAAAGCTGTTGTCATCAAAACAGGATGGTACTGGCATAAACACAGACACCAGGTCAGTGGAACAGAACAGAAAGCTCAGAAACTTACCCACACGTAGATGATCCTAACTTACGACACAGCAGCAGAAGATATGCCATGAGGGAAGGACTGTCTCTTCAGTGAGCGGTAACAGGCAAACTGGACACTAAATGCAGAAGAATATAACTGGGTCACTTTCTTACACCACACACAAAATTTTTAATGGATGAATGATATGAACGTAAGACCTGAATCCATAAACCTCCAAGAAGACACAGGTACTAAGTCTCTCGACATTGGTTTTGGCAAAGAGTCTTCAGATTGGACACCAAATGCAAAGGCAACAAAAGTAAAAATAAACAGGTGGAACAACTTCAACTGAAATCTTCCACACGGAAAAAGAAACCAGCAAAAACTTACAAGGCCACAGACCCAGTAAGAAAAAAAATATCTGTGAATCATATGTGTGAGAAGAGGCTAACATCCAAAATACACACAACACTCATACAAATCAAAACAAACAAACAAAAAAAAACTGTATAAAAAATGTGGGGAATATGTGAATAGATACTTTCCAAAGACAGCTCACAGGTGCCAACAGACAGAAAAAGTTGTTCGACATCACTAAATATCGTCAGGGAAACATCAGTCAAACCCACAACTGGCTATTCCCTCACAAGTGTTGGAACACCTATTGTCCCAGAGACAGACACCAGGTGGGGTCAAGGGTGTGCAGACAAGAGGACTCTGAGCATTGTTGGTGGAAATGGAAATTGGTGCAGCCACTGTGACAAACGGTATGGAGGTTCCTGAAAAAATTAATGCAACTACCCCATGACCCAGTAATGGCTCTACTGAGTATTGATTCGGAGAACACAAAAATACTGCCTCAAAAAGACAGATGCACTCCCACGTTCACTGCAGCATTATTCACAAGAACCAGACATGGAAACACAGACCTTGGGGGCCTTATGCCAAGTAACTCAGACACAGAAAGACCAATACCAGATGCTCTCATGTACATTCAATGTGGAATAAACAAATACTGAACACATAGACACTGAGAGCAGATTGGTAGGTGCCAGATTCGGGGATGGGATGGTAGAAACGGGTGAAGGTGGTCAAAGTCTCAATGTTGAAGTGAGAAAATCCGACAGTCATGAAATGTTCTGTCCAGCATGGAGTCTAAAACTAACCCTGAAGCATCGGGTATAGGTTTCCCTGCTCTTTGAAAGTACAGGGCTTCTGAGAAACCTTGCACAGCAGAAATGGTGTCAAGAAGGAATGGCCATTAATTTACACGGAACAATTAGACAGTGTGCTCAGACTCCAAAATTCCTTCTCTTTGGCTTTTCTTAGGCCTCAGGACACAAGTTTCTAAGGGAGGCCCAGCATAAATGAAGATAAAGCACAGCAGAGGCTCACAGACACCATTCAAAGTGCTGGTGGCTGGATGTGGATAGCTGTTCCCAGCGGAAGGAGCTGGTTGGGGTGCACGCTGCCTCTGTTGTGCTTCTCCCCAAAACAGATGCTGAACGCGATTCTCACTGTTCACCTTTTTGCATAAGAGGGAAAGCCTCTTCAGGTTTCTTCCTCTTACTGAAGCTGGGTAATAACATAGTTCTTTCAAGAAAGCCCAGTGTCTTACTGTGAACGCTTAAAAAGTGGGGGATACTTGTACTTGAGCATTTCTGAGGGAGGAGATGTGAAAGGTTCTCCCAGACACAAATCTCAGCAGACCCACCGGGAAAGGCACCTTCCTCAGGATGCGGAACACAGACTACCTCCTATCCCCAGAAACACTCTCCTTCCCCTCGATCAGGACAACCCACAACAGCTGGGAGTTACCCCAACGCCTCCGTTCTCCTGCTCCTAATAGCTAACCCATCAGCAAATCCTGTGAGCTCCATCTTCAAAATGGACCCAGAATAGGTCTAACCACTCCATCCAAGGCCACCTGTCTGGTCCACAGTGCCTGAGTTCCTGGAAAAGCCTCGTCATTGACCTGCCTTGCCGTCTTCAACCCTCTGTAATCTGTTCTCAACACTGTAGCCAGGATGGCCCAGTGAAACAGGGTCTCATGGGGTTATAGCCCTGGAATGGCTTTCTGTCACCTCTCTGAGCTCATGTCCTAAGCTGTCTCCTGTGGCCACAGGGCCTTCTTGCTGCTCCTGGACATACCTGGAAATCTCCTGCCCCAGAGCCATTGCACATGCTTTCCCTTTTGTTCAGAATGCTCTTGATGTGTTCTCACTCACCTTCGGAGAAGTCTGAATTGGAGTGACAGGGACAGAAGATGAGGCTGTGTGTGTTGGGTGAGGCTGGTGGCCCAGAAGAAGGTTCTCTGCCAGCTCTCCGCCTGTGCCTCACTTGTCCTCAGCCAGGAACTTGCACACAGCCCTCACCTGTCACAACTCTCACCCAGGAGACCCACAGCCACCCCTGGAGACCACCCTGCCCACACCCTGCTGCAGAATGCATTCAGCTCTCATCTGGGACCCCTGTCAGCTTTAACCAGACCTGGAACTCCCCTGTCTCCTCCAATGCTCCCGGATTCCGCCTCTTCTTCCAAAATCACACTGGCGCAAGGCTTTCATGAGAAAGATATAATGCTAACTAATGAAAGGTTCACACCTACTTTCCCCTTCTGTTGCCTTTCTCTCCACCTTCTTTCCTACCTGTGCAAACTGTAACATATCAGTGGAACATGAACATGCTCTGAGACCTGAATCTTTCATTGCAGCTCTCTGAGTATTCCTTATGTGATAAGAAACTAGTGTATCCTACAACAGGGTGTTTTACATCTATCCTCTATAGAATAGTACAGCCCAAATCACTACAATTTTACCTCACTCTTCATGAAGCAGAACACTTTTTCCTTTCTTCTTTTACTTAAATTCCAGTTAGTTCACATGCCATGGAATATTCGCTTCAGGGGTAGGATTTAGTGATTCCTCACCTGCATACAGTACCTGGTGCTCATCACAAGTACCCTCCTTAATACCCCTCACCCATTTAACTCTTCCCCCCACACCCCTGTCCTGCAGCAACACTCAGTTTGTTCTCCAAGGTTGAGTCTATTTCCTTGTTTGCCTCTCTCATCACCCCAACACTCTGTGCATCTGTTTTCTTTCTGAAATTCCACAAGCGTGAGAGGATAGGATATTAGTCTTTCCTCACTGATTTTGCTTAGCTTAATACACTCTAGATCCATCCAAATCCTTGCAAGTGGTAAGATTTCATTCTTTTTGAAGCTGGGTCATATTCCATTATATATAGGTATCCCACATCTGCTTGATCCATTCATCAGTGCATGGACTTTGGGATTCTCTCCATAATTTGGCTACTGTGGACATTGCTGCTCTAAACATCATGGTGCATGGACCCCCTTTGAATCCACATTTTTGTATCCTTTGGGTAAATACCTAGGAGAGCAATAGCTGGATCATGGGGTTGTTCAATGTTTAACTTTTTGAGGAACCCCCACACTGTTTCCTAGACTGGCTGCACCACTTTGCATTCCCACCAACAGGATGGGAGGGTTCCCCTTCAAGCAGAACATTATCTGCCGGCAATTTCATAAGAGGAAACAAAACCTCTGGGAGATGCACCCAGGGTCAGACAAGCAGTTGCAGAATTCACCCCAAGGCTCCTGATGCCAAGCCCCTTGAAGCCACCAGCATGCCACTCTCCGAAAGAATTCCCAGACTCTCCTTCTGACTCCACCACCAAAGAAACTACAGAGAGAATATGGCACCTCAAAATATCGAGATAATACTTTTAGTAAAACTAGAAAGTCAAGCTCAACTTTTAAACAGGAACAGGCCGCTTTGGATAATTTTGAATTTTCCCTCCACCCTAATTTTAACTCTTCTGATGAATAAACTAATCAATGATGAAACATCACCTTTGTCAAAAGACATCATCCAAGTCTTTATCAGATGAAAAAAAGCCATCTAACTCTAGATGCTGGCCACTCAACCATATCTTAGGCCCAACTGGATAAACATTGTTAGATGAAGGAACAAATTAGATGTTACAAACAGGCACAGAGTGAATCTCACCTTCCCTTTCTAATAAAAGAGGGTTCCTAGGAAACAGATAGTCAAAATACATTTGTAAGCAATAAATGGACAGAGAAATTGTGATCCCCTGCAAAGTTCTATCTGCAGGGAAACTAAGTAATTCTTGCACCAAACCCAGAATGCTGACAGCTACTTCAATTTTACTTTGTGGCTCAACTAGAGAAAAGACAAAAGCCCAGGAGGTTTTGGGATAATGAGAGGTTTTACCTCCAGCCCTGACATAGATAGGAGATTTTGCCAAACATACCTGTGCTTTCTCTGAACACTGGCGTCCTGTGACAATCTGCCTCGCTGACTCTGATGCTGACGTTCAAAACCTCGGGTGTCTAGGAGCCAGAGCAGAGAAGTGTTCTCAGCTGTGGAGAAGAAGGCACCTCTGACCTAAAGCCTGCACACCTGCTTCGGTTTCTGGGCGAAGGGGCAACACATACTTGTTGTTTAGCAGTAATTATCTTCATTCTCAACAGACCAATGACCTTGCCTTTTCTGGAAAGCAGACTTACTCTTCTAAAGAAACCCTCAATTCGTCTATTCCCAATGCAACTAGAGTGGGGTCTGGTTTACGCCCGCCTCCAGGCCCCCACCTGGAGGATTTTCCTGCATGCTTCTAATAGCCAATTACCACTAACCTGGGGGCACAGGGGGCATAATGCTAAGTTGGGGGACGGCTCTGGGGCTTGCTACTGCCACACCTGTGCCTGGGGGACCAGGGCACACCCTGCTGAATTCGGGTTAATGCCCAAGAGGCATCACCTGCACTGTGTCAGAGAACTGAAGGTGGGGATTGTGTGAGGTCCTTTCCCGCACTCTTCCAGGGGAACAGGGGAAACCCTGAAATTCTGCAACCCATCCCACAAAAGCTCAGGTGAGCAGGCGCCCTATAGTTCACAGGGATGGAGAATAAGGCCAGTTGAGGACATGGGGCAGAAGAGACTTTAAATGGAAAAGGAAAACTCACCTGAGTCCACACAATGAACCCTCTCCACGTTCCCTTCCAGAACCCTGCCTCCCACCTGGGGCGCACCCTGACCCGGACCCCCACCCCAGTGCATGCTGCTCACTCACCAGCAGGGATCTCCACAGGGCAACTCTCTCTCTCTCAGTGCCCCTTCTGCCCCAGGTCTGCAACCCACTGCAAATCAGGGACCGCCCACAGTGATGTAGCTCCACCCCCAAGTGGTGAATTGTCTGGGAGGGCTGTGCCTGAGCTCCTTGGATGCTGGGCAACCCGCCCTCAAGCCCCTGGAACGCTGAAAGTGCAGGGGGCCCAAGAGGAGCCTCCTCTACCCAACACCAGGCACAGGCATGGGTGGGCTCGTGGGCTGGGGCCTCCACACACACCTGGCCCCTTCCAGGGACCCCTCTAGCTGCAGACCACCCTCAGAGTCCTGCCCCTTCCCTTTCTTCACCAGCCCTCCCTGCTGGGGTGTGCCTGGTTCTGGGCAAGGTCAGTGACTCTCAGACCCTCCAAGACTTGGGCTTTAGGAAATGCAATGATTTCATGCATTTTCAGTATATACATGTCAGTATGACTTTAATATTATGGGAGCCAAAGAGGTTCTTTATTTTGTCTTATCTTTATGTTGGCATTTTTGGTTATTGTTTTCTTCTCGAAGCAGATGTACAACATGTGCTTGGGGCAGAAATAGGGCCCATGCTTTGAGGTGTTGCCCAGTCATTTTGAGCCGGGTAAAATGTTAAAGGATAGCTTCCCTGGGAGCCCAGGATCAGGGCCCACAGATGATATAAGATAAAAATTACTTTCATCATTATAATTACTCCTAAATGGAGGAATGTGAGACAAAAGCACCTTTCCCAAGAGTACCAAGAAATCAAAATGTTGTCCACAGAAGGCTGCCTGCTCCATGGTCAGCACAGGTGACAGAGTGTTCACAGTCTCTGGACTCCTGCCCTTCTCCTGCCCAAATCTCTGAAGCACACAGACCACTTAAAATCAGAATTGTAGAACTGCTAGACACCTTAGAGATGTCTGGCACCATTCCCTTGGACTGCAGAATAAAACACAGTAGCTCATTGTCACAAACTAATTTCAACATGATGTGCCCCCTGGATGCACTAAGTTCTTTCTCTGCAAATGGTGACTAATGTAAGTCACAGTCATACCATATAAACACTACGATGGCTGGGAAGTCATCGTAGGTAAGGGAATATTTTAGCCATGTTTATAAGCATTGGCTCACTTTGTAGAAGAGGCTGAGCTGAGTGTTTTTAAATACTATTTCAGACCGGTTTTACAGCACGGTTTGAACATACCAGAGCCTGAATCGACTAAAAATGATAGTTGGTTTCTGTAACTTTAATACCAGGAAAATATTATACTGTCTGTATTCCTTAGGATCTTTGAGTATCTTACCCAGAGGTCCTCCACTGAGATAATGATCTTAATGATCACCATGGGCAGACGTGAAAAGGCCCGCTGAATTCGTTCCAGTTTTCCACATGACAAGAAAATCCTGATACTTGATAGGTTTCCAGATTGAGAAGACCAGAGATAAGAGGGAAATAGTACCCTGTATGGAACAACAAGGGATTTGGAGTCAATTTGGGGATCCCACTTAGGTTTCTGACACTAAAATCCGCTGTGACTCATATCATCTGAGTCCCTGTCTAACCACCTGAAAATGTGCCTAAAAATATCTACACCCTAGTTGAGAATTTTAAGAGGCAGAATGCTACAAAGAGCCAGTATGATGTCTCTCAGGAACAGGTGCTCAGGAAGCCATAATTGCTATTGGGTCTATTTCTTTTCCAGAAGAAAGAACACATGTTGAATCCATATTCCTAATAGATGACTCACCAGATGATTTTCAAACCTGAAGGAAGGCCAAGAAGTCGCTCTTGTGTCATAGTTCACTCAGAAATCATGTTGTTGGACTGGTGAGGACGATACGATAGCAACGTCATCACTAAGAGTAGGGAGCTTCTAATTTCCATACGGCCATGTTGACCCCCTTAGCTCAGAGCCACCAGAAAGGGCAGCTGGGGAGGGGGCACCGCCATCACTATGAGTGGGGAGCTTCCCATTTCCATATGGCCATGTTGACCCCTTAGCTCAGGGCCACCAGAAAGGACAGCTGAGGGGGACCACAGGCCAAGGCTGCCAGGTGTGGCTGGGGCAGGCAGAACTCTGACTTAAGGCTCAACTCCTGTCTAGGTTATTATAATGCTCTTCACAAAGAAAGTGCCATTGTGTGTGAGCCCTCATGTAGAAAAGGTTCAGAATTTCCATTGAGATTCCCTCTCTCACCTTTAGGATATGTAGCAAAGTTCCATTTAATTTTTAAACATTGAAGGACTTCCTGGTTTTCTTTTTCCTATGACTGTGGCTCAATTCCCCTGTGGTCTAAGAATAGAATCTAGTTAATTTCAGGGTTTAACATTTGTAGACTTGATTCGTGGCCCCACCTATCATCTATTTGGGTAAAGAGACTATGACCACTTGAAAATAATGTATTCTGCACTTATTATGGAATGTTCCCTATATGTCCATTAGGTCACATTTTACCAATGTTTTGTCTGCTTTTTCTGTCAGATATTGAGAAAGGTATATTAAAATCTTCAAACAATGCTGCTCTACTCAACGTTACATTGGAGAATTTACCAGTGTTAGAAGGCAAGAGAAACAAAAAGTATAAGAATTGAGGGGATAATTGTGACTATTCAAAGATAATACGATTGTGTACATAGAAAATCCAAAACAGTGTATAAATACCCTATTATAATTAAAAATGCAATTTATAAATTTGAGATGGATTGTGTTTCCCATTGGACAGTTTCTGAAAGAAAACGTAGAACCTGTCAATCTTGGGGCAGGACATAGGGTGCACTAACCATTTAAAAGAATTCAGTGGGACTTCATAAAAATGTGACATTTCTCCTTATCTTATGACCATAAGAAAATGAAAAAGTGAACCACAGGCTGGGAAGTAAGATTTGCAATACACACACTGACAAAGACTTGTCAATAAGAATTCCTGCTCATCAACCATAAAAAGTCTATTTATAAAGGAATACTTCACAAAAGATTGACTGATGGCCAATAAGAACAGGAAAGGGTGCTCTACAGTATTATTTTCAGGAGCAGCAAGGCCTTTCCTAAAATGAAAACATACACACAAACCAGTATTCCCTAGATGGATGACGTCCTTATTTCTGAGGACAGCTTGAAGAACAGACTAGCATCAATGTAAAGTGATGGAATTCCTGACACTCAGAGGATGGACAATTGACCTCAAACTACAGTACAATTTCTAGGCATCATTCGGTCCTCTGAAGGCAGACAACTACCACACCCCTTCCTACACTGCACAGGTTGCTTCCCAACACCTACCATAAAAGAAGAACATGAGAAACAGATAGGACTAGTAGGAAATAGCAAAAATCACATGTGGGGATTATCCTGAAACACATTGAACACATAACTAGTGTAAGGAAGTGTAGGGAACTAATAAGGACAGAGACTCAAGAGGTACTTCTTTGGGAAATGCCATCTGAAATCGTCACACCTTGCTACCAGCAAATGAGGGCTCTGAGCATACCCTAGGGTTTGCTCACAAGGGTCTGCAACACCATCGCTGAGGACTGAAACTCTTCAAGACCTCAAAGCTTGCCTGATTGACTATTGGACTAAGAGATTCCCATGTTCTGAAAACAGATACCAACTCATTGAAAGGTTCACCTGGGCTCTCTCGGAGGCCCTACAAGAAGCTGAACCACTCACTGAAAATCAATTACACACACACACACACACACACACACACACACACACACACACACCTGTCATTTCAGCAATTACTTAAACATTCAAGGTTCTTCCTACCTTTTCTTTTTCACATTGATATTTATACTCACATGAAATGTCATCATTTCTAATGAACACTGATGTCAAAATAGAGATCCATTGACACAATATTCACAAAATGGAACTTCCCTGCTGTCATTTTCAATATAGCGTTTTTTAAAGTTCATACATATTTTAGGTTTTTGGTAACTTATACAGGAGAAGATCAGCATTGAAAAACTCTGAATACTGACAATGAGTTTTAAGCCTAGAGAACAAAAATTGTCCAATTTCATAGATAATAAGGAACCAAAGGGAAAGCATGGAAGCTGCAGTCGAATAATTTTACACATGTGCATCCTCTATTATTCTACTACTGAGGGGCGTGTTTTATTACCACTAAACATGCATCAATTGTCTTCCACGTGCACCTGCACAGGTATAATGAATTACTACAGTAGAATGAAATGACTGGGAACTACTTAGCGGCATCTATAATGAACAACGAAATTTCGATCTTATATTCGGTGAACTTCCACTGTCTGTCCCTTTAGACAATGGACCCTAAACAGAAGGGGGAATGAACCACGAGAGACTATGGACTCTGGGAAACAAACTGAGGGCTTCAGAGGGGAGAGGGGTGGGGGATTGGGATGGGCCAGTGATGGGTATTAAGGAAGGTACATATTGCATGGAGCACTGGCTGTTATATGCAAATAATGAATCATGGAACACTACATCAAAAACTAAGGAAATACTGTATAGTGCCTACCATATCATAATAAAAAATTATTATTAGAAAAAAATTAAAGGTAAAAAAAAACTAATACAGCTTCTCTGTTTCAAGAACCATCACAATTGAGAAAAAACTAACTTCCAATCCCTAAAGCAAAACACAGACCAAATTCCATTTCACTCCCCTTTATTCACATTCTCTGTGGGTTCTAGCTATTTCCCTAACTCCTTTCCTGCTGAACAGGGAGCCTCGCCTCGATCCCAGAACCCTGGGATCATAACCTGAGCCAAAGGCACATGCTTAACTGGCTGAGCCAGCCAGGAGCCCCAGCCATGTTTTTCTTAAGCAAAAGGACAATTTCTCACAATGCCTTCACATGACTTCACATGGTACCAGACACCTGCATTTGTCTCTAGGAGGTTGCAGATGAAGGCGACTGCAAACTCTCACAGTGGTTTATCAAATACAATGACCTGCCTGGTGACAGTGAAACTCTTATGAGCCCACGAGAGGGTGCTGTGACACTCAGCTGTGGCTGGGCTGGCACAGAGAACCAAATCCATTTCCCTGCCTGATGTCTGTGAGGAACAGATGCCCCCACTGTGAATGAGACCCTGCCACTGAGCTGTCCAGAGATGGCCATCCTCATGGAGGATGAGGATAAAGGACAATGCCTGAGGAGACCTCTTCTGTCTCTTTTATCTTTTCATATTTTTGACAGTGGACAAATCACTGCCTAGGAGTCCCCAACTACCTTAGTCTCATCTGTGAATGGCCAAGAGGTTTTACAAAACACTTAAGATTTTGACCTCACAAATGCCCACAACCACTTACCATAGGGATTCAACATTAAGCAAAGATACTCTTCGTTGGAAGAGAGGTCCTGCCCACTGTTGTTTCTCACTTATATGCTCATCTTCCTTACCTCATGGTAACATAACCACCTTGATTCCTGCTTCCGTCTTCAGGAAGGCTGATGTGACTTGTCGGGCATTACCCTGACATCGTTCTTTCTTAGCTTAATAAGATGTGGACATTTCCCTAGTCCTACACACCCAAAGTTGAATCGGAATCAGGATTGAGGAGGTGATGAGAGTTGAAGGTGTTTTCCTGTACACGGTGGTTTATTACCAATAAGGATGGGTCAGAGTCCTCGAAATTCCAGAACCTTTTCATTAATGCTTCCTACTCGTGAAAGATGATGTACATTGGTCTTTCCCTGTATAGTGTGGTGACTCAGAGAAAAGTGCTTAGCCCTTTCGACAGACTTCCACGACCACTTTGGGGCTGGCTTCCATATTCACAAAGGATGATGTTAGGGCTAAGAGGGTTCCTGTACACTGTTATTTCTTACAGATAAGTGTATGGCATTTTTGTTACATTGCCAGAGCCACTTATCGCAGTGCTTGCCAGCCTCCTGGGGATGAACCCTAAGCCTAGGTCGGCCCCCGAGGGGCCCTTCCCAAGGGGCCTGGTGCCACAACGCCGGGGATTGGGGGCCCCGAGCCCAGCGCCGGAGTCACCCTGCCGCCCCACAGCAACCCGGGCTGCTAGGGGCACCGACAGTCTTTCAGGGCGAGAGAACGGGCAGGGCCCTCCAAGCCCCCGGCGACTTTTGAAGGCCCCCCACGCCAAAACGCTTGGGCCCACACTCCCTCTCGCCAGTGCCCTCACCTCGGCCTGCCCCTCCGCCTGCTGCAGAGCTGGCGGAAAGGGCCTGCTGGAGTCCTGGGGGCTAACACTTACCCTAGGTCGGCCCCCAAGGGGCCCCTCCCAAGGAGCCTGGCACCGCAATGCTGGGGATTTGGGACCCCCGAGCCCCAGGGCTGGACTCACTCTGCCACCCCGCAAGCACCCAGGGCGCTAGGGGCGTTGGCAGTCATTCAGGAAGAGAGAACGGGCAGGGCCCTCTGATCCCCCTGCGACCTTCGAAGGCCCCCCGCGCAAAACTCTGGCTCCCACGCTCCTGCTCGCCTGCTCCCTAATCTCGGCCCACCCCTCCGCTCGCTGCAGAGTTGGCGGATCCGGCCTGCTGGCTTCCTGGGGGCTAACCCTATCCCTAGGTCACCCCCAAGGGGCCCCTCCCAAGTGGCCTGGCACCACATGCCAGGGATTGGGGACCCCCAAGTCCCAGCGCCGGACACACCCTGCTGCCCCGCTGCCACATGGGGAGCTAGGGGTGTCGCCAGTCCTTTTTGCTACAGAACGGGCAGGACCCTCCGAGCCACGTGCGACCTTCGAAGGCACCCCGATCCAAAGCCAAATGCTCTGGCCCACGCTCCCGATCGCCAGCTACCTCACCTCGACCCAAACCTCCATTCACTGCACATGGGCGGAATGAGCGTGCCAGTCTCCTGGGGGCTAACCCAAACCCTAGGTCAGCCCCCGAGGGGCACGTCCCAAGGGGCCTGGCGCCACAACGCCAGGTATTAGGGACCCCCGAGCCCCAGCGCCGGACTCACCCGGCTGCCCCGCCGCCACCCGAGATGCTTGGGGTGCCCCTGGTCATTCAGTGCGGGAGAACGGGCAGGGCCCTCTGAGCCCACGGCGACCTTCGAAGGCCCCCCCATGAAAAACGCTTGAGCCCACGCTCCCGCTCCTCAGCGCCCTCACCTTGGCTCGCTCCTCCACTCGCTGCAGAGCCAGTGGATGAGGCCTGCCCTCCTCCTGGGGCTACCCATAACCCTAAGTTGGTCCCTGAGGGGCCCCTCCGAAGGGGCCTGGCACCGCAATGCCTGGGATTTGGGACCCCCGAGCCCCAGCGCCGGACTCACTGTGTTGCCCCGCCACCACCCGGGCCACTAGGAACACCGTTGGTCATTCTGGGAGGGAGAACTGGCAGATCCCTCCGATCCCCTGGCGACCTTCGAAGGCCCCCCGCGCCAAAACGCTTGGTCCCATGCTCCCGCTCGCCTGCGCCCTCACCTCGGTCCGCCCCTCCGCTCGCTGCACAGCCTGTGGATCTGGACTGCCAGCCTCCTGGGTGTTACCCTAACCTTTGGTGGGCGCCGGAGGGGCCCATCCCAGGTTCCTATTGCCGCAACACTGGGGATTCGGGACTCCCGAGCTCCAGCGCCCAAATCACCCTCCCGCCCTACAGCCACCTGGGCACCTAGGGGCGCCGCCATTCATTCAGGGAGGGAGAATGGCAAGGGCCCTCCAAGTCACCGGCCACCTTCGAAGGCCCCCTGCACCAAAACGCTTGGGCCAACGCTCCCGCTGGCCAGCGCCCTTACCTCGGCCCTTGCCTCCGCTCCGCACACAGCTGGTGGATCGGGCCTGCGGGCCTTCTGGGGGCTAAGCCAAACCCTAGGTCAGCCCCCTATTGGCCCCTCCCTAGGGGCCTGGCGCCACAACGATGGGGATTGGGGACTCCTGAGCCCCAGCGCCGGACTCACCATGCCCCCCACTGCCACCCGGGCCACAAGGGGCACCCCCGGTCATTCAGGGCGGGAGAACGGGCAGGACCCTCTGAGCCCCTGGTGACCTTCGAAGGCCCCTCGCTCCAAAATTTTGGGCCCACGTTCCCGCACGCCAACGCCCTCATCTCAACCTGCCCCTCCGCTCACCGCACAGCCAGCAGATTGGGCCTACTGGCCTCCTGGGGGTAACCCTAACCCTAGGTCGGCAACCGAGGGGGCCCTCTCAAGGGGCCTGGGGCCGCAACGCTGGGGATTGGTGACCCCCGAGCCGCAGCGCCAGACTCACTTTGCTGCTCCACTGCCACCGGGGCAACAAGGGGCCCCTATGGTCATTTAAGGCGGGAGAACGGGCAGGGCCCTCCGAGCCCCCGGCAACCTTCGAAAGCCCCCCCAGGCAAAACGCTTGGGCCAACACTTCCGTTAACCAGTGCCCTCACCTCGGCCCACCCCTCCACTTGCTGCACAGCCTGCGGATCAAGCCTCCCAGCCTCCTGGGGGCTAACACTAACCCTAGGTAGGCCCGCTAGGGGCCCATCCCAAGGGGCCTGGCTCCGCAACGACGGGGATTTGGGACCCCGGAGCCCCAGCACCAGACTCACACTGCCGCTACGCTGCCCCCAGGGCTGCTAGGGGTGCTGCCGGTCATTCAGAGCGGGAGAATGGGCAGTGCCCTCCGAGCCGCGGCAACTTTCGAAGGGTTCCCTCGCCAAAACGCTTGGGCCCACGCTTCCACTCTCCAGTGCCCTCACCTCGGCCCGCCCTTCCGCACGCTGCACAGCCAGCAGATCGGGCCTCCCAGCCTCCTGGGGGATAACACTAACCCTAGGTAGGTCTCCTAGGGCCCCATCCCAAGTGACCTGGCGCCGCAATGCTGGGTGTTGGAAACCCCCGAGGAGCAGCGCTGGACTTACCCTGCTGCCCCGCCGCCACATGGGCCGCTAGGGGCGCCGCCGGGCATTCAGGGCGGGATAACCGGCAGGGCCCTCCGAGCCTCCGGTGAAATAAGAAGGCCCCCCACACCAAAACGCTAGGTACCACGCTACCGCTCGACTGCGCCCTACCACGGTCAATCCCTCTGCTCACTGCACAGTCGGCGGATCGGGACTGCTGGCCTCCTGGGGGTTAACCTAACCCTAGGACAGTCCCCGAGGGGCCCCTCCCAAGGGGCCTGGCACCGCAACGCTGGGGATTGGGGAAACCCAAGCACGAGTGCCGGACTGACCCTGCCACCCCGCTGCCACCCAGGGAGCTAGGGGCGTCGCTGGTCCTTCATGGCGGGAGAATGTGCAGGGCCCTCCGAGCCCCCGGCGACCATCGAAGGCCCTAGCCCCAAAATGCTTGGGCCCACATACCCGCTCCCCTGCACCCTCACCTCGGCCCACCTCTCCACTCCCCACACAGTTGGGAGATCGGGCCTGCCGGCCTCCTGGGGGCTAACCCTAACCCTAGTTCGGTCCCTGAGGGCCCCTCCAAAGGGGCCTGGCGTTGCCACGCCAGGGATTGGGGACTCTCGAGCCCCAGCGCCGGACGCACCCTGCCGCCCTGCCGCCACCCGGGCCGCTAGGGACGCCGCCGGTCATTCAGGGCGGTAGAGCGGGCAGGGCCTCAGAGCTCCTGGTGACCTTCGAAGGCCCCCAGAGCCAAAACACTTGGGCCCACGAACCCTGTCGCCAGCGCCCTCACCTCGGCCCGCCACTCCACTCACTGCACACCTGGCAGATCGGGCCTGCCGACCTCCTTTGGTCTAACCCTAACACTAGGTCGGCCCACGAAGGCCCCTCCCAAGGTGCCTGGCGCAAAACACGCCGGGGTTTGGGGACCCCCGACCCCAGCGCTGGAATCACCCTGCAGCCCCACCGCCACCCTGGCCGCTAGGGGTGCCGCCGGTCATTCAGTGCGGGAGAACGTGCAGTGCCCTCCGAGCCCCCAGCGAACATCGAAGGCCCAGGAGCGAAAACTCTTGGGCCCACGCTCCCCCTCGTCAGCGTCCTCACCTCGGCCAGCACCTCCGTACGCCTGCCGGCCTCCTGGGGCTAACCCAAACCCTACTTTGGCGCCCAAGGGGCCTCTCCCAAGGGGCCTGGCACCGCCACGCTGGGGATTGGGGACCCCCGAGCACCAGCGCCTGATTCACCCTGCTGCCCCGCCACGACCCGGCCCGATAGGGGCGCCGTCCTCATTCAGGATGGGAGAACGGGAATGGCCCTCCGAGCCCCCGGCGACCTTCGAAGGCCCACCGCGCCAAAACGCTTGGGCTCTCGCTCCAGCTCGCCAGCGCCCTCAACTTGGCCCGCCCCTCCGCTCGCCACACAGCCGGCGGATCGGGCCTGCCGGCCACCTGGGACTAACCATAACCCTAGGTCGGTCCTCGAGGGGCCCATCCCAAGGGGCCTGGAGCAGCAACGCCTGGGATTGGGGACCCCCAAGCTCCAGCACTGGACTCACCCGGCTGCCCCACCGCCACCCAGGGTGCTAGGGGTGCCCCCGGTTATACAGGGCAGTAGAACGGGCAGGGCCCTCCGAGACTTCGACGACCTTCGAAGGCCCACTTTGCAAAATGCTTGGAGCCATGCTCCCACTCGCCAGCGGCCTCACCTCGGCCCGCCCCACCGTATGCCACACAGCCTGCGGATTGGGCCTGCCGGCCTCCTGGGGCTAACCCTACACCCAGGTCCCCCCCGAGGGGCCCCTTTCAAGGGGCCTAGCGCCACAACGCCGGGGATTGAGGACACCCAAGCCCCTGCGTGGGACTCACCCTGCCTTCCCGCCGCCACCCGGACCGCTAGGGGCGCCACGGTCATTCAGGGCGGGAGAACGGGCAGGGGCTTCCGAGCCCCCGGCGACATTCGAAGGCCCCCCGCACCAAAACGCTTGGGGTCACGCTCCTGTTTGTCAGCGCCCTCTTCTCAGGCCGCCCTTCCGCTTGCCGAAAGCTAGCGGATCGGGCCGGCCTGCTTCCTGGGGGCTAACCCTAACCCTAGGTCGGACCCCGAGGGGTCCCTTCCAAAGGCCTGGCACCACAATGCCGGGGATTGGGGACCCCCGAGCCCTAGCGCTGGACTCACTCTACTGCCCCTCCCCTACCGGCCCCTAGGGGCGCCACCGGTCATTCAGGGTGGGAGAACCTGTAGGGCGCTCTGGGCCCCCGGCGACTTTCAAATGCCCCCAGCGCCAAAACGCTTAGGCCCACGCTCCCGCTCGCCAGTGCCATCACCTCTGCACGCCACTTCACTCGCCGCACACCTGGCCGATCAGGCCTGCCAGCCTCCTGGGGGCTAACCCTAACCCAAGCTCGGCACCCAAGGGGCCGCTCCAAGCGGCCTGGCGCCGCAATGCCAGGGAATGGGGACCCCCGAGCCCCATTGCCAGTCTCATCCTGCCGCCACGCCACCACCCAGGCCGCTAGGGGTGCCGCTGGTCATTCAGGGTGGGAGAACAGGAAGGGCCCGCTGAACCCCCGATGATTTCAAAGGCCCCCCGTGCCAAAACGCTTGAGCCCACGCTCTTGCTCTCAACCGCCCTCACCTGGGCCCATGCCTCCACTTGCCGCACAGCCGGCGGATTGGGCCTACTGGCCTCCTGGGGGCTAACAATAACCCTTGGTTGGCCCCAGAGTGGCCCATCCCAAGGGCCCTGGATCCGCAACGCCTGGGATTGGGGACCCCCGAGCCCCAGCACTGGACTCACCCTGCCGCCCCTCTGCAACCCGCACCGCTAGGTGCGCCGTCAGGCATTCAGCGCGGTACAACGGGAAGGGCACTCTGAGCCCCCAGCGACTTTTGAATGCCCCCCACGCCAAAACTCTTGGGCCCACGATTCCACTCAACAGCGCCCTCACCATGGCCCGCCCCTCTGCTCGCCACACAGCTGGGAGATCGGGTCTGCCGGCCTCCTGGGGGCTAACAGTAATGCTCGGTCGGCCCCCTAGAGCCCTTCCGAAGTGGCCTGGCACCCCAACGCCGAGGGTTGGGGACACCGAGCC
Organism: Ursus americanus; assembly: GCF_024610735.1. NCBI lineage: Eukaryota > Metazoa > Chordata > Mammalia > Carnivora > Ursidae > Ursus > Ursus americanus. Next base: position 48,405,595 of record NC_142149.1, on the reverse strand, counting down.
CCAGCGCCTGACTCACCATACCGCCCATCCTCTACCCGGGCCGCTAGGGTAGCCGCCGGTCATTCAGGGCGGAAGAACGTGCAGGGCCCTCTGAGCCTCCGGCGACCTTTGAAGGACCCCCACGCCAAAACACCTGGGTCCATGCTCCCGCTCGCCAGTGGCCTCACCTCCACCTGACCCTCCGTTCGCCGCACAACTGGTGGATCGGGCCTGCCGGCCTCCTGGAGGCTAACCCAAACCCTATGTCAGCCCCCGAGGGGCCCCTCCCAAGGGGTCTGGTGCTGCAATGCCGGGGATTAGGGATCCCCGAGCCCCAGCACCGTACTCAACCTGCCGCCCCTCCGCAACCCGAGCCGCTAGGTACGCAGTTGGGCTTTCAGCGAGGTAGAACGGGAAGTGCGCTCTTAACCCCCAGTGACTTTCGAATGCCCCCACGCCAAAATGCTTGGGCCCGGGCTCCCGCTCGACAGCGCCCTCACCTCGGCCTGCCCCTCTGCTGGCTACACAGCCGGCGGATCAGGCCTGCCAGCTTCCTGGGGGCTAACCCTAAACCTAGGTCGGCCCCTGATGGGCCCCTCCCAAGGAGCCTGGAGCTGCAAGGCCTGGGATTGGGGACCCCCGAGCCCCAGCGCCGGACTCATACGGCCGCCCCACTGCAACCTGGGGTGCTAGGGGCGCCGCCGGTTATTCAGGGCAGGAGAACGGGCAGGGCCCTCCAAGCCCCCGCCGACTTTTGAAGGCCCCCCACACTAAAACGCTTGGGCCCACGCTCCCACTCCCCAGCGCCCCCACCTCGGCCCGCCCCTCCGCTCGCCGCACAGCCGGTGGATCAGGCCTGCCGGCCGCCTGGAGCTAACCATAACCCTAGCTTGGCTCCTGAGGGGCCCATCCCAAGGGGCCTGGCGCCACCATGCGGGGGATTGGGCACCCCCAAAGCAACCTGTCAGACGCACCCTGATGCCCCGCCACCACCCGGGCCGCTAGAGGCGCCGCCGGTCATCTGGGTTGGAGAATGGGCAGGGCCCTCCGAGCCTCCGGTGACATTTGAAGTCCTCCCACGCCAAAATGCTTTGGCCCACGCTTCCGCTCACCAGCGCCCTCACCTCGGCCAGCCCCTCCACAAGCCGCACAACCGCCGGATCGGGCCTGCCGGCCTCCTGGGGACTAACAGTAGGTTGGATGTCGAGGGGCCCCTCCCAGGGGTCTGGCGCCACCACGACAGGGATTGGGGACCCCCGAGCACCAGCGCCAGACTCACCCTGCCGCCCTGCCGCGACCCGGCCCACTAGGGGCGCCGTCCTCATTCAGAGTGGTAGAATGGGCAGGGCCCTCCAGTCCCCTGCGACCTTCAAAGGCAACCCGCACCAAAATGCTAGGTCCCACGCTCCCGCTCACCAGCGCCCTCACCTGGGTCCGCCACTCCGCTCTCCACACAGCTGGCGAATAGGGTCTGCTGGCCACCTAGGGGCTAACCCTAACTCTAGGTTGGCCCCCGAAGGGCCCCTCCTAAGGGGCCTGGCGGCCCAATGCTGGGGATTGGGGACCCCCAACCCCATCGTCAGTTACACCCTGCTGCCCCGCCCCACCCGGACCGCTAGGGATGCCACCGTTCATTCAGGGTGGGAGAACGGGCTGGGCCCTCCGAAAACTGCCGATCTTCGAAGGCGCCCCAAACGAAAACACTTGGGCTCAGGCTCATGTTCACCAGCACCCTCACCTCGGCCCAACTCGCCGCTCGACGCACAGGTGGTGTATCGGACCTGCCGGACTCCTGGGGGCTAACCCTAACCATAGGTCGGCACCCCTGGGGCCCTTCCCAAGGGGCCTGGCATCGCAACGCTGGGGATGGGGACACCGAGCCCAAGTGCCAGACTCACCCTGCTTCCCTTCAGCCACCCGAGCCGCTAGGGGCCCACCGTTCAATCAGAGCAAGAAAATGGTTAGGGCCCTCCGAGCACCCACTGACATTCAAAGGCCCCCCGTGCTTGGCTTGGGCTCATGCTAAGGCTCGCCAGCGCCCTCACCTCGGCCCAACCCTTCGCGTGTTGCACAGCCGCTGATCGGGACCACTGGCCTTCTGGGGGCTAACCGTAACCCTAGATTGACCACCGAGGGGCCCATCCCAAGGGGCCTGGCGCTCCAACGCTGGAGATTGGGGATCCTGAGCCTCAGCACCTGACTCACCCTGCCACCCAGCTGCCACCCGGGGGCTTGGGGTGCTGCCGTTCATTCAGGGCGGGAGAACAGGCAGGGCCCTCCGAGACACGGCGACCTTCAAAAGCCCCCCGCGCCAAAACACCCGAGCCCACGCTCCCGCTCACCAGCGCCCTCACCTCGGTCCGACACTCCAGTCTCCACACAGCTGGCGAATAGGGCCTGCCGGCCTCCTAGGGGCTAAACCTAACCCTAGGTTGGCCCCCGAGGGGCCCCTCCCAAGGGGCCTGGCGCTGCAACACCGGGGATTGGGGATACCCGAGCCGCAGCGCCTGACTCACCCTGCCGCCCCGCTGCCACCTGGGCAGCTAGGGGCACTGCCGGTCACTCAGGGAGGAGAATGGGCATGGCCCGCCGAGTCCCCGGAAACATTAAAAGGCCCCCGGAGCCAAAATGCTTGGGCCCAAGCTCCCTCTCGACAGAGACCTCACCTCGACCCACCACTCCATTCGCCGCACAGCTGGCGGATTGAGCCTGCTGGCGTCCTGGGGGCTGACCCTAACCTAGGTCAGCCCCCGAGGGGCCCCTCCCAAGGGGCCTGGCGCCGCAACACAGTGGATTGGGGACCCCTGAGACCCAGCGTCGGACTCACCTGCTGCCGCGCCACCACCCAGGCCGCTAGGGGAGCCACGGGTCATTCAGTGTGGGAGAAGGGGCAGGGTGCTCCGTTTCCCCTGCGACCTTCAAAGCACCCTTGCGCAAAAAGGTGGCTCCCATGCTCCTGCTCACCAGAGCCCTCCCCTTGGCCCGCCCCTCTGGTTGCTGCAGAGCTGGTGGATAAGGCCTGCCGGGCTCCTGGGGGCTAACCAAAACCCTAGGTCGGCCCCATGGGGGACATCCCAAGGGGCCTGGTTCTGTAACGCTGGGGTTTGGTGACTCAGAGCCCCAGATCCAGACTCACCCTGCCGCACTGTCGCCACCCGGGCCGCTAGGGACGCCGCAGGTCATTCAGGGCGAGAGAAGGGGCAGGGCCTTCCGAGCCCCCGGTGACTTTCAAGGGCTCCCTGGTCCAAAACGCTGGTGCCCACGCTCCCACTCCCCACGCCCTCACCTTGGCTTGCCCCTCAGCTCTCAGCCCAGCAGGCGGATTGGGCCTGCCGGCCTCCTGGATCTTAACCCTAATCCTAGGTCGGCCCCTCAGGGGCCCCTCCCAAGGGTCCTGCTGCTGCTACACTGGGGATCGGGAACCCCAAGCCCCAGAGCCAGAATCACCCTGCCTCAATGCCGCCACCCGGGCCGCTAGGGGTGCCGCCGGTCATTCAGGGTGGGAGAACGACAGGGCCCTGGAGAAACCAGCGACATTTGAAGCCTCCCACGCCAAAATGCAGGGGCCCACGATCCCGCTCGGCAGCGCCTTTACCTCTGCCCGCCCACCTCTCGCCGCCCAGCCAGAGGATTGGGCCTGCCAGCCTCCTGGGGGCTAACTCTAACCCTAGGTCAGCCCACGAGGAGCTCCTCCCAAGGGGCCTGCCCCCGCAACGCCGGGGATTGGGGATCCCCAAGCCACAGTGCAGGACTCACCCTGCTGCCCCACCGCCAACGGAGCCACTAGGGGCGCCGCTGGTTATTCAGGGCAGGAGAAAGGGCAGGGCCCTCCGAGCCATGGCAACATTGCAAGGCCCAGGGCGCCAAAACCCTGGGGCCCATGCTCCCGCTCGCCATCGCCCTCAACTCGGCCCACACCTCTGCCCTTCGCACAGCTGGCAGATCTGGCCTGCCGGCCTACTGGGCGCTAACCCTACACCCTAGGACGGCCCCTGAGGGTCCCTTCCTAAACGTGCCGCTAGGGGCACCACCATTCATTCAGTGTTGGAGAACTGGCAGGGCCCTCCGAACTCCCTCCAACCTTCGAAGGTGCCCGGAACCAAAACGCTTCGGCCCAGGCTCATGTTCACCAGCACCCTCACCTCGGCCCACCGCTCCAATCACCGCACATGTGGTGTATCGGGCCTGCCGGCCTCCTGGGGACTAATCCTAAGTGTAGGTCAGCCCCCGAGAGGCACTTCCCGAGTGGCGTGGCTCCGCAACGCCGAGGATGGGGACCACAAGCCCATGTGCCGGACTCACCCTGTTGCCCTTCAGCCACCCGAGCCGCTAGGGGCCCCGCTAGTCATTCAGAGCGGGAGAACGGGCAAGGCACTCCGAGGCCTCGGCGACTTTCGAAGGCCCTCCTGCACCAAAATGGTTGGGCCCATGCTGCCGCTCACCAGCGCCTTCACATTGGCCCACTCCTCCGATCGCCGCACAGCCGTTGCATCGGTCCTGCTGGCCTACTGGGGTCTAACCCTAAACCCTAACCCCTAACCTTAAACCCTAAACCTTAACCCCTAACCCTCACCCTAACCCTAACACTAACCCCTAACCCTTACCCTAACCCTGACCCTAACCTAAACCTAACCCTAAACCCTAATCCTTAAACCCTAAACCCTACATTAACACTAAACCCTAAATCCTAACCCCTAACCCTAAACCCGAAACCCTAAACACTAAACCCTTACCTTAACCACTAAGCCAAACCCCAAACCCTAACCCTAAACCCTAACCATACCCCGACCCCTATCATAACCCTAACCCTACCCCTAACCCTACCCCTTCAGCTAACCCTACCCCTAACCAGTAACCTAACCCTAACCCTTACCCTAACCCATACTCTAACCCTAACTTTAACCCATACCCTAACCCGAACCCTAACCTGTACCCTAACCCTAACACGTACTCTAACGCGTACCCAAACCTGTACCCTAACCCTAACCCTAAACTGTACCCTAACCCATAACTTAAACCGTACCCTAAACTTAACCTTAACCCTAACAAGTACCCTAACCCATACCCTAACCTTAACCCTGAACCCTGACCATAACCCATACCCTAACTCGTACCATACCCGTACCCTAACCGTACCCGTACCCTAAACCTAACCCATACCCTAACCGTAAACCTAAACCCTAAACCGTAACCCGTACCCTAACCCTAACCAGTACCCTTACCTTAACCTTAACCCATACCCTAACCTGTACCCTATCCCTAACCCGGACCCTAACCCATACCCTAACCCATACCTAACCCTAACCTGTACCCTAACCCGTACCCACACCCATACCCTAACCCTAAACCGTACCCTATCCCTATCCCTAACCCATTCCCTAACCCGTACCCTAACCCTAACCCTAAACCGTAACCTGGCCTGTACCATAACCCTAAACTGTACCCTAACCCTAACCCGTACCCTAACCCGTACCCTAAACCGTACCCTAATCCGAATGCCAACACTAACCATAACCGTACCCTAATGCGTACCCTAACCAGTACCCTAACCCTAATCCGTACCCTAAACCTAACCCCTACTCCAACCCTAACCCTAACCCTAAACCCAAACCCTAAACCCTAACCCGTACCCTGAACCCTAATCTGTACCCTAACCCATAACGTCTAACTTGTAACCCCTAAACCCAAACCTAACCCATACCCTCTCCTTACCCTAACCCTAAACCCTACCCTCTCCCATACCCTAACCATAATCCATACTCTAACCTTAACCCGTACCCTAATCCGTACCCTAACCCCGGGGATTGGGTACCCCTGGAACACACCACGGGACTCAGCCTGCCACCCCTCAGGAAACCATGCCCCTTGGGGCGCCACAGAGCATCCCGTTCAGGAGAACTGGTAGGGCCCCTCTGAGACCCCAGCGATCCTCGGCGGCCCCCTACACCCCAACCCTGAGGCCCACGCTCATCCCGCCCCACGCCTTCCCTTCAGCTTGCCACCAAGCGCGTCGCAGAGCCGGCAGATCAGGCCTGCCGGGTTCCTGGGGCCTAGACCTGACCCTAGTTTGGCTGGGTAGGGCCCCTCCCCTGGGTCCCGGTGCCACAGCCGCAGGTACTGGGGACACCTGAGCCCCACTGCAGGATAAAGCCTGCCAGCCCACAGGAAACCGTGCTCCTTGGGAGGCTGTAGAGCATTCAGGGCGGGAGAACCAGGAGGGCCCCCAGAGTCCCCTGCGAACTTCAGCGATCCCTAAACCCAAGCTTGAAGCCCATGCTCACCCCACCCCACACCCTCACCTCAGCCCGCGGCAGTGCTCGCCACATAGCGGGCAGATCTGGCCTGCGGGGTTCCTGGGCCCCAACCCTAACCCTAGTTCATCTGTGGAGGGGCCCCTCCCCAGGAGCCTGGAGCCAGAGCCACGGGGATTTGGGACACCTGAGCCCCACAGCAGGACTCAGTCTGCCACCCCGCAGGAAACCGTGCGCCTTGGGAGGCCATAGAGCGTTCAGGGTGGGAGAACCAGGAGGGCCCTCCTGAGCCACCAGCGAACGTCGGTGGCCTCCCGCAACCCAACCCTGAAGCCCACGCTCACCCTCCCTGCACCCTCACCTCAGCCCATGTAGCTCGCCATACAGCCAGCAGATCGGGCCTGCGGGGCTCCTGGGGCCTAACCCTAGCCCTAGGTCGGCCGCGGGTGTGGGGGACTCCCAGGAGCCTTACACCACAGCCCCAGGGAATTGGGGTACCTGTACCACACCGCAGGACTCAGCTTGCCACCGGAAAGGAAACTGTGCCCCTTGGGGCTCTACGGAGCCTACAGGGCATGAGAACATGGGGAGGCCCCCAGGGCCTGTCCCCACTTTTGGCAGCCCCCCGTGCCCCAACCCTGAGGCCTATGTTCACCATCCCCCATGGCCTCCTCTCAGCCCTCCACAGAGCTCGCTGCACAGCCTGCAGATTGTCCTTGCCGGGCTCCTGGACCCTAAACCTTACACTAGGTTAGCCACAGAGGGGCCCCTCCCCAGGGTCCTGGCACCCTACTCCGGGGGATTGGGGACACACAAGCCCCACTGTAGGACTCAGCCTGCAGCCCACAGGAAACTGTACCATTTTGGGGCACAACAGAGCATTCAGTGCAAGAGAATTGGGGCACCCCCTGAGGTGAACCCCGACATTTGTGGGCCATTCCGGATGAAACCCCAAGGCTCACACTCACCCACGCTTGTGCCCTCATCTCAGTCGGCCTGGGAGTTCTCTGAGCACTGGGCAGTTTGGACCTGCTGTCTCTTGAGGCCTAACCTAACCCTGGGTCTTCTGCTGAGGGTCCCTCCCCGTTTGCCTGCCTCCAAGGCACCAGGCATTGGGCTCACCTCTGCACGACTAGAGGACTCAGCCTGCCCCACAGCAGGAAACTGTCATTTGGGGCTGCAGCAAGGATTCATAGGAAAATCGGAGGGCCCCCCTCAGCCCATCCCAGGCAACCCCCACTTTCAGAGATCTCCCCGGATCCAATTAGTAGCTTCAAACTGACCTTTAAACTTGCTCTCCAAGGAGATCTTTTGAAATTCTCCACACTTCCAACCGATGGCACCATCCAGCTTCAGTGCCTTACCCAGCTTTAGGTCTTGAGATGGATTAAAATGGGAAGTCACTTCACTGATGACGACGTACTGGTGACCAAAAGATACATGCATAAATGCTTCATATCACTTGGCTTCAGGGAAATGCAAATCTAAACCCCTATAGATGCCATATCACACGAGGCCGAATATCTAAAAATAAGAAGACATGAAACTATACATGTTGGAGAGGATGTGGAGAAATGGGAACACTCTTACACCCCTGTACAAATGCAGTCCAGTACAGCCACTCTTGAAAATGGTACAGAGTTTCTTCAAGAAGTTATAATAAAGCTACCCTATGTCCCAGCAATTGCACTACTGGGTATTTACCCCAAAGATACAGAGGTAGTGAAGATGGGACACATGCACCACAGTGTTCATAGCAGCAATATCCATAATAGACAAGCTGCAGAAGGAGTGCAGATGACCATGGATAGATGAATGGATAAAGAAGATGTGGATCATATCTATAGTGGAATATTACTCAGCCATCAGAAAGGATGAATACTTACCATCACACCTACCTGGGTGGAGCTGGAGGGTATTATGATGAGTGGAATAAGTCAATGAAAGAAAGACAATGATCATATGCTTTCACTCCTATGTGGAATATCAGAAACAAGGAAGGTGACCATAGGGGAAGGAAGGGAAAATAGAATGGGAAGTCATCAGAGAGGGAGAAAACCCATGATGGACTCTTAACTATCACAAGAAACTGATGATTGCTGGAGGAGAAGTTTGGGGGGGGAACTGGGTGAGTAGCATTAAGGAGGTCACACGATACAATGAGCACTGGGTGTTACACACAACTGAAAATTGATTGAAGACTACATCTGAAACTAATGATGTACTGTAAGTTGGCTAATTGAATTTAAATTAAAGAACAAAAGACCTTGAATAAACAATCCTAAACATTTGTATGGAACCACTAAAGATTCCGAACAGCCAGTGCAATGTGGAAAAGAAAAACAAAGCTGGAGGACTCACAATTTCAGATTTCAGGTTATACTACAAAGCTGCAGTCATCCTAACAAGAGAGTATGGCACAAAAATAGACACAGCGACCAAAGGAACAGGATAGAAGTTCAGACAGAAACCCACAATTATGTGGTCCATGAATCTTCCACAAAGCAAGCAACGATATCAAAAGGGAAAAGGACAGTCTCTACAACAAATTTTGTTGGGAAAACTAGACAGCTACGCACAAAAGAATGAAATTAGACTGCTTTCTTACACAATACAGACAAACACAAAACAGTTTCAAGACCTCAATATAAGACCTGAATCCATTAAAATCCTACAGGAGGGAAGACAGTAACTTCTTGACATGGACCATATTAACGTTTTTCTAGACTGTGTCCTGAGGCAAAGGAAATGAAAGCAAAAATAAACTATTGGGAATACAGCAAAATAAAGTTTCCACATGGCAGAAGAACAATGAAAACGTAAAAATAGTAAGACAACTTACTCAAAGGGAGATGATATTTGCAAAGATCATATGCAATAAAGGGATAGTGTCCAAAACATATAGAACTGATACTACTCGACCCCCAAAAAACAAATAATCCAGTTAAAAAATAGGCAGAAGACATGGACAGACATTTCTCCAAAGAAGAAATACAAATGGCCAACAGTCCCGTGAAAAGATGTTCACCATCACCCATCATCAGGAAAATGTGAATCCAAAGGACAATGAGGTAATACCTCAAACATGTCAGAATGGCTAACATCAAAAGCACAACAAAGAACAGGTGTTGAGAGGATGTGGATAAAGGGGAATCCTCGTGAACTGTGGGTGGGAATGCAAATTGTGGTGGCCACCGTGGAAAACAGTATGAAGGTTATTGAAAAAATTAAATATAAAACTACCCTACGATCCAACAATCACACTACTCGTATTTACCCAAAGAATAGGAAAACAGTAACGTAAAAGGATTCGTGCACCCCTATGTTCCTTGCACCATTATTTAGAATATCACAATATGGAAGCAACCCAAGTGTCTGTAGAAAAATTGACAAATGAGATGATAGATCTGTATTCACACACACGCACGTGCACACACACACACACACACACATACACACACACAATGGAGTATTACTCGGCTTGAAAAAGAATGAAACCTTCCATTTGCAGCCACATGAATGGAGCTAGAGAGTATTATCCTAACTAAAATCAGGCATTCAGAGAAAGACAAATCCCATAAGATGTCACTCTAATAGGGAATTTAAGCAACAAACAAAAATAAATAACTAAAAGAGAAAAAGGAGACACACCAAAATACAAACTCTTAACAATAGAGAACAAACGGATGGTTACAAGAGGAGGTGGATAGAGGGTTGAGTGGAATAGGTGAAGGGGATTAAGAGGACACTTTTCTTGATGACCACTGAGTAATTTATAGAATTACTGAATCACTCTATTGTACACCTGAAACGAATGTAACACTGTATGTTAGCTCTACTGGAATTAAAATAAATTTCTAAAAAAGATTTTTTCTTTCAGGAACCTCTTTGAAAAAGCTTTTCCTGTGCACTGTGCATAAGCCGTACTTCGGAGGATTCGCTCTACAATAATTATTCACTCCATGAATCAAATTCAGATTTCACTGAGTTCTTACCGTGGATCCCAGCCCACGGGAGCCATGGTCCTTTTCAGTCCAGGCTCAGCACCAATGCATTCAAGATTGGAAGTAGAGACACATGTCACTTCACAGTCCAGAAAGCTATTATTGTTTTTGTTTCAGTGTGAGAGACTCACAGACTTTGGGACAGGTTTCAGAGCAGGTTTATTATGGATCCTGGATCTCTACTTCAGTGTTCATTGCCTAGATCCATTTGGCTAATAGGTTCCCTGTGGATGGGCTTGCTTCCAAGCACATACATGGAAGATGCAAAGGTGGGTGGGCTTGGTGCGGGACAGGAAGAAGACCAAAAGCAGACAAGGGTCCGACCCCTCCCCTGATCCAGGAATTGCTACGGGAGAGGGTACGTGTGGTAGAATCCATGCGAAACTCCAAGGTCACCAGCTGAACACAGGAGGCACAGGTCAAGGGATCTGGAGATGCAGAGGTTGAAGGCTGCTCTGAGCTACCTCTGGGAGGAAGGGAGGGAAGAAATGAGAAGGAGACACTGCCTGCCTCTGGCCCATGCCAGCTACCCACCACTCTGACACGCATCAGTCTATGAGCTGACACAGCCTGGGCTCAGGAAGGGCTGGCTCGTGTCCCTCAATCCTCAGTGGGACAGCTGGCCCCAGGGCTCAGAGACATGCTGAGGGAGATGAGAGGGAAAGCTGCCCCACCCAGGTCATCCCCTCCTTGAGCAGACAGCCCTTCAGAACTTCTAAAAAAAACCCACTGACGGGGTTGAAAGACATGCCATGGATGAACTAAGGCATAGAGATATGTAAAATGACATTCATTTTTAAGTTCAGGGCTGTCATCTCAGGAAGTGGGGAGAGCTTCCCTGAAGAAGACTGAGGGGCGGGCAGGCCATGCTGAAAAGGGAGACATGGCTCTCCTGATTGGGGACCTGTAGCCCCCTTCCAGTGCAGGGCATCACCCTCACATTACACGAGATCCATGGAAGTGTTCCATCAGGGCCAGATATTTGTCTCAAGACGGGTACCCTGGCATTGGACTGCACAGGGCACCAGGGACGAGGGCCAGATGGAGGACGGACAATACCCCGGAGGCCATGGGGCAAGAGCAGAGGCACATGACCTTGAAGATGATGATGAAATGCAGGAGGTGGCAGCATGGAGCCGGCCTGAAAGTGCCATGGGAGCAGTGCCCACAGCTACACTGACTGGGTGCCTTCTGTGCCCAGTGTGGCTGACTTCAGTGGGCTCCAGACTAGTCCTGACCACAACTCTAGGAAGTGTGCACCACCCCCGGCCTCCTCTCCCCTTGCAGCTGCTAGGAATCACGGTCATAGACCCTGGTCAGCTTTCGTGGAAACCAAGCAGTGGCTCCCACGCACGCTGCACCTCTGGTGGTGGTCCAGTGTGACCCTCGTGCCTGGCCAGACACTGATGTCTACCTGTCTCCACACAAATCCACAGACAGGAGGGTGTCCCTGAATTCCACAGCACCTGATGAGACAGATCCACAGAACCCAACACCCAGTGGGTCACTAGGGACCTCACCTATGGTCATGGAGCTCACCATACCCTATTTCTGTCGCTTCCCACAGAAAGCCTGGTTCTGATCCCCCACAATACCAAACATCCTGGTTGCTGACCTGGGGTCATGCCATGAACCCACATGGCACCTTTCTTTAAGTGAAGACTATGCCTACACCTCCTAGAAAATATTTCTAATGAAGTACCAGTCCATCAGGACTACAGTGTGAACGGTAGCACACAGCCTGCATGGTAGTAGTCAGTAATTCTAACGAGGGTTAACCCCACCCCCCGTCTCACAAAACCTTCCTCCATCCCCACTGAACTCATGGTCTGCCCTCAGAAAACCCTCCAGGAAACAAACCTTTCATCTGAATGCTCTTTTCACCTTCTGCTTCAAATCTTGTCCAACCACAATGATATGAAACTAGAAATCAGTCTCAAGAAAAAAATGGGACAGTCAAAAATAGGTGGAGATTGGGGGGCCTGGGTGGCTCAGTTGTTAAGGATCTGCTTTCAGCTCAGGTCGTGATTCCAGGATCCTGGGATCTAGCCCCGAATCAGGCTCCTTACTCAGTGGGAAGCCCACTTCTCCCTCTCCCACCACCCTGCTTGCGTTCCCTCTCTCACTGTCTCACTCTCTGTCAGATACTTAAATAATCTTAAATAAATGTGTGGAGATTTAACAACATGCTACTGAACAACCAACAGTCAAAGAAGAAATCAAAAAAATTTTAGAAGTACCTTGACACTGATGAAAAAGACAACTTACAAAAACTTATGGGATGCAGCAAAAGTAGCTTTATGGGGGACATTCATAGAAATTCAAGTCTTCATCAATCCATGAGAATGCTCTCCAATAAACAACCTGATTTATGTGGTAAAGAATTAGAAAAAAAAAGAACAAACAAAGCCACAAATTAGTAGAAATAAGGAAATAACAAAAAGGAATGCATTAATAAATCCAATGGAGACTAAAAGGACAAAAAAAAATGAAAATGAGAGCTGCCTTTTTTGGAAAGATAAACAAAACTGACAAACTTAGCTAGACTCACCAAGAAAGACAGAGGACTCCAATAAAATTAAGAAAGAAAGATAATGGATTCCTGTCTCATATCAAAATCAAAAGAACTCTTCAACCTTGGACACAACAACTTCTTGCAAGCCATGTCTCTAAAGGCAAAGGAAATAAAAGCAAAAATGAACTATTGGCACTTCATCAGGATAAAAAGCTTCTGCTCGGCAAAGCAAATGATCAAAAAAACAAAAAGGCATCCTATGGAATCGAAGAAGATATCTGCAAATAATATTACAGATAAAGGGCTGGTATCCAAGATCTATAAAGAACGCCTCAAACTCGACACCCAAAAAATGGGCAGAAGACACAAAGAGATACTTCTCCAGAGAAGACATACAAATGGCCAACAGACACATGAAAAAATGCTCCACATCACTTGCCATCAGGCAAATACAAATCAAAACGACAATGAGATACCACCATACACCAGTTAGAATGGTTAAAATTAACAAGGCAGGCGGCACCTGGGTGGCACAGTGGTTAAGCGTCTGTCTTCGGCTAAGGGCGTGATCCTGGCATTATGGGATCGAGCCCCACATCAGGCTCCTCCGTTATGAGCCTGCTTCTTCCTCTCCCACTCCCCCTGCTTGTGTTCCCTCTCTCGCTGTCTATCTCTATCTCTGTGGAATAAATCAATAAAATCTTGAAAAAAAATTAACAAGACTTGAAATAAAAAAAAGTCAGAGAGGATGTGGAGAAAGCGTAACCATCTTACACTACTCGTGAGGATTCAAGCCTGTATAGCCACTTTTGAAAACAATATGGAGGTTCCTCACGACGTTAAACACAGAGCTATCCTATGACCCACCAATTGCACTACTGGGTATCTACCGCATAGACACAGAGTAATGAAAAGAAGGGGCACCTGTATCCCAATGTTCATAACAGCAATGTACATAATAGCCAAACTGATGAAGGAGCCAAGGTGTCCTTCAGCAGATGAATGGACAAAGAAGATGTGGTTCATCTACACAATGGAATATTACTCAGTCATCAGAAAGGATGAATACCCCCCATTTGCACCAACGTGGATGGACCAGGAGGGGATTATGCTAAGTGAAATTAAGTCAAGCAGAGAAAGACAATTATCATATGGTTTCACTCCTATGTGGAACGGAAGGAATAGCATGGAGGACATTAGAAGAAGGAAGGGAAAAGTGAAGGGGGGAATGAGAGGGGGAGATGAATCATGAGAGACTACTGAAACTGGGAAACAAACTGAAGGCTGCAGAAAGGGAGGGGAAGGGGAAGGGGTTATCCTGGTGATGTGTATTAAGGAGGGTACATATTGGGGCACCTGGGTGGCACAGCGGTAAAGCGTCTGCCTTCGGCTCAGGGTTATGGGATCGAGCCCCACATTAGGCTCATCCGCTGTGAGCCTGCTTCTTCCTCTCCCACTCCCCCTGCTTGTGTTCCGTCTCTCGCTGGCTGTCTCTATCTCTGTCGAATAAATAAATAAATTCTTTTTTTTTTAAAAAAGGAGGGCACGTGTCATAATGAGCACTAGGTGTTATATGCAAACAATGAATCATGGAACACTACATCAAAAACAAATGAAGTACTCTAGGGTGACTAACATCATTTTAAAAATGAGAAAGATATGAAATCCATACAGGAAAACTGTCACTATTTGCAAATGACATGAAATCCCGAAAGATTCCACACAAAAAAACTGTTAGAATAAACAAATTCAAGAAAGCTGCAGGATATAAAGTCGATATACAGGGACCTGTTGTCTTTATTTTTTTCAGATTTTATTTATTTATTTATTTATTTATTTGACAGGAAGAGAAAAAGCAGGAGCAGGGGGAGTGTCAGAAAGAGGGAGAAGCAGACCCTCGCTAAGCAGGGAGCCCAACATGGGGCTCGATCCCAGAACTCTGGGATCGTGACCTGAGCTAAAGGCAGACGCTTCACCTATGGAGCCACACAGATGACCCAACTTGTTGCATTTCTGTATACTGATGACATACTTTCGCAAAGAGAAATAAAAAAGCAATGCCATTTACAATTGCATGAAAAAAAAATCTAGGAATAAAAGTAACCAAGAATGAGAAAGACATAGTACACTCAACACATGGCAGAAAAGAAATGAAAAACACGTGTGTCGAGGGGGGCAGAATGTATGGGTCAAAGATTTGGAAGGCAACACAAACAAATGGAAGCTTACGCCATGCTCCTTAACTGGAAAAGTTAATTATGTGAACATGTCCATCGTACCCAAAGCAATCGACAGATGTGATGAAATCCTTATCTGAATTCCAGTGGCATTATTCGAGGAAATAGAAAACAGTCCTCAAACTTGTATGGAATCACAAAAGACCCCAAATACCCAAAGCAACCTGGAGAAAGAAAGGTGCAGTCAACACACTCCTGGATTTCAAGCTAGATTACAAAGCTGTTGTCATCAAAACAGGATGGTACTGGCAGAAACACAGACACCAGGTCAGTGGAACAGAACAGAAAGCTCAGAAACTTACCCACACGTAAATGATCCTAACTTACGACACAGCAGCAGAAGATATGCCATGAGGGAAGGACTTTGTCTTCAGTGAGCGGTAAGAGGCAAACTGGACACTAAATGCAGAAGAATATAACTGGGTCACTTTCTTACACCACACACAAAATTTTTAATGGATGAATGATTTGAACATAAGACCTGAATCCATAAACCTCCAAGAAGACACAGGTACTAAGTCTCTTGACATTGGTTTTGGCAAAGAGTCTTCAGATCGGACACCAAATGCAAAGGCAACAAAAGCAAAAATAAACAAGTGGAACAACATCAAACTGAAATCTTCCACACGGCAAAAGAAACCATCAAAAACTTAAAAGGCCACTGACCCAATAAGAAAAAAATATCTGTGAATCATATGTGTGAGAAGAGGCTAATATCCAAAATACACACAACACACATACAAATCAAAACAAAAAAAAAGTATAAAAAATGTAGGGAATATGTGAATAGATACCTTCCAAAGATGGCACACAGGTGCCAACAGACAGAAGGAGTTGTTCGACATCACTAATCATCGTCAGGGAAACATCAGTCAAACCCACAATCGGCTATCCGCTCACAACTGTTGGAACAGCAATTGTCCCAGAGACAGACACCAAGTGGGGTCAAGGGTGTGCAGACGAGGAGACACTGTGCACTGTTGGTGGGAATGGAAATTGGTGCAGCCACTGTGACAAACGGTATGGAGGTTCCTGAAAAAATAAAAGCAACTACGACATGACCCAGTAATGGCTCTACTGAGTATTGATTCGGAGAACACAAAAATACTGCCTCAAAAAGACAGATGCACTCCCACATTCACTAAAGCATTATTCACAAGAACCAGACATGGAAACACAGACCTTGGGGGCCTTATGCCAAGTAACTCATACACAGAAAGACCAATACCAGATGCTCTCATGTACATTCCACGTGGAATAAACAAATACTGAACACATAGATACTGAGAGCAGATTGGTAGGTGCCAGATTCGGGGATGGGGTGGTAGAAACGGGTGAAGGCGGTCAAAGTCTCAATGTTTGAGTGAGAAAATCCGACAGTCATGAAATGTTCTGTCCAGCATGGAGACTAAAACTAACCCCACAGCATGGGGTATAGGTTTCCCTGCTCTTTGAAAGTACAGAGCTTCTGAGAAACCTTGCACAGCAGAAATGGTGTCAAGAAGGAATGGCCATTAATTTACACGGAACAATTAGACAGTGTGCTCAGACTCCAAAATTCCTTCTCTTTGGCTTTTCTTAGGCCTCAGCACACAAGTTTCCAATGGAGGCCCAGCATAAATGAAGATAAAGCACAGCAGAGGCTCACAAACACAATTCAAAGTGCTGGTGGCTGGATGCGGAGAGCAGTTCCCAGCGGAAGGAGCTGGTTGGGGAGCACACTGCCTTTGTCGTGCTTCTCCCCAAAACAGATGCTGAATGCGATTCTCACTGTTCACCTTTTTTCATAAGAGGGAAATCCTCTTCAGGTCTCTTCCTCTTACTGAAGCTGGGTAATAACATAGTTCTTTCAAGAAATCCCAGTGTCTTACTGTGAACGTTTAAAAACGGGGGATACTTGTACTTGAGCATTGCTGAGGGACGAGATGTGAAAGGTTCTCCCAGACACAAACCTCAGCAGACCCACCGGGAAAGGCACCTTCCTCAGCATGCGGAACACGGACTACCTCCTACCTCCCGAGAAACCCTCTCCTTCCCCTCGATCACGACAACCCACAAAAGCTGGGAGTTACCCTAATTCCTCCGTTCTCCTGCTCCTAATAGCTAACCCATCAGCAAATCCTGTGAGCTGTATCTTCAAAATGGACCCAGAATAGGTCTAACCACTCCATCCAAGGCCACCTGTCTGGTCCACAGTGCCTGAGTTCCTGGAAAAGCTTCGTCATTGACCTGCCTTGCCATCTTCAACCCTCTGTCATCTGTTCTCAACATTGTAGCCAGGATGGCCCAGTGAAACAGGGTCTCATGGGGATATAGCCCTGGAATGGCTTTCTGTCACCCTCTGTCACCTCTCTGAGCTCATGTCCTAAGCTGTCTCCTGTGGCCACAGGGCCTTCTTGCTGCTCCTGGACATACCTGGAATTCTCCTGCCCCAGAGCCTTTGCACATGCTTTCCCTTCTGTTTCGAATGCTCTTGATGTGTTCTCACTCACCTTCGGAGAAGTCTGAATTGGAGCGTCAGGGACAGAAGATGAGACTGTGTGTGTTGGGTGAGGCTGGTGGCCCAGAAGAAGGTTCTCTGCCAGCTCTCCGCCTGTGCCTCCCTTGTCCTCAGCCAGGAACTTGCACACAGCCCTCACCTGTCACAACTCTCACCCAGGAGACCCATAGCCACACCTGGAGCCCACCCTGCCCACATCCTGCTGCAGAATGCATTCAGCTCTCCTCTGGGCCCCCTGTCAGCTTTACCCAGACCTGGAACTCCCCCATCTCCTGCAAAGCTCCCGGATTCCCACTCTGCTTCCAAAATCACACTGGCGCAAGACTTTCATGAGAAAGCTATAACGCTAACTAATGAAAGGTTCACACCTACTTTCCCCTTCTGTTGCCTTTCTCTCCACCTTCTTTCCTACCTGTGCAAACTGTAACATATCAGTGGAACATGAACATGCTCTGAGACCTGAATCTTTCATTGCAGCTTTTTGAGGAATCCTTATGTGATAAGAAACTAGTGTATCCTACAACAGGGTGTTCTACAACTCTCATCTATAGAAGAGTACAGCCCAAATCACTACAACTTTACCTCACTCTTCATGAAGCAGAACACTTTTTCCTTTCTTCTTTTACTTAAATTCCAGTTAGTTCACATGCTATGGAATATTCGCTTCAGGGGTAAGATTTAGTGATTCCTCACCTGCATACAGTACCCTGTGCTCATCACAAGATTCCTCCTTAATACCCCTCACCCATTTATCTCTTACCCCCACGCCCATGTCCTGCAGCAACACTCAGTTTGTTCTCCAAGGTTGAGTCTATTTCCTTGTTTGCCTCTCTCATCACCCCTCAACTCTGTTCATCTGTTTTTTTTCTGAAATTCCACAAGCGTGAGAGCATAGGATATTTGTCTTTCCTCACTGATTTTGCTTAGCTTAATACACTCTAGATCCATCCACATCCTTGCAAATGGTAAGATTTCATTCTTTTTGAAGCCGGGTCATATTCCATTATATATATGTATCCCACATCTGCTTTATCCATTCATCAGTGCATGGACTTTGGGATTCTCTCCATAGTTTGGCTACTGTGGACATTGCTGCTATAAACATTATGGTGCATGGACTCCCTTCGAATCTGCATTTTTTTATCCTTTGGGTAAATATGTAGGACAGCAATTGCTGGATCATGTGGTTGTTCAATGTTTAACTTTTTGAGGAACCCCCACACTGGTTCCCAGACTGGCTGCACCACTTTGCATTCCCACCAACAGGATGGGAGGGTTCCCCTTTAAGCAGAACATTATCTGCCGGCAATTTCATAAGAGGCAACAAAACCTCTGGGAGATGCACCCAGGGTCAGGCAAGCAGTTGCAGAATTCACCCCAAGGCTCCTGACGCCAAGCCCCTTGAAACCACCAGCATGCCACTATCCAAAAGAATTCCCAGACTCTCCTTCTGACTCCACCACCAAAGAAACTACAGAGGGAATATGGCACCTCAAAATATCGAGATAATACATTTAGTAAAACTAGAAAGTCAAGCTCAACTTTTAAACAGGAACAGGCCGGTTTGGATAATTTTGAATTTCCCCTCCACCCTAATTTTAACTCTTCTGATGAATAAACTAATCAATGATGAAACATCACCTTTGTCAAATGACATCATCCAAGTCTGTATCAGATGAAAAAAGCCACCTAACTCTAGATACTGGCCACTAAACCATATCTTAGGCCCAATTGATTAAACACTGTTAGATGAAGGAACAAATTAGATGTTACAAACAGGCACAGAGTGAATCTCACCTTCCCTTTCTAATAAAAGAGGGTTCCTAGGAAACAGATGGTCAAAATACATTTGTCAGCAATAAATGGACAGAAATTGTGATCCCCTGCAAAGTTCTACCTCCAGGGAAACTAAGTAATTCTTGAACCAAACCCAGAATGCTGACAGCTACTTCAATTTTACTTTGTGGCTCAACTAGAGAAAAGAGAAAAGCCCAGGAGGTTTTGCGATAATGAGAGGTTTTACCTCCAGCCCTGACATAGATAGGACATTTTGCCAAACATACCTGTGCTTTCTCTGAACACTGGCGTCCTGTGACAAGCTGCCTCGCTGACTCCGATGCTAACGTTCAAAACCTCGGGTGTCTTGGAGCCAGAGCAGAGAAGTGCTGTCAGCTGGGGAGAAGAAGGCACCTCTGACCTATAGCCTGCACACCTGCTTCGGTTTCTGGGTGCAGGGGCAACACATACTTGTTGTATATCAGTAATTATCTTCATTCTCAATAGACCAATGACCTTGCCTTTTCTGGAAAGCAGACTTACTCTTCTAAAGAAACCCTCAATTCGTCTATTCCCAATGCAACTAGAGTGGGGTCTGGTTTACGCCCACCTCCAGGCCCCCACCTGGAGGATTTTCCTGCATGATTCTAACAGCCAATTACCACTAACCTGGGGGCACACGGGGCATAATGCTGAAGTTGGGGGACGGCTCTGGGGCTTGCTACGGCCACACCTGTGCCTGGGGGACCAGGGCACACCCTGCTGAACTTGGGGTACTTCTCAAGATGCATCACCTGCACTGTGTCAGAGAACCGTGGGACACATCACTGAAGGTGGGGACTCTGTGAGGTCCTTACCCGCACTCTTCCCGGGGAACAGAGGAAACCCTGAAATTCTGCAACCAATCCCACAAAAGCTCAGGTGAGTGGGCGCCCTGGAGTTCACAGGAATGGGGAATAAGGCCAGTTGAGAACATGGGGCAGAAGAGACTTTAAAAGGAAAAAGAAAACTCACCTGAGTTCCCACAATGAACCCTCTCCAGGTGCCCTTCCAGAACCCTGCCTCCCACCTGGGGCGCACCCTACCCCCAGAACCCCCACCCACGGTGCACGCTGCTCTCTAACCTGCCGGGACCTCCGCAGGGCAACTCTCTCTCTCCCAGTTCCCCTTCTTCTGTCCCAGGTTTGCACCCCACTGCAACTCTGGAACAGCCCACAGAGACGTAGCTCCACTCCCAAGAGGTGATTTGTCAGGGAGGGTGGTGCCCCAGCCCCTGGGAAGCCAGGCAAGCCACCCTCAAGCCCCTGGAACCCTGAAAGTGCAGGGGGTCCAAGAGGTGCCTCCTCTACCCAACACCCAGCATAGGCATAGGTGGGGTCCTGGGCTGGGCTCCCCACACACACCTGGCCCATTCCAGGGACCCCTCTAGCTGCAGACCACCCTCAGAGTCCTGCCCCTTCCCTTTCTGCACCAGACCTCCCTGCTGGGGTGTGCCTGGTTCTGGGCAAGATCAGTGGCTCTCAGACCCTCCAAGGCTTGGGCTTTAGGAAATGCAATGATTTCATGCATGTTCAGTATGTACATGTCAGTATGACTTTAATCTTATGGGAGCCAAAGAGGTTCTTTATTTTTTCTTATCTTCATGTTGGCAGTTTTGGTTATTGTTTTCTTCTTGAAGCAGATGTACAACATGTGCTTGGGGCAGAAATAGGGCCCATGCTTTGAGGTTTTGCCCAATCATTTTGAACCGGGTAAAATGTTAAAGGATAGCTTCCCTGGGATCCCAGGATCAGGGCCCACAGATGATATAAGATAAAAATTACTTTCATCATTATAATTACTCCTAAATGGAGGAATTTGAGACAAAAGCACCTTCACAAGAGTACCAAGAAATCAAATTGATGCCCACAGAAAGCTACCTGCTCCATGGTCAGCACATGTAACAGAAGTGTTCACAGTCTCTGGACCCCTGCCCTTCTCCTGACCAAATCTCTGAAGCACACAGACCACTTAAAATCAGTATTGTAGAACTGCTAGAACTCCTTAGAGATGTCTGGCACCATTCCCTTGGACTGCAGAATAAAACACAGTAGCTCGTTGTCACAAACTAATTTCAACATGAAGTGACCCCTGGATGCACTAAGTTCTTTCTCTGCAAATGTTGACTAATGTAAGTCACAGTCATACCATATAAACACTACGATGGCTGGGGAGTCATCGTAGGTAAGGGAATATTTTAGCCATGTTTATAAGCATTGGCTCACTTTGTAGAAGAGGCTGAGCTGAGTGTTTTTAAATACTATTTCAGACCTGTTTTACAGCACCCTCTGAACATACCAGAGCCTGAATGGACAAAAAAAGATAGATGGTTTCAGTAACTTTAATACCAGAAAAATATTATACTGTCTCTATTCCTAAGGATCTTTGAGTATCTTACCCAGAGGTCCTCCACTAAGATAATGATCTTAATGATCACCATGGGCAGAGGTGAAAAGGCCCGCTGAATTCGTTCCATTTGTCCACATGACAAGAAAATCCTGATACTTGATAGGTTTCCAGATCGAGAAGACCAGAGATAAGAGGGAAATAGTACCCTGTATGGAACAACAAGGGATTTGGAGTCAATTTGGGGATCCCACTTAGGTTTCTGACACTAAAATCCTCTGTGACTCATATCATCTGAGTCCCTTTCTAACCGTCTGAAAATGTGCCTAAAAATATCTACACCCTAGTTGAGAAGTTTAATAGGCAGAATGCTACAAAGAGCCAGTATGATGTCTCTCAGGAACAGGTGCTAAGGAACACATAATTGCTATTGGGTCTATTTCTTTTCTAGAAGAAAGAACACATGTTGAATCCATATTTCTAATAGATGACTCACCAGATGATTTTCAAACCTGAAGGAAGGCCAAGAAGTCGCTCTTGTGTCATGTTTCACTCAGAAATCATGTTGTTGGACTGGTGAGGACAATACGATAGCAACGTCATCACTAAGAGTGGGGAGCTTCTAATTTCCATACGGCCATGTTCACCCCCTTAGCTCAGGGCCACCAGAAAGGACAGCTGAGGGGGACCACAGGCCAAGGCTGCCAGGTGTGGCTGGGGCAGGCAGAATTCTGACTTAAGGCTCAACTCCTGTCTAGGTTATTATAATGCTCTTCACAAAGAAAGTGCCATTGTGTGTGAGCCCTCATGTAGAAAAGGTTCAGAATTTCCATTGAGATTCCCTCTCTCACCTTTAGGATATGTAGCAAAGTTCCATTTAATTGTAAACACTGAAGGACTTCCTGGTTTTCTTTTCGCTATGACTGTGGCTCAATTCGCCTGTGGTCTAAGAATAGAATCTAGTTAATTTCATGGTTTAACATTTGTAGCATTGATTCGTGGCCCCATCTATCATTTATTTGGGTAAAGAGTCTATGACCACTTGCAAATAATGTATTCTGCACTTATTATGGAATGTTCCCTATATGTCAATTAGGTCACATTTTTACCAATGTTTTGTCTGCTTTTTCTGTCAGATATTGAGAAAGGTATACTAAAATCTTCAAACAATGTTGCTCTATTCAACATGGCATCGGAGAATCTACCACTGTTAGAAGGCAAGGGAAACAAAAAGTATAAGAATTGAGGGGATAATTGTAACTATTCACAGATAATATGATTGTGTACATAGAAAATACAAACCAGTCTATAAATACCCTATTAGAATTAAAAATGCAATTTATAAATTTGAGATGGATTGTAGCTTCCCATTGGACAGTTTCTGAAAGAAAATGCAGAACCTGTCAATCTTGGGGTAGGACATATGGTGCACTAACCATTTAAAAGAATTCAGTGGGACTTCATAAAAATGTGACATTTCTCCTTATCTTATGACCATAAGAAAATGAAAAAGTGAACCACAGTCTGGGAAGTAAAGATTTGCAATACACACACTGACAAAGACTTGTCAATAAAG
The DNA here is from genome assembly GCF_024610735.1 of Ursus americanus. Taxonomy (NCBI): domain Eukaryota; kingdom Metazoa; phylum Chordata; class Mammalia; order Carnivora; family Ursidae; genus Ursus; species Ursus americanus. The sequence continues at coordinate 48,382,372 of NC_142149.1, read as the reverse complement.
AATTCCTGCTCATCAACCATAAAAAGTCTATTTATAAAGGAATACTTCACAAAAGATTGACTGATGTCCAATAAAACCCAGAAAGGGTACTCTACAGTATTATTTTCAGGAACAGAAAGGCCTTTCCTAAAATGAAAACATACACACAAACCAGTATTCCCTAGATGGATGACGTCCTTACTTCTGAGGACAGCTTGAAGAACAGACTAGCATCAAAGTAAAGTGATGGAATTCCTGACACTCAGAGGATGGACAATTGACCTCAACCTACAGTACAATTTCTAGGCATCATTCGGTCCTCTGAAGGCAGACAACTACCACACCCCTTCCTACACCACACAGGTTGCTTCCCAACACCTACCATAAAAGAAGAACATGAGAAACAGATAGGACTAGTAGGAAATAGCAAAAATCACATGTGGGGATTATCCTGAAACACACTGATCACATAACTAGTGTAAGGAAGTGTAGGGAACTGACAAGGACAGAGACTCAAGAGGTACTTCTTTGGGAAATGCTGTCTGAAATCGTCACACCTTGGTACCAGCTAATGAGGGCTCTGAGCATACCCTAGGGTTTGCTCACAAGGGTCTGCAACACCATCGCTGAGGACTGAAACTCTTCAAGACCTCAAAGCTTGCCTGATTGACTATTGGACTAAGAGATTCCCATGTTCTGAAAACAGATACCAACTCATTGAAAGGTTCACCTGGGCTCTCTCGGAGGCCCTACAAGAAGCTGAACCACTCACTGAAAATCAATTACACACACACACACACACACACACACACACACACACACACACACACCTGTCATTTCAGCAATTACTTAAACATTCAAGGTTCTTCCTACCTTTTCTTTTTCACATTGATATTTATACTCACATGAAATGTCATCATTTCTAATGAACACTGATGTCAAAATAGAGATCCATTGACACAATATTCACAAAATGGAACTTCCCTGCTGTCATTTTCAATATAGCGTTTTTTAAAGTTCATACATATTTTAGGTTTTGGTAACTTATACAGGAGAAGATCAGCATTGAAAAACTCTAAATACTGACAATGAGGTTTAAGCCTAGAGAACAAGAATTGTCCAATCTCATAGATAATAAGGAACCAAAGGGAAAGCATGGAAGCTCTAGTCGAATAATTTTACACATATGCATCCCCTATTATTCTACTACTGAGGGGCGTGTTTTATTACCACTCTGCATGCATCAATTGTCTTCCACGTGCACCTGCACAGGTATAATGAATTACTACAGTAGAATGAAATGTCTGGGAACTACGTGGTGGCATCTATAATGAACAATGAAATTTCGATCTTATATTTGGTGAACTTCCACTGTCTGTCCCTTTAGACAATGGACCCTAAACAGAAGGGGGAATATACCACGAGAGACTATGGACTCTGGGAAACAAACTGAGGGCTTCAGAGGGGAGAGGGGTGGGGGATTGGGATGGGCCAGTGATGGGTATTAAGGAAGGTACATATTGCATGGAGCACGGGTGTTATATGCAAATAATGAATCACGGAACACTACATCAAAAACTAAGGAAATACTGTATAGTGCCTACCATATCATAATAAAAAATTATTATTAGAAAAAAATTAAAGGAAAAAAAAACAATACAGCTTCTCTGTTTCAAGAACAATCACAATTGAGAAAAAACGAACTTCCAATCCCTAAAGCAAAACACAGACCAAATTCCATTTCACTCCCCTTTATTCACATTCTCTGTGGGTTCTAAGCTATTTCCCTAACTCCTTTCCTGCTGAACAGGGAACCCGGGCTCGATCCCAGAACCCTGAGAACATAACCTGAGCCAAAGGCACATGCTTAACTGGCTGAGCCAGCCAGGAGCCCCAGCCATGTTTTTCTTAAGCAAAAGGACAATTTCTCACAATGCCTTCACATGACTTCACATGGTACCAGACACCTGCATTTGCCTCTAGGAGGTTGCAGATGAAGGCGATTGCAAACTCTCACAGTGGTTTATCAAATACAATGACCTGCCTGGTGACAGTGAAACTCTTATGAGCCCACGAGAGGGTGCTGTGACACTCAGCTGTGGCTGGGCTGGCACAGAGAACCAAATCCATTTCCCTGCCTGATGTCTGTGAGGAACAGATGCCCCCACTCTGAATGAGACCCTGCCACTGAGCTGTCCAGAGATGGCCATCCTCACGTAGGATGAGGATAAAGGACAATGCCTGAGGAGACCTCATCTGTCTCTTTTATCTTTTCATATTTTTGACAGTGGACAAATCACTGCCTAGGAGTCCCCAACTACCTTAGTCTCATCTGTGAATGGCCAAGAGGTTTTACAAAACACTCAAGATTTTGACCTCACAAATGCCCACAACCACTTACCATAGGGATTGAACATTAAGCAAAGATACTGTTCCTTGGAAGAGAGGTCCTGCCCACTGTTGTTTCTCACTTCTATGCACATCTTCCTTACCTCATGGTAATATAACCACCTTGATTCCTGCTTCCGTCTTCAGGAAGGCTGATGTGACTTGAAGGGCATTACCCTGACATCGTTCTTTCTTAGCAATAAGATGTGGACATTTCCCTAGTCCTACACATCCAAAGTTGAATGGGAGTCAGGATTGAGGAGACTGATGAGATTTGAAGGTGTTTTCCTGTACACGGTGGTTTATTACCAATAAGGATGGGTCAGAGTCCTCGAAATTCCAGAACCTTTTCATTAATGATTCCTACTCGTGAAAGAAGATGTACATTGGTCTTTCCCTGTATAGTGTGGTGACTCAGAGAAAAGTGCTTAGCCCTTTCGTCAGACTTCCACGACCACTTTGGGGCTGGCTTCCATATTCACAAAGGATGATGTTAGGGCTAAGAGGGTTCCTGTACACTGTTATTTCTTACAGATAAGTGTATGGCATTTTTGTTACATTGCCTGAACCACTTAGCGCCGGGCTTGCCGGTCTCCTGGGGACGAACCCTAACCCTAGCTCGGCCCCCGAGGGGCCCCTCCCAAGGGGCCTTGTGCCACAACGCCGGGGATTGGGGCCCCCGAGCCCAGCACCGGAGTCAGCCTGCTGCCCCGTGGCAACCCGGGCTGCTAGGGGCACCGCCAGTCTTTCAGGGCAAGAGAATGGGCAGGGCCCTCCAAGCCCCCGGCGACCTTTGAAGGCCCCTGTGCCAAAATGCTTGGGCCCACACTCCCTCTCGCCAGCGCCCTCACCTCGGCCTGCCCCTCCGCCTGCTGCAGAGCTGGCGGAATGGGCCTCCTAGACTCCTGGGGGCTAGCACTTACCCTAGGTCACCCCCGAGGGGCCCCTCCCAAGGATCCTGGCACCGCAATGCCGTGGATTTGGGACCCCCGAGCCCCAGTGCTGTACTCACTCTGCCACCCCATAGGCACCGAGGGCACTAGGGTCGTTGCCATTCAGGAAGGGAGAACGGGCAGGGCCCTCCGATCACTCTGCGACATTCGAAGGCCCCCCACGCAAAAACTCTGGCTCCCACACTCCTGCCCGCCAGCGCCCTAACCTCGGCCCACCCCTCCACTCGCTGCAGAGCTGGCGGATCGGGCCTGCTGGCTTCCTGGGGGCTAACCCTATCCCTAGGTCGCCCCCAAGGGGCCCCTCCCATGTGGCCTGGCGCCGCATGCCAGGGATTGGGAACCCCCAAGTCCCAGCGCCGGAAGCTCCCTGCCACCCCACCGCCACATGGGGAACTAGGGGCGTCGCCAGTCCTTGAGGGCGACAGAACGGGCAGCACCCTCCGAGCCACCTGGGACCTTCGAAGGCACCCCAAGCCAAAGCCAAAATGCTCTGGCCCACACTCCCACTCACCAGCTACCTCACCTCGACCCACACCTCCATTCACCGCACATGGTGGAACGAGCCTGCCAGCCTCCTGAGGGCTAACCCTAACCCTAGGTCGGCCCCCGAGGGGCCCGCCCAAGGGGCCTGGCGCCGCAACGCTGGGTATTAGGGACCTCCGAGCCCCAGCGCCGGACTCACCCTGCCGCCCCGCTGCCACCCGGGCCGCTAGGGGTGCCGCTGGTCATTCAGGGCGGGAGAATGGGCAGGGCCCTCCGAGTCCATGGCGACACTCAACGGCCCCCCCATCCAAAACGCTTGAGCCCATGCTCCTGCTCCTCAGTGCCCTCACCTTGGCCCGCCCCTCCACTCGCTGCAGAGCCGGTGGATGAGGCCTGCCCTCCTCCTGGAGGCTACCCATAACCCTAGGTTGGCCCCTGAGGGGCCCCTCTGAAGGGGCCTGACACCACAATGCCTGAGATTGGGGACACCCGAGCCCCAGCGCCGGACTCACTGTGTCGCCCTGCCACCACCCAGGCCACTAGGAGCACTGTCGGTCATTTAGGGAGGGAGAACGGGCAGATCCCTCCAAGCCCCTGGCAACATTCGAAGGCCCCCCGTGCCAAAACGCTTGGGCCCACACTCCCGCTCGACAGCGCCCTCACCTAGGCCTGCCCCTCTGCTCGACACACAGCCGGCAGATCGGGTCTGCCAGCCTCCTGGGGGCTAACAGTAATGCTTGGTCAGCCCCCTAGAGCCCTTCCGAAGGGGCCTGGCACCCCAACGCCGAGGACTGGGGACCCCGAGCCCCAGCGCTAGACTCACCCTACCGCCCCTCCTCTAACCGGGCCGCCAGGGTAGTCGCCTGTCATTCAGGGCGGAAGAACGTGAACGGCCCTCTGAGCACCTGGCGACCTTCGAAGGACCCCCCCTCGAAAACTCCTGGGCCCTTGCTCCTGCTCGCCAGCGGCCTCACCTCCGCCCGACCCTCCACTCACCACACAGCTGGCGAATTGGGCCTGAGGGCCTCCTGGGGGCTAACCCTAATACTAGGTCACACCCGAGGGGCCCCTCCCAAGGGGCCTGGCGCTGCAACACCGGGGATTGGAGACCCCTGAGCCCTAGCACCGGACTCACACTGCTGCCCCTCTGCAACCCGGGCCGCTAGGTGCGCCGTCGGGCATTCAGGGCGGAAGAACGTGCAGGGCCCTCCGAGCCCCCGGCGACCTTTGAAGGCCCCAGCACCAAAACGCTTGGGTCCATGCTCCTGCTCGCCAGCGCCCTCATCTCAGCCCACCCCTCCGCTCCTTGCAGAGCGGGTGGATCCGGACTTCCGGCCTCCTCGGTGCAAACTCTAACCCTAGGTCGGCCACTGAGGGGCCCATCCCAAGTCGCCTATCGCCGCAACACCTGGGATTGGGGACCCCAAAGCCCCAGCGCCAGACTCTACCCTGCTGCCCTGCCGCAACCCGGGCCACTAGGCGTGCTGCCGGTCTTTCAGGGTGGGAGAACGGGCAGGGCCCTCTGAGCCCCCGGCGACCTTCAAAGGCCGCCTGCGCCAGAACGCTTGGGCCCACGCTCCCGCTCCCCAGCGCCCTCACCTTGGCCCGCCCCTCCGGTCGCTGCACAGCCGGCACATCAGGCCTGCCCGCCTCCTGGGGGCTAACACTACCCCTAGGGTGGCCTATGAGGGGCCCTTTCGAAGGGGCCTGGTGCCTCAGTGCCAGGGATTGGTGACCCCCGAGCCCAAGCCAGGACTCACTTTGCCGTCCCGCTGCAAACCAGGCCACTAGGCGTGCTGCCGGTCTTTCAGGGTGGGAGAACGGGCAGGGCCCTCCGAATCCCAGTGAACTTCTAAGCCCCCATGCACCAAAATGCTTGGGCCCATGCTCCTGCTCACCAGCGCCCTGACCTCGGCCCGCCCCTCTGCTCACGCACAGCCAGCGGATCGGGCCTGCCAGCCTCCTGGGGGCTAACCCTAACCCTAGGTTGGCCCCCGAGCGGAACCTCACAAGGGCCTGGCACAGCAACGCCAGGGATTGGGGACCCCCGAGCCCCAGCGCTATACTCACCGTGCCGCCCTGCCACCACCCGGGCTGCTAAGGGCGCCTCTGGCCATTCAGGGCGGGAGAACCGGCAGGGCCCTCCAATCCCCCGGCGACCTTCCAAGGCCCCCCCGTGCCAAAATGCTTGGGCCCACGCTCCAGCTCGCTGGCATCTTCACCTCGGCCTGGCCTTCTGCTACCGCACAGCTGGCGGATCATGCCTGCCGGACTCCTGGGTGCTAACACTAACCCTAGGACGGCCCTAGAGGGGCCCCTCCCAAGGGGCCTTGAGCTGCAACGCACAGCATTGGGGACACCTAAACCGCATTGCCAGACTCACACTGCCACCCCGCCACCACACGGGTCGCTAGGGGAGCCTCCGGTCATTCAGGGCGGGAGAACGGGCAGGGCCCTCCGAGCCTCTAGTGACGTAAAAGGCCCCTCGCGCCAAAACACTGCATACTATTCCCTCGCTCGCCAGCGCCCTCACCTCGGCCCACACCTCCGCTCGCCGCACAGCCGGCGCATCAGTCCTGCTGGCCTACTTGGGTCTAACACTAACCCTAAACCCTAACCCATAACCTTAAACCCTGAACCTTAAACCCTAATCCTAACCGTAACTCTAACCCCTAACCCTTACCCTAACCCTAACCCTACCCTAAACCTAACCCTAAACCTTAATCCTTAAACCTTAAACCCTAACATTAACACTAAACCCTAAACCCTAAGCCCTAACCCTAATCCCGAAACCCTAAACATGAAACCCTAACCCTAACCACTAACCCCAAACCCCAAACACTAACCCTAAACCCTAACCCTACCCCGACCCCTACCATACCCCTAACACTACCCCTCACCCTACCCCTTCAGCTAACCCTACCCCTAACCCGTAACCTAACCCTAAACCTAACCCTAACCCGTACCCTCACCCGTACCCTAACCCTAACCCTAACCTGTACCCTAACTCTAACCGTAACCGTAACACGTACTCTAACCCATACCTTAACCCGTACCCTAACTTTAACCCTAAACTGTACCCTAACCCATAACTTAAACCGTACCCTAACCTTAACCGTAACCCTAACAAGTACCTTAACCTGTACCCTAACCTTAACCCTAAACCCTAAACCCGGACTCTAACCCATACCCTAACTCGTACCATAAACCGTACCCTAACCCTACCCGTACCCTAACCCTAACCTGTACCCTAACCGTAACCCTAAACCCTAAACTGTAACCCGTACCTTAACCCTAACCAGTACCCTTACCTTAACCTTAACCCATACCCTAACCCGTACCCAAACCCATACCCTAACCCGTGCCCTATCCCTAACCCGGACCCTAACCCATACCTAACCCTAACCTGTACCCTAGCCCGAACCCTAACCCATACACTAACTATAAACCATACCCTATCCCTATCCCTAACCCGTTCCCTAACGCGTACCCTAACCCCAACCCTAAACCGTAACCTAACCTGTACCATAACCCTAAACTATACCCTAACCCTAACCCGTACCGTAACCCTAACCCGTACCCTAAACCATACCCAAATCCGTATGTCAACACTTACCCTAAATCGTACACTAACCCTTACCCTAAACTGTACCCTAATGCGTACCCTAACCCGTACCCTAACCCTAACCTGTACCCTAAACCTAACCCGTACTCCAACCCTAACCCTAACCCTAAACCCAAACCCTAAACCCTAACCCATACCCTAAACCCTAATCTGTACCCTAACCCATAACCTCTAACCTGTAACCCCTAAACTCAACCCTAACCCGTACCCTCTCCTTACCCTAACCCTAACCCCTACCCTCACCCGTACTCTAACCGTAACCCATACCCTAACCTTAATCCATACCCTGATCCGTACCCTAACCCCGGGGATTGGGTACACCTGAGCCCCACCACGGGACTCAGCCTGCCACCCCTCAGGAAACCATGCCCCTTGGGGCGCCACAGAGCATCCCGTGCAAGAGAACTGGTAGGGCCCCCCTGAGACCCAAGCGATCCTCGGTGGCCCCCTACACCCCAACCCTGAGGCCCACGCTCATCCCGCCCCACGCCTTCCCTTCAGCTTGCCACCGAGCTCGTCGCAGAGCTGGCAGATCAGGCCTGTCGGGTTCCTGGGGCCTAGACCTGTCCTTATGTCAGCTGGGTAGGGCCCCTCCCCTGGGGCCCGGTGCCACAGCCCCAGGGACTGGGGACACCTGAGCCCCACTGCAGGATAAAGCATGCCAGCTCACAGGAAACAGTGCCCCTTGGGAGGCTGTAGAGCATTCAGGGCGGGAGAACCAGGAGGGCTCCCAGAGCCCCAGGCGAACTTCGGCGATTCCTAAACCCAACCTTGAAGCCCATGCTCACCCCACCCCGCACCCTCACCTCAGACTGCGGCGGAGCTCGCCACATAGCGGGCGGATCTGGCCTGCGGGGTTCCTGGGCCCCAACCCTAACCCTAGTTCATTTGTGGAGGGGCCCCTCCCCAGGAGCCTGAAGTCGCAGCCGCGGGGATTCGGGACACCTGAGCCCCACAGCAGGAATCAGTCTGCCACCACGCAGGAAACCGTGCACCTTGGGAGGCCATAGAGCATTCAGGGTGGGAGAACCAGGAGGGCCCTCCTGAGCCACCAGCGAACAACGGCGGCCTCCCGCACCCCAACCCTGAGGCCCACGCTCACCCTCCCCACACCCTCACCTCAGCCCGGGTAACTAGCCATACAGCCAGCAGATCAGGCCTGCGGGGTTCCTGGGGCCTAACCCTAGCCCTAGCTCGGCCGAGGGTGTGGGGGCCTCCCCAGGAGGCTTACACTGCAGCCCTGGGGAATTGGGATACCTGTGCCCCACCGCAGGACTCAGCTTGCCACCCGACAGGAAACCGTGCCCCTGGGGGCTCTACGGAGCCTACAGGGCACGAGAATTTGGGGAGGCCCCCGGAGCCCGTCCCCACTTTTGGCAGTCCTCCGTGCCCCAACCCTGAGGCCCATGCTCACCCTCCCCCATGGCCTCCTCTCAGCCCTCCACAGAGCTCGCCGCACAGCCTGCAGTATGTCCCTGCCAGGCTCCTGGACCCTAACCCTTACCCTAGGTTGGCCACAGAGGGGTCCCTCCCCAGGGTCCTGGCACCCCACTCTGGGGGATTGGGGACACCCAAGCCCCACCGTAGGACTCAGCCTGCAGCCCACAGTTAACTGCACCATTTTGGGGAACAGAGCATTCAGGGCAAGAATTGGGGCAACCCCTGAGAGCCCCTTCTGGTGAACCCCGACCTTTGTGGGCCCTTCCGGATGAAACCCCAAGGCTCACACTCACCCGCCCTTGTGCCCTCATCTCACTCGGCCTGGGAGCTCTCTGAGCACTGGGCAGTTCAGACCTGCTGTCCTTGAGGCCTAACCTAACCCTGGGTCTTCTGCTGAGGGTCCCTCCCCGTTTGCCTGCCTCCAAGGCACCAGGCATTGGGCTCACCTCTGCACGACTAGAGGACTCAGCCTGCCCCACAGCAGGAAACTGTCCATTTGGGGCTGCAGCAAGGATTCATAGGAAAATCGGAGGGCCCCCCTCAGCCCATCCCAGGCAATCCCCACTTTCAGAGATCTCCCCGGGTCCAATTAGTAGCTTCACACTGACCTTTAAACTTGCTCTCCATGGAGATCTTTTGAAATTCTCCACACTTCCAACCGATGGCATCATCCAGCTTCAGAGACTTACCCAGCTTTAGGTCTTGAGATGGATTAAAATGAGAAGTCACTTCACTAATGATGAGGTAGCGGTGACCAAAAGATACATGCATAAATGCTTCATATCACTTGGCTTCAGGGAAATGCAAATCTAAACCGCTATAGATGCCATATCACACGAGGCCGAATATCTAAAAATAAGAAGAAATGAAACTACACATCTTGGAGAGGATGTGGAGAAACGGGAACCCTCTTACACCCCTGTGCGAATGCAGTCCGGTACAGCCACTCTTGAAAATGGTACGGAGTTTCCTCAAGAAGTTATAAATAAAGCTACCCTATGTCCCAGCAATTGCCCTACTGGGTATCGACCCCAAAGAGACAGAGGTAGTGAAGACGGGACACATGCACCCCAGTATTCATAGCAGCAATATCCATCATAGACAAACTGTGGAAGGAGTGCAGATGATCATGGACAGATGAATGGATAAAGAAGATGTGGATCATATATATAATAGAATATTACTCAGATATCAGAAAGGATGAGTACTTACCATCACACCGACCTGGGTGGAGCTGGAGGGTATTATGCTGAGTGGAATAAGTCAATGAAAGAAAGGCAATGATCATATGCTTTCACTCCTATGTGGAATATCAGAAACAAGGAAGATGACCATAGGGCAAGGAAGGGAAAATAGAATGGGAAGTCATCAGAGAGGGAGAAAACCCATGATGGACTCTTAACTATCGCAAGAAACTGATGATTGCTGGAAGAGAAGTTGGGAGGGGTAACTGGGTGAGTAGCATTAAGGAGGTCACACGGTACAATGAGCACTGGGTGTTACACACGACTGAAAATTTATTGAAGACTACATCTGAAACTAATGATGTACTGTAAGTTGGCTAATTGAATTTAAATTAAAGAACAAAAGACCTCGAATAAACAATCCTAAACATTTGTATGGAACCACTAAAGATTCCAAACAGCCAGTGCAATGTGGAAAAGAAAAACAAAGCTGGAGGACTCACAATTTCAGATTTCAGGTTATACTACAAAGCTGCAGTCATCCTAACAAGACAGTACGGCACAAAACTGGACACAGCGACCAAAGGAACAGGACACAAGTTCAGACAGAAACCCATAATTATGTGGTCCATGAATCTTCCACAAAGCAAGCAACGATATCAAAAGGGAAATGGACAGTCACTACAACAAATGGTGTTGGGAAAACTAGACAGCTACGCACAAAAGGATGAAATTAGACTGCTTTCTTACACAATACAGACAAACACAAAACAGTTTCAAGACCTCAATATAAGACCTGAATCCATTAAAATCCTACAGGAGGGAAGACAGTAACTTCTTGACATGGACCATACCAACGTTTTTCTAGACTGTGTCCTGAGGCAAAGGAAATGAAAGCAAAAATAAACTATTGGGAATACAGCAAAATAAATAGTTTCCACATGGCAGAAGAACAATGAAAACGTAAAAATCATAAGACAACCTACTCAAAGGGAGAAGATATTTGCAAACATCATATGCAATAAAGGGATAGTGTCCAAAACATATAGAACTGATACTACTCGACCCCCAAAAAACAAATAATTCAGTTAAAAAATAGGCAGAAGACATGGACAGACATTTCTCCAAAGAAGAAATACAAATGGCCAACAGTCCCGTGAAAAGATGTTCACCATCACCCATCATCAGGAAAATGTAATTCCAAAGGACAATGAGGTAATACCTCAAACCTGTCAGAATGGCTAACATCAAAAGCACAACAAAGAGCAGGTGTTGGGAGGATGTGGATAAAGGGGAATCCTCCTGAACTGTGGGTGGGAATGCAAACTGCGGTGGCCACCGTGGAAAACAGTATGATGGTTCCTCAAAAAATTAAAAATAGAACTACCCTATGATCCAACAATCACACTACACATATTTACCCAAAGAATAGGAAAACAGTAACTTAAAAGGATACGTGCACCCCTATGTGTCTTGCACCATTATTTACAATATCACAATATGGAAGCAACCCAAGTGTCTGTAGAAAAATTTACAAATGAGATGATAGATGTGTGTATTCACACACACACACACACACACAGAGACACACACACATACACACACAATGGAGTATTACTTGGCTTGAAAAAGAATGAAACCTTGCCATTTGCAGCCACATGGATGGAGCTAGAGAGTATTATCCTAACTAAAGTCAGTCAGTCAGAGAAAGACAAATCCCATACGATGTCACTCTAATAGGGAATTTAAGAAACAAACAAAAATAAATAACTAAAAGAGAAAAAGGAGACACACCAAAATACAAACTCTTAACAACAGAGAACAAACGGATGGTTACCAGAGAGGAGGTGAATAGAGGGATGAGTGAAATAGATGAAGGGAATTAAGAGGACGCTTTTCTTGACGACCACTGAGTAATATATGGAATTACTGAATCACTATTGGACACCTGAAACGAATGTAACACTGTATGTTAGCTCTACTGGAATTAAAATAAATTTTTTAAAAAGATTTTTCTTTCAGGAACCTCTTTGAAAAAGCTTTCCCTGTGCACTGTGCATAAGCCGTACTTCGGAGGATTCACTCTACAATAATTATTCACTCTATGCCTTGAATTCAGATTTCACTGAGTTCTTACCATGGATCCCAGCCCACGGGAGCCATGGTCCTTTTCTGTCCAGGCTCAGCACCTATGCATTCAAGATTGGAAGTAGAGACACATGTCACTTTACAGTCCAGAAAGCTATTATTGTTTCTGTTTCAGTGTGAGAGAGTCACAGACTTTGGGACAGGTTTCAGAGCAGGTTTATTATGGATCCTGGATCTCTACTTCAATGTTCATTGCCTGGATCCATTTGGCTAATAGGTTCCCTGTGGATGGGCTTGCTTCCAAGCACATACATGAAAGATGCAAAGGTGGGTGGGCTTGGTGCGGGACAGGAAGAAGACCTAAAACAGAGAGGGTCCGACCCCTCCTCTGATCCACGAACTGCTACAGGAGAGGGTACAGGAGGTAGAATCCATGGGAAACTCCAAGGTCACCAGCTGAACACAGGAAGCACAGGTCAAGGGATCTGGAGATGTAGGGGTTGAAGGCTGCTCTGAGCTACCTCTGGGAGGAAGGGAGGGAAGGAATGAGAAGGAGACACTGCCTGTCCCTGGCCCATGCCAGCTGCCCACCGCTCCAACACACACCCGTCTATGAGCTGACACAGCTTGGGCTCAGGATGGGCTGGTTCGGGTCCCTCAATCCTCAGTGGGACAGCTGGCCCCAGGGCTCAGAGACATTCTGAGGGAGATGAGAGGGAAAGCTGCCCTGCCCAGGTCATCCCCTCCTTGAGCAGACAGCCCTTCAGAACTGCTAAAAAAAAAAAAAAACCCACTAATGGGGTTGAAAGACATGCCATGGATGAACTAAGGCATAGAGATATGTAAAATGACATTCATTTTTAAGTTCTGAGCTGTCATCTCAGGAAGTGGGGAGAGCTTCCCTGAACAAGACTGAGGGGTGGGCAGGCCATGCTGAAAAGGGAGATATGGCTCTCCTGATGGGGATCTGCAGCCCCCTTTTAGGGAAGGGCATCATCCTCGCATCACACGAGATCCATGGAAGTGTTCCATCAGGGCCAGATGTTTGTCTCAAGAAGGCTACCCTGGCATCGGACTGCACAGGGCACCGGGGACGAGGGACAGATAGAGGACGGACAATACCGCGGAGGCCATGGGGCAAGAGCAGAGGCACATGACCTTGAAGATGATGATGAAATGCAGGAGGTGGCAGCATGGATCCGGCCCGAAAGTACCATGGGAGCAGTGCCCACAGCTACACTGACTGGATGCCTTCTGTGCTCGGTGTGGTTGACTTCAGTGTGCTCCAGACTAGTCCTGAACACAAGTCTAGGAAGTGTGCACTACCCCCGGCCTCCTCGCCCCTTGCAGCTGCTAGGAATCATGGTCACAGACCCTGGTCAGCTTTCGTGGAAACCAAGCAGTGGCTCCCCTGCACGCTGCACCTCTGGTGGTGGTCCAGTGCAACCCTCGTGCCTGGCCAGACACTGATGTCTACCTGTCTCCACACAAATCCACAGAGAGGAGGGTGTCCCTGAATTCCACAGCACATGATGAGACAGATCCACAGAACCCAACACCCAGTGGGTCACTCGGGACCTCACCTATGGTCATGGAGCTCACCATACCTTATTTCTGTCACTTCCCACAGAAAGCCTGTTTCTGATCACCCACAATACCATACATCCTTGTTGCTGACCTGGGGTCATGCCATGAACCCACATGGCACCTTTCTTTAAGTGAAGGCTATGCCTACACCTCCTAGAAAATACTTCTAATGAAGTACAAGTCCATCAGGACTATGGTGTGAACATTGGCATACAGCCTGCATGGTACTAGTCAGTAATTCTAACAAGGGTTAACCCCACCCCCGTCTCACAAAACCTTCCTCCGTCCCACGGAACTCATGGTCTGCCCGCAGAAAACCCTCCAGGAAACAAACCTTTCATCTGAATGCTCTCTTCACCTTCTGCTTCAAATCTTGTCCAACCACAATGATATGAAAATAGAAATCAGTCTCAAGAAAAAAATGAGACAGTCAAAAATAGGTGGAGATTTTTGGGGCCTGGGTGGCTCAGTCGTTAAGGATCTGCTTTCAGCTCAGGTCGTGATCCCAGGATCCTTGCTCAGTGGGAAGCCCGCTTCTCCCTCTCCCACCCCCATGCTTGCGTTCCCTCTCTTGCTGTCTCACTCTCTGTCAGATACTTAAAGAATCTTAAATAAATATGTGGAGATTTAACAACATGCTACAGAACAACCAACAGTCAAAGAAGAAATCAAAAAATTTTAGAAGTACCTTGACACTGATGAAAAAGACAACCTACAAAACTTATGGGATGCAGCAAAAGTAGCTTTATGGGGGACATTCACAGAAACTCAAGTCTTCATCAATCCATATGATGCTCTCCAAAAAACAACCTGATTTATTTGGTAAAGAAGTAGAAAATAAAACAACAAACAAAGCCCCAAATTAGTAGAAATAAGGAAATAACAAAAAGGATGCATAAATAAATCCAACGGAGACTAAAAAGACAAAAAAAAAAAAAAACAAACAATGAAAATGAGAGCTGCCTTTTTTGGAAAGAGAAACAAAACTGACACTTAGGTAGACTCACCAAGAAAGACAGAGGGCTCGAATACAATCAGGAAAGAAATATAATGGATTCCTGTCTCATATCAAAATCAAAAGAACTCTTGAACCTTGGACACAACAACTTCTTGCAAGCCACGTCTCTAAAGGCAAAGGAAATAAAAGCAAAAATGAAGTATTGGAACTTCATCAGGATAAAAAGATTCTGCTCGGCAAAGCAAATGATCAACAAAACAAAAAGGCAACCTATGAAATCGAAGAAGATATCTGCAAATCATATTACAGATAAAGGGCTGGTATCCAAGATCTATAAAGAACTCCTCAAACTCAACACCCAAAAAATGGGCAGAAGACACAAAGAGATACAAATGGCCAACAGACATATGAAAAAATGCTCCACATCACTTGCCATCAGGCAAATACAAATCAAAACGACAATGAGATACCACCTTACACCAGTTAGAATGGTTAAATTTAACAAGGCAGGGGGCACCTGGGTGGCACCGTGGTTAAGCGTCTGCCTTTGACTCAGGGCGTGATCCTGGCATTATGGGATTGAGCCCCACATCAGGCTCCTCCGTTATGAGCCTGCTTCTACCTCTCCCACTCCCCTGCTTGTGTTCCTTCTCTTGCTGGCTGTCTCTATCTCTGTCGAATAAATAAATAAATTCTTTAAAAGAAAAAAGGAGGGCACGTGTCATAATGAGCACTAGGTGTTATATGCAAACAATGAATCATGGAACACTACATCAAAAACAAATGAAGTACTGTAGGGTGAATAACAATTTTTAAAAAAGGGAAAGATATGAAATCCATAAGGAAACTGTCACAATTTGCAAATGACAGGAAATCCGGAAAGATTCCTCAAAAAAAAAAAAAAACCTGTTAGAATAAACAAATTCAAGAAAGCTGCAGGATATAAAGTCAATATACAAAGATCTGTTGTCTTTATTTATTTCAGATTTTATTTATTTATTTGACAGGAAGAGAAAAAGCACGAGCAGGGGGAGTGTCAGAAAGAGGGAGAAGCAGACCCTCACTAAGCGGGGAGCACAACACGGGGCTCAATCCCAGAACTCTGGGATCATGACCTGAGCTGAAGGCAGACGCTTCACATATAGAGCCACCCAGATGACCCAACTTCTTGCATTTCTGTATACTGATGACACACTTTCGCCAAGAGAAATTAAAAAAACAATGCCATTTACAATTGCATCAAAAAATCTAGAAATAAAAGTAACCAAGAATGAGAAAGACATAGTACACTCAACACATGGCAGAAAAGAAATGAAAAATATGTGTGTCCAGGGGGGCAGAATGTATGGGTCAAAGATTTGCAAGGCAACACAAACAAATGGTAGCATACGCCATGCTCCTTAACTGGAAGAGTTAATTATGTGAACATGTCCATCGTACCCAAAGCAATCGACAGATGTGATGAAATGCCTGTCTGAATTCCAGTGGCATTACTCGAGGAAATAGAAAACAGTCCTCAAACTTGTATGGAATCACAAAAGACCCCAAATACCCAAAGCAACGTGAAGAAAGAAAGGTGCAGTCAACACACTCCTGGATTTCAAGGTAGATTACAAAGCTGTTGTCATCAAAACAGGATGGTACTGGCAGAAACACAGACACCAGGTCAGTGGAACAGAACAGAAAGCTCAGAAACTTACCCACACGTAGATGATCCTAACTTACGACACAGCAGCAGAAGATATGACATGAGGGAAGGACTGTGTCTTCAGTGAGCGGTAACAGGCAAACTGGACACTAAATGCAGAAGAATATAACTGGGTCACTTTCTTACACCACACACAAAATTTTTAATGATGAATGATTTGAACATAAGACCTGAATCCATAAACTTCCAAGAAGACACAGGTACTAAGTCTCTCGACATTGGTTTTGGCAAAGAGTCTTCAGATCGGACACCAAATGCAAAGGCAACAAAAGCACAAATAAACAAGTGGAACAACATCAAACTGAAATCTTCCACACAGCAAAAGAAACCATCAAAAGCTTAAAAGGCCACTGACCCAATAAGAAAAAATTATCTGTGAATCATATGTGTGAGAAGACGCTAATATCCAAAATACACACAACACTCATACAAATCAAAACAAAAAAACTATTAAAAAAATGGGAGGAATATGTGAATAGATACTTTCCAAAGATGGCACACAGGTGCCAACAGACAGAAGGAGTTGTTCGACATCACTAATCATCGTCAGGGAAACATCAGTCAAACCCACAATCGGCTATCCTCTCTCAACTGTTGGAACAGCAATTGTGCCAGAGACAGACACCAGGTGGGGTCAAGGGTGTACAGACGAGGAGACACTGTGCACTGTTGGTGGGAATGGAAATTGGTGCAGCCTCTGTGACAAATGGTATGGAGGTTCCTGAAAAATTTAATGCAACTACCCCATGACCCAGTAGTGGCTCTACTGAGAATTGATTTGAAGAACACAAAAATGCTGCCTCAAAAAGACAGATGCACTCCCACGTTCACTGCAGCATTATTCACAAGAACCAGACATGGAAACACAGACCTTGGGGGCCTTATGCCAAGTAACTCAGACACAGAAAGACCAATACCAGATGCTCTCATGTACATTCCACGTGGAATAAATAAATACTGAACGCATAGATAATGAGAGCAGATTGGTAGGTGCCAGATTCGGGGATGGGGTGGTAGAAACGGGTGAAGGCGGTCAAAGTCTCAATGTTTGAGTGAGAAAATCCGACAGTCATGAAATGTTCTGTCCAGCATGGAGACTAAACTAACCATGCAGCATGGGGTATAGGTTTCCCTGCTCTTTGAAAGTACAGGGCTTCTGAGAAACCATGCACACCAGAAATGGTGTCAAGAAGGAATGACCATTAATTTACACGAACAATTAGACAGTGTGCTCAGACTCCAAAATTCCTTCTCTTTGGCTTTTCTTAGGCCTCAGCACACAAGTTTCCAATGGAGGCCCAGCATAAATGAAGATAAAGCACAGCAGAGGCTCACAGACACAATTCAAAGTGCTGGTGGCTGGATGCGGAGAGCGGTTCCCAGAGGAAGGAGCTGGTTGGGGTGCACGCTGCCTCTGTTGTGCTTCTTCCCAAAACAGATGCTGAACGCGATTCTCACTGTTCACCTTTTTTCATAAGAGGGAAATCCTCTTCATGTCTCTTCCTCTTACTGATCCTGGGTAATAATGTAGTTCTTTCAAGAAAGCCCAGTGTCTTTGTGAACGTTTAAAAAGTGGGGGATACTTGTACTTGAGCATTGCTGAGGGAGGAGATGTGAAAGGTCCTCCCAGACACAACCCTCAGCAGATCCACCGGAAAGGCACCTTCCTCAGCATGCAGAACACGGACTACCTCCTACCCCCTGAGAAACCCTCTCCTTCCCCTTCATCAGGACAACACACAACAGCTGGGAGTTACCCCAATTCCTCTGTTCTCCTGCTCCTAATAGCTAACCCATCAGCAAATCCTGTGAGCTCCATCTTCAAAATGGACCCAGAATAGGTCTAACCACTCCATCCAAGGCCACCTGTTTGGTCCATAGTGTCTGAGTTCCTGGAAAAGCTTCGTCATTGACCTGCCTTGCCATCTTCAACCCTCTGTCATCTGTTCTCAACACTGTAGCCAGGATGGCCCAGTGAAACAGCGTCTCATGGGGTTATAGCCCTGGAATAGCTTTCTGTCACCCTCTGTCACCTCTCTGAGCTCATGTCCTAAGCTGTCTCCTGTGGCCACAGGGCCTTCTTGCTGCTCCTGGACATACCTGGAATTCTCCTGCCCCAGAGCCTTTGCACATGCTTTCCCTTCTGTTCAGAATGCTCTTGATTTGTTCTCACTCACCTTCGGAGAAGTCTGAATTGGAGTGACAGGGACAGAAGATGAGGCTGTGTGTGTTGGGTGAAGCTGGTGGCTCAGAAGAAGGTTCTCTGCCAGCTCTCCGCCTGTGCCTCACTTGTCCTCAGCCAGGAACTTGCACACAGCCCTCACCTGTCACAACTCTCACCCAGGAGACCCACAGCCACCCCTGGAGACCACCCTGAACACACCCTGCTGCAGAATGCATTCAGCTCTCCTCTGGGACCCCTGTCAGCTTTACCCAGACCTGGAACTCCCCCCTGTCTCCTGCAAAGCTCCCGATTCCCCCGCTGCTTCCAAAATCACACTGGTGCAAGTTTTTCATGAGAGAGCTATAACGCTAATTAATGAAAGGTTCATACCTACTTTCCCCTTCTGTTTCTTTTCTCTCCACCTTCTTTCCTACCTGTGCAAACTGTAACATATCAGTGGAACACGAACATGCTCTGAGATCTGAATCTTTCATTGCAGCTTTCTGAGGACTCCTTATGTGATAAGACTCTATTGTATCCTACAACAGGGTGTTTTACATCTATCCTCTATAGAATAGTACAGCCCAAATCACTACAATTTTACCTCACTCTTCATGAAGCAGAACACTTTTTCCATTCTTCTTTTACTTAAATTCCAGTTAGTTCACATGCCATGGAATATTTGCTTCAGAAGTAGGATTTAGTGATTCCTCACCTGCATACAGTACCCGGTGCTCATCACAAGTGCCCTCCTTAATACCCCTCACCCATTTAACACTTCCCCCCACACCCTTGCCCTGCAGCAACACTCAGTTTGTTCTCCACGGTTGAGTCTATTTCCTTGTTTGCCTCTCTCATCACCCCTCCACTCTGTTCATCTGTTTTTTTTCTGAAATTCCAGAACCGTGAGAGTATAGGATATTTGTCTTTCCTCACTGATTTTGCTTAACTTAATACACTCTAGATCCATCCACATCCTTGCAAATTGTAAGATTTCATTCTTTTTGAAGCTGGGTCATATTCCATTATTTATATGTATCCCACATCTGCTTTATCCATTCATCAGTGCATGGACATTGGGATTCTCTCCATAGTTTGGCTACTGCGGACATTACTGCCATGAACATTATGGTGCATGGACCCCCTTCGAATATGCATTTCTGTATCCTTTGGGTAAATACCTAGGAGAGCAATTGCTGAATCATGTGGTTGTTCAATGTTTAACTTTTTGAGGAACCCCCAGACTTTTCCCAGACTGGCTGCACCACTTTGCATTCCCACCAATAGGATGGGAGGGTTCCCCTTTAAGCAGAACATTATCTGCGGGCAATTTAATAAGAGGAAACAAAACCTCTGGGAGATGCACCCAGGGTCAGGCAAGCAGTTGCAGACTTCACCCCAAGGCTCCTGACGCCAAGCCCCTTGAAGCCACCAGCATGCCACTATCCAAAAGAATTCCCAGACTCTCCTTCTGACTCCACCACCAAAGAAACTACAGAGAGAATATGGCACCTCAAAATATTGAGATAATACATTTAGTAAAACTAGAAAGTCAAGCTCAACTTTTAAACAGGAACAGGCCGCTTTGGATAATTTTCAATTTCCCCTCCACCCTAATTTTAACTCTTCTGATGAATAAACTAATCAATGATGAAACATCACCTTTGTCAAATGACATCATCCAAGTCTGTATCAGATGAAAAAAAAACACCTAAATCTAGATGCTGGCCACTCAACCATATCTTAGGCCCAATTGAATAAACACTGTTAGATGAAGGAACAAATTAGATGTTACAAACAGGCACAGAGTGAATCTCACCTTCCCTTTCTAATTAAAGAGGGTTCCTAGGAAACAGATGGTCAAAATACATTTGTAAGCAATAAATGGACAGACAAATTGTGATCCCCTGCAAAGTTCTACCTGCAGGGAAACTAAGTAATTCTTGCACCAAACCCAGAATGCTGGCAGCTACTTCAATTTTACTTTGTGGCTCAACTAGAGAAAAGAGAAAAGCCCAGGAGGTTTTGGGATAATGAGAGGTTTTACCTCCAGCCCTGACATAGATAGGACATTTTGCCAAACATACCTGTGCTTTCTCTGAACACTGGCGTCCTGTGACAAGCTGCCTCGCTGACTCCGATGCTGACGTTCAAAACTTCGGGTGTCTTGGAGCCAGAGCAGAGAAGTGCCGTCAGCTGGGGAGAAGAAGGCACCTCTGACCTAAAGCCTGCACACCTGCTTCGGTTTCTGGGCAAAGGGGCAACACATACTTGTTGTTTAGCAGTAATTATCTTCATTCTCAATAGACCAATGTCCTTGCCTTTTCTGGAAAGCAGACTTACTCTTCTAAAGAAACCCTCAATTCGTCTATTCCCAATGCAAATAGAGTGGAACATTTATTTCTCACTTAAATAGAAAACACTGTTATTGTCGACACTGCGTGACTGAACTTTTAAAAACATTTTAGAGAGAAAGGAAGGGACCTTTATTCAAACCCAAGTCAGGACAGCTGCCTCAGAGACACAATCTTCACCAAGAAGTGAGTGCTCCGGAGAAGGAACATTTGGGGCAGGCTTATATATTTTTTTCTGTTTTGTTTTACGTACAGAGTTACACACCACAATGAGGATCTTCTTAGATTCCAGAAAGTGACAGACTCTTTCTTATGTTTTCAGTGTGTACATGTCAGTATGTCTTTAATCTTATGGGAGCCAAAGAGGTTCTTTATTTTTTCTTATATTTATGTTGGCATTTTTTGGTTATTGTTTTCTTCTCGAAGCAGATGTACAACATGTGCTTGGGGCAGAAACAAGGCCCATGCTTTGAGGTTTTGCCCAGTCATTTTGAGCTGGGTAATTGTTAAAGGATAGCTTCCCTGGGAGCTCAGGATCAGGGCCCACAGATGATATACAATAAAAATTCCTTTTATCATTATAATTACTCCTAAATAGAGGAATTTGAGACAAAAGCACCTTTCACAAGAGTACCAAGAAATCAAAATGATGCCCACGGAATCCTGCGTGCTCCATGGTCAGCACATGTAACAGAAGTGTTCACAGTCTCTGGACTCCTGCCCTTCTCCTGACCAAATCTCTGAAGCACACAGACCACTTAAAATCAGAATTGTAGAACTGCTAGACACCTTAGAGATGTCTGGCACCATTCCCTTGGACTGCAGAATAAAACACAGTAGCTCATTGTCACAAACTAATTTCAACATGAAGTGACCCCTGGATGCACTAAGTTCTTTCTCTGCAAATGTTGACTAATGCAAGTCACAGTCATACCATATAAACACTAGGATGGCTGGGAAGTCATCGTAGGTAAGGGAATATTTTAGCCATGTTTATAAGCATTGGCTCACTTTGTAGAAGAGGCTGAGCTGAGTGTTTTTAAATACTATTTCAGACTTGTTTTACAGTACCCTCTGAACATACCAGAGCCTGAATCTACTAAAAAAGATAGTTGGTTTCAGTAACTTTAATACCAGGAAAATATTATACTGTCTGTATTCCTTAGGATCTTTGAGTATCTTACCCAGAGGTCCTCTACTGAGATAATGATCTTAATGATCTCCATGGGCAGACGTGAAAAGGCCCGCTGAATTCATTCCAGTTGTCCACACGACAAGAAAATCCTGATACTTGATAGGTTTCCAGATCGAGAAGACCAGAGATAAGAGGGAAATAGTACCCTGTATGGAACGACAAGCGATTTGGAGTCAATTTGGGGATCCCATTTAGGTTTCTGACACTAAAATCCTCTGAGACTCATATCATCTGAGTCCCTTTCTAACCGTCTGAAAATGTGCCTAAAAATATCTACACCCTAGTTGAGAAGTTTAAGAGGCAGAATGCTACAAAGAGCCAGTATGATGTCTCTCAAGAACAGGTGCTCAGGAAGCCCTAATTGCTATTGGGTCTATTTCTTTTCCAGAAGAAAGAACACATGTTGAATCCATATTTCTAATAGATGACTCACCAGATGATTTTCAAACCTGAAGGAAGGCCAAGAAATCGCTCTTGTGTCATATTTCACTCAGAAATCATATTGTTGGACTGGTGAGGATGATACGATAGCAACGTCATCACTAAGAGTGGGGAGCTTCTAATTTCCATACGGCCATGTTGACCCCCTTAGCTCAGAGCCACCAGAATGGGCAGCTGGGGAGGGGGCACCATCATCACTATGAGTGGGGAGCTTCCCATTTACATATGGCCATGTTGACCCCCTTAGCTCAGGGCCGCCAGAAAGGACAGCTGAGGGGTACCACAGGCCAAGGCTGCCAGGTGTGGCTGGGGTAGGCAGAACTCTGACTTAAGGCTCAACTCCTGTCTAGGTTATTATAATGCTCTTCACAAAGAAAGTGCCATTGTGTGTGAGCCCTCATGTAGAAAAGGTTCAGAATTTCCATTGAGATTCCCTCTCTGACCTTTAGGATATGTAGCAAACTTCCATTTAATTTTAAACATTGAAGGACTTCCTGGTTTTCTTTTCGCTATGACTGTGGCTCAATTCCCCTGTGGTCTAAGAATAGAATCTAGTTAATTTCAGGGTTTAACATTTGTAGACTTGATTCGTGGCCCCACCTATCATCTATTTGGGTAAAGAGTCTATGACCACTTGAAAATAATGTATTCTGCACTTATTATGGAATGTTCCCTATATGTCAATTAGGTCACATTTGTTACCAATGTTTTGTCTGCTTTTTCTGTTAGATATTGAGAAAGGTATATTAAATCTTCAAACAATGCTGCTCTATTCAACGTGGCATCAGAGAATCTACAAGTGTTTTATGGCAAGAGAAACAAAAAGTATAAGAATTGAGGGGATAATTGTGACTATTCACAGATAATACGATTGTGTACATAGAAAATCCAAAACTGTCTATAAATACCCTATTAGAATTAAAATGCAATTTATAAATTTGAGATGGATTGTAGCTTCCCATTGGACAGTTTCTGAAAGAAAATGCAGAACCTGTCAATCTTGGGGTAGGATATAGGGTGCACTAACCATTTAAAAGAATTCAGTGGGACTTCATAAAAATGTGACATTTCTCCTTATCTTATGACCATAAGAAAATGAAAAAGTGAACCACAGTCTGGGAAGTAAAGATTTGCAATATACACACTGACAAAGACTTGTCAATAAAGAATTCCTGCTCATCAACCATAAAAAGTCTATGTACAAACGAATACTTCACAAAAGATTGACTGATGGCCAATAAGAACAGGAAAGGGTGCTCTACAGTATTATTTTCAGGAACAGCAAGGCCTTTCCTAAAATGAAAACATACACACAAACCAGTATTCCCTAGATGGATAACGTCCTTATTTCTGAGGACAGCTTGAAGAACAGACTAGCATCAAAGTAAAGTGATGGAATTCCTGACACTCAGAGGATGGATAATTGACCTCAAACTACAGTACAATTTCTAGGCATCATTGGGTCCTCTGAAGGCAGACAACTTCCACACCCCCTCCTACACCACACAGGTTGCTTCCCAACCTCTACCATAAAAGAACAAGATGAGAAACAGATAGGACTAGTAGGAAATAGCAAAAATCACATGTGGGGATTATCCTGAAACACACTGATCACATAACTAGTGTAAGGACGTGTAGGGAACTGACAAGGACAGAGACTCAAGAGGTACTTCTTTGGGAAATGCTGTCTGAAATCCTCACAAGTTGGTACCTGCTAATGAGGGCTCTGAGCATACCCTAGGGTTTGCACACAAGGGTCTGCAACACCATCGCTGAGGACTGAAACTCTTCAAGACCTCAAAGCTTGCCTGTTTGGACTAAGAGATTCCCATGTTCTGAGAACAGATACCAACTAATTGAAAGGTTCACCTGGGCTCTCTCGGAGGCCCTACAAGAAGCTGAACCATTCACTGAAAATCAATTACACACACACACACACACACACACACACACACACACACACACCTGTCATTTCACCAATTACTTAAACATTCAAGGTTCTTCCTACCTTTTCTTTTTCACATTGATATTTATACTCACATGAAATGTCATCATTTCTAATGAACACTGATGTCAAAATAGAGATCCATTGACACAATATTCACAAAATGGAACTTCCCTGCTATAATTTTCAATATAGCATTTTTTAAAGTTTATACATATTTTAGGTTTTTGGTAATTTATACAGGAGAAGATCAGCATTGAAAAACTCTGAATACTGACAATGAGGTTTAAGCCTAGAGAACAAAAATTGTCCAAATTCATAGTAATAAGGAACCAAAGGGAAAGCATGGACACTGTAGTCGAATAATTTTACACATGTTCATCCTCTATTATTCTACTACTGAGGGGCGTGTTTTATTACCAGTATACATTCATCATTTATCTTCCACGTGCACCTGCACAGGTATAATGAATTACTACAGTAGAATGAAATGTCTGGGAACTACTTGGCGGCATCTATAATGAACAATGAAATTTCGATCTTATATTTGGTGAACTTCCACTGTCTGTCCCTTTAGACAATGGACCCTAAACAGAAGGGGGAATGAACCACGAGAGACTATGGACTCTGGGAAACAAACTGAGGGCTTCAGAGGGGAGAGGGGTGGGGGATTGGGATGGGCCAGTGATGGGTATTAAGGAAGGTACATATTGCATGGAGCACTGGGTGTTATATGCAAATAATGAATCACGGAACACTACATCAAAAACTAAGGAAATACTGTATAGTGACTAACATATCATAATAAAAAATTATTATTAGAAAAAAATTAAAGGTAAAAAAAAAACCAATACAGCTTTTCTGTCTCAATAACAATCAGAATTGAGAAAAAACTAACTTCCAATCCCTAAAGCAAAACACAGACCAAATTCCATTTCACTCCCATTCATTCACATTCTCTGTGGGTTCTAAGCTATTTCCCTACCTTCTTTCCTGCTGAGCAGGGAGCCTCGGCTCGATCCCAGAACCCTGGGATCATAACCTGAGCCAAAGGCACATGCTTAACTGGCTGAGCCAGCCAGGAGCCCCAGCCATGTTTTTCTTAAGCAAAAGGACACTTTCTCACAATGCCTTCACATGACTTCACATGGTACCAGACACCTGCATTTGCCTCTAGGAGGTTGCAGATGAAGGCAATTGCAAACTCTCACAGTGGTTTATCAAATACAATGACCTGCCTGGTGTCAGCGGAACTCTTATGAGCTCACGAGAGGGTGCTGTGACACTCAGCTGTGGCTGGGCTGGCACAGAGAACCAAATCCATTTCCCTGCCTGATGTCTGTGAGGAACAGATGCCCCCACTGTGAATGAGACCCTGCCATTGAGCTGTCCAGAGATGGCCATCCTCACGGAGGATGAGGATAAAGGACAATGCCTGAGGAGACCTCATCTGTCTCTTTTATCTTTTCATATTTTCGACAGTGGACAAATCACTGCCTAGAAGTCCCCAACTACCTTAGTCTCATCTGTGAATGACCAAGAGGTTTTACAAAACACTCAAGATTTTGACCTCACAAATGCCCACAACCACTTACCATAGGGATTCAACATTAAGCAAAGATACTGTTCCTTGGAAGAGAGGTCCTTCCCACTGTTGTTTCTCACTTATATGCTCATCTTCCTTACCTCATGGTAACATAACCACCTTGATTCCTGCTTCCGTCTTCAGGAAGGCTGAGGTGACTTGAAGGGCATTACCCTGACATCGTTTTTCTTAGCAATAAGATGTGGACATTTCCCTAGTCCTACACACCAAAAGTTGAATCGGAATCAGGATTGAGGAGGCTGATGAGAGTTGAAGGTGTTTTCCTGTACACGATGGTTTATTACCAATAAGGATGGGTCAGAGTCCTCGAAATTCCAGAACCTTTTCATTAATGCTTCCTACTCGTGAAAGATGATGTACATTGGTCTTTCCCTGTACAGTGTGGTGACTCAGAGAAAAGTGCTTAGCCCTTTCGTCAGACTTCCACGAGCAATTTGGGGCTGGCTTCCATATTCAGAAAGGATGATGTTAGGGCTAAGAGGGTTCCTGTACACTGTTATTTCTTTCAGATAAGTGTATGGCGTTTTTGTTACATTGCCAGAGCCACTTAGCGCCAGGCTTGCCAGCCTCCTGGGGAAGAACCCTAACCCGAGGTCGGCCCCCGAGGGGCCCCTCCCAAGGAGCCTGGCACCACAATGCCAGGGATTTGGGACCCCCGAGCCCCAGTGCTGGACTCTGCCACCCCGCAAGCACCCAGGGTGCTACGGGCGTTGCCACTCATTCAAGAAGGGAGAACGGGCAAGGCCCACCGATCCCCCTGTGACCTTCAAAGGCCCCCCGTGCAAAAACTCTGGCTCCCTCGCTCCTGCTTCCCAGCGCCCTAACCTCGGCCCACCCGTCCTCTCGTGGCAGAGCTGGCGGATCGGGCCTGCGGGATTCCTGGGGGCTAACCCTATGCCATGTCGCCCCCGAAGGGCCCCTCCCAAGTGGCCTGACGCTGCATGCCAGGGATTGGGGACCCCCAAGTCCCACCGCCGGACGCACCGTGCCGCCCTGCCGCCACATGGGGCACTAGGGGCGTCACCAGTCCTTCAGGGCGACAGAACGGGCAGGACCCTGCAAGCCTCCTGTGACCTTCGAAGGCACCCCAAGCCAAAGCGTAAATGCTCTGGCCCACGCCCCCACTCGCCAGCATCCTCACCTCAACCCACACCTCCATTCACCGCACATGGGCGGAACGAGCCTGCCAGCCTCCTGGGGGCTAACCCTAACCCTAGGTCTGCCACCGAGGGGCCCGTCCCAAGGGGCCTGAGGCTGCAACGCCGGGTATTAGGGAGCCCCAATCCCCAGCGCCAGAGTCTCCCTGCCGCCCCATCACCACCCGGGCCGCTAGGGGTGCCGCTGGTCATTCAGGGCGGTAGAACGGGCAGGGCCCTCTGAGCCCGGGGCGAACTTCGAAGGCCCCCCCATCCAAAATGCTTGAGCCCACGCTCCTGCTCCTCAGCGCCCTCACCTCGGCCCGCCCCTCCGCTCGCCACAGAGCCGGCGGATGAGGCCTGCACTCCTCCTGGGGGCTACGCAGAACCCTAGGTTGTCCCCTGAGGTGCCCCTCCGAAGGGGCCTGGCACCGCAATGCCTGGCATTGGGGACCCCCGAGCCCCAGCGCCGGACTCACCGTGTCGCCCCCCCCGCCACCCAGGCCGCTAGGAGCACCGTCGGTCATTCAGGGAGGGAGAACGGGCAGATTCCTCCGAGCCCCTGATGACATTCGAAGGCCCCCCTGTGCCAAAACGCTTGGGCCCATGCTCCCGCTCGCCTGCGCCCTCACCTCGGTCCGCCCCTCCGCTCGCTGTAGAGCCAGTGGATCTGGACTGCAGGCCTCCTGGGTGTTACCCTAACCATTGGTGGGCCCCCGAGGGGCCCATCCCAGGTTCCTATTGCCGCAACACCAGGGATTGGGGACTCCCGAGCCCAAGCGCCTGACTCACCCTCCCGCCCTACCGCCACCTGGGCCGCTAGGGGCGCCGCCGTTCATTCAGGGAGGGAGAACAGGCAGGGCCCTCCGAGCAACCTGCAACCTTCGAAGGCCCCCCGCACCAAAACGCTTGGCCCCACGCTCCCGCTGGCCAGCGCCCTTACCTCGGCCCTCCCCTCCACTCGCTGCACAGCTGGCGGATCAGGTCTGTGGGCCTTCTGGGGGCTAACCCTAAACCTATGTCGGCCCCCTAGTGGCCCCTCCCAAGGGGCCTGGTGCTGCAACGATGGGGAAAGGGGACTCCTGAGCCCCAGCACCGGACTCACCATGCCCCCCACTGCCACCCGGGTCACTAGGGGCACCGCCGGTCATTCAGGGCGGGAGAATGGGCAGGGCCCTCCGAGCCACCGGTGACATTTGAAGGCCCCCCGTGCCAAAATGCTTCGGCCCACGCTTCTGCTCACCAGTGCCCACACCTCGGCCAGCCCCTCCGCAAGCCGCACACCCAGCGGATCGGGCCTGGCAGCCTACTGGGGTCTAACCGTCACCCTAGGTTGGCTGTCGAGGGGCCCCTCCAAAGGGGTCTGGCACCAACACGCCGGGGATTGGGGACCCCCGAGCACCAGCGCCGGACTCACCCTGCTGCCCTGCCGAGACCCGGCCTGCTAGGGTCGCCATCCTCATTCAGAGTGGGAGAACTTGCAGGGCCCTCCGTGCCCCCTGCGACCTTCGAAGGCAACCCACGCCAAAACGCTAGGGCCCACGCTCCTGCTCACCATTGCCCTCACCTGGGACCCACCCTCCGCTCGCCACACAGCCGTCAGATCGGGCCTGCCAGCCTCCTGGGGGTTAACCCTAACCCTAGTTCAGCCCCTGAGGAGCCCCTCCCAAGGGGACTGGCGCCATCACGCCGGGGATTGGGGACAATCGAGCCCCAGTGCTGGACTTTCACTGCCACCCGGTCGCCACCCGGGCTGCTAGGGGCACCGCCAGTCCTTCGGGGCAGGAGAAGGGGCAGGGCCCTCTAAGCCCCCCGTGACCTTCGAAGGCCCCCTGTGCCAAAACGCTTGGGCCCACGCTCCCGCTCACCATTGCCCTCACCTCAGCCCGCCCCTCCGCTCGAACACACAGCTGGCGGATAGGGCCTGCTGGGCTCCTGGGGGCTAACCCTAAACCTAGGTCGGCCCCCGAGGGGCCCTTTCCAAGGGTCCTGGCTCCGCCACGCCGGGGATTGGGGACACATGAGCATGAGCACCAGACTCACCCAGCCGCCCCGCCGCCACCCGGGCTTCTAGGGGCGCCGCCACTCATTCAGGGCGGGAGAAGGGGCATGGATCTCTGAGCCCCCGGTGACTTTCGAAGGCCCCCCGCGCCAAAACGCTTGGGCCCACGCTCCCGCTCGCCAGCGCCCTCACCTCTGCCCACCACTCCTCTCGCCGCACAGCTGACAGAATGGGGCTGCCGGCCTCCTTTGGGCTAACCCTAACCCTAGGTAGGCCCCCAAGGTATCACTCCCAAGTGCCTGGCGACACCACGCTGGGGATTGGGGACCCACGAGCCCTAGCTCCAGACTCACCCTGCCGCCCCGCCATGACCCGGCCCACTAGGGGCAACGTCCTCACAGGGCGAGAGAATAGGCAGGGCCCTCTGAGCCTCCGGTGACCTTCGAAGGCTCCCCGTGCCAAAACGCTTGGGCCCTCACTCCCGCTCGCCAGCGCATTCACGTCAGCCCGCCCTTCCGCTCCATGCACAGCCAGCGGATCAGGCCGCCGGACTCCTGGGGATAACCCTAAAGCTAGGCAGGACCCAGAGGGGCCCCTCCCAAGGGGCCTGGCGCCACCAAGCCTGAGACTAGGACCATAGGCCCCATCGCCAGACTCACCCTGCCTCCCTGCTGCCACTCCGGCCACTAGGGGCGCCGGTGGTCATTCAGGGCACAAGAATGGACAGGGTCTTCCGAGCCACTGGCGACCTTCGAAGGCTCTCCGTGCCAAAACCCGGGTGCCCACGCTCCCGCTCCCCAGCGCCCTCACCTCAGCCCGCCCCTCTGCTCCCTGCACAGAGGGCGGATCCGGCATGCCGGCCTTGTGTGGGCTAACCCTAACCTTAGGTCGGCCCTCCAGGGTCCCTCCCAAGGATTCTGTTGCCTATACGCCAGGGATCTGGGACCCCAAGCCCCAGAACCAGACTCATGCTGCCACAACGCCGCCACCCAGGCCACTAGGGGCGCCGCCGCTCATGCAGGGCGGGAGAACGGACAGGGCCCTGGAGAAACCAGCGACATTTGAAGACTCCCACGCCAAAATGCAGGGGCCCACGCTCCCGCTCACCAGCGCCTTTACCTCGACCCGCCCACCTCTCGCAGCCCAGCCAGAGGATTGGGCCTGCCGGCCTCCTGGGTGCTAACTCTAACCCTAGGTCGGCCCAGGAGGAGCCCCTCCCAAGAGGCCTGGCCCTACAATGCTGGGGATTGGGGATCCCTGAGCCGCAGCTCAGGACTCACCCTGCAGCCACACCACCAACGGAGCCGCTAGGGGCGCCGCTGGTTATTCAGGGCAGGAGAATGGGCAGGGCCCTTGGAGACATGGCAACATTCGAAGGCCCAGGGTGCCAAAACGCTGGGGCCCACGCTCCCGCTCTGCATCCCCCTCAACTCGGCCCACACCTCCACTCCTCGCACAGCCGGCGGATCGGGCCTGCCGGCCTCCTGGGTGCTAACCCTAACCCTAGGACGGCCCCTGAGGGTCCCTTCCTAAGGAGCCTTGCTGCGCAAAGCCGGGGATTGGCGACCCCCAAGCCCCAGGGCCGAGTGCACCCTGCCGCCCTGCCCCACACGGCCCGCTAGGGGCACTGCCATTCATTCTGGGTGGGAGAACTGGCAGGGGCCTCCGAACCCCCGCCCACCTTCAATGGCGCCCAGAACCAAAATGCTTGTGCCCAGGCTCATGTTCACCAGCATCCTCACCTCGGCCCAACTCTCCGCTCCACGCACAGGCAGTGTATAGGGCCTGCCAGCCTCCTGGGTGCTAACCGTAACTGTAGGTCGGCCCCCGAGGGGCCCTTCTCAAGTGGCCTGGTGCCCCAACGCCGGGGATGGGGCAACCGAGCCCAAGTGCCGGACTCACCCTGCTGCCCTTCAGCCACCTGAGCCACTAGGGGCCCCGCTGGTCATTCAGAGCGGGAGAATGGGCAGGTCCCTCCAGCCACCACCAACCTTCGAAGGCCCCCCACGCTAAAATGCTTGGGCTCATGCTCAGGCTCGCCAGCGCCCGCACCTCGGCCCACCCTGCCGCGTGCTGCACAGACGCTGATCTGGTCCACCGGTCTCCGGGGGGCTAACTGTAACCCTAGATCGACCACCGAGAGGCCCATCCCAAGGGGCCTGGCGCCGCAACGCCAGGGATTGGGGACCCTGAGCCTCAGCACCTGACTCACCCTGCCGCCCAGCCGCCACCCAGGGGCTTGGGGTGCTGCCATTCATTCAGGGCGGGAGAACGGGCAGGGCCCTCTGAGACACGGTGACTTTCGAATCCCCCCCGCGCCAAAACGCCCGAGCCCACGCTCCCAAACACCAGTGAACTCACCTCGGTCCGCCACTCCACTCTCCACACAGCTGGCGAATAGGACCTGCCGAGTTCCTAGGGGCTAAACCAAAACCTAAGTTGCATCCAAGGGGCCCCTCCCAAGGGGCCTGGCGCCTCATCGCTGGGGATTGGAGATACCTGAGCCGCAGGGCCTGACTCACCCTGCCACCCCTCAGGACCCGGGCCGCTAGGGGCGCCGCCGTTCCTGCAGGGTGGGAGAATGGGCAGAGCCCTTCGAACCCCCGCTGACCTTTGAAGGAGTTCTGAACCAAAACGCTTGGGCCCAGGCTCATGATCACCAGCATCCTCACCTTGGCCCAACTCTCCCCTTGATTCAGACCCATTGGATAGGGCCTGCCGGGCTCTTGGTTCTAATGAAAACCCTAGGTCGGCCCCGTGGGGCACATCCCAAGGGGCCTGGCTCTGCAACGCTGGGGATTGGTGACTCAGACCCCAGAGCCAGACTCACCCTGCCGCACTGTTGCCACCCGGGCCTCTAGGGGCGCCGCCGGTCATTCAGGGAGAGAGAAGGGCAGGGCCTTTGGAGTCCCCGGTGACCTTCAAAGGCTCACCACGCCAAAATGCTGGTGCCCACGCTCCCGCTCCCCAGCGCCCTCACCTCGACCCGCCCCTCCGTTTGCTGCAGAGCCAGTGGATAGTGCCTGCCAGGCTCCTGGGGGCTAACTGAAAACCTAGGTCGGCCCCGTGGGGCACATCCCAAGGGGTCTGGCTCTGCTATGCTTGGGATTGGTGACTCAGAGCCCCAGAGCCGGACTCGCCCTTCCACACTGTCGCCACCTGGGCAGCTAGGGGCGCCGCCGGTCATTCAGGGTGAGAGAAGTGGCAGGTCCTTCCGAGTTCCCGGTGACCTTCAAAGGCTCCTGGAGCCAAAACGCTGGTGCCCATGCTTCCACTCCCCAGCGCCCTCACCTCGGCCTGCCCCTCCGCTCCCCGCACAGCAGGCGGATCGGGCCTGCCAGCCACCTGGGGGCTAACCCTAACCCTAGGTCGGACCCGAGGGGCCCCTCCCAAGGGGCCTGACGCCACAATGCCGGGGATTGGGGACCCCAAGACTCAGCACCTGACTCACCTGCCGCCCAGCCGCCACTCGGGGGCTTGGGGTGCTGCCGTTCATTCAGGGCAGGAGAAGGGGCAGGGCCCTCAGAGACATGGCGACCTTCAAAGGCCCCGCACGCCAAAACGCCCAGGCCCACCCTCCCACTCACCAGCGCCCTCACCTAGGTCTGCCACTCTGCTCTCCACACAGCTGGCGAATAGGGCCTGCTGGCCTCTTAGGGGCTAAACCTAACTCTAGGTTGGCCCCCGAAGGGCCCCTCCCAAGGGGCCTGGTGCCGCAACACCAGGGATTGGGGACCCCCAAGCCCCAGCGCCCCATGCACCCTGCCGCCCCTCCCCACCTGGGCCGCTAGGGGCGCCGCTGTTCATTCACCTTGGAAGGATGGACAGGGCCCTCCGAATCCCCGCCAATTTTCGAAGGCGCCCCGAATCAAAACACTTGGGCCCAGGCTCATATTCACCAGCACCCTCACCTCAGCCCAACTCTCTGCTCGATGCCCAGGTGGTGTATCGGGCCTGCCGGCCTCCTGGGGGCTACCCCTAACCATAGTTCGGCCCCCGAGGGGCACTTCCCAGGGGCCTGGCGTGACAACGCTGCGGATGGGGACCCCGAGCCCAAGTGCCGGTCTCACCCTGCTGCCCTTCAGCCACCCGAGCCGCTAGAGACCACTGGTCAATCAGGGTGGGAGAATGGGCAGGGCCCCCGGAGTCCCCGCTGACCTTCAAAGGCGCCCCGCGCAAAAACATTGGCTCCATTCCTCCTGCTCCCCAGCGCCCTCAGCCTGGCCCGCCCCTCCGCTTGCTGCAGAGCCAGTGGATAGTGCCTGCAAGGGTCGTGGGGGCTAACTGAAATCCTAGGTAGGCATCGTGGGGCACAACCCAAGAGGCCTGGCTCTGCAACGCTGGGGATTGGTGATTCAGAGCCCCAGAGCCAGACTCACCCTGCAGCACCATCGCAACCTAGGCCGCTTGGGGCGCCGCCGCTCATTCAGGGAGGGAGAATGGACAGGGCCTTGGAGAAACGAGTGACATTTGAAGCCTCCCGAGCCAAAATGCAGGGGCCCACGCTCCCGATCGCCAGCGCCTTTACCTCGGGCCGCCCACCTCTCGCCGCCCAGCCAGAGGATTGGGCCTGCTGGCCTCCTGGGTGCTAACTCTAAACCTAGGTCCGCCCAAGAGGAGCCCCTCCCAAGAAGCCTGGCCCCACAACGCTGGGGATTGGGGATCCCCGAGCCGCAGCATGGACTCACCCTGCCGCTCCACCGCCAAGGGAGCTGCTAAGGGCGCCGCTGGTTATTCAGGGCAGGAGAACGGGCAGGGCCCTTTGAGCCATGGCAACAGTCGAGGGCCCAGGGCGTCAAAACGCTGGGGACCACGCTCCCGCTCTGCATCACCCTCAACTCGGCCCGCACCTCCGCTCTTCGCAGAGCCAGCGACTCGGGCCTGCCGGCCTCCTGGGAGCTCACCCTAACCCTAGGACAGCCCCTGAAGGTCCCTTCCTAAGGGGCCTGGCGCCGCAACGCCAGGGATTGGGGGCCCCCAAGCCCCAGCGCCGGATGCACGCTGCCACCCCAACCCACACAGGCCGCTAGGGGCGCCGCCATTCATTCAGGGTGGGAGAACTGGCAGGGCCCTCCGAACCCCTACCGACCTTCAGAGGCGCACCGAACCAAAACGCTTGGGCCCAGGCTCATGTTCACCAGCACCCTCACCTCGGCCCAACTCTCCGCTCGACGCACAGGTGGTGTATCGGGCCTGCGGGGCTCCTGGAGGCTAACCCTAACCATAGGTCGGCCACCGAGGGGCACTTCCCAAGGGGCCTGGCGTCGCAACGCTGGGGATGGGGACCCCGAGCTCATGTGCCGCACTCACCCTGCTGCCCTTCAGCCACCCGAGCCGCTAGAGGCCCCGCCGGTCAATCAGGGCAAGAGATCGGGCAGGGCCCTCCGAGCCCACGCTGACCTTTGAAGGCTCCCCGCGCAAAAACGTTGGCTCCCAGGATCCTGCTCGCCAGAGCCCTCACCTAGGCCCACCCCACCGCTTGCTTCAGAGCCGGTGGATAGGGCCTGCCGGGCTGCTGGCAGCTAACCAAAACCCTAGGTCGGCCCTGAGGGGACAACCCAAGCGGCCTGGCTCTGCAATGCTGGGGATTGGTGACTCAGAGCCCCAGAGCCGGACTCACCCTGCCGCACTGTCCCCACCTGGGCCGCTAGGGGCGCCGCGGGTCATAGAGGGCGAGAGAAGGGCAGGGCCTTCTGAGTCCCCGGTGACCTTCAAAGGCTCCCCATGCCAAAACTCTGGTGCCCACGCTCCAGCTCCCCAGCCCCTTCACCTCAGGCCGCACCTCAGCTCGCCGCACAGTGTGCGGTTGGGCCTGACGGTCTCCTGGGGGCTAACCCTAACCCTAGGTCGGCCCCCCAGGGGCCCCTCCCAAGGGTTTTGATGCCACTACGCCAGGGATCTGGAACCCCAAGCCCCAAAGCCAGACTCACCCTCCCACAACGCTGCCACCCGGGCTGCGAGGGGCGCCGCAGGTCATTCAGGGCGGGAGAACTGACAGGGCCCTGGAGAAACCGGCGACATTTGAAGCCTCCCACCCCAAAATGCAGGGGCCCACAATCCCGCACCCCAGCGCCTTTACCTCGGCCCGCCCACCTCTCACCGCCCAGCCAGAGGATCTGGCCTGCCGGCCTTATGGGGGCTAACTCTAACCCTGGGTCGGCCCACGAGGAGCCCCTCCCAGGGGGCCTGGCACCACAACGCCAGGGATTGGGGATCCCCGAGCCGCAGCCTGGGATTCACCCTGCCGCCCCACCGCCAACGGAGCCGCTAGGGGCCTTGCTGGTTCTTCAGGGCAGGAGAAAGGGCAGGGCCCTCCGAGCCATGGCAACATTCAAAGGCCCAGGACGCCAAAACGCTGGGGCCCAGGTCCCACTCGCCATCGCCCTCAACTCGGCCTGCATCTCCACTCCTCGCACAGCCGGCGGATCGGGCCTGCCGGCCTCCTGGGCGCTAACCCTAACCCTAGGACGGCCCCGAGGGTCGCTTCCTAAGGGGCCTGGCGCCGCAACGCCGGGGATTGGGAACCCCCAAGCCCCAGCGCTGGATGCACCCTGCCGCCCTGCCCCACACGTGCCGCTAGGGGCGCCGCCATTCATTCAGGGTGGGAGAACGGGCAGGGCCCTTCGAACCCCCGCCGACCTTCGAAGGCGCCCCGAACCAAAACGCTTGGGCCCGGGCTCATGTTCACCAGCACCCTCACCTCGGCCCAACTCTCCGCTCGACGCACAGGCGGTGTATCGGGCCTGCTGGCCTCCTGGGGGCTAACCCTAACTGTAGGTCGGCCACGGAGGGGCCCTTCCCAAGTGGCCTGGCGCCACAACGCCGGGAATGGGGACCCCAACCCAAGTGCCGGTCTCACCCTGCTGCCCTTCAGGCACCGGAGCCTCTAGGGGCCCCGCCGGTCATTCAGAGCGGGAGAACGGGCAGGTCCCTCCGAGCCCCCACTGACCTTCGAAGGCCCCCCGCACTAAAACGCTTGGGCTCATGCTCAGTCTCGCCAGCGCCCTCACCTCGGCCCAACCCTCCGCGTGCCGCACAGCCGCTGATCGGGTCCACCGGCCTCCTGGGGGCTAACCGCAACCCTAGATCGACCCCCGAGGGGCCCCTCCCAAGGGATCTGGCGCCGCAACGCTGGGGATTGGGGACCCCCGAGCCTCAGCACTGGACTCACCCTGCCACCCAGCCGCCACCCGGGGGCTTGGGGTGGTGCCGTTCATTCAGGGCGGGAGCACGGGCAGGGCCCTCCAAGACACAGCGACCTTCAAAGGCCCCCCGCGCCAAAACACCCGGGCCCACGCTCCTGCTCACCAGTGCCCTCACCTCGGTCCGCCACTCCAGTCTCCACACGGCTGGGGAGTAGGGCCTGCCGGTATCCTAGGGGCTAAACCTCACCCTAGGTCAGCCTCCGAGGGGCCCCTCCCAAGGGGCCTGGCGCCGCAACGCGGTGGACTGGGGACCCCCGAGCCCTATGCCCGGACTTACATGCCGCCCCGCCGCCACCTGGGCTGCTAGGGGCGCCGCCGGTCATTCAGGGAGGAGAATGGGCAGGGCCCGCCAAGTCCCCGGAGACATTCGAAGACCCCCCGTGCCAAAACGCTTGGGCCCAGGCTCTTGCTCGCCAGCGCCCTCACCTCGGCCCGCCCCTCCGCTCCACGCACAGCGGGCGGATCCCGCCTGCCGGCCTCCCGGGTGCTAACCCTAACCCTAGGTCGGCCACCCAGGGGCCCCTCCCAAGGGTCCTGGTGCCGCTTCGCCGGGGATCGGGAACCTCAAGCCCCAGAGCCACACTCACCCTATCGCAACGCCGCCACCCGGGCCGCTAGGAGCACTGCGGGTCATTCAGGGCGAGAGAAGGGGCAGGGCCTTCCGAGCCCCCGGTGGCCTTCAAAGGCTCCCCGTGCCAAAACGCTGGTGCCCACGCTCCCGCTCCCCAACGCCCTCACCTCGGCCCCGTCCTCCGCTCCCCGGACAGTGGCCTGATCCCACCTGCCGGCCTCCTGGGGGCTAACCCTAACCCTAGGTCAGCCACCCAGGGGCCCCTCCCAAGGGTCCTGGTGCCGCTACACTGGGGATCAGGGACCCAAGACCCAGAGCCAGACTCACCGTACCGCCACGTCGCCACCCGGGCTGCTAGTGGCGCCGCCCGTCATTCAGGGCGGGAGAAGGGACAGGGCCCTGGAGAAACCGGCGATATTTGAAGCCTCCTGCGCCAAAATGCAGGTGCCCACGCTCCCGATCGCCAGCGCCTTTACCTCGGGCCGCCCACCTCTCGCCGCCCAGCCAGAGGATTGGCCCTGCTGGCCTCCTTGGTGCTAACTCTAAACCTAGGTCCTCCCAAGAGGAGCCCCTCCCAAGAGGCCTGGCCCCACAACGCTGGGGATTGGGGATCCCCGAGCCGCAGCATGGACTCACCCTGCCGCTCCACCGCCAAGGGAGCTGCTAAGGGCGCCGCTGGTTCTTCAGGGCAGGAGAACGGGCAGGGCCCTTTGAGCCATGGCAACAGTCGAAGGCCCAGGGCGCCAAAACGCTGGGGACCACGCTCCCGCTCTGCATCACCCTCAACTCGGCCCGCACCTCCGCTCTTCGCAGAGCCAGCGACTCGGGCCTGCCGGCCTCCTGGGAGCTCACCCTAACCCTAGGACAGCCCCTGAAGGTCCCTTCCTAAGGGGCCTGGCGCCGCAACGCCAGGGATTGGGGGCCCCCAAGCCCCAGCGCCAGATGCACGCTGCCACCCCAACCCACACAGGCCGCTAGGGGCGCTGCCATTCATTCAGGGTGGGAGAACTGGCAGGGCCCTCCGAACCCCTGCCGACCTTCAGAGGCGCACCGAACCAAAACGCTTGGGCCCAGGCTCATGTTCACCAGCACCCTCACCTCGGCCCAACTCTCCGCTCGACGCACAGGTGGTGTATCGGGCCTGCGGGGCTCCTGGAGGCTAACCCTAACCATAGGTCGGCCACCGAGGGGCACTTCCCAAGGGGCCTGGCGTCGCAACGCTGGGGATGGGGACCCCGAGCTCATGTGCCGCACTCACCCTGCTGCCCTTCAGCCACCCGAGCCGCTAGAGGCCCCGCCGGTCAATCAGGGCAA
This sequence comes from Ursus americanus, assembly GCF_024610735.1. Classification (NCBI taxonomy): domain Eukaryota; kingdom Metazoa; phylum Chordata; class Mammalia; order Carnivora; family Ursidae; genus Ursus; species Ursus americanus. The sequence goes on along the minus strand of NC_142149.1, from coordinate 48,344,046 downwards.
GAGATCGGGCAGGGCCCTCCGAGCCCACGCTGACCTTTGAAGGCTCCCCGCGCAAAAACGTTGGCTCCCAGGATCCTGCTCGCCAGAGCCCTCACCTAGGCCCACCCCACCGCTTGCTTCAGAGCCGGTGGATAGGGCCTGCCGGGCTGCTGGCAGCTAACCAAAACCCTAGGTCGGCCCTGAGGGGACAACCCAAGCGGCCTGGCTCTGCAATGCTGGGGATTGGTGACTCAGAGCCCCAGAGCCGGACTCACCCTGCCGCACTGTCCCCACCTGGGCCGCTAGGGGCGCCGCGGGTCATAGAGGGCGAGAGAAGGGCAGGGCCTTCTGAGTCCCCGGTGACCTTCAAAGGCTCCCCATGCCAAAACGCTGGTGCCCACGCTCCCGCTCCCCAGCGCCTTCACCTCGGGCCGCACCTCAGCTCGCCGCACAGTGTGCGGTTGGGCCTGACGGTCTCCTGGGGGTTAACCCTAACCCTAGGTCGGCCCCCCAGGGGCCCCATCCCAAGGGTTTTGGTGCCACTACGCCAGGGATCTGGAACCCCAAGCCCCAAAGCCAGACTCACCCTCCCACAACGCTGCCACCCGGGCCACTAGGGGCGCCGCCGGTCATTCAGGGCGGGAGAAGGGACAGGGCCCTGGAGGAACCGGAGATATTTGAAGCCTCCAGTGCCAAAATGCAGGGGCCCACAATCTTGCTCCCCATCGCCCTCACCTCAGCCCACTCCTCCGCTCACCCCACAGCCATCTTATTGGGCCTGCCGGCCTCCTGGGGGCTAACCCTTACCCCAGGTCGGCCCCCGAAGGGCACTCCCAAAGGGCCTGGCGCCACGATGCTGGAGATTGAGGACCCCCAAGCCCCAATGATGTACTCAACCTGCCCCTCCGCCGCCACCCGGGCCACTTGGGGCGCCACTGGTCATTCAGGGTGGGGGAACGCGCAGGGCCCTCCGAGCCCCCAGCGACATTTATAGGTCCCCTGCGCCAAAACGCTGAAGCCCATGCTCCCGCTCTACAGCGCTCTCACCTCAACCCACCCCTGCTCTAGCCACACAGCTGGTGGATCTGGCCTCCCGGGCTCCTCAGGGCTAATTGTAACCCTAGATGGGCCCCAGAGTGGCCCCTCCCAATAGGCTTGGTGCCACAACGGCAGGGATTGGGGACCCGCAAGGCCCAGCGCCGGGCCACCCTGCCGCCCTGCCGCCACGCGGGCCTCTAGGAGCGACTCCGGGCATTCAGGGCGGGATAACCGGCAGGGCCCTCCGAGCCTCCGGTGAAATAAGAAGGCCCCCCACGCCAAAACACTGGGTACCACGCTACTGCTCAACTGCGCCCTACCACGGTCAATCCCTCCTCCGCTCACTGCACAGCCTGCGGATCCGGACTGCTGGCCTCCTGGGGGTTAACCTAACCCTAGGACAGTCCCAGAGGGGCCCCTCCCAAGGGGCCTGGCGCCGCAACGCTGGGGATTGGGAAACCCAAGCACCAGTGCAGGACTGACCGTGCCACCCCGCTGCCACCCGGGGAGCTAGGGGCGTCGCCGGTCCTTCATGGCGGGAGAAGGAGCAGGGCCCTCTGAGCCCCCTGCGACATTTGAAAGCCCACCGAGCCAAAATGTTGGGGCCCACGCTTCCGTTCGCCAGCGACCTCACCTTGGTCCACCCCCCCATTCACCACAGAGCCGGTGGATTGAGCCTGCCGGCCTCCTGGGGGATAACCCTAACCCTAGGTCGGCCCCCAAGGTGCCCCTCCCAAAGGGACTGCCGCCGAACGCCAGGGATTGGAGACCCCCGAGTCGCAACGCTGGACTCACCGTTCCGCCCCGACCACACCCGGGCCGCTAGGGTACCGCCAGTCATTCAGGGCGGGAGAACGGGCAGGGCCCTCCCTGCCCTGGTGACCTTCGAAGGCCCCCAGCGCCAAAACGCTGGGGCCCACTCTCTTGCTCGCCAGCGCCCTGATCTTCGACCACACCTCCATTCGCCCCAGACTGTGGATCGTGCCTGCCGGCCTCCAGGAGCTAACCTTTACCCTAGTTCGGCCCCCAAGGGGCCCCGCCCAAGGGGCCTGGTGCCGCAATGCCTGGCATTGGGGACCCCTGAGCCTCAGCACCAGACCCACCCTGCAGCCCCGCCACCACTCGGGTTGCTAGGGGAGCCGCCACTCATTCAGGGCGGGAGAACGGGCAGGGCCCTCCGAGTCCCCGGCGACATTCGAGGGCCCCTGGTGCCAAAACTTTGGGTACCACCTTCCAGCTCGCCAGGGCACTCACCTCGGCCCGCCCCTCCGCTCGCTGCACAGCTGGCGTATTGGGCCTGCCGGCCTCCTGGGGGCTAACCCTAACCCTAGGTTGGCCCCTGAGGGGCCCCTCCCAAGGGGCCTGTCCCGCAACACCGGGGATTGATGACCCCCAAGCCCCAGCGCCGGACTCACCTTGCCACCCCGCTGGCACGCAGGCCACTAGGAGCGCCACCGGTCATTCAGGTCGGGAGAATGGGCAGGGCCCTCCGAGTCCCGGTGAACATCTAAGGGCCCACGCACCAAAATGCTTGGGCTGATGCTCCCGCTCACCAGCGCCCTCACCTCGACCCGCCCCTCTGCTCACCAAACAGCCAGCGGATCGGGCCTCCAGCCCCCTGGGGGCTAACCCTAACCTTAGGTTGGCCCCCAAGGGGAACCTCCCAAGGGGCCTGGCGCAGCAACGCCAGGGATTGGGGACCCCCGAGCCCCAGCGCCATACTCACCGTGCTGCCCCGCCACGACCCGGGTCGCTAGGGGCGCCTCTGGCCATTCAGGGCGGGAGAACCGGCAGGGCCATCCAATCCCCAGGCGACCTTCCAAGGCCCCCGCGCCAAACTGCATGGGCCCACGCCCCAGCTCGCCAGCGCCCTCACCTTGGCCTGGCCCTCCGCTACTGCACAGCTGGCGGATCATGTCTACTGGACTCCTGGGTGCTAACAGTAACCCTAGGACGGCCCCAGGGGCCCCTCCCAAGGGCCCTTGCGCTGCAACGCATGGCATTGGGGACCCCCAAACCGCAGTGCCAGACTCACACTGCCATCCCGCCACGACCCAGGCCGCTAGGGGCGCCGCCAGTCATTCAGGGCGGGAGAATGGGCAGGGCCCTCCGAGCCAGGAGTGGTGTTCAAAGGTCCCCTGCGCCAAAACGCGGGATACCATACTCCAGCTCGCCAGCACCCTCAATCGTCCCACTCCTCCACTCGCCGCACAGCCGGCGCATCGGTCCTGCTGGCCTACTGGGGTCTAACCCTAACCCTAAATAAACCCTAAGCCCTAACCTTAAACCCTAAACCTTAACCCCTAATCCTAACCCTAACCCCTAACACTTACCCTAACCCTAACCCTACCCTAAACCTAACCCTAAACCCTAATCCTTAAACCCTAAACCCTAACATTAACACTAAACCCTAAACCCTAACCCCTAACCCTAATCCCGAAACCCTAAACACTAAACCCTAACCTTAACCACTAACCCCAAAACCTAACCCTAAACCCTAACCCAACCCCGACCCCTACCATACCCCTAACCCTACCCCTAACCCTACCCCTTCAGCTAACCCTACCCCTAAACCGTAACCTAAACCTAAACCTAACCCTAACCCGTACCCTAACCCTAACCCTAACCTATACCCTAACCCTAACCGAAACCCTAACACGTACTCTAACCCGTACCCTAACCCTAACCCTAAACTATACCCTAACCCGTAATTTAAACCATACCCTAAACCTAACCGTAACCCTAACAAGTACCCTAACCCATACCCTTACTTTAACACTAAACCCTAAACCCTGACCCTAACCCATATCCTAACTCGTACCATGACCCGTACCCTAACCCTACCTGTACCCTAACCCTAACCAGTACCCTTACCTTAACCTTAACCCATACCCTTACCTTAACGTTAACCCATACCCTAACCCGTACCCTAACCCATACCCTAACCCGTACCCTATCTCTAACCCGGACCCTAACCCATAGCCTAACCCATACCTAACCCTAACCTGTACCCTAACCCGTACCCTAACCCATACCCTAACCCTAAACCGTACCCAATCCCTATCCCTAACCCGTTCCCTAACCCGTACCCTAACCATAACCCGTACCCTAAGCCGTACCCAAATCCGTACGCAAACACTTACCCTAAACCGTACCCTAACCCGTACCCTAAACCGTACCCTAATGCGTAAACTAACCCATACCCTAACCCTGACCCGTACCCTAAACCTAACCCGTACTCCAACCCAAACCCTAACCCTAAACCCAAACCCTAAACCCTAACCCGTACCCTAAACCCTAATCTGTACCCTAACTCATAACCTCTAACCTGTAACCCCTAAACCCAACCCTAACCCGTACCCTCTCCTTACCCTAACCCTAACCCCTACCCTCACCCATGCCCTAACCGTAACCCATACCCTAACCTTAACCCATACCCTAATCCGTACCCTAACCCTGGGGATTGGGTACACCTGAGCCCAACCACGGGACTAAGCCTGCCACCCCTCAGGAAACCATGCCCCTTGGGGCGCCGCAGAGCATCCTGTGCAGAAGAACTGGTAGGGCCCCCCTGAGCCACCAGCGATCCTCGGCAGCCCCCTACACCCCAACCCTGAGGCCCATGCTCATCCTGCCCCACGCCTTCCCTTCAGCTTGCCACCGACCTCGACGCAGAGCCGGCAGATCAGGCCTGCCAGGTTCCTGAGGCCTAGACCTGACCCTAGGTCCGCTGGGTAGGGCCCCTCCCCTGGGGCCCAGTGCCGCAGCACCAGGGCCTGGGGACACCTGAGCCCCACTGCAGGATAAAGCCTGCCAGCCCGCAGGAAACCGTGCCACTTGGGAGGCTGTAGAGCATTCAGGGCGGGAGAACCAGGAGGGCCCCCAGAGCCCCCGGCGAACTTCGGCGATCCCTAAACCCACCATTGAAGCCCATGCTCACCCCATCCCGCACCCTCACCTCAGGCCGCGGCGGAGCTCGCCACATACTGGGCAGATCTGGCCTGCGGGGTTCCTGGGCCCCAACCCTAACCCTAGTTCATCTGTGGAGGGGCCCCTCCCCAGGAGCCTGGAGCTGCAGCCGCGGGGATTCGGGACACCTGAGCCCCACAGCAGGACTCAGTCTGCCACCCCGCAGGAAACCGTGCACCCTGGGAGGCCATAGAGCATTCAGGGCAGGAGAACCAGTAGGGCCTTCCTGAGACACCAGCGAACTTCGGTGGCCTCCCGCACCCCAACCCTGAGGCCCACGCTCACCCTCCCCCACACCCTCACCTCAGCCCCTGTAACTAGCCATACAGCCAGCAGATCGGGCCTGCGGGGCTTCTGGGCCTAAACCTAGCCCTAGGTCGGCTGTGGGTGTGGGGGCCTCCCCAGGAGCCTTACACCGCAGCCCGGGGGAATTGGGATACCTGTGCCCCACTGCAGGACTCAGCTTGCCACCTGACAAGAAACCGTGCCCCTTGGGGCTCTACGGAGCCTACAGGGCACGAGAACTTGGGGAGGCCCCCGGAGCCCATCCCCATCCTTGGCAGCCTCCCATGCCCCAACCCTGAGGCCCATTCTCACCCTCCCCCATGGCCTCCTCTCAGCCCTCCACAGAGCTCGCCACACAGCTTGCAGATAGTCCCTGCCAGGCTCCTGGACCCTAACCCTTACCCTAGGTTGGCCACAGAGGGGCCCCTCCCCAGGGCCCTGGCACCCCACTCCGGGGGATTGGGGACACCGAAGCCCCACTGTAGGACTCAGCCTGCAGCCCACAGGAAACTGTACCGTTTGGGGGCACAACAGAGCATTCAGGGCAAGAGAATTGGGGCACCCCCTGAGAGCCCCTTCTGGTGAACCCCGACTTTTGTGGGCCCTTCCAGATGAAACCCCAAGGCTCACACTCACCCGCCCTTGTGCCCTCATCTCACTCAGCCTGGGAGTTCTCTGAGCACTGGGCAGTTCGGACCTGCTGTCTCTTGAGGCCTAACCTAACCCTGGGTCTTCTGCTGAGGGTCCCTCCCCGTTTGCCTGCCTCCAAGGCACCAGGCATTGGGCTCACCTCTGCACGACTAGAGGACTCAGCCTGCCCCACAGCAGGAAACTGTCCATTTGGGGCTGCAGCAAGGATTCATAGGAAAATCGGAGGGCCCCCCTCAGCCCATCCCAGGCAACCCCCACTTTCAGAGATCTCCCCGGATCCAATTAGTAGCTTCACACTGACCTTTAAACTTGCTCTCCACGGAGATCTTTTGAAATTCTCCACACTTCCAACCAATGGCATCATCCAGCTTCAGTGCCTTCCCCAGCTTTAGGTCTTGAGATAGATTAAAATGGGAAGTCATTTCACTGATAACGACGTACTGGTGATCAAAAGATACATGCATAAATGCTTCATATCACTTGGCTTCAGGGAAATACAAATGTAAACCCCTATAGATGCCATATCACACGAGGCTGATTATCTAAAAATAAGAAGACATGAAACTATATATGTTGGAGAGGATATGGAGAAACGGGAACTCTCTTACACCCCTGTACGAATGCAGTCCGGTACAGCCACTCTTGAAAATGGTACAGAATTTCCTCAAGAAGTTATAAATAAAGCTACCCTATGTCCCAGCAATTGCACTACTGGGTATTTACCCCCAGAGACAGAGGTATTGAAGACAGGACACATGCACACCAGTGTTCATAGCAACAATATCCATAATAGACAAGCTGCGGAAAGAGTGCAGATGACCATGGATAGATGAATGGATAAAGAAGATGTGGATCATATATATAATGGGATATTACTCAGCCATCAGATAGGATGAATACTTACCATCACACCGACCTGGGTGGAGCTGGAGGGTATTATGCTGAGTGGAATAAGTCAATGAAAGAAAGACAATGATCATATGCTTTCACTCCTATGTGGAATATCAGAAACAAGGAAGAAGACCATAGGGGAAGGAAGGGAAAATAGAATGGGAATTCATCAGAGAGGGAGAAAACCCATGATGGACTCTTAACTATCGCAAGAAACTGATGATTGTTGGAGGAGAAGTTGGGGGGGGTAACTGGGTGAGTAGCATTAAGGAGGTCACACGATACAATGAGCACTGGGTGATACACAAGACTGAAAATTTATTGAAGACTACATCTGAAACGAATGATGTACTGTAAGTTGGCTAATTGAATTTAAATTAAAGAACAAAAGACCTCGAATAAACAATCCTAAACATTTGTATGGAACCACTAAAGATTCCGAACAGCCAGTGCAATGTGGAAAAGAAAAACAAAGCTGGAGGACTCACAATTTCAGATTTCAGGTTATACTACAAAGCTGCAGTCATCCTAACAAGACAGTACGGCACAAAAATAGACACAGCGACCAAAGGAACAGGATACAAGTTCAGACAGAAACCCACAATTATGTGGTCCATGAATCTTCCACAAAGCAAGCAACGATATCAAAAGGGAAAAGGACAGTCTCTACAACAAATGGTGTTGGGAAAACTAGACAGCTACACACAAAAGAATGAAATTAGACTGCTTTCTTACACAATAAAGACAAACACAAAACAGTTTCAAGACCTCAATATGAGATCTGAATCCATAAAAATCCTACAGGAGGGAAGACAGTAACTTCTTGACATGGACCATACCAACGTTTTTCTAGACTGTCTCCTGAGGCAAAGGAAATGAAAGCAAAAATAAACTATTGGGAATACAGCAAAATAAAAAGTTTCCACACGGCAGAAGAACAATGAAAACATAAAAATAATAAGACAACCTACTCAAAGGGAGAAGATATTTGCAAAGATCATATGCAATAAAGGGATAGTGTCCAAAACATATACAACTGATACTACTCAACCCCCAAAAAACAAATAATCCAGTTAAAAAATAGGCAGAAGACATGGACAGACATTTCTCCAAAGAAGAAATACAAATGGCCAACAGTCCCGTGAAAAGATGTTCAACATCACCCATCATCAGGAAAATGTAAATCCAAAGGACAATGAGGTAATACCTCAAACCTGTCAGAATGGCTAACATCAAAAGCACAACAAAGAGCAGCTGTTGGGAGGATGTGGATAAAGGGGAATCCTCCTGAACTGTGGGTGGGAATGCAAACTGTGGTGGCCACCGTGGAAAACAGTATGAAGGTTCCTCAAAAAATTATATATAGAACTACCCTATGATCCAACATTCACACTACTCATATTTACTCAAAGAATAGGAAAACAGAAACGTAAAAGGATACGTGCACCCCTATGTTTCTTGCACCATTATTTACAATATCACAATATGGAAGCAACCCAAGTGTCTGTAGAAAAATTGACAAATGAGATGATAGATGTGTGTATTCACACACACACACACACACACACACACACACACAATGGAGTATTACTCGGCTTGAAAAAGAATGAAACCTTGCCATTTGCAGCCATATGGATGGAGCTAGAGAGTATTATCCTAACTAAAATCAGTCAGTCAGAGAAAGACAAATCCCATACGATGTCACTCTAATGGGGAATTTAAGAAACAAACAAAAATAAATAACTAAAAGAGAAAAAGGAGACACACCAAAATACAAACTCTTAACAATAGAGAACAAACGGAAGGTTACCAGAGAGGAGGTGGATAGAGGGATGAGTGAAATAGATGAAGGGGATTAAGAGGACACTTTTCTTGATGACCACTGAGTAATATGTAGAATTACTGAATCACTCTATTGTATACCTGAAACTAATGTAACATTGTATGTTAGCTCTAGTGGAATTAAAATAAATTTTCAAAAAAGATTTTTCTTTCAGGAAGCTCTTTGAAAAAGCTTTTCCTGTGCAATGTGCATAAGCCCTACTTGGGAGGATTCACTCTACAATAATTATTCACTCCATGCCTCAAATTCAGATTTCACTGAGTTCTTCCCGTGGATCCCAGCCCACGCGAGCCATGGTCCTTTTCAGTCCAGGCTCAGCACCTTTGCATTCAAGATTGGAAGTAGAAAGACATATCACTTCACAGTCCAGAAAGCTATTATTGTTTCTGTTTCAGTGTGAGAGAGTCACAGACTTTGGGACAGGTTTCAGAGCAGGTTTATTATGGATCCTGGATCTCTACTTCAATGTTCATTGCCTGGATCCATTTGGCTAATAGGTTCCCTGTGGATGGGCTTGCTTCCAAGCACATACATGGAAGATGCAAAGGTGGGTGGGCTTGGTGTGGGAAAGGAAGAAGACCAAAAACAGACAAGGGTCCGACCCTCCCCTGATCCAGGAACTGCTATGGGAGAGGGTACGGGAGGTAGAATCCATGCGAAACTCCAAGGTCACCAGCTGAACACAGGAGGCACAGGTCAAGGGATCTGGAGATGCAGGGGTTGAAGGCTGCTCTGAGCTACCTCTGGGAGGAAGGGAGGGAAGGAATGAGAAGGAGACACTGCCTGCCCCTGACCCATGCCAGCTGCCCACCGCTCCGACACGCATCAGTCTATGAGCTGACACAGCCTGGGCTCAGGATGGGCTGGCTCTAGTCCCTCAATCTTCAGTGGGACAGCTGGCCTCAGGGCTCAGAGACATGCTGAGGGAGATGAGAGGGAAAGCTGCCCCACCCAGGTCGTCCCCTCCTTGAGCAGACAGCCCTTCAGAACTGCTAAAAAACCCCACTAACGGGGTTGAAAGACATGCCATGGATGAACTAAGGCATAGAGATATGTAAAATAACATTCATTTTTAAGTTCTGAGCTGTCATCTCAGGAAATGGGGAGAGCTTCCCTGAAGAAGACTGAGGGGAGGGCAGGCCATGCTGAAAAGGGAGACATGGCTGTCCTGATTGGGGACCTGCAGCCCCCTTCCAGGGCAGGGCGTCATCCTCGCATCACCCGAGATCCATGGAAGTGTTCCATCAGGGCCGGATGTTTGTCTCGAGAAGGCTACCCTGGCATCGGACTGCACAGGGCACCAGGGACGAGGGCCAGATGGAGGACGGACAATACCCTGGAGGCCATGGGGCAAGAGCAGAGGCACATGACTTTGAAGATGATGATGAAAAGCAGGAGGTGGCAGCATTGAGCCGGCCCAAAAGTACCATGGGAGCAGTGCCCACAGCTACACTGACTGGGTACCTTCTGTGCCCGGTGTGGCTGACTTCAGTGGGATCCAGACTAGTCCTGACCACAAGTCTAGGAAGTGTGCACCACCCCCGGCCTCCTCTCCCCTTGCGGCTGCTAGGAATCACGGTCACAGACCCTGGTCAGCTTTCGTGGAAACCAAGCAGTGGCTCCCCCGCACGCTGCACCTCTGGTGGTGGGCCAGTGCGACCCTCGTGCCTGGCCAGACACTGATGTCTACCTGTCTCCACACAAATCCACAGACAGGAGGGTATCCCTGAATTCCACAGAACATGATGAGACAGATCCACAGAACCCAACACCCAGTGCGTCACTCGGGACCTCACCTATGGTCATGGAGCTCACCATACCTTATTTCTGTCACTTCCTACAGAAAGCCTGTTTCTGATCACCCACAATACCATACATCCTGGTTGGTGACCTGGGGTCATGCCATGAACCCACATGCCATCTTTCTTTAAGTGAAGGCTATGCCTACACCTCCTAGAAAATATTTCTAATGAAGTACACGTCCATCAGGACTATGGTGTGAACGGTAGCACACAGCATGCATGGTAGTAGTCAGTAATTCTAACAAGGGTTAACCCCACCCCCGTCTCACAAAACCTTCCTCCGTCCCCACTGAACTCATGGTCTGCCCTCAGAAAACCCTCCAGGAAACAAACCTTTCATCTGAATGCTCTCTTCACCTTCTGCTTCAAATCTTGTCCATCCACAATGATATGAAACTAGAAATCAGTCTCAAGAAAAAAATGGGACAGTCAAAAATAGGTGGAGATTTTTGAGGCCTGGGTGGCTCAGTCATTAAGGATCTCCTTTCAGCTCGGGTCTTGATCCCAGGATTCTGGGATCTAGCTCCAAATCAGGCTCGTTGCTCATTCAGAAGCCTGCTTCTCCCTCTCCCACCACCCAGCTTGCGTTCCCTCTCTTGCTGTCTCACTCTCTGTCAGATACCTAAATAATCTTAAAAAAATATGTGGAGATTTAACAACAAGCTACTGAACAACCAACAGTCAAAGAAGAAATCAAAATTTTTTTAGAAGTACCTTGACACTGATAAAAAGACAACCTACAAAAACTTATGGGATGCAGCAAAAGTAACTTTATGGGGGACATTCATAGAAATTCAAGTCTTCATCAATCCATGAGAATGCTCTCCAATAAACAACCTGATTTATGTGGTAAAGAAGTAGAAAATAAAACAACAAACAAAGCCCCAAATTAGTAGAAATAAGGAAATAACAAAAAGGAATGCATAAATAAATCCAACGGAGACTAAAAAGACAAAAAAAAACAATGAAAATGAGAGCGGCCTTTTTTGGAACGATAAACAAAACTGACAAACTTAGCTAGACTCACCAAGAAAGACAGAGGACTCGAATACAATCAGGAAAATAAGATAATGGATTCCTGTCTCATATCAAAATCAAAAGAACTCTTCAACTTTGAACACAACAACTTCTTGCAAGCCACGTCTCTAAAGGCAAAGAAATAAAAGCAAAAATGAACTATGGGCACTTCATCAGGATAAAAAGCTTCTGCTTGGCAAAGCAAATGATCAAAAAACAAAAAGGCAACCTATGGAATTGAAGAAGATATCTGCAAATGATTTTACAGATAAAGGGCTGGTATCCAAGATCTATAAAGAACTCCTCAAACTCGACACCCAAAAAATGGGCAGAAGACACAAAGAGATACTTCTCCAGAGAAGACATACAAATGGCCGACACATGAAAAAATGCTCCACATCAATTGCCATCAGGCAAATACAAATCAAAACTACAATGAGATACCACCTTACACCAGTTAGAATGGTTAAAATTAACAAGGCAGGGGGCACCTGGGTGTCACATTGGTTAAGCGTCTGCCTTCGGCTCAGGGCGTGATCCTGGCCTTATGGGATCGAGCCCCACATCAGGCTCCTCCGTCATGAGCCTGCTTCTTCCTCTCCCACTCCCCCTGCTTGTGTTCCCTCTCTCGCTGGCTGTCTCTATCTCTGTAGAATAAATCAATAAAATCTTGAAAAAAAAATAATAAGACAGAAATAAAAAAAAAGTCAGAGAGGATGTGAAGAAAGGGGAGCCCTCTTACACTACTCGTGAGAATTCAAGCTGGTACAGCCACTTTTGAAACCAATATGGAGGTTCCTCAATACGTTAAACACAGAGCTATCCTACGACCCACCAATTGCACTACTGGGTATTTACCCCATAGACACAGAGTAATGAAAAGAAGGGGCACCTGTATCCCAATGTTCATAGCAGCAGTGTCCATAATATCCAAACTGTGGAAGGAGCCAAGATGTCCTTCAGCAGATGAATGGACAAAGATGATGTGGTTCATCTATACAATGGACTATTACTCAGTCATCAGAAAGGATGAATACCCACCATTTGCACCAACGTGGATGGATCAGGAGGGGATTATGCTAAGTGAAATTAAGTCAAGCAGAGAAAGACAATTATCATATGGTTTGACTCCTATGTGGAATGGAAGGAATAGCATGGAGGACATTAGGAGAAGGAAGGGAAAAGTGAAGGGGGGAATGAGAGGGGGAGATGAACCATGAGAGACTACTAACACTGGGAAACAAACTGAAGGTTGCAGAAAGGGAGAGGAAGGGGAATGGGTAATCCTGGTGATGGGTATTAAGGAGGGCACGTGTTGGGGCGCCTGGGTGGCACAGCGGTTAAGCGTCTGCCTTCGGCTCAGGGCGTGATCCCGGCGTTATGGGATCGAGCCCCACAACAGGCTCCTCCGTCATGAGCCTGCTTCTTCCTCTCCCACTCCCCCTGCTTGTGTTCCCTCTCTCGCTGGCTGTCTCTATATCTGTCGAATAAATAAGTAAATTCTTTAAAAAAAAAGGAGGGCACGTGTCATAATGAGCACTAGGTGTTATATGCAAACAATGAATCATGGAACACTACATCAAAAACAAATGAAGTACTGTAGGGTGACTAACATCATTTTAAAAAAAGAGAAAGATATGAAATCCTTACAGGAATACTATCAATATTTGCAAAGGACATGAAATCCCGAAAGATTCCACACACACAAAAAAAATCTGTTAGAATAAACAAATTCAAGAAAGCTGCAGGATATAAAGTCAATATACAGAGACCTGTTGTCTTTACTTTTTTTCAGATTTTATTTATTTATTTGATAGGAAGAGAAAAAGTACGAGCAGGGGGAGTGACAGAAAGAGGGAGAAGCAGACCCTCGATAAGCGGGGAGCCCAACAGGGGGCTCGATCCCAGATCTCTGGGTTCATGACCTGAGCTGAAGGCAGACGCTTCACCTATGGGGCCACCCAGATGACCCAACTTCTTGCATTTCTGTATACTGATGACACACTTTCGCAAAGAGAAGTTAAAAAAGCAATGCCATTTACAATTGCATCAAAAAAAATCTAGGAATAAAAGTAACCAAAAATGAGAAAGACAGTACACTCAACACATGGCAGAAAGGAAATGAAAAACACGTGTGTCAAGGGGCGCAGGATGTATGGGTCAAAGATTTGGAAGGCAACACAAACAAATGGAAACTTACGCCATGCTCCTTAACTGGAAGAGTTAATTATGTGAACATGTACATCGTACCCAAAGCAATCGACAGATGTGATGAAATCCCTATCTGAATTCTAGCGGCACTATTCGAGGAAATAGATAACAGTCCTCAAACTTGTATGGAATCACAAAAGACCCCAAATACCCAAAGTAACATGGAGAAAGAAAGGTGCAGTCAACACACTCCTGGATTTCAAGCTAGATTACAAAGCTGTTGTCTTCAAAACAGGATGCAACTGGCATAAACACAGACACCAGGTCAGTGGAACAGAACAGAAAGCTCACAAACTTACCCACACGTAGATGATCCTAACTTACGACACATCAGCAGAAGATACACCATGAGGGAAGGACTGTATCTTCAGTGAGCGGTAACAGGCAAACTGGACACTAAATGCAGAAGAATATAACTGGGTCACTTTCTTACACCACACACAAAATTTTTAATGGATAAACGATTTGAACATAAGACCTGAATCCATAAACCTCCAAGAAGACACAGGTACTAAGTCTCTCGACATTAGTTTTGGCAAAGAGTCTTCAGATCGGACACCAAATGCAAAGGCAACAAAAGCAAAAATAAACAAGTGGAACAACTTCAAACTGAAATCTTCCACATGGCAAAAGAAACCAGCAAAAACTAAAATGGCCACTGACCCAATAAGAAAAAAAATATCTGCGAATCATATGTGTGAGAAGAGGCTAATATCCAAAATACACACAACACTCATACAAATCAAAACAAAAAAAATGTATAAAAAATGGGGGGAATATGTGAATAGATACTTTCCAAAGATGGCACACATGTGCCAACAGACAGAGAAAGTTGTTCGACATCACTAATAATCGTCAGGGAAACATCATCAAACCCACAATCGGCTATCCCCTCACAACTGTTGGAACAGCAATTGTCCCAGAGACAGACACCAGGTGGGGTCAAGGGTGTGCAGATGAGGAGACTCTGTGCACTGTTGGTGGGAATGGAAATTGGTGCAGCCACTGTGACAAACGGTATGGAGGTTCCTGAAAAAATAAATGCAACTACCACATGGACAAGTAATGGCTCTACTGAGTATTGATTTGGAGAACACAAAAATACTGCCTCAAAAAGACAGATGCACTCCCACGTTCACTGCAGCATTATTCACAAGAACCAGACATGGAAACACAGACCTTGGGGGCCTTATGCCAAGTAACTCAGACACAGAAAGACCAATACCAGATGCTCTCATGTACATTCAATGTGGAATAAACAAATACTGAACGCATAGATACTGAGAGCAGATTGGTAGGTGCCAGATTCGGAGATGGGGTGCTAGAAACGGATGAAGGTGGTCAAAGTCTCAATGTTTGAGTGAGAAAATCCGACAGTCATGGAATGTTCTGTCCAGCATGGAGACTAAAACTAACCCCGCAGCATGGGGTATAGGTTTCCCTGCTCTTTGAAAGTACAGGGTTTCTGAGAAACGTTGCACAGCAGAAATGGTGTCAAGAAGGAATGGCCATTAATTTACACGGAACAATTAGATAGTGTCCTCAGACTCCAAAATTCCTTCTCTTTGGCTTTTCTTAGGCCTCAGGAAACAAGTTTCTAACGGAGGCCCAGCATAAATGAAGATAAAGCACAGCTGAGGCTCACAGACACAATTCAAAGTGCTGGTGGCTGGATGCAGAGAGCGGCTCCCAGCGGAAGGAGCTGGTTGGGGTGCACGCCGCCTCTGTCATGCTTCTCCCCAAAACAGATGCTGACCGCGATTCTCACTGTTCACCTTTTTTCATAAGAGGGAAATCCTCTTCAGGTCTCTTCCTCTTACTGAAGCTGGGTAATAACGTAGTTCTTTCAAGAAAGCCCAATGTCTTACTGTGAACGTTTAAAAAGTGGGGAATACTTGTACTTGAGCATTGCTGAGGGAGGAGATGTGAAAGGTTCTCCCAGACACAAACCTCAGCAGATCCACCAGGAAAGGCACATTCCTCAGCATGCAGAACACGGACTACTTCCTACCCCCAGAAACCCTCTCTTTCCCCTCGATCAGGACAACCCACAACAGCTGGGAGTTACCCCAACTCCTCCGTTCTCCTGCTCATAATAGCTAACCCATCAGCAAATCCTGTGAGCTCCATCTTCAAAATGGACCCAGAATAGGTCTAACCACTCCATCCAAGGCCACCTGTCTGGTCCACAGTGCCTGAGTTCATGGAAAAGCTTTGTCATTGACCTGCCTTGCCATCTTCAACCCTCTGTCATCTGTTCTCAACACTGTAGCCAGGATGGCCCAGTGAAACAGGGTCTCATGGGGTTATAGCCCTGGAATGGTTTTTTCTGTCACCTCTCTGAGGTCATGTCCTAAGGTGTCTCCTGTGGCCACAGGGCCTTCTTGCTGCTCCTGGACATACCTGAAATTCTCCTGCCCCAGAGCCTTTGCACATGCTTTCCCTTCTGTTAAGAATGCTCTTGATGTGTTCTCACTCACCTTCGGAGAAGTCTGAATTGGAGTGACAGGAACAGAAGATGAGGCTGTGTGTTGGGTGAGGCTGGTGGCCCAGAAGAAGGTTCTCTGCCAGCTCACCGCCTGTGCCTCCCTTGCCCTCAGCCAGGAACTTGCACACAGCCCTCACCTGTCACAACTCTCACCCAGGAGACCCACAGCCACCCCTTCCCACACCCTGCTGCAGAATGCATTCAGCTCTCCTCTGGGACCCCTGTCAGCTTTACCCAGTCCTGGAACTCCCCTGTCTCTTGCAAAGCTCGCGGATTCCCCCTCTGCTTCCAAAATCGCAAGGCTTTCATGAGAAAGCTATAATGCTAAGTATTGAAAGTTTCGCACCTGCTTTCCCATTCTGTTGCCTCTCTCTCCACCTTCTTTCCTACCTGTGCAAACTGTAACATATCAGTGGAACATGAACACGCTCTGAGACCTGAATCATTCATTGCAGCTTTCTGAGGACTCCTTATGTGATAAGAAACTAGTGTATCCTACAACAGGGTGTTTCACATCTCTCATCTATAGAATAGTACAGCCCAAATCACTACAATTTTACCTCACTCTTCATGAAGCAGAACACTTTTTCCTTTCTTCTTTTACTTAAATTCCAGGTAGTTCACATGCCATGGAATATTCGCTTCAGGGGTAGGATTTAGTGATTCCTCACCTGCATACAGTACCCGGTGCTCATCACAAGTGCCCTCCTTAATACCCCTCACCCATTTAACTCTTCCCCCCACGCCCCTGTCCTGCAGCAACACTCAGTTTGTTCTCCAAGGTTGAGTCTATTTCCTTGTTTGCCTCTCTCATCACCCCTCCACTCTGTTCATCTGTTTTCTTTCTGAAATTCCACAAGCATGAGAGCATAGGATATTTGTCTTTCCTCAATGATTTTGCTTAGCTCAATACACTCTAGGTCCATCCGCATCCTTGCAAATGGTAAGATTTCATTCTTTTTGAAGCTGGGTCATATTCCATTATATATATGTATCCCACATCTGCTTTATCCATTCATCAGTGCATGGACTTTGGGATTCTCTCCATAGTTTGGCTACTGTGGACATTGCTGCTATAAACATCATGGTGCATGTACCCCCTTTGAATCTGCATTTTTGTATCTTTGGGTAAATACCTAGGAGAGCAATTGCTGGATCATGGGGTTGTTCAATGTTTAACTTTTTGAGGAACCCCCACACTGTTTCCCAGACTGGCTGCACCACTTTGCATTGCCACCAACAGGATGGGAGGGTTCCCCTTTAAGCAGAACATTATCTGCTGGCAATTTCATAAGAGGAAACAAAACCTCTGGGAGATGCACCCAGGGTCAGGCAAGCAGTTGCAGAATTCACCCCAAGGCTCCTGACGCCAAGCCCCTTGAAGCCACCAGCATGCCACTATCCAAAAGAATTCCCAGACTCTCCTTCTGACTCCACCACCAAAGAAACTACAGAGAGAATATGGCACCTCAAAATATCGAGATAATACATTTAGTAAAACTAGAAAGTCAAGCTCAACTTTTAAACAGGAACAGGCCGCTTTGGATAATTTTTAATTTTCCCTCCACCCTAATTTTAACGCTTCTGATGAATAAACTAATCAATGATGAAACATCACCTTTGCCAAATGACATCATCCAAGTCTGTATCAGATGAAAATAAGCCACCTAACTCTAGATGCTGGTCACTCAACCATATCTTAGGCCCAATTGAATAAACACTGTTAGATGAAGGAACAAATTAGATGTTACAAACAGGCACAGAGTGAATCTCACCTTCCCTTTCTAATAAAAGAGGGTTGCTAGGAAACAGATGGGCAAAATACATTTGTAAGCAATAAATGGACAGAGAAATTGTGATCCCCTGCAAAGTTCTACCTGCAGGGAAACTAAGTAATTCTTGTACCAAACCCAGAATGCTGACAGCTACTTCAATTTTACTTTGTGGCTCAACTAGAGAAAAGAGAAAAGCCCAGGAGGTTTTGGGATAAAGAGAGGTTTTACCTCCAGCCCTGACATAGATAGGACATTTTGCCAAACATACCTGTGCTTTCTCTGAGCACTGGTGTCCTGTGACAAGCTGCCTCGCTGACTCCGATGCTGACGTTCAAAACCTCGTGTGTCTTGGAGCCAGAGCAGAGAAGTGCCGTCAGCTGGGGAGAAGAAGGCACCTCTGACCTAAAGCCTGCACACCTGCTTCGGTTTCTGGGCGAAGGGGCAACACATACTTGTTGTTTAGCAGTAATTATCTTCATTCTCAATAGACCAATGACCTTGTCTTTTCTGGAAAGCAGACTTACTCTTCTAAAAAAACCCTCAATTCGTCTATTCCCAATGCAACTAGAGTGGGGTCTGGTTTATGCCCGCCTCCAGGCCCCCACCTGGAGGATTTTCCTGCATGATTCTAATAGCCAATTACCACTAACCCGGGGGCACACGGGGCATAATGCTGAAGTTGGGGGACGGCTCTGGGGCATGCTACTGCCACACCTGTGCCTGGGGACCAGGGCACACCCTGCTGAACTCAGGGTACTGCTCAAGATGCATCACCTGCACTGTGTCAGAGAACTGAAGGTGGGGATTGTGTGAAGTCCTTACCCGCACTCTTCCAGGGGAACAGGGGAAACCTTGAAATTCTGCAACCCATCCCACAAAAGCTCAGGTGAGTGGGTGTCCTGGAGTTCACGGGTATGGGGAATAAAGTCAGTTGAGGACATGGGGCAGAAGAGACTTTAAAGGGAAAAAGAAAACTCACCTGAGTCCCCACAAGGAACCCTCTCCACATGCCCTTCCAGAACCCTGCCTCCCACCTGGGGCGCACCCTACCCCCGGACCCCCACCCCAGTGCACGCTGCTCACTCACCAGCAGGGATCTCCACAGGGCAACTCTCTCTCTCTCTCAGTGCCCCTTCTTTGCCCCAAGTCTGCAACCCACTGCAAGTCTGGGACTGCCCACAGAGACATAGCTCCACCCCCAAGCGGTGAATGGTTGGTGAGGGTGGTGCCTGAGCCCCTTGGATGCTGGGCAACCCGCCCTCAAGCCCCTGGAACCCTGAAAGTGCAGGGGGCCCAAGAAGCGCCTGCTCGACCCAACACCCAGCACAGGCATGGGTGGGGTCGTGGGCCAGGGTCCCCCCACACACCTGGCCCCTTCCAGGGACCCCTCTAGCTGCAGACCACCCTCAGAGTCCTGCCCCTTCCCTTTCTGCACCAGCCCTCCCTGCTGGGGTGTGCCTGGTTTTGGGCAAGTCTCTCAGACCCTCCAAGGCTTGGGCTTTAGGAAATGCAATGTTTTTATGCATTTTCAGTATGTACATGTCAGTATGACTTTAATCTTATGGGAGCCAAAGAGATTCTTTATTTTTTCTTATCTTTATGTTGGCATTTTTGGTTATTGTTTTCTTCTCGAAGCAGATGTACAACATGTGCTTGGGGCAGAAATAGGGCCCATGCTTTCAGGTTTTGCCCAGTCATTTTGAGCCGGGTAAAATGTTAAAGGATAGCTTCCCTGGGAGCCCAGGATCAGGGTCCACAGATGATATAAGATAAAAATTACTTTCATCATTATAATTACTCCTAAATGGAGGAATTTGAGACAAAAGCACCTTCACAAGAGTACCAAGAAAGCAAAATGATGCCCACAGAAGGCTACCTGCTCCATGGTCAGCACAGGTAACAGAAGTGTTCACAGTCTCTGGACTCCTGCCCTTCTCTTGCCCAAATCTCTAAAGCACACAGACCACTTAAAATCGGAATTGTAGAACTGCTAGACACCTTAGAGATGTCTGGCACCATTCCCTTGGACTGCAGAAGAAAACACAGTAGCTCGTTGTCACAAACTAATTTCAACATGAAGTGCCCCCTGGATGCACTAAGTTCTTTCTCTGCAAATGTTGACTAATGTAAGTCAGAGTCATACCATTTAAAAACTACGATGGCTGGGAAGTCATCGTAGGTAAGGGAATATTTTAGCCATGTTTATAAGCATTGGCTCACTTTGTAGAAGAGGCTGAGCTGAGTGTTTTTAAATACTATTTCAGGTACAAGAGAGGAGTTAAGATGGCGGAGGAGTAGGAGACCCCTTTTTCAGCAGGTCCCCTGAGTTGAGCTGGATAGGTACCAGACCAGCCTAAACAACCACGGAATCAGCCTGAGAGGCAGGAAGATACATCTGGATCTCTACAAATGAACATCTCCAGCGCTGAGTATTGAGGTATGAAGCGGGGAGCCTTGAAACCGGGCACAGATATCAGAAGATAAACGGAAGGGGGGGAGCCGCCATGTTCTGGCGTCCGGAAGCAGCAACCACCTGCACCAGGGAGCGGGCGGACTCATGGATGGCACACCGGAGAGAGTGGACTGAGACCGGTGAGCCCAGAGAGTGCACCACCAGGCTTCTCCTGGAACACCGAAATCCCGGTGTGCTCACCAGGCATAGACTGAGACCAGGAGACCCGGGAGCCCACTGGGCGGCTGGCGGCTGGCAGGTCACCTGCACAGGGGATCTGGTGGACTTGCGGTAGGCACCTGCGAAACAGCAGACTGAGACCCTGAACCAGGTGCCAGAGCCACCAGGCTTCTCATGGAACTCTGGAATCCCGGTGTGCTCAGGGGATCCAGACTGAGACCAGGAGCTTCCAGAGAGAGATCAGGTCTTCTGGTGGCTGGCAGCATTAGAAACACAAAGGACAGAGATGCACTAGCCCCGGAATTGAGGCCAGGGACACCAGGTGTGGGGTGCACATCCCAGGATGCTACAGGGTTGAGCAGCACCAACAGTAATGGAGTTAAAGTGGCCAGAACAAGGGTGGAGAACAGGCCGCATTCCCTCTGTTCTGTGACAATTCAGCCTCTGCTGCTCTGACTCTCAGAAAAGGCACAGCAGATCACCAGAGAAAGCCGCCAGGGAACAAAAGCCTGGAAATACTGGCCCAGAGCATGCCCACCCCCATTCACCCTTGCAGGGGACACGGAAACTCTACCCAAACAGGGTTGCCTGAGTATGGACATGGGAAAATACAAACTCTTAACAATAGAGAACAAATGGATGGTTACCAGAGAGGAGGTGGATAGAGGGATGAGTGAAATAGATGAAGCGGATTAAGAGGACACTTTTCTTGATGACCACTGAGTAATATATAGAATTACTGAATCACTCTATTGTACACCTGAAACAAATGTAACACTGTATGTTAGCTCTACTGGAATTAAAATAAATTTTTAAAAAAGATTTTTCTTTCAGGAACCTCTTTAAAAAAGCTTTTCCTGTGCACTGTGCATAAGCCCTACTTGGGAGGATTCGCTCTACAATAATTATTTACTCTATGCCTCGAATTCAGATTTCACTGAGTTCTTACTATGGATCCCAGCCCACGGGAGCCATGGTCCTTTTCTGTCCAGGTTTAGCACCTATGCATTCAAGATTGGAATTAGAGAGACATGTCACTTC
Source organism: Ursus americanus (assembly GCF_024610735.1). Taxonomy (NCBI): domain Eukaryota; kingdom Metazoa; phylum Chordata; class Mammalia; order Carnivora; family Ursidae; genus Ursus; species Ursus americanus. Next base: position 48,322,424 of record NC_142149.1, on the reverse strand, counting down.
ACAGTCCAGAAAGCTATTATTGTTTCTGTTTCAGTGTGAGAGAGTCACAGACTTTGGGACAGGTTTCAGAGCAGGTTTATTATGGATCCTGGATCTCTACTTCAATGTTCATTGCCTGGATCCACTTGGCTAATAGGTTGCCTGTGGATGGGCTTGCTTCCAAGCACATACATGGAAGATGCAACGGTGGGTGGGCTTGGTGCGGGACAGGAAGAAGATCAAAAACAGACAAGGGTCCAACCCCTCCCCTGATCCAGGAACTGCTACAGGAGAGGGTACGGGAGGTAGAATCCATGCGAAACTCCAAGGTCACCAGCTGAACACAGAAGGCATAAGTCAAGGGATCTGGAGATGCAGGGGTTGAAGGCTGCTCTGAGCTACCTCTGGGAGGAAGGGAGGGAAGGAATGAGAAGGAGACACTGCCTGCCCCTGGCCCATGCCGGCTGCCCACCGCTCCAAAACACATCAGTCTACACAACTGACACAGCCTGGGTTCAGGATGGGCTGGCTCGGGTCCCTCAATCCTCAGTGGGACAGCTGGCCTCAGGGCTCAGAGACATGCTGAGGGAGATGAGAGGGAAAGCTGTCCCACCCAGGTCATCCCCTCCATGAGCAGACAGCCCTTCAGAACTGCTAAAAAAAAAACCCACTAACGGGGCTGAAAGACATGCCATGGATGAACTAAGGCATAGAGATATGTAAAATAATATTCATTTTTAAGTTCAGAGCTGTCCGCTCAGAAAGTGGGGAGAGATTCCCTGAAGAAGACTGAGGGGAGGGCAGGCCATGCTGAAAAGGGAGACATGGCTCTCCTAATTGGGGACCTGCAGCCCCCTTCCAGGGCAGGGCGTCATCCTCGCATCACACGAGATCCATGGAAGTGTTCCATCAGGGCCAGATGTTTGTCTCGAGAAGGCTACCCTGGCATCAGACTGCACAGGGCACCAGGGACGAGGGCCAGATGGAGGACGGACAATACCCCGGAGGCCATGGGGCAAGAGCAGAGTCACATGACCTTGAAGATGATGATGAAAAGCAGGAGGTGGCAGCATGGAGCTGGCACGAAGTACCATGGGAGCAGTGCCCAAAGCTACACTGACTGGGTGCCTCCTGGCCAGGTGTGGCTGACTTCAGTGGGCTCCAGACTAGACCTGACCACAAGTCTAGGAAGTGTGCACCACCCCCGGCCTCCTCTCCCCTTGCGGCTGCTAGGAATCACAGTCACAGACGCTGGGCAGCTTTCGTGGAAACCAAGCAGTGGCTCCCCTGCACGCTGCACCTCTGGTGGTGGGCCAGTGCGACCCTCATGCCTGGCCAGACACTGATGTCTACCTGTCTCCACACAAATCCACAGAGAGGAGGGTGTCCCTGAATTCCACAGCACCTGATGAGACAGATCCACAGAACCCAACACCCAGTGCGTCACTCGGGACCTCACCTATGGTCATGGAGCTCACCATACCTTATTTCTGTCACTTCCCACAGAAAGCCTGTTTCTGATCACCCACAATACCATACATCCTGGTTGGTGACCTGGGGTCATGCCATGAACCCACATGGCACCTTTCTTTAAGAGAAGGCTATGCCTACACCTCCTAGAAAATATTTCTAATGAAGTACAAGTCCATCAGGACTACGGTGTGAACAGTAGCACACAGCCTGCATGGTAGTAGTCAGTAATTCTAACAAGGGTTAACCCCACCCCCGTCTCACAAAACCTTCCTCCATCCCACGGAACTCATGCTCTGCCCTCAGAAAACCCTTCAGGAAACAAACCTTTATCTGAATGCTCTCTTCACCTTCTGCTTCAAATCTTGTCCAACCACAATGATATGAAACTAGAAATCAGTCTCAAGAAAAAAATGGGACAGTCAAAAATAGGTGGAGATTGGGGGGCCTGCGTGGATCAGTTGTTAAGGATCTGCCTTCAGCTCAGGTCCTGATCCCAGGATCCTGGGATTTAGCCTGGAATCAGGCTCCTTGCTCAGCGGGAAGCCCGCTTCTCCCTCTCCCACCCCCCTGCTTCCATTCCCTCTTTCACTGTCTCACTCTCTGTCAGATACCTAAATAATCTTAAAAAAATACGTGGAGATTTAACAACAAGCTACTGAACAACCAACAGTCAAAGAAGAAATCAAAAAAGATTTTAGAAGTACCTTGACACTGATGAAAAAGACAACTTACAAAAACATAAGGGATGCAGCAAAAGTAGCTTTATGGGGGACATTCATAGAAACTCAAGTCTTCATCAATCCATGAGAATGGTCTCCAATAAACAACTTGATTTATGTGGTAAAGAAGTAGAAAATAAAACAACAAACAAAGCCCCAAATTAGTAGAAATAAGGAAATAACAAAAAGGAATGCATAAATAAATCCAACGGAGACTAAAAAGACAAAAAAAAAAAACAATGAAAATGAAAGCTGCCTTTTTTGGAAAGATAAACAAAACTGACAAACTTAGCTAGACTCACCAAGAAAGACAGAGGACTCGAATACAATCAGGAAAGAAAGATAATGGATTCCTGTCTCATATCAAAATCAAAAGAACTCTTCAAACTTGGACACAACAACTTCTTGCAAGCCACGTCTCTAAAGGCAAAGGAAATAAAAGCAAAAAAGGAACTATTGGCACTTCACCAAGATAAAAAGCTTCTGCAGGGCAAAGCAAATGATCAACAAAACAAAAAGTCAACCTATGGAATCGAAGAAGATATCTGCAAATGATATTACAGATAAAGGACTAGTATCCAAGATCTATAAAGAACTCCTCAAACTCGACACCCAAAAAATGGGCAGAAGACACAAAGGGATACTTCTCCAAAGAAGACATACAATGGCCAACAGACACATGAAAAAATGCTCCACATCACTTGCCATCAGGCAAATACAAATCAAAACGACAATGAGATACCACCTTATACCAGTTAGAATGGTTAAAATTAACAACACAGGGGGCACCTGGGTAGTACAGAGGTTAAGCGTCTGTCTTCGGCTAAGGGCGTATTCCTGGCATTACGGGATCGAGCCCCACATCAGGCTCCTCCGCTATGAGCCTGCTTCTTCCTCTCCCACTCCCCCTGCTTGTGTTCCCTCTCTCGCTGGCCATCTCTATCTCTGTAGAATAAATAAATAAAATCTTGAAAAACAAATTAACAAGACAGGAAATTACAAAAAGTCAGAGAGGATATGGAGAAAGGGGAGCCCTCTTACACTACTCGTGAGAATTCAAGCTGGTATAGGCACTTTTGAACAATATGGGGGTTCCTCAAGACATTAAACACAGAGCTATCCTATGACCCACCAATTGCACTACTGGGTATTTACCCTATAGACACAGAGTAATGAAAAGAAGGGACACCTGTATCCCAAAGTTCATAGCAACAATGTCCATAATAGCCAAACTGTGGAAGGAGCCAAGATGTCCTTCAGCAAATGAATGGACGAAGAAGATGTGGTTCATCTATACAATGGAATATTACTCAGTCATCAGAAAGGATGAATACCCACCATTTGCACCAAGGTGGATGGACCAGGAGGGGATTATGCTAAGTGAAATTAAGTCAAGCAGAGAAAGACAATTATCATAAGGTTTGACTCCGATGTGGAATGGAAGGAATAGCATGTAACATTAGAAGAAGGAAGGGAAAAGTGAAGGGGGGGGAATGAGAGGGGGAGATGAACCATGAGAGACTATTGACACTGGGAAACAAACTGAAGGTTGCAGAAAGGGAGGGTAGGGGAATGGGTAATCCTGGTGATGGGTATTAAGGAGGGCACGTGTCATAATGAGCACTAGGGGTTATATGCAAGCAATGAATCATGGAACACTTCATCAAAAACAAATGAAGTACTGTAGGGTGACTAACATCATTTTAAAAAAGGAGAAAGATATGAAATCCATACAGGAAAACTGTCACTATTTGCAAATGACATGAAATCCCGAAAGATTCCGCAAAAAAAAAAAAAAAAAACTGTTAATTTAAACAAATTCAAGAAAGCTGCAGGATATAAAGTCAATATACAGAGACCTGTTGTCTTTACTTTTTTTCAGATTTTATTTATTTATTTGAGAGGAAGAGAAAAAGCACATGCAGGGGGAGTGTAGGAAAGAGGGAGAAGCAGACCCTCGATAAGCGGGGAGCCCTACACGGGGCTCAATCCCAGAACTCTGGGATCATGACCTGAGCTGAAGGCAGACACGTCACCTATGGGGCCACCCAGATGACCCAACTTCTTGCATTTCTATATACTGATGACACACTTTCGCAAAGAGAAATTAAAAAAGCAATGCCATTTACAATTGCATCAAAAAAAATCTAGGAATAAAAGTAACCAAAAATGCGAAAGACATAGTACACTCAACACATGGCAGAAAAGAAATGAAAAACACGTGTGTCGAGGGGGGCAGAATGTGTGGTTCAAAGATTTGGAAGGCAACACAAACAAATGGAAGCATACGCCATGCTCCTTAACTGGAAGAGTTAATTATGTGAACATGTCCATCGTACCCAAAGCAATCGACAGATGTGATGAAATCCCTATCTGAATTCTAGTGGCATTATTCAAGGAAATAGATAACAGTCCTCAAATTTGTATGGAATCACAAAAGGCCCCCAAAACGCAAAGCAACCTGAAGAAAGAAAGGTGCAGTCAACACACTCCTGGATTTCAAGCTAGATTACAAAGATGTTGTCATCAAAACAGGATGGTACTGGCATAAACACAGACCCAAGGTCAGTGGAACAGAACAGAAAGCTCAGAAACTTACCCACACGTAGATGATCCTAACTTATGACACAGCAGCAGAAGATATGCCATGAGGGAAGGACTGTGTCTACAGTGAGCGGTAACAGGCAAACTGGACACTAAAGGCAGAAGAATATAACTGGGTCAATTTCTTACACCACCAAAATTTTTAATGGATGAATGATTTGAACATAAGACCTGAATCCATAAACCTCCAAGAAGACACAGGTACTAAGTCTCTCGACATAGGTTTTGGCAAAGAGTCTTCAGATCCGACACCAAACGCAAAGAAACAAAAGCAAAAATAAACAAGTGGAACAACTTCAAACTGAAATCTTCCACTTGGCAAAAGAAACCAGCAAAAACTTAAAAGGCCACTGACCCAATAAGAAAAAATATCTGCGAATCATATGTGTGAGAAGAGGCTAATATCCAAAATACACACAACACTCGTACAAATCAAAACAAAAAAAAATCTGTATTAAAAAATGGGAGAATATGTGAATAGATACTTTCCAAAGATGGCACACAGGTGCCAACAGACAGAGAAAGTTATTCGACATCACTTAATATCGACAGGGAAACATCGTCAAACCCACAATCGGCTATCCCCTCACAATTGTTGGAACAGCAATTTTCCCAGAGACAGACACCAGGTGGGGTCAAGGGTGTGCAGACAAGGAGACACTGTGCACTGTTGGTGGGAATGGAAATTGGTGCAGCCATTGTGACAAATGGTATGGAGGTTCCTGAAAAAATAAATACAACTACCACATGACCCAGTAATGGCTCTACAGAGTATTGATTTGGAGAACACAAAAATACTGCCTCAAAAAGACAGATGCACTCCCACGTTCACTGCAGCATTATTCACAAGAACCAGACATGGAAACACAGACCTTGGGGGCCTTATGCCAAGTAACTCAGACACAGAAAGACCAATACCAGATGCTCTCATGTACATTCAATGTGGAATAAACAAATACTGAACGCATAGATACTGAGAGCAGATTGGTAGGTGCCAGATTCGGAGATGGGGTGCTAGAAACGGGTGAAGGTGGTCAAAGTCTCAATGTTTGAGTGAGAAAATCCGACAGTCATGAAATGTTCTGTCCAGCATGGAGACTAAAACTAACCCTGCAGCATGGGGTATAGGTTTCCCTGCTCTTTGAAAGTACAGGGCTTCTGAGAAACCTTGCACAGCAGAAATGGTGTCAAGAAGGAATGACCATTAATTTACACGGAATAATTAGACAGTGTGCTCAGACTCCAAAATTCCTCTCTTTGGCTTTTCTTAGGCCTCAGGACACAAGTTTCTAACGGAGGCCCAGCATAAATGAAGATAAAGCAGAAGCAGAGGCTCACAGACACCATTCAAAATGCTGGTGGCTGGATGCGGAGAGCGGATCCCAGCGGAAGGACCTGGTTGGGGTGCACGCCGCCTCTGTCGTGCTTCTCCCCCAAACAGATGCTGAACGCGATTCTCACTGTTCACCTTTTTTCATAAGAGGGAAATCCTCTTCAGGTCTCTTCCTCTTACTGAAGCTGGGTAATAACATAGTTCTTTCAAGAAAGCCCAGTGTCTTACTGTGAACGTTTAAAAAGTGGGGGATACTTGTACGTGAGCATTGCTGAGGGAGGAGATGTGAAAGGTACTCCCAGACACAAACCTCAGCAGATCCACCGGGAAAGGCACTTTCCTCAGCATGCGGAACACGGACTACCTCCTACCCCCTGAGAAAACCTCTCCTTCCCCTCGATCAGGAAAACCCACAACAGATGGGATTTACCCCAATTCCTACGTTCTCCAGCTCCTAATAGCTAACCCATCAGCAAATCCTGCGAGCTCCATCTTCAAAATGGACCCAGAATAGGTCTAACCACTCCATCCAAGGGCGCCTGTCTGGTCCACAGTGCCTGAGATCCTGGAAAAGATTCGTCATTGAACTCCCTTGCCATCTTCAACCCTCTGTCATCTGTTCTCAACACTGCAGCCAGGATGGCCCAGTGAAACAGGGTCTCATGGGGTTATAGCCCTGGAATGGCTTTCTGACACCTCTTTGAGGTCATGTCCTAAGCTGTCTCCTGTGGCTACAGGTCCTTCTTGCTGCTCCTGGACATACCTGAAATTCTCCTGCCCCAGAGCCTTTGCACATGCTTTCCCTTCTGTTAAGAATGCTCTTGATGTGTTCTCACTCAACTTTGGAGAAGTCTGAATTGGAGTGACAGGAACAGAAGATGAGGCTGTGTGTTGGGTGAGGATGGCGGCCCAGAAGAAGGTTCTCTGCCAGCTCTCAGCCAGTGCCTCACTTGTCCTCAGCCAGGAACTTGCACACAGCCCTCACCTGTCACAACTCTCACCCAGGAGACCCACAGCCACCCCTGGAGCCCACCCTGAACACACCCTGCTGCAGAATGCATTCAGCTCTCCTCTGGGACCCCTGTCAGCTTTACCCAGACCTAGAACTCCCCCATCTCCTGCAAAGCTCCCGGATTCCCCCTCTGCTTCCAAAATCACACTGACATAAAGCTTTCATGAGAAAGCTATAATGCTAACAAATGAAAGGTTCACACCTGCTTTCCCCTTCTGTTGCCTCTCTCTCCACCTTCTTTCCTACCTGTGCAAACTGTAAAATATCATTGGAACATTAACATGCTCTGAGACCTGAATCTTTCATTGCAGCTTTCTGAGGACTCCTTATGTGATAAGAAACTAGTGTATCCTACAACAGGGTGTTTCACATCTCTCATCTATAGAATAGTACAGCCCAAATCACTACAATTTTACCTCACTCTTCATGAAGCAGAACACTTTTTCCTTTCTTCTTTTACTTAAATTCCAGGTAGTTCACATGCCATGGAATATTCGCTTCAGGGGTAGGATTTAGTGATTCCTCACCTGCATAGAGTACCCGGTGCTCATCACAAGTGCCCTCCTTAATACCCCTCACCCATTTAACTCTTCCCCCCATGCCCCTGTCCTGCAGCAACACTCAGTTTGTTCTCCAAGTTTGAGTCTATTTCCTTGTTTGCCTCTCTCATCACCCCTCCACTCTGTTCATCTGTTTTCTTTCTGAAATTCCACAAGCGTGGGAGCATAGGATATTTCTCTTTCCTCAAATATTTTGCTTAGCTTGATACACTCTAGGTCCATCCACATCCTTGCAAAGGGTAAGATTTCATTCTTTTTGAAGCTGGGTCATATTCCATTATATATATGTATCCCACTTCTGCTTTATCCATTCATCAGTGCATAGACTTTGGGATTCTCTCCATAGTTTGGCTACTGTGGACATTGCTGCTATAAACATCATGGTGCATGTACCCCCTTTGAATCTGCATTTTTGTATCCTTTGGATAAATACCTAGGAGAGCAATTGCTGGATCATGGGGTTGTTCAATGTTTAACTTTTTGAGGAACCCCCACACTGTTTCCTAGACTGGCTGCACCACTTTGCATTGCCACCAACAGGATGGGAGTGTTCCCCTTTAAGCAGAACATTATCTGCTGGCAATTTCATAAGATGAAGCAAAACCTCTGTGAGATGCACCCAGGGTCAGGCAAGCAGTTGCAGACTTCACCCCAAGGCTCCTGACGCCAAGCCCCTTGAAGCCACCAGCATGCCACTATCCAAAAGAATTCCCAGACTCTCCTTCTGACTCCACCACCAAAGAAACTACAGAGAGAATATGGCACCTCAAAATATCGAGATAATACATTTAGTAAAACTAGAAAGTCAAGCTCAACTTTTAAACAGGAACAGGCCGCTTTGGATAATTTTGAATTTTCCCTCCACCCTAATTTTAACTCTTCTGATGAATAAACTAATCAATGATGAAACATCACCTTTGTCAAATGACATCATCCAAGTCTGTATCAGATGAAAAAAAGCCACCTAACTCTTGATGCTTGTCACTCAACCATATCTTAGGCCCAATTGAATAAACACTGTTAGATGAAGGAACAAATTAGATGTTACAAACAGGCACAGAGTGAATCTCACCTCCCCTTTCTAATAAAAGATGGTTCCTAGGAAACAGATGGTCAAAATACATTTGTAAGCAATAAATGGACAGACAAATTGTGATCCCCTGCAAAGTTCTACCTGCAGGGAAACTAAGTAATTCTTGCACCAAACCCAGAATGCTGACAGCTACTTCAATTTTACTTTGTGGCTCAACTAGAGAAAAGAGAAAAGCCCAGGAGGTTTTGGGATAATGAGAGGTTTTACCTCCAGCCCTGACATAGATAGGACATTTTGCCAAACATACCTGTGCTTTCTCTGAACACTGGCGTCCTGTGACAAGCTGCCTCGCTGACTCCGATGCTGACGTTCAAAACCTCGGGTGTCTTGGAGCCAGACCAGAGAAGTGTTGTCACCTGGGGACAAGAAGTCACCTCTGACCTAAAGCCTGCACACCTGCTTTGGTTTCTGGGCGAAGGGGTAACACATACTTGTTGTTTAGCAGTAATTATCTTCATTCTCAATAGACCAATGACCTTGCCTTTTCTGGAAGGCAGACTTACTCTTCTAAAGAAACCCTAAATTCGTCTATTCCCAATAAAACTAGAGTGTAACATTTATTTCTCACTTAAATAGAAAACACTGTTATTATCGACATTGCGTGAATGAACTTTTAAAAACATTTTAGAGAGAAAGGAAGAGACCTTTATTCAAACCCAAGTCAGGACAGCTTCCTGGGAGACACAATCTTCACCAAGAAGGGAGTGCTCCGGGGAAGGAACATTTGGGGCAGGCTTATATATTTTTTTCTGTTTTCTTTTAAGTACAGAGTTACACACCACAATGAGGATATTCTTAGATTCTAGAAAGTGACAGACTCTTTCTTATGTTTTCAGTATGTACATGTCAGTATGACTTTAATCTTATGGGAGCCAAAGAGGTTCTTTATTTTTTCTTATCTTTATGTTGGCATTTTTGGTTATTGTTTTCTTCTCGAAGCAGATGTACAACATGTGCTTGGGGCAGAAATAGGGCCCATGCTTTCAGGTTTTGCCCAATCAATTTGAGCCGGGTAAAATGTTAAAGGATAGCTTCCCTGGGAGCCCAGGATCAGGGTCCACAGATGATATAAGATAAAAATTATTTTCATCATTATAATTACTTCTAAATGGAGGAATTTGAGACAAAAGCACCTTTCACAAGAGTACCAAGAATTCAAAATGAATCCCACAGAAGGCTACCTGCTCCATGGTCAGCACAGGTAACAGAAGTGTTCACAGTCTCTGGACTCCTGCCCTTCTCCTGCCCAAATCTATGAAGCACACAGACCACTTAAAATCAGAATTGTAGAACTGCTAGACACCTTAGAGATGTCTGGCACCATTCCCTTGGACTGCAGAATAAAACACAATAGCTCGTTGTCACAAACTAATTTCAACATGAAGTGCCCCCTGGATGCACTAAGTTCTTTCTCTGCAAATGTTGACTAATGTAAGTGACAGTCATACCATATAAACACTATGATGGCTGGGAAGTAATCGTAGGTAAGGGAATATTTTAGCCATATTTATAAGCATTGGCTCACTTTGTAGAAGAGGCTGAGCTGAGTGTTTTTAAATACTATTTCAGACCTGTTTTACAGCACCTTCTGAACATACCAGAGCCTGAATGGACTAAAAAAGATAGTTGGTTTCAGGAACTTTAATACCAGAAAAATATTATACTGTCTCTATTCCTAAGGATCTTTGAGTATCTTACCCAGAGGTCCTCCACTGAGATAATGATCTTAATGATCACCATGGGCAGATGTGAAAAGGCCCGCTGAATTCATTCCAGTTGTCCACATGACAAGAAAATCCTGATACTTGATAGGTTTCCAGATTGAGAAGACCAGAGATAAGAGGGAAATAGTACCCTGTATGGAACAACAAGCGATTTGGAGTCAGTTTGGGGATCTCACTTAGGTTTCTGACACTAAAATCCTCTGTGACTCATATCATCCAAGTCCCTTTCTAACCGTCTGAAAATGTGCCTAAAAATATCTACACCCTAGTTGGGAAGTTTAAGAGGCAGAATGCTACAAAGAGCCAGTATGATGTCTCTCAAGAACAAGATCTCAGGAAGCCATAATTGCTATTGGGTCTATTGCTTTTCCAGAATAAAGTACACATGTTGAATCCATATTTCGAATAGATGACACACCAGATGATTTTCAAACCTGAAGGAATTCCAAGAAGTCACTCTTGTGTCATATTTCACTCAGAAATCATGTTGTTGGACTGGTGAGGATGATACGATAGCAACGTCATCACTAAGAGTGGGGAGCTTCTAATTTCCATACGGCCATGTTGACCCCCTTAGCTCAAAGCCACCAGAGAGGGCAGCTGGGTAGTGGGCACCGTCATCATTATGAGTGGGCAGCTTCCCATTTCCATATGGCCATGTTGACCCCCTTAGCTCAGGACCACCAGAAAGGACAGCTGAGGGGGACCACAGGCCAAGCCTGCCAGGTGTGGCTGGGGTAGGCAGAACTCTGACTTAAGGCTCAACTCCTGTCTAGGTTATTATAATGCTCTTCACAAAGAAAGTGCCATTGTGTGTGAGCCCTCATGTAGAAAAGGTTCAGAATTTCCATTAAGATTCCCTCTCTGACCTTTAGGATATGTAGCAAAGTTCCATTTAATTTTAAACATTGAAGGACTTCTTGATTTTCTTTTCGCTATGACTGTGGCTCAATTCCCCTGTGGTCTAAGAATAGAATCTAGTTAATTTCAGGGTTTAACATTTGTAGACTTCATTCGTGGCCCCACCTATCATCTATTTGGGTAAAGAGTCTATGACCACTTGAAAATAATGTATTCTGCACTTATTATGGAATGTTCCCTATATGTCAATTAGGCCACATTTGTTACCAATGTTTTGTCTGCTTTTTCTTTCAGATATTGAGAAAGGTATATTAAAATCTTCAAACAATGATGCTCTATTTATTGTGATATCGGAGAATCTACCAGTGTTTTAAGGCAAGAGAAACAAAAAGGATAAGAATTGAGGGGATAATTGTGACTATTCACAGATAATACGATTGTGTACATAGAAAATCAAAAACAGTGTTTAAATATCATATTAGAATTAAAATGCAATTTAAAATAATAATAATAATAATAATAATAATAATAATAACAATAATAATAATAATAATAAAAGAGGTTTCCTGGGAAACAGATGGTCAAAATACATTTGTAAGCAATAAATGGGCAGAGAAATTGGATTGTAGCTTCCCATTGGACAGTTTCTGAAGAAAACGTAGAACCTGTCAATCTTGGGGTATGAAATAGGGTGCACTAACCATTTAAAAGAATTCAGTGGGACTTCATAAAAATGTGACATTTGTAAGCAATAAATGGACAGAGAAAATGGATTGTAGCTTCCCATTGGACAGTTTCTGAAAGAAAACGTAGAACCTGTCAATCTTGGGGTAGGACATAGGGTGCACTAACCATTTAAAAGAATTCAGTGGGACTTCATAAAAATGTGACATTTCTCCTTATCTTATGACCATAAGAAAATGAAAAAGTGAACCGCAGGCTGGGAAGTAAAGATTTGCAATACACACACTGACAAAAACTTGTCAATAAATAATTCCTACTCATCAACCATAGAGTCTATTTATAAACGAATACTTCACAAAAGATTGACTGATGGCCAATAAGAACAGGAAAGGGTGCTCTACAGTATTATTTTCAGGAACAGCAAAGCCTTTCCTAAAATGAAAACATACAAACAAACCAGTATTCCCTAGATGTATGACGTCCTTATTTCTGAGGACAGCTTGAAGAACAGACTAGCATCAAAGTAAAGTGATGGAATTCCTGACACTCAGAGGATGGACAATTAACCTCAAACTACAGTACAATTTCTAGGCATCATTTGTTCCTCTGAAGGCAGACAACTAGCACACCCCTTCCTCCACCACACAGGTTGCTTCCCAACCCCTACCATAAAAGAAGAAGATGAGAAACAGATAGGACTAGTAGGAAATAGCAAAAATCACATGTGGGGATTATCCTGAAACACACTGATCACATAACTAGTGTAAGGAAGTGTAGGGAACTGACAAGGACAGAGACTCAAGAGGTACTTCTTTGGGAAATGCTGTCTGAAATCGTCACACCTTGGTACCAGCTAATGAGGGCTCTGACCATACCCTAGGGTTTGCTCACAAGGTTCTGCAACACCATTGCTGAGGACTGAAACTCTTCAAGACCTCAAAGCTTGCCTGATTGACTATTGGACTAAGAGATTCCCATGTTCTGAAAACAGATACCAACTCATTGAAAGGTTCACCTGGGCTCTCTCGGAGGCCCTACAAGAAGCTGAACCATTCACTGAAAATCAATTACACACACACACACACACACACACACACACACACACACACACCTGTCATTTCACCAATTACTTAAACATTCAAGGTTCTTCCTACCTTTTCTTTTTCACATTGATATTTATACTCACATGAAATGTCATCATTTCTAATGAACACTGATGTCAAAATAGAGATCCATTGACACAATATTTACAAAATGGAACTTCCCTGCTATAATTTTCAATATAGCATTTTTTAAAGTTTATACATATTTTAGGTTTTTGGTAACTTATACAGGAGAAGATCAGCATTGAAAAACTCTGAATACTTGACAATGAGTTTTAAGCCTAGAGAACAAAAATTGTCCAATTTCATAGATAATAAGGAACCAAAGGGAAAGCATGGAAGCTGTAGTCGAATAATTTTACACATATGCATCCTCTCTTATTCTACTACTGAGGGGCGTGTTTTATTACCACTATGAATGCATCAATTGTCTTCCACGTGCACCTTCACAGGTATAATGAATTACTACAGTAGAATGAAATGTCTGGGAACTACTTGGCGGCATCTATAATGAACAATGAAATTTCGATCTTATATTTGGTGAACTTCCACTGTCTGTCCCTTTAGACAATGGACCCTAAACAGAAGGGGGAATGAACCACGAGAGACTATGGACTCTGGGAAACAAACTGAGGGCTTCAGAGGGGAGAGGGGTGGGGGATTGGGATGGGCCAGTGATGGGTATTAAGGAAGGTACATATTGCATGGAGCACTGGGTGTTATATGCAAATAATGAATCACGGAACACTACATCAAAAACTAAGGAAATACTGTATAGTGACTAACATATCATAATAACAAATTATTAGTAGAAAAAAATTAAAGGTAAAAAAAACCAATACAGCTTTTCTGTTTCAAGAACAATCACAATTGAGAAAAAACTAACTTAAATCCCTAAAGCAAAACACAGACCAAGTTCCATTTCACTCCCCTTTATTCACATTCTCTGTGGGTTCTAAGCTATTTCCCTAACTCCTTTCCTGCTCAGCAGGGAGCCCGGGCTCGATCCCAGAACCCTGGGATCATAACCTGAGCCAAAGGCACATGCTTAACTGGCTGAGCCAGCCAGGAGCCCCAGCTCCATGTTTTTCTTAAGCAAAAGGACACTTTCTCACAATGCCTTCACATGACTTCACATGGTACCAGAGACCTGCATTTGCTTCTAGGAGGTTGCAGATGAAGGCAATTGCAAACTCTCACAGTGGTTTATCAAATACAATGACCTGCCTGGTGACAGTGAAACCCTTATGAGCCCACGAGAGGGTGCTGTGACACTCAGCTGTGGCTGGGCTGGCACAGAGAACCAAATCCATTTCCCTGCCTGATGTCTGTGAGGAACAGATGCCCCCACTGTGAATGAGACCCTGTCACTGAGCTGTCCAGAGATGACCATCCTCACGGAGGATGAGGATAAAGGACAATGCCTGAGGAGACCTCATCTGTCTCTTATCTTTTTATATTTTTGACAGTGGACAAATCACTGCCTAGGAGTCCCCAACTACCTTAGTCTCATCTGTGAATGACCAAGAGGTTTTACAAAACACTTAAGATTTTCACCTCACAAATGGCCACAACCACTTACCATAGGGATTCAACATTAAGCAAAGATACTGTTCCTTGGAAGAGAGGTCCTGCCCACTGTTGTTTCTCACTTATATGCTCATCTTCCTTACCTCATGGTAACATAACCACCTTGATTCCTGCTTCCATCTTCAGGAAGGCTGAGGTGACTTGAAGGGCATTACCCTGACATCGTTCTTTCTTAGCAATAAGATGTGGACATTTCCCTAGTCCTACACACCCAAAGTTGAATCGGAATCAGGATTGAGGAGGCTGATGAGAGTTGAAGGTGTTTTCCTGTACAGGGTGGTTTATTACCAATAAGGATGGGTCAGAATCCTCGAAATTCCAGAACCTTTTCATTAATGCTTCCTACTCGTGAAAGATGATGTACATTGGTCTTTCCCTGTATAGTGTGGAGACTCAGAGAAAAGTGCTTAGCCCTTTCGTCAGACTTCCAGGACCACCTTGGGGCTGGCTTCCATATTCAGAAAGGATGATGTTAGGGCTAAGAGGGTTCCTGTACACTGTTATTTCTTACAGATAAGTGTATGGCATTTTTGTTACATTGCCAGAACCACTTAGCGCTGGGCTTGCCGTCCTCCTGGGGACAAACCCTAACCCTAGTCAGCCCCCAAGGGGCCCCTCCCAAGGGGCCTGGCACCACAACACCGGGGATTGGGGACCGCCGAGGCCAGCGCCTGTGTCTCCCTGCCGCCCCACAGCAACCCGGGCTGCTAAGGGCGCCGCCAGTCATTCAGGGCGAGAGAATGGGCAGGGCCCTCCAAGCCCCGGTGACATTCGAAGGCCCCCCGTGCCAAAACGCTTGGGCCCACACTCCCTCTCGCCAGCACCTTCACCTCGGCCTGCCCCTCCGCCTGCTGTAGAGCTGGGGGAACGGGCCTGCTGGACTCCTGGGGGCTAACACTTACCCTAGGTCGGCCCCCGAGAGGCCCCTCCCAAGGAGCCTGGCACCGCAATGCCGGGGATTTGGGAACCCCGAGCCCCAGTGCTGGACTCACTCTGCCACCCCACAAGCACCCAGGGCGCTAGGGGCGTTGCCAGTCATTCAGGAAGTGAGAACGGGCAGGGCCCTCCTATCCCCCTGCAACCTTCGAAGGCCCCCTGCGCAAAAACTCTGGCTCCCACGCTCCTGCTTGCCAGCGCCCTCACCTCGGCCCACCCCCCGCACGGTGCAGAGCCGGTGGATGAGGCCTGCCCTCCTCCTGGAGGCTATCCATAACCCTAGGTTTGCCCCTGAGGGGCCCCTCCATAGGGGCTTGGCACCGCAATGCCTGGGATTGGGAACCCCCGAGTCCCAGTGCCGGACTCATCATGTTGCCCCGCCGCCACCTGGACCGCTAGGAGCACTGTCGGTCATTCATGGAGGGAGCACAGGCAGATCCCTCCAAGCCCCTGGTGACATTCGAAGGCCCCCCGCGCCAAAACGCTTGGGCCCATGCTCCCGCTCGCCTATGCCCTCACCTCGGTTCGCCCCTCCATTCGCAGCACAGCCAGTGGATTGGGACTGCCATCCTCCTGGGTGTTACCCTAACCTTTGGTGGGCCCCCGAGGGGCCCATCCCAGGTTCCTATTGCCCCAACACCGGGAATTTGGGAATCCCGAGCCCCAGCGCCCGACTCACCCTCCTGCCCTACCGCCACCTGGACCGCTAGGGGCACCGCCGGTCATTCAGGGAGGGAGAAGGGGCAGGGCCCTCCAAGACTCCAGCGACCTTCGAAGGCCCCCCGCACCAAAACGCTAGGGCCCACGCTCCTGCTCGCCAGCGCCCTTACCTCGGCCATCCCCTCAGCTCGCCACACAGATGGCGGATTGGGCCTGTGGGCCTTCTGGGGGCTAACCCGAACCCTAGGTCGACTCCCTAGTGGCCCCTCCCAAGGGGCCTGGCGCCGCAATGAGGAGGATTGGGGACTTCTGAGCCCCAGCGCCGGACTCACCATGCCTCCCACCACCACCCGGGCCACAAGGGGCAGCACCAGTCATTCAGGGCGGGAGAACGGCAGGGCCCTCCGAGCCCCCAGCGACTTTCGAAGGCCCCCTGCCTCAAAGCGCTTGGGAACACGCTCCCATTCGCCATCGCCCTTACCTCGGCCTGACCCTCCTCTCGCCTTACAGCCCACGGATCAGGCCTCGCAGCCTCCTGGGGGCTAACCCTAACCCTAGGTAGGCCCCCCAGGGGCCCATCCCAAGGGGCCTGGCGCAGCAACGCCGGGATTTGGGACTACTGAGCCCCAGCGCCGGACTCACCCTGCAGCTCAGCCACCACCCGGGCCGCTAGGGGAGCCGCCGGTCATTCAGTGCGGGAGAACCGGTAGGGCCCTCTGAGCCCCCGGAGACCTTTGAAGGCTCCCCACGACAAAACGCTTCGGCCCACGCTCCCACTCGCCAGCGCCCTCACCTCGGCCCACCCCTTCGCTGCACACCCGGCTGATAGGGACTGCCGACCTCCTGGGGCCTAAGCCTAACCCTAGGTCGGCCCTCCAGGGGCCCGTCCCAAGGGGCCTGGCGCCGCAACCCCGGGTATTGGGGACCCCCGAACCCCAGCGCTGGACTCACTGTGTTGCCCTGCCGCCACCCGGGCCGCTAGGAGCACTGTCGGTCATTCAGGGAGGGAGTACGGGCAGATCCCTCCGAGCCCCTGGCGACCTTCGAAGGCCCCCCCACACCAAAACGCTTGGGCCCATGCTCCCACTCCCTGTGCCCTTACCTCGGTCCGCCCCTCCGCTCGCTGCACAGCTTGTGGATCGGGACTGCCAGCCTCCTGGGTGTTACCCTAACTTTGGTGGGCCCCCGAGGGGCCCATCCCAGGTTCCTATTGCCACAATACCGGGGATAGGGGACTCCCGAGCCCCAGCGCCGGACTCACCCTCCCGCCCTACCGCTCCCTGGGCCGCTAGGGGCACCGCCAGTCATTCAGGGAGGGAGAACGGGCAGGGCCCTCCGAGCCACCGGCGACTTTTGAAGGCCCCCCGCACTAAAACGCTTTGGGCCCATGCTCCCGCTCACCTGTGCCCTTACCTCAGTCCGCCACACTGCTCGCTGCACAGCTGACGGATCGGGCCTCCCAGACTCCTGGTGGATAACCCTAACCCTAGGTAGGCCCCCTAGGGGCCCATCCCAAGGGGCATGGTGCCGCACCGCCAGGGATTGAGGACTCCCGAGCCCCAGCGCTGGACTCACCCTGCAGCTCCGCCACCACCCAGGCCGCTAGGGGAGCTGCCGGTCATTCAGTGCGGGAGAACGGGTAGGGCCCTCTGAGCCCCCGGAGACCTTTGAAGGCTCCCCATGACAAAATGCTTCGGCCCACGCTCCCACTCACCAGCGCCCTTACCTCGGCCCTCCCCTCCACTCGCCGCACAGCTGGCGGATCGGGCCTGCGGGCCTTCTGGGGGCTAACCCGAACCCTAGGCCTACCCCCTAGTGGCCCCTCCCAAGGGGCCTGGCACCGCAATGACGAGTATTGGGGACTCCTGAGCCCCAGCGCCAGACTCACCATGCCCCCCACCGCCACCTGGGCCACAAGGGGCACCACCGGTCATTCAGGGCGGGAGAACGGCAGGGCCCTCCAAGCCCCCAGCGACTTTCGAAGGCCCCCCGCGCCAAAGCGCTTGGGACCACGCTCCCACTCGCCATCGCCCTTACCTCGGCCTGCCCCTCCGCTCACCGCACAGCCAGCGGATTGGGCCTCCCAGCCTCCTGGGGGCTAACCCTAACCCCATGTAGGCCCCCTAGGGGCCCATCCCAAGGGGCCTGGAGCCGCAACACAAGGGATTGGGGACAACTGAGCCCCAGCGCCAGACTCACTGTGCCGCCCCACTGCCACCCAGGCCCCTAGCTGCACCGCCGGTCATTCAGGGCGTGAGAACAGGCAGGGCCCTCCGAGCCACGGGCGACCTTCAAAGGCACCCCGCATCAAAACGCTTGTGCCCACGCTACCGCTTGTCAGCGCCCTCACCTCGGCCCGCCCCTCCACTCACCGCAAAGCTGGCTGATCTGGCCTGACGGCCTCCTGGGGGCTAACCCTAACCCTAGATTGGCCCACGAGGGGCCCCTCCCAAGGCACCTGCTGCTGCAATGCCGGGGATTGTGGACCCCTGAGCCCCAGCACCGGACTCACCTTGCTTCCCCGCCACCAACCGGGCTGGTAGAGGCGCTGCTGGTCATTCAGGGAGGGAGAACGGGCAAGGCCCCCTTAGCCCCTGGCGACCTTCGAAGGCTACTCGCGCCAAAACGCTTGGGCCCATGTTCCCGCTCGCCAGCACCCTCATCTCGGCCCGCCCCTCCGCTCGCCACACAGCCGGCAGATCGGGCCTGCCGGCCTCCTGGGGGCTAAACCTAACCCTAGGTCCGTCCCCAAGGGGACCCTCCCAAAGGCCCTGGCGCCGCAAAGCCGGGGATTGGGGAACCCCGAGCCCCAGTGCCACACTCTCCCTGCCGCCCCGCTGCCAACTGGGCCACAAGGGACACCGTCGGTCATTCAGAGCAGGAGAATGGGCAGGGCCCTCCAAGCCCCTGGTGACCTTTGAAGGCGCCTCGTGCCAAAATGCTTGGGCCCACATTCCCCGCTGGCCAGTGCTCTCATCTCAGCCCGCCCCTCCGCTCGTCGCACAGCTGGCAGATCGGGCCTACTGGCCTCCTGGGGGTAACCCTAACCCTAGGTCGACCCCCGAGCGGGCCTTCCCAAGGGGCCTGGCGCAGCAACGCCGGATTTTGGGGACCCCCGAGCTCCAGCGCTGGACTCACCCTGCCGACCCGACACCACCGGAGCCGCTAGGGGCGCCACCAGTCATTCAGTGCGGGAGAACAGGCAGGGACCTTCAAGCCCCTGGCGACATTTGAAGGCCGCACTTGCGAAAATGCTTGGGCCCACGCTCCTGCTCCCCAGCATCCACATCTTAGCCCACTCCTCCACTTGCCGCACAGGCTGCAGATCAGGCCTGTCGGCATCCTGGGGGCTAACCCTAACACTTGGTCGGCCCACGAGGGGCCCCGCCCAAGGAGCCTTGCGCCGCAACACCGGGGATTGGGGACACCCGAGCCCCAGCGCCAGACTCTCCCTGCTGCCCCACCAACTGGGATGGTAGGGGCACCACCGGTCATTCAAGGAGGGAGAAGGGGCAGGGCCCTCTGAGCCCCAGGCAACCTTCGAATACCTCCCTCGCTAAAACGCTTGGGCCCAACTTCCCCATCGCCAGCACCATCACCTTGGCCCTCCCCTCCGCTCACCGCACAACCAGCTGATGAGGCCTGCAGGCCTCCTGTGGGCTAACCCTAACCCTAGATCGGCCCTCGAGGGGCCCGTCCGATGGGGCCTGGCGCCACAACGCCTGGGATTGCTGACACCCGAGCCCCAGCGCTGGACTAACCGTGCCACCCTGCCACCACGCGGGCCGCTAGTGGCGCTGCCGGTCATTCAGGGTGGGAGTACGGGCGGGGCCCTCCGAGCCCCCAGCGACTTTCGAAGGACCCCATGCCAAAACGCTTGGACCAATGCTGCCGCTCGCCAGCGCCCTCACCTCGGCCCGCCCCTCCGCTCTCCAAACAGCGGGAGGATCGGGCCTGCTGGACTCCTAGGGGCTAACCCTAACCATAGGTCGGCCCCCGAGGGGCATATCCCAAGGGGCCTGGCTCCGCAACACAGGGCATTGGGGACCCCCGAGCCCCAGTGCCGGACTCACCGTGTCACCCCGCTGCTACCCGGGCCACTAGGGGTGCCGCCGGTCATTCAGGGCGGGAGAACGGGCAGGGCCCTCCGAGCCTCCGGCGACCTTTGAAGGCCCCCCGCGCCAAAACGTTTGGACACACGCTCCCACTTGCTAGCGCCCTCACCTCGGCCCACCCTTCGCTGCACACCCAGATGATAGGGACTGCCGACCTCCTGGGGCCTAAGCCTAACCCTAGGTCGGCCCTCGAGGGGCCCATCCCAAGGGGCCTGGCGCCGCAACCCCGGGTATTGGGGACCCCCGAACCCCAGCGCTGGACTCACTGTGTTGCCCTGCCGCCACCCGGGCCGCTAGGAGCACCGTCGGTCATTCAGGGAGGGAGTAAGGGCAGATCCCTCCGAGCCCCTGGCGACCTTCGAAGGCCCCCCCGCGCCAAAACGCTTGGGCCCATGCTCCCGCTCCCTGTGCCCTTATCTCGGTCCGCCCCTCCGCTCGCTGCACAGCTTGTGGATCGGGACTGCCAGCCTCCTGGGTGTTACCCTAACCTTTGGTGGGCCCCCGAGGGGCCCATCCCAGGTTCCTATTGCCACAATACCGGGGATAGGGGACTCCCGAGCCCCAGCGCCAGACTCACCCTCCCGCCCTACTGCCCCCTGGGCCGCTAGGGGCACCGCCAGTCATTCAGGGAGGGAGAACAGGCAGGGCCCTCCGAGCCACCGGCGACTTTTGAAGGCCCCCCGCACCAAAACGCTTTGGGCCCACGCTCCCGCTCACCTGTGCCCTTACCTCAGTCCGCCACTCCGCTCGCCGCACAGCTGGCGGATCGGGCCTCCCAGACTCCTGGTGGATAACCCTAACCCTAGGTAGGCCCCCTAGGGGCCCATCCCAAGGGGCATGGCGCCGCAACGCCAGGGATTGAGGACTCCTGAGCCCCAGCGCCGGACTCACCCTGCTGCCCCGCCACACCCGGGCCACTAGGGGAGCCAATTGTCATTCAGGGCGGGAGAACAGATAGGGCCCTCTGAGCCCCTGGAGACCTTTGAAGGCCCCCCGCGACAAAATGCTTCGGCCCACGCTCCCGCTCGCCAGCGCCCTCACTCGGCCCACCCCTCCACTCGCCGCACCGCTGGCGGATGGGACCTGCCGGCCTCCTGGGGGCTAACCCTAACCCTAGGTCGTCCCCCGAGGGGCCAGTCCAATGGGGCCTGGCACGACAACGCCTGGGATTGCTGAACCCTGAGCCACAGAGCCAGACTCACCATGCCGCCCCCCCGCCACACGGGCCGCTAGCGGCACCATTGGTCATTCAGGGCGTGAGAACAGGAAGGGCCCTCCGAGCCACGGGCGACCTTCGAAGGCCCCCCTCAACAAAACGCTTGTGCCCACACTCCCACTTGTCAGCGCCCTCACCTTGGCCTGCCCCTCCGCTCACCGCAAAGCTGGCCGATCGGGCCTGCTGGCTTCATGGGGGCTAACCCTAACCATAGGTCAGCCCACGAGGGGCCCCTCCCAAGGCACCTGGCGCCGCAACGCCAGGGATTGTGGACCCCCAAGCCCCAGCGCCAGAGTCACCCTGCTGCCCCGTTGCCACACGGTCCGCTAGGGGTGCCATTGGTCATTCAGGGCGGGAGAAGGGGCAGGGCCCTCTGAGCCCCAGGCAACTTTCGAAGGCCCCCCGCGCCAAAACGCTTGGGCCCATGCTCCCACGCGCCAGCGCCCTCACCTTGGCCCGTCCCTCCGCTAGACTCACAGCCAGCGGATCGGGCCTGCCGGCCTCCTGGGGACTATCCCTATTCCTAGCTTGGCCCACTAGGGGCCCTTCCCAAGGGGCCTGGCGCAGCAATGCTGGGGATCGGGAACCCCCGATCCCCAGCGCCAGACTCACCTTACTGCCCCGCTGCCACCCGGGCTGGTAGGGGCGCCGCCGGTCATTCACAGCGACAGAATGGGCAAGGCCCTCCGAGCCCCCGGCAACCATCGAAGTCCCCCCACGCCAAAACACTTGGGCCCTCGCTCCCGCTCTCCAGAGCCCTCACCTCGGCCCACCCCTCCGCTCAACGCACAGCTGGCGGATAGGGCCTGCTGGCCTACCGGGGGCTAACCCTAACCCTAGTTCTGTCCTCAAAGGGCCCCTCCCAAGGGGCCTGGTGCCATAACGCCGGGGATTGGGGAACCCCGTGCCCCAGCGCCGGACTCACCCTGCCGCCCCGCCGCCACCCGGGCCGCTAGGGTTGCCGCTGGATATTCAAGGCTGGAAAACGGGCAGGGCCCTTTGAGCCCCCGGCGAACTTCAAAGATACCCCGCGCCAAAACGCTTGAACCCAGGCTCCCGCATGCCAGCGCCCTCACTTTGTCCTGCCCCTCCGCTCACCGGATAGCCAGTGGATCAGGCCCGCCGGCCTTCTGGTGGCTAAACCTAACCCTAGGTCAGCCCCCGAGGGGCCCCTCTGATGGGGCCTGGCGCCACAACGGCTGGGATTGCTGACCCCGAGCCCCAGCGCGGGACTAACCGTGGCACCCCGCCGCCACCCCCGGTTGCTAGGAGCACCATCAGTCATTCAGGGCGGGAAAACAGGCAGGGCCCTCCAAGGCCCTGGTGACCTTCGAAGACCCCCGTGCCAAAACGATTGGGCCCAAGCTCCTGCTCGCCTGTGCCCATACCTCGGACCACCCCTCCGCTCGCCGCATAGCTGGCGGATCAGGCCTGTGGGCCTTCTGGGGGCTAACTTAACCCAAGGTCGACCCCCAAATGGCCCTTCCCAAGGTCCTGGCGACACAACGCCGGGCATTGGGGACCCCCGAGACCCAGTGCCAGACTCACCCTGCTGCCCCGCTGCCACCAGTACTGCGAGGGGCACCGTCGGTCATTCAGGGAGGGAGAACGGGCAGGACCCTCTGAGCCCCTGGCGACCTTCTAGGACCCTCCCTCTAAAACTTTGGTCCCACATTCCCACTCGCCAACGCCCTCATCTCAACCTGCCCCTCCGCTCGCCACACAGCCGGCAGACCGGGCTTCCCGGCCTCCTGGGGGTAACCCTAACCCTAGGTCGGCACCTGAGGGGGCCCTCCCAAGAGGCCTGGGGCTGCAACGCTGGGGATTGGTGACCCCCGAGCAGCAGCGCCGGACTCACTTTGCTGCTCCACTGCCACCGGGGCCGCTAGGGGCCCCTATGGTCATTTAGGGCGGGAGAACAGGCAGGGCCCTCCAAGTCCCCAGCGACCTTCGAAAGCCCCCCCAGGCAAAACGCTTCACCCAACACTTCCGTTCCCCAGTGCCCTCACCTCGGTCCGCCCCTCCGCTCGCCGCACAGCCGGTGGATTGGGTCTGCCGGCCTCCTGTGGGCTAACAGTAATGCTTGGTCGGCCCCCTAGAGCCCTTCCGAAGGGGACTGGCACCCCAACGCCGAGGACTGGGGACCCCGAGCCCCAGCGCCAGACTCACCCTACCACCCCTCCTCTAACTGGGCCGCTAGGGTAGCCGCCTGTCATTCAGGGCGGAAGAACGTGTACGGCACTTCGAGCACTCGGCAACCTTCGAAGGACCCCCCCGCGAAAACTCCTGGGCCCAGGCTCCTGCTTGCCAGTGGCCTCACCTCTGCCCGACACTCCGCTCCCCGTACAGCTGGCGAATCGGGCCTGCCGGCCTCCTGGGTGCTAACCCTAACACTAGGTCGCACCCAAGGGGCCCCTCCCAAGGGGCCTGGCGCTGCAACAACGGGGATTGGGGACCCCCGAGCCCTAGCGCCGGACTCACACTGCTGCCCCTCTGCAACCCGGGCCGCTAGGTGTGCCGTCGGGCATTCAGTGTGGTAGAAAGGGGAAGGACGCTCTGAGCCCCCGACTACTTTCGAATTCCCCCCCCCACGCCAAAACGCTTGTGCCCATGCTTCCGCTCGACAGCGCCCTCACCTCAGCCTGCCCCTCTGCTCGCCACACAGCCGGCAGATCAGGTCTGCCGGCCTTCTGGGGGCTAACAGTAATGCTTGGTCGGTCCCCTAGAGCCCTTCCGAAGGGGCCTGGTGCCCCAACGCCGAGGATTGGGGACCCTGAACCCCAGCGCCTGACTCATCCTACTGTCCGTCCTCTACCCGGGCTGCTAGGGTAGCCACCAGTCATTCAGGGCGGAAGAACGTGCAGGGCCCTCTGAGCCCCCGGCGACCTCTGAAGGCCCCCGGCACCAAAACGCTTGACTCAAGCACCTGCTCGCCAGCACCCTCATCTCGGACCACCCCTCTGCTCCTTGCGGAGTGGGCGGATCAGGACTGCTGGCCTCCTGGGGGCAAACTCTAACCCTAGGTCGGCCACCGAGGGGGCCATCCCAAGGTGCTTATCGCCGCAACGCCTGGGATTGGGGACCCCCGAGCCCCAGCGCCAGACTCTACCCTGCTGCCCTGCCACAACCCGGGCTGCTAGGCGTGCTGCCGGACATTCAGGCAGGGAGAACGGGCAGGGCCCTCCGAGCCCCTGGCGACCTTCGAAGGCTGCCTGCGCCAGAACACTTGGATCCACGCTCCGGCTCACCAGCGGCCTCCACTCGGCCAACACTTCCGCTCTCCACACAGCCGGCGGATCCGGCCTGAGAGCCTCCTGGGGGCTAACCCTAACCCTAGGTCAGTTTCCAAGAGGCCTGGCACCGCAACGCCGGGGATTGGGTACCCACGAGCCCCAGCGCTGGACTCAACTTGCCACCCCCAGGCCACCCGAGCTGCTAGGGTCGCCGCCGGTCATTCAGGGCAAGAGAACGGGCAGGGCCCTCCGAGCCACTGGTGACCTTCGAAGGCACCCGTGCCAAAATGCCTGGGCCCACACTCCCGCTCGCCAGCGCCCTCACCTCAGCCTGCCCCTCTGGACGCCACACAGCCGGCGGGTCGGGCCTGCCGGCTTCCTGGGGACTTACACTAACCCTAGGTCGGCCCCGGAGGGGCCCCTCCCAAGGTGCTGGTGCCACGACGCTGGGGATTTGGGACCCCCAAGCCCAAGCACCAGACTCACCCTGCCCCCCCCCCTTCCACCCAGGCCCCTAGGATAACCGAGGATCATGCAGGGCGAGAGAACCGGCAGGGCCCTCAGAGCCCCCGGGAAATTTCGAACGCCGCACGCACCAGAACGCTAGGGCCCACGCTCCCGCTCACTAGCGGCCTCACCTCGGCCAGCTCTTCTGCTCTCCACACAGTCGGCGGATCGGGCCTGCCAGCCTCCTGGGGACTAACACTAACCCTAGGTCGGCCCACGAGGGGACCCTCCCAAGGGGCCTGGGACCGCAACGCTGGGTTGGGGACCCCGAGCCCCAGTGCCGGACTCACCCTGCGCCCCACCACCACCCAGGCTGCTTGGGGCGCCACCGGTCATTCAGGGCGGGAGAACGGGCAGGGCACTCTGAGTCTTCGGCGACCTTCGAAGGCCCCCCATGCCAAAATGCTTGGGCCCACGCTCCCGCTCGAAGCGCCCTCACCTCGGGCCACCCTTCCACTCGCCGCACAGCAGGCGGATCGGGCCTTCTGGCATCCTGGGTGCTAACCCTAAACCTAGGTCGACCCCTGAGGGGCCCCTCTTAAGTGGCCTTGCACCGCAACGCCGGGGATTGAGAACCCATGAAACCCAGTGTCGGACTCACCACGCCTCCCCATCGCCACCTGGGCCGCTATGGGCGCCGTCGGTCTTTCAGGACGGAAGGACGGGCAGGGCCCTCCGAGCCCCTGGCGACCTCGAAGGCCCCCCAAGCCAATACGCTTGGGTGCACGCTCTCGCTTGCCAGCGACCTCATCTCGGCTCACCCCTCCATTCACCTCACAGCCAGCGGATCAGACCTGCAGGCCTCCTGGGGGCTAACACTAACCCTAGTTGGCCGCAGAGGGGCCTCTCCCAACAGGCCTCGTGCCGGAACGCCCGTGATTTTGGACCCCCGAGCCCCAGCGCCAGACTCACCCTGCCGCCCCGCCTCCACCTGGGCCGATAGGGGCGCCGCCGGTCATTCAGGGTGGGAGAACGGGCAGGGCCCTCTGAGCCCCCTGCAACATTCAAAGGCCCCCCGCCCCAAAACGCTTAGGCCCATGCTCCTTCTCGCCAGCGCCCTCACCTCTGCCCGTGCCTCCGCTCGCGGCACAGCTGGTGGATCAGGCCTGCTGGCCTCCTGGGGGTTAAACCTAACCGTATGTTGGCCCACGAGGGCCCCTCCAAAGGGGCTTGGCGCTGCAAAGTGGGGATTGGGGACCACCGAGCCCCTGTGCAAGACTCAACGTGCCGCCCCTCCTCCACCCTGGCCTATAGGAGCACTGCCGGTCATTCAGGGCGGGAGAACGGACAAGGCCCTCAGAGCACCTGGAGACCTTCGAAGGCTCCCCACGCCAAAATGCTTGGGCCCATGCTCCCACTCGCCAGCAGCCTCACCTCGGCCCGCCCCTCCGCTCGACGCACACCTGGCTGATCGGGCCTGACGGCCTCCTGGGAGCTAACCCAAACCATACGTCGCCCCTTGAGGGGCCCCTCCCAAGGGGCCTGGCACCGCCACGCCGGGGCTTGGGGACCCCCGAGCACCAGTGCAAGACTCACCCTGCCTCCTCGCCGTGACCCTGCCCGCTATTAGCGCCGTCCTCATTCAGGGCGGGAGAACAGGCAGGGGCCTCCGAGCCACCAGCGACTTTCGAAGCCCCCCCGTAACAAAACGCTTGTGCCCACGTTCCCGATGGCCAGTGCCCTCACCTTGGCCCACCACTCCGCTTGCAGCACAGCTGGCGAATTGGGCCTACCGGCCTCCTTTGGGCTAACCCTACCCTAGATCGGCCCCCGAGGGACCACTCCCAAGTGCCTGGCGCCACCACGCCGGGGTTTGGGGACCCCTCCCCAGTGCCGGACTCACCTTGATGCCCCGTCACCAACCGGGCCGCTACGGGCGTTGCCGGTCATTCAGGGCAGGAGAACGAGCAGCGCCCTCCGAGCCTATGGCGACTACGAAGGCCATCCGCGCCAAAATGCTTGGGCCGACGCTCCTGGTCGCCAGCACCCTCAACTCAGCACGCCACTTCAATTGGCACAGAGCTGGCGGATCGGGCCTGCCGCCCTCCTGGGGGCTAACCCTAACCCAAGTTGGGCCCCAGAGGGACCCCTCCCAAGGGGACTGGCACCGCAATGCCGGGGATTGGGGAAGCCGAGCCCCGACTGCGGTCTCACCCTGCCCCCATGCCACCACCCGGGCTGCTAGGGGTGTCCCCGGTCATTCAGGGGGGCAGAACTGGCAGGGCCCTCCAAGCCCCCGGCGACCTTTGAAGGCCCCCGTGCCAAAACGCTTGGGCCCACGATCCCACTCACCAGGGCGCTCACCTCGGTCCACCCCTCTGCTCGCTGGACAGCCAGCAGATAGGGCCTGCTGGTGTCCTGGGGGTTAACCCTAACCCTAGGGCGGCACCCAAGGAGCCCCTCCCAAGGGGCCTGGCGCAGCAACCCCAGGGATTAGGGACCCCCGAGCCCCAAGGCTGGACTCAACATGCCGACCTGCCACCACCGGGGCCGCTAGGAGAGCTGACAGTCATTCAGGGCGGGAGAACGGGCAGGGCACTCCAAGCCCCTGGTGACATCCGAAGGACCTCCGCGCCAAAACGCCTGGGCCCATACTCCCGCTCGCCAGCAGCCTCACCTCCGCCCGCCCCTCCACTCGCCGCATAGCTGCCAGATCTGGCCTGCCGGCCTCCTGGGGTCTAACCCTAACCATAGATCGGCCCCCGAGGTACCCGCCCAAGGGACCTGGAGCCGCAACACCGGGGATTTGGGAACCCCGAGTCCCAGCGCCGGAATCACCCGGATGCCCCGCCGCCATGCGCGACGCTAGAGGCGTCGCCAGTCTTCAGGGCAGGAGAATGGACAGGGCCCTCCGAGACCCCGGCGACATTCAAAGGCCCCCCGCACCAAAACGTTTGGGCCCACGCTCCCACTTGCCAGCCCCCTCACCTCAGCGCACCCATCCGCTCTCCACACAGCCATGGGATTGGGCCTGTCGGCCCCCTGGGGGCTAACCCTAACACTAGGTCGCACCCGAGGGGCCCCTCCCAAGGGGCCTGGTGCTGCCACACCGGGGATTGGGGACCCCCGAGCCCCAGCGCCGTACTCACCATGCCATGCCGCCACCACCTGGGCGGCTAAGGGCGCCTCTGGCCATTCAGGGCGGGAGGACCGGCAGGGCCCTTGAATCCCCCAGTGACCTTCCAAGGCCCCCCGCGCCAAAATGCTTGGGCCCACGCTCCAGCTTGCCGGCGCCTTCACCTTGGCCCGGTCCTATGCTACCACACAGCTGGCGGATCATGCCTGCTGGACTCCTGGGAGCTAACACTAACCCTAGGAGGGCCCCAGAGGTGCCCCTCCCAAGGGGCCTGGCGCTGCAACACACGGCATTGGGGACCCCCAAACCGTAGTGCCAGACTCACATTGCCACACTGCCACCACCCGGGCCGCTAGGGGCACCGCTGGTCATTAAGGGCGGGATAACGGGCAGGGCCCTCCAAGCCTCTAGCGACTTTCAAAGGCCCCCGGCGACAAAACGCTGGATACCATACTCCCGCTCGCCATCGCCCTCACCTTGGCCCACTCCTCCACTTGCCGCACAGCCGGGGCATAGGTCCTGCTGGCCTACTGGGGTCTAACCCTAACCCTAAACCCTAATGCCTAACCTTAAACCCAAACCTTAACCGCTAATCCTAAACCTAACGCTAACCCCTAACCCTTACCCTAAACCTAACCCTACCCTAAACCTAACCCTAAACCCTAATCCTTAAACCCTAAACCCTGACATTAACACTAAACCCTAAACCCTAACCCCTAACCTTAATCCGGAAACCCTAAACATGAAACCCTAACCTTAACCACTAACCCCAAACCCCAAACCCTAACCCTAAACCCTAACCCTACCCAGACACCTACCATACCCCTAACCCTACCCCTAACCCTACCCCTTCAGCTAACCCTACCCCTAACCCATAACCTAACCCTAAACCTAACCCTAACCCGTACCCTAACCTGTACTCTAACCCTAACTCTAACGCGTACCCTAAACCTAACCCTAACCTGTACCCTAACCCTAACCGTAACCCTAACACGTACTCTAACCCATACCCTAACCCATACCCTAACCTTAACCGTAAACTGTACCCTAACCCGTAATTTAAACCATACCCTAAACCTAACCATAACCCTAACAAGTACCCTAACCCATACCCTAACCTTAACCCTAAACCCTGACCTTAACCCATACCATAACTCGTACCATAACCCGTACCCAAACCCTACCCGTACCCTAACCCTAACCCGTACCCTAACTGTAACCATAAACCCTAAACCGTAACCCGTACCCTAACCCTAACCAGTACCTTTACCTTAACCTTAACCCATACCCTAACTCGTGCCCTATCCCTAACCCGGACCCTAACCCATACCTAACCCTAACCTGTACCCTAACCCGTACCCTAACCCATAACCTAACCCTAAATCGTACCCTATCCCTATCCCTAACCCGTTCCCTAACCCGTACCCTAAGCCTAAACCTAAACCGTAACCTAACCTGTACCATAACCCTAAACTGTACCCTAACCCTAACCGGTACCCTAACCCTAACCCGTACCCTAAACCGTACCCAAATCGGTAGGCCAATACTTACCCTAAACTGTACCCTAACCCGTACCCTAAACCGTACCCTAATGCGTACCCTAACCCGTACCCTAACCCTAACCCGTACCCTAAACCTAACCCGTACTCCAACCCTAACCCTAAACCCTAAACCCTAACCCGTACCCTAAACCCTAATCTGTACCCTAACCCATAACCTCCAACCTGTAACCCCTAAACCCAACCCTAACCCGTACCCTCTCCTTACCCTATCCCTAACCCATATCCTAACCGTAACCCATACCCTAACCTTAACCCGTACCCTAATCCGTACCCTAACCCCGGGGATTGGGTACACCTGAGCCCCACTACGGGACTCAGCCTGCCACCCCTCAGGAAACCATGCCCCTTGCGGCGCTGCAGAGCATCCCCTGCAGGAGAACTGGTAGGGCCCCCCTGAGCCCCCAGCAATCCTCGGCGACCCCCTACACCCCAACCCTGAGGCCCACGCTCATCCCGCCCCATGCCTTCCCTTCAGCTTGCCACTGAGCTCGTGGCAGAGCCGGCAGATCAGGCCTGCCGGGTTCCTGGGGCCTAGCCCTGACCCTAGGTCGGCTGGGTAGGGCCCCTCCCCTGGGGCCCGGTGCCAAAGCCCCAGGGACTGGGGACACCTGACCTCCACTGCAGGACAAAGCCTGCCAGCCTGCAGGAAACCGTGCCCCTTGGGAGGCTGTAGAGCATTCAGGGTGGGAGAACCAGGAGGGCCCCCAGAACCCCGGTGAACTTCGGCGATCCCTAAACCCAACCTTGAAGCCCATGCTCACCCCACCCTGCACCCTCACCTCAGCCCGCGGCGGAGCTCGCCACATAGTGGGCAGACATGGCCTGCGGGGTTCCTGGGCCCCAACCCTAACCCTAGTTCATCTGTGGAGGGGCCCCTCCCCAGGAGCCTGGAGCCACAGCTGCGGGGATTCGGGACACCTGAGCCCCACAGCAGGACTCAGTCTGCCACCCCGCAGGAAACCGTGTGCCTTGGGAGGCCATAGAGCATTCAGGGCGGGAGAACCAGGAGGGCCCTCCTGAGCCACCAGCGAACTTCAACGGCCACCCGCACCCCAACCCTGAGGCCCACGCTCACCCTCCCCACACCCTCACCTCAGCCCGTGTAGCTCGCCATACGGCCAGCAGATCCAGCCTGCGGGGCTCCTGGGGCCTTACGCTAGCCCTAAGCCGGCTGCGGGTTTGGGGGTCTCCCCAGGAGCCTTATATCGCAGACCCGGGGAATTGGGATATCTGTGCCCCACCGCAGGACTCAGCTTGCCACCCGACAGGAAACCATGCCCCTTGGGGTTCTATGGAGCCTACAGGGCATGAGAACTTGGGGAGGCCCCTGGAGCCCATCCCCATCATTGGCAGCCCCCCGTTCCCCAACCCTGAGGCCCATTCTCACCCTCCCCCATGGCCTCCTCTCAGCCATCCACAGAGCTCGCCCCACAGCCTAAAGATTGTCCCTGCCGGGCTCCTGGACCCTAACCCTTACCCTAGGTTGGCCACAGAGAGGTCACTCCCTAGATTCCTGGCACCACACTCCGGGGGATTGGGGAAACCCAAGCCCCACCGTAGGACTCAGCCTGCAGCCCACAGTAAACTGCACCATTCTGGGGAACAAGAGAGCATTCAGGGCAAGAGAATTGGGGCACACCCTGAGAGCCCCTTCTGGTGAACCCCGACCTTTGTGGGCGCTTCCGGATGAAACCCCAAGGCTCACACTCACCCACCCTTGTGCCCTCATCTCACTCGGCCTGGGAGTTCTCTGAGCACTGGGCAGTTCGGACCTGCTGTCTCTTGAGGTCTAACCTAACCCTGGGTCCTCTGCTGAGTGTCCCTCCCCATTTGCCTGCCTCCAAGGCACCAGGCATTGGGCTCACCTCTGCACGACAGAGGACTCAGCCTGCCCCACAGCAGGAAACTGTCCATTTGGGGCTGCAGCAAGAATTCATAGGAAAATCGGAGGGCCCCCCTCAGCCCATCCCAGGCAACCCCCACTTTCAGAGATCTCCCCGGATCCAATTAGTAGCTTCACACTGACCTTTAAACTTGCTCTCCATGGAGATCTTTTGAAATTCTCCACACTTCCAACCGATGGCATCAACCAGCTTCAGAGACTTACCCAGCTTTAGGTCTTGAGATGGATTAAAATGGGAAGTCACTTCACTTATGACGACGTACTGGTGACCAAAAGATACATGCATAAATGCTTCATATCACTTGGCTTCAGGGAAATGCAAATCTAAACCCCTATAAATGCCATATTACACGAGGCCGAATATATAAAAATAAGAAGACATGAAACTATACATGTTGGAGAGGATGTGGAGAAATGGGAACCCTCTTACACCCCTGTACGAATGCAGTCCGGTACAGCCACTCTTGAAAATGGTACGGAGTATCCTCAAGAAGTTATAAATAAAGCTACCGATGTCCCAGCAATTGCACTACTGGGTATTTACCCCCAGAGACAGAGGTAGTGAAGACGGGACACATGCACACCAGTGTTCATAGAAGCAATATCCATAATAGACAAACTGTGGAAGGAGTGCAGATGACCATGGATAGATGAATGGATAAAGAAGATGTAGATCATATATATAATGGAATATTACTCAGCCATCAGAAAGGATGAATACTTACCATCACACCGACCTGGGTGGAGCTGGAGGGTATTATGCTGAGTGGAATAAGTCAATGAAAGAAAGACAATGATCATATGCTTTCACTCCTATGTGGAATATCAGAAACAAGGAAGAAGACCATAGGGGAAGGAAGGGAAAATAGAATGGGAAGTCATCAGAGAGGGAGAAAACCCATAATGGACGCTTAACTATCGCAAGAAACTGATGATTGTTGGAGGAGAAGTTGGGGGGGGGGGTAACTGGGTGAGTAGCATTAAGGAGGTCACACGATACAATGAGCACTGGGTGTTACACATGACTGAAAATTTATTGAAGACTACATCTGAAACGAATGATGTACTGTAAGTTGGCTAATTGAATTTAAATTAAAGAACAAAAGACCTCGAATAAACAATCCTACACATTTGTATGGAACCACTAAAGATACTGAACAGCCAGTGCAATGTGGAAAAGAAAAACAAAGCTGGAGGACTGACAATTTCAGATTTCAGGTTATACTACAAAGCTGCAGTCATCCTAACAAGACAGTACGGCACAAAAATAGATACAGCCACCAAAGGAACAGGATACAAGTTCAGACAGAAACCCACAATTATGTGGTCCATGAATCTTCCACAAAGCAAGCAACGATATCAAAAGGGAAAAGGACAGTCTCTACAACAAATGGTATTGGGAAAACTAGACAGCTACGCACAAAAGAATGAAATTAGACTGCTTTCTTACACAATAAAGACAAACACAAAACAGTTTCAAGACCTCAATATGAGACCTGAATCCATAAAAATCCTACAGGAGGGAAGACAGTAACTTCTTGACATGGACCATACCAACGTTTTTCTAGACTGTCTCCTGAGGCAAAGGAAATGAAAACAAAAATAAACTATTGGGAATACAGCAAAATAAAAAGTTTCCACACGGCAGAAGAACAATGAAAACGTAAAAATAATAAGACAACCTACTCAAAGGGAGAAGATATTTGCAAAGATCATATGCAATAAAGGGATAGTGTCCAAAACATATACAAGTGATTCTACTCAACCCCCCAAAAACAAATAATCCAGTTAAAAAATAGGCAGAAGACATGGACAGACATTTCTCCAAAGAAGAAATACAAATGGCCAACAGTCCCGTGAAAAGATGTTCACCATCATCCATCATCAGGAAAATGTAAACCCAAAGGACAGTGAGGTAATACCTCAAACCTGTCAGAATGGCTAACATCAAAAGCACAACAAAGAGCAGGTGTTGGGAGGATGTGGATAAAGGGGAATCCTCGCGAACTGTGGGTGGGAATGCAAACTGTGGTGGCCACCGTGGAAAACAGTATGAAGGTTCCTCAAAAAATTAAATATAGAACTACCCTACGATCCAACAATCACACTACTCGTATTTACCCAAAGAATAGGAAAAGAGTAACTTAAAAGGATATGTGCACCCCTATGTTTCTTGCACCATTATTCACAATATCACAATATGGAAGCAACCCAAGTGTCTGTAGAAAAATTGACAAATGAGATGATAGATGTGTGTATTCACACACACACACACACACACACACACACACACACACACACAATGGAGTATTGCTCGGCTTGAAAAAGAATGAAACCTTGCCATTTGCAGACACATGGATGGAGCTAGAGAGTATTATCCTAACTAAAATCAGTCAGTCAGAGAAAGACAAATCCCATACGATGTCACTCTAATGGGGAATTTAAAAAACAAACAAAAATAAATAACTAAAAGAGAAAAAGGAGACACACCAAAATACAAACTCTTAACAACAGAGAACAAACGGATGGTTACCAGAGAGGAGGTGGATAGAGGGATGAGTGAAATAGATGAAGGGGATTAAGAGGACGCTTTTCTTGATGACCACTGAGTAATATATAGAATTACTGAATCACTCTATTGTACACCTGAAACGAATGTAACACTGTATGTTAGTTTTACTGGAATTAAAATAAATTTTAAAAAAGATTTTTCTTTCAGGAAGCTCTTTGAAAAAGCTTTTCCTGTGCAATGTGCATAAGCCTTACTTGGGAGGATTCACTCTACAATAATTATTCACTCCATGCCTCAAATTCAGATTTCACTGAGTTTTTGCCGTGGATTCCAGGCCACGGAAGACATGGTCCTTTTCAGTCCAGGCTCAGCACCTATGCATTCAAGATTGTAAGTAGAGACACATGACACTTCACAGTCCAGAAAGCTACTATTGTTTCTGTTTCAGTGTGAGAGAGTCACAGACTTTGGGACAGGTTTCAGAGCAGGTTTATTATGGATCCTGGATCTCTACTTCAATGTTCATTGCCAGGATCCATTTGGCTAATAGGTTCCCTGTGGATGGGCTTGCTTCCAAGCACATACATAGAAGATGCAAAGGTGGGTGGGCTTGGTGCGGGACATGAAGAAGATCAAAAACAGACAAGGGTCCGACCCCTCCCCTGATGCAGGAACTGATACGGGAGAGGGTACGGGAGGTAGAATCGATGCGAAACTCCAAGGTCACCAGCTGAACACAGGAGGCATAGGTCAAGGGATCTGGAGATGCAGGGGTTGAAGGCTTCTCTGAGCTACCTCTGGGAGGAAGGGAGGGAAGGAATGAGAAGGAGACACTGCCTGCCCCTGGCCCATGCCAGCTGCCCACCAACACGCATCAGTCTATGAGCTGACACAGCCTGTGCTCAGGATGGGTTGGCTCGGGTTCCTCAATCCTCACTGGGATAGCTGGCCCCAGGGCTCAGAGACATGCTGAGGGAGATGAGAGGGAAAGCTACCCCACCCACGTCATCCCCTCCTTGATCAGACAGCCCTTCAGAACTGCTAAAAAAGAAAAAAACCCACTAACGGGGTTGAAAGACATGCCATGGATGAACTAAGGCATAGAGATATGTAAAATAACATTCATTTTTAAGTTCAGAGCTGTCATCTCAGGAAGTGGGGAGAGCTTCCCTGAAGAAGACTGAGGGGAGGGCAGGCCATGCTGAAAAGGGAGACATGGCTGTCCTGATTGGGGACCTGCAGGCCCCTTCCAGGGCAGGGCATCATCCTCGCATCACAGGAGATCCATGGAAGTGTTCCATCAGGGCCAGATATTTGTCTCAAGAAGGCTACCCTGGCATCGGACTGCACAGGGCACCAGGGACGAGGGCCAGATGGAGGACGGACAATACCCCGGAGGCCATGGGGCAAGAGCAGAGGCACATGACCTTGAAGATGATGATGAAAAGCAGGAGGTGGCAGCATGGAGCTGGCCCGAAAGTACCAAGGGAGCAGTGCCCACAGCTACACTGACTTGGTGCCTTCTGTGCCTTGTGTGGCTGACTTCAGTGGGCTCCAGACTAGTCCTGACCACAACTCTAGGAAGTGTGCACCACCCCCGGCCTCCTCTCCCCTTGCAGCTGCTAGGAATCACAGTCACAGACCCTGGTCAGCTTTCGGGGAAACCAAGCAGTGGCTCCACCGCACGCTGTATCTCTGGTGGTGGTACAGTGCGACCTTTGTGCCTGGCCAGACACTGATGTCTACCTGTATCCACACAAATCCACAGACAGGAGGGTGTCCCTGAATTCCACAGCACCTGATGAGACAGATCCACAGAACCCAACACCCAGTGGGTCACTCGGGACCTCACCTATGGTCATGGAGCTCACCATATCTTATTTCTGTCACTTCCCACAGAAAGCCTGTTTCTGATCCCCCACAGTACCATACATCCTGGTTGCTGAACCCACATGGCACCTTTCTTTAAGTGAAGGCTATGCCTACACCTCCTAGAAAATATTTCTAATGAAGTACAAGTCCATCAGGACTATGATGTGAACGGTAGCACACAGCCTGCATGGTAGTAGTCAGTAATTCTAACAAGGGTTATCCCCACCCCCCATCTCATAAAACCTTCCTCCTGCCCACTGAACTCGTGGTCTGCCCACAGAAAACCCTCCAGGAAACAAACCTTTCATCTGAATGCTCTCTTCACCTTCTGCTTCAAATCTTATCCAACCACAATGATATGAAACTAGAAATCAGTCTCAAGAAAAAAATGGGACTGTCAAAAATAGGTGGAGATTTTTGGGGCCTGGGTGGCTCAGTCGTTAAGGATCTGCTTTCAGCTCAGGTCGTGATCCCAGGATCCTGGGATCTAGCCCCGAATCAGGCTCCTTGCTCAGTGGGAAGCCCGCTTCACCCTCTCCCACCCCGCTGCTTGCATTCCCTCTCTCGCTGTCTCACTCTCTGTCAGATACTTAAAGAATCTTAAAAAATATGTGGAGATTTAACAACATGCTACTGAACAACCAACAGTCAAAGAAGAAATCAAAAAAATTTTAGAAGTACCTTGACGCTGATGAAAAAGACAACCTACAAAAACTTATGGGATGCAGCAAAAGTGGATTTATGGAGGACATTCATAGAAATTCAAGTGTTCATCAATCCATGAGAATGCTCTCCAATAAACAACCTGATTTATGTGGTAAAGAATTGGAAAAAAAAAAAAACAACCAACAAAGCCCCAAATTAGTAGAAATAAGGAAATAACAAAAAGGAAGGCATAAATAAATCCAACAAAGACTAAAAAGACAAAAAAAAAAACCAATGAAAATGAGAGCTGCCTTTTTTGGAAAGATAAACAAACTGACAAACTTAGCTAGACTCACCAAGAAAGACAGAGGACTCAAATACAATCAGGAAAGAAAGATAATGGATTCCTGTCTCATATCAAAATCAAAAGAACTCTTCAACTTTGGACACAACAATTCTTGCAAGCCACGTCTCTAAAGGCAAAGGAAATAAAAGCAAAAATGAACTATTGGCACTCATCAGGATAAAAAGCTTCTGCTCGGCAAAGCAAACAATCAACAAAACAAAAGGCAACCTATGGAATTGAAGAAGATATCTGCAAATGATATTACAGATAAAGGGCTGGTATCCAAGATCTATAAAGAACTCCTCAAACTCGACACCCAAAAAATGGGCAGAAGACACAAAGAGATACTTCTCCAGAGAAGACATACAAATGGCCGACAGACACATGAAAAAATGCTCCACATCACTTGCCATCAGGCAAATACAAATCAAAACGACAATGAAATACCACCTTACACCAGTTAGAATGGTTAAAATTAACAAGACAGGGGGCACCTGGGTGGCACAGTGGTTAAGCATCTGCCTTCGGCTCAGGGCGTGATCCTGGCATTATGGGATCGAGCCCCACAACAGGCTCCTCCGCTGTGAGCCTGCTTCTTCCTCTCCCACTCCCCCTGCTAGTGTTCCCTCTCTCGCTGGCTGTCTCTATCTCTGTTGAATAAATAAATAAATTCTTTAAAAAAAAAGGAGGGCACTTGTCATAATGAGCACTAGGTGTTATATGCAAACAATGAATCATGGAACACTACATCGAAAACAAATGAAGTACTGTAGGGTGAATAACAATTTTTAAAAAAAGAGAAGATATTAAATCCATACAGGAAAACTGGCACAATTTGCAAATGACATAAAATCCCGAAAGATTCCACAAAAAAAAAAAAAAAAACTGTTAGAATAAAAAAATTCAAACAAGCTGCAGGATATAAAGTCAATATGCAGAGACCTGTTGTCATTATTTTTCAAATATTATTTATTTATTTGACAGGAAGAGAAAAAGCACGAGCAGTGGGAGTGTCAGAAAGAGGGAAAAGCAGACCCTCGCTAATCAGGGAGCCCAACACGGGGCTCGATCCCAGAACTCTGGGATCATGACCTGAGCTGAAGGTAGACGCTTCACTTATGGAGCCACCCAGATGACCCAACTTCTTGCATTTCTGTATACTGATGACACACTTTCGCAAAGAGAAATTAAAAAAGCAACGCCATTTAAAATTGCATCAAAAAAAATCTAGGAATAAAAGTAACCAAGAATGAGAAAGACATAGTACACTCAACACATGGCAGAAAAGAAATGAAAAATATGTGTGTCCAGGGGGGCAGAATGTATGGGTCAAAGATTTGGAAGGGAACACAAACAAATGGTAGCATACGCCATGCTCCTTAACTGGAAGAGTTAATTATGTGAACATGTCCATCGTACCCAAAGCAATCGACAGATGTGATGAAATCCCTATCTGAATTCCTGTGTCATTATTCGAGGAAATAGAAAACAGTCCTCAAACTTGTATGGAATCACAAAAGACACCAAATCCGCAAAGCAACCTGGAGAAAGAGGTGCAGTCAACACACTCCTGGATTTCAAGCTGGATTATAAAGCTGATGTCATCAAAACAGGATGGTACTGGCATAAACAAAGACACCAGGTCAGTGGAACAGTACAGAAAGCTCAGAAACTTACCCACAGGTAGATGATCCTCACTTACGACACAGCAGCAGAAGATATGCCATGAGGGAAGGACTGTCTCTTCAGTGAGCGGTAACAGGCAAAGGGGACACTAAATGGAGAAGAATATAACTGGGTCACTT
Organism: Ursus americanus; assembly: GCF_024610735.1. Taxonomy (NCBI): domain Eukaryota; kingdom Metazoa; phylum Chordata; class Mammalia; order Carnivora; family Ursidae; genus Ursus; species Ursus americanus. The sequence goes on along the minus strand of NC_142149.1, from coordinate 48,283,301 downwards.
TCTTACACCACACACAAAATTTTTAATGGATGAATGGTTTGAACATAAGACCTGAATCCATAAACCTCCAAGAAGACACAGGTACTAAGTCTATTGACATTAGTTTTGGCAAAGAGTCTTCAGATCGGACACCAAATGCAAAGGCAACAAAAGCAAAAATAAACAAGTGGAACAACATCAAACTGAAATCTTCCACACGGCAAAAGAAACCATCAAAAACTTAAAAGGCCTCTGACCCAATAAGAAAAACATATCTGCGAATCATATGTGTGAGAAGAGGCTAATATCCAAAATACACACAACACTCATACAATTAAAAAAAAACTATATAAAAAATGGGAGGAATATGTGAATAGATACTTTCCAAAGATGGCACACAGGTGCCAACAGACAGAAAAAGTTGTTCGACATCACTAATAATCGTCAGGGAAACATCAGTCAAACCCACAATCGGCTATCCTCTCACAACTGTTGGAATAGCAATTGTCCCAGAGACAGACACCAGGTGGGGTCTGGGTGTGCAGACGAGGAAACACTGTGCACTGTTGGTGGGAATGGAAATTGGTGCAGCCACTGTGACAAATGGTATGGAGGTTCCTGAAAAAATAAATACAACTACCCCATGACCCAGTAATGGCTCTACTGAGTATTGATTTAAGAACACAAAAATGCTGCCTCAAAAAGACAGATGCACTCCCACGTTCACTGCAGCATTATTCACAAGAACCAGACATGGAAACACAGACCTTGGGGGCCTTATGCCAAGTAACTCAGACACAGAAAGACCAATACCAGATGCTCTCATGTACATTCAACGTGGAATAAACAAATACTGAACGCATTGATACTGAGAGCAGGTTGGTAGGTGCCAGATTCGGGGATGCGGTGGTAGAAAAGGGTGAAGATGGTCAAAGTCTCAATGTTTGAGTGAGAAAATCCTAGTCATGAAATGGTCTGTCAGGCATGGAGACTAAAACTAACCCCGCAGCATGGGGTATAGGTTTCCCTGCTCTTTGAAAGTACAGGGCTTCTGAGAAACCTTGCACAGAAGAAATGGTGTCAAGAAGGAATGACCATTAATTTACACGAACAATTAGACAGTGTGCTCAGACTCCAAAATTCCTTCTCTTTGGCTTTTCTTAGGCCTCAGCACACAAGTTTCTAACGGAGGCCCAGCATAAATGAAGATGAAGCACAGCAGAGGCTCACAGACACAATTCAAAGTGCTAGTGGCTGGAAGCAGAGAGCGGTTGACAGAGGAAGGAGCTGGTTGGGGTGCACGCCGCCTCGGTCGTGCTTCTCCCCAGAACAGATGCTGAACGCGATTCTCACTGTTCACCTTTTTTCATAAGATTGAAATCCTCTTCAGGTCTCTTCCTTTTACTGAAGCTGGGTAATAACGTAGTTCTTTCAAGAAAGCCCAGTGTCTTACTGTGAACGTTTAAAAAGTGGGGGATACTTGTACTTGAGCATTGCTGGGTGAAGAGATGTGAAAGGTCCTCCCAGACACAAACCTCAGCAGATCCACTGGGAAAGGCAACTTCCTCAGCATGCTGAACACCGACTACCTCCTACCCCCTGAGAAACCCTCTCCTTCCTCTCGATCAGGACAACCCACAACACCTGAGAGTTACCCCAATTTCTCTGTTCTCCTGCTCCTAATAGCTAACCCATCAGCAAATCCTGTGAGCTCCATCTTCAAAATGGACCCAGAAGAGGTCTAACCACTCCATCCAAAGCCACCTGTCCGTTCCACGGTGCCTGAGTTCCTGGAAAAGCTTCATCATTGACCTGCCTTGCCATCTTCAACCCTCTGTAATCTGTTCTCAACACTGTAGCCAGTATGGCCCAGTGAAACAGCTTCTCATGGGGTTATAGCCCTGGAATAGCTTTCTGTCACCCTCTTTCACCTCTCTAAGCTCATGTCCTAAGCTGTCTCCTGTGGCCACAGGTCCTTCTTGCTGCTCCTGGAAATAACTGGAATTCTCCTGCCCCAGAGCTTTTGCACATGCTTTCCCTTCTGTTAAGAATGCTCTTGATGTATTCTCACTCACCTTCGGAGAAGTCAGAATTGGAGTGACAGGGACAGAAGATGAGGCTGTGTGTGTTGGGTGAGGCTGGTGGCCCAGAAGAAGGTTCTCTGCCAGCTCTCTGCCTGTGCCTCACTTGTCCTCAGCCAGGAACTTGCACACAGCCCTCACCTGTCACAACTCTCACCCAGGAGACCACAGCCACCCCTGGAGCCCACCCTGTCCACACCCTGCTGCAGAATGCATTCAACACTCCTCTGGGACGCCTGTCAGTTTACCCAGACCTGGAACTCCCCTATCTCCTGCAAAGCTCCCGGATTCCACCGTTTCTTCCAAAATCACACTGGCGCAAGGCTTTCATGAGAAAGCTATAACACTAACTAATGAAAGGTTCACACCTACTTTCCCCTTCTGTTGCCTTTCTCTCCACCTTCTTTCCTACCTGTGCAAATTGTAACATATCAGTGGAACATGAACATGCTCTGAGATCTGAATCTTTCATTGCAGCTTTCTGAGGACTCCTTATGTGATAAGAAACTAGTGTATCCTACAACAGGGTGTTTTACAACTCTCATCTATAGAATAGTACAGCCCAAATCACTACAATTTTATCTCACTCTTCATGAAGCAGAACACTTTTTCCTTTCTTCTTTTACTTAAATTCCAGTTAGTTCACATGCCATGGAATATTCGCTTCAGGGGTAGGATTTAGTGATTCCTCATCTGCATACAGTACCCGGTGCTCATCACAGGTGCCCTCCTTAATATCCCTCACCCATTTAACTTCCCCCCATGCTCCTGTCCTGCAGCAACACTCAGTTTGTTCTCCAAGGTTGAGTCTATTTCCTTGTTTGCCTCTCTCATCACCCCTCCACTCTGTTCATCTGTTTTCTTTCTGAAATTCCACAAGTGTGAGAGATAGGATATTTGTCTTTCCTCACTGATTTTGCTTAGCTTAATATACTCTAGATCCATCCACATCCTTGCAAATGGTAAGATTTCATTCTTTTTGAAGCTGGGTCATATTCCATTATATATATATATATATATATATATATATATATATATATATATATATATATATATATATATATATATATATATATATATAATATGTATCCCACATCTGCTTTATCCATTCATCAGTGCATGGACTGTGGGATTCTCTCCATAGATTGGCTACTGTGGACATTGCTGCTATAAACATCATGGTGCATGTTCCCCCTTTGAATCTGCATTTCTGTATCCTTTGGGTAAATACCTAGGAGAGCAATTGCTGGATCATGGGATTGTTCAATGTTTAACTTTTTGAGGAACCCCCACACTGTTTCCCAGACTGGCTGCACCACTTTGCATTGCCACCAACAGGATGGGAGGGTTCCCCTTTAAGCAGAACATTATCTGCCAGCAATTTCATAAGAGGAAACAAAACCTCTGGGAGATGCACCCAGGGTCAGGCAAGCAGTTGCAGACTTCACCCCAAGGCTCCTGACGCCAAGCCCCTTGAAGCCACCAGCATGCCACTATCCAAAAGAATTCCCAGACTCTCCTTCTGACTCCACCACCAAAGAAACTACAGAGAGAATATGGCACCTCAAAATATCGAGATAATACATTTAGTAAAACTAGAAAGTCAAGCTCAACTTTTAAACAGGAGCAGGCTGCTTTGGATAATTTTCAATTTTCCCTCCACCCTAATTTTATCTCTTCTGATGAATAAACTAATCAATGATGAAACATCAACTTTGTCAAATGACATCATCCAAGTCTGTATCAGATGAAAAAAAGCCACCTAACTCTAGATGCTGGCCACTCAACCATATCTTAGACCCGATTGAATAAACACTGTTAGATGAAGGAACAAATTAGATGTTACAAACAGGCACAGAGTGAATCTCACCTTCCCTTTCTAATAAAAGAGGGTTCCTAGGAAACAGATGGTCAAAATACATGTGTAAGCAATAAATGGACAGAGAAATTGTGATCCCCTGCAAAGTTCTACCAGCAGGGAAACTAAGTAATTCTTGCACCAAACGCAGAATGCTGACAGCTACTTCAATTTTACTTTGTGGCTCAACTAGAGAAAAGAGAGAAGCCCAGGAGGTTTTGGGATAATGAGAGGTTTTACCTCCAGCCCTGACATAGTTAGGACATTTTGCCAAACATTCCTGTGCTTTCTCTGAACACTGCGTCCTGTGACAAGCTGCCTCGCTGACTCCGATGCTGACGTTCAAACCTCGGGTGTCTTGGAGCCAGAGCAGAGAAGTGCCGTCAGCTGGGGAGAAGAAGGCACCTCTGACCTAAAGCCTGCACACCTGCTTTGGTTTCTGGGCAAAGAGGCAACACATACTTGTTGTTTACCAGTAATTATCTTCATTCTCAATAGACCAATGACCTTGCCTTTTCTGGATAGCAGACTTACTCTTCTAAAGAAACCCTAAATTCGTTTATTCCCAACGCAACTAGAGTGGAACATTTATTTCTCACTTAAATAGAAAACACTGTTATTGTCGACACTGCATGAATGAACTTTTAAAAACATTTTAGAGAGAAAGGAAGAAACCTTTATTCAAACCCAAGTCAGGACAACTGTCTGGGAGACACAATCTTCACCAAGAAGGGAGTGCTCCGGGGAAGGAACATTTGGGGCAGGCTTATATATTTTTTTCTGTTTTGTTTTACATACAGAGTTACACACTACAGTGAGGATCTTCTTAGATCCAGAAAGTGACAGATTCTTTCTTATGTTTTCAGTATGTACATGTCAGTATGACCTTAATCTTATGGGAGCCAAAGATGTTCTTTATTTTTTCTTATCTTTATGTTGGCATTTTTGGTTATTGTTTTCTCCTCGAAGCAGATGTACAACATGTGCTTGGGGCAGAAATAGGGCCCATGCTTTTAGGTTTTTGCCCAGTCATTTTGAGCCGGGTAAAATGTTAAAGGATAGCTTCCCTGGAAGCCCAGGATCAGGGCCCACAGATGATATAAGATAAAAATTACTTTCATCATTATAATTACTCCTAAATGGAGGAATTTGAGACAAAAGCACCTTTCACAAGAGTACCAAGAAATCAAAATGATACCCACGAAAGGCTGCCTGCTCCATGGTCAGCACAGGTAACAGAAGTGTTCACAGTCTCTGGACTTCTGCCCTTTTCCTGCCCAAATCTCTGAAGCACACAGACCACTTAAAATTAGAATTGTAGAACTGCTAGACAACTTAGAGATGTCTGGCACCATTCCCTTGGACTGCAGAATAAAACACAGTAGCTCGTTGTCACAAACTAATTTCAACATGAAGTGCCCCCTGGATGCAGTAAGTTCTTTCTCTGCAAATGTTGACTAATATAAGTCACAGTCATACCATATAAACACTATGATGGCTGGGAAGTCATCATAGGTAAGGCAATATTTTAGCCATGTTTATAAGCATTGGCTCACTTTGTAGAAGAGGCTGAGCTGAGTGTTTTTAAACACTATTTCAGACCTGTTTTACAGCACCCTCTGAACATACCAGAGCCAGAATGGACTAAAAAAGATAGTTGGTTTCAGTAACTTTAATACCAGAAAAATATTATACTGTCTGTATTCCTAAGGATCTTTGAGTATCTTACCCAGAGGTCCTCCACTGAGATAATGATCTTAATGATCACCATGGGCAGAGGTGAAAAGGCCCGCTGAATTCGTTCCAGTTGTCCACATGACAAGAAAATCCTGATACTTGATAGGTTTCCAGATCGAGAAGACCAGAGTTAAGAGGAAGATAGTACCCTGTATGGAACAACAAGGGATTTGGAGTCAATTTGGGAATCCCACTTATGTTTCTGTCACTAAAATCCTCTGTGACTCATATCATCCGAGTCCCTGTCTAACCACCTGAAAATGTGCCTAAAAATATCTACACCCTAGTTGAGAAGTTTAAGAGGCAGAATGCTACAAAGAGCCAGTATGATGTGTCTCAAGAACAGGTGCTCAGGAAGCCATAATTGCTATTGGGTCTATTTCTTTTCAGAAGAAAGAACACATGTTGAATCCATATTTCTAATAGATGACTCACCAGATGATTTTCAAACCTGAAGGAAGGCCAAGAAGTCACTCTTGTGTCATAGTTCACTCAGAAATCATGTTGTTGGACTGGTGAGGATGATACGATAGCAACGTCATCACTAAGAGTGGGAAGCTTCTAATTTCCATACGGCCATGTTGACCCCCTTAGCTCAGAGCCACCTGAATGGGCAGCTGGGGAGGGGGCACCATCATCACTATGAGTGGGGAGCTTCCCATTTCCATATGGCCATGTTGACCCCCTTAGCTCAGGGCCGCCAGAAAGGAGAGCTGAGGGGCACCACAGGCCAAGGCTGCCAGGTGTGGCTGGGGCAGGAAGAACTCAGACTTAAGGCTCAACTCCTGTCTAGGTTATTATAATGCTCTTCACAAAGAAAGTGCCATTGTGTGTGAGCCCTCATGTAGAAAAGTTTCAGAATTTCCATTGAGATTCCCTCTCTGACCTTTAGGATATGTAGCAAAGTTCCATTTAATTTTAAACATTGAAGGACTTCTTGATTTTCTTTTCGCTATGACTGTGGCTCAATTCCCCTGTGGTCTAAGAATAGAATCTAGTTAATTTCAGGGTTTAACATTTGTAGACTTCATTCGTGGCCCCACCTATCATCTATTTGGGTAAAGAGTCTATGACCACTTGAAAATAATGTATTCTGCAATTATTATGGAATGTTCCCTATATGTCAATTAGGTCACATTTGTTACCAATGTTTTGTCTGCTTTTTCTTTCAGATATTGAGAAAGGTATATTAAAATCTTCAAACAATGCTGCTCTATTCAACGTTGCATCGGAGAATCTACCAGTGTTAGAAGGCAAGAGAAACAAAAAGTATAAGAATTGAGGGGATAAATGTGACTATTCACAGATAATACAATTGTGTACATAGAAAATCCAAAACAGTCTATAAATACCCTATTAGAATTAAAAATGCAATTTATAAATTTGAGATGGATTGTAGCTTCCCATTGGACAGTTTCTGAAAGAAAATGTGGAACCTGTCAATCTTGGGGTAGGACATAGGGTGCTTTAACCATTTAAATGAATTCAGTGGGACTTCATAAAAATGTGACATTTCTCCTTAACTTATGACCATAAGAAAATGAAATAGTGAACCGCAGGCTGGGAAGTAAAGATTTGCAATACACACACTGACAAAGACTTGTCAATAAAGAATTCCTGCTCATCAACCATAGAAAGTCTATTTATAAACGAATACTTCACAAAAGATTGACTGATGGCCAATAAGAACAGGAAAGGGTGCTCTACAGTATTATTTTAAGGAAGAGCAAGGCCTTTCCAAAAATGAAAACATACACACAAACTAGTATTCCCTAGATGGATGACGTCCTTATTTCTGAGGACAGCTTGAAGAACAGACTAGCATCAAAGTAAAGTGATGGAATTCCTGACACTCAGAGGATGGACAATTGACCTCAAACTACAGTACAATTTCTAGGCATCATTCAGTCCTCTGAAGGCAGACAACTACCACACCCCTTCCTCCACCACACAGGTTGCTTCCCAACACCTACCATAAAAGAAGAAGATGAGAAACAGATAGGACTAGTAGGAAATAGCAAAAATCACATGTGGGGATTATCCTGAAACACACTGATCACATAACTAGTGTAAGGAAGTGTAGGGAACTGACAAGGACAGAGACTCAAGAGGTACTTCTTTGGGAAATGCTGTCTGAAATCGTCACACCTTGGTACCAGCTAATGAGGGCTCTGACCATACACTAGGGTTTGCTCACAAGGGTCTGCAACACCATCCCTGAGGACTTCAAGACCTCAAAGCTTGCCTGATTGACTATTGGACTAAGAGATTCCCATGTTCTGAAAACAGATACCAACTCATTGAAAGGTTCACCTGGGCTCTCTCGGAGGCCCTACAAGAAGCTGAACCATTCACTGAAAATCAATTACACACACACACACACACACACACACACACACACACACACACACACCTGTCATTTCACCAATTACTTAAACATTCAAGGTTCTTCCTACCTTTTCTTTTACACATTGATATTTATACTCACATGAAATGTCATCATTTCTAATGAACACTGATGTCAAAATAGAGATCCATTGACACAATATTCACAAAATGAAACTTCCCTGCTGTTATTTTCAATATAGCATTTTTTAAAGATCATACATATTTTAGATTTTTGGTAACTTTTACAGGAGAAGATCAGCATTGAAAAACTCTGAATACTTGACAATGAGTTTTAAGCCTAGAGAACAAAAATTGTCCAATTTCATAGATAATAAGGAACCAAAGGGAAAGCATGGAAGCTGTAGCCGAATAATTTTACACATATGTATCCTCTCTTATTCTACTACTGAGGGGCGTGTTTTATTACCACTATACATGCATCAATTGTCTTCCACGTGCACCTGCACAGGTATAATGAATTACTAGAGTAGAATGAAATGTCTGGGAACTACTTGGCGGCATCTATAATGAACAATGAAATTTTGATCTTATATTTGGTGAACTTCCACTGTCTGTCCCTTTAGACAATGGACCCTAAACAGAAGGGGGAATGAACCACGAGCGACTATGGACTCTGGGAAACAAACTGAGGGCTTCAGAGGGGAGAGGGGTGGGGGATTGGGATGGTCCAGTGATGGGTATTAAGGAAGGTACATATTGCATGGAGCACTGGGTGTTATATGCAAATAATGAATCACGGAACACTACATCAAAATCTGAGGAAATACTGTATAGTGACTAACATATCATAATAAAAAAATATTATTAGAAAAAAATTAAAGGTAAAAAAAAAACCAATACAGCTTTTCTGTTTCAAGAACAATCACAATTGAGAAAAAACTAACTTCCAATCCCTAAAGCAAAACACAGACCAAGTTCCATTTCACTCCCCTTTATTCACATTCTCTGTGGGTTCTAAGCTATTTCCCTACCTCCTTTCCTGCTGAGCAGGGAGCCTCGGCTCGATCCCAGAACCCTGGGATCATAACCTGAGCCAAAGGCACATGCTTAACTGGCTGAGCAAGCCAGGAGCCCCAGCTCCATGTTTTTCTTAAGCAAAAGGACACTTTCTCACAATGCCTTCACATGACTTCACATGGTACCAGAGACCTGCATTTGCTTCTAGGAGGTTGCAGATGAAGGCAATTGCAAACTCTTACAGTGGTTTATCAAATACAGTGACCTGCCTGGTGACAGTGAAACCCTTATGAGCCCACGAGAGGGTGCTGTGACACTCAGCTGTGGCTGGGCTGGCACAGAGAACCAAATCCATTTCCCTGCCTGATGTCTGTGAGGAACAGATGCCCCCACTGTGAATGAGACCCTGCCACTGAGCTGTCCAGAGATGGCCATCCTCACGGAGGATGAGGATAAAGGACAATGCCTGAGGAGACCTCATCTGTCTCTTTTATCTTTTCATATTTTCGACAGTGGACAAATCACTGCCTAGGAGTCCCCAACTACCTTAGTATCATCTGTGAATGACCAAGAGGTTTTACAAAACACTTAAGGTTTTGACCTCACAAATGCCTACAACCACTTACCATAGGGATTCAACATTAAGCAAAGATACTGTTCGTTGGAAGAGAGGTCCTGCCCACTGTTGTTTCTCACTTATATGCTCATCTTCCTTACCTCATGGTAACATAACCACCTTGATTCCTGCTGCCGTCTTCAGGAAGGCTGATGTGACTTGTCGGGCATTACTCTGACATCGTTCTTTCTTAGCAATAAGATGTGGACATTTCCCTAGTCCTACACACCCAAAGTTGAATCGGAATCAGGATTGAGGAGGCTGATGAGAGTTGAAGGTGTTTTCCTGTACACGGTGGTTTATTACCAATAAGGATGGGTCAGAGTCCTCGAAATTCCAGAACCTTTTCATTAATGCTTCCTACTTGTGAAAGATGATGTACATTGGTCTTTCCTTGTATAGTGTGGTGACTCAGAGAAAAGTGCTTAGCCCTTTCGTCAGACTTCCACGACCACCTTGGGGCTGGCTTCCATATTCAGAAAGGATGATGTTAGGGCTAAGAGCGTTCCTGTACACTGTTATTTCTTACAGATAAGTGTATGGCATTTTTGTTACATTGCCAGAACCACTTAGCGCGGGCTTGCCGGCCTCCTGGGGACGAACCCTAACCGTAGGTCGGCCCCCGAGGGGCCTCTCCCAAGGGGCCTGGCACCACAACGCCAGGGATTGGGGATCCCCGAGCCCAGCGCCGGAGTCACCCTGCCACCCCACAGCAACCCGGGTTGCTAGGGGGGCCGCCAGTCTTTCAGGGCGAGAGAACGGGCAGGGCCCTCCAAGCCCCCAGCGACTTTTGAAGTCCCCCCGTGCCAAAATGCTTTGGTCCACATTCCCTCTCGCCAGTGCCCTCACCTCGGCCTGCCCCTACGCCTGCCGCAGAGCTTGGGGAACGGGCCTGCTGCACTCCTGGGGGCTAACACTTACCCTAGGTCGGTCCCTGAGGTGCCCCTCCCAAGGAGCCTGGCACCTCAATGCCGGGGATTTGGGAACCCCGAGCCCCAGTGCTGGACTCACTCTGCCACCCCCAAGCTCCCAGGGCGCTAGGGTCGTTGCCAGTCATTCAGGAAGGGAGAACGGGCAGGGCCCTCTGATCTGCCTGCGACCTTCAAAGGCCCCCCATGCAAAAACTCTGGCTCCCACTCTCCTGCTCACCAGCACCCTAACCTCGGCCCACCCCTAAGCTCGCTGCAGAGCTGGCGGATCAGGCCTGCTGGCTTCCTGGGGGCTAACCCTATCCCTTGGTTGCCCTCAAATGGCCCCTCCCAAGTGGCCTGGCGCCGCATGCCAGGGATTGGGGACCCCCAACTCCCAGTGCCGGACGCACCCTGCCGCCCCACCACCACGTGGGGCACTAGGGGCTTCGCCAGTCCTTCAGGGCAACAGAACGGGCAGGACCCTCCGAGTCACCTGTGACCTTCGAAGGCACCCCGAGCCAAAGCCAAAATGCTCTGGCCCACGCTCCCGCTCGCCAGCGCCCTCACCTCGGCCTGCCCCTCCACTCGCCCCACAGCTGGTGGAGCAAGCCTGCCAGCCTCCTGTGCGCTAACCCTAACCCTAGGGCGGCGCCGAAGAGGCCGGGTACCGCAACGCCAGGGATGGGGTGCCCCCGAGCCCCTGCACCGGACTCAACTTGCCACCACCCGGCCACCCAGTTTGCTAGGGGCGCCGTGCGTCATTCAGGGCAGGAGAATGGGCAGGGCCCTCCGAGCCTTCTGCGACCTTTGAAGCCCCCCATGCCAAAACGCTTGGGCCCACACTCCTTCTCACCAGCGCCCTCATCTCGGCCTGCCCCTCCGCTCGCCTGACAGCCGGCTGATCAGGCCTGCCGGCCTCCTGTGGGCTAACACTATCACTAGGGCGGCCCCCGAGGGGCCCCTCCCAAGGGGCCTGGCACCGCAAAGCTGGGGATTTGGGACCACAGAGCCCCAACGTTAGATTCAACCTGCCGCCTGCCACTACCCGGGCCGCTAGGGGCGCCGCCGGTCATTCAGGGCGGAAGAATGGGAAGGGCCTTTCGAGCCCCCGGCCACCTTTGAAGGCCCCCCATGCCAAAACGCTTGGGCACACGCTCCCGCTCTCCAGCGCCCACACCTCGGCCTGCCCCTCCGCTCGCTGCACAGCCGGCGGATCGGGCCTCTGGCCCCCTGGGGGCTAACCCTAAACCTAGGTCGGCCCTCGAGGGGCTCATCCGATGGGGCCTGGCGCCACGTCTCTGATTGCTGAACCCCGAGCTGCAGCGCCAGACTCACTGTGCTGCCCCACCGACACCCGGGCCGCTAGCGGCGCCGCCGGTCATTCAGGGCGTGAGAACGGGCAGGGCCCTCCAAGCCCCAGACGACCTTCAAAGGTACCTCCGCCAAAATGCTTCAGCCCACACTCCCGCTCGCCAGCGCCCTCACCTCGGCCCGTCCCTCCACTCGCCACACAACTGGCAGATCGGGCCTGCCGGCCTCCTGGGGGCTAATCCTAATCCTAGGTCAGCCCCCGAGGAGCCCCTCCCAAGGGGCCTAGAGCCGCAACGCCGGGGATTGGGGACCCCTGAGCCCCAGTGTCAGACTCACCCTGCCGGACCGCCGCCACCCGGGCCACTATGGGCGCCACTGGTCACTCAGGGCGGGAGAACGGGCAGGGCCCTCCGAGCCCCTGGCGACTTTCGAAGGTCCCCCGCACCAAAACGCTTGGGCCCGGGCTCACTCTCTCCAGCGCCCTCACATCGGCCCATCCCTCCGTTCGCCACACAGCCAGCGGATCGGGCCTACCGGCCTCCTGGGGGTTAACCCTAAGCCTAGGTCGGCCCACGAGGGGCACCTCCCAAGGGGCCTGGCGCCACAACACCGGGGATTGGGGACCCCAGAGCCCCAGTGTTGGACTCAACCTGCCACCCCGCCGCCACCCGGGCCAGTAGGGGCGCTGCCGGTCATTCAGGGCGGAGGAATGTGAAGGGCCCTCCGAGCCACCGGAGACCTTCGAAGGCCCCCCGCGCCAAAACACTTGGGCCCACGCTCCCGCTAGTCAGTGCCCTCACTTCGGCCCGCCCCTCTGCTCGCCGCACAGCTGGCAGATCGGGCCTGCCGGCTTCCTGGGGGCTAACCCTAACCCTAGGTCGGCCCCCGAGTGGTCCATTCCAAGGAGCCTGGCAGCGCAACACCGGGGATTGCGAACCCCCGAGCCCCAGCGCCGGACTCATCCTGCCGCCCCGCCGCCACCCGGCTGCTAGGGGCGCCGCAGGATATTCAGTGCGGGAGAAGGGACAGGGCCCTCGGAGTCCCTGTCGTCCTTCGAAGGCCCACCAAGCCAAAACGCTTGGGCCCACGCTCCGGCTTGCCAGCGCCTTCACCTCCGCGCCCCTCCGCTCGCCGCACAACTGGCGGATCGGGCCTGATGGCCTCCTGGGGGCTGACACTAACCCTAGGTCGGCTCCCGAGGGGCCCCTCCCAAGGGGTCTGGCATGGCAAAGCCGGAGATTGGGACCCCCGAGCCCCAGCCAGGACTCACCTTGCTGTCCCGCTGCCACCTGGACCGCTAGGGGCACCGCCGGTCATTCAGAGCGGGAGAACAAGCGGGGCTCTCCTAGCCCACGACGACATTCGAAGGAGCCCCGTGCCAAAATGCCTGGGCCCACGGTCCCATTCGCCAGTGCCCTCACTTCGGCCCGCCCCTCCCCTCGCCCCACAGCCGGCAGATCAGGCCTGCCGGCCTCCTGGGGGCTAACCCTAACCCTAGGTTGGCCCCGGAGGGGCTCGTACGATGGGGCCTGGCGCCACAACGTGTCTGATTGCTGACCCCCGAGCCGCAGCGCCAGACTCACCTTGCCGCCCCGCCAACACCCAGGCCACTAGCGGCGCCACTGATCATTCAGGGTGTGAGAACAGGCAGGGCCTTCTAAGCCCCAGATGGCCTTCGAAGGCACCCCGCGCCAAAACGCTTGGGCCCACGATCACGCTTGCCTGTGCCCTCAGCTCGGCCTGCCCCTCCACTCGCTGCACAGATGGAGGATCTGGGCTGCCGGCCTCCAGGGGGCTAACCCTAACCCTAGGTTGGCCCCCAAGGAGCCCCTCCCAAGGGGCCTGGCCTCGCAACGCAGGGATTGCGAACCCCCGAACCCGAGCTCAGAACACACCATGCCGCCCCGCCGCCACCCGGCCCGCTAGGGGCGCCGCCGGTCATTCAGGGCGGGAGAATGGGTAGGTCCCTCCAAGCCCCTGGCGAACTTCAAAGTCTCCCCGCGCCAAAACGCTTGGGCCCACGCTCCCGCTCGCCAACGCTTCACCTCGGCCCACCCCTCCGATCGCCACACAGCCGGGGGATCAGGCCTGCCAGCATATTTGGGACTAACCCTAACACTAGGTCGGCCCCTGAGGGGCCCTTCCCAAGGGGCCTGGCCCACAACATCAGGGATTCGGACCCCCGAGCCCCAGCGCCGGACTCACCCTGCGGCTCAACTGCCACCCGAGCCGCTAGGGGCTCCGCCGGTCATTCACGGCGGGAGAACGGGCAGGGCCCTCCAAGTCCCCAGCGACTTTCGAATGCACCCCACGCCAAAACCCTTTGGCCCACGCTCCCGCTCGCCAGCACCCTTACCTCGGCCCGCCCCTCCGCTCACCTCACAGCTGCTGGATCGGAACTGCCGGCCTCCTGGGGGCTCACCCTTACCCTAGGACGGGCCCGGAGCTGCCCCTCCCAAAGGGCCTGGTGCCGCAATGCCGGGGAGTGGGGACCCCCGAGCCCCAGCGCCGGACTCACCCTGCCGCCCCACTGACACCCAGTCCGCTAGGGGTGCCACTGGTCATTCAGGGTGGGAGAACGGACAGGGCCCTCCGAGCCCGCGGCGACATTCGAAGGCCTCCCCATCCAAAACGCTTGAGCCCACGCTCCCGCCCCTCAGCGCCCTCACCTCGGCCTGACCCTCCGCTTGCCGGAGAGCTGGCAGATGAAGCCTGCCCTCCTCCTGGGGACTACCCATATGCCTTAGGTGGGCCCCTGAGGGGCCTGTCCGAACGGGCCTGGCACCGCAATGCCTGGGATTGGGGACCCCCGAGCCCCACCGCCGGACTCACCGTGTCACCCCGCCGCCACCCGGGCCGCTAGGGGCGCCGCTCATTCAGGGAGCGAGAACGAGCAGGGCCCTCCGATCCCCTGGCGATCTTCGAAGGCAACCTGCGCCAAAATGCTTGGGTCCACGCTCCCGCTCACCAATGCCCTCACCTAAGCCCACCCCTCCGCTCGCTGCACAGCTGGCAGATTGGGCCTAACAGGCTCTTGGGGGATAACCCTAACCCTAGGTCGGCCCCCGAGGGAATCTCCCAAGGGGCCTGGCTGCCCAACGCCAGGGATTGGGACCCCCAAGCCCCAGTGCCGGACTCACACGGCCGCCGCGATGCCACCGGGCTGCTAGGGGTGCCGCCGGTCATTCGGGGTGGCAGAACGGGCAAGCCCTTCCGAGCCACCTGCGACCTTCGAAGGACCCCCGCACCAAAATGCTTGGGTCCACGCTCCCGCTCGCCAGCACCCTCACCTCGGCCCGCCCCTCCACTCGTCACACAGCTGGTGGATCGGGCCTGCCTGCCTCCTGGGTGCTAACCCTAACCCTTGGTCGGCCCCCGATGGGCCCCTCCCAAGGGGCCTGGTGCCACAATACAGGGATTGGGGACACCGAGCCCCAGAGCCAAACTCACGCTGCTGCCCCGCCGTCATCCGGGCCGCTAGGGGTGCCACAGGTCATTCAGAGCGGGAGAACGGGTAGGGCCCTCCGAGCCCCTGGCGAACTTCGAAGGCCCCCCGCGCCAAAACGCTTAGGACTATGCTCCCGCTCTCCAGCGCCTGCCCCTCGGCCCGCCCCTCCGCTTGCCACACAGCTGGCGGATTGTGCCTGCCAGCCTCCTGGGGGCTAACCCTAACCCTAGGTCGGACCCGAGGGGCCCCTCCCACGGGGCTTGGCGCCTCAATGTCGGGGATTGGGGACCCCCGAGCCCCAGGGCCCAACTCAACCTACCGCCCCTCCGCCACCTGGGCTGCTTGGGGCGGCGCCGGTCATTCAGGGCGGGAGAATGGGCAGGGCCCTCCGAGCCCCCGGCAACCTTCAAAGGCCATCTGCGCCAAAACGCTTGGGCCCACGCTCCTGTTCGCCACCGCCGTCACCTCGGCTAGCCCCTCCACTCACCGCACATACGGCAGATCGGGCCTGCTGGCATCCTTTAGGCTAACCCTACCCTAGGTCGGCCCCCGAGAGACCACTCCCAAGCGCCTGGCGCTGCCATGCCGGGGTTTGGGGACCCGCAAGCACTTGTTGCGGGCTCACCCTGCCGCCCCTCCACGACCCAGCCTGCTAGGAGCAATGTCCTCATGGGGCGTGAAAATGGGCAGGGCCCTCCGAGCCCCCGGCGAATGTCCAAGGCCTCCTGCACCAAAACGCTTGGGCCAACGCTACCACTCACCAGCGCCCTCACTTCGGACCGTCCCTCCACTCTCTGCACAGCTGGTGGATCGGGCCTGCCATTCTCCTGGGGGCTAACCCTAACCCTAGGTCGGTCTCAGAGGGGACCGTCCCAAGGGGTCTGGCACTGCCACGCCGGGGATTGGGGACCCCCGAGCCACAACACCAGATGCACCCTGCCACTCCGCCGCCACCCGGGCCGCTAGGGGCGCCACCGGTCATTCGGGGCTGGAGAACATGCAGAGCCTTCCGAGCCACCCTCGAACTTCGAAGGCCCCTGTGCCAAAACACCTGGGACCATGCTCCCGCTCGCCAGAGCCCTCACCTTGGCCCACCACTCTGTAATCCGCTCAGCCGGTGGATGGGGCCTGCCGGCCTCCTTTGGGCTAACCCTAACCCCAGGTCGGCTCACGAGGGGCCCCTCCCAAGGGGCCTGGCGCTGCCACGCCAGGGATTGGGGACCCCCGAGCACCAGGGCCGAACTCACCCTGCCGCCCCGCTGCGACCCGGCCCGCTAGGGGCACCTTCCTCATTCAGGGCGGGAGAACAGGCAGGGCCCTCCGAGCCCCCGGCGACCTTCGAAGGCCACCCTTGCCAAAATACTTGGGCCCATGCTCCCGCTCGCCAACGCCCTCACCTCGGCCCGCCCCTCCACTCGCCGCACAGCCAGCGGATCGGGCCTGCCGGCCTCCTGGGGGCTAACCCTAAACCTAAGTCAGCCCCCGAGGGGCCTCTCCCAAGGTGCCTGGTGCCACAACGCCGGGGTTTCGTGTCCCCCGAGCCCCATTGCCAGACTCACCCTCCCGCCCCGCTGCCACCCGGGCCACCAGGGTCCCCGCCGGTCATTAAGGGCGGGAGAACAGGCAGGGCCCTCCGAGCCAACGGCGACCTTCGAAGGCCCCCGTGCGAAAACACTCGGGCCCACGCTCCCGCTCGCCAGAACCCTCACTCCAGCCCGCCACATCACTCGCCGTACAGCGGGCAGATCGGGGCTGCTGGCCTCCGGGGGGATAACTCTAAGCCTAGGTCGGCACCCAAGGGGCCCCTCCCAAGGGGCCTGGCACCGCCATGCCAGGGATTGGGGACTCCCGAGCCCCAGTGCCGGACTCACCGTACCGCCTCACTGTGACCCAGCCCGCTAGGGGCAACGTCCTCATTCAGGGCGGGAGATCGGGCAGGGCCCTCCGAGTCCCCGGCGACCTTTGAACCCCCCCCACGCAAAAACGCTTGGGCCCATGCTCCCGCTCACCAGCAACCTCACCTCTGCCCGACCATCCACTCGCTGCACAGCTGGCAGATCCGGCCTGCTGGCCTCCTGGAGGCTAACCCAAACCCTAAGTCAGGCCCGAGGGGCACCTCCCAAGGGGTCTGGTGCCGAAACGCCAGGGATTGGGGATTCCCGAGCCCCAGCACTGGACTCACCCTGCCGCCCCTCTGCAACCCGAGCCGCTAGGTGCGCCATCGGGCTTTCAGCGCAGTAGAACCCGAAGTGCACTCTGAACCCCCGGTGACTTTCGAATGCCCCCACGCCAAAACGCTTGGGCCCACGCTCCCGCTCTACAGTGCCCTCACCTCGGCCTGCCCCACTGCTCGCTACACAGCTGGCGGATCAGGTCTGCCGTCCTCTTGGGGGCTAACACTAACGCTGGTTCGGACCCCGAGGGCCCTTCCCAAGGGGCCTGGCGCCCCAACGCCGAGTATTGGGGACCCCCGCGCCCCAGCGCCGGACTTACCATGCCGCCCCACCACAACCCGGGCCACTAGGGGCATCGCCGGTCATTCAGGTCGGGAGAACGGGCAAGGCCTTCCGAGCCCCCAAGGACTTTCGAAGGCCCCCCGCACCAAAAGGCTGGGCCCACGCCCCCGTACGCCAGCGCCCTCACCTCGGCGCGCCGCTCTGCTCACAGCACAGCCAGCGGATGAGGCCTGCCAGCTTCCTGGGGGCTAACCCTAAACCTAGGTTGGCCCCCGATGGGCCCCTCCCAAGGAGCCTGGAGCTGCAAGGCCTGGGATTGGGGACCCCCGAGTCCCAGCACCGGACTCACCTGGCCACCCCACCACAACCCAGGGCACCAGGGGCGCAGCTGGTTACTCAGGGCGGTAGAATGGGCAGGGCCCTCCGAGCCCCCGGCAACTTTTGAAGGCCCCCCACGCCAAAACGCTTGGGCCCATGCTCCCACTCACCAGCGCCCTCACCTCAGCCCGCACCACCGTCGCCGCACAGCCGGCGGATCGGGCCTGCCAGTGCCCTGGGGGATAACCCTAACTCTAGGTCGGCGCCCGAGGGGCCCCTCCCAAGGGGCCTGGCACCACAACGACAGAGATTGGGGACCCCCGAGCCCCAACTCTGAACACACCCTGCAGCCCCGCCGTCACCCGGCCCGCTAGGGGCGCCGCAGGTCAGTCAGGGCGGGAGAACGGGCAGGGTCCTTCCGAGCCCCCGGCGAACTTCGAAGGCCCCCTCGCCAAAACGCTTGGGCCCACGCTCCTGCTTGCCAGTGCCCTGACCTCGGCCCGCCACTCCCCTCACTGCACAGCTGGTGTATCGGGCCTGACGGCCTCCTTTGAGCTAACCCTAACCCTAGGTCAGCCCCTGAGGTTCCCCCCCAAGTGCCTGGAGCCGCCACACCGGGGATTGGGAACCCCTGTGCCCCAGCTCCAGACTCACCCTGCACCCTGCTGCCACCATGGCCGCTAGAGGCGCCGCCGGTCATTCAGGGTGGGAGAACTGGCAAGGCCCTCCGAGCCCCTGGCGAACATCCAAGGCCTCCCGCACCAAAACGCTTGGGCCAAGCTACCACTCACCAGCGCCCTCACGTCGGCCAGCCTTTCCACTCTCTGAACAGCTGGCGGATCGGGCCTGCAATCCTCCTGGGGGCTAACCCTAACCCTAGGTCGGCCCCAGAGGGGCCCGTCCCAAGGGGCCTGGCACTGCCACGCCAGGGATTGGGGACCCCTGAGCCGCAACACCAGACGCACCCTGCCGCCCCGCCCCCACCAGGGCCGCTAGGGGCGCCGCCGGTCATTCCCGGCTGGAGAACGTGCAGAGCCTTCCGAGCCACCCTCGATCTTCGAAGGCCCCCACGCCAAAACGCCTGGGCCCACGCTCCTGCTCTCCAGCACCTTTACCTCAGCCTGCCCCTCTGCACGCCGCAAAGCTGGCAGATCGGGCCTGCCGGCCTCCTGGGGGCTAACACAAACCCTATGTCAGCCCCCGAGGTGCCCCTCCCAAGGGGCCTGGAACCGCCATGCCCCTGCTTGGGGACCCCCAAGCACCAGCGCCGAACTCACCCTGCCGCCCTGCAGCCACCCGGGCTGCTAGGGGCGCCGACACTCATTCAGGGCGGGAGAACAGGCAGGGACCTCTGAGCCCCCGGCGACCTTGGAAGGCCCCCCGTGCAAAAACACTTGGGCCCATGCTCCCGCTAGCCAGAGCCCTCACCTTGGCCTGCCACTCCATAATCCGCACAGCCGGTGGATGGGGCTTGCTGGCCTCCATTGAGCTAACCCTAACGCTAGGTCGGCACCCAAGGGACCACTCCCAAGTGCCCGGCGCTGCCACGCCGGGGATTGGGGACCCCCGAGCCCCAGCTCCAGACTCACCCTGCTGGCCCACCACCACACCGGCCGCTAGGGGAGCCACCGGTCTTTCAAGGCGGGAGAACGGGCAGGGCCTTCCGAGCCCCCGGTGACATTCGAAGGCCCCCTGTGCCAAAATGCTTGGGCCCATGCTCCCGGTCGCCAGCGTGCTCACCTCAGCCCACCCCTCGCTCGCCGCACAGCTGGCAGATCGGGTCTGCTGGCCTCCTGGGAGCTTAACCTTCCCTAGGTCAGCTCACCAGAGGCCCCTTCCAAGGGGCCTGGCGCTGCCACGCTGGTGATTGGGGACCCCCGAGCCAAACCGCTGGACACACCCTGCCACCCCACCGACACCCAGGTCGCTAGGGGCGCCACCGGTCATCTAGGTTGGAGAACGGGCAGGGCCCTCCAAGCCCCCGGTGACATTCGAAGGCCCCCCCGCGCCAAAATGCTTTGGCCCACGCTTCTGCTCACCAATGCCCTCACCTTGGCCAGCCCCTCCGCAAGCTGCACAACCAGCGGATAGGGCCTGGCGGCCTCCTGGGGTCTAACCCTAACCCTAGGTTGGCTGTCGAGGGGCCCCTCCCAAGGGGTCTGGCACCACCACGCCGGGGATTGGGAACCCCCGAGCACCAGTGCCGGACTCACCCTGGTGCCCTGCGAAGACCTGGCTTGCTAGGGTCGCCGTCCTCATTCAGAGTGGGAGAACTTGCAGGGCCCTCCGTGCCCCCTGAGACCTTCAAAGGCAACGTGCGCCAAAACGCTTGGGCCCCCGCTCCTGATCACCATTGCCCTCACCTGGGCCCCACCCTCCGCTCACCACACAGCCAGTGGATCGGGCCTGCCAGCCTCCTGGGGGCTAACCCTAACCCTAATTCAGCCCCTGAGGAGCCCCTCCCAAGGGGACTGGCGCCATCACTCTGGGGATTGGGGACAATCGAGCCCCAGCGCCAGACTTTCACTGCCACCCCGCCGCCACCCGGGCTGCTAGGGGCGCCGCCGGTCCTTCAGGGCAGAGGAAGGGGCAGGGCCCTCTGAGCCCCCGGTGACCTTCGAAGGCCCCTGCGCCAAAACGCTTGGGCCCACGCTCCTGCTCGCCAGCGCGCTCACCTCAGCCCTCCACTCTGCTCGCAACACAGTTGGCGGATCGGGCCTGCCGGGCTCCTGGGGGCTAACCCTAAACCTAGGTCGGCCCCCAAGGGGCCCTTCCCAAGGGTACTGGCTCTGCAAGGCCAGATATTGGGGACCCACGAGCATGAGCGCCAGACTCACCCAGCCTCCCCGCCACCACCCGGGCTGCTAGGGGCGCCGCCAGTCATTCAGGGCGGGAGAAGGGGCATGGATCTCTGAGCCCCCGGCGACTTTTGAAGGAGTCCCGCGCCAAAACCCTTGGGCCCACGCTCCCGCTCGCCAGTGCCCTCACCTTGGACCACCACTCCTCTCACCGCACAGCTGGCAGAACGGGCCTGCCGGCCTCCTTTGGGCTACCCTAACCCTAGGTAGGCCCCCGAGGGACCACTCCCAAGTGCCTGGCACCGCCACACTGGGGATTGGGGACCCACGAGCCCTAGCTCCAGACTCACCCTGCCACCCCGCCATGACCCGGCATGCTAGGGGCAACGTCATCACAGGTCGAGAGAACAGGCAGGGCCCTCTGAGCCCCTGGTGACCTTTGAAGGCCCCCCACGCCAAAACACTTGGGCCCACGCTCCGGCTCGCCAGCGCATTCACTTCGGCCCGCCCCTCCACTCGATGCACAGCCAGCGGATCAGGCTGCTGGACTCCTGGGGGTAACCCTAAAGCTAGTCAGGCCCCAGAGGGGCCCCTCCCAAGGGGCCTGTGGCCACCAAGCCTGGGACTAGGACCACAGGCCCCATCGCCAGACTCACCCTACCTCCCTGCTGCCACTCAGGCCACTAGGGGCGCCGCTGGTCATTCAGGGCGCAAGAACAGACAGGGTCCTCCAAGCCACTGGCGACCTTCGAAGGCTCCCCGTGCCAAAACCCTGGTGCCCACGCTCCCGCTCCCCAGCGCCCTCACCTCGGCCCGCCCCTCCGCTCCCTGCACAGAGGGTGGATCCACCCTGCCGGCCTTGTGGGGGCTAACCCTAACTGTAGGTCGGCCCTCCAGGGTCCCTCCCAAGGATTCTTGTGCCTATGCGCCGGGGATCGGGGACTCCAAGACCCAGAACCAGACTCACGCTGCCGCAACGCCGCCACCCAGGCCACTAGGGGCGCCACCACTCATTCAGGGCGGGAGAAGGGACAGGGCCCTGGAGAAACTGGGGACATTTGAAGCCTCCCGCGCCAAAATGCAGGGGCCCACGCTCCCGCTCCCCAGGGCCTTTACCTCGGCCCACCCACCTCTTGCCAACCAGCCAGAGGATTGGGCCTGCTGGCCTCCTGGGTGCTAACTCTAACCCTAGGTCGGCCCAGGAGGAGCCCCTCCCAAAGGACCTGGCCCCACAATGCTGGGGATTGGGGATCCCCGAGCCGCAGCTCAGGACTCACCCTGCAACCCCACCGCAATGGAGCCGCTAAGGGTGCCGCTGGTTATTCAGGGAAGGAGAATGGGCAGGGCCCTCCGAGACATGGCAACATTCAAAGGCCCAGGACGCCAAAATGCTGAGGCCCACGCTCCCTCTCCGCATCCCCCTCAACTCGGTCCACACCTCCACTCCTTGCACAGCCGGCGACTCGGGCCTGCCAGCCTCCTGGGCGCTAACCCTAACCCTAGGACGGCCCCTGAGGGTCCCTTCCTAAGGAGCCTTGCAGTGCAACGCCGGAGATTGGCGACCAGCAAGCCCCAGCGCCGGACGCACGCTGCCGCCCCGCCCCACACGGGCCGCTAGGGGCGCCGCCATTCATTCGTGGTGGGAGAACTGGCAGGGCCCTCCGAAACCCCGCCGACCTTCGAAGGCGCCCAGAACCAAAACGCTTGGGCCCAGGCTCATGTTCACCAGCACCCTCACTTAGGCCCAACTGTCCTCTCTATGCACAGGCGGTGTATCGGGCCTGCTGGCCTCCTGAGGGCTAACCCTAACTGTAGGTCGGCCATGGAGGGTCCCTTCCCAAGTGGCCTGGCGCCACAATGCCGGGAATGGGGACCCCAACCCAAGTGCCGGTCTCAACCTGCTGTCTTTCAGGCCCCGGAGCCTCTAGGGGCCCCGCCGGTCATTCAGAGCGGGAGAACGGGCAGGTCCTTCTGACCCGCACCGACCTTCGAAGACCCCCCGCACTAAAACACTTGGGATCATGCTCAGTCTCGCCAGCGCCCTCACCTTGGCCCAACCCTCCGTGTGCTGCACAGCCGCTGATCGGGTCCACCGGCTTGCTGGGGGCTAACCGTAACCCTAGATCGACCCCCAAGGGCCCCTCCCAAGGGCCCTGGCACCGCAACACCGGGAATTGTGGACCCCTGAGCCCCAGCGCCAGACTCACCCTGCCGCCCTGCCGCCACACAGGCCGCTAGGAGTGTAGCCGGTCATTCAGGGCGGGAGAACGGGTAGGGCCCTCCAAGCCCCCACCTACATTTGAAGGTGCCCCGAATCAAAACGCTTGGGCCCAGGCTCATGTTCACCAGCACCCTCAACTCGGCCCACACCTCCGCTCCTTGCACAGCCGGCGACTCGGGCCTGCCGGCCTCTTGGGCGTTAACTAGAACCCTAGGACGGCCCCTGAGTGTCCCTTCCTAAGGGGCCTGGCACCGCAACGCCGGGGATTGGGTACCCCCAATCCCCGGCGCCAGATGCACGCTGCCGCCCCACCCCACACGGGCCGCTAGGGGCGCCGCCTTTCATTCGGGGTGGGAGAACTGGCAGGGCCCTCCGAACCCCCGCCGACCTTCGAAGGCGCACCGAACCAAAACGCTTGGACCCAGGCTCATGTTCACCAGCACCCTCACTTCGGCCCAACTGTCCTCTCGATGCACAGGTGGTGTATCGGGCCTGCGTGGCTCCTGGGGGCTAACCCTAACCCTAGGTCGACCACCGAGGGGCCCTTCCCAAGGGGCCTGGCATCTCAATGCGGGGATTGGGGAGCCCCAAACCCCAGCACCAGACTAACCTTACCGCTCTGCCGGCGGCCGGGCCGCTAGGGGCGCCACCGGTCATTTAGGGCGGGAGAATGTGTAGGGCCCTCCAAGCCCCCTGTGACATTCGAAGGCCCCCCATCCCAAAACGCTTAGGCCCATGCTCCTTCTCGCCAGCGCCCTCACCTCGGCCCACGCCTCCCCTCGCAGCACAGCCGGCGGATCGGGCCTGCTGGCCTCCTGGGGGTTAACCCTAACCATAGTTCGGCCCACGAGGGCCCCTCCCAAGGGGCTTGGTGCGGCACGTGGGGATTGGGGACCCCTGAGCCCCTGCGCCAGACTCAATGTGTTGCCCCGCCTCCACCCTGGCCGATAGGGGCGCCGCTGGTCATTCAGGGCAGGAGAACGGGCAGGGCCCTCAGAGCACCCAGAGACCTTTGAAGGCTCCCAGCGCCAAAATCCTTGGGCCCGTGCTCCCGCTCGCCAGCAGCCTCACCTCGGCCCACCCCTCCGCTCACCGCACAGCTGGCTGATTGGGCCTGAAGGCCTCCTGGGAGCTAACCCAAACCATACGTCGGCCCAAGAGGGGCCCCTCCCAATGGGCCTGGCACCGCTAAGCCGGGGCTTGGCGACCCCCGAGCACCAGTGCAAGACACCCTGCCACCTCGCCAGGACCCGGCCCGCTAGGAGCGCTGTCCTCATTCAGGGCGGGAGAACGTGCGGGGACCTCAGAGCCACCAGCGACCTTCGAAGGCCCTCCGTGCCAAAACGCTTGGGCCCACGCTCCCGATCGCGAGCGCCCTCACCTCGGCCAACCACTCCGCTCGCCGCACAGCTGGCGGATCAGGCCTGTGGGCCTCCTGGGGGCTAACCCTAACACTAGGTCGCACCCGAGGGGCCCCTCCCAAGGGGCCTGGCGCTGCAACACCGGGGATTGGGGACCCCCGAGCCCCAGCACCAGACTCACTCTGCCGCCCCTCTGCAACCCGAGCCGCTAGGTGCACCGTCGGGCTTTCAGCGCAGTAGAACCGGAAGTGCGCTCTGAACCCCTGGCAACTTTTGAATGCCCCCACGCCAAAACGCTTGGGCCCATGCTCCCGCTCTACAGTGCCCTCACCTTGGCCTGCCCCACTGCTCTCTACACAGCTAGCGGATCGGCCTGCCGGCCTCCTGGGGGCTAATACTAACGCTGGTTTGGACCCCGAGGGCCCTACCCAAGGGGCCTGGCGCCCCAACGCAGAGTATTGGGGACCCCCATGCCCCAGCTCCGGACTTACCGTGCTGCCCCACCGCAACCCGGGCCACTAGGGGCACCACCGGTCTTTCAGGTCGGGAGAACGGGCAGGGCTTTCCGAGCCCCCAGCGACTTTCGAAGGCCCCGCACGCCAAAAGGCTGGGCCCACGCCTCCGTATGCCAGCGCCCTCACCTCAGCGCGCTGCTCTGCTCGCAGCACAGCCAGTGGATGAGGCCTGCCAGCTTCATGGGGGCTAACCCTAAACCTAGGTTGGCCCCCAGTGGGCCCCTCCCAAGGAGCCTGGAGCTGCAAGGCCTGGGATTGGGGGCCTCCGAGCCCCAGCACCGGACTCACCCAGCCACCCCACCACAACCCGCGGCACCAGGGGCGCCGCCGGTTATTCAGGGCGGGAGAACGGGCAGGGCCCTCCAGTCCCCTGGCAACTTTTGAAGGCCCCCCACGCCAAAACGCTTGGGCCCACGCTCCCGCTCACCAGCGCCCTCACCTCAGCCCACCCCACCGTTGCCACACACTGGCGGATCGGGCCTGCCGGTGCCCTGGGAAATAACCCTAAATCTAGGTTGGCGTTCGAGGGGCCCCTCCCAAGGGGCCTGGCACCGCAACGACAGAGATTGGGGACCCCCGAGCCCCAGCTCCAAACACACCCTGCAGCCCCACCGCCAACGGAGCTGCTAGGGGTGCCGCTGGTTATTCAGGGCAGGAGAATGGGCAGGGCCCTCCGAGACATGGCAACATTCGAAGGCCCAGGACGCCAAAACGCTGGGGCCCCCACTCCCGCTCGGCATCCCCCTCAACTCGGCCCACACCTCCACTCCTCGCACAGCTGGCGGATCGGGCCTGCCGGCCTCCTGGGCGCTAACCCTAACCCTAGGATGGCCCCTGAGGGTCCCATCCTAAGGAGCCTTGCGGCGGAACTCTGGGGATTGGCAACCCCCAAGCCCCAGCGCCCAGTACACCCTGCCGCCCCACCCCACACAGGCCGCTAGGGGCGCCGCCATTCATTCTGGGTGGGAGAACTGACAGAGTCCTCCGAACCCCCAGTGGCGCCCAGAACCAAAATGCTTGTGCCCAGGCTCATGTTCACCAGCAGCCTCACCTCGGCCCAACTCTCCGCTCCACGCACAGGTGGTGTATAGGGCCTGCCAGCCTCCTGGGAGCTAACCCTAACTGTAGGTCGGCCCCCGCGGGGCCCTTCCCAAGTGGCCTGGTGCCCCAACGCCAGGGATGGGGCAACCGAGCCCAAGTGCCGGACTCACCCTGCTGCCCTTCAGCCACCTGAGCCACTAGGGGCCCCGCCGGTCATTCAGAGTGGGAGAATGGGCAGGTCCCTCCGAGCCCCCACTGACCTTCGAAGACCCCCCACGCTAAAACGCTTGGGCTCATGCTCAGGCTCGCCAGTGCCCTCACCTCGGCCCACCCTGCTGCGTGCCGCTCAGATGCTGATCGGGTCCACCAGCCTCCGGGGGGCTAACTGTAACCCTAGATCGACCCCTGAGGGGCCCCTACCAAGGGGCCTGGCGCCGCAATGCCGGGGATTGGGGACCCTGAGCCTCAGCACCTGACTCACCCTGCCACCCAGCCGCCACCCAGGGGCTTGGGGTGCTGCCGTTCATTCAGGGCGGGAGAACGGGCAGGGCCCTCTGAGACACGGTGACTTTCGAGTCCCCCCCGCGCCAAAACGCCCGGGCCCTCACACCCAAACACCAGCGCCCTCTCCTCGGTCCGCCGCTCCACTCTCCACGCAGCTGGCGAATAGGACCTGCCGAGTTCTTAGGGGCTAAACCTAACCCTAAGTTGTCATCCGAGGGGCCCCACCCAAAGGGCCTGGCACCACATCCCTGGGGATTGGAGATACCCGAGCTGCAGGGCCTAACTCACCCTGCCACCCCTTACCACCTCGGCCGCTAGGGGCGCCGCCATTCATTCAGGGTGGGAGAACCTGCAGGGCACTTCGAACCCCCGCCGACCTTTGAAGGCGTTCTGAACCAAAACGCTTGGGCCCAGGCTCATGTTCACCACCACCCTCACCTCGGCCCAACTCTCTGCTTCATTCAGACCCGTTGGAAAGGGCCTGCCGGGCTCTTGGTTCTAAGGAAAACCCTAGGTCGGCCCCGTGGGGCACATCCCAAGGGGCCTGGCTCCGCAACGCTGGGGATTGGTGACTCAGAGCCCCAGAGCCGGACTCACCCTGCCGCACTATCGCCACCTGGGCCTCTAGGGGCGCCACCGGTCATGCACAGTGAGAGAAGGGCAGGGCCTTCTGAGTCCCCAGTGACCTTCAAAGGTTCCCCGCGCCAGAACACTGGTGCCCATGCTCCCGCTCCCCAGCGCCCTCACCTCGGCCCGCCCCTCCATTTGCTGCAGAGCCAGTGGATAGTGCCTGCCATGCTCCTGGGGGCTAACTAAAACCCTAGGTCGGCCCCGTGGGGCACATCCCAAGGGGTCTGGCTCTGCAATGCTTGGGATTGGTGACTCAGAGCCCAAGAGCCAGACTCACCCTACCACACTGTCGCCACCCAGGCAGCTAGGGGCACCGCTGGTCATTCAGGGCGAGAGAAGTGGCAGGTCCTTCAGAGTCCCCAGTGACCTTCAAGGTCTCCCTGCACCAAAACACCTAGGTCCACCCTCCCACTCACCAGTGCCCTCACCTAGGTCTGCCACTCTGCTCTCCACACAGCTGGCGAATAGGGCCTGCTGGCCTCCGAGGGGCTAAACCTATCCCTAGGTTGGCCCCCGAAGGGCCCCTCCCAAGGGGCCTGGTGCCACAACGCCGGAGATTGGGGACCCCCAAGCCCCAGCGCCGGATGCACCCTGTCGCCACTCCCCATCCAGGCCGCTAGGGGCACCGCCATTCATTCAGGGTGGGAGGATAGACAGGGCCCTCCGAATCCCCGCCAACTTTCAAAGGCGCCCCGAACCAAAACGCTTGGGCCCAGGCTCATGTTCACCAGCACCCTCACCTCGCCCCAACTCTCCCCTCGTCGCACAGGTGGTGTATCGGGCCTGCGGGGCTCCTGGAGGCTAACCCTAACCATAGGTCGGCCACCGAGGGGCCCTTCCAAAGGGGCCTGGCGTCGCAACGCTGGGGATGGGGACCCCGAGCCCATGTGCCGGACGCACCCTGCTGCCCTTCAGCCACCCGAGCCACTAGAGGCCCCGCCGGTCAATCAGGGCAGGAGATCGGGCAGGGCCTTCCGAGCCCACGCTGACCTTTGAAGGCTCCCCGCGCAAAAACTTTGGCTCCCAGGATCCTGCTCGCCAGCGCCCTCACCTCAGCCCGCCCCTCCGCTTGCTTCAGAGCCGGTGGATAGGGCATGCCGGGCTCCTGGCAGCTAACCAAAACCCTAGGTCGGCCCTGTGGGGACATCCCAAGCGGCCTGGCTCTGCAATGCTGGGGATTGGTGACTCAGAGCCCCAGAGCCAGACTCACCCTCCCACAACGCTGCCACCCTGGCCGCTAGGGGCGCCGCTGGTCATTCAGGGCGGGAGAACAGACAGGGCCCTGGAGAAACCAGGGACATTTGAAGCCTCCCTTGCCAAAAGGCAGGGGCCCACAATCCCACTCCACAGCGCCTTTACCACAGCCCGCCCACCTCTCGCCGCCCAGCCAGAGGATCTGGCCTGCCGGCCTCATGGGGGCTAACTCTAACCCTAGGTCGGCCCACGAGGAGCCCCTCCCAAGGGGACTGGCCCTGCAACGCTGGGGATTGGGGATCCCCAAGACGCAGTGCGGGACTCACCCTGCCGCCCCAAGGCCAATGGAGCCACTAGGGGCGTCGCTGGTTATTCAGGGCAGGAGAAAGGGCAAGGCCCTCCGAGCCATGGCAACATTCAAAGGCCCAGGGCGCCAAAATGCTGGGGACCACGCTCCTGCTGGGCATCGCCCTCAAACTGGCCCGCACCTCTGCTCCTCGCACAGCCGACGACTCGGGCCTGCCGGCCTCCTGGGCGCTAACCCTAACCCTAGGACAGCCCCTGAAGCTCCCTTCCAAAGGGGCCTGGCGTCGCAACGCTGGGGATGGGGACCCCGAGCCCATGTGCCGGACGCACCCTGCTGCCCTTCAGCCACCCGAGCCACTAGAGGCCCCGCCGGTCAATCAGGGCAGGAGATCGGGCAGGGCCTTCCGAGCCCACGCTGACCTTTGAAGGCTCCCCGCGCAAAAACTTTGGCTCCCAGGATCCTGCTCGCCAGCGTCCTCACCTCGGCCCGCCCCTCTGCTTGATTCAGAGACGGTGAATAGGGCCTGCCGGGCTCCGGGGGGCTAACCAAAACCCTAGGTCTGCCCCATGGGGCACATCCCAAGTGGCCTGGCTCTGCAACACTGGGGATTGGTGACTCAGAGCCCCAGAGCCAGACTCACCCTGCTGCACTATTGCCACCTGGGCCACTAGGAGCGCCGCAGGTCATTCGGGGGAGAAAAGGGGCAGGGACTTCTGAGCCCAAGGTGACCTTCAAAGGCTCCTGGCACCAAAACGCTGGTGCCCACACTCACACTCCCCAGCGCCCTCACCTTGGCCCACCCTTCTACTCGCCGCACAGCGGGCAGATAGGGCCTGCCGGCCTCCTGGGGGCTAACCCTAACCCTAGGTCGGCCCCCCAGGGGCCCCTCCCAAGGGTCCTGGTGCCGCTACGCCAGGGATCGGGGACCCCAAGCCCCAGAGCCAGACTCACCCTGCCGCAACCCTGCCACCCAGGCCGCTAGGGGCACCGCCAGTCATTCAGGGCGGGAGAAGGGACAGGGCCCTGGAGAAACCGGAGACATTTGAAGCCTCCCGTGCCAAAATGCAGAGGCCCAGGCTCCCGCTCGCCAGCGCCTTTACCTCCTCCCACCCACCTCTCCCCTCCCAGCCAGAGGATTGGGCCTGCCGGCCTCCTGGGTGCTAACTCTAACCCTAGGTCGGCCCACGAGGAGCCCCTCCCAAGGGGCCTGGCCCCGCAACGCTGGGGATTGGGGATCCCTGAACCACAGAGCAGGACTCACCCTGCCGCCCCACTGCCAACCGAGCCCCTAGGGGCGTCGCTCGTTATTCAGGGCAGGAGACAGGGCAGGGCCCTCCGAGCCATGGCAACATTCGAAGGCCCAGGGCGCCAAAATGCTGGGGACCACGCTCCTGCTGGGCATCGCCCTCAACCTGGCCCGCACCTCCGCTCCTCGCACAGCCTGCGACTGGGGCCTGCCGGCCTCCTGGGCGCTAACCCTAACCCTAGGACAGCCCCTGAAGCTCCCTTCCTAAGGGGTCTGGAGCCGCAACGCCGGGGATTGGGGACCCCCAGGCCCCAGCGCCAGATGCACGCTGCCGCCCCGCCCCACAGGGGCCGCTAGGGGCGCCGCCATTCATTCAGGGTAGGAGAAGTGGAGGGCCCTCCAAACCCCTACAGACATTCGAAGGCACACCAAACCAAAACGCTTGGGCCCATGCTCATGTTCACCAGCACCCTCACCTCGCCCCAACTATCCCCTCGACGCACAGGTGGTGTATCGGGCCTGCGGTGCTCCTGGAGACTAACCCTAACCATACATCAGCCCCCGAGGAGCCCTTCCCAAGGGGCCTGGCGTCGCAACTCTGGGGATGGGGATCCCGAGCCCATGTGCCTGACTCACCCTGCTGCCCTTCAGCCACCCGAGCCACTAGAGGCCCCGCTGGTCAATCAGGGCAGGAGATTGGGCAGGGCCCTCTGAGCCCACGCTGACCTTTGAAGGCTCCCCGCGCAAAAACGTTGGCTCCCAGGATCCTGCTCACCAGCGCCCTCACCTAGGCCCACCCCACCGCTTGCTTCAGAGCCGGTGGATAGGGCCTGCTGGGCTCCTGGCAGCTAATCAAAACCCTAGGTCGGCCCTGTGGGGACATCCCAAGCGGCCTGGCTCTGCAATTCTGGGGATTGGTGTCTCAGAGCCCCAGAGCCAGAGTCACCCTGCCACACTGTACCCACCCGGGCCACTAGGGGAGCTGTCGGTCATAGAGAGCGAGAGAAGGGCAGGGCCATCTGAGCCACAGGTGACCTTCACAGGCTCCCCACACCATAAAGCTGGTGCCCACGCTCCCACTCCCCAGCGCCCTCTCCTCGGCCCACACTTCCGCTCGCCGCACAGTGTGCGGATTAGGCCTGAAGGTCTCCTTGGGGCTAATCCTAACCCTAGGTCGGCCTCCCAGGGGCCCCTCCCAAGGGTCCTGGTGCCACTACGCCCGGGATCTGGGACTCCAAGCCCCAGAGCCAGACTCACCCTCCCACAACGCTGCCACCCAGGCCGCTAGGGGCACCGCCGGTCATTCAGAGCGGGAGAAGGGACAAGGCCCTGGAGAAACCGGAGATATTTGAAGCCTCCAGCGCCAAAATGCAGGGGCCCACAATCCTGCTCCCCAGCGCCCTCACCTCGGCCCACCCCTCCGCTCGCCCCACAGCCATCGTATTGGGACTGCAGGCCTCCTGGGGGCTAACGCTAACCCTAGGTCGGCCCCCGAAGGGCACTCCCAAAGGGCCTGGCACCGTGATGCCGGACATTGGGGACCCCCAAGCCCCAGCGATGTACTCAAAATGCCCCTCCGCTGCCACCCGGGCCACTTGGGGCGCCGCCGGTCATTCAGGGTGGGGGAATGGGCAGGACCCTCCAAGCCAAAGAATAGGAAAACAGTAAGTAAAAAGGATACGTGCACCCCTATGTTTCTTGCACCATTATTTACAATGTCACAATATGTAAGCAACCCAAGTGTCTGTAGAAAAATTGACAAATGAGATGATAGATGTGAGTATTCACACACACACACACAGACACAGACACACACACACACACACACATACACACACACAATGGAGTATTACTCGGATTGCAAAAGAATGAAACCTTGCCATTTGCAGACACATGGATGGAGCTAGAGAGTATTATCCAAACTAAAATCAGTCAGTCAGAGAAAGACAAATCCCATATGATGTCACTCTAATGGGGAATTTAAAAAAAAACAAAAATAAATAACTAAAAGAGAAAAAGGAGACACACCAAAATACAAACTCTTAACAATAGAGAACAAACGGATGGTTACAAGAGAGGAGGTGGATAGAGGGATGAGTGGAATAGATGAAGGGGATTAAGAGGACACTTCTTGATGACCACTGAGTAATATATAGAAATACTGAATCACTCTACTGTACACCTGAAACTAATGTAACACTGTATGTTAGCTTTAATGGAATAAAAATAAATTTAAAAAAAAGATTTTTCTTTCAGAAACCTCTTTGAAAAAGCTTTTCCTGTGCAATGTGCAAAAGTCCTACTTGGGAGGATTCACTCTACAATAATTATTCACTTAATGCCTAAAATTCAGATTTCACTGAGTTCTTACCATGGATCCCAGCCAACGGGAGCCATGGTCCTTTTCAGTCCAGGCTCAGCACCTATGCATTCAAGATTGGAAGTAGAGACACATATCACTTCACAGTCCAGATAGCTATTATTGTTTCTGTTTCAGTGTGAGAGAGTCACAGACTTTGGGACAGGTTTCAGAGCAGATTTATTACGGATCCTGGATCTCTACTTCAATGTTCATTGCCTGGATCCATTTGGCTAATAGGTTCTCTGTGGATGGGCTTGCTTCCAAGCACATACATGGAAGATGCAAAGGTGGGTGGGCTTGGTGCGGGACAGGAAGAAGACCAAAAGCAGACAAGGGTCCGACCCCTCCCCTGATCCAGGAACTGCTATGGGAGAGGGTACGGGAGGTAGAATCCATGTGAAATTCCAAGGTCACCAGCTGAACACAGGAGGCACAGGTCAAGGGATCTGGAGATGCAGGGGTTGAAGGCTGCTCTGAGCTACCTCTGGGAGGAAGGGAGGGAAGGAATGAGAAGGAGACACTGCCTGCCCCTGGCCCATGCCATCTGCCCACCACTCCGACACGCATCAGTCTATGAGCTGACACAGCCTGGGCTCAGGATGGGCTGGCTTGGGTCCCTCAATCCTCAGTAGGACAGCTGGCCCCAGGGCTCAGAGACATGCTGAGGGAGATGAGAGGGAAAGCTGCCCCACCCAGGTCATCCCCTCCTTGAGCAGACAGCCCTTCAGAACTGCTAAAAAAACCCCACTAACGGGGTTGAAAGACATTCCATGGATGAACTAAGGCATAGAGATATGTAAAATAACATTCATTTTTAAGTTCAGAGCTGTCATCTCAGGAAGTGGGGAGAGCTTCCCTGAAGAAGACTGAGGGGAGGGCAGGCCATGCTGAAAAGGGAGACATGGCTCTCCTGATTGGGGACCTGCAGCCCCCTTCCAGGGCAGGGCATCATCCTCACATCAAAAGAGATCCATGGAAGTGTTCCATCAGGGCCAGATGTTTGTCTCGAGAAGGCTACCCTGGCATTGGACTGCACAGGGCACCAGGGACGAGGGCCAGATGGAAGACGGACAATACCCCGGAGGCCATGGGGCAAGAGCAGAGGCACATGACCTTGAAGATGATGATGAAAAGCAGGAGGTTGCAGCATGGACCTGGCCCAAAAGTGCCATGGGAGCAGTGCCCAGAGCTACACTGACTGGGTGCCTTCTGTGCCCGGTGCGGCTAACTTCAGTGGGGTCCAGACTAGTCCTGACCACAAGTCTAGGAAGTGTGCACCACCCCCGACCTCCTCTCCCCTTGCAACTGCTAGGAATCACGGTCACAGACCATGGTCAGCTTTCATGGAAACCAAGCAGTGGCTCCCCCGCACGCTGCACCTCTGGTCGTGGTCCAGTGCGACCCTCGTGCCTGGCCAGACAGTGATGTCTACCTGTCTCCACACAAATCCACAGACAGGAGGGTGTCCCTGAATTCCACAGCACATGATGAGACAGATCCACAGAACCCAACACCCAGTGGGTCACTCGGGACCTCACCTATGGTCATGGAGCTCACCATACCTTATTTCTGTCACTTCCCACAGAAAGCCTGGTTCTGATACCCCACAATACCGTACATTCTGGTTGCTGACCTGGGGTCATGCCATGAACCCACATGACACCTTTCTTTAAGTGAAGGCTATGCCTATATCTCCTAGAAAATATTTAATGAAGTACAAGTCCAACAGGACTATGGTGTGAACAGTAGCACACAGCCTGCATGGTAGTAGTCAGTAATTCTAACAAGTGTTAACCCCACCCCCCGTCTCACAAAGCCTTCCTCCATCCCCACTGAACTCATGGTCTGCCCTCAGAAAACCCTCCAGGAAACAAACCTTTCATCTGAGTGCTCTCTTCACCTTCTGCTTCAAATCTTGTCCGACCACAATGATAGGAAATTAGAAATCAGTCTCAAGAAAAAAATGGGACAGTCAAAAATAGGTGGAGATTTTTGGGGCCTGGGTGGCTCTGTCGTTAAGGATGTGCTTTCAGCTCAGGTCTTGACCCCGGATCCTGGGATCTAGCCCCAAATCAGGTCCTTGCTCAGTGGGAAGCCCGCTTCTCCCTCTCCCACCCCCCTGCTTGCGTTCCCTCTCTCGCTGTCTCACTCTCTGTCAGATACTTAAATAATCTTAAAAAATATGTGGAGATTTAACAACATGCTACTGAACAACCAACAGTCAAAGAAGAAATCAAAAAAATTTTAGAAGTACCTTGACATTGATGAAAAAGACAACCTACAAAAACTTATGGGATGCAGCAAAAGTAGCTTTATGGGGGACATTCATAGAAATTCAGATCTTCATCAATCCATGATAATGCTCTCCAATAAACAACCGGATTTATGTGGTAAAGAAGTAGAAAAAAAATAACAAAGCCCCAAATTAGTAGAAATAAGGAAATAACAAAAATGAATACATAAATAAATCCAACGGAGACTAAAAAGAAAAAAAAATGAAAATGAGAGCAGCCTTTTTTGGAAAGATAAACAAAACTGACAAACTTAGCTAGACTCACCAAGAAAGACAGAGGACTCGAATACAATCAGGAAAGAAAGATAATGGATTCCTGCCTCATATCAAAATCAAAAGAACTCTTCAACCTTGGACACAACAACATCTTGTAAGCCACGTCTCTAAAGGCAAAGGAATATAAAAGCAAAAAATGAACTATTGGCACTTCATCAGGATAAAAAGCTTCTGCTCGGCAAAGCAAATGATCAAAAAACAAAAAGGCAACCTATGGAATTGAAGAAGATATCTGCAAATGATATTACAGATAAAGGGTTGGTATCCAAGATCTATAAAGAACTCCTCAAACTCGACACCCAAAAAATGGGCAGAAGACACAAAGAGATACTTCTCCAGAGAAGACATACAAATGGCCAACAGACACATGAAAAAATGCTCCACATCACTTGCCATCAGGCAAATACAAATCAAAATGACAATGAGATACCACCTTACACCAGTTAGAATGGTTAAAATTAACAAGGCAGGGGGCACCTGGGTGGCACAGAGGTTAAGCATCTGCCTTCGGCTAAGGGCGTGATCCTGGCATTATGGGATCGAACCCCACATCAGGCTCCTCCGTTATGAGCCTGCTTATTCCTCTCCCACTCCCCCTGCTTGTGTTCCCTCTCTCGCTGGATGTCTCTATCTCTGTGGAATGAATAAATAAAATCTTGAAAAAAATTAACAAGACAGAAATAAAAAAAAAGTCAGAGAGGATGTGAAGAAAGGGGAGCCCTCTTACACTACTCGTGAGAATTCAAGCTGGAACAGCCACTTTTGAAAACAATATGGAGGTTCCTCAAGACGTTAAACACAGAGCTATCCCATGACCCACCAATTGCACTACTGGGTATTTACCCCATCGACACAGAGTAATGAAAAGAAGGGGCACCTGTATCCCAATGTTCATAGCAGCAATGTCCATAATAGCCAAACTGTGGAAGGAGCCAAGATGTCCTTCAGCAGATGAATGGACAAAGATGATGTGGTTCATCTATACAATGGACTATTACTCAGTCATCAGAAAGGATGAATACCCCCCATTTGCACCAACGTGGATGGACCAGGAGGGGATTATGCTAAGTGAAATTAAGTCAAGCAGAGAAAGACAATTATCATATGGTTTCACTCCTATGTGGAACGGAAGGAGTAGCATGGAGGACATTAGAAGAAGGAAGGGAAAACTGAAGGGGTGGGAATGAGAGGGGAAGATGAACCATGAGAGACTACTGACACTGGGAAACAAACTGAAGGTTGCAGAAAGGGAGGGGAAGAGGAATGAGTTATCCTGGTGATGGGTATTAAGGAGGGCACGTGTTGGGGCGCCTGGGTGGCACAGCGGTTAAGCGTCTGCCTTCGGCTCAGGGCGTGATCCCGGCGTTATGGGATTGAGCCCCACAACAGGCTCCTCTGCTGTGAGCCTGCTTCTTCCTCTCCCACTCCCCCTGCTTGTGTTCCCTCTCTCGCTGGCAGTCTCTATATCTGTCGAATAAATAAATAAATTCTTTTAAAAAAAAAGGAGGGCACGTGTCATAATGAGCACTAGGTGTTATATGCAAACAATGAATCATGGAACACTACATCAAAAACAAATGAAGTACTGTAGGGTGACATCATTTTAAAAAAAGAAAGATATGAAATCCATACAGGAAAACTGTCACTATTTGCAAATGACATGAAATCCCGAAAGATTCCACAAAAAAAAAAAAAAACTGTAAGAATAAACAAATTCAAGAAAGCTGCAGAATATAAAGTCAATATACAGAGACCTGTTGTCTTTATTTATTTTCAAATTTTATGTATTTATTTGACAGGAAGAGAAAAAGCACAAGCAGTGGGAGTGTCAGAAAGAGGGAGAAGCAGACCCTCGCTAAGCGGGGAGCACAACACGGGGCTCGATCCCAGAACTCTGGGTTCATGACCTGAGCTGAAGGCAGACGCTTCACCTATGGGGCCACCCAGATGACCCAACTTCTTTCATTTCTGTATACTGATGACACACTGTCGTAAAGAGAAATTAAAAAAGCAATGCCATTTACAATTGCATAAAAAAAATCTAGGAATAAAAGTAACCAAGAATGAGAAAGACATAGTACACTCAACACATGGCAGAAAATAAATGAAAAGCATGTGTGTCGAGGGGGGCAGGATGAATGGGTCAAAGATTTGGAAGGCAACACAAACAAATGGAAGCATACGCCATGCTCCTTAACTGGAAGAGTTAATTATGTGAACATGTTCATCATACCCAAAGCAATCGACAGATGTGATGAAATCCCTATCTGAATTCCAGTGGCATTATTCCAGCAAGTAGAAAACAGTCCTCAAACTTGTATGGAATCACAAAACACCCCAAATACCCAAAGGAACCTGGAGAAAGAAAGGTGCAGTCAACACACTCCTGGATTTCAAGCTAGATTACAAAGCTCTTGTCATCAAAACAGGATGGTACTGGCATAAACACAGACACCAGGTCAGTGGAACAGAACAGAAAGCTCAGAAACTTACCCACACGTAGATGATCCTAACTTACGACACAGCAGCAGAAGATATGCCATGAGGGAAGGACTCTCTCTTCAGTGAGCGGTAAC
The DNA here is from genome assembly GCF_024610735.1 of Ursus americanus. Lineage (NCBI taxonomy): Eukaryota > Metazoa > Chordata > Mammalia > Carnivora > Ursidae > Ursus > Ursus americanus. The sequence continues at coordinate 48,245,896 of NC_142149.1, read as the reverse complement.
AGGCAAACTGGACACTAAATGCAGAAGAATATAACTGGGTCACTTTCTTACACCACACACAAAATTTTTAATGGATGAATGATATGAATGTAAGACCTGAATCCATAAACCTCCAAGAAGACACAGGTACTAAGTCTCTCGACATTGGTTTTGACAAAGTGTCTTCAGATCGGACACCAAATGCAAAGGCAACAAAAGCAAAAATAAACAAGTGGAACAACTTCAAAGTGAAATCTTCCACGCGGAAAAAGAAACCAGCAAAAACTTACAAGGCCACAGACCCAATAAGAAAAAAATATCTGTGAATCATATGTGTGAGAAGACGCTAATATCCAAAATACACACAACACTCATACAAATCAAAACAAACAAACAAAATAAAAACGGTATAAAAAATGTGGGGAATATGTGAATAGATACTTTCCAAAGACGGCACACAGGTGCCAACAGACAGAAAAAGTTGTTCCACATCACTAAATATCGTCAGGGAAACATCAGTCAAACCCACAATTGGCTATTCCCTCACAACTGTTGGAACACCTATTGTCCCAGAGACAGACACCAGGTGGGGTCAAGGGTGTGCAGACGAGGAGACTCTGTGCACTGTAGGTGGGAATGGAAATTGGTGCAGCCACTGTGACAAACGGTATGGAGGTTCCTGAAAAAATAAAAGCAACTACGACATGACCCAATAATGGCTCTACTGAGTATTGATTCGGAGAACACAAAAATACTGCCTCAAAAAGACAGATGCACTCCCACGTTCACTGCAGCATTATTCACAAGAACCAGACATGGAAACACAGACCTTGGGGGCCTTATGCCAAGTAACTCAGACACAGAAAGACCAATACCAGATGCTCTCATGTACATTCCACGAGGAATAAACAAATACTGAACGCATAGACACTGAGAGCAGATTGGTAGGTGCCAGATTCAGGGTTGGGTTGGTAGAAACGGGTAAAGGTGGTCAAAGCCTCAATGTTTGAGTGAGAAAATCCGACAGTCATGAAATGTTCTGTCCAGCATGGAGACTAAAACTAACCCCGCAGTATGAGGTATAGGTTTCCCTGCTCTTTGAAAGTACAGGGCTTCTGAGAAACCTTGCACAGCAGAAATGGTGTCAAGAAGGAATGGCCATTAATTTACACGGAACAATTAGACAGTGTGGTCAAACACCAAAATTCCTTCTCTTTGGCTTTTCTTAGGCCTCAGCACACAAGTTTCTAAGGGAGGCCCAGCATAAATGAAGATAAAGCACAGCAAAGGCTCACAGACACCATTCAAAGTGCTGGTGCCTGGATGCGGAGAGCGGTTCCCAGCGGAAGGAGCTGGTTGGGGTGCACGCCACCTCTGTTGTGCTTCTCCCCAAAACAGATGCTGAACGTGATTCTCACTGTTCACCTTTTTTCATAAGAGGGAAATCCTCTTCAGGTCTCTTCCTCTTACTGAAGATGGGTAATAACATAGTTCTTTCAAGAAAGCCCAATGTCTTACTGTGAACGTTTAGAAAGTGGGGTACACTTGTACTTGAGCATTACTGAGGGAGGAGATGTGAAAGGTTCTCCTAGACACAAATCTCAGCAGATCCACCGGGAAAGGCACCTTCCTCAGCATGCGGAACATGGACTACATCCTACCCCCAGAAACCCTCTCCTTCCCCTCGATCAGGACAACCCACACCAGCTGGGAGTTACCCCAACTCCTCCGTTCTCCTGCTCCTAATAGCTAACCGATCAGCAAATCCTGTGAGCTCCATCTTCAAAATGGACCCCGAATAGGTCTAACCACTCCATCCAAGGCCACCTGTCTGGTCCACAGTGCCTGAGTTCCTGGAAAAGCTTCGTCATTGACGTGCCTTGCCGTCTTCAACACTCTGTCATCTGTTCTCAACACTGTAGCCAGGATGGCCCAGTGAAACAGGGTCTCATGGGGTTATAGCCCTGGAATGCCTTTCTTTCACCTCTCTGAGGTAATGTCCTAAGCTGTCTCCTGTGGCCACAGGGCCTTCTTGCTGCTCCTGGACATACCTGGAATTCTCCTGCCCCAGAGCCTTTGCACATGCTTTCCCTTCTGTTAAGAATGCTCTTGATGTGTTCTCACTCACCTTCGGAGAAGTCTGAATTGGAGTGACAGGGACAGAAGATGAGCCTGTGTGTGTTGGGTGAGGCTGGTGGCCCAGAAGAGGGTTCTCTGCCAGCTCTCCGCCTGTGCCTCACTTGTCCTCAGCCAGGAACGTGCACACAGCCCTCACCTGTCACAACTCTCACCCAGGAGACCCACAGCCACCCTTGGAGCCCACCCTGCCAATACCCTGCTGCAGAATGCATTCAGCTCTCCTCTGGGACCCCTGTCAGCTTTACCCAGACCTGGAACTCCCCCATCTCCTGCAATGCTCCTGGATTCCCCCTCTTCTTCCAAAATCACACTGGCGCAAGGCTTTCATGAGAAAGCTATAACGCTAACTAATGAAAGGTTCACACCTACTTTCCCCTTCTGTTGCCTTTCTCTCCACCTTCTTTCTTACCTGTGCAAATTGTAACATATCAGTGGAACATGAACATGCTCTGAGACCTGAATCTTTCATTGCAGTTTTCTGAGGACTCTTTATGTGATAAGAAACTAGTGTATCTTACAACAGGGTGTTTTACAACTCTCATCTATAGAATAGTACAGCCCAAATCACTACAATTTTACCTCACTCTTCATGAAGCAGAACACTTTTTCCTTTCTTCTCTTACTTAAATTCCAGTTAGTTCACATGCCATGGAATATTCGCTTCAGGGGTAGGATTTAGTGATTCCTCACCTGCATACAGTACCTGGTGCTCATCACAAGTACCATCCTTAATACCCCTCACCCATTTAACTCTTCCCCCCACGCCCCTGTCCTGCAGCAACACTCAGTTTGTTCTCCAAGGTTGAGTCTATTTCCTTGTTTGCCTCTCTCATCACCCCTCCACTCTGTTCATCTGTTTTTTTTTTTCTGAAATTTCACAAGTGTGAGAGCATAGGATATTTGTCTTTCCTCACTGATTCTGCTTAGCTTAATACACTCTAGGTCCATGCACATCCTTGCAAATGGTAAGATTTCATTCTTTTTGAAGCTGGGTCATATTCCATTATATATAGGTATCCCACATCTGCTTTATCCATTCATCAGTGCATGGACTTTGGGATTCTCTCCATAGTTTGGCTACTGTGGACATTACTGCCATAAACATCATTGTGCATGGACCCCCTTCGAATCTGCATTTCTGTATCCTTTGGGTAATTACATAGGAGAGCAATTGCTGAATCATGGGGTTTTTCAATGTTTAACTTTTTGAGGAACCCCCACACTGTTTCCCAGACTGGCTGAACCACTTTGCATTGCCACCAACAGGATGGGAGGGTTCCCCTTTAAGCAGAACATTATCTGCCAGCAATTTCATAAGAGGAAACAAAACCTCTGGGAGATGCACCCAGGGTCAGGCAAGCAGTTGCAGACTTCACCCCAAGGCTCCTGACGCCAAGCCCCTTGAAGCCACCAGCATGCCACTATCCAAAAGAATTCCCAGACTCTCCTTCTGACTCCACCACCAAAGAAACTACAGAGAGAATATGGCACCTCAAAATATCGAGATAATACATTTAGTAAAACTAGAAAGTCAAGCTCAACTTTTAAACAGGAGCAGGCTGCTTTGGATAATTTTCAATTTTCCCTCCACCCTAATTTTAACTCTTCTGACGAATAAACTAATCAATGATGAAACATCACCTTTGTCAAATGACATCATCCAAGTCTGTATCAGATGAAAAAAAAAGCCACCTAACTTTGGTGCTGGCCACTCAACCATATCTTAGGCCCAATTGAATAAACACTGTTAGATGAAGGAACAAATTAGATGATACAAACAGGCACAGAGTGAATCTCACCTTCCCTTTCTAATAAAAGAGGGTTCCTAGGAAACAGATGGTCAAAATACATTTGTAAGCAATAAATGGACAGAGAAATTGTGATCCCCTGCAAAGTTCTACCTGCAGGGAAACTAAGTAATTCTTGCACCAAACCCAGAATCCTGACAGCTACTTCAATTTTACTTTGTGGCTCAACTAGAGAAAAGAGAAAAGCCCAGGAGGTTTTGGGATAATGAGAGGTTTTACCTGCAGCCCTGACATAGATAGGACATTTTGCCAAACATACCTGTGCTTTCTCTGAACACTGGCGTCCTGTGACAAGCTGCCTCGCTGACTCCGATGCTAACGTTCAAAACCTCGGGTGTCTTGGAGCCAGAGCAGAGAAGTGTTGTCAGCTGGGGAGAAGAAGGCACCTCTGACCTAAGGCCTGCACACCTGCTTCGGTTTCTGGGTGAAGGGGCAACACATACTTGTTGTTTGTCAGTAATTATCTTCATTCTCAACAGACCAATGACCTTACCTTGTCTGGAAAGCAGACTTACTCTTCTAAAGAAACCGTCAATTCATCTATTCCCAATGCAACTAGAGTGGGGTCTGGTTTACGCACGCCTCCAGGCCCCCACCTGGAGGATTTTCCTGCATGATTCTAATAGCCAATTACCACTAACCTGGGGGCACAGGGGGCATAATGATGAAGTTGGGGGATGGCTCTGGGGCTTGCTACTGCCACACCTGTGCCTGGGGGACCAGGGCACACCCTGCTGAACTCGGGGTACTGCTCAAGAGGCATCACCTGCACTGTGTCAGAGAACTAAATGTGGGGATTGTGTGAGGTCCTTTCCTGCACTCTTCCAGGGGAACAGGGGAAACCCTGAAATTCTGCAACCCATCCCACCAAAGCTCAGGGGAGCGGGTGCCATGGAGTTCACGGGTATGGAGATAAGGCCAGTTGAGGACATGGGGCAGAAGAGACTTTAAAGGGAAAAAGAAAACTCACCTGAGTCCCCACAATGAACCCTCTCCATGTGCCCTTCCAGAACCCTGCCTCCCACCTGAGGCACACCCTACCCCCGGACCCCTACCCCAGTGCATGCTGCTCACTCACCAGCAGGGATCTCCACAGGGCAACTCTCTCTCTCTCAGTGCCCCTTCTTCTGCCCCAAGTCTGCAACCCACTGCAAATCTGGGCCAGCCCACAGTGATGTAGCTCCACCCCCAAGTGGTGAATGGTCTGGGAGGGTGGTGCCTGAGCTCCTTGGATGCTGCGGAACCAGTCCTCAAGCCCCTGGAACCCTGAAAGTGCAGGGGGCACAAGAGGAGCCTCCTCTACCCAACACCAGGCACAGGCATGGGTGGGCTCGTGGGCTGGGGCCCCCACACAACCTGGCCCCTTCTAGGGACCTCTCTAGCTGTAGACCACCCTCAGAGTCCTGCCCCTTCCCTTTCTGCACCAGCCCTCCCTGCTGGGGTGTGCCTGGTTCTGGGCATAGTCAGTGACTATCAGACCCTCCAAGACTTGGGCTTTAGGAAATGCAATGATTTCATGCATTTTCAGTATGCACATGTCAGTATGACTTTAATCTTATGGGAGCCAAAGAGGTTCTTTATTTTCTCTTATCTTTATGTTGGCAGTTTTGGTTATTGTTTTCTTCTCGAAGCAGATGTACAACATGTGCTTGGGGCAGAAATAGGGCCCATGGTTTCAGGTGTTGCCCAGTCATTTTGAGCCGGGTAAAATGTTAAAGGATAGCTTCCCTGGGAGCCGAGGATCAGGGCCAACAGATGATATAAGATAAAAATTCCTTTTATCATTATAATTACTCCTAAATGGAGGAATTTGAGACAAAAGCACCTTTCACAACAGTACCAAGAAATCAAAATGATGCCCACGGAAGGCTTACTGCTCCATGGTCAGCACAGGTAACAGAAGTGTTAACAGTCTCTGGACTACTGCCCTTCTCCTGCCCAAATCACTGAAGCACACAGACCACTTAAAATCAGAATTGTAGAACTGCTAGACACCTTAGAGATGTCTGGCACCATTCCCTTGGACTGCAGAATAAAGCACAGTAGCTCGTTGTCACAAACTAATTTCAACATGAAGTGCTCCCTGGATGCAGTAAGTTCTTTCTCTGCAAATGTTGACTAATATAAGTCACAGTCATACCATATAAACACTACGATGGCTGGGAAGTCATCGTAGGTAAGGGAATATTTTAGCCATGTTTATAAGCATTGGCTCACTTTGTAGAAGAGGCTGAGCTGAGTGTTTTTAAATACTATTTCAGACCTGTTTTACAGCACCCTCTGAACATACCAGAGCCTGAATGGACTGAAAAAGATAGTTGGTTTCAGTAACTTTAATACCAGGAAAATATTATACTGTCTGTATTCCTTAGGATCTTTGAGTATCTTACCCAGAGGTCCTCCACTGAGATAATGATCTTAATGATCACCATGGGTAGATGTGAAAAGGCCCGCTGAATTCATTCCAGTTGTCCACATGACAAGAAAATCCTGATACTTGATAGGTTTCCAGATCGAGAAGACCAGAGATAAGAGGGAAATAGTACCCAGTATGGAACAACAAGGGACTTGTAGTCAATTTGGGGATGCCACTTAGGTTTCTGACACTAAAATCCTCTGTGACTCATATCACATGAGTCCCTTTCTAACCGTCTGAAAATGTGCCTAAAAATATCTACACCCTAGATTCAAGTTTAAGAGCAAAATGCTATTAAGAGGCAGTATGATGTCTCTCAAGAACAGGTGCTCAGGAAGCCATAATTGCTATTAGGTCTATTTCTTTTCCAGAAGAAAGAACACATGTTGAATCCATATTCCTAATAGATGACTCACCAGATGATTTTCAAACCTGAAGGAAGGCCAAGAAGTCGCTCTTGTGTCATATTTCACTCAGAAATCATATTGTTGGACTGGTGAGGACGATACGATAGCAACGTTATCACTAAGAGTGGGGAGCTTCTAATTTCCATACGGCCATGTTGACCCCCTTAGCTCAGCGCCACCAGAAAGGGCAGCTGGGGAGTGGGCACCGCCATCACTATGAGTGGGGAGCTTCCCATTTCCATATGGCCATGATGACCCCCTTAGCTCAGGGCCACCAGAAAGGACAGCTGAGGGGGACCACAGGCCAAGGCTGCCAGGTGTGGCTGGGGCAGGCAGAACTCTGACTTAAGGCTCAACTCCTGTCTAGGTTATTATAATGCTCTTCACAAAGAAAGTGCCATTGTGTGTGAGCCCTCATGTAGAAAAGGTTCAGAATTTCCATTAAGATTCCCTCTCTGACCTTTAGGATATGTAGCAAAGTTCCATTTAATTTTTAAACATTGAAGGACTTCCTGGTTTTCTTTTCGCTATGACTGTGGCTCAATTCCCCTGTGGTCTAGGAATAGAACCTAGTTAATTTCAGGGTTTAACATTTGTAGCCTTGATTCATGGCCCCACCTATCATCTATTTGGGTAAAGAGTCTATGACCACTTGAAAATAATGTATTCTGCACTTATTATGGAATGTTCCCTATATGTCAATTAGGTCACATTTGTTACCAATATTTTGTCTGCTTTTTCTGTCAGATATTGAGAAAGGTATATTAAAATCTTCAAACAATGCTGCTCTATTCAACGTGGAATCGAAGAATCTACCAGTGTTAGAAGGCAAGAGAAACAAAAAGTATAAGAATTGAGGGGATAATTGTGACTATTCACAGATAATACGATTGTGTACATAGAAAATCCAAAACAGTCTATAAATACCCTATTAGAATTAAAAATGTAATTTATAAATTTGAGATGGATTGTAGCTTCCCATTGGACAGTTTCTGAAAGAAAACGTAGAACCTGTCAATCTTGGGGTAAGACATAGTGTGCAATAACCATTGAGAAGAATTCAGTGGGACTTCATAAAAATGTGACATTTCTCCTTATCTTATGACCATAAGAAAATGAAAAAGTGAACCGCAGGCTGGGAAGTAAAGATTTGCAATACACACACTGACGAAGACTTGTCAATAATGAATTCCTGCTCATCAACCATAAAAAGTCTATGTACAAATGAATACTTCACAAAAGATTGACTGATGGCCAATAAGAACAGGAAAGGGTGCTCTACAGTATTATTTTCAGGAACAGCAAGGCCTTTCCTAAAATGAAAACATACACACAAACCAGTATTCCCTAGATGGATGATGTCCTTATTTCTGAGGACAGCTTGAAGAACAAGAACACACTAGCATCAAAGTAAAGTGATGGAATTCCTGACACTCAGAGGATGGATAATTGACCTCAAACTACAGTACAATTTCTAGGCATCATTCGGTCCTCTGAAGGCAGACAACTACCACACCCCTTCCTACACCACACAGGTTGCTTCCCAACCCCTACCATAAAAGAAGAAGATGAGAAACAGATAGGACTAGTAGGAAATAGTAAAAATCACATGTGGGGATTATCCTGAAACACACTGATCACATAACTAGTGTAAGGAAGTGTAAGGAACTGAGAAGGACAGAGACTCAAGAGGTACTTCTTTGGGAAATGTTGTCTGAAATCGTCCCACGTTGGTACCAGCTAATGAGGGCTCTGAGCATATCCTAGGGTTTGCTCACAAGGGTCTGCAACACCATCGCTGAGGACTGAAACTCTTCAAGACCTCAAAGCTTGCCTGATTGACTATTGGACTAAGAGATTCCCAAGTTCTGAAAACAGATACCAACTCACTGAAAGGTTCACCTGGGCTCTCACGGAGGCCCTACAAGTAGCTGAACCATTCATTGAAAATCAATTACACACACACACACACACACACACACACACACACACACACCTTTCATTTCACCAATTACTTAAACATTCAAGGTTCTTCCTACCTTTTCTTTTTCACATTGATATTTATACTCACATGAAATGTCATCATTTCTAATGAACACTGATGGCAAAATAGAGATCCATTGACACAATATTCACAAAATGGAACTTCCCTGCTGTCATTTTCAATATAGCGTTTTTTAAAGTTCATACATATTTTAGGTTTTTGGTAACTTATACAGGAGAAGATCAGCATTGAAAAACTCTGAATACTGACAATGAGTTTTAAGCCTAGAGAACAAAAATTGTCCAATTCATAGATAATAAGGAACCAAAGGGAAAGCATAGAAGCTGTAGTTGAATAATTTTACACATATGCATCCTCTATTATTCTGCTACTGAGGGGTATGTTTTATTACCACTATACATGCATCAATTGTCTTCCACGTGCACTTGCACAGGTATAATGAATTACTACAGTAGAATGAAATGTCTGGGAACTACTTGGTGGCATGTATAATGAACAATGAAATTTCGATCTTATATTTGGTGAACTTCCACTGTCTGTCCCTTTAGACAATGGACCCTAAACAGAAGGGGGAATATACCACGAGAGACTATGGACTCTGGGAAACAAACTGAGGGCGTCAGAGGGGAGAGGGGTGGGGGATTGGGATGGTCCAGTGATGGGTATTAAGGAAGGTACATATTGCATGGAGCACTGGGTGTTATATGCAAATAATGAATCACGGAACACTACATCAAAAACTAAGGAAATACTGTATAGTGACTAACATATCATAATAAAAATTATTATTAGAAAAAAAATTAAAGGTAAAAAAAAAACAATACAGCTTTTCTGTTTCAAGAACAATCACAATTGAGAAAAAACTAACTTCCAATCCCTAAAGCCAAACACAGAGCAAGTTCCATTTCACTCCCCTTTATTCACATTCTCTGTGGGTTCTAAGCTATTTCCCTACCTCCTTTCCTGCTGAGCAGGGAGCCCGGGCTCGATCCCAGAACCCTGAGATCATAACCTGAGCCAAAGGCACATGCTTAACTGGCTGAGCCAGCCAGGAGCCCCAGCCATGTTTTTCTTAAGCAAAAGGACACTTTCTCACAAAGCCTTCACATGACTTCACATGGTACCAGAGATCTGCATTTGCTTCTAGGAGGTTGCAGATGAAGGCAATTGCAAACTCTTACAGTGGTTTATCAAATACAATGACCTGCCTGGTGATAGTGAAACTCTTATGAGCCCACGAGAGGGTGCTGTGACACTCAGCTGTGGCTGGGTTGGCACAGAGAACCAAATCCATTTCCCTGCCTGATGTCTGTGAGGAACAGATGCCCCCACTGTGAATGAGACCCTGCCACTGAGCTGTCCAGAGATGGCCATCCTCACGGAGGATGAGGATAAAGGACAATGCCTGAGGAGACCTCATCTGTCTCTTTTATCTTTTCATATTTTTGACAGTGGACAAATCACTGCCTAGGAGTCCCCAACTACCTTAGTCTCAACTGTGAATGACCAAGAGATTTTACAAAACACTCAAGATTTTCACCTCACAATTGGCCACAACCACTTATCATAGGGATTCAACATTAAGCAAAGATAATGTTCCTTGGAAGAGAGGTCCTGCCCACTGTTGTTTCTCACTTATATGCTCATCTTCCTTACCTCATGGTAACATAACCAGCTTGATTCCTGCTTCCATCTTCAGGAAGGCTGATGTGACTTGAAGGGCATTACCCTGACATCATTCTTTCTTAGCAATAAGATGTGGACATTTCCCTAGTCCTACACACCCAAAGTTGATTCGGAATCAGGATTGAGGAGGCTGATGAGAGTTGAAGGTGTTTTCCTGTACAGGGTGGTTTATTACCAATAAGGATGGGTCAGAATCCTCGAAATTCAAGAACCTTTTCATTAATGCTTCCTACTCGTGAAAGATGATGTACATTGGTCTTTCCCTGTATAGTGTGGTGACTCAGAGAAAAGTGCTTAGCCCTTTCGTCAGACTTCCACGACCACTTGGGGCTGGCTTCCATATTCACAAATGATGATATTAGGGCTAACAGGGTTCCTGTACACTGTTATTTCTTACAGATAAGTTTATGGCATTTTTGTTACATTGCCAGAACCACTTAGCACCGGGTTTGCCGGCCTCCTGGGGACTAACACTAACCCTATGTGGGCCCCCGAGGGGCCCCTCCCAAGGGGCCTGGCACCACAGCGCCGGGGATTGGGGATCCCTGAGCCCAGCGTCGGAGTCACCCTGCCGCCCCGCAGCAATGCCGGCTGCTAGGGGTGCCGCCAGTCTTTCAGGGCGCGAGAACGGGCAGGGCCCTCCAAGCCCCCGGCGACCTTCGAAGGCCCCCCCCGCGCCAAAACGCTTGGGCCCACACTCCCTCTCGCCAGTGCCCTCACCTTGGGTTGCCCCTCCACCTGCCTCAGAGCTGGCGGAACGGGCCTGCTGGACTCCTGCGGGCTAACACTTACCCTAGGTCGGCCCCCCGCGTGGCCCCTCCCAAAGAGCCTGGCACCGCAATGCCGGAGATTTGGGACCCCCGAGCCCCAGTGCTGGACTCACTCTGCCACCGGGCAATCACCCAGGGTGCTAGGGGCGTTGCCAGTCATTCAGGAAGGGAGAACGGGCAGGGCCCTCCGATCCCCCTGGGACCTTCAAAGGCCCCCCCGCCCAAAAACTCTGGCTCGCATGCGCCTGCTCCCCAGCGCCTTAATCTCGGCCAACCCCTCCGCTCGCTGCAGAGCTGGCGGATTGGGCCTGCCGGCATCCTGGGGGCTAACCCTAACACTAGGTGGGCCCCTGAGGGGCCTCTCACAAGGGGCCTGGCGCAGCAATGCCAGGAATTGGGGACACCGAGCCCCAGCACCTCACCCTGCTGACATGCGCCACCCGGTCTGCTAAGGGCGCCGCTGGTCATTCAGGGCAGGAGTATGGGCAGGTCCCTCTGAGCCCCCGGCGACCTTCAAAGGCCCCCCACGCCAAAACTCAGGAGCCCACACTCCCGCTCACCATCGCCCTCACCTCCGCACGACCATCCGCTCGTGGTACAGCAGGTGGATCGGGCCTGCTGGCCTACTGGGGTCTAACTCTAACCCTAACCCCTAACCCCTAACCCTAAGCCCTAAACCCTAACCCCTAACCCTAACCCTAACCCTAAACCCTAACCCTTACCCTAAACCTAACCCTAACCCTAAACCCTGAACCTTAAACCCTAAACCCTAACGCTAACACTAATCCCTAAACCTTAATCCCTAACCCTAAACCCAAAAGCCTAAATTCTAAACCCTAACCCTAACCGCTAACCCCAAACCCCAAACCCTAACCCTAAACCCTAAACCTACCCCAACTCCTACCCTACCCCCAACCCTACCCCCAACCCTACACCTTCAGCTAACCCTACCCCTAACCCGTACTCTAACCCATATGCTAACCCGTACCCTATCCCTAACCCGAACTCTAACCCATACCCTAACCCGTACCTAACCCTAACATGTACCCTAACCTGTACTCTAACCCTAAACCGTACCCTATCCCTAACCTGTTCCCTAACTCGTATCCTAACTTTAACCCTAAACCATAACCAAACCCGTACCATAACCCTAACCCATACCTTAACCCTAAACCGTACCCTAAACCGTACCCTAACCCGTACCCTAACCCATACACTAACCCGTACCCTATCCCTAACCCGGACCGTAACCCGTACCCTAACCCGTACCTAACCCTAACATGTACCCTAACCCATACCCTAACCCTAAACCGTACCCTATCCCTAACCTGTTCCCTAACTCGTATCCTAACTCTAACCCTAAACCATAACCAAACCCGTACCATAACCCTAACCCGTACCCTAACCCTAAACCGTACCCTAAACTGTACCCTAACCCGTACGCTAACCCGTACCCTAAACCGTACCCTAACCCGTACCCTAAACCTTACCTAATGTCTACCCTAACCCATACACTAACCCTAACCCATACCCTAACACTAACCCGAACTCCAACCCTAATCCTAACCCTAAACCCAAACCCTAATCCCTAACCCGTACCCTAAACCTTAATCCGTACCCTAACCCATAACCCCTAACCTGTAACCCCTAAAGCCAACCCCAACCCGTACCCTCACCTTACCCTAACCCTAACCCCTACCCTCACCCATACACTAACAGTAACCCATACCCTAACCTGTACCCTAATCTGTACCCTAACCCTGGGGATTGGGTACACCTGAACCCCACCACAGGACTCAGCCTGCCACCCCACAGGAAACCATGCCCCTTGGGGCGCCACAGAGCATCCCGTGCAGGAGAACTGGTAGGGCCCACCTGAGCCCCCAGCGATCCTCGGCGGCCCCCTACACCCCAACCCTGATGCCCACGCTCATCCTGCCCCACGCCTTCCCTTCAGCCTGCCACCGAGCTTGTCGCAAAGCCGGAAGATCAGGCCTGTTGGGTTCCTGGGGCGTAGCCCTGACCCTAGGTCGGCTGGGGAGGGCCCTCCCCCGGGGCCCAGGCCGTAGCCCCAGGGACTGGGTACACCTGAGCCCCACTGCAGGACAAAGCCTGCCACCCCGCAGGAAACTGTGCCTCTTGGGGCTCTATGGAGCATACAGGGCTCGAGAACTTGGGGAGGCCCCCGGAGCCTGTCCTCAGCTTTGGCAGCCCCCATGCCCCAACCCTGAGGCCCATGCTCACTCTCCCCCATGACCTCATCTCAGCCCTCCACGGAGCTCACCGCACAGCCTGCGGATTAGCGCTGCCGGTCTCCTGGACCCTAACCCTTACCCTAGGTTGGCCACAGAGGGGCCCTTCCCCAGGGTCCTGGCACCGCACTCTGGGGGATTGGGGACACCCCAGCCCCACCATAGGACTCAGCCTGCCGCCCACAGGAAACTGTACCATTTTGGGGCACAACAGAGCATTCAGGGCAAGAGAATTGGGGCACCCCCTGAGAGACCCTGCTGGTGAACTCCGACATTTGTGGGCCCTTCTGGATGAAACCCCAAGGCTCATATTCACCCGCCCTTGTGCCCTCATCTCACTCGGCCTGGGAGTTCTCTGAGCACTGGGCAGTTCAGAAATGCTGTCTTTTGAGGCCTAACGTAACCCTGGGTCTTCTGCTGAGGGTCCCCTCCCCATTTGCCTGCCTCCAAGGCACCAGGCATTGGGCTCACCTCTGCACGACCAGAGGACTCAGCCAGCCCCACAGCAGGAAACTGTCCATTTGGGGCTGTAGCAAGGATTCATAGGAAAATCGGAGGGCCCCCCTCAGCCCATTCCAGGGAACCCCCACTTTCAGAGATCTCCCCAGATCCAATTAGTAGCTTCACACTGACCTTTAAACTTGCTCTCCACGGAGATCTTTTGAAATTCTCCACACTTCCAACCGATGGCATCATCCAGCTTCAGTGCCTTACCCAGCTTTAGGTCTTGAGATGGATTAAAATGGGAAGTTATTTCACTGATGATGACGTACTGGTGACCAAAAGATACATGCATAAATGCTTCATATCATTTGGCTTCAGGGAAATGCAAATCTAAACCCCTATAGATGCCATATCACACGAGGCCGAATATATAAAAATAAGAAGACATGAAACTATACATGTTGGAGAGGATGTGGAGAAACGGGAACCCTATTACACCCCTGTACGAATGCAGTCCATTACAGCCACTCTTGAAAATGGTACGGCGTTTCCTCAAGAAGTTATAAATAAAGCTACCCTATGTCCCAGCAATTGCACTACTGGGTATTTACCCCAAAGAGACAGAGGTAGTGAAGACGGGACACATGCACCCCAGTGTTCATAGCAGCAATATCCATAATAGACAAACTGTGGAAAGAATGCAGATGACCATCGACAGATGAATGGATAAAGAAGATGTGGATCATATATATACTGGAATATTACTCAGCCATCAGAAAGCATGAACACTTACCATCACACCGACCTGGGTGGAGCTGGAGGGTATTATGCTGAGTGGAATAAGCCAATGAAAGAAAGACAATGATCATATGCTTTCACTCCTATGTGGAATATCAGAAAAAGGGAAGAAGACCATAGGGGAAGGGAGGGAAAATAGAATGGGAAGTCATCGGAGAGGGAGAAAACCCATGATAGACTCTTAACTATCGCAAATAAAATGATGTATGCTGGAGGAGAAGTTGGGGGGGGTAACTGGGTGAGTGGCATTAAGGAGGTCACACGATACAATGAGCACTGGGTGTTACACACGACTGAAAATTTATTGAAGACTACATCTGAAACTAATGGTGTACTGTAAGTTGGCTAATTGAATTTAAATTAAAGAATAAAAGACCTCGAATAAACAATCCTACACATTTGTATGGAACCACTAAAGATTCCGAACAGCCAGTGCAATGTGGAAAAGAAAAACAAAGCTGGAGGACTCACAATTTCAGATTTCAGGTTATACTACAAAGCTGCAGTCATCCTAACAAGACAGTACGGCACAAAAATAGACACAGCGACCAAAGGAACAGGATACAAGTTCAGACAGAAACCCACAATTATGTGGTCCATGAATCTTCCACAAAGCAAGCAACGATATCAAAAGGGAAAAGGTCATTATCTACAACAAACGGTGTTGGGAAAACTAGACAGCTACGCACAAAAGAATGAAATTAGACTGCTTTCTTACACAATACAGACAAACACAAAACAGTTTCAAGACCTCAATATGAGACCTGAATCCGTAAAAATCCTACAGGAGGGAAGACAGTAACTTCTTGACATGGACCATACCAACGTTTTTCTGGACTGTCTCCTGAGGCAAAGGAAATGAAAACAAAAATAAACTATTGGGAATACAGCAAAATAAAACGTTTCCACATGGCAGAAGAACAATGAAAACGTAAAAATAATAAGACAACCTACTCAAAGGGAAAAGATATTTGCAATGATCATAAGCAATAAAGGGATAGTGTCCAAAACGTATAGAACTGATACTACCTGAACCCAAAAACACATATAATCCAGTTAAAAAATAGGCAGAAGACATGGACAGACATTTCCCCAAGGAAGAGATACAAATGGCCAACAGTCCCGTGAAAAGATATTCACCATCATGCATCATCAGGAAAATTTAAATCCAAAGGACAATGAGGTATTACATCAAACCTGTCAGAATGGCTAACATCAAAAGCACAACAAAGAGCAGGTGTTGGGATGATGTGGATAAAGGGGAATCCTCGCAAACTGTGGGTGGGAATGCAAACTGTGGTGGCCACCGTGGAAAACAGTATGAAGGTTCCTCAAAAAATTAAATATAGAACTACTCTACGATCCAACAATCACTCTACTGGTATTTCCCCAAAGGCTAGGAAAACAGTAACTTATAAGGATATGTGCACCCCTATGTTTCTTGCACCATTATTTAGAATATCACAATATGGAAGCAACCCAAGTGTCTGTAGAAAAATTGACAAATGAGATGACAGATGTGTGTATTCACAAACACACACACACAGACACACACACACAATGGAGTATTACTCGGCTTGAAAAAGAATGAAACCTTGCCATTTGCAGCCACATAGATGGAGCTGGAGAGTATTATGCTAACTGAAATCAGTCAGTCAGAGAAAGACAAATCCCATACGATGTCACTCTTATGGGGAATTGAAGAAACAAACAAAAATAAATAGAGAGAAAAAGGACACACACCAAAATACAAACTCTTAACAAGAGAGAACAAACGGATGGTTACCAGAGAGGAGGTGAATAGAGGGATGAGTGAAATAGATGAAGCAGATTAAGAGGACACTTTTCTAGATGACCACTGAGTAATATATAGAATTACTGAATCACTCTCTTGTACACCTGAAAAGAATGTAACACTGTATGTTAGCTCTACTGGAATTAAAATAAATTTTTAAAAAAGAATTTTCTTTCAGGAACCTCTTTGAAAAAGCTTTTCGTGTGCAATGTGCATAAGCCCTACTTGGGAGGATTCACTCTACAATAATTATTCATTCTATGCCTCGAATTCAGATTTCACTGAGTTCTTAACATGGATCCCAGGCCACGGGAGCCATGGTCCTTTTCTGTCCAGGCTCAGCACCTATGCATTCAAGATTGGAAGTAGAGACACATGTCACTTCACAGTCCAGAAAGCTATTATTGTTTCTGTTTCAGTGTGAGAGAGTCACAGACTTTGGGACAGGTTTCAGAGCAGGTATATTATGGATCCTGGATCTCTACTTCAATGTTCATTGCCTGGATCCATTTGGCTAATAGGTTCCCTGTGGATGGGCTTGCTCCCAAGCACGTATATAGAAGATGCAAAGGTGGGTGGGCTTGGTGTGGGACAGGAAGGAGACCAAAAGTAGACAAGGGTTCGACCCCTCCCCTGATACAGGAACTGCTACAGGAGAGGGTACGGGAGGTAGAATCCATGCGAAACTCCAAGGTCACCAGCTGAACACAGGAGGCATAGGTCAAGGGATCTGGAGATGCAGGGGTTGAAGGCTGCTCTGAGCTACCTCTGGGAGGAAGGGAGGGAAGGAATGAGAAGGAGACACTGCCTGCCCCTGGCCCATGCCAGCTGCCCACCACTCCGACACGCATCCGTCTACACAGCTGACACAGCCTGGGCTCAGGATGGGCTGGCTCAGATCCTTCAATCCTCAGTGGGATAGCTGGTCCCAGGGCTCAGAGACATGCTGAGGGAGATGAGAGGGAAAGCTGCCCCACCAAGGTCATCCCCTCCTTGAGCAGACAGCTCTTCAGAACTGCTAAAAAAAAAAAAACCCACTAACGGGGTTGAAAGACATGCCATGGATGAACTAAGGCATAGAGATATGTAAAATAACATTCATTTTTAAGTTCAGAGCTCTCAGCTCAGGAAGTGGGGAGAGCTTCCCTGAAGAAGACTGAGGGGAGGGCAGGCCATGCTGAAAAGGGAGTCATGGTTCTCCTGATTGGGGACCTGCAGCCCCCTTCCAGGGCAGGGCATCATCCTCAATCACATGAGATCCATGAAAGTGTTCCATCAGGACCAGATGTTTGTCTCGAGAAGGCTACCCTGGCATTGGACTGCACAGGGCACCAGGGACGAGGGCCAGATGGAGGATGGACAATACCCCGGAGGCCATGGGGCAAGAGCAGAGGCACATGACCTTGAAGATGATGATGAAAAGCAGGAGGTGGCAGCATGGAGTCGGCCCAAAAGTGCATTGGGAGCAGTGCCCACAGCTACACTGACTGGGTGCCTTCTGTGCCAGGTGTGGCTGACTTCAGTGGGCTCCAGACTAGTCCTGACCACAAGTCTAGGAAGTGTGTACCACCTCCGGCCTCCTCTCCCCTTGCAGCTGCTAGGAATCACGTTCACAGACCCTGGTCAGCTTTCGTGGAAACCAAGCAGTGGCTCCCCCGCACGCTGCACCTCTGGTGGTGGTCCAGTGCGACCCTCGTTCCTGGCCAGACAGTGATGTCTACCTGTCTCCACACAAATCCACAGACAGGAGGGTGTCCCTGAATTCCACAGCACATGATGAGACAGATCCACAGAACCCAACACCCAGTGGGTCACCTGGGACCTCAAGTATGGTCATGGAGCTCACCATACCCTATTTCTGTCACTTCCCACAGAAAGCCTGGTTCTGATCCCCCACAATACCATACATCCTGGTTGCTGACCTGGTTAAGCATCTGCCTTCGGCTAAGGGTGTGATCCTGGCATTATGGGATCGAACCCCACATCAGGCTCCTCCGTTATGAGCCTGCTTCTTCCTCTCCCACTCCCCTGCTTCTGTTCCCTCTCTCGCTGGATGTCTCTATCTCTGTTGAATGAAATAATAAAATCTCGAAAAAATTAACAAGACAGAAATAAAAAAAAGTCAGAGAGGATGTGAAGAAAGGGGAGCCCTCTTACACTACTCGTGAGAATTCAAGCTGGTACAGCCACTTTTGAAAACAATATGGAGGATCCTCAAGACATTAAACACAGAGCTATCCTACGACCCACCAATTGTACTGCTGGGTATTTACCCCATTGACACAGAGTAATGAAAAGAAGGGGCACCTGTATCCCAATGTTCATAGCAGCAATGTCCATAATAGCCAAACTGTGGAAGGAGCCAAGATGTCCTTCAGCAGATGAATGGACAAAGAAGATGTGGTTCATCTATACAATGGAATATTACTCAGTCATCAGAAAGGATGAATACCCCCCATTTGCACCAACGTGGATGGACCAGGAGGGGATTATGCTAAGTGAAATTAAGTCAAACAGAGAAAGACAATTATCATATGGTTTCACTCCTATGTGGAATGGAAGGAATGGCATGGAGGACATTAGAAGAAGGAAGAGAAAAGTGAAGGGGGGGAATGAGAGGGGAAGATGAACCGTGAGAGACTACTGACACTGGGAAACAAACTGAAGGTTGCAGAAAGGGAGGGGAAGAGGAATGGGTTATGCTGGTGATGGGTATTAAGGAGGGCACGTGTTGGGGCGCCTGGGTGGCACAGAGGTTAAGCATCTGCCTTCGGCTCAGGGCGTGATCCCGGTGTTATGGGATCGAGCCCCACCACAGGCTCCTCCGCTGTGAGCCTGCTTCTTCCTCTCCCACTCCCCCTGCTTGTGTTCCCTCTCTCGCTGGCAGTCTCTATATCTGTCGAATAAATAAATAAATTCTTTTTTTAAAAAAAGGAGGGCACGTGTCATAATGAGCACTAGGTGTTATATGGAAACAATGAATCATGGAACACTACATCAAAAACAAATGAAGTACTGTAGGGTGACATCATTTTAAAAAAAGAAAGATATGAAATCCGTACTGGAAAACTGTCACTATTTGCAAATGACATGAAATCCCAAATGATTCCACAAAAAAAAAACACACAAAAAACCACAACAACAACAAAAAAAACAAAACACAACTGTTAGAATAAACAAATTCAAGAAAGCTGCAGGATATAAAGTCAATATAAGGAGACCTGTTGTCTTTATTTATTTTCAAATTTTATTTATTTATTTGACAGGAAGAGAAAAAGCACGAGCAGGGGGAGTATGAGAAAGAGGGAGAAGCAGACTCTTGCTAAGCAGGGAGCCAAACACGGGGCTCGATCCCAGAACTCTGGGATCATGACCTGAGCTGAAGGCAGACGCTTCACCTATGGGGCCACCCAGATGACCCAACTTCTTGCATTTCTGTATACTGATGACACACTTTCGCAAAGAGAAATTAAAAAAGCAATGCCATTTACAATTGCATCAAAAAAATCTAGGAATGAAACTAACCAAGAATGAGAAAGACATAGTACACTCAACATATGGCAGGAAAGAAATGAAAAGCATGTGTGTCGAGGGGGACAGGATGTATGGGTCAAAGATTTGGAAGGCAACACAAACAAATGGAAGCTTATGCCATGCTCCTTAAATGGAAGAGTTAATTATGTGAACATGTCCATCGTACCCAAAGCAATTGACAGATGTGATGAAATGCCTATCTGAATTCCAGTGGCATTATTCGAGCAAATAGAAAACAGTCCTCAAACTTGTATGGAATCACAAAAGACCCCAAATACCCAAAGCAACCTGGAGAAAGAAAGGTGCAGTCAACACACTCCTGGATTTCAAGCTAGATTACAAAGCTGTTGTCATCAAAACAGGATGGTACTGGCAGAAACACAGACACCAGGTCAGTGGAACAGAACAGAAAGCTCAGAAACTTACCCACACGTAGATGATCCTAACTTACGACACAGCAGCAGAAGATATGCCATGAGGGAAGGACTGTCTCTTCAGTGAGTGGTAACAGGCAAACTGGACACTAAATGCAGAAGAATATAACTGGGTCACTTTCTTACACCACACACAAAATTTTTACTGGATGAATTATATGAACGTAAGAACTGAACCCATAAACCTCCAAGAAGACACAGGTACTAAGTCTCTCGACATTAGTTTTGGCAAAAATCTTCAGATCGGACACCAAATGCAAAGGCAACAAAAGCAAAAATAAACAAGTGGAACAACTTCAAACTGAAATCTTCCACATGGAAAAAGTAACCAGCAAAAACTTACAAGGCCACAGACCCAATAAGAAAAAAAATATCTGCGAATCATATGTGTGAGAAGAGGCTAATATCCAAAATACACACAACACTCATACAAATCAAAACCCCCCAAAAAAACTGTATAAAAAATGTGGGGAATATGTGAATAGATACTTTCCAAAGATGGCACACAGGGGCCAACAGACAGAAAAAGTTGTTCCACATCACTAAATATCGTCAGGGAAACATCAGTCAAACCCACAATTGGCTATTCCCTCACAACTGTTGGAACACCTATTGTCCCAGAGACAGACACCAGGTGGGGTCAAGGGTGTGCAGACGAGGAGAGTCTGTGCACTGTTGGTGGGAATGGAAATTGGTGCAGCCACTGTGACAAATGGTATGGAGGTTGCTGAAAAAATAAAAGCAACTACAACATGACCCAGTAATGGCTCTACTGAGTATTGATTCGGAGAACACAAAAATACTGCCTCAAAAAGACAGATGCACTCCCACGGTCACTGCAGATTTATTCAAAAGAAACAGACATGGAAACACAGACCTTGGGGGCCTTATGCCAAGTAACTCAGACACAGAAAGACCACTACCAGATGCTCTCATGTACATTCCACGAGGAATAAACAAATACTGAACGCATAGAAACTGAGAGCAGATTGGTAGGTGCCAGATTCGGGGATGTGGTGGTAGAAACGGTTGAAGGTGGTCAAAGTCTCAATGTTTGAATGAGAAAATCCGACAGTCATGAAATGTTCTGTCCAGCATGGAGACTAAAACTAACGCTGCAGCATGCGGTATAGTTTTCCCTGCCCTTTGAAAGTACAGGGCTTCTGAGAAACCTTGCACAGCAGAAATGGTGTCAAGAAGGAATGGCCATTAATTTACACGGAACAATTAGACAGTGTGGTCAAACACCAAAATTCCTTCTCTTTGGCTTTTCTTAGGCCTCAGCACACAAGTTTCTAAGGGAGGCCCAGCATAAATGAAGATAAAGCACAGCAGAGGCTCACAGACACCATTGAAAGTGCTCTTGGCTGGATGCGGAGAGCAGTTCCCAGAGGAAGGAGCTGGTTGTGGTGCACGCTGCCTCTGTTGTGCTTCTTCCCAAAACAGATGCTGAACGCGATTCTCACTGTTCACCTTTTTTCATAAGAGGGAAATCCTCTTCAGGTCTCTTCCTCTTACTGAAGATGCGTAATAATATAGTTCTTTCAAGAAAGCCCAGTGTCTTACTGTGAACGTTCAAAAAGTGGGGGATACTTGTACTTGAGCATTTCTGAGGGAGGAGATGTGAAAGTTTCTCCCAGACACAAATCTCAGCATATCCACCGGGAAAGGCACCTTCCTCAGCATGCGGAACACGGACTACCTCCTACCCCACGAGAAACCCTCTCCTTCACCTCGATCAGGACAACCCACAACAGCTGGGAGTTACCCCAACTCCTCCGTTCTCCTGCTCCTAATAGCTAACCCATCAGCAAATCCTGTGAGCTCCATCTTCAAAATGGACCCCGAATAGGTCTAACCACTCCATCCAAGGCCACCTGTCTGGTCCACAGTGCCTGAGTTCCTGGAAAAGCTTCGTCATTGACGTGCCTTACCGTCTTCAACCCTCTGTCATCTGTTCTCAACACTGTAGCCAGGATGGCCCAGTGATACAGGGTCTCATGGGGTTATAGCCCTGGAATGCCTTTCTTTCACCTCTCTGAGGTAATGTCCTAAGCTGTCTCCTGTGGCCACAGGGCCTTCTTGCTGTTCCTGGACATACCTGGAATTCTCCTGCCCCAGAGCCATTGCACATGCTTTCCCTTCTGTTTTGAATGCTCTTGATGTGTTCTCACTCACCTTCTGAGAAATCTCAATTGGCGTGACAGGGACAGAAGATGAGGCTCTGTGTGTTGGGTGAGGCTGGTAGCCCAGAAGAAGGTTCTCTGCCAGCTCTCCGCCTGTGCCTCACTTGTCCTCAGCCAGGAACTTGCACACAGCCCTCACCTGTCACAACTCTCACCCAGGAGACCCACAGCCACCCTTGGAGCCCGCCCTGTCCACACCCTGCTGCAGAACGCATTCAGCTCTCCTGTGGGACCCCTGTCAGTTTACCCAGTCCTGGAACTCCCCCGTCTCCTGCAAAGCTCCCGGATTCCCCCTCTTCTTTCAAAATCACACTGGCGCAAGGCTTTCATGAGAAAGCTATAACGCTAACTAATGAAAGGTTCATACCTACTTTCCCCTTCTGTTGCCTCTCTCTCCACCTTCTTTCCTACCTGTGCAAACTGTAACATATCAGTGGAACATGAACATGCTCTGAGACCTGAATCTTTCATTGCAGTTTTCTGAGGACTCTTTATGTGATAAGAAACTAGTGTATCTTACAACAGGGTGTTTTACAACTCTCATCTATAGAATAGTAGAGCCCAAATCACTACAATTTTACCTCACTCTTCATGAAGCAGAACACTTTTTCCTTTCTTCTTTTACTTAAATTCCAGTTAGTTCACATGCCATGGAATATTCACTTCAGGGGTAGGATTTAGTGATTCCTCACCTGCATACAGTACCCGGTGCTCATCACAAGTACCCTCCTTAATACCCCTCACCCGTTTAACTCTTCCCCCCACGCCCCTGTCCTGCAGCAACACTCAGTTTTTTCTCCTCAGTTGAGTCTATTTACTTGTTTGCCTTTCTCATCACCCCTCAACTCTGTTCATCTGTTTTCTTTCTGAAATTCCACAAGCGTGAGAAGATAGGATATTTGTCTTTCCTCACTGATTTTGCTTAGCTTAATACACTCTAGGTCCATCCACATCCTTGCAAAGGGTAAGATTTCATTCTTTTTGAAGCTGGGTCATATTCCATTATATATAGGTATCGCACATCTGCTTTATCCATTCATCAGTGCATGGACTTTGGGATTCTCTCCATAGTTTGGCTACTGTGGACATTGCTGCTATAAACATCATGGTGCATGGACCCCCTTTGAATCTGCATTTTTTAATCCTTTGGGTAAATACCTAGGAGAGCAATTGCTGGATCATGGGGTTGTTCAATGTTTAACTTTTTAAGGAATCCCCACACTGTTTCCTAGACTGGCTGCACCACTTTGCATTGCCACCAACAGGATGGGAGGGTTCCCCTTTAATCAGAACATTATCTGCCGGCAATTTCATAAGAGGAAACAAAACCTCTGTGAGATGCACCCAGGGTCAGGCAAGCAGTTGCAGACTTCACCCTAAGGCTCCTGACGCCAAGCCCCTTGAAGCCACCAGCATGCCACTATCCAAAAGAATTCCCAGACTCTCCTTCTGACTCCACCACCAAAGAAACTACAGAGAGAATATGGCACCTCAAAATATCGAGATAATACATTTAGTAAAAGTAGAAAGTCAAGCTCAACTTTTAACAGGAACAGGCCGCTTTGGATAATTTTGAATTTTCCCTCCACCCTAATTTTAACTCTTCTGATGAATAAACTAATCAATGATGAAACATCACCTTTATCAAATGACATCATCCAAGTCTGTATCAGATGAAAAAAAGCCACCTAACTCTAGGTGCTGGCCACTCAACCATATCTAAGGCATAATTGAATAAACAGTGTTAGATGAAGGAACAAATTAGATGTTACAAACAGGCACAGAGTGAATCTCACCTTCCCTTTCTAATAAAAGAGGGTTCCTAGGAAACAGATGGTCAAAATACATCTGTAAGCAATAAATGGACAGAGAAATTGTGATCCCCTGCAAAGTTCTACCTGCAGGGAAACTAAGTAATTCTTGCACCAAACCCAGAATGCTGACAGCTACTTCAATTTTACTTTGTGGCTCAACTAGAGAAAAGACAAAAGCCCAGGAGGTTTTGGGATAATGAGAGGTTTTACCTCCAGCCCTGACATAGATAGGACATTTTGCCAAACATACCTGTGCTTTCTCTGAACACTGGCGTCCTGTGACAAGCTGCCTCGCTGACTCCGATGCTAACGTTCAAAACCTCTGGTGTCTTGGAGCCAGAGCAGAGAAGTGCTGTCAGCTGGGGAGAAGAAGGCACCTCTGACCTATAGCCTGCACACCTGCTTCGGTTTCTGGGCAAGGGGCAACACATACTTGTTGTTTATCAGTAATTATCTTCATTCTCAACAGACCAATGACCTTGCCTTGTCTGGAAAGCAGACTTACTCTTCTAAAGAAACCGTCAATTCGTCTATTCCCAATGCAACTAGAGTGGGGTCTGGTTTACGCACGCCTCCAGGCCCCCACCTGGAGGATTCTCCTGCATGATTCTAATAGCCAATTACCACTAACCCGGGGGCACAGGGGGCATAATGCTGAAGTTGGGGGATGGCTCTGGGGCTTGCTACTGCCACACCTGTGCCTGGGGGACCAGGGCACACCCTGCTGAACTCGGGGTACTGCTCAAGAGGCATCACCTGCGCTGTGTCAGAGAACTGAAGGTGGGGATTATGTGAGGTCCTTTCCCGCACTCTTCCAGGGGAACAGGGGAAACCCTGAAATTCTGCAACCAATCCCACCAAAGCTCAGGGGAGCGGGCACCCTGGAGTTCACGGGTATGGAGAATAAGGCCAGTTGAGGACATGGGACAGAACAGACTTTAAAGGGAAAAAGAAAACTCATCTGAGTCCCCACAATGAACCCTCTCCTCGTGCCCTTCCAGAACCCTGCCTCCCACCTGGGGCGCACCCTACCCCCGGACCATCACCCCAGTGCAAGCTGCTCACTCACCAGCAGGGATCTCCACAGGGCAACTCTCTCTCTCTCAGTGCCCCTTCTTCTGCCCCAGGACTGCAACCCACTGCAAATCTGGGACCGCCCACAGTGATGGAGCTACACCCCCAAGTGGTGAATTGTCTGGGAGGGTGGTGCCTGAGCTCCTTGAATGCTGGGCAACCTGCCCTCAAGCCCCTGGAACCCTGAAAGTACAGGGGGCCCAAGAGGAGCCTCCTCTACTCAACACCAGGCACAGGCATGGGTGGGCTCGTGGGCTGGGGCCCCCACACACACCTGGCCCCTTCCAGGGACCCCTCTAGCTGCAGACCACCCTCAAAGACCTGCCCCTTCCCTTTCTGCACCAGCCCTCCCTGCTGGGGTGTGCCTGGTTCTGGGCAAGGTCAGTGACTCTCAGACCCTCCAAGACTTGGGCTTTAGGAAATGCAATGTTTTCATGCATTTTCAGTATGTATATGTCAGTATGACTTTAATCTTATGGGAGCCAAAGAGGGTCTTTATTTTTTCTTATCTTTATGTTGGCATTTTTGGTTATTGTTTTCTTCTCGAAGCAGATGTACAACATGTGCTTGGGGCAGAAATAGGGCCCATGCACTGAGGTTTTGCCCAGTCATTTTGAGCCAGGTACAATGTTAAAGGATAGCTTCCCTGGGAGCCCAGGATCAGGGCCCAAAGATGATATAAAATAAAAATTACTTTTATCATTATAATTACTCCTAAATGGAGGAATGTGAGACAAAAGCACCTTTCCCAAGAGTACCAAGAAATCAAAATGATGTCCACAGAAGGCGGCCTGCTCCATGGTCAGCACAGGTGACAGAAGTGTTCACAGTCTCTGAACTCCTGCCCTTCTCCTGCCCAAATCTCTGAAGCACACAGACCACTTAAAATCAGAATTGTAGAACTGCTAGACACCTTAGAGATGTCTGGCACCATTCCCTTGGACTGCAGAATAAAACACAGTAGCTCATTGTCACAAACTAATTTCAACATGAAGTGCTCCCTGGATGCACTAAGTTCTTTCTCTGCAAATGTTGACTAATGTAAGTCACAGTCATAACATATAAACACTACGATGGCTGGGAAGTCATTGTAGGTAAGGGAATATTTTAGCCATGTTTATAAGCATTGGCTCACGTTGTAGAAGAGGCTGAGCTGAGTGTTTTTAAATACTATTTCAGACCTGTTTTACAGCACCCTCTGAACATACCAGAGCCTGAATCGACTAAAAAAGATAGTTGGTTTCAGTAACTTTAATACCAGGAAAATATTATACTGTCTGTATTCCTAAGGATCTTTGAGTATCTTACCCAGAGGTCCTCCACTGAGATAATGATCTTAATGATCACCATTGGCAGAGGTGAAAAGGCCCACTGAATTCGTTCCAGTTGTCCACATGACAAGAAAATCCTGATACTTGATAGGTTTCCAGATCGAGAAGACCAGAGATAAGAGGGAAATAGTACCCTGTATGGAACAACAAGGGATTTGGAGTCAATTTGGGGATCCCACTTAGGTTTCTGACACTAAAATCCTCTGTGACTCATATCATCTGAGTCCCTGTCTAACCACCTGAACATGTGCCTAAAAATATCTACACCCTAGTTGAGAAGTTTAAGAGGCAGAATGCTACAAAGAGCCAGTATGATGTCTCTCAGGAACAGGTGCTCAGGAAGCCATAATTGCTATTGGGTCTATTTCTTTTCCAGAAGAAAGAACACATGTTGAATCCATATTCCTAATCGATGACTCACCAGATGTTTTTCAAACCTGAAGGAAGGCCAAGAAGTCGCTCTTGTGTCATATTTCACTCAGAAATCATGTTGTTGGACTGGTGAGGATGATACGATAGCGACGTCATCACTAAGAGTGGGGAGCTTCTAATTTCCATATGGCCATGTTGACCCCCTTAGCTCAGAGCCACCAGAAAGGGCAGCTGGGGAGGGGGCACTGCCATCACTATGAGTGGGGAGCTTCCCATTTCCATATGGCCATGTTGACCCCCTTAGCTCAGGGCCACCAGATAGGACAGCTGAGGGGGACCACAGGCCAAGGCTGCCAGGTGTGGCTGGGGCAGGCAGAACTCTGACTTAAGGCTCAACTCCTGTCTAGGTTATTATAATGCTCTTCACAAAGAAAGTGCCATTGTGTGTGAGCCCTCATGTAGAAAAGGTTCAGTATTTCCATTGAGATTCCTTCTCTGACCTTTAGGATATGTAGCAAAGTTCCATTTAATTTTTAAACATTGAAGGACTCCCTGGTTTTCTTTTCGCTAAGACTGTGGCTCAATTCCACTGTGGTCTAAGAATAGAATCTAGTTAATTTCAGGGTTTAACATTTGTAGACTTGATTCATGGCCCCACCTATCATCTATTTGGGTAAAGAGTCTATGACCACTTGAAAATAATGTATTCTGCACTTATTATGGAATGTTCCCTATATGTCAATTAGGTCACATTTGTTACCAATGTTTTGTCTGCTTTTTCTTTCAGATATTGAGAAAGGTATATTAAAATCTTCAAACAATGCTGCTCTATTCAACGTTGCATCAGAGAATCTACCAGTGTTAGAAGGCAAGAGAAACAAAAAGTATAAGAATTGAGGGGATAATTGTGACTATTCACAGATAATACGATTGTGTACATAGAAAATCCTAAAGCGTCTATAAATACCCTATTAGAATTAAAAATGCAATTTATAAATTTGAGATGGATTGTGCTTCCCATTGGACAATTTCTGAAAGAAAACGTAGAACCTGTCAATCTTGGGGTAGGACATAGGGTGCACTAACCATTTAAAAGAATTCAGTGGGACTTCATAAAAATGTGACATTTCTCCTTATCTTATGACCATAAGAAAATGAAAAAGTGAACCGCAGGCTGGGAAGTAAAGATTTGCAATACACACACTGACAAAGACTTGTCAATAAAGAATTCCTGCTCATCAACCATAGAAAGTCTATGTACAAATGAATACTTCACAAAAGATTGACTGATGGCCAATAAGAACAGGAAAGGGTGCTCTACAGTATTATTTTCAGGAACAGCAAGGCTTTTCCTAAAATGAAAACATACACACAAACCAGTATTCCCTAGATGGATGACATCCTTATTTCTGAGGACAGCTTGAAGAACAGACTAGCATCAAAGTAGAGTGATGGAATTCCTGACACTCAGAGGATGGACAATTGACCTCAAACTACAGTACAATTTCTAGGCATCATTCGGTCCTCTGAAGGCAGACAACTACCACACCCCTTCCTACACCACACAGGTTGCTTCCCAACCCCTACCATAAAAGAAGAAGATGAGAAACAGATAGGACTAGTAGGAAATAGCAAAAATCACATGTGGGGATTATCCTGAAACACACTGATCACATAACTAGTGTAAGGAAGTGTAGGGAACTGACAAGGACAGAGACTCAAGAGGTACTTCTTTGGGAAATGCTGTCTGAAATCGTCACACCTTGGTACCAGCTAATGAGGGCTCTAAGCATACCCTAGGGTTTGCTCACAAGGGTCTGCAACACCATCGCTGAGGACTGAAACTCTTCAAGACCTCAAAGCTTGCCGGATTGACTATTGGACTAAGAGATTCCCATGTTCTGAAAACAGATACCAACTCATTGAAAGGTTCACCTGGGCTCTCTCGGAGGCCCTACAAGAAGCTGAACCATGCACTGAAAATCAGTTAAACACACACACACACACACACACACACACACACACACACACACACACACACACCTGTCATTTCACCAATTACTTAAACATTCAAGGTTCGTCCTACCTTTTCTTTTTCACATTGATATTTATACTCACATGAAATGTCATCATTTCTAATGAACACTGATGGCAAAATAGAGATCCATTGACACAATATTCACAAAATGGAACTTCCCTGCTGTCATTTTCAATATAGCGTTTTTTAAAGTTCATACATATTTTAGGTTTTTGGTAACTTATACAGGAGAAGATCAGCATTGAAAAACTCTGAATACTGACAATAAGTTTTAAGCCTAGAGAACAAAAATTGCCAATTTCATAGATAATAAGGAACCAAAGGGAAAGCATGGAAGCTGTAGTCAAATAATTTTACACATATGCATCCTCTATTATTCTACTACTGAGGGGCATGTTTTATTACCACTATACATGCATCAATTGTCTTCCACGTGCACTTGCACAGGTATAATGAAATACTACAGTAGAATGAAATGTCTGGGAACTACTTGGTGGCATGTATAATGAACAATGAAATTTCGATCTTATATTTGGTGAACTTCCACTGTCTGTCCCTTTAAACAGTGGACCCTAAACAGAAGGGGGAATGAACCACGAGAGACTATGGACTCTGGGAAACAAACTGAGGGCTTCAGAGAGGAGAGGGGTGTTGGCTTGGGATGGGCCAGTGATGGGTATTAAGGAAGGTACATATTGCATGGAGCACTGGGTGTTATATGCAAATAATGAATCACGGAACACTACATCAAAAACTAAGGAAATACTGTATAGTGACTAACATATCATAATAAAAATTATTATTAGAAAAAAAATTAAAGGTAAAAAAAAACAATACAGCTTTTCTGTTTCAAGAACAATCACAATTGAGAAAAAACGAACTTCCAATCCCTAAAGCAAAACACAGACCAAGTTCCATTTCACTCCCCTTTATTCACATTCTCTGTGGGTTCTATTTCCCTACCTCCTTTCCTGTTGAGCAGGGAGCCTCGGCTCGATCCCAGAACCCTGGGATCATAACCTGAGCCAAAGGCACATGCTTAACTGGCTGAGCCAGCCAGGAGCCCCAGCCATGTTTTTCTTAAGCAAAAGGACACTTTCTCATGATGCCTTCACATGACTTCACGTGGTACCAGAGACCTGCATTTGCTTCTTGGAGGTTGCAGATGAAGGCAATTGCAAACTCTCACAGTGGTTTATCAAATACAATGACCTGCCTGGTGACAGTGAAACTCTTATGAGCCCATGAGAGGGTGCTGTGACACTCAGCTGTGGCTGGGCTGGCACAGAGAACAAAATCCTTTTCCCTGCCTGATATCTGTGAGGAACAGATGCCCCCACTGTGAATGAGACCCTACCACTGAGCTGTCCAAAGATGGCCATCCTCACGGAGGATGAGGATAAAGGACAATGCCTGAGGAGACCTCATCTGTCTCTTTTATCTTTTCATATTTTTGACAGTGGACAAATCACTGCCTAGTGGTCCCCAACTACCTTAGTCTCATCTATGAATGGCCAAGAGGTTTTACAAATCACTTCAGATTTTGACCTCACAAATGCCCACAACCATTTACCATAGGGATTCAACATTAAGCAAAGATACTGTTCATTGGAAGAGAGGTCCTGCCCACTGTTGTTTCTCACTTATATGCTCATCTTCCTTACCTCATGGTAACATAACCACCTTGATTCTTGATTCCATCTTCAGGAAGGCTGAGGTGACTTGAAGGGCATTACCCTGACATCGTTTTTCTTAGCAATAAGATGTGGACATTTCCCTAGTCCTACACACCCAAAGTTGAATTGGAATCAGGATTGAGGAGGCTGATGAGAGTTGAAGGTGTTTTCCTGTACACGGTGGTTTATTACCAATAAGGATGGGTCAGAGTCCTCGAAATTCCAGAACCTTTTCATTAATGCTTCGTACTCGTGAAAGATAATGTACATTGGTCTTTCCCTGTATATTGTGGTGACTCAGAGAAAAGTGCTTAGCGCGTTCGTCAGACTTCCACGACCACTTTGGGGCTGGCTTCCATATTCACAAAGGATGATGTTAGGGCTAAGAGGGTTCCTGTACACTGTTATTTCTTACAGATAAGTGTATGGCATTTTTGTTATATTACCAGAGCCACTTAGCGCCGGGTTTGCCGGCCTCCTGAGGGGCCCCCCCAAGGGGCCTGGTGCCACAACGCCGGGGATTGGGGACCCCTGAGCCCAGTGCCGGAGTCACCCTGCTGCTCCGCAACAACGCGGGCGGCTAGGGGCGCCGCCAGTCTTTCAGGGCGAGAGAACAGGCAGGGCCCTCCAAGTCCCCAGTGACCTTCGAAGGCCCCCCGTGCCAAAACGCTTGGGCCCACACTCCCTCTTGCCAGCGCCCTCACCTCGGCCTGCCCTTCCACCTGCCTCAGAGCTGGCGGAACGGGCCTGCTGGACTCCTGGGGGCTAACACTTACACTAGGTCGGCCCCCGAGGGCCCCCTCCCAAGGAGCCTGGCACCACAATGCCGGGGATTTGGGAACCCGAGCCCCAGTGCTGGACTCATTCTGCCACCCCGCAAGCACCCATGGCGCTAGGGGCGTTGCCCTTCATTCAGGAAGGGAGAACGGGCAGGGCACTCCGATCCCCCCGTGACCTTCGAAGGCCCCCTGCGCAAAAACTCTGGCTCCCTCGCTTCTGCTAGCCAGCGCCCTAACCTCGGCCCACCCCTACGCTCGCTGCAGAGCTGGCGGATCGGGCCTGCTGGCTTCCTGGGGTCTAACCCTAACCCTAGGTCACCACCGAGGGGCCCCTCCCACGTGGCCTGGTGCCACATGCCATTGATTGGGGACCCCCAAGTCCCAGCGCCGGATGCACCCTGCCGCCCCACCGCCACATGGGGAGCTAGGGGCGTTGCCAGTCCTTCAGGGCGACAGAACCGGCAGGACCCTCCGAGCCACCTGTGACTTTCGAAGGCACCCCAAGGCAAAGCCAAAATGCTCTGGCCCACGCTCCCGCTCGCCAGCTATCTCACCTCGACCCACACCTCCATTCACTGCACATGGGCTGATCGAGCCTGCCAGCCTCCTGGGGGCTAACCCTAACCCTAGGTTGGCCACCGAGGGGCCCGTCCCAAAGGGCCTGGCGGGGCAACGCCGGGTATTAGGGACCCCCGAGCCCCAGCGCCAGACTCACCCTGCAGCCCCGCCACCACCCGGGCCGCTACAGGTGCCGCCGGTCATTCAGGGACGGAGAACAGGCAGGGACCTCCGAGGCCCCTGGGGCCTTCGTAGGCCCCCCCGCGCCAAAACGCTTGGGCCCACGCTCCCGTTCGCCAGCGCCCTCACCTCGGCTCGCCCATCTGCTCGCCACACAGCTGGCGTTTTGGGCCTGCCGGCCTCCTGAGGTCTAACTCTAACCCTAGGTCAGCCCCCGAGGCGTACCTCCCAAGGCGCTTGGTGCCACAATGCCGGAGATTGGTGACCCCCGAGCCGCAGCGCCGGACTCACATTGCCACCCCACCGCCACCCGGGCTTCTAGGGCCGCTGCCAGTCAGTCAGGACGGGAGAACGGGCAGGGCCCTCCGAGCCCACAGCGACCATCGAAGGCCCCCTGCGCCAAACGCCTGGACCCATGTTCCTGCTCGCCAGCACCCTTGCCTCGGCCCACCCCTCCGCTCGCTGCACAGCCGGCATACGGGCCTGCCGACTCCTGGGAGCTAACCCTAACGCTAGGTCGGCGCCCGAGGGGCCCCTCCCAAGGGGCCTGGTGCCGCAAGCCAGGGATTCAGGACGCCCAAGCCTCAGCACTGGACTCACCCTGCTGACCCACCGCCACCCTGGCCGCTAGGAGCGCTGTCAGTCATTCAGGGCGGGAGAATGGGCAGGGCCCTCTGAGCCCCCTGCGACTTTCGAAGGCCCCCCTCGCCAAAACGCTTGGGCCCATGCTCCCGCTCGCCAGCACCCTCACCTCGGCCCCCCCCCTCCGCTAGTCGCATAGCCAGCGGATTGGGCCTGCTGGCCTCCTGGGGACTATTGGTATCCCTAGTTCAGCCCACTAGGGGCCCTTCCCAAGGGGCCTGGCGCCACAACGCTGGGGATTGGGAATCCACGATCCCCAGCGCTGGACTCACCCTACTGCCCCGCTGCCACCCGGGCTGGTAGGGGCGCCGCCGATCATTCAGGGCGGGAAAACGGGCAGGGCCCTCCGAGCCCCTGCCGACCATCGAAGTCCCCCCACGCCAAAACGCTTGGGCCCTCACTCCCGCTTGCCAGCTCCTTCACCTCGGCCCGCCACTCCACTCGACGCACACCTGGCAGATAGGGTCTGCCGGCCCCCCGGGGGCTAACCCTAACACTAGTTCGGTCCCCAAAGGGCCCCTCCAAAGGGGCCTGGCACCACAACGCCGGGGATTGGGGACCCCCATGCCCCAGCGCCGGACTCACCCTGCCGTCCTGCCGCCACCTGGGCCGCTAGGGGTGCGGCCGGATATTCAAGGCTGGAAAACGGGCAGGGCCCTTGGAGCCCCCGGCGACCTTCAAAGGGCCCCTGCGCCAAAACGCTTGAGCCCAGGCTCCCGCTCGCCAGCTCCCTCACCTTGGCCTGCCCCTCCGCTCACCGGATAGCTGGCGGATCGGGCCAGCCTGCCTTCTGGTGGCTAAACCTAACCATAGGTCTGCCACCGAGGGGCCCCTCCGATGGATGGGGCCTGGCGCCACATCGCCTGGGATTGCTGACCCCGAGCCCCAGCGCGGGATTCACCTTGCCGCCCCACCGCCAACTGGGCTGCTAGGAGTGCCGTCAGTCATTCAGGGCGGGAAAATGGGCAGGGCCCTCCGAGCCCCTGGCGACCTTCGAAGACCCCCCGCGCCAAAACGATTGGGCCCAAGCTCCTGCTCACCTGCGCCCTCACCTCGGACCACCCCTCCGCTCACTGCACAGCCGGTGGATCGGGCCTGTGGGCCTCCTGGGGGCTAACCCTAACCCTAGGTCTGCCCCTAAATGGCCCTTCCCAAGGGGCCTGGCGCCGCAAAGCCGGGCATTGGGGACCCCCGAGACCCAGCACCGGACTCAACCTGCCGCCCCGCTGCCACCAGTGCCGTGAGGAGCGCCATCGGTCATTCAGGACGGAAGAACGGGCAGGACCCTCTGAGTCCCTGGCAAAATTCGAAGGCCCCTCACGCCGAAACTTTGGGCCCATGTTCCCACTCGACAAATTGCTCATCTCAACCTGCCCCTCTGCTCGCCGCACAGCTGGAGGATCGGGCCTGCCGGCCTCCTTTGGGCTAACCCTACCCTAGGTCGGCCCCCGAGGGACCACTTCCAAGTGTCCGGTGCAGCCACGCCGGGGATTGGGGACCCCCCCCAGTGCTGGACTCACCTTGCCGTCCCGTCGCCAACCGGGCCGCTATGGGCACCGCCGGTCATTCAGGGCGGGAGAACGGGCAGCGCCCTCCGAGCCTCTGGCGACTACGAAGGCCATCCGCGCCAAAACGCTTGGGCCGACGCTCCTGGTCGCCAGCGACCTCACCTCAGCACAACACTCCAATCGCCGCAGAGCTGGCGGATCGCGCCTGCCACCCTCCTGGGGGCTAACCTTAACCCAAGCTGGGCCCCAGAGGGGCCCCTCCCAAGGGGACTGGCGCCGCAACGCCAGGGATCGGGGAACCCGAGCCCCGGCTGCGAACTCACCCTGCCCCCGCGCCATCACCCGGGCTGCTAGGGGCACCCTCGGTCATTCAGGGCGGCAGAACTGGCAGGCCCCTCCGAGCCCCCAGCGACCTTTGAAGGCCCCCCGCGCCAAAACGCTTGGGCTCATGCTCCTGTTTGTCAGCGCACTCACTTCGACCCACCCCTCCTCTCGCCACACAGCTGGCAGATCCCGCCTGCCGGGCTTCTGGGTGTAACCCTAACCCTAGGTCTGTCCCCATGGGGCCCCTCCTAATGGGACTGGCATCGCAATGCCGGGGATTGGGGAACCCCAGGCCCAGCGCCGGACTCACCCTGCCGCCCCACCACCACCCAGGCCGCTAGGGGCGTTGCCGGAATTTCAGGGTGGAAGAAAGGGCAGGGCCCTCTGAGCCCCCGCTGACCTTAGAAGTCCTCCCGCACCAAAACATTTGGGCCCACGCTCCCGTTCGCCAGCGCCCTCTTCTCAGGTCGCCCTTCTGCTCACCGAACATCTAGCGGATCGGGCCAGCCTGCTTCCTGGGGGCTAACCCTAACCCTAGGTCGGACCCCGAGGGGCCCCTTCCAAAGGCCTGGTGCCACAACGTCGGGGATTGGGGACCCCTGAGCCACAGTGCCAGACTCACTCTACCGCCCCTCCCCTACTGGCCCCTAGGGGCGCCGCCGGTCATTCAGGGCAGGAGAACGGGCAGGGCCCTCCGAGCCATGGCAACATTCGAAGGCTCAGGGCACCAAAACACTGGGGCCCATGCTCCCGCTCGCCATCGCCCTCAACTCGACCCGCACCTCCGCCCATCGCACAGTGGGCAGATCGGGCCTGCCGGACTCCTGGGAGATAACCCCAAACCCTACTTCGGCCCCCGAGGGGCCCCACCAAGGGGCCTGGCACCGCCACGCCGGGGCTTGGGGAATCCTGAGCCCCAGCTCCGGACTCACACTGCCTCCCCACCGCCACCCTGGCCGCTAGGGTGCCGCCGGTCATTAAGGGCGGGGGAACGGGCAGGGCCATCAGAGCTCATGGCGACCATCGAAGGCCCCCTGCGCCAAAACGCTTGGGCCCACGCTCCCGCTCCCCAGTGCCCTCACCTCAGCTTGCCCCTCCGCTTGCCGCAGAGCTGGCGGATCGGGCCTGCCGTCCTCCTGGGGAATCTCCCTAAGCCTAGGTCGGCCATCGACGGACCCCTCCCAAGGGCCCTGGCGCCGCAACGCTGGGGATGGGGGACCCCCGATCCCCAGCACTGGACTTAACCTGCCCCCCTGCCACCACCCTGGCGACTAGGGGCGCCGTCGTTCATTAAGGGCAGGAAAACGGGCAGCGCCCTCCAAGGCCCCAGCGACCTTCGAACCCCTCCGCGAAAAAACGCTTGGGCCCAAGCTCTTGCTCGCCAGCGCCCTCACCTCAGCCCTCCCCTCGCTCACCACACAGCGGGTGGATCGGGCCTGCCGGCCTACTGGGGGCTAACCCTATCCCTAGGTCTGTCCCCGAGGGCCCCCACCCAAGGGGCCTGGTGCCGCAAGCTGGGGATGGGGGACCCCCAAGCCCCAGCGCCGGACTCACCCTGCCACCCTTCCGACATCCGGGCAGCTAGGGGCGCCGCAGGTCATTGAGGGCGGGAGAATGGGCAGGGCCCTCGAGCCCCCGGCGAACTTCAAAGACCCCCTCGCCAAAACGCTTGGGCTCACGCACCCGCTCGCCAGAGCCCTCACCTCGGTTCGCCCCTCCGCTCTGCACAGCCAGCAGATCGGCCTGCCGGCCTCCTTGGGGCTAACCGTAACCCTAGGTTGGCCCCTTAGGGGCCCCTCCCCAGGGGCCTAGCACCACAACGCCGGGGGTTGGGGATCCCTGAGCCCCAGCGCCGGATTCACCCTGCTGCCCCACCGCCAACCGGGCCGGTAGGGGTGCCGCTGGTCATTCAGTGCGGGAGGACATGTAGGGCCCTCCGAGCTATCGGTGACTTTTGAAGGCCCCCAGAGCCAAAACGCTTGGGCCCATGCTCCCGTTCGCCAGCACCCTCACTTCGGCCAGGCCCTCTGCTTGCCGCACAGGAGGCAGATAGTGCCTGTCAGCCACCTGGGGGATAACCCTAAACATAGGTCGGCCCCCTAAGGTCCCCTCCTAAGTGGCCTGGACCCACAACGCCGGGGATAGGGTACCTCCCAGCCCCAGCGCCGGATTCACCCTGCCGCCCTTCTGCCAACTGGGTCGGTAGGGGCAACACCGGACATTAAGGGCGGGAGAACGGGCAGGGCCCTCCGAGCCCCCGGCGACCTTCGAAGGCCCCCCGCACCAAGGAACTTGGGTCCACGCTTCTGCTCGCAGCGCCCGTACCTCGACCCCCCGTCCGCTCACCACAAGCTGGCGGATCGGGTCGGCTGGCCTCCTGGGGGCTAACGCTAACCCTGGGTCGGCCCCCGAGGGGCCCCTCCCAAGGGACCTGGCACCGCAACACCAGGGATTGGGCCCCCACAGCCCCAACTCCGGACTCACCCTGCTGCCCCGCCACCACCTGGGCCACTAGGGGCGTCGCCCATCATTCAGGGCTGGAGAACGGGCAGGGTCCTCCGAGGCCCCTGCGACCTTAGTAGGCCCCCCGTGCCAAAAAGCTTGGGCCCATGCTCCTGCTCGCTAGCGCCTTACCTCAGCCGCCCCTCCGCTCGCCGCGAGCTGGCGGATCGGGCCTGCCGGCCTTCTGGGGGCTAACCCAAACACCAGGTCGGCCCCCAAGGGGCCCCTCCCAAGGGGCCTATCGCTGCAATGCCTGGGATTGGTGACCCCCGAGTCCCAGCGCCTGACTCACCGTGCCGCCCCGCCGCCACCCGGGCTGGTAGGAGAGCCGTCGGTCATTCAGGGCAGAACAATGGACAGGGCCCTCCGAGCCCCCGGCGCCATTTGAAGGCCCTCTGCACCAAAACCATTGGGCCCACGCTCCTGCTCGCCAGCACCATCACTTCGGCCCACCCTCCGCTCGCTGCACAGCTGACGGATTGGGCCTGACGGTCTCCTGGGGGCTAACCCTAACCCTAGGTCGGCCCTTGAGGGGCCCCTCCCAAGGGGCCTGGTGCCGCAACGCCAGGGATTTGGGACCCACAAGCCCCAGTGCCGGACTCACCCTCCCGCCCCGCTGCCACCTGGGCCTCTAGGGGCACCGCCGGTCATCCAGGGCGGGAGAACGGGCAGGGTCCTCCGAGCCCCTGGTGACCTTTGAAGGCCCCCACACCAAAACGCTTGGGCCCACGCTTCTTGCTAGTAAGTGCCCTCACCTCGGTCCGCCCCCCCTCTCGCCGCACAGACAGCGGATTGTGCCTGCCAGCCTCCTGGGAACTAACCCTAACTCTAGGTCTGCTCACGAGGGGCCCCTCCCAAGGGGCCTGGCGATGCC
Organism: Ursus americanus; assembly: GCF_024610735.1. Lineage (NCBI taxonomy): Eukaryota > Metazoa > Chordata > Mammalia > Carnivora > Ursidae > Ursus > Ursus americanus. Next base: position 48,207,571 of record NC_142149.1, on the reverse strand, counting down.
ACGCCAGGGATTGGGGACCCTCGAGCCCAGTGCATTACTTACCCTGCTGCACTGCCACCACCCAGGCTGAAAGGGGCGCCGCCAGTTATTTAGGGTGGGAGAACGCGCAGGGCTCTCCGAGCCCCGGCGACCTTCGAAGACCCCCGCGCCAAAACGCTTGGGCCTATGCTCCTGCTCGACAGCACCCTCTCCTCAGCCCGCCCCTCCGCTCGCTGCACAGCCGGCAGATCGGGACTGCCGGCCTCCTGGGGCTAACCCTAACCCTAGGTCGGCTCCCGAGGGGCCCATCCCAAGGGGCCTGGTGCCGCCACGCGGGTGATTGGGGACCCCCGAGCACCAGGGCCGAAGTCACCCTGCCGCCCTGCTGCGACCCGGCTCACTAGGGGCACCGTCCTCATTCGGGGCTGGGGAACCTGTAGGGCCCTCCGAGGCCCCGGCGACTTTTGAAGGCCCACCGCGCCAAAACGCTTGGGCCCAAGCTCCCGTTCGCAAGCGCCCTCACCTCGGCCCATCCCTCCACTTGCCACACAGCTGGCGGATCCGGCCTGCAGGCCTCCTGGGGGCTAACCCTAAACCTAGGTTGGCCCCCAAGGGGCCCCTCCCAAGGTGCCTGGCGCCACCACACCTGGGATTGGGGTCCCCTGAGCCCCATCGACTGACTCACCCTGCCGCCCCACCACCACCCGGGCTGCTAGGGGCGCCGCCGGTCATTCAGGGCGTTAGAACGGGCAGGGCTCTCCGAGCCCCCGGCAAGCTTCGAATGCCCGCTCACCAAAACGCTTGGGCCCATGCTCCCACTCGCCAGTGCATTCACATCGACCCACCCTCCACTCACAGTACAGCCGACGGATAGGTCCTGCCGGCCTCCTGGAGCTAACACAAACCCTACGTCGGCGCCCGAGGGGCCCCTCCCAAGGGGCCTGGCTCCGCCACGCCGGGGCTTGGGGACCCCCGAGCACCAGCGGCAGTCTCACCCTGCCTCCGCGCTGTGACCCGGCCCGCTAGGGGCGCTGTCCTCATTCAGGGCGGGAGAACGGGCAGGGCCCTCAGAGCCCCGGGCGACATTTGAAGACCCCCGCGCCAAAACGCTTGGACCCACAGAACCGCTCGCCAGCGCCCTCACCTAGACTAGCCCCTCCGCATGCCACACAGCCAGCGGATCAGGCCTGCCAGCCTCCTCGGGGCTAAACCAAACCCTACTTCAGCCCCCGAGGGGCCCCTCCCAAGGGGCCTGGCTCCACCACGCTGGGGCATGGGGACCCTCGAGCACCAGCACCGGACTCACCCTGCCGCCCCACCACGACCCGGGGCGCTAGGGGCGCTGCCGGTCATTCAGGGCGGGAAAGCGGCCAGGGCCCTGTGAGCCCCCGGCGACCTGCGAAGGCCCCCTGCGCCAAAACGCTTGGGCCCACGGTCCCGCATGCCAGCGTGCTCACCTCAGCCCACCCCCCCTCTTGCCGCACAGACAGCGGATCGGGCCTGCCAGCCTCCTGGGAACTGACCCTAACTCTAGGTCTGCTCACGAGGGGCCCCTCCCAAGGGGCCTGGCGATGCCACGCCGGGGATTGGGGACCCTCGAGCCCCAGCGCATTACTTACCCTGCCGCCCTGCCGCCACGCGGGCTGCTAGGGATGCCACCAGTTATTTAGGGCGGGAGAACGGGCAGGGCCCTCCAAGCCCCCAGTGACCTTCAAAGGCCCCCCGCGCCAAAACACTTGGGCCTACACTCCTGCTCGCCAGCACCCTCTCCTCAGCCCGCCCCTCCGCTCACTGCACAGCTGGCAGATCGGGACTGCCGGCCTCCTGGGGCTAACCCTAACCCGAGGTCTGATCCCGAGGGGCCCATCCCAAGGGGCCTGGCACCACCACGTGGGTGATTGGGGACCCCCAAGCACCAGGGCTGAACTCACCCTGCTGCCCCACTGCGACCCGGCTCGCTAGGGGCACCGTCCTCATTCGGGGCTGGGGAACGGGCAGGGCCCTCTGAGCCCCCGGTGACATTCGAAGGCCTGACACGCCAAAACGCTTGGGCTCATGCTCCCGCTCGCCAGCGCCCTCACCTTGACCCACCCGTCCGTTCTCTGCACAGCCGGCGGATCGGGCCCCAGCCTCCTTTGGGCTAACCCTAACCCTAGGTCGGCCCCCGAGGGACCCCTCCCAAGGGGCCAGGCGCCACCACGCCGGGGCATTTGGATCCCTGAGCCCTACTCCAGACTCACCCTGCCGCCCCGCCGCCACCCGGGATGCTAGGGGCGCCACCGGTCATTCAGGGAGGGAGTACCGGCAGGGCCCTCTGAGCCCCTGATGACCTTCGAAGGCCCCCCGCACCAAAACGCTTGGGCCTAAGCTCCTGCTCACCAGCGCCCTCACCTCGGCTCACCCCTCCCCTCGCCACACAGCGGGCGGATCGGGACCCGGCCTCCTTTGGGCTAACCCTAACCCTAGGTCAGCCCCCGAGGGACCCCTCCCAAGTGCCTGGAGCCACCACGCCGGGGATCGGGGACCACTGAGCCCCAGCTCCAGACTCATCCTGCTGACACGCCGCCACTCTGGCCGCTAGGGGCGCCAGCGGTCATTTAGGGTGTGAGAATGGGCAGGGCCCTCCAAGCCCCCAGCAAAAAAGGAAGGCCCTCCATGCCAAAACGCCTGGGCCCACGCTCCCGCTTGCCAGCGCCCTCACCTTGGCCCACCCCTCTGCTCACCGCACAGCCGGCGGTTCGGGCCTGCTGGCCTCCTTTGGGCTAACCCTAAACCTAGGTCGGCCCCAGAGGAGCCCCTCCCAAGGGGCCTGGCGCCGCCATGCTGGGGATTGGGGACACCTGAACCCCACCGCCGGACGCACGCTGCCGCTTCTCACCACCCGGCCCGCTAGGGGCGCCGTCCTCATTCAGGGCGTTAGAACGGGCAGGGCCTGCGGAGCCCCCGGCAACCTTCGAAGGTCCCCCGCGACAAAACGCTTGGGCCCATGCTCCCGCTCGCCAGCGCCCTCACCTCGGCTAGCCCCTCCGCATGCGGCAGAGCTGGCGGATCGGGTCTGCCAGCCTCCTGGGGGCTAACCCTAACGCTAGGTCGGCCCCAGAGGGGCCCCTCCCAAGGGGCCTGGCGCCACCACGCCAGGGATTTGGGATCCCCAAGCCCCACCGCCGGACACACCCTGCCACCCCGGCGCCACCCAGGCTGCTAGGAGCGCCGCCGTTCATTCAGGGAGGGAGAACGGGCAAGGCCTTCTGAGCCCCCGCCGATATTCGAAGTCTCCTGGCGCCAAAACCCTAGGGTCCACGGTCCCGCTCGCCAGTGCCCTCACCTCGGCCAGCCCCTCTGCACGCCGTAGAGGCGGCGGATCGGGCCTGCCGGCCTCCTTGGGGCTAACGAAAACCCTAGCTCGGCCCCTGAGGGACCCCTCCCAAGGGGCCAGGCAATGCCACGCCGGGTATTGGGGACCCCCGAGCCCGAGCTCTGGACTCACCCTGCCTCCCCGCCACCACCCTGGCCGCTAGTGCGCCGCCGGGCATTCAGGGCCGGAGAACTTGCTGGGCTCTCCGAGCCCCCAGTGAGCTTCGAAGGCCCCCCATGCCAAAACGCTTGGGCCCACGCTCCCGCTTGCCAGCGCATTAACGTCAGCCCACCCCTCTGCTCTCTGCACAGCCGGCGGATCAGGCCGGCCGGCCTCCTTTGGGCTAACACTAACCATATGTCGGCCCCCGAGGAACCACTCCCAAGTGCCTGGCGCTGCTACGCCGGGGATTGGGGACCCCCGAGCCCCAGCTCCAGACTCACCCTGCCGGCCTGCCATCACACCGGCCACTAGGGGTGCCACCGGTCATTCAGGGTGGGAGAACGGGCAGGGCCTTCTGAGCCCCCGGTGACATTCGAAGACCCCCTGCGCCAAAATGCTTGCGCCCACACTCCCGCTTGCCAGCGTGCTCACCTCAGCCTGCCCCTTGATCGCTGCACAGCTGGCAGATAGGGCCTGCCAGCCAACTGGGGGCTAACCCTATCCAAAGGTCAGCCCCCGAGGGGCCCATCCCAAGGGTCCTATCGCCGCAACGCTGGGGATTGGGGAACCCCGAGCCCCAGTGCCAGGCTCACCCTTCCACCCCACCCCCACCGGGCTGCTAGCGGTGCCGCCGATCATTCAGGGCGGGAGAATGGGCAGGGCCCTCTGAGCCCCCGACGACTTTCGAAGGCCCCCCGTGCCAAAACGCTTGGGCCCACGCTCCCACTCTCCAGCACCCTCACCTTGGCCCGCCCCACCGCTCACCGCACAGCCGACGAATCGGGCCTGCCGGCCTCCTAGGGTCTAAACCTAACCCTAGGTCGGCCCAAGAGGGGCTCCACCCAAGGTGCCTGGCGCAGCTACGCCGGGGATTGGGGTCCCCCGAGCACCATTGCCGGACTCACCCTGCCGCCCCTCCGTGACCCGGCCCACTAGGGGCGCCGTCCTCATTCAGAGCGGAAGAACGGGAAGGGCCATCCAAGGCCCGGTGACCTTCGAAGGACCCCCGGTCCAAAACGCTTGGGCCTACGCTCCCGCTCGCCAGCGCATTCACGTCGGCCCGCCCCTACGCTTACTGCACAGCCAGCAGATCGGGCCTGCCAGCATCCTTTGGGTTAACCCTAAACCTAGGTCGGCCCCAGACGAGTCCCTCCCAAGGGGCCTGGCGTCGCCACGCCAGGGATTGGGGATGCCCGAGCCCCAGTGCCGGACTCACTCTGCCGCCACGCCACCACCCAGGCCGCTAGGGGCGCCTCAGGTCATTCAGGATTGGAGAACGGGAAGGGCCCTCCGAGCCCCTGGCGACCTTTGAAGGCCCCCTGTGCCAAAATGCTAGGGCCCACGCTCCCGCTTGCCATTACCCTCACCTTGGCCCTCCCCTCCGCTTGCCACTCAGCTGGCAGATCGGTCCTGCCGGCCTCCTGGGGGCTAACCCTAACCCTACATCGGGCCCGAGGGGCCCCTACGAAGGGGACTGGCGCCGCCACGCCGGCGATTGGAAACCCTCGAGCCCCAGCGCAGGACTTACCCTGCCGCCCCGCCGCCACCCAGGCCTCTAGGGGCGCCACCAGTCATTCAGGATGGGAGAACGGGCAGGGCCCTCCGAGCTCCTGGCGACATTTGAAATCCCCCTGCGCCAAAACGCTTGGGCCCACACTCCTGCTGCCCAGCGCCCTCACCTCGGCCCGCCCTTCTGCTCACTGCACAGCCGGCGGATTGGGCCTGCAGGCCTCCTGGGGGCTAACCCTAACCCTAGGTCGGCCCCCGAGGGGCCCCTCCATAGCGGCCTGGCGCCGCAACACCGGGGATTGAGGACCCCTGAGCCCCAGCGCCAGACTCACCCAGCTGCCCCGCTGCCTTGCGGGCCGCCTGGGGCGCCGCAGATCATTCAGGGCGGGAGAAAGGGCAGGGCTCTATGAGCTCCTGGCGATCTTTAAAGGCCCCCCGTGCCAAACGCTTGGGCCCACGCTCCCGCTCGCCAGCGCCTTCACTTCGGCCCACCCCTCCGCTCGCCGCACCACTGGCGGATCGGGCCTGTCGGCCTCCTAGGAGCTAACACTAACCCTAGGTCGGCCCCAGAGGGGCCCGTCCGAGGGGCCTGGCGCTGCCACACCAAGGATTGGGGACTCCTGAGCCACAACGCCAGATGCAGCCTGCTGCCCTGCCACCACCCGGGCCACTAGGGGCGCTGCTGGTCATTCTGGGCTGGAGAACGTACAGGGCCTTCTGAGCCACCCTCGATCTTTGAAGGCCCCCACGCCAAAACGCCTGGGCCCACGCTCCTGCTTGCCAGCACTCTCACCTCGGCCTGCCCCTCTGCACGCCGCAAAGCTGGCAGATCAGGCCTGCCGAAATCCTGGGGGCTAACACAAACCCTGTGTCAGCCCCCGAGGGGCCCCTCACAAGGGTCCTGGAGCCGCCACTCCTGTGCTTGGGCACGCTCAGCAGCAGCGCCAGACTCACCCTGCCACCATGCCACCACCCGGGCTGCTAGGGGCGGCGCCGGTCATTCAGGGCGGGAGAACGGGCTGGGATCTCCGAGCCCCTGATGACATTGGAAGGCCCCCCGTGCAAAAACGCTTCAGCCAACGATCCCGCTCCCCAGAGCCCTCACCTTGGCCCGCCACTCTGCTCTCCACACAGCCGGCGTATCGGGCCTGCTGGCCTCCTTTGAGCTAACACTAACCCTAGGTCAGCCCCCGAGGGACCCCTCCCAAGTGCCTGGCGCCATCACGCCAGTGATTGAGACCCCCAAGCCCCAGCTGTGGACTCACCCTGCCGCTGCCTCTCACCTTGGCCCGCCACTCCGCTCTCCACACAGCTGGTGGATCGGGCCTGTCGGCCTCCTGGGAACTAACTCCAAACCCTACGTCGGCCCCCAAGGGGCCCCTCCCAAGGGGCCTGATGTCGCCATGCCAGGGATTGGGGATGCCCTAGCCCTAGCGCCAGACTCACCCTGCAGCCCCGCCTCCACCCTGGCCTCTAGGGGTGCTGCCGGTCATTCAGTGCGGGAGAACGTGCAGTGCCCTCCGAGCCCCCAGCAAACTTCGAAAGCCCTCTTGCCAAAACTCTTGGGCCCACGCTCCCACTCGCCAGTGCCCTCACCTCGGCCCACCCCTCCGCTCACCGCACAGCTGGCAGATCTGGCCTGCCGGCCCCCTTGGGGCTAACTCTACACCTAGGTCAGCCCCGGTGGGCCCCCTCCCAAGGTGCCTGGTGCCGCCTCGCTGGGGACTGGGGTCCCCAGAGCCCCTTCGCCACACTCACACTGCCGCCCCACCGCCAACCGGGACACTAGGGGTGCCGCCGGTTATTCAGGTTGGGAGAACGGGTAGGGCCCTCCGAAACATCGGCGACATTCGAAGGCCCCCCGCACCAAAAGGCTTAGGCCCATGCTCTTGCTCCCCAGTGCCCTCACCTCGGCCCACCCCACTGCTCGCTGCACAGCTGGCGGATTGGGCCTGCCGGCCTCCTGAGGGCTAACCCTAACCCTAGGTCAACCCCTGAGGGGCCCCTCCCAAGGGGCCTGGCGTCACCACGCCACGGATTGGGGACCCCCGAGCCCCAGGTCTGGACTAACCCTGCCGCCCTGCGTCCATCTGGGCTGCTATCGGCACCACCGGTCATTCAGCGCCGGAGAATGAGCAGGGCCCTCAGAGACCCCGGCAACATTCGAAGTTACCCTGCGCCAAAACGCTTGGGTGCACGCACCCGCTCCCCAGCACCCTCACCTTGGCCCACCGCTCCACACCCCGCTCAGCCGGGGGATCAGGCCTGCCTGCCTCCTGGGGGCTAAACCTATTCCAGGTCGGCCCCCGAGGGGCCCCTCCCAAGGGGCCTGGCGTCGCCTCGCCAGGGATTGGGGACACCCGAGCCCCAGCGCCGGACTCACCCTGCCGCCCCGGCACCACCCGGGCCGCTAGGGGCGCCGCCGGTCATTCACGGAGGGAGAACATGCAGGGCCTTCCAAGCCTCCGTCGACCTTTGAAGGACCCCGCGCCAAAACTCCTGGGCCGACGCTCCTGCTCGCCAGCGCCATCACCTCGGCCTGCACCTCTGCAAACTGCACAGCCGGCGGATTGCGCATGTCGGCCTCCTGGGGGCTCCTCCCAAGGGACCTGGCACCGCCACACCGGTGCTTGGGGACCCCCAGCACCAGCGCCAGACAAACCCTGGCGCCTTGCTGCCAACCCGGCCGCTAGGGACGCCGCCACTCATTCAGGTCGGTAGAATGAGCAGGGCCCTCTGAGCCCCCGGCGACCTTCGAAGGCCCCCCGTACCAAATCGCTTGGGCCCATGTTCCTGCTCGCCAGCTTGCTCACCTTGGCCCGCCCTCTGCTCAACACACAGCTGTCGGATCAGGCCTACCAGCCTCCTGGGGGCTAACCCTAACCCTAGGTTGGCCCCCAAAGGGCCCCTCCCAAGGGGCCTGTCGCCACAACACCGGGGATTGATGACCCCCAGCCCCAGCGCCGGACTCACCCTGCATCCCCGCCGGCACCCAGGCCGCTAGGGCACCACCGGTCATTCAGGGCGGGAGAATGGACAGGGCCCTCCCAGTCCCAGTGAACTTCTAAGGCCCCAGGAGCCAGAATGCTTGGGCCCATGCTCCCGCTGACCAGCGCCCTCACCTCAGCCAGCCCCTCTGCTGGCTGCACAGCCAGCGGATTGGGCCTGCCAGCCTCCTGGGGGCTAACCCTAACTCTAGGTTGGCCCCCGAGGGGAACCTCCCAAGGGGCCTGGCGCAGCAATGCCAGGGACTGGGGACCCCTGAGCTCCAGCGCCGGACTCACCCTGCTGCCCCGACGCCACCCGAGCTGCTAGGGGTGCTGCCGGTCATTCAGTGCGGGAGAACAGGCAGGGCCCTTCGAGCCCCTGGCGACCTTCGAAGGCCAACTTGCAAATACGCTTGGGCCCACACTCCTGCTCACTAGCACCCACATCTCAGCCCGCCCCTCTGCTTGCCACACTCCTGGCAGATCAGGCCTGCTGGCATCCTGGGGGCTAACTCTAACACTTGGTCGGCCCACGAGGGGCCCCTCCCAAGGGGCCTTGCACCGCAACACCGGGGATTGGGGACACCCGAGCCCCAGCGCCAGACTCTCCCTGCCGCCCTGCTGCCAACTGGGCCAGTAGGGGCGCCGCCGATCATTCAAGGAGGGAGAAGGGGCAGGGCCCTCTGAGCCCCCGGCGACCTTCGAAGAACTCCTGCGCTAAAATGCTTGGGCCCACTTTTCCTCTCCCCAGCGCCCTCACCTCGGCCCGCACCTCCACTCGCCGCACAGTGTGCGGATTGGGCCTGAAGGTCTTTCTGGGGCTAACCTTAACCCTAGGTCGTCGCCCCAGGGGCCCCTCCCAAGGGTCCTGGTGCCACTACGCCGGGGATGTGGTACCCCAAGCCCCAGAGCTGGACTCACCCTCCACAGCGCAGCCACCCGGGCCGCTAGGGGCACCACCGGTCATTCAGGGTGGGAGAACGGACAGGGCCGTGGAGAAACCGGCGACATTTGAAGCCTCCCACCCCAAAATGCTGGGGCCCACCATCACGCTCCCCAGCACCTCCACCTTGGCCCGCCCACCTCTAGCCGCCTAGCCAGAGGATCACGCCTGCCGGCCTCATGGGGGCTAAATCTAACCCTAGGTCGGCCCACAAGGAGCCCTTCCCAAGGGGCCTGGCACTGCAAAGCCGGGGATTGGGGATCACCGAGCCGCAGCGTGGGACTCACCCTGCTGCCCAACCGTGAATGGAGCCGCTAGGGGCATCGCCGGTAATTCAGGGCGGGAGAACGGGCAGGGCCCTCCGAGCCTCTAGCGACGTTCAAAGGCCCCTACTCCAAAACGCTGGATACCATACTCCCGCTCGCCGGGACCCTCACCTAGGCCCACTCCTCTGCTTGCCGCACAGACGGTGCATCGGGCCTGCTGGCCTACTGAGGTCTAACCCTAACCCCTAACCTTAAACCCTAAACCTTAACCCCTAACCCTAACCCTAACCATAACCCCTAACCCTTGCCCTAACACTAACCCTACCCTAAATCTAACCCTAAACCCTAATCCTTAAACCCTAAACCCTAACATTAACACTAAACCATAAACCTTAACCCTAATCCCGAAGCCCTAAACAATAAACCCTAACCTTAACCACTAACCCCAAACCCCAAACCCTAACTCTCCCCTTAACGCTACCCCTTCAGCTAACCCTACCCCTAACCCGTAAACTAACCCTAAACCTAAACCTAACCCGTACCCTAACCTAAACCCTAACCTTAACCCTAAACCCTAAACCCTGACCCTAACCCATACCCTAATTCATACCATAACCCGTACCCTAACCCAACCCGTAACCTAACCCGAACCTGTACCCTAACTGTAACCCTAAACCCTAAACCGTAACCCGTACCCTAACCCTAACCAGTATCCTTCCCTTAACGTTAACCCATACCCTAACCCGTACACTAACCCATACCATAACCCGTACACTATCCCAAACCCGGACCCTAACCCATACCCTAACCCATACCTAACCCTAACCTGTACCCTAACCCGTACCCTAACCCATACCCTAACCCCTAACCATACCCTATACCTATCCCTAACCCGTTCCCTAACCCGTACCCTAACCCCAACCCTAAACCGTAACCCAACCTGTACCATAACCCTAAACTGTACCCTAACCCTAACCCATACCCTAACCCTAACCCATACCCTAAACCATACCCAAATCCGTACGCCAACACTTACCCTAAGCCGTACCCTAACACGTACCCTAAACCGTACCCTAATGCGTACCCTAACCCGTACCCTAACCCTAACCCATACCCTAAACGTAACCCATACTCCAACCCTAACCCCACCCTAACCCCAAACCCTAAACCCTAACCCGTACCCTAAACCCTTATCTGTACCCTAACGCATAACCTCTAACCTGTAACCCCTAAACCCAACCCTAAGCCGTACCCTCTCCTTCCCCTAACTCTAACCCCTACCCTCACCCATACCCTAACCGTAACCCATACCCTAACCTTAACCCATACCCTAATCTGTACCCTAACCCCCAGGGTTGGGTACACCTGAGCCCCACCACGGGACTCAGCCTGCCACCCCTCAGGAAACCATGCCCCTTGCGGCGCCACAGAGCATCCCATGCAGGAGAATTGGTAGGGCCCCCTGAGCCCCCAGCGATCCTCGGCGGCCCCCTACAACCCAACCCTGAGGCCCACGCTCATCCTGCCCCACGCCTTCCCTTCAGCTTGCCACCGAGCTCATCGCAGAGCCGGCAGATCAGGCCTGCCGGGTTCCTGGGGCCTAGACCTGACCCTAGGTCGGCTGGGTACGGCCCCTCCCCTGGGGCCCGGTGCCGCAGCCCCAGGGAATGGGGACACCTGAGCCCCACTGCAGGACAAAGCCTGCCAGCCCGCAGGAAACCGTGCCCCTTGGGAGGCTGTAGAGCATTCAGGGCGGGAGAACCAGGAGGGCCCCCAGAGCCCCCAGCGAACTTCAGTGATCCCTAAACCCAACCTTGAAGCCCATGCTCACCCCACCCTGCACCCTCACCTCAGCCCGCGGCGGAGCTTGCCACATAGTGGGCAGATCTGGCCTGCGAGGTTCCTGGGCCCCAACCCTAACCCTAGTTCATCTGTGGAGGGGCCCCTCCCCAGGAGTCTGGAGCCACAGCCACGGGGATTCAGGACACCTGAGCCCCACCGCAGGACTCAGTCTGCCACCCCACAGGAAACCGTGTGCCTTGGGAGGCCATAGAGCATTCAGGGCGGGAGAACCAGGAGGGCACTCCTGAGCCACCAGCGACCTTCGGCGGCCTCCCACACCCCAACCCTGAGGTCCATGCTCACCCTCCCCACACCGTCACCTCAGCCCGTGTAGCTCGAAATACAGCCAGCAGATCAGGCCTGCGGGGCTCCTGGGGCCTAAACCTAGCCCTAGGTCGGCCGCGGGTGTGGGGGTCTCTCCAGGAGCCTTACACCGCAGCCCCAGGGAATTGGGATACCTATACCCCACCGGGGGCTCAGCTTGCCACCCGACAGGAAACATTGCCCCTTGGGGCTCTATGGAGCCTACAGGGCACAAGAACTTGGGGAGGCCCTCGGAGCCCGTCCCCACCTTTGGCAGCCCCCCGTGCCCCAACCCTGAGGCCCATGCTCACCCACCCCCATGGCCTCCTCTCAGCCCTCCACAAAGCTCACCGCACAGCCTGCAGATTGTCCCTGCCGGGCTCCTGGACCCTGACCCTTACCCTAGGTTGGGCAGAGAGGGGCCCCTCCCCAGGGTCCTGGCACCACACTCCGGGGGATTGGGGACACCCAAGCCCAACCGTAGGACTCAGCCTGCAGCCCACAGTAAACTGTACCATTTTGGTGCACAAAGAGCAGTCAGGGCAAGAGAATTGGGGCACACCCTGAGAGCCCTTTCTGGTGAACCCCGACCTTTGTGGGCCCTTCCGGATGAAACCCAAGGCTCACACTCACCCGCCCTTGTGCCCTCATCTCACTCGGCATGAGAGTTCTCTGAGCACTGGGCAGTTCAGACCTGCTGTCCTTGAGGCCTAACCTAACCCTGGGTCTTCTGCTGAGGGTCCCTCCCCGTTTGCCTGCCTCCAAGGCACCAGGCATTGGGCTCACCTCTGCAGGACTAGAGGACTCAGCCTGCCCCACAGCAGGAAACTGTCATTTGGGGCTGCAGCAAGGATTCATAGTAAAATCAGAGGGTCCCCCTTCAGCCCATCCCAGGCAACCCCCACTTTCAGAGATGTCCCTGGATCCAATTAGTAGCTTCACACTGAACTTGGAACTTGCTCTCCACGGAGATCTTTTGAAATTCTCCACACTTCCAACTGATGGCATTATCCAGGTTCAGTGCCTTACCCAGCTTTAGGTCTTGAGATGGATTAAAATGTGAAGTCACTTCACTGATGACGAAGTACTGGTGACCAAAAGATACATGCATAAATGCTTCATATCACTTCACTTAAGGGAAATGCAAATCTAAACCCCTATACATGCCATATCACACGAGGCCGAATATCTAAAAAAAAGAAGACATGAAACTATACATGTTGGAGAGGATGTGGAGAAACGGGAACCCTCTTACACCCCTGTACGAATGCAGTCCAGTGAAGCCACTCTTGAAAATGGTACGGAGTTTCCTCAAGAAGTTATAAATAAAGCTACCCTATATCCCAGCAATTGCACTAGTGGGTATCTACCCCAAAGAGACAGGTAGTGAAGACGGGACACATGCACCACAGAGTTCATAGCAGCAATATCCATAATAGACAAGCTGTGGAAGGAGTGCAGATGACCATGGATAGATGAATGGATAAAGAAGATGTGGATCATATATATAATAGAATATTACTCAGCCATCAGAAAGGATGAATACTTACCATCACACCGACCTGGGTGGAGCTGGAGGGTATTATGCTGAGTGGAATAAGCCAATGAAAGAAAGACAATGATCATATGCTTTCACTCCTATGTGGAATATCAGAAACAAGGAAGAAGACCATAGGGGAAGGAAGGGAAAATAGAACGGGAAGTCATCAGAGAGGGAGAAAACCCATGATGGACTCTTTACTATCATAAGAAACTGATGATTGTTGGAGGAGAAGTTGGGGGGGGTAACTGGGTGAGTAGCATTAAGGAGGTCACACGATACAATGAGCACTGGGTGTTACACACGACTGAAAATTTATTGAAGACTACATCTGAAACTAATGGTGTACTGTAAGTTGGCTAATTGAATTTAAATTAAAGAACAAAAGACCTCGAATAAACAATCCTAAACATTTATATGGAACCACTAAAGATTCCAAACAGCCAGTGCAATGTGGAAAAGAAAAACAAAGCTGGAGGACTCACAATTTCAGATTTCAGGTTATACTACAAAGCTGCAGTCATCCTAACAAGAGAGTACAGCACAAAAATAGACACAGCGACCAAAGGAACAGGATACAAGTTCAGACAGAAACCCACAATTATATGGTCCATGAATCTTCCACAAAGCAAGCAACGATATCAAAAGGGAAAAGGACGGTCTCTACAACAAATGGTGTTGGGAAAACTACACAGCTACGCACAAAAGAATGAAATTAGACTGCTTTCTTACACAATAAAGACAAACACAAAACAGTTTCAAGACCTCAATATGAGACCTGAATCCATAAAAATCCTACAGGAGGGAAGACAGTAACTTCTTGACATGGACCATACCAACGTTTTTCTAGACTGTGTCCTGAGGCAAAGGAAATGAAAGCAAAAATAAACTATTGGGAATACAGCAAAATAAAAAGTTTCCACATGGCAGAAGAACAATGAAAATGTAAAAATAATAAGACAACCTACTCAAAGGGAGAAGATATTTGCAAAGATCATATGCAATGAAGGGATAGTGTCCAAAACATATACAACTGATACTACTCGACCCCCCAAAAAACAAATACTCCAGTTAAAAAATAGGCAGAACACATGGACAGACATTTCTCCAAAGAAGAAATACAAATGGCCAACAGTCCCGTGAAAAGATGTTCACCATCACCCATCATCAGGAAAATGTAAATCCAAAGGAAAATGAGGTAATACCTCAAACCTGTCAGAATGGCTAACATCAAAAGCACAACAAAGAGCAGGTGTTGGGAGGATGTGGATAAAGGGGAATCCTCGCGAACTGTGGGTGGGAATGCAAACTGTGGTGGCCACCGTGGAAAACAGTATGAAGTTTCCTCAAAAAATTAAATATAGAACCACCCTACGATCCAACAATCACACTACTCGTATTTACCCAAAGAATAGGAAAACAGTATCTTAAAAGGATACGTGCACCCCTATGTTTCTTGCACCATTATTTACAATATCACAATATGGAAGCAACCCAAGTGTCTGTAGAAAAATAGACAAATGAGATGATAGATGTGTGTACTCACACACACACACACACACACACACACACACACATACACATACACACATACAATGGAGTATTACTCGGCTTGAAAAAGAATGAAACCTTGCCATTTGCAGACACATGGATGGAGCTAGAGAGTATTATCCTAACTAAAATCAGTCAGTCAGAGAAAGACAAATCCCATACGATGTCACTCTTATGGGGAATTGAAGAAACAAACAAAAATGAATAACTAAAAGAGAAAAAGGAGACGCACCAAAATACAAACTCTTAACAAGAGAGAACAAACGGATGGTTACCAGAGAGGAGGTGGATAGAGGGATGAGTGAAATAGATGAAGGGGATTAAGAGGACACTTTTCTTGATGACCACTGAGTAATATATAGAATTACTGAATCACTCTATTGTACACCTGAAGCGAATGTAACCCTGTATGTTAGCTCTACTGGAATTAAAATAAATTTTTTAAAAATATTTCTCGTTCAGGAACCTCTTTGAAAAAACTTTTCCTGTGCACTGTGCATAAGCCCTACTTGGGAGGATTCACTCTACAATAATTATTCACTCCATGCCTCAATTTCATATTTCACTGAGCTCTTACCGTGGATCCCAGCCCACGGGAGCCATGGTCCTTTTCTGTCCAGGCTCACCACCTATGCATTCAAGATTGGAAGTAGAGACACATGTCACTTCACAGTCCAGAAAGCTATTATTGTTTCTGTTTCAGTGTGAGAGAGTCACAGACTTTGGGACAGGTTTCAGAGCAGGTTTATTATGGATCCTGGATCTCTACTTCAATGTTCATTGCCTGGATCCATTTGGCTAATAGGTTCCCTTTGGATGGGCGTGCTTCCAAGCACATACATGGAAGATGCAAAGGTGGGTGGGCTTGGTGCGGGACAGGAAGAAGATAAAAAACAGACAAGGGTCGGAACCCTCCCCTGATCCAGGAACTGCTACAGGAGAGGGTACGGGAGGTAGAATCCATGCGAAACTCCAAGGTCACCAGCTGAACACAGGAGGCACAGGTCAAAGGATCTGGAGATGCAGGGGTTGAAGGCTGCTCTGAGCTACCTCTGGGAGGAAGGGAGAGAAGGAATGAGAAGGAGACACTGCCTGCCCCTGGCCCATGCCATCTGCCCACCGCTCCGACACGCATCAGTCTATGAGCTGACACAGCCTGGGCTCAGGATGGGCTGTCTCGGGTCCCTCAATCCTCAGTGGGACAGCTGTCCCCAGGGCTCAGAGACATGCTGAGGGAGATGAGAGGGAAAGCTGCCCCACCCAGGTTATCCCCTCCTTGAGCAGACAGCCCTTCAGAACTGCTAAAAAAAAAAACCACTAACGGGGTTGAAAGACATGCCATAGATGAACTAAGCCATAGAGATATGTAAAATAACATTCATTTTTAAGTTCAGAGCTGTTGTCTCAGGAATTGGGAGAGTTTCCCTGAAGAAGACTGAGGGGAGGGGAGGCCATGCTGAAAAGGGAGACATGGCTCTCCTGATTGGGAAACTGCAGCCCTCTTCCAGGGCAGGGCATCAACCTCGCATCACACGAGATCCATGGAAGTATTCCATCAGGGCCAGATGTTTGTCTCGAGAAGGCTACCCTGGCATCGGACTGCACAGGGCACCAGGGACGAGGGCCAGATGGAGGACGGACAATACCCCGGAGGCCATGGGGCAAGAGCAGAGGCACATGACCTTGAAGATGATGATGAAAAGCAGGAGGTGGCAGCATTGAGCCAGCCTGAAGTACCATCGGAGCAGTGCCCACAGCTACACTGACTGGGTGCCTTCTGTGCCAGGTGTGGCTGACTTCAGTCGGTTCCAGACTAGTCCTGACCACAACTCTAGGAAGTGTGCACCACCTCCGGCCTCCTCTCCCCTTGCAGCTGCTAGGAATCACGGTCACAGACCCTGGTCAGCTTTCGTGGAAACCAAGCAGTGGCTCCACCGCACGCTGCACCTCTGGTGGTGGTCCAGTGCGACCCTCGTGCCTGGCCAGACACTGATGCCTACCTGTCTCCATACAAATCCACCGACAGGAGGGTGTCCCTGAATTGCACAGCACCTGATGAGACAGATCCACAGAACCCAACACCCAGTGGGTCACTTGGGACCTCACCTATGGTCATGGAGCTCACCATACCCCATTTCTGTCACTTCCCACAGAAAGCCTGTTTCTGATCCCCCACAATACCATACATCCTGGTTGCTGACCTGGGGTCATTCCATAAACCCACATGGCACCTTTCTTTTAGAGAAGGCTATGCCTACACCTCCTAGAAAATATTTCTAATGAAGTACAAGTCCATCAGGACTATGGTGTGAACAGTAGCACACAGCCTGCATGGTAGTAGTCAGTAATTCTAACAAGGGTTAAGCCCAACCCCCATCTCACAAAACCATCCTCCATCCCCAGTGAACTCATCGTCTGCCCTCAGAAAACCCTCCAGGAAACAAACCTTTCATCTGAATGCTCTCTTCACCTTCTGCTTCAAATCTTGTCCAACCACAATGATATGAAACTAGACATCAGTCTCAAGAAAAAAATGGGACAGTCAAAAATAGGTGGAGATTGGGGGGCCTGGGTGGCTCGGTCCTTAAGGATCTGCTTTCAGCTCAGGTCGTGATTCCAGGATCCTGAGATCTAGCCCCGAAGCAGGCTCCTTGCTCAGTGGGAAGCCCGCTTCTCCCTCTCCCTACCCCCTGCTTGTGTTCCCTCTCACTGTCTCACACTCTGTCAGATACTCAAATAATCTTAAAAAAATATGTGGAGACTTAACAACATGCTACTGAACAACCAACAGTCAAAGAAGAAATCAAAAAAATTTTTAGAAGTACCTTGACACTGATGCAAAAGACAAACTACAAAAACTTATGGGATGCAGCAAAAGTAGCTTTATGGGGGACATTCATAGAAATTCAAGTCTTCATCAATCCATGAGAATGCTCTCCAATAAACAACCTGATTTATATGGTAAAGAAGTAGAAAAAAAAACAACAAACAAAGCCCCAAATTAGTAGAAATACGGAAATAAGAAAAAGGAATGCATAAAGAAATCCAATGGAGACTAAAAAGACAAAAAAATAAACAATGAAAATGAAAGCTGCCTTTTTGGAAAGATAAACAAAACTGACAAACTTAGCTAGACTCACCAACAAAGACAGAGGACTCGAATACAATCAGGAAAATAAGATACTGGATTCCTGTCTCATATCAAAATCAAAAGAACTCTTCAACCTTGGACACAACAACTTCTTGCAAGCCACGTCTCTATAGGAAAAGGAAATAAAAGCAAAAATGAACTATTGGCACTTCATCAGGATAAAAACTTCTGCTCGGCAAAGCAAACGATCAACGAAAGAAAAAGGCAACCTATGGAATCGAAGAAGATATCTGCAAATGATATTACAGAGAAAGGGCTGGTATCCAAGATCTATAAAGAACTTCTCTAACTCAACGCCCAAAAAATGGGCAGAAGACACAAAGAGATACTTCTCCAGAGAAGACATACAAATGGCCAACAGACACATGAAAAAATGCATCACATCACTTGCCATCAGGCAAATACAAATAAAACGACAATGAGATACCACCTTACACCAGTTAGAATGGTTAAAATTAACAGGGCAGGGGGCACCTGGGTGGCACAGAGGTTAAGTGTCTGCCTTCGGCTAAGGGCGTGATCCTGGCATTATGCGATCGAGCCCCACATCAGGCTCCTCTGTTATGAGCCTGCTTCTTCCTCTCCCACTCCCCATGCTTGTGTTCCCTCTCTCACTGGCTTTCTCTATCTCTGTGGAATAAATAAATAAAATCTTGAAAAAAATTAACAAGACAGGAAATAAAAAAAAGTCAGAGGTGATGTGGAGAAAGGGGAACCCTCTTACACTACTCATGAGAATTCAAGCTAGTTCAGCCACTTTTGAAAACAATATGGAGGATCCTCAAGACGTTAAACACAGAGCTATCCTACGACCCACAAATTGCACTACTGGGTATTTACCCCATAGACACACAGTAATGAAAAGAAGGGGCACCAGTATCCCAATGTTCATAGCAGCAATGTCCATAATATCCAAACTGTGGAAGGAGCCAAGATGTCCTTCAGCAGATGAATGGACAAAGATGATGTGGTTCATCTGTCCAATGGAATATTACCCAGTCATCAGAAAGGATGAATACCCACCATTTGCACCAACGTGGATGGATCAGGAGGGGATTATGCTAAGTGAAATTAAGTCAAGCAGAGAAAGACAATTATCATATGGTTTCACTCCTATGTGGAATGGAAGGAATAGCATGGAGGACATTAGGAGAAGGAGAGGAAAAGTGAAGAGGGGGAATGAGAGGGGGACATGAACTATGAGAGACTACTGACACTGGGAAACAAACTGAAGGTTGCAGAAAGGGAGGGTAGGGGAATGGGTTATCCTGGTGATGGGTATTAAGGAGGGCACGTGTCATAATGAGCACTAGGTGTTATATGAAAACAATGAATCATGGAACACTACATCAAAAACAAATGAAGTACTGTAGGGTGACTAACATCATTTTAAAGAAAGAGAAAGATATGAAATCCATACAGGAAAACTGTCACTATTTGCAAATGACATGAATTCCCGAAAGATTCCACACACACACACACACACACACACACACACACACACACACACACACACAAAACTGTTAGAATAAACAAATTCAAGAAAGCTGCAGGATATAATGTCAATATACAGAGACCTATTGTCTTTATTTCTTTTCAGATTTTATTTATTTATTTGACAGGAAGAGAAAAAGCACGAGCAGGGAGAGTGTCAGAAAGAGGGAGAAGCAGACCCTTGCTAAGCGGGGGCCCAACACGGGGCTCAATCCCATAACTCTGAGATCATGACCTGACCTGAAGGCAGACGCTTCACCTATGGGGCCACCGAGATGACCCAACTTCTTGCATTTCTGTATACTGATGACACACTATCGCAAAGAGAAATTTAAAAAGCAATGCCATTTACAATTGCATCAAAAATAATCTAGGAATAAAAGTAACCAGAAATGAGAAAGACATAGTACACTCAACACATGGCAGAAAAGAAACGAAAAACATGTGTGTCGAGGGGGGCGGAATGTATGGGTCAAAGATTTGGAAGGCAACACAAACAAATGGAAGCATACACCATGTTCCTTAACTGGAAGAGTTAATTATGTGAACATGTCCATCGTACCCAAAGCAATCGACAGACGTGATGAAATCCCTATCTGAATTCCAGTGGCATTATTCGAGGAAATAGAAAATAGTCCTTAAAATTGTATGGAGTCACTAAAGACCCCAAATACCCAATGCAACCTGGAGAAAGAAAGGTGCAGTCAACACACTCCTGGATTTCAAGCTAGATTACAAAGCTGTTGTCGTCAAAACAGGATGGTACTGGCATAAACACAGACACCAGGTCAGTGGAACAGAACAGAAAGCTCAGAAACTTACCCACACGTAGATGATCCTAACTTACAACACAGCAGCAGAAGATATGCCATGAGGGAAGGACTGTCCCTTCAGTGAGCGGTAACAGACAAACTGGACACTAAATGCAGAAGAATATAACTGGGTCACTTTCTTACACCACACACAAAATTTTTAATGGATGAATGATTTGAACATAAGACCTGAATCCATAAACCTCCAAGAAGACACAGGTACTAAGTCTCTCGACATTAGTTTTGGCAGAGTCTTCAGATCAGACACCAAATGCAAAGGCAACAAAAGCAAAAATAAACAAGTGGAACAACATCAAACTGAAATCTTCCACATGGCAAAAGAAACCAGCAAAAACTTAAAAGGCCACTGACCCAATAAGAAAAAAATATCTGTGAATCATGTGTGAGAAGACGCTAATATCCAAAATACACACAACACTCATACAAATCAAAACAATAAAAAAAAATGGTATAAGAAATGGGGGGAATATGTGAATAGATACTTTCCAAAGATGGCACAGAGGTGCCAACAGACAGAAAAAGTTGTTCGACATCACTAAGCAACGTCAGGGAAACATCAGTCAAACCCAAAATAAGCTATCCCCTCACAACTGCTGGAACACCAATTGTCCCAGAGACAGACAAAAAGTGGGGTCATGGGTGTGCAGACGAAGAGACACTGTGCACTGTTGGTGGGAATAGAAATTGGTGCAGGCATTGTGACAAACGGTATGGAGGTTCCTGAAAAAATAAATACAACTACCCCATGACCCAGTAATGGCTCTACTGAGTATTGATTCAGAGAACACAAAAATACTGCCTCAAAAAGACAGATGCACTCCCACGTTCACTGCAGCATTATTCACAAGAACCAGACATGGAAACACAGACCTTGGGGGCCTTATTCCAAGTAACTCAGACACAGAAAGACCAATACCGGATGCTCTCATGTACATTCCACATGGAATAAATAAATACTGAACACATGGATACTGAGAGCAGATTTGTAGGTGCCAGATTCGGGGATGGGGTGGTAGAAACGGGTGAAGGCGGTCAAAGTCTCAATGTTTGAGTGAGAAAACCCGACAGTCATGAAATGTTCTGTCCAGCATGGAGACTAAAACTAACCCCGAGGCATGGGGTATAGGTTTCCCTGCTCTTTGAAAGTACAGGGCTTCTGAGAAACCTTGCACAGCAGAAATGGTGTCAAGAAGGAATGGCCATTAATTTACACGGAACAATTAGACAGTGTCCTCAGACTCCAAAATTCCTTCTCTTTGGCTTTTCTTAGGCCTCACGACACAAGTTTCTAACGGAGGACCAGCATAAATGAAGATAAAGCACAGCAGAGGCTCACAGACACAATTCAAAGTGCTGGTGGCTGGATGCGGAGTGCGGTTCCAAGCGGAAGGAGCTGGTTAGGGTGCAGGCCTCCTCTGTCCTGCTTCTCCCCCAAACAGATGCTGAACGCGATTCTCACTGTTCACCTTTTTTCATAAGAGGGAAATCCTCTTCAGGTATCTTCCTCTTACTGACGCTGGGTAATAAATATAGTTCTTTCAAGAATGCCCAGTGTCTTACTGTAAACGTTTAAAAAGTGGGGGATACTTGTACTTAAGCATTGCTGAGGGAGGATATGTGAAAGGTTCTCCCAGACAAAAACCTCAGCAGATCCACCGGGAAAGGCACCTTCCTCAGCATGCGGAACACGGACTACCTCCTACCCCCAGAAACCCTCTCCTTCCCCTAGATCAGGACAACCCACAACAGCTGGGAGTTACCCCAATTCCTCCATTCTCCTGCTCCTAATAGCTAACCCATCAGCAAATCCTGTGAGCTGTATCTTCAAAATGGACCCAGAATAGGTCTAACCACTCCATCCAAGGCCACCTGTCTGGTCCACAGTGCCTGAGTACCTGGAAAAGCTTCGTCATTGACCTGCCTTGCCATCTTCAACCATCTGTCATCTGTTCTCAACACTGTCGCCAGGATGGCCCAGTGAAACAGGGTCTTATGGGGTTATAGCCCTGGAATGGCTTTCTGTCACCCTCTGTCACCTTTCTGAGCTCATGTCCTAAGCTGTCTCCTGTGGCCACAGGGCCTTCTTGCTGCTCCTGGACATACCTGGAATTCTCCTGCCCCAGAGCCTTTGCACATGCTTTCCCTTCTGTTCAGAATGCTCTTGATGTGTTCTCACTCACCTTCGGAGAAGTCTGAATTGGAGTGACAGAGACAGAAGTTGAGGCTGTGTGTGTTGGGTGAGGCTGGTGGCCCAGAAGAGGGTTCTCTGCCAGCTCTCCGCCTGTGCCTCACTTGTCCTCAGCCAGGAACTTGCACACAGCCCTCACCTGTCACAACTCTCACCCAGGAGACCCACAGCCACCCCTGGAGCCCACCCTGCCCACACCCTACTGTAGAATGCTTTCATCTCTCCTCTGGGACCCCTGTCAGCTTTACCCAGACCTGGAACTCCCCCGTCTCCTGCAAAGCTCCCGGATTACCTCTCTGCTTCCAAAATCACACTGGCGCAAGGCTTTCATGAGAAAGCTATAACACTAACTAATGAAAGGTTCACACCTCCTTTCCCCTTCTGTTGCCTTTCTCTCCACCTTCTTTCCTACCTGTGCAAACTGTAACATATCAGTGGAACATGAACATGCTCTGAGACCTGAATCTTTCATTGCAGCTTTCTGAGGACTCCTTATGTGATAAGAAACTAGTGTATCCTACAACAGGGTGTTTTACAACTATCATCTAGAGAAGACTACAGCCCAAATCACTACAATTTTACCTCACTCTTCATGAAGCAGAACACTTTTTCCATTCTTCTTTTATTAAATTCCAGTTAGTTCACATGCGATGGAATATTCGCTTCAGGGGTAGGATTTAGTGATTCCTCACCTGCATCGAGTACCCGGTGCTCATCACAAGTGCCCTCCTTAATACCCCTCACCCATTTAACTCTTACCCTATGCCCCTGTCCTGCAGCAACACTCAGTTTGTTCTCCAAGGTTGAGTCTATTGCCTTGTTTGCTTCTCTCATCACGCTTCAACTCTGTTCCTCTGTTTTCTTTCTGAAATTCCACAAGCGTGAGAGCATAGGATATTTGTCTTTCCTCAGTGATTTTGCTTAGCTTAATACACTCTAGATCCATCCACATCCTTGCAAATGGTAAGATTTCATTCTTTTTGAAGCTGGGTCATATTCCATTATATATATATATATATATATATATATATATATATATATATATATATATATATATATATATATATATATATATATATGTATCCCACATTTGCTTTATCCATTCATCAGTGCATGGACTTTGGGATTCTCTCCATAGTTTGGCTACTGTGGACATTGCTGCTATAAACATCATGGTGCATGTTCCCCCTTTGAATCTGCAATTTAGTATCCTTTGGGTAAATACCTAGGAGAGCAATTGCTGGATCATGGGGTTGTTCAATGTTTAACTTTTTGAGGAACCCCCAACTTGTTCCCAGACTGGCTGCACCACTTTGCATTCCCACCAACAGGATGGGAGGGTTCCCCTTCAAGCAGAACATTATCTGCCGGCAATTTCATAAGAGGAAACAAAACCTCTGGGAGATGCACCCAGGGTCAGGCAAGCAGTTGCAGACTTCACCCCAAGGCTCCTGACGCCAAGCCCCTTGAAGCCACCAGCATTTAACTATCCCAAAGAATTCCCAGACTCTTCTTCTTACTCCACCACCAAAGAAACTACAGAGAGAATATGGCACCTCAAAATATCGAGATAATACATTTAGTAAAACTAGAAAGACAAGCTCAACTTTTAAACAGGAACAGGCCGCTTTGCATAATTTTTAATTTTCCCTCCACCCTAATTTTAACTCTTCTGATGGATAAACTAATCAATGATGAAACATCACCATTGTCAAATTACATCACCCAAGTCTGTATCAGATGAATAAAGCCACCTAACTCTAGATGCTGGCCACTCAACCATATCTTAGGCCCAATTGAATAAACACTGTTAGATGAAGGAACAAATTAGATGTTACAAACAGGCACAGAGTGAATCTCACCTTCCCTTTCTAATAAAAGAGGGTTCCTAGGAAACAGATGGTCAAAATACATTTGTAAGCAATAAATGGACAGAGAAATTGTGATCCCCTGCAAAGTTCTACCTGCAGGGAAACTAAGTAATTCTTGCACCAAACCCAGAATGCTGACAGCTACTTCAATTTTACTTTGTGGCTCAACTAGAGAAAAGAGAAAAGCCCAGGAGGTTTTGGGATAATGAGAGGTTTTACCTCCAGCCCTGACATAGTTAGGACATTTTGCCAAACATACCTGCGCTTTCTCTGAACACTGGCGTCCTGTGACAAGCTGCCTCACTGACTCAGATGGTGATGTTCAAAACCTCGGGTTTCTTGGAGCCAGAGCAGAGAATTGCTGTCAGGTGGGGAGAAGAAGGCACCTCTGACCTAAAGCCTGCACATCTGCTTCGGTTTCTGGGCGAAGGGGTAACACATATATGTTGTTTAGCAGTAATTATCTTCATTCTCAATAGACCAATGACCTTGCCTTTTCTGGAAAGCAGACTTACTCTTCTAAGGAAACCCTCAATTCATCTATTCCCAATGCAACTAGAGTGGAACATTTATTTCTCACTTAAATAGAAAACACTGTTATTGTCGACATTGCGTGAATGAACTTTTAAAAACATTTTAGAGAGAAAGGAAGAGACCTTTATTCAAACCCAAGTCAGGACAGCTGCCTGCAGACACAATCTTCACCAAGAAGGGAGTGCTCCGGGGAAGGAACTTTTGGGGCAGGCTTATATATTTTTTTCTGTTTTGTTTTACATACAGAGTTACACACCACAATGAGGATCTTCTTAGATTCCAGAAAGTGACAGACTCTTTCTTATGTTTTCACTATGTACATGTCAGTATGTCTTTAATCTTATGGGAGCCAGAGAGGTTCTTTATTTTTTCTTATCTTTATGTTGGCATTTTTGGTTATTGTTTTCTTCTCAAAGCAGATGTACAACGTGCTTGGGGCAGAAACAAGGCCCATGCTTTGAGGTGTTGCCTAGTCATTTTGAGCCAGGTAAAATGTTAAAGGATAGCTTCCCTGGGATCCCAGGATCAGGGCCCACAGATGATATAAGAAAAAATTACTTTCATCATTATAATTACTCCTAAAAAGGAGGAATTTGAGACAAAACACCTTTCACAAGAGTACCAAGAAATAAAAATGATGCCCACAGAAGGCTACCTGCTCCATGGTCAGCACAGGTAACAGAAGTGTTCACAGTCTCTGGACTCCTGCCCTTTTCCTGCCCAAATCTCTGAAGCACATAGAACACTTAAAATCGGAATTGTAGAACTGCTAGACACCTTAGAGATGTCTGGCACCATTCCCTTGGACTGCAGAATAAAACACAGTAGCTCGTTGTCACAAACTAATTTCAACATGAAGTGCCCCCTGGATGCAGTAAGTTCTTTCTCTGCAAATGTTGACTAATGTAAGTCACAGTCATACCATATAAACACTAGGATGGCTGGGAAGTCATCGTAGGTAAGGGAATATTTTAGCCATGTTTATAAGCATTGGCTCACGTTGTAGAAGAGGCTGAGCTGAGTGTTTTTAAATACTATTTCAGACCTGTTTTACAGCACCCTCTGAACATACCAGAGCCTGAATCGACTAAGAAAGATAGTTGGTTTCAGTAACTTTAATACCAAAAAAATATTATACTGTCTCTATTCCTAAGGATCTTTGAGTATCTTACCCAGAGGTCCTCCACTGAGATAATGATCTTAATGATCACCATGGGCAGAGGTGAAAAGGCCCGCTGAATTCGTTCCAGTTGTCCACATGACAAGAAAATCCTGATACTTGATAGGTTTCCAGATCGAGAAGACCAGAGATAAGAGGGAAATAGTACCCTGTATGGAACAACAAGGGATTTGGAGTCAATTTGGGGATCCCACTTAGGTTTCTGACACTAAAATCCTCTGTGACTCATATCATCCGAGTCCCTGTCTAACCACCTGAAAATGTGCCTACAAATATCTACACCCTAGTTGAGAAGTTTAAGAGGCAGAATGCTACAAAGAGCCAGTATGATGTCTCTCAAGAACAGGTGCTCAGGAAGCCATAATTGCTATTGGGTCTATTTCTTTTCCAGAAGAAAGAACACATGTTGAATCCATATTTCTAATAGATGACTCACCAGATGATTTTCAAACCTGAAGGAAGGCCAAGAAGTCGCTCTTGTGTCATAGTTCACTCAGAAATCATGTTGTTGGACTGGTGAGGACGATACAATAGCAACGTCATCACTAAGAGTGGGGAGCTTCTAATTTCCATACGGCCATGTTGACCCCCTTAGCTCAGAGCCACCAGAAAGGGCAGCTGGGGAGGGGGCACTGCCATCACTATGAGTGGGGAGCTTCCCATTTCCATATGGCCATGTTGACCCCCTTAGCTCAGGGCCACCATAAAGGACAGCTGAGGGGGACCACAGGCCAAGGCTGCCAGGTGTGGCTGGGGCAGGCAGAACTCTGACTTAAGGCTCAACTCCTGTCTAGGTTATTATTATGCTCTTCACAAAGAAAGTGCCATTGTGTGTGAGCCCTCATGTAGAAAAGGTTCAGAATTTCCATTGAGATTCCCTCTCTGACCTTTAGGATATGTAGCAAAGTTCCATTTAATTTTTAAACATTGAAAGACTTCCTGGTTTTCTTTTCGCTAAGACTGTGGCTCAATTCCCCTGTGGTCTAGGAATAGAACCTAGTTAATTTCAGGGTTTAACATTTGTAGACTTGATTCATGGCCCCACCTATCATCTATTTGGGTAAAGAGTCTATGACCACTTGAAAATAATATATTCTGCACTTATATGGAATGTTCCCTATATGTCAAGTAGGTCACATTTGTTACCAATGTTTTGTCTGCTTTTTCTGTCAGATATTGAGAAAGGTATATTAAAATCTTCAAACAATCCTGCTCTATTCATCGTGGCATCGGAGAGTCTACCAGTGTTAGAAGGCAAGAGAAACAAAAAGTATAAGAATTGAGGGGATAATTGTGACTATTCACAGATAATACGATTGTATACATAGAAAATCCAAAACAGTCTATATACCCTATTAGAATTAAAAATGCAATTTATAAATTTGAGGTGGATTGTGCTTCCCATTGGACAGTTTCTGAAAGAAAATGTAGAACCTGTCAATCTTGGGGTAGGACATAGGGTGCACTAACCATTTAAAAGAATTCAGTGGGACTTCATAAAAATGTGACATTTCTCCTTATCTTATGACCACAAGAAAATGAAAAGGTGAACCGCAGGCTGGGAAGTACAGATTTGCAATACACACACTGACAAAGACTTGTCAATAAAGAATTCCTGCTCATCAACCATAAAAAGTCTATTTATAAACAAATACTTCACAAAAGATCGACTGATGGCCAATATGAACAGGAAAGGGTGCTCTACAGTATTATTTTCAGGAACAGCAAGGCCTTTCCTAAAATGAAAACATACACAGAAACCAGTATTCCCTAGATGGATGACGTCCTTATTTCTGAGGACAGCTTGAAGAACAGACTAGCATCAAAGTAAAGTGATGGAATTCCTGACACTCAGAGGATGGATGGACAATTGACCTCAAACTACAGTACAATTTCTAGGCATCATTCGGTCCTCTGAAGGCAGACAACTACCACACCCCTTCCTCCACCACACAGGTTGCTTCCCAACCCCTATCATAAAAGAAGAAGATGAGAAACAGATAGGACTAGTAGGAAATAGCAAAAATCACATGTGGGGATTATCCTGAAACACACTGATCACATAACTAGTGTAAGGAAGTGTAAGGAACTGAGAAGGACAGAGACTCAAGAGGTACTTCTTTGGGAAATGTTGTCTGAAATCGTCACACGTTGGTACCAGCTAATGAGGGCTCTGAGCATATCCTAGGGTTTGCTCACAAGGGTCTGCAACACCATCGCTGAGGACTGAAACTCTTCAAGACCTCAAAGCTTGCCTGATTGACTATTGGACTAAGAGATTCCCATGTTCTGAAAACAGATACCAACTCATTGAAAGGTTCACCTGGGCTCTCTCGGAGGCCCTACAAGTAGCTGAACCATTCACTGAAAATCAATTACACACACACACACACACACACACACACACACACACACACACCTGTCATTTCACCAATTACTTAAACATTCAAGGTTCTTCCTACCTTTTCTTTTTCACATTGATATTTATACTCACATGAAATGTCATCATTTCTAATGAACACTGATGTCAAAATAGAGATCCATTGACACAATATTCACAAAATGGAACTTCCCTGCTGTCATTTTCAATATAGCGTTTTTTAAGTTCATACATATTTTAGGTTTTTGGTAACTTATACAGGAGAAGATCAGCATTGAAAAACTCTAAATACTGACAATGAGGTTTAAGCCTAGAGAACAAGAATTGTCCAATTTCATAGATAATAAGGAACCAAAGGGAAAGCATGGAAGCTGTAGTCGAATAATTTTACACATATGTATCCCCTATTATTCTACTACTGAGGGCGTGTTTTATTACCACTCTGCATGCATCAATTGTCTTCCACGTGCACCTGCACAGGTATAATGAATTACTACAGTAGAATGAAATGTCTGGGAACTACGTGGTGGCATCTATAATGAACAATTCAATTTCGATCTTATATTTGGTGAACTTCCACTGTTTGTCCCTTTAGACAATGGACCCTAAACAGAAGGGGGAATGAACCACGAGAGACTATGGACTCTGGGAAACAAACTGAGGGCTTCAGAGGGGAGAGGGGTGTTGGCTTGGGATGGGCCAGTGATGGGTATTAAGGAAGGTACATATTGCATGGAGAACTGGGTATTATATGCAAATAATGAATCACGGAACACTACATCAAAAACTAAGGAAATACTGTATAGTGACTAACATATCATAATAAAAAATTATTAGAAAAAAATTAAAGGTAAAAAAAAATACAGCTGTTCTGTTTCAAGAACAATCACAATTGAGAAAAAACTAACTTCCAATCCCTAAAGCCAAACACAGACCAAGTTCCATTTCACTCCCCTTTATTCACATTCTCTGTGGGTTCTAAGCTATTTCCCAACCTCCTTTCCTGCTGAGCAGGGAGCCCGGGCTCGATCCCAGAACCCTGGGATCATAACCTGAGCCAAAGGCACATGTTTAACTGGTGAGACAGCCAGGAGCCCCAGCCATGTTTTTCTTAAGCAAAAGGACACTTTCTCACAATGCCTTCACATGACTTCACATGGTACCAGAGATCTGAATTTGCCTCTAGGAGGTTGCAGATGAAGGCAATTGCAAACTCTCACAGTGGTTTATCAAATACAATGACCTGCCTGGTGACAGTGAAACTCTTATGAGCCCACGAGAGGGTGCTGTGACACTCAGCTGTGGCTGGGCTGGCACAGAGAACCAAATCCATTTCCCTGCCTGATGTCTGTGAGGAACAGATGCCCCCACTGTGAATGAGACCCTGCCACTGAGCTGTCCAGGGATGGCCATCCTCACGGAGGATGAGGATAAAGGACAATGCCTGAGGAGACCTCATCTGTCTCTTTTATCTTTTCATATTTTTGACAGTGGACAAATCACTGCCTAGGAGTCCCCAACTACCTTAGTCTTATCTGTGAATGGCCAAGAAGTTTTACAAAACGCTTAAGATTTTGACCTCACAAATGCCCACTACCACTTACCATAGGGATTCAACATTAAGCAAAGATAATATTCCTTGGAAGAGAGGTCCTGCCCACTGTTGTTTCTCACTTATATGCTCATCTTCCTTACCTCATGGTAACATAACCACCTTGATTCCTGCTTCCGTCTTCAGGAAGGCTGAGGTGACTTGAAGGGCATTACCCTGACATCGTTCTTTCTTAGCAATAAGATGTGGACATTTCCCTAGTCCTACACACCCAAAGTTGAATCGCAATCAGGATTGAGGAGGTGATGAGAGTTGAAGGTGTTTTCCTGTACACGGTGGTTTATTACCAATAAGGATGGGTCAGAGTCCTCGAAATTCCAGAACCTTTTCATTAATGCTTCCTACTCGTGAAAGATGATGTACATTGGTCTTTCCCTGTATAGTGTGGTGACTCAGAGAAAAGTGCTTAACCCTTTCATCAGACTTCCACGACCACTTTGGGGCTGGCTTCCATATTCACAAAGGATGATGTTAGGGCTATGAGGGTTCCTGTACACTGTTATTTCTTACAGATAAGTGTATGGCATTTTTGTTACATTGCCAGAACCACTTAGCGTTGGGCTTGCCGGCCTCCTGGGAACGAACCCTAACCCTAGTCGGCCCCCGAGGGGCCCCTCCAAGGGGCCTGGTGCCACAACGCCGGGGATTGGGGACCCCCGAGCCCAGCGCCGGAGTCACCCTGCCGCCCCGCAGCAACCCAGGCTGCTAGGGGCGCCGCCAGTCTTTCAGGGCGAGAGAATGGGCAGGGCCCTCCAAGCCCCCGGTGACCTTCGAAGGCCCCCCACGCCAAAATGCTTGGGCCCACACTCCCTCTCGCCAGCGCCCTCACCTCGGCCTGCCCCTCCGCCTGCCGCAGAGCTGGCAGAAGGGGCCTGCTGGACTCCTGGGGCCTAAAACTTAACCTAGGTCGGCCCCCGAGGGGCCCCTCCCAAGGATCCTGGCAGCGCAATGCCGGGGAATTTTGAACCCCCGTGCCCCAGTGCTGGACTCACTCTGCCACCCCACAAGCACCCAGGGTGCTAGGGGTGTTGCCAGTCATTCAAGAAGGGAGAACAGGCAGGGCCCTCTGATTCCCCTGCTACCTTCAAAGGCCCCCCGCGCAAAAACTCTGGCTCCCACGCTCCTGCTCCCCAGCGCCCTAACCTCGGCCCACCCCTCCTCTCGCTGCAGAGCTGGTGGATCGGGCCTGCTGCCTTCCTGGGGGCTAAAACTATCCCTAGGTCGCCCCTAAGGGGACTCTCCCAAGTGGCCTGGCGCCGCATGCCAGGGATTGGGGACCCCCAAGTCCCAGCACTGGAAGCACCCTGCCGCCCGGCCGCCACATGGGGCGCTAGGGGCGTCACCAGTCCTTCAGGGCAACAGAACTGGCAGGACGCTCCAAGCCACCTGCGACCTTCAAATGCACCCCGAGCCAAAGCCAAAATATTCTGGCCCACGCCCCTGCTTGCCAGCTATCTCACCTCGACCCACACCTCCATTCACTGCACATGGGCGGCACGAGCCTGCCAGCCTACTGGGGGCTAACCCTAACCCTAAGTCGGCCCCCAAGGGGCCCGTCCCAACAGGCCTGAGGCCGCAACACCGGGTATTAGGGAGCCCCGATCCCCAGCGCCGTACTCACCCTGCCGCCCCGCCGCCACCCGGGATGCTAGGGGTGCCACTGGTCATTCAGGGCGGGAGAATGGGCAGGGGCCTCCGAGCCCGCGGGACCTTCGAAGGCCCCCCCATCCAAAATGCTTGATCCCATGCTCCCGCTCCTCAGCACCCTCACCTCGGCCCGCCCCTCCACTCGCCGCAGAGCCTGCGGATGAGGCCTGCCCTCCTCCTGGGGGCTACCCAGAACCCTAGGTTGTCCCCTGAGGGGCCCCTCCGAAGGGGCCTGGCACTGCAATGCCTGGGATTGGGGACCCCCGAGCCCCAGCGCCGGACTCACCTTATCGCCCCACCGCCACCCGGGCCGCCAGGAGCACCGTCGGTCATTCAGGGAGGGAGAATGGGCAGATCCCTCCAAGCCCCTGGTGACCATCGAAGGCCCCCCGCGCCAAAACGCTTGGGCCCATGCTCCCGCTCACCTGCGCCCTCATCTCGGTCCGCCCCTCCGCTCACTGTAGAGCCAGTGGATCGGGACTGCAGGCTTCCTGGGTGTTACCCTAACTTTTGGTGGGCCCCCAAGGGGCCCATCCCAGGTTCCTATTGCCGCAACACTGGGGATTGGGGACTCCGGAGCCTCAGCGCCAGACTCATCCTCCCGCCCTACCGCCACCTGGGCCGCTAGGGGCACCGCCGTTCATTCAGGAAGGGAGAACGGGCAGGGCCCTCCCAGCGACCGGCGACTTCGAAGGCCCCCCGCACCAAAATGCTCGGGCCCATGCTCCCGCTGGCCAGCGCCCTTACCTCGGCCCTCCCCTCCGCTCGCCGCACAGCTGACGGATCGGGCCTGGGGGCCTTCTGGGGGCTAACCCTAAAGCTAGGTTGGCCCCCTCGTGGCCCCTCCCAAGGGGCCTGGCGCTGCAACGACGGGGAAAGGGGACTCCTGAGCCCCAGCGCTGGACTCACCATGCCCCCCGCCGCCACCCGGGCCACTAGGGGCACCGCCGGTCATTCAGGGCGGGAGAACGCGCAAGACCCTCCCAGCGAACGGCGACCTTCGAAGGCCCCCTGCACCAAAGCACTAGGGCCCATGCTCCCGCTCCCATCACCCTTACCTCGGCCTGCCCCTCCGCTCGCCACACAGCCGGCGAATCAGGCATCCTAGCCTCCTTGTGGCTAACCCTAACCCTAGGTAGGCCCCCTAGGGGCCCATCCCAAAGGGCCTGGCGCTGCAACACCGGGGATTGGGGACCCCCGAGCCCCAACGCCAGACTCTCCCTGCCGCCCCGCTGCTAAACGGGCCGCGAGGGGCGCTGTCGGTCATTCAGGGCAGGAGAACAGGCAGGGCCCTCCGAGCCCCTGGCAACCTTTGAAGTCCCCTTACGCCAAAATGCTTGGGCCCACCTTCCCGCTCGCCAGCGCCCTCATCTCATCCCACCCGTCCGCTCGTGCACAGCCGGAGGATCGGGCCTGCCGGCCTCCTGGGGGCTAACCCTAATCCTAGGTCAGACCCAAGGGGCCCCTGTCAAGGGGCCTGGCGCCGCAACGCGGGGATTGGGGACACCCAAGCTGCAGCGCTGGACTCACCCTGCCGCCCCGCCGCCATTCGGGCCGCTAGGGGTACAGCCTGTCATTCAGGGCGGGAGAATGGGCAGGGCCCTCCTAGCCCCCGGCGACATTCGAAGTCCCCCTGCACCAAAACATTTGGGCCCAGGCTCCCGGGCCTGCCGGCCTCCTGGGGGCTAACACTAACCCTAGGTTAGTGATAGCCTACTAAGGGGCCTGGCCCCACAACGCCGGGGATTGGGGACCCCAGAGCCCCAGCCAGGACTCATTTTGTCGTCCTGTCGCCACCCGGGCTGCTAGGGGAGCCGCAGTTCATTCAGTGTGGGAGAACAGGCAGGGCCCTTCGAGCCCAAGGCGACATTCGAAAGTGCCCCGCCCCAAAATGCTCCCATGGTCCCCCTCGCCAGCGCCCTCACCTCAGAACACCGATCCGCTCGCCGCACAACTGACATTTCGGGATTGCCAGCCTCCTGCGGTCTAACCCTAACCCTAGGACAGCCCCCGAGGCGTACATCCCAAGGGGCCTGGCACTGCACGCTGGAGATTGGTGACCCCTGAGCCGCAGCGCCGGACTCACCTTGCTGCCCCACTGTACCCGGGCCGCTAGGGGCACCGCCAGTCATTCAGTGTGGGAGAATGGGCAGGGCCCTCTGAGCCCCCGGAGACCTTTGAAGGCCCCCAGCGACAAAATGCTTCGGCCCACGCTCCCGCTTGCCAGTGCCCTTACCTCGGCCCGCCCCTCCACTCACCTCACAGCTGGTGGATCAGGCCTGCCAGCCTCCTGGGGGCTAACCCTAACCGTAGGTCGGCCCCCGAGGGGCCCGTCCGATGGGGCCTGGTGCCACAACGCCTGGGATTGCTGACACCCAAGCCCCAGCGCCGGACTCACCCTGCTGCCCCGCCGCCAACCCGGCCGCTGGGGGCGCCGCTGGTCATTCAGGGCGGGAGAATGGGCAGGGCCCTCCGAGCCCATGGCAATCTTCGAAGGCCCCCCATCCTAAACACTTGAGCCCTCCCTCCGGCTCCTCAGCGCCCTCACCTCGGCCCTCCCCTCCGCTCGCCGCAGAGCCGGCAGATGAGGCCTGCCCTCCTAGGGTGTCCCCTGAGGGGCCTAGGTTGTCCCCTGAGGGGCCCCTCCGAAGGGGCCTGGCACCGCAATGCCGGGGATTTGGGACCCCCGAGCCCCAGTGCTGGACTCACTCTGCCACCTCGCAAGCACCCAGGGCTCTAGGGGCGTTGCCAGTCATTCAGGAAGGGAGAACGGGCAGGGCCCTCCGATCCCCCTGCGACCTTCGAAGGCCCCCCGTGCAAAAACTATGGCTCCCATGCTCCTGCTCGCCAGCGCCCTAACCTCGGCCCATGCCTAAGCTTGCTGCAGAGCTGGCGGATCAGGCCTGCTGGCTTGCTGGGGGCTAACCCTATCCCTAGGTCGCCCCCGAGGGGCCCCTCCCAAGTGGCCTGGCGCTGCATGCCATTGATTGGGGACCCCCAAGTCCCAGCGCCAGACGCACCCTGCCACCCCGCCGCCACCTGGGGTGCTAGGGGCGTCGCCAGTCCTTCAGGGCGACAGAATGGGCAGGACCCTCTGAGCCACCTGCAATCTTCGAAGGCACCCCGAGCCAAAGCCAAATGCTATGGCCTACGCTCCCGATCACCAGCTACCTCACCTCGACCCACACCTCCATTCACTGCACATGGGCGGAACGAGAATGCCAGTCTCCTGGGGGCTAACCCTAACCCTAGGTCAGTCCCCGAGGGGCCCGTCCCAAGGGGCCTGGCGCCGCAGCGCTGGGTATCAGGGACTGCCGAGCCCCAGCGCCGGACTCACCGTGCTGCCCCACCACCACCCGGGCCGCTAGGGTGTCCCTGGTCATTCAGTGCAGGAGAATGGCAGGGCCCTCCGAGCCCACGGCGACCTTCGAAGGCCCCCACATCCAAAACGCTTGAGCCTATGCTCCCCATCCTCAGCACCCTCACCTTGGCCCACTCCTCCACTCCCTGCAGAGCTGGGGGATGAGGACTGCCCTCCTCCTGGGGCTACACATAACCCTAGGTTGGCCCCTGAGGGGCCCCTCTGAAGGGGCCTGGCACCGCAATGCCTGGGATTGGGGACCCTCGAGCCCCAGTGCCAGACTCACTATGTTGCCCCGCCACCACCCGGGCCCCTAGGAGCACCGTCGGTCATTCAGGGAGGGAGAATGGGCAGATCCCTCTGAGCCCCTGGCGACCTTCGAAGGCCCCCCCGTGCCAAAGCGCTTGGGCCCATGCTCCCGCTCGCCTGCACCCTCACCTCGGTCTACCCCTCCGCTCGCTGCACAGCCAGTGGATCTGGACTGCCAGCCTCCTGGGTGTTACCCTAACCGTTGGTGGGCCCCCGAGGGGCCCATCCCAGGTTCCTATTGCCGCAACACCGGGGATTGGGGACTCCCGAGCCCCAGCGCCCAACCCACCCTCCTGCCCTACTGCCACCTGGGCCGCTAGGGGCGCCGCTTTTATTCAGGGAGGGAGAATGGCAAGGGCCCTCCAAGTCACCGGCGACTTTCGAAGGCCCCCCGACCAAAACGCTTGGGCCCACGCTCCCGCTGGCCAGCGCCCTTACCTCGGCCCTCCCCCCCGCTCGCCGCACAGCTGGCTGATTGGGCCTGCGG
The DNA here is from genome assembly GCF_024610735.1 of Ursus americanus. Classification (NCBI taxonomy): domain Eukaryota; kingdom Metazoa; phylum Chordata; class Mammalia; order Carnivora; family Ursidae; genus Ursus; species Ursus americanus. The sequence goes on along the minus strand of NC_142149.1, from coordinate 48,172,087 downwards.
GCCTTCTGGGGGCTAACCCAAACCCTAGGTCGGCCCCCTAGTGGCCCCTCCCAAGGTGCCTGGAGCCTCAACGACGGGGATTGGGGACTCCTGAGCCCCAGCGCCGGACTCACCATGCCCCCCACCGCCGCCTGGGCCACAAGGGGCACCCCCGGTCATTCAGGGCGGGAGAACAGGCAGGACCCTCTGAGCCCCTGGTGACCTTCGATGGCCCCTCGCTCCAAAACTTTGGGCCCACTTTCCCGCTCGCCAATACCCTCATCTCAACCCGCCCCTCCGCTCACCGCACAGCCGGGAGATTGGGTCTCCTGGCCTCCTGGGGGTAACCCTAACCCTAGGTCAGCACCTGAGGGGGCCCTCCCAAGGGGCCTCGCGCCACAACGCCGGGGATTGGGGACCCCGAGCGCCAGCACCTGACTCACCTGCCGCCCAGCCGCCACTCGGAGGCTTGGGGTGCTGCCGTTCATTCAGGGCGGGAGAACGGGCAGGGCCCTCGGAGACACGGTGAACTTCGAAGGCCTCCCGCGCCAAAACGCCCAGGCCCACCCTCCCACTCACCAGCGCCCTCACGTAGGTCTGCCACTCCTCTCTTCACACAGCTGGCGAATAGGGCCTGCTGGCCTCCTAGGGGCTAAACCTAACCCTAGGTTGGGCCCCGAAGGGCCCCTCCCAAGGGGCCTGGTGCCACAACGCCGGGGTTGGGGACCCCCAAGCCCCAGTGCCTGATGCACCCTGCCGCCCCTCCCCACCCAGGCCGCTAGGGGCGCCGCCATTCATTCACCATGGGAGGATGGACAGGGCCCTCCGAATCCCCGCCAACTTTCGAAGGCACCCCGAACCAAAATGCTTGGGCCCAGGCTCATATTCACCAGAACCCTCACCTCAGCCCAACTCTCCGCTCAACGCCCAGGTGGTGTATCGGGCCTGCCGGCCTCCTGGGGGCTAACCCTAACCATAGTTCCGCCCCCGAGGGGCACTTCCCAGGGGCCTGGCATCACAACGCTGGGGATGGGGACCCCGAGTCCAAGTGCCAGACTCACCCTGCTGCCCTTCAGCCACCTGAGCTGCTAGAGACCACTGGTCAATCAGGGCGGGAGAATGGGCAGGGCCCTCGGAGCCCCCGCTGACCTTCGAAGCCCCCCCCCGTGCAAAAACATTGGTTCCCATCCTCCTGCTCGCCAGCGCCCTCACCTCAGCCCGCCCCTCCGCTTGCTGCAGAGCCAGTGGATAGTGCCTGCCAGGATCCTGGGGGCTAACTGAAATCCTAGGTCCGCCCCGTGGGGCACAACCCAAGGGGCCTAGCTCTGCAACGCTGGGGATTGGTGACTCAGAGCCCCAGAGCCAGACTCACCCTGCCGCACTGTTCCCACCCAGGCCGCTAGGGGCGCTGCCGCTCATTCAGGGTGGGAGAACGGACAGGGCCCTGGAGAAACCATCGACATTTGAAGCCTCCTGCGCCAAAATGCAGGGGCCCACGCTCCTGCTCGCCAGAGCCTTTACCTCGGCCCGTGCACCTCTCGCCGTCCAGCCAGAGGATTGGGCCTGCCGGCCTCCTGGGTGCTAACTCTAACCCTAGGTCCGCCCATGAGGAGCCCCTCCCAAGGGGCCTGGCCCCTCAATGCTGGGGATTGGGGATCCCTGAGCTGCAGTGCGGAACTCACGCTGCCGCCCCACCTCCAACGGAGCCGCAAAGCGCGCCGCTGGTTATTCAGGGCAGGAGAATGGGCAGGGCCCTCTGAGACATGGCAACATTCAAAAGCCCAGGGTGCAAAAACGCTGGGGACCACGCTCCCACTCTGCATCACCCTCAACTTGGCCCGCACCTCCGCTCTTCGCAGAGCCAGCGACTCGGGCCTGCCGGCCTCCTGGGCGCTAACCCTAACCCTAGGACAGCCCTTGAAGGTCCCTTCCTAAGGGGCCTGGCGACGCAACACCAGGGATTGGGGACCCCCAAGCCCCAGCGCCAGATGCATGCTGCCGCCCGCCCCACACATGCTGCTAGGGGCGCCGCCATTCATTCAGGGTGGGAGAACTGGAGGACCCTCCGAACCCCTGCCGACATTCGAAGGCGCACCGAACCAAAAAGCTTGGACCCAGGCTCATGTTCACCACCACCCTCACCTCGCCTCAATTCTCTGCTCGACGCACAGGTGGTGTATCGGGCCTGTGGGGCTCCTTGAGGCTAACCCTAACCATAGGTCGGCCCCCGAGGGGCTCTACCCAAGGGGCCTGGCATCACAACGCTGGGGATGGGGATCCTGAGCCCATGTGCCGGACTCACCCTGCTGCCCTTCAACCACTGGAGCCGCTAGAGGCCCCGCCGGTCAATCAGGGCAGATCGGGCAGGGCCCTCCGAGCCCACACTGACCTTTGAAGGCTCCCTGCGCAAAAACGTTGGCTCCCAGGATCCTGCTCACCAGCGCCCTCGCCTCGTCCCGCCCCTCTGCTTGCTTCAGAGCTGGTGGATAGGGCCTGCTGGGCTTCTGGCAGCTAACCAAAACCCTAGGTTGGCCCTGTGGGGACATCCCCAGAGGCCTGGCTCTGCAATGCTGGGGATTGGTGACTCAGAGCCCCAGAGCCAGACTCACCCTGCCGCACTGTCCCCACCCAGGCCGCTAGGGGCGCCGCAGGTCATAGAGGGCGAGAGAAGGGCAGGGCTTTCTGAGCCACCAGTGACATTCAAAGGCTCCCCGTGCCAAAACACTGGTGCCCACGCTCCCCCTCCCCAGCGCCCTCACCTCGGCCTGCACCTCCGCTCGCCGCACAGTGTGCGGATTGGGCCTGAAGGTCTCCTTGGGGCTAACCCTAACCCTAGGTCGGCGCCCCAGGGGCTCCTCCCAAGGGTCCTGGTGCCACTACACCGGGGATCTGGGACCCCAAGCCCCAGAGCCAGACTCACCCTCCCACAACGCTGCCTCCCGGGCCGCGAGGGGCGCCGCCGGTCATTCAGGGCGGGAGAATGGACAGAGCCCTGGAGAAACCGGGACATTTGAAGCCTCCAGCGCCAAAATGCAGGGGCCCACAATCCCGCTCCCCAGCGCCTTTAGCTCGGCCCACCCACCTCTCGCCGCCCAGCCAGAGGATCAGGCCTGCCATCCTCATGGGGGCTAACTCTAACCCTAAGTCGGCCCAGGAGGAGCCCCTCCCAAGGGGCCTGGCACAGCAACACCGGGGATTGGGGATCCCCGAGCCACAGCGTGGGATTCACCCTGCCACCCCACTGCCAACAGAGCCGCTAGGGGTGTCACTGGTTATTCAGAGCAGGAGAATGGGCAGGGCCCTCCGAGACATGGCACATTCGAAGGCCCAGGGCGCCAAAACGCTGGGGCCCACGCTCCCGCTCTGCATCCCCCTCAACTCAGCCCACACCTCCGCTACTCGCACAGTCGGCGACTCGGGCCTGCCGGCCTCCTGGGCGCTAACCCTAACCCTAGGACGGCCCCTGAGGGTCCCTTCCTAAGGAGCCTTGCGGTGCAACGCCAGGGATTGGCGACCCCCAAGCCCCAGCGCCGGGTGCACCCTGCAATCCCGCCCCACACGGGCCGCTAGGGGCGCCGCCATTCATTCTCGGCGGGAGAACTGGCAGGGGCCTCCGAACCCCCACCCACCTTCAATGGCTCCCAGAACCAACATGCTTGTGCCCAGGCTCATGTTCACCAGCACCCTAACCTCGGCCCAACTCTCCGCTCCACGCACAGGCGGTGTATAGGGCCTGCCGGCCTCCTGGGGGCTAACCCTAACTGTAGGTCGGCCCCTGAGGGGCCCTTCTCAAGTGGCCTGGCGCCCCAACGCCGGGGATGGGGCAACCGAGCCCAAATGCCAGACTCACCCTGCTGCCCTTCAGCCACCTGAGCCACTAGGGACCCCGCTGGTCATTCAGAGCGGGAGAACGGGCAGGTCCCTCCGAGCCCCCACTGACCTTCGAAAGCCCCCCACGCTAAAACGCTTGGGCTCATGCTCAGGCTCTCCAGCGCCCTCACCTCGGCCCACCCTGCTGCGTGCCGCACAGACGCTGATCGGGTCCACCGGCATCCGGGGGGCTAACCGTAACCCTAGATCGACCCTTGAGGGGCCCCTCCCAAGGGGCCTGGCGCTGCAACACAGGGGATTGGGGACCCTGAGCCTCAGCACCTGACTCACCCTGCCACCCAGCCGCCACCCAGGGGCTTGGGGTGCTGCCGTTCATTCAGGGCGGGAGAACGGGCAGGGCCCTCCGATACACGGTGTCCTTTGAATCCCCCCCGCGCCAAAATGCCTGGGCCCATGCTCCCAAACACCAGCACCCTCACCTAGGTCCGCCACTCCACTCTCCACACAGCTGGCGAATAGGAACTGCCGAGTTCCTAGGGGCTAAACCTAACCCTAAGTTGTCATCCGAGGGGCCCCTCCCAAGGGGCCTGGTGCCGCATCGCTGGGGATTGGAGATACCTGAGCCTCAGGGCCTGACTCACCCTGCCACCCCTCACCACCCGGGCCGCTAGGGGCACCGCCGTTCATGCAGGGTGGGAGAACAGGCAGGGCCCTCGAGACCCCGGCGACCTTTGAAAGCCCCAAGTCAAAACGCTGGTGCCCAGGCTCCTGCTCGCCAGCACCTTTACTTTGGCCCGCCCCTCCTCTCACAGTCTAGCTGGCATATCGGGCCTGCCGGCCTCCTGGGGGCTAACCCTAACCCTAGGTTGGCCCAGAGGGGCCCCTCCCAAGGGGACTTGTGACCAAAGCTGGGGATTGGGGACAGCCGAGCCGCAGCGCTGGACTCACCCTGCCGTCCTGTCGACATCAGGCTCTCTGGGGCATCACTGGTCCTTCAGGGTGGGAGAATGGGCAGGGCCCTCGAGACTCCGGTGAATTTTGAAGGCCATCCGCGCCAAAATGCTGGGGCCCACGCTGGAGCTCGCCAGCGCCTTCACCTCAGCCTGCCCCTCTGCCCTCTGCACAGCTGGCAGATCAGGCCTGCCGGCCTCCTGGGGGCTAACTCTAATCCTAGGTTGGCCCCAGAGGGGCCCCTCTGAAGGGGCCTGCCGCCACAACGCCGGGGATTGGGGACCCTCGAGTCGTAATGCCGGACTCACCCTGCTGCCCCGCTGACACCAGTGGTGCTAGGGCGCCACAGATCGTTTTGGGCGGGAGAACGGGCAGGGCCCTCTGAGCCTCGGTGAACTTTGAAGGCCCCAGCACCAAAACGCTGGGGCCCACGCTCCGCTCGCCAGCGGCCTCACCTCGGACCGCGACTCCATTCACCTCAAGATGGTGGATTGAGCCTGACGGCCTCCTGAGGGCTAACTCTAACCCTACCTTGGCCCCAGAGGGGCCCTTCCCAAGGGGCCTCGCACTGCCACGTCGGGTATAGGGAAGCCCGAGCCTCAGCACTGGACTCACCCTGCCGCCCCGCCATCACCCGGGCCGCTAGGGGCGCCGCCGGTCATCCAGGTGAGGGAACAAGCAGGGCCCTCCGAGCCCCCAGTGACTTTCGAAGGCCCCCTGCTCCAAAACGCTTGGGACCACGCTCCCGCTCGCCAGCGCACTCACCTCGGCCCGCCCCACTGCTCGCCACTCAGCAGGTGGATCAGGCCTGCCGGGCTACTGGGGGCTAAACCTAACCCTAGGTTGGCCCCCAAGGGGCCCCTCCCAAGGGGCCTGTCGCCGCAACACCGGGGATTGATGACCCCTAAGCCCCAGCGCTGGACTCACCCTGCTGCCCCGCTGGCACCCAGGCCACTAGGGGCGCCACTGGTCATTCAGGGCGGGAGAATGGGCAGGGCCCTCTGAGTCCTGGTGAACTTCTAAGGGCCCATGTTCCAAAATGCTTGGGCCCATGCTCCCGCTAAGCAGCGCCCTCACTTCGACCCGCCCCTCTGCTCGACGCACAGCCAGCTGATCAGGTCTGCCAGCCTCCTGGGGGCTAACCCTAACCTTAGGTTGGCCCCCAAGGGGAACCTCCCAAGGGGCCTGGCACAGCAACGCCAGGGATTGGGGACCCCCGAGCCCCAGCACCATACTCTCCGTGCCGCCCCGCTGACACCGGGCACGCTGGGGCATTACTGTTCATTCAGGGTGGGAGAACAGGCAGGGCCCTCGAGACCCCAGCGACCTTCCAAGGCCCCCCGTGACAAAATGCTTGGGCCCACGCTCCAGTTCGCCGGCGCCCTCACCTCGGCCTGGCCCTCCGCTACCGCACAGCTGGCAGATAATGTCTACTGGAATCCTGGGTGCTAACAGTAACCCTAGGATGGCCCCAGAGGGGCCCTTCCCAAGGGGCCTTGCGCTGCAATGCATGGCATTGGGGACCCCCAAACCGCAAAGCCAGACTCACACTGCCAACCTGCCACCACCCAGGCGCTAGGGGCACCGCCGCTCATTCAGGGCGGGAGAACGGACAGGGCCCTCCGAGCCTCTAGCGACTTTCAAAGGCCCCCTGCGCCAAAACGCTAGATACCATACTCCTGCTCGCCAGCGCACTCACCTCATCCCACTCCTCCACTCCCCGCACAACTGGCACATGGGTCCTGCTGGCCTACTGGGTCTAACCCTAACCCTAAACCCTAACCCCTAACCTTAAACCCTAAACCTTAACCCCTAAACCTAACCCTAACTCTAACTTCTAACCCTTACCCTAACCATAACCCTACTCTAAACCTAACAATAAACCCTAATCCTTAAACCCTAAACCCTAACATTAACACTAAACCCTAAACCCTAACCCCTAACCCTAATCACGAAACCTTAAACTCTAAACCCTAACCTTAACCACTAACTCCAAACCCCAAACCCTAACCCTAAACCCTAACCCTACCCGGCCTTACCATACCCCTAACCCTACCCCTAAACCATAACCTAACCCTAAACCTAACCCTAATCCTACCCTAACCTGTACCCTAACCCTAAACGTAACCCTAACACATACTCTAATCTGTACCTTAACCCGTACCCTAACCCTAACCCTAACCCGTACCCTAAGCCGTACCCAAATCCGTACACCAACACTTACCCTAAACCGTACCCTAACCCGTACCCTAAACTGTACCCTAATGTGTACCCTAACCCATACCCTAACCCTAACACGTATTCTAAACCTAACCCGTACTCCAACCCTAACCCTAACCCTAAACCCTAACCCTTACCCTAAACCCTAATCTGTACCCTAACTCGTAACCTCTAAACTGTAACCCCTAAACCCAACCCTAACCCGTACCCTCTCCTTACCCTAACCCTAACCCTTACCCTCAATCATACCCTAACCGTAACCCATACCCTAACCTTAACCCATACCCTAAACCGTACCCTAACCCCGGGGATTAGTAAACCTGAGCCCCACCATGGGACTCAGCCTGCCACCCCTCAGGAAACCATGCCCCTTGGGGCGCCACAGAGCATCCCGTGCAGGAAAACTGGTAGGGCCCCCCTGAGCCCCCAGCGATCCTCGGCGGCCCCATACACCCCAACCCTGAGGCCCACGCTCATCCCGCCCCACACCTTCCCTTCAGCTTGCCACCGAGCTCGTCGCAGAGCCAGCAGATCAGGCCTGCCGGGTTCCTGGGGCCTAGAACTGACCCTAGGTCAGCTGGGTAGGGCCCCTCCCCTGGGGCCCGGTGCCGCAGCCCCAGGGACTGGGGACACCTGAGCCCCACTGCAGGACAAAGCCTGCCAGCCCGCAGGAAACCGTGCCCCTTGGGAGGCTGTAGAGCATTCAGGGCGGGAGAACCAGGAGGGCCCCCAGAGCCCCCAGCGAACATCGGCAATCCCTAAACCCAACCTTGAAGCCCATGCTCACCCCACCCCACACCCTCACCTCAGCCCATGGCGGAGCTCGCCACATAGTGGGCAGATCTGGCCTGCAGGGTTCCTGGGCGCCAACCCTAACCCTCGTTCATTTGTGGAGGGGCCCCTCCCCAGGAGCCTGGAGCCGCAGCTGCGGGCATTTGGGACACCTGAGCCCCACAGCAGCACTCAGTCTGCCACCCCGCAGGAAACCGTGCCCCTTGGGAGGCCATAGAGCATTCAGGGCGGGAGAACCAGGAGGGCCCTCCTGAGCCACCAGCGAACTTCGGCGGCCTCCCGCACCGGAACCCTGAGGCCCATGCTCACCCTCCCCACACCCTCACCTCAGCCCGTGTAGCTCGCCATACAGCCAGCAAATCGGGCCTGCGGGGCTCCTGGGCCTAACCCTAGCCCTAGGTTGGCCGTGGGTATGGGGGCCTCCCCAGGAGCCTTACACCGCAGCCCCGGGGAATTGGGATACCTGTGCCCCACTGCAGGACTCAGCTTGCCACCCGACAGGAAACATTGCCCCTTGGGGCTCTAAGGAGCCTACAGGGCACGAGAACTTGGGGAGGCCCCCAGAGCCCATCCCCATCCTTTGGCAGCCCCCCATGCCCCAACCCTGAGGCCCATGCTCACCCTCCCCCATGGCCTCCTCTCAGCCCTCCACAGAGCTCGCCTAACAGCCTGCAGATTGTCCCTGCTGGGCTCCGGGACCCTAACCCTTACCCTAGGTTGGGCAGAGAGGGGCCCCTCCCCAGGGTCCTGGCAACCAACTCCAGGGGATGGGGACACCAAAGCCCCACCGCAGGACTCAGCCTGCAACCCACAGTAAACTGTACCATTTTGGGACACAACAGAGCATTCAGGGCAAGAGATTTGGGGCACCCCCTGAGAGCCCCTTCTGGTGAACCCTGACCTTTGTGGGCCCTTCCGGATGAAACCCCAAGGCTCACACTCACCCGCCCTTGTGCCCTCATCTCACTCGGCATGAGAGTTCTCTGAGCACTGGGCAGTTCAGATCTGCTGTCTCTTGAGGCCTAACCTAACCCTGGGTCTTCTGGTGAGGGTCCCTCCCCGTTTGCCTGCCTCCAAGGCACCAGGCATTGGGCTCACCACAGCACGACTAGAGGACTCAGCCTGCCCCACAGCAGGAAACTGTCCATTTGGGGCTGCAGCAAGAATTCATAGGAAAATAGGAGGGCCCCCTTCAGCCCATCCCAGGCAACCCCCACTTTCAGAGATCTCCCCGGATCCAATTAGTAGCTTCACAATGACCTTTAAACTTGCTCTCCACAGAGATCTTTTGAAATTCTCCACACTTCCAACCGATGGCACCATCCAGCTTCAGTGCCTTACCCAGCTTTAGGTCTTGAGATGGATTAAAATGGGAAGTCACTTCACTGATGACAACGTACTGGTGACCAAAAGATACATGCATAAATGCTTCATATCACTTGGCTTTAGGGAAATGCAAATCTAAACCCCTATAGATGCCATATCACACGAGGCTGAATATCTAAAAATAAGAAGACATGAAACTATACATGTTGGAGAGGATGTGGTGAAACAGGAACCCTCTTACACCCCTGTACGAATGCAGTCCGGTACAGCCACTCTTGAAAATGGTACGGAGTTTCCTCAAGAAGTTATAAATAAAGTTACCCTATGTCCCAGCAATTGCACTACTGGCTATTTACCCCCAAAGAGACAGAGGTAGTGAAGACGGGACACATGCACCCCAGTGTTCATAGCAGCAATAACCATAATAGACAAGCTGTGGAAGAAGTGCAGATGACCATGGATAGATGAATGGATAAAGAAGATGTGGATCATATATATAATGGAATATTACTCAGCCATCAGAAAGGATGAGTACTTACCATCACACCGAGCTGGGTGGAGCTGGAGGGTATTATGCTGAGTGGAATAAGCCAATGAAAGAAAGACAATGATCATATGCTTTCACTCCTATGTGGAATATCAGAAACAAGGAAGAAGACCATAGGACAAGGAAGGGAAAATAGAATGGGAAGTCATCAGAGAGGGAGAAAACCCATAATGGACGCTTAACTATCACAAGAAACTGATGATTGTTGGAGGAGAAGTTGGGGGGGTAACTGGGTGAGTAGCATTAAGGAGGTCACACGATACAATGAGCACTGGGTGTTACACATGACTGAAAATTTATTGAAGACTACATCTGAAACGAATGATGTACTGTAAGTTGGCTAATTGAATTTAAATTAAAGAACAAAAGACCTCGAATAAACAATCCTAAACATTTGTATGGAACCACTAAAGATTCCAAACAGCCAGTGCAATGTGGAAAAGAAAAACAAAGCTGGAGGACTCACAATTTCAGATTTCAGGTTATACTACAAAGCTGCAGTCATCCTAACAAGACAGTACGGCACAAAAATAGACACAGCGACCAAAGGAACAGGATACAAGTTCAGACAGAAACCCACAATTATGTGGTTCGTGAATCTTCCACAAAGCAAGCAACGATATCAAAAGGGAAATGGACAGTCTCTACAACAAATGGTGTTGGGAAAACTAGACAGCTATGCACAAAAGAATGAAATTAGACTGCTTTCTTACACAATACAGACAAACAGAAAACAGTTTCAAGACCTCAATATGAGACCTGAATCCATAAAAATCCTACAGGAGGGAAGACAGTAACTTCTTGACATGGACCATACCAACGTTTTTCTAGACTGTGTCCTGAGGCAAAGGAAATGAAAGCAAAAATAAACTATTGGGAATACAGCAAAATAAAAAGTTTCCACATGGCAGAAGAACAATGAAAACGTAAAAATAATAAGACAACTTACTCAAAGGGAGAAGATATTTGCAAAGATCATATGCAATAAAGGGATAGTGTCCAAAACATATACAACTGATACTACTCGACCCCCCAAAAAACAAATACTCCAGTTAAAAAATAGGCAGAAGCCATGGACAGACATTTCTCCAAAGAAGAAATACAAATGGCCAACAGTCCCGTGAAAAGATGTTCACCATCACCCATCATCAGGAAAATGTAAATCCAAAGGACAATGAGGTAATACCTCAAACCTGTCAGAATGGCTAACATCAAAAGCACAACAAAGAGCAGGTGTTGGGAGGATGTGGATAAAGGGGAATCCTAGCGAACTGTGGGTGGGAATGCAAACTGTGTTGGCCACCGTGGAAAACAGTATGAAGGTTCCTCAAAAAATTAAATATAGAACTACCCTATGATCCAACAATCACACTACTCGTATTTACCCAAAGAATAGGAAAACAGTAACATAAAAGGATACGTGCACCCCTATGTTTCTTGCACCATTATTTACAATATCACCATATGGAAGCAACCCAAGTGTCTGTAGAAAAATTGACAAATGCGATGATAGGTGTGTGTATTCACACACACACACACACACACACACACACACACACACACACACACACAATGGAGTATTACTCGGCTTGAAAAAGAATGAAACCTTGCTATTTGCAGACACATGGATGGAGCTAGAGAGTATTATCCTAACTAAAATCAGTCAGTCAGAGAAAGACAAATCCCATACGATCTCATTCTAATGGGGAATTTACAAAACAAACAAAATAAGTAACTAAAAGAGAAAAAGGAGACACACCGAAATACAAACTCTTAACAATAGAGAACAAACGGATGGTTACCAGAGAGGAGGTGGATAGAGGGATGAGTGAAATAGATGAAGGGGATTAAGAGGATGCTTTTCTTGATGACCACTGAGTAATATATAGAATTACTAAATCACTCTCTTGTACACCTGAAATGAATGTAACACTGTATGTTAGCTCTACTGGGATTAAAATAAATTTTAAAAAAGATTTTTCTTTCAGGAACCTCTTTGAAAAAGCTTTTCCTGTGCACTGTGCATAAGCCCTACTTGGGAGGATTCACTCTACAGTAATTATTCACTCCATGCCTCAAATTCATATTTCACTGAGTTCTTACCATGGATTCCAGCCCACGGGAGCCATGGTCCTTTTCAGTCCAGGCTCAGCACCTATGCATTCAAGATTGGAAGTAGAGACACATGTCACATCACAGTCCAGAATGCTACTATTGTTTCTGTTTCAGTGTGAGAGAGTCACAGACTTTGGGACAGGTTTCAGAGCAGGTTTATTATGGATCCTGGATCTCTACTTCAATGTTCATTGCCTGGATCCATTTGGCTAATAGGTTCCCTGTGGATGGGCTTGCTTCCAAGCACTTACATGGAAGATGCAAAGGTGGGTGGGCTTGGTGCGGGACAGGAAGAAGACCAAAAACAGACAAGGGTCCGACCCCTCCCCTGATCCAGGAACTGCTATGGGAGAGGGTACAGGTGGGAGAATTCATGCGAAACTCCAAGGTCACCAGCTGAACACAGGAGGCACAGGTCAAGGGATCTGGAGATGCAGCGGTTGAAGGCTGCTCTGAGCTACCTCTGGGAGGAAGGGAGGGATGGAATGAGAAGGAGACACTGCCTGCTCCTGGCCCATGCCAGCTGCCCACCGCTCCGACACGCATCCGTCTACACAGCTGACACAGCCTGGGCTCAGGATGGGCTGGCTCGCGTCCCTCAATCCTCAGTGGGACAGCTGTCCCCCAGGGCTCAGAGACATGCTGAGGGAGATGAGAGGGAAAGCTGTCCCACCCTGGTCACCCCCTCTTTGAGCAAACAGCCCTTCAGAACTGCTAAAAAAACCCACTAACGGGGTTGAAAGACTTGCCATGGATGAACTAAAGCATAGAGATATGTAAAATAACATTCATTTTTAAGTTCAGAGCTGTCATCTCAGGAAGTGGGGAGAGCTTCCCTGAAGAAGACTGAGGGGAGGGCAGGCCATGCTGAAAAGGGAGACATGGCTCTCCTGATTGGGGACCTGCAGCCCCCTTCCAGGGCAGGGCATCATCCTCACATCAAAAGAGATCCATGGAAGTGTTCCATCAGGGCCAGATGTTTGTCTCGAGAAGGCTACCCTGGCATTGGACTGCACAGGGCACCAGGGACGAGGGCCAGATGGAGGACGGACAATACCCCGGAGGCCATGGGTAAGAGCAGAGGCACAGGACCTTGAAGATGATGATGAAAAGCAGAAGGTGGCAGCATGGAGCCGTCCCGAAAGTATCATGGGAGCAGCGCCCACAGCTTCACTGAATGGGTGTCTTCTGTGCCAGGTGTGGCTGACGTCGGTGGGCTCCAGACTAGTCCTGACCACAACTCTAGGAAGTGTGCGCCACCCCCGTCCTCCTCTCCCCTTGCAGCTGCTAGGAATCACGTTCACAGACAATGGTCAGCTTTCGTGGAAAGCAAGCAGTGGCTCCCGCACACGCTGCACCTCTGGTGTTGGTCCAGTGCGACCCTTGTGCCTGGCAAGACACTGATGTCTACCTGTCTCCATACAAATCCACAGACAGGAGGGTGTCCCTGAATTCCACAGGACCTGATGAGACAGATCCACAGAAACCAACACCCAGTGGATCACTCGGGACCTCCCCTATGGTCATGGAGCTCACCATACCCTATTTCTGTCACTTACAACAGAAAGCCTGGTTATGATCCCCCACAATACCATACATCCTGGTTGCTGACCTGGGGTCATGCCATGAACCCACATAGCACCTTTCTTTAAGTGAAGGCTATGCCTACACCTCCTAGAAAATATTTCTAATGAAGTACAAGTCCATCAGGACTATGGTGTGAACGGTAGCACACAGCTTTTATGGTAGTAGTCAGTAATTCTAACAAGGGTTAACCCCACCCCCTGTCTCACAAAACCTTCCTCCATCCCCACTGAACTCATGGTCTGCCCTCAGAAAACCCTCCAGGAAACAAACCTTTCATCTGAATGCTCTTTTCACCTTCTGCTTCAAATCTTGTCCAACCACAATGATATGAAACTAGAAATCAGTCTAAAGAAAAAAATGGGACAGTCAAAAATAGGTGGAGATTGGGGGGCCTGGGTGGCTCAATCGTTAAGGATCTGCTTTCAGCTCTGGTCTTGATCCCAGGATCCTGGGATCTAGCCCCATATCAGGCTCCTTGCTCAGTGGGAAGCCCACTTTTCCCTCTCCCACCCCCTTGCTTGTGTTCACTCTCTCGCTGTCTCACTCTCTGTCAGATACTTAAATAATCTTAAAAAAATATGTGGAGATTTAACAACATGCTACTGAACAACCAACAGTCAAAGAAGAAATCAAAAAAATTTTAGAAGTACCTTGACACTGATGAAAAAGACAACCTACAAAAACTTATGGGATGCAGCAGAAGTAGCTTTATGGGGGACATTCATAGCAATTCAAGTCTTCATCATTCCATGAGAATGCTCTCCAATAAACAACCTGATTTATGTGGTAAAGAAGTAGAAAAAAAAACAACAAACAAAGCCCCAAATTAGTAGAAATAAGGAAATAACAAAAAGGAATGCATAAATAAATCCAATGGATATTAAAAGACAAAAAAAAAAAACAATGAAAATGAGAGCGGCCTTTTTTGGAAAGATAAACAAAACTGACAAACTTAGCTAGACTCACCAAGAAAGACAGAGGACTCGAATACAATCAGGAAAATAAGATAATGGATTCCTGTCTCATATCAAAATCAAAAGAACTCTTCAACCTTGGACACAACAACTTCTTGCAAGCCACGTCTCTAAAGGCAAAGGAAATAAAAGCAAAAATGAACTATTGGCACTTCATCAGGATAAAAAGCTTCTGCCTGGCAAAGCAAATGATCAAAAAACAAAAAGGCAACCTATGGAATCGAAGAAGATATCTGCAAATGATATTACAGATAAAGGGCTGGTATCCAAGATCTATAAAGAACTCCTCAAACTCGACACCCAAAAAATGGGCAGAAGGCACAAAGAGATACTTCTCCAGAGAAGACATACAAATGGCCAACAGACACATGAAAAAATACTCCACATCACTTGCCATCAGGCAAATACAAATCAAAACGACAATGAGATACCACCTTACACCAGATAGAATGGATAAAATTAACAAGGCAGGGGGCACCTGGGTGGCACAGCGGTTAAGCGTCTGACTTCGGCTCAGGGCATGATCCTGGCATTATGGGATCGAGCCCCACATCAGGCTCCTCCGTTATGATGCTGCTTCTTCCTCTCCCACTCCCCCTGCTTGTGTTCCCTCTCTCGCTGGCTGTCTCTATCTCTGTGGAATAAATAAATAAAATCTTGAAAAAAAATTAACAAGACAGAAATAAAAAAATGTCAGAGAGGATGTGGAGAAAGGGGAGCCCTCTTACACTACTCGTGAGAATTCAAGCTGGTACAGCCACTTTTGAAAACAATATGGATGTTCCTCACGACGTTAACCACAGAGATATCCTACGACCCACCAATTGCACTACTGGGTATTTACCCCATAGACACAGAGTAATGAAAAGAAGCGGCACCTGTATCCCAATGTTCATAGCTGCAATGTCCATAATAGCCAAACTGTGGAAGGAGCCAAGATGTCCTTCAGCAGATGAATGGACAAAGAAGATGTGGTTCATCTATACAATGGACTATTACTCAGTCGTCAGAAGGATGAATACCCACCACTTGCACAAACGTGCATGGACCAGGAGGGGATTATGCTAAGTGAAATTAAAGCAAGCAGAGAAAGACAATTATCATATGGTTTCACTCCTATGTGGAATGGAAGGAATAGCATGGAGGACATTAGAAGAAGGAAGGGAAAAGTGAAGTGAGGTAATGAGAGGGGAAATGAAACATGAGAGACTACTGACACTGGGAAACAAACTGAAGGTTGCAGAAAGGGAGGGTAGGGGAATGGGTTATCCTGGTGATGGGTATTAAGGAGGGCACGTGTTGGGGCACCTGGGTGGCACAGCGGTTAAGCATCTGCCTTCGGCTCAGGGCGTGATCCCGGCATTAGGGGATCGAACTCCACAACAGGCTCCTCCGCTGTGAGCCTGCTTCTTCCTCTCCCACTCCCCCTGCTTGAGTTCCCTCTCTCGCTGGCTGTCTCTATCTGTCGAATAAATAAATAAATTCTTTTTAAAAAGAAGGAGGGCACGTGTCATAATGAGCACTAGGTGTTATATGCAAACAATGAATCATGGAACACTTCATCAAAAACAAATGAAGTACTGTAGGGTGATTAACATCATTTTAAAAAAATAGAAGGATATGAAATTCATACAGGAAAACTGTCACTATTTGCAAATGACATGAAATCCTGAAAGATTACACACACACACACACACACAAAAACTGTTAGAATAAACAAATTCTAGAAAGCTGCAGGATATAAAGTCAATATACAGAGACCTGTTCTCTTTTTTTTTTTCATATTTTATTTATTTATTTGAGAGGAAGAGAAAAAGCAAGGGCAGGGGGAGTGTCCGAAAGAGGGAGAAGCAGACCCTCGCTAAACGGGGAGCCCAACACAGGGCTCAATGTCAGAACTCTGAGTTCATGACCTGAGATGAAGGCAGAAGCTTCACCTATGGGGCCACCCAGGTGACCCAACTTCTTGCATTTCTGCATACTGATGACGCACTTTTGCAAAGAGAAATTCAAAAAGCAATGCCATTTATAATTGCATCAAAAAAAATCTAGGAATAAAAGTAACCAAAAATGAGAAAGATATAGTACACTCAACACATGGCAGAAAAGAAATGAAAAACATGTGTGTCGAGGGGGGCAGGATGTATGGGTCAAAGATTTGGAAGGCAACACAAACAAATGGAAGCTTACGCCATGCTCCTTAACTTGAAGATTTAATTATGTGAACATGTCCATCGTACCCAAAGCAATCGACAGATATGATGAAATCCCTATCTGAATTCCAGCGGCATTATTCGAGCAAATAGAAAACAGTCCTCAAACTTGTATGGAATCACAAAAGACCCCAAATACCCAAAGCAACCTGGAGAAAGAAAGGTGCAGTCAACACACTCCTGGATTTCAAGCTAGATTACAAAGCTGTTGTCATCAAAACAGGATGGTACTGGCATAAACACAGACACCAGGTCAGTGGAACAGAACAGAAAGCTCAGAAACTTACCCACACGTAGATGATCCTAACTTACGACACAGCAGCAGAAGATATGCCATGAGGGAAGGACTGTTTCTTCAGTGAGCGGTAACAGGCAAACTGGACACTAAATGCAGAAGAATATAACTGGTCCACTTTCTTACACCACACACAAAATTTTTAATGGATGAATGATTTGAACATAAGACCTGAATCCATAAACCTCCAAGAAGACACAGGTACTAAGTCTCTCGACATTAGTTTTGGCAAAGTGTCTTCAGATCGGACACCAAATGCAAAGGCAACAAAAGCAAAAATAAACAAGTGGAACAACATCAAACTGAAATCTTCCACACGGCAAAAGAAACCAGCAAAAACTTAAAAGGCCACTGACCCAATAAGAAAAAAAATATCTGCGAATCATATGTGTGAGAAGAGGCTAATATCCAAAATACACACAACACTCATACAAATCAAAACAAAAAAATTGTATAAAAAATGTGGGGAATATGTGAATAGATACTTTCTAAAGATGGCACACAGGTGCCAACAGACAGAGAAAGTTGTTAGACATCACTCATCATCATCAGGGAAACATCAGTCAAACCCACAATCGGCTATCCACTCACAACAGTTGGAACAGCATGTCCCAGAGACAGACACCAGGTGGGGTCAAGGGTGTGCAGACGAGGAGACACTGTGCAGTGTTGGTGGGAATGGAAATTGGTGCAGCCACTGTGACAAACGGTATGGAGGTTCCTGAAAAATTAAATGCGACTACCACATGACCCATTAATGGCTCTACTGAGTATTGATTTGGAGAACACAAAAATACTGCCTAAAAAAGACAGATGCACTTCCACGTTCACTGCAGCATTATTCACAAGAACCAGACATGGAAACACAGACCTTGGGGGCCTTATGCCAAGTAACTCAGACACAGAAAGACCAATCTCAGATGCTCTCATGTACATTCCACGTGTAATAAACAATTACTGAATGCATAGATACTGATAGCAGATTGGTAGGTGCCAGATTCGGGGATGGGGTGATAGAAATGGGTGAAGGTGGTCAAAGTCTCAATGTTTGAGTGAGAAAATCCGACAGTCATGCAATGTTCTGTCCAGTATGGAGACTAAAACTAAACCCGCAGCATGGGGTATAGGTTTCCCTGCTCTTTGAAAGTACAGGGCTTCTGAGAAACCTTGCAGAGCAGAAATGGTGTTCAAGAAGGAATGGCCATTAATTTACACGGCACAATTAGATAGTGTCCTCAGACTCCAAAATTCCTTCTCTTTGGCTTTTCTTAGGCCTCAGGACACAAGTTTCTAATGGAGGCCCAGCATAAATGAAGATAAAGCACAGCAGAGGCTCACAGACACCATTCAAAGTGCTGGTGGCTGGATGCGGAGAGCAGTTCCCAGCGGAAGGAGCAGGTTGGGGTGCACGACGCCTCTGTCGTGCTTCTCCCCAAAACAGATGCTGAACGCGATTCTCACTGTTCACCTTTTTTCATAAGAGGGAAATCCTCTTCAGGTCTCTTCCTCTTACTGAAGCTGGGTAATAACGTAGTTCTTTCAAGAAAGCCCAGTGTCTTACTGTGAACGTTTAAAAAGTGGGGGATACTTGTACTTGAGCATTGCTGAGGGAGGAGATGTGAAAGGTTCTCCCAGACACAAACCTCAGCAGATCCACTGGGAAAGGCACCTTCCTCAGCATGCGGAACACGGACTACCTCCTACCACCCGAGAAACCCTCTCCTTCCCCTCGATCAGGACAACCCACAACAGCTGGGAGTTACCCCAGTTCCTCTGTTCTCCTGCTCCTAATAGCTAACCCATCAGCAAATCCTGTGAGCTCCATCTTCAAAATGGACCCAGAATAGGTCTAACCACTCCATCCAAGGCCACCTGTCTGGACCACAGTGCCTGAGTTCCTGGAAAAGCTTCGTCATTGACCTGCCTTGCCATCTTCAACCCTCTGTCATCTGTTCTCAACACTGTAGCCAGGATGGCCCAGTGAAACAGGGTCTCATGGGGTTATAGCCCTGGAATGGCTTTCTGTCACCTCTCTGAGGTCATGTCCTAAGCTGTCTCCTGTGGCCACAGGGCCATCTTGCTACTCCAGGACATAGCTGGAATTTTCCTGCCCCAGAGCTATGCACATGCTTTCCCTTCTGTTCAGAATGCTCCTGATGTGTTCTCACTCACCTTCGGAGAAGTCTGAATTGGAGTGACAGGGACAGAAGATGAGGCTGTGTGTGTTGGGTGAGGCTGGTGGCCCAGAAGAAGGTTCTCTGCCAGCTCTCCGCCTGTGCCTCACTTGTCCTCAGCCAGCAACTTGCACACAGCCCTCACCTGTAACAAGTCTCACCCAGGAGACCCACAGCCACCCCTGGAGCCCACCCTGCCCACACCCTGCTGCAGAATGCATTCAGCTCTCCTCTGGAACCCCTGTCAGCTTTACCCAGTCCTGGAACTCCCCCATCTGCAAAGCTCCCGGATTACCTCTCTGCTTCCAAAATCACACTGGCGCAAGGCTTTCATGAGAAAGCTATAACGCTAACTAATGAAAGGTTCACACCTACTTTCCCCTTCTGTTGCCTTTCTCTCCACCTTCTTTCCTACCTGTGCAAACTGTAACATATCAGTGGAACATGAACATGCTCTGAGACCTGAATCTTTCATTGCAGCTTTCTGAGGACTCCTTATGTGATAAGAAACTAGTGTATCCTACAACAGGGTGATTTACAACTCTCATCTATAGAATAGTACAGCCCAAATCACTACAATTTTACCTCACTCTTCATGAAGCAGAACACTTTTACCTTTCTCCTCTTACTTAAATTCCAGTTAGTTCACATGCCATGGAATATTCGCTTCAGGGGTAGGATTTAGTGATTCCTCACCTGCATACAGAACTCGGTGCTCATCACAAGTGCCCTCCTTAATACCCCTCACCCATTTAACTCTTCCCCCCATGCCCCTGTCCTGCAGCAACACTCAGTTTGTTCTCCAAGGTTGAGTCTATTTCCTTGTTTGCCTCTCTCATCACTCCTCAACTCTGTTCATCTGTTTTCTTTCTGAAGTTCCACAGGCATGAGAGCATAGGATATTTGTCTTTCCTCAATGATTTTGCTTAGCTTAATACACTCTAGGTTCATCCACATCCTTGCAAATGGTAAGTTTTCATTCTTTTTGAATCTGGGTCATATTCCAGTGTATATATATGTATCCCACAGCTGTTTTACCCATTCATCAGTGCATGGACGTTGGGATTCTCTCTATAGTTTGGCTACTGTGGACATTTCTGCTATAAACATCATGGTGCATGTACCCATTTCGAATCCACATTTTTGTATCTTTTGGGTAAATACCTAGGAGAGCAATTGCTGGATCATGGGGTTGTTCAATTTTTAACTTTTTGAGGAACCCCCACACTGTTTCCCAGACTGGCTGCACCACTTTGCATTCCCACCAACAGGATGGGAGGCTTCCCCTTTAAGCAGAACATTATCTGCCAGCAATTTCATAATAGGAAACAAAACCTCTGGGAGATGCACCTAGGGTCAGACAAGTAGTTGCAGAGTTCACCCCAAGGCTCCTGACGCCAAGCCCCTTGAAGCCACCAGCATGCCACTATCCAAAAGAATTCCCAGACTCTCCTTCTGACTCCACCACCAAAGAAACTACAGAGAGAATATGGCACCTCAAAATATCGAGATAATACATTTAGTAAAACTAGAAAGTCAAGCTCAACTTTTAAACAGGAACAGGCCGCTTTGGAAAATTTTCAATTTTCCCTCCACCCTAATTTTAACTCTTCTGATGAATAAACTAATCAATGATGAAACATCACCTTTGTCAAATGACATCATCCAAGTCTGTATCAGATGAAAAAAGCCACCTAACTCTAGATGTTGGCCACTCAACCATATCTTAGGCCCAATTGAATAAACACTGTTAGATGAAGGAACAAATTAGATGATACAAACAGGCACAGAGTGAATCTCACCTTCCCTTTCTAATAAAAGAGGGTTCCTAGGAAACAGATGGTCAAAATACATTTGTAAGCAGTAAATGGACAGAGAAATTGTGATCCCCTGCAACGTTCTACCTCCAGGGAAACTAAGTAATTCCTGCACCAAACCCAGAATGCTGACAGCTACTTCAATTTTACTTTGTGGCTCAACTAGAGAAAAGAGAAAAGCCCAGGAGGTTTTGGGATAATGAGAGGTTTTACCTCCAACCCTGACATAGATAGGACATTTTGCCAAACATACCTTTGCTTTCTGTGAACACTGGCGTCCTGTGACAAGCTGCCTCGCTGACTCTGATGCTGACGTTCAAAACCTCGGGTTTCTTGGAGCCAGAGCAGAGAATTGCTGTCAGGTGGGGAGAAGAAGGCACCTCTGACCTAAAGCCTGCACACCTGCTTCGGTTTCTGGGCGAAGGGGCAACACATACTTGTTGTTTATCAGTAATTATCTTCATTCTCAATAGACCAATGACCTTGCCTTTTCTGGAAAGCAGACTTACTCTTCTAAAGAAACCCTCAATTCGTCTATTCCCAATGCAACTAGAGTGGGGTCTGGTTTACGCACGCCTCCAGGCCCCCACCTGGAGGATATTCCTGCATGATTCTAATAGCCAATTACCACTACCCAGGGGCACACGGGGCATAATGCTGAAATTGGGGGATGGCTCTGGGGCTTGATACTGCCACACCTGTGCCTGGGGGACCAGGACACACCCTGCTGAACTCAGGGTACTGCTCAAGATGCATCACCTGCACTGTGTCAGAGAACTGAAAGTGGGGATTGTGTGAGGTCGTTACCCGCACTCTTCCAGGGGAACAGGGGAAACCCTGAAATTCTGCAACCCATCCCACAAAAGCTCAGGTGAGTGGGTGCCCTGGAGTTCCCGGGTATGGGGAATAAGGTCAGTTGAGGACATGGGGCAGAAGAGACTTTAAAGGGAAAAAGAAAACTCACCTGAGTACCCACAATGAACCCTCTCCACGTGCCCTTCCAAAACCTTGCCTCCCACCTGGGGCACACCCTACCCCCAGACCCCCACCCCAGTGCAAGCTGCTCACTCACCAGCAGGGATCTCCACAGGGCAACTCTCTCTCTCTCAGTGCCCCTTCTTCTGCCCCAATTCTGCAACCCACTGCAAATCTGGGACTGCCCACAGAGACATCTCCACCCCCAAGCAGTGAATGGTTGGGGAGGTTTGTGCCTGAGCCCCTTGGATGCTGGGCAACCCGCCCTCAATCCCCTGGAACCCTGAAAGTGCAGGGGGCCCAAGAGGTGCCTCCTCTACCCAACACCAGGCACAGGAATGGGTGGGGTCGTGGGCCAGGGCACCCACACACACCTGGCCCCTTCTAGGGACCCCTCTAGCTACAGACCACCCTCAGAGTCCTGCCCCTTCCCTTTCTGCACCAGCCCTCCCTGCTGGGGTGTGCCTGGTTCTGGGCAAGGTCAGTGGCTCTCAGACCCTCCAAGGCTTTGGCTTTAGGAAATGCAATGGTTTCATGCATTTTCAGTATGTACATGTCAGTATGACTTTAATCTTATGGGAGCCAAAGAGGTTCTTTATTTTTTCTTATCTTCATGTTGGCATTTTTGGTTGTTTTCTTCTCAAAGCAGATGTACAACATGTGCTTGGGGCAGAAATAGGGCCCATGCTTTGAGTTTTTGCCCAATCATTTTGAGCCAGTTAAAATGTTAAAGGATAGCTTCCCTGGGAGCCCAGGATCAGGGCCCACAGATGATATAAGATAAAAATTACTTTCATCATTATAATGACTACTAAATGGAGGAATTTGAGACAAAAGCACCTTTCACAAGAGTACCAAGAAATCAAAATGATGCCCACAGAAGGCTACCTGCTCCATGGTCAGCACAGGTAACAGAAGTGTTCACAGTCTCTGGACTCCTGCCCTTCTCCTGCCCAAATCTCTGAAGCACACAGACCACTTAAAATCAGAATTGTAGAACTGCTAGACACCTTAGAGATGTCTGGCACCATTCCCTTGGACTGCAGAATAAAACACAGTAGCTCGTTGTCACAAACTAATTTCAACATGAAGTGCCCCCTGGATGCACTAAGTTCTTTCTCTGCAAATGTTGACTAATGTAAGTCACAGTCACACCATTTAAACACTAGGATGGCTGGGAAGTCAACGTAGGTAAGGCAATATTTTAGCCAGGTTTATAAGCATTGGCTCACTTTGTAGAAGAGGCTGAGCTGAGTGTTTTTAAATACTATTTCAGGTACAAGAGAGGAGTTAAGATGGTGGAGGAGTAGGGGACTCCTTTTTCCGCAGATCCCCTGAGTCCTGCTGGATAGGTAGCAGGCCAGCCTAAACAACCACGGAATCAGCCTGAGAGGCAGGAAGATATATCTGGATCTCTACAAATGAACATCTCCAGTGCTGCGTATTGAGGTAGGAAGCGGGGAGTCCTGAAACCTGGCACAGATACTGGAAGATAAAAGGAAGGGGGAGGGAGCCACCGCATTTGGGCGCCAGGAAGTAGCAGCCACCTGCACAGGGGAGCTGGCAGATTCACAGAAGGCACCCCTAGAGAGAGGACTGAGACTGGTGAGCCCAGAGAGCACACCACTAGGCATCTCCCAGAACACAGGAATCCCAGTGTGCTCATGGGATCCAGAATAAGAATGAGAGCTCCTGGAGCGCGTGCGGGTCCACTGGAGGCTGGCAGGCCACCTGCACAGGGGAGAGGGCAGATTCATGGTCAGAACCCAGGAAACAGCAGACTGAGACCCTGAACCAGGTGCGCCCACCACCAGGCTTCTCACGGAACTCCGGAATCCCAGTGTGCTCACCGGGAATAGACAGACCCAGAGACCCGGGAGCACGCGGGGCGGCTGGCGGCTGGTGGGCCACCTGCATGGGGCAGCGGGCGAACTCGTGGTTGGCACCCAGGAAACAGCAGACTGAGACCCTGAAGGAGGTGGTATGCCACCAGGCTTCTCAGGAAACTCCGTAATCCTGGTGTGCTCACGGGATCCAGACTGAGACCTGGAGATCTGGGAGCTCCAGGGGGCGGCTGGTGGCTGGTGGCCTTAGAAACACAAAGGACAGAGATGCACCTGCCCTGGAAGTGAGGACAGGGACACCAGGTGTGGGGCACACATCCAGGGACGCTATGGGGTTGAGCAGCACCAACAGTAACGGAGTTAAAGTGGCCAGAACATCCGTGAAGAACATGCCGCAATCCCTCTGTTCTGTGACAATTCAGCCTCTGCTGCTCTGACTCTCAGAAGAGGCACAGCAGACCGCCAGAGAAAGATGCCAGGGAACAAAAGCCTGGAAATACTGGCTCACAGCGTTCCCACACCCATCCCCCCTCACAGGGGACAGGGCAACTCTACCCAAACAGGGTTGCCTGAGTATGGGTGTGGCAAAATACAAACTCTTAACAATAGAGAACAAACGGATGGATACCAGAGAGGAGGATGATAGAGGGATGAGTCAAATAGATGAAGCGGATTAAGAGGACACTTTTCTTGATGACCACTGAGTAATATATAGAATTACTGAATCACTCTATTGTACACCTGAAACGAATGTAACACTGTAGGTTAGCTCTACTGGAATTGAAATAAATTTTTTAAAAGATTTTTCTTTCAGAAACCTCTTTGAAAAAGCTTTTCCTGTGCATTGTTCATAAGCCCTACTTGGGAGGATTCACTCTACAATAATTATTCACTCTATGCCTTGAATTCAGATTTCACTGAGTTCTTACTGTGGATCCCAGCCCACGGGAGCCATGGTCCTTTTCAGTCCAGGCTCAGAACCTATGCATTTAAGATTAGAAGTAGAGACACATGTCACTTCACAGTCCAGAAAGCTATTATTGTTTCTGTTACATTGTGAGAGAGTCACAGACTTTGGGACAAGTTTCCGAGCAGGTTTATTATGGATCCTGGATCTCTACTTCAATGTTCTTTGCCTGGATCCATTTGGCTAATAGGTTCCCTGTGGATGGGCTTGCTTCCAAGCACATACATGGAAGATGCAAAGGTGGGTGGGCTTGGTGCGGGACAGGAAGAAGATCAAAAGCAGACAAGAGTCCCACCACTCCCCTGATCCAGGAACTGCTACAGGATAGGGTATGGGAGGTAGAATCAATGCAAAACTCCAAGGTCACCAGCTGAACACAGGAGGCACAGGTCAAGGGATCTGGAGATGCAGGGGTTGAAGGCTGCTCTGAGCTATATCTGTGAGGAAGGGAGGGAAGGAATGAGGAGACACTGCCTGCCCCTGGCCCATTCCGCTGCCCACCACTCTGACACGCATCCGTCTACACAGCTGACACAGCCTGGGCTCAGGATGAGCTGGCTCGGGTCCCTCAATCCTCAGTGGCACAGTTGGCCCCAGGGCTCAGAGACATGCTGAGGGAGATGAGAGGGAAAGCTGCCCCACCCAGGTCATCCCCTCCTTGAGCAGACAGCCCTTCAGAACTGCTAAAAAAAAAAACCCCACTAACGGGGTTGAAAGACATGCCATGGATGAACTAAGGCATAGAGATATGTAAAATAACATTCATTTTTAAGTTCAGAGCTGTCAGCTCAGGAAGTGGGGAGAGCTTCCCTGAAGAAGACTGAGGGGAGGGCAGGCCATGCTGAAAAGGGAGACATGGCTCTCCTGATTGGGGACCTGCAGCCCCCTTCCAGGGCAGGGCTTCATCCTTGCATCACACGAGATCCATGGAAGTGTTCCATCAGGGCCAGATGATTGTCTCGAGAAGGCTATCCTGGCATCGGACTGCACAGGGCAACAGGGACGAGGGCCAGATGGAGGACTGACAATACCCCGGAGGCCATGGGGCAAGAGCAGAGGCACATGACTTTGAAGATGATGATGAAAAGCAGGAGGTGGCAGCATGGAGCCGGCCCAAAAGTACCATGGGAGCAGTGCCCACAGCTACACTGACTGGGGGCCTTCTGTGCCCAGTGTGGCTGACTTCAGTGGGTTCCAGACTAGTCCTGACCACAACTCTAGGAAGTGTGCACCACCCCCGGCCTCCTCTCCCCTTGCAGCTGCTAGAAATCACGGTCAAAGACCCTGGTCAGCTTTCGTGGAAAGCAAGCAGTGGCTCCCGCACACGCTGCACCTCTGGTGGTGGTCCAGTGCGACCCTTGTGCCTGGCCAAACACTGATGTCTACCTGTCTCCACACAAATCCACAGACAGGAGGGTGTCCCTGAATTCCACAGCACCTGATGAGACAGATCCACAGAACCCAACACCCAGTGGGTCACTCGGGACCTCACCTATGGTCATGGAGCTCACCATAAACTATTTCTGTCACTTCCCACAGAAAGCCTGTTTCTCATCCCCCACAATACCATACATCCTGGTTGCTGACCTGGGGTCATGCCATGAACTCACATGGCACCTTTCTTTAAGAGAAGGCTATGCCTAAACCTCCTAGAAAATGTTCCTAATGAAGTACAAGTCCATCAGGACTACGGTGTGAACAGTAGCACACAGCCTGCATGGTAGTAGTCAGTAATTCTAACAAGGGTTAACCCCACCCCCGTCTCACAAAACCTTCCTCCGTCCCCACAGAACTCATGGTCTGCCCTCAGAAATCCCTCCAGGAAACAAACTTTTAATCTGAATGCTCTTCACCTTCTGCTTCAAATCTTGTCCAACCACAAAGATATGAAACTAGAAATCAGTCTCAAGAAAAAAATGGGACAGTCAAAAATAGGTGGAGATTGGGGAGCCTGGGTGGATCAGTTGTTAAGGATCTGCCTTCAGCTCAGGTCCTGATCCCAGGATCCTGGGATTTAGGTTGGAATCAGGCTCCTTGCTCAGTGGGAAGCCCGCTTCTCCCTCTCTCACCCCTCCTGCTTGCGTTCCCTCTCTCACTGTCTCACTCTCTGTCAGATACTTAAATAATCTCAAAAAAATATGTGGAGAATTAAAAACATGCTACCGAACAACCAACAGTCAAAGAAGAAATCAAAAAAGATTTTAGAAGTACCTTGACACTGATGAAAAAGTCAACTTACAAAAACTTATGGGATGCAGCAAAAGTAGCTCTATGGGGGACATTCATAGAAACTCAAGTCTTCATCAATCCATGAGAAGGGTCTCCATTAACAACCTGATTTATGTGGTAAAGAAGTAAAAAATAAAACAACAAAGACCCAATATAGTAGAAATAAGGAAATAACAAAAAGGAATGCATAAATAAATCCAACAGAGACTAAAAAGACCAAAAAAAAAAAAAAACAACAACAACAAAAACAATGAAATTGAAAGGTGCCTTTTTTGGAAAGATAAATAAAACTGACAAACTTAGCTAGACTCACCAAGAAAGACAGAGGAATCGAATACAATCAGGAAAGAAAGATAATGGATTCCTGTATCATATCCAAATCAAAAGAACTCTTCAACATTGGACACAACAACTTCTTGCAAGCCATGTCTCTAAAGGCAAAGGAAATAAAAGCAAAAATGAACTATTGGCACTTCATCAAGATAAAAACCTTCTGCACAGCAAAGCAAACGATCAACAAAACACAAAGGCAACCTATGGAAAAGAAGAAGATATCTGCAAATGATATTACAGATAAAGGGCTGGTATCCAAGATCTATAAAGAACTCCTCAAACTCGACACCCAAAAAATGGGCAGAAGACACAAAGAGATACTTCTAGAGAAGACATACAAATGGCCAACAGACACATGAAAAAATGCTCCACATCACTTGCCATCAGGCAAATACAAATCAAAACGACAATGAGATACCACCTTACACCAGTTAGAATGGTTAAAATTAACAAGGCAGGGGGCACCTGGGTGGCACAGAGGTTAAGGATCTGCCTTCGGCTAAGGGCGTGATCCTGGCATTATGGGATCGAGCCCCACATCAGGCTCCTCCGCTATGAGCCTGCTTCTTCCTCTCCCACTCCCCCTGCTTGTGTTCCCTCTCTCGCTGGCTGTCTCTATCTCTATCAAATAAATAAATAAAATCTTGAGAAAAAAATTAACAAGACAGGAAATTACAAAAAGTCAGAGATGATGTGGAGAAAGGGGAGCCCTCTTACACTACTCGTGAGAATTCAACTGGTATAACCACTTTTGAACAATATGGATGTTCCGCAAGACATTAAACACAGAGCTATCCTATGACCCAACAATTGCACTACTGGGTATTTACCCCATAGACACAGAGTAATGAAAAGAAGGGGCACCTGTATCTCAATGTTCATAGCAGCAATGTCCATAATAGCCAAACTGTGGAAGGAGCCAAGATGTCCTTCAGCAGATGAATGGACAAAGAAGATGTGGTTCATCTATACAATGGAATATTACTCAGTCATCAGAAAGGATGAATACCCACCATTTGCACCAATGTGAATTGACCAGGAGGGGATTATGCTAAGTGAAATTAAGGCAAGCACAGAAAGAGAATTATCATAAGGTTTGACTCCTATGTGGAATGGAAGGAATAGCATGGAGGACATTAGAAGAAGGAAG
The DNA here is from genome assembly GCF_024610735.1 of Ursus americanus. NCBI lineage: Eukaryota > Metazoa > Chordata > Mammalia > Carnivora > Ursidae > Ursus > Ursus americanus. The sequence continues at coordinate 48,143,768 of NC_142149.1, read as the reverse complement.
GGAAAAGTGAAGGGGGGGAATGAGAGGGGGAGGGGAACCATGAGAGACTGTTGACACTGGGAAACAAACTGAAGGTTGCAGTAAGGGAGGGGTAGGGGAATGGGTTATCCTGGTGATGGGTATTAAGGAGGGCACGTGTCATAATGAGCACTAGATGGTATATACAAACAATGAATCATGGAACACTTCATCAAAAACAAATGAAGTACTGTAGGGTGACTAACATCATTTTAAAAAAAGAGAAAGATATGAAATCCATACAGGAAAACTGTCACTATTTGCAAATGACATGAAATCCCGAAAGATTACACACACACACACACAAAAAAACAGTTAGTTTAAACAAATGCAAGAAAGCTGCAGGATATAAAGTCAATATACAGAGACCTGTTGTCTTTATTTTTTTCAGATTTTATTTATTTATTTGAGAGGAAGAGAAAAAGCACATGCAGGGGGAGTGTAGGAAAGAGGGAGAAGCAGACCCTCGATAAGCGGGGAGCCCAACATGGGGCTCGATCCAGGACTCTGGGATCATGACCTGAGCTGAAGGCAGACGCTTCACCTATGGGGCCACCCAGATGACCCAAGTTCTTGCATTTCTGTATACTGATGACACACGTTCGCAAAGAGAAATTAAAAAAGCAATGCCATTTACAATTGCATCAAAAAAAAATCTAGGAATAAAAGTAACCAAAAATGCGAAAGACATAGTACACTCAACACATGGCAGAAAAGAAATGAAAAACATGTGTGTCGAGGGGGGGCAGAATGTATGGGTCAAAGATTTGGAAGGCAACACAAACAAATGGAAGCATACGCCATACTCCTTAACTGGAAGATTTAATTATGTGAACATGTCCATCGTACCCAAAGCAATCGACAGATGTGATGAAATCCCTATCTGAATTCCACTGGCATTATTCGAGCAAATAGAAAACAGTCCTCAAACTTGTATGGAATCACAAAAGACCCCAAATACCCAAAGCAACCTGGAGAAAGAAAGGTGCAGTCAACACACTCCTGGATTTCAAGCTAGATTATAGAGCTGTTGTCATCAAAACAGGATGGTACTGGCATAAACACAGACACCAGTTCAGTGGAACAGAACAGAAAGCTCAGAAACTTACCCACACGTAGATGATCCTAACTTACGACACAGCAGCAGAAGATATGCCATGAGGGAAGGACCGTCTCTTCAGTGAGCGGTAACATGCAAACTTGACAGTAAATGCAGAAGAATATAACTGGTCCACTTTCTTACACCACACACAAAATTTTTAATGGATGAATGATTTGAACATAAGACCTGAATCCATAAACCTCCAAGAAGACACAGGTACTAAGTCTCTCGACATTGGTTTTGGCAAAGAGTCTTCAGATCGGACACCAAATGCAAAGGCAACAAAAGCAAAAATAAACAAGTGGAACAATATCAAACTGAAATCTTCCACACGGCAAAAGAAACCAGCAAAAACTTAAAAGGCCACTGACCCAATAAGAAAAAAATATCTGCGAATCATATGTGTGAGAAGAGGCTAATATCAAAAATACACACAACACTCATACAAATCAAAAGAAACAAAAAAAACTGTATAAAAAAACGTGGGGAATATGTGAATAGATACTTTCCAAAGATGGCACACAGGTGCCAACAGACAGAGAAAGTTGTTAGACATCACTAAAAATCGTCAGGGAAACATCAGTCAAACCCACAATCGGCTATCCCCTCACAACAGTTGGATCACCAATTGTCCAGAGACAGACACCAGTTGGGGTCAAGGGTTTGCAGAGGAGGAGACACTGTGCACTGTTGGTGGGAATGGAAATTGGTGCAGCCACTGTGACAAATGGTATGGAGGTTCCTGAAAAAATAAATGCAACTACCACATGGCACAGTAATGGCTCTACTGAGTATTTATTCGGAGAACACAAAAATACTGCCTCAAAAAGACAGATGCACTCCCACGTTCACTGCAGCATTATTCACAAGAATCAGACCTGGAAACACAGACCTTGGGGACCTTATTCCAAGTAACTCAGACACAGAAAGACCAATCCCAGATGCTCTCATGTACATTCCACGTGGAATAAACAAATACTGAATGCATAGATACTGATAGCAGATTGGTAGGTGCCAGATTCGGGGATGGGGTGGTAGAAATGGGTGAAGGTGGTCAAAGTCTCAATGTTTGAGTGAGAAAATCTGACAGTCATGAAATGTTCTGTCCAGCATGGAGACTAAAACTAACCCCGCAGCATGGGGTATAGGTTTCCCTGCTCTTTGAAAGTGCAGGGCTTCTGAGAAACCTTGCACAGCAGAAATGGTGACAAGAAGGAATGGCCATTAATTTACACGGAACAATTAGACAGTGTGCTCAGACCCCAAAATTCCTTCTTTTGGCTTTTCTTAGGCCTCAGGACACAAGTACCTAACGGAGGCCCAGCATAAATGAAGATAAAGCACAATAGAGGCTCACAGACACCATTCAAAGTGCTGGTGGCTGGATGCGGAGAGCGGTTCCCAACGGAAGGAGCTTCTCCCCAAAACAGATGATGAACGCGATTCTCACAGTTCACCTTTTTTCATAAGAGGAAAATCCTCTTCAGGTCTCTTCCTCTTACTGAAGATGGGTAATTACGTAGTTATTTCAAGAAAACCAAGTGTCTTACTGTGAACGTTTAAAAAGTGGGGGATACTTGTACTTGAGCATTGCTGAGGGAGGAGAAGTGAAAGGTTCTCTCAGACACAAACCTCAGCAGATCCACTGGGAAAGGCACCTTCCTCAGCATGCAGAACACGGACTACCTCCTACCACACGAAAAACCCACTCCTTCCCCTCGATCAGGACAACCCACAACAGCTGGGAGTTACCCCAATTCCTCTGTTCTCCTGCTCCTAATAGCTAACCCATCAGCAAATCCTGTGAGCTCCATCTTCAAAATGGACCCAGAATAGGTCTAACCACTCCATCCAAGGCCACCTGTCTGGACCACAGTGCCTGAGTTCCTGGAAAAGTTTCGTCATTGACCTGCCTTGCCATCTTCAACCCTCTGTCATCTGTTCTCAACACTGTAGCCAGGATGGCCCAGTGAAACAGGGTCTCATTGGGTTATAGCCTTGGAATGGCTTTCTGTCACCATCTGTCACCTCTCTGAGCTCATGTCCTAAGGTGTCTCCTGTGGCCACAGGGCCTTCTTGCTGCTCCTGGACATACCTGGAATTCTCCTGCCCCAGAGCCTTTCCACATGCTTTCCCTTCTGTTTCGAATGCTCTTGATGTGTTCTCACTCACCTTCGGAGAAGTCTGAATTGGAGTGAAAGGGACAGAAGATGAAGCTGTGTGTTGGGTGAGGCTGGTGGCCCAGAAGAAGGTTCTCTGCCAGCTCTCCACCTGTGCCTCACTTGTCCTCAGCCAGGAACTTGCACACAGCCCTCACCTGTTACAACTCTCACCCAGGAGACCCACAGCCACCCCTGGAGCCCACCCCGCCCACACCCTGCTGCAGAATGCATTAGGCTCTCCTCTGGGACCTTTGGCAGCTTTACCCAGATCTGGAACTCCCCCGTCTCCTGCAAATTTCCCGGATTCCCCTCTGCTTCCATAATCACACTGGCGCAAGGCTTTCATGAGAAAGCTATAATGCTAAGTAATGAAAGGTTCACACCTACTTTCCCCTTCTGTTGCCTTTCTCTCCATCTTCTTTCCTACCTGTGCAAACTGTAACATATCAGTGGAACATGAACATACTCTGACACCTGAATCTTTCATTGCAGCTTTCTGAAGACTCCTTATGTGATAAGCAACTAGTGTATCCTACAACAGGGTGTTTAACAACTCTCATCTATAGAATAGTACAGCCCAAATTACTACAAGTTTACCTCACTCTTCATGAAGCAGAACACTTTTTCCTTTCTTCTCTTACTTAAATTCCAGTTAGTCACATGCCATGGAACATTTGCTTCAGGGGTAGGATTTAGCGATTCCTCACCTGCATACAGTACCCGATGCTCATCACAAATGCCCTCCTTAATACCTCTCACCCATTTAACTCTTCCCCCCATGCCCCTGTCCTGCAGTAACACTCAGTTTGTTCTCCAAGGTTGAGTCTATTTCCTTGTTTGCCTCTATCATCGCCCCTCCACTCTGTTCATCTGTTTTCTTTCCGAAGTTCCACAAGCGTAAGAGCATAGGATATTTGTCTTTCCTCACTGATTTTGCTTAGCTTAATACACTCTAGATCCATCCGCATCCTTGCAAATGGTAAGATTTCATTCTTTTTGAATCTGGGTCATATTCCATTATATATATGTATCCCACATCTGCTTTATCCATTCATCAGGGCATGGATGCTGGGATTCTCTCCATAGTTTGGCTACTGTGGACATTTCTGCTATAAACATCATGGTTCAGGTTCCCCCTTTAAATCTGCATTTTTGTATCCTTTGGGTAAATACCTAGGAGAGCAATTGCTGGATCATGGGGTTGTTCAATGTTTAACTTTTTGAGGAACCCCCACACTGTTTCCCAGACTGGCTGCACCACTTTGCATTCCCACCAACAGGATGGGAGGGTTCCCCTTTAATCAGAACATTATCTGCCGGCAATTTCATAAGAGGAAACAAAACCTCTGGGAGATGCTCCTAGGGTCAGACAAGCAGTTGCAGACTTCACCCAAGGCTCCTGACGCCAAGCCCCTTGAAGCCACCAGCATGCCACTATCCAAAAGAATTCCCAGACTCTCCTTCTGACTCCACCACCAAAGAAACTACAGAGAGAATATGGCACCTCAAAATATCGAGATAATACATTTAGTAAAACTAGAAAGTCAAGCTCAACTTTCAAACAGGAACAGGCCGCTTTGGATAATTTTCAATTTTCCCTCCACCCTAATTTTAACTCTTTTGATGAATAAACTAATCAATGATGAAACATCACCTTTGTCAAATGACATCATCCAAGGCTGTATCAGATGAAAAAAGCCACCTAACTCTAGATGCTGGCCACTCAAACATGTCTTAGGCCCAATTGAATAAACATTGTTAGATGAAGGAACAAATTAGATGTTACAAACAGGCACAGAGTGAATCTCACCTTCCCTTTCTAATAAAAGAGGGTTCCTAGGAAACAGATGGTCAAAATACATTTGTAAGCAATAAATGGACAGAGAAATTGTGATCCCCTGCAATGTTCTACCAGCAGGGAAAATTGTAATTCTTGCACCAAACCCAGAATGCTGACAGTTACTTCAATTTTACTTTGTGGCTCAACTAGAGAAAAGAGAAAAGCCCAGGAGGTTTTGGGATAATGAGAGGTTTTACCTCCAGCCCTGACATAGATAGGATATTTTGCCAAACATACCTGTGCTTTCTCTGAACACTGGCGTCCTGTGACAAGCTGCCTCGCTGACTCCGATACTGACGTTCAAAACCTCGGGTGTCTTGGAGTCAGAGCAGAGAAGTGCTGTCAGCTGTGGAGAAGAAGGCACCTCTGACCTAAAGCCTGCACACCTGCTTCGGTTTCTGGGCAAAGGGGCAACACATACTTCTTGTTTAGCAGTAATTATCTTCATTCTCAATAGACCAATGACCTTGCCTTTTCTGGAAAGCAGACTTACTCTTCTAAGGAAACCCTCAATTTGTCTATTCCCAGTGCAACTAGAGTGGGGTCTGGTTTACACCCACTTCCAGGCCCCCACCTGGAGAATTTTCCTGTATGATTCCAACAGCCAATGACCACTAACCTGGGGGCACACGGGGCATAATGCTGAAGTTGGGTATGGCTCTGGGGCTTGCTACTGCCACACCTGTGCCTGGGGGACCAGGGCACACCCTGCTGAACTCGGGGTACTGCTCAAGATGCATCACCTGCACTGTGTCAGAGAACAGGGGGACACATCACTGAAGGTGGGGACTCTGTGAGGTCCTTACCCACACTTTTCCAGGGAACAGGGGAAACCCTGAAATTCTGCAACCCATCCCACAAAAGCGCAGGTGATTGGGCGCCCTGGAGTTCACGGGTATGGGGAATAAGGCCAGTTGAGGACATGGGGCAGAAGAGACTTTAAAGAGGAAAAGAAAACTCACCTGAGTCCCCACAATGAACCCTCTCCAAGTGCCCTTCGAGAACCCTGCCTCCCACCTGGGTCGCACCCTACCCCCGAACCCCCCCGCCCCTGGTGCATTCTGCTCACTCAGCAGCTGGGACCTCCACAGGGCAACTCTCTCTCTCCCAGTGCCCCTTCTTCTGCCCCAGGTCTGCACCCCACTGCAACTCTGGAACAGCCCACAGAGATGTAGCTCCACCCCCAAGGGGTGATTGGTCAGGGAGGGTGGTTCCCCAGCCCCTGGGATGCCAGGCAACCCGCCCTCAAGCCCCTGGAACCCTGAAAGTGCAGGGAGTCCAAGAGGCGCCTCCTCTACCCAACACCCAGCCCAGGCATGGTTGGGGTCCTGGGCCGGGCTCCCCACACACACCTGGCCCCTTCCAGGGACCCCTCTAGCTGCAGACCTCCCTCAGAGTCCTGCCCCTTCCCTTTCTGCACCAGCCCTCCCTGCTGGGGTGTGCCTGGTTCTGGGCAATGTCAGTGGTTCTCAGACCCTCCAAGGCTTGGGCTTTAGGAAATGCAATGATTTCATGCATTTTCAGTATGTACATGTCAGTATGACTTTAATCTTATGGGAGCCAAAGAGGTTCTTTATTTTTTCTTATTTTCATGTTGTCATTTTTGGTTATTGTTTTATTCATGAAGCAGATGTACAACATGTACTTGGGGCAGAAATAGGGCTCATGCTTTGAGTTTTTGCCCAATCATTTTGAGCCAGTTAAAATGTTAACGGATACCTTCCCTGGGAGCCCAGGATCAGGGCCCACAGATGATATAAGATAAAAATTACTTTCATCATTATAATTACTCCTAAAAAGGAGGAATTTGAGACAAAAGCACCTTTCACAAGAGTACCAAGAAATCAAAATGATGCCCACAGAAGGCTACCTGCTCCATGGTCAGCACAGGTAACAGAAGTGTTCACAGTCTCTGGACTCCTGCCCTTCTCCTGCCCAAATCTCTGAAGCACACAGACCACTTAAAATCAGAATTGTAAAACTGCTAGACACCTTAGAGATGTCTGGCACCATTCCCTTGGACTGCAGAAGAAAACACAGTAGCTCGTTGTCACAAACTAATTTCAACATGAAGTGCCCCCTGGATGCACTAAGTTCTTTCTCTGCAAATGTTGACTAATGTAAGTCACAGTCATACCATATAAACACTATGATGGCTGGGAAGTCATCGTAGGTAAGGCAATATTTTAGCCATGTTTATAAGCATTGGCTCACTTTGTAGAAGAGGCTGAGCTGAGTGTTTTTAAATACTATTTCAGACCTGTTTTACAGCACCCTCTGAACATACCAGAGCCTGAATGGACTAAAAAAGATAGTTGGTTTCAGGAACTTTAATACCAGAAAAATATTATACTGTCTGTATCCCTAAGGATCTTTGAGTATCTTACCCAGAGGTCCTCCACTGAGATAATGATCTTAATGATCACCATGGGCAGAGGTGAAAAGGCCCGCTGAATTCGTTCCAGTTGTCCACATGACAAGAAAATCCTGATACTTGATAGGTTTCCAGATCGAGAAGACCAGAGATAAGAGGGAAATAGTACCCTGTATGGAACAACAAGGGATTTGGAGTCAATTTGGGGATCCCACTTAGGTTTCTGACACTAAAATCCGCTGTGACTCATATCATCTGAGTCCCTGTCTAACCACCTGAAAATGTGCCTAAAAATATCTACACCCTAGTTGAGAAGTTTAAGAGGCAGAATGCTACAAAGAGCCAGTATGATGTGTCTCAAGAACAGGTGCTCAGGAAGCCATAATTGCTATTGGGTCTATTTCTTTTCCAGAAGAAAGAACACATGTTGAATCCTATTTCTAATAGATGACTCACCAGATGATTTTCAAACCTGAAGGAAGGCCAAGAAGTCGCTCTTGTGTCATAGTTCACTCAGAAATCATGTTGTTGGACTGGTGAGGATGATACGATAGCAGTGTCATCACTAAGAGTGGGGAGCTTCTAATTTCCATACGGCCATGTTGACCCCCTTAGCTCAGAGCCACCAGAAAGGGCAGCTGGGGAGGGGGCACTGCCATCACTATGAGAGGGGAGCTTCCCATTTCCATATGGCCATGTTGACCCCCTTAGCTCAGGGCCACCAGAAAGGACAGCTGAGGGGGACCACAGGCCAAGCCTGCCAGGTGTGGCTGGGGCAGGCAGAACTCTGACTTAAGGCTCAACTCCTGTCTAGGTTATTATTATGCTCTTCACAAAGAAAGTGCCATTGTGTGTGAGCCCTCATGTATAAAAGGTTCAGAATTTCCAATGAGATTCCTTCTCTGACCTTTAGGATATGTAGCAAAGTTCCATTTAATTTTTAAACATTGAAGGACTTCCTGGTTTTCTTTTCGCTATGACTGTGACTCAATTCCCCTGTGGTCTAAGAATAGAATCTAGTTAATTTCAGGGTTTAACATTTGTAGCCTTGATTCGTGGCCCCACCTATCATCTATTTGGGTAAAGAGTCTATGATCACTTGAAAATAACGTATTCTGCACTTATTATGGAATGTTCCCTATATGTCAATTTGGTCACATTTGTTACCAATGTTTTGTCTGCTTTTTCTGTCAGATATTGAGAAAGGTATATGAAAATCTTTAAACAATGCTGCTCTATTCAACGTGGCATCGGAGAATCTACCAGTGTTTTAAGGCAAGAGAAACAAAAAGTATAAGAATTGAGGGGATAATAGTGACTATTCACAGATAACGCGATTGTGTACATAGAAAATTCAAAACAGTCTATAAATACCCTTTTAGAATTAAAAATGCAATTTAAAATAATAATAATAATAATAATAATAATAATAATAATAATAATAACAGCAAAAGAGGTTTCCTAGGAAGCAGATGGTCAAAATACATTTGTAAGCAATAAATGGACAGAGAAATTGGATTGTAGCTTCCCATTGGACAGTTTCTGAAAGAAAACGTAGAACCTGTCAATCTTGGGGTAGGACATGGGGTGCACTAACCATTTAAAAGAATTCAGTGGGACTTCATAAAAATGTGAAATTTGTAAGCAATAAATGGACAGAGAAAATGGATTGTAGCTTCCCATTGGACAGTTTCTGAAAGAAAACGTAGAACCTGTCAATCTTGGGGTAGGACATAGGGTGCACAAACCATTTAAAAGAATTCAGTGGGACTTCATAGAAATGTGACATTTCTCCTTATCTTATGACCATAAGAAAATGAAAAAGTGAACCGCAGGCTGGGAAGTAAAGATTTGCAATACACACACTGACAAAGACTTGTCAATTAAGAATTCCTGCTCATCAACCATAGAAAGTCTATTTATAAACGAATACTTCACAAAAGATTGACTGATGGCCAATAAGAACAGGAAAGGGTGCTCTACAGTATTATTTTCAGGAACAGCAAAGCCTTTCCTAAAATGAAAACATACACACAAACCAGTATTCCCTAGATGGATGACATCCTTATTTCTGAGGAAAGCTTGAAGAACAGACTAGCATCAAAGTAAAGTGATGGAATTCCTGACACTCAGAGGATGGACAATTGACCTCAAACTACAGTACAATTTCTAGACAGCATTCGGTCCTCTGAAGGCAGACAACTACCACACCCCTTCCTACACCACACAGGTTGCTTCCCAACCCCTACCATAAAAGAAGAAGATGAGAAACAGATAGGACTAGTAGGAAATAGCAAAAATCACATGTGGGGATTATCCTGAAACACACTGAACACATAACTAGTGTAAGGAAGTGTAGGGAACTGAGAAGGACAGAGACTCAAGAGGTACTTCTTTGGGAAATGCTGTCTGAAATCGTCACACGTTGGTACCAGCTAATGAGGGCTCTGAGCATACCTAGGGTTTGCTCACAAGGGTCTGCAACACCATCGCTGAGGACTGAAACTCTTCAAGACCTCGAAGCTTGCCAGATTGACTATTGGACTAAGAGATTCCCATGTTCTGAAAACAGATACCAACTAATTGAAAGGTTTACCTGGGCTCTCTCGGAGGCCCTACAAGGACCTAAACCATTCACTGAAAATCAATTACACACACACACACACACACACACACACACACACACACACACACACACCTGTCATTTCACCAATTACTTAAACATTCAAGGTTCTTCCTACCTTTTCTTTTTCACATTGATATTTATACTCACATGAAATGTCATCATTTCTAATGAACACTGATGGCAAAATAGAGATCCATTGACACAATATTCACAAAATGGAACTTCCCTGCTATAATTTTCAATATAGCATTTTTTAAAGTTCATACATATTTTAGGTTTTTAGTAACTTATACAGGAGAAGATCAGCATTGAAAAACTCTGAATACTGACAATGAGTTTTAAGCCTAGAGAACAAAAATTGTCCAATTTCACAGATAACAAGGAACCAAAGGGAAAGCATGGAAGCCGTAGCCGAATAATTTTACACATGTGCATTCTCTATTATTCTACTACTGTGGGGCGTGTTTTATTACCAGTATACATTCATCAGTTATCTTTCACGTGCACCTGCACAGGTATAATCAATTACTAGAGTAGAATGAAATGTCTGGGAACTACTTGGCGGCATCTATAATGAACAATGAAATTTCGATCTTATATTTGGTGAACTTCCACTGTCTGTCCCTTTAGACAATGGACCCTAAACAGAAGGGGGAATGAACCAGGAGAGACTATGGACTCTGGGAAACAAACTGAGGGCTTCAGAGGGGAGAGGGGTGGGGGATTGGGATGGGCCAGTGATGGGTATTAAGGAAGGTACATATTGCATGGAACACTGGGTGTTATATGCAAATAATGAATCACGGAACACTACATCAAAAACTAAGGAAATACTGTATAGTGACTAACATATCATAATAAAAAATTGTTACTAGAAAAAAATTAAAGGTAAAAAAAAAAAACAATACAGCTGTTCTGTTTCAAGAACAATCACAATTGAGAAAAAACTAACTTCCAATCCCTAAAGCAAAACACAGACCAAGTTCCATTTCACTCCCCTTTATTCACATTCTCTGTGGGTTCTAAGCTATTTCCCTACTCCTTTCCTGCTGAGCAGGGACCCTCGGCTCGATTCCAGAACCCTGGGATTATAACCTGAGCCAAAGGCACATGCTTAACTGGCTGAGCCAGCCAGGAGCCCCAGCCATGTTTTTCTTAAGCAAAAGGACACTTTCTCACAAAGCCTTCACATGACTTCACATGGTACCAGAGATCTGCATTTGCCTCTGGAGGTTGCAGGTGAAGGCAATTGCAAACTCTCACAGTGGTTTATCAAATACAATGACCTGCCTGGTGACAGTGAAACTCTTATGAGCCCACGAGAGGGTGCTGTGACACTCAGCTGTGGCTGGGCTGGCACAGAGAACCAAATCCATTTCCCTGCCTGATGTCTGTGAGGAACAGATGCCCCCAATGTGAATGAGACTCTGACACTGAGCTGTCCAGAGATGGCCATCCTCACGGAGGATGAGGATAAAGGACAATGCCTGAGGAGACCTCATCTGTCTCTTTTATCTTTTCATATTTTCGACAGTGGACAAATCACTGCCTAGGAGTCCCCAACTACCTTAGTCTCATCTGTGAATGACCAAGAGGTTTTACAAAACACTTCAGATTTTGACCTCACAAATGCCCACAACCACTTACCATAGGGATTCAACATTAAGCAAAGATACTGTTCGTTGGAAGAGAGGTCCTGCCCACTGTTGTTTCTCACTTATATGCTCATCTTCCTTACCTCATGGTAACATAACCAGCTTGATTCCTGCTTCCGTCTTCAGGAAGACTGAGGTGACTTGAAGGGCATTACCCTGACATCGTTCTTTCTTAGCAATAAGATGTGGACATTTCCCTAGTCCTACACACCAAAAGTTGAATCGGAATCAGGATTGAGGAGGCTGATGAGAGTTGAAGGTGTTTTCCTGTACACGGTGGTTTATTACCAATAAGGATGGGTCAGAGTCCTCGAAATTCCAGAACCTTCCATTCATGCTTCCTACTCGTGAATGATGATGTACATTGGTCTTTCCCTGTACAGTGTGGTGACTCAGAGAAAAGTGCTTAGCCCTTTCGTCAGACTTCCACGACCACTTTGGGGCTGGCTTCCATATTCACAAAGGATGATGTTAGGGCTAAGAGGGTTCCTGTACACGGTTATTTCTTTCAGATAAGTGTATGGCATTTTTGTTACATTGTCAGAGCCACTTAGCGCCGGGCTTGCCGGCCTCCTGTGGAAGAACCCTAACCCGAGGTCGGCCCCCGAGGGGCCCCTCCCAAGCAGCCTGGCACCACAATGCTGGGGATTTGGGACCCCCGAGCCCCAGTGCTGGACTCACTCTGCCACCCCGCAAGCACCCAGGGCGCTACGGGCGTTGCCAGTCATTCAAGAAGGGAGAACGGGCAAGGCCCTCCGATCCCCCTGCGACCTTCAAAGGCCCCCCGCGCAAAAACTCTGGCTCCCTCGCTCCTGCTCCCCAGCGCCCTAACCTCGGCCCACCCCTCCTCTCGCTGCAGAGCTGGCGGATCGGGCCTGCTGGCTTCCTGGGGGCTAACCCTATGCCTAGGTCGCACCCGAGGGGCCCCTCCCAAGTGGCCTGGCACCGCATGCCAGGGATTGGGGACCCCCGAGTCCCACCACCGGATGCACCCTGCCGCCCTGCCGCCACATGGGGCACTAGGGGCATCACCAGTCCTTCAGGGCGACAGAACGGGCAGGACCCTCTAAGCCTCCTGCAACCTTCGAAGGCACCCCAAGCCAAAGCCTAAATGCTCTGGCCCACGCCCCCACTCGCCAGCTACCTCACCTCAACCCACACCTCCATTCACCGCACATGGGCGGAACGAGCCTGCCAGCCTCCTGGGGGCTAACCCTAACCCTAGTCGGCCCCCGAGGGTCCCGTCCCAAGGGACCTGAGGCCACAACGCCGGGTATTAAGGAGCCCCGATCCCCAGCGCCGGAGTCTCCCTGCCACCCCATCACCACCCGGGCCGCTAGGGGTGCCGCTGGTCATTCAGGGCGGGAGAATGGGCAGGGCCCTCCGAGCCCCTGGCGAACGTCGAAGGCCCCCGCATCCAAAACACTTGAGACCACGCTCCTGCTCCTCAGTGCCCTCACCTCGGCCTGCCCCTCCGCTCGCCACAGAGCCAACAGATGAGGCCTGCACTCCTCCAGAACCCTAGGTTGTCCCCTGAGATGCCCCTCCGAAGGGGCCTGGCACCGCAATGCCTGGGATTGGGGACTCCCGAGCCCCAGTGCCGGACTCACCCTCCTGCCCTACCGCCACCTGGGCTGCTAGGGGCGCCGCCATTCATTCAGGGAGGGAGAACGGGCAGGGCCCTCCGAGCGACCAGTGACCTTCGAAGGCCCCCCGCCCCAAAATGCTTGGCCCCACGCTCCCGCTGGCCAGCGCCCTTACCTCGGCCCTCCCCTCCGCTCGCCTCACAGCTGGCGGATCGGGCCTGTGGGCCTTCTGGGGGCTAACCCTAAACCTAGGTCGGCCCTAGTGGCCCCTCCCAAGGGGCCTGGTGCCACAACGACGGGGAAAGGGGACTTCCGAGCCACAGCGCCGGACTCACCATGCCCCCCGCCGCCACCCGGGCCACTAGGGGCACTGCCGGTCATTCAGTGCGGGAGAATGGGCAGGGCCCTCCGAGCCCCCAACGACCTTCGAAGGCCCCCTGCACCAAAGCACTAGGGCCCATGGTCCCGCTTGCCATCGCCCTTACCTCAGCCTGCCCCTCCGCTCGCCGCACAGCCGGCAGATCAGGCATCCTAGCCTCCTGGCGGCTAACCCTACCCTAGGTAGGCCCCCTAGGGGCCCATCCCAAAGGGTCTGGCGCTGCAACGCCGGGAATTGGGGACCCCCAAGCCCCAGTGCCGGGCTCACCCTGCCGCCCCGCCCCCCTGGGCCGCTAGTAGCGCCGCTGGTCATTCAGGGCAGGAGGACGGGTTGGGCCCTCCGAACCCCCGATGACCTTCGAAGGCCCCCCGTGCCAAAACGCTTGGGTCCACATTCTTGCTCTCAAGCGCCCTCACCTGGGTCCACCCCTCCGCTCGCCTCACAGCCGGCGGATCTGGCCTGCTGGCCCCCTGGGGGCTAACAATAACCCTTGGTCGGCCCCCTAGAGCCCTTCCAAAGGGGCCTGGCGCCCCAACGCCGAGGATTGGGGACCCCAAGCCCCACCGCCCAAGTCACCCTAACACCCCTCCTCCACCCGGGCCGCTAGGGGAGCCGCCGGTCATTCAGGGCAGAAGAACGTACAGGGCCCTCCAAGCCTCCAGCGACTTTCGAAGGACCCCCGCCCCAAAACGCCTGAGCCCACGCTCCCGCTCGCCAGCGGCCTCACCTCCGCCCGCCTCTCCGCTTGCCGCAGAGCTGGCGGATCGGGCTTCCGGCCTCCTGGGGGCTAAATCTAACCATAGGTCGGTCCCCTAGGGGCCCCAGCAAGGGGCCTAGAGCCGCAACACCGGGGATTGGAGAACCCCGAGCTCCAGCGCTGGACACAACCGGCTGCCCCGCTGCCACATGGGCCACTAGGGGCGCTGCCGGTCATTCAGGGCGGGACAAGGGGCAGGGCCCTCAGAGCCTCTGGCCACATTCGAAGGCCCCCCGCGCCAAAACGCTTGGGCCCACGCTCCTGCTCACAAGCGCCCTCACCTCGGCCTGCCCCTCTGCTCACCACACAGCCGGCGGATCGAGCCTGCCGGCCTCCTCGGAGCTAACCCTAACCCTAGGTGAGTCCCTGAGGGGCCCCTCCCAAGGGGCATGGCGCCAAAACGCCGGGGATTGGGAACCCCTGAGTCCCAGCGCCCGACTCACCCTACCGCCCCTCCTCCACCAGGGCTTTTAGGGGAGCTGTCCGTCATTCAGGGCGGGAGAACGGGCAGGGCCGTCCGAACCCCTGGCGACATTCGAAGGACCCCCGTGCCAAAATGACTGGGCCCACTCTCCAGATTGCCAGCGGCCTCACCTCCGACCACCCCTCCACTCACCGCAGAGCTGGCGGATCGGGCCTGCGGGCCTCCTGGGGGCTAACCCTTACCATATGTTGGCCCCCGAGGGGCCCCTAGCAAGGGGCCTGCAGTCGTAACACCGGGGATTGGGGACCCCTGAACCCCAGTGCCGGACTCACCCGGCCGCCCCGCTGCCACCTGCACCACTAGGAGCGCCACCGGTCATTCAGTGCGGGAGAACGGGCAGGGTCCTCCGATCCCCCCACGACCTTCGAAGGGCCCCCCTCACCAAAACACTTGACCCACGCTCCCGCTAGCCAGCGCCCTCACCTCGGCCCGCCCCTCCGCTCGCCGCACAGCCGTAGGATCGGGCCTGTCAGCCCCCTGGGTGTAACCCTAACCCTAGGTCTGCCCCCACGGGGCCCCTCCCAAGGGGCCTGGCATCGCAATGCCGGGGATTGGGGACCCCCGAGCACCAGTGCTGGACTCTCCCTGCCACCCCACCACCACCCAGTCCGCTAGGGGCGCCGCCGGTCATTCAGTGCTGGAGAACAGGCAGGGCCCTCTGAGCCCCCGCGACCTTCGTAGGCCCCTCGCGCCAAAATGCTTGGGCCCACGCTCCCACTCGCCAGCGCCCTCTTCTCGGCCCGCCCCTCCACTCGATGAACAGCTAGCGGATCAGGCCTGCCTGTTTCCTGGGGGCTAACACTAACCCTAGGTCAGACCCCAAGGGGCCACTTCCAAAGGCCTGGTGCCACAACGCCGGGGATTGGTGACCCCCAAGCCTCAGCGCCGGAGTCACCCTTCCGCCCCACAGCTACCGGGCCAGTAGGGACGCCACCAGTCATTCAGAGCGGGAGAATGGGCAGGGCCCTCCGAGCCCCTGGCGACCTTTGAGGCCCCCCACGCCAAAACGCTTGGGCCCACGCTCCCGCTAGCAAGCGCCCTCACCTCGGTCCGCCCCCCCTCTCGCCGCACAGACAGCGGATTGGGCCTGCCAGCCTCCTGGGAACTAACCCTAACTCTAGGTCTGCTCACGAGGGGCCCCTCCCAAGGGGCCTGGCGATGCCACGCCAGGGATTGGGGACCCTCAAGCCCCAGCGCATTACTTACCCTGCCGCCCTGCCGCCACCCGGGCTGCTAGGGGCGCCACCGGTTATTTAGGGCGGGAGAACGGGCAGGGCCCTCCGAGCCCCCAGTGACCTTTGAAGGCCCCCCGTGACAAAACGCTTGGGCCTAGGCTCCTGCTCGCCAGCACCCTCTCCTCAGCCCGCCCCTCCGCTCGCCGCACAGCCGGCAGATCGGGACTGCCGGCCTCCTGGGGCTAACCCTAACCCTAGGTCGGCTCCCGAGGGGCCCATCCCAAGGGGCCTGGCGCCGCCACGCGGGTGATTGGGGACCCCCGAGCACCAGGGCTGAACTCACCCTGTCGCCCCGCTGCGACCCGGATCGCTAGGGGCACCGTCCTCATTCGGGGCTGGGGAATGGGCAGGGCCCTCTGAGCCCCCGGTGACCTTCGAAGGCCCGACACGCCAAAAGGCTTGGGCTCACGCTCCCGCTCGCCAGCGCCCTCACCTCGCCCCGCCCCTCCGTTCTCTGCACAGCCGGCGGATCGGGCCCCGGCCTCCTTTGGGTTAACCTCAACCCTAGGTCGGCTCCCGAGGGACCCCTCCCAAGGGGCCAGGCGCCGCCACGCTGGGGCATTTGGACCCCTGAGCCCTACTCCAGACTCACCCTGCCGCCCCGCCGCCACCGGGGACGCTAGGGGCGCCACCGGTCATTCAGGGAGGGAGTACGGGCAGGGCCCTCCGAGCCCCCGATGACCTTCGAAGGCCCCCCGCACCAAAACGCTTGGGCCTAAGCTCCTGCTCGCCAGCGCCCTCACCTCGGCTCACCCCTCCCCTCACCGCACAGCCGGCCAATCGGGCCTGCCGGCCTCCTTTGGGCTAACGATAACCCTAACTCGGCCCCTGAGGGACCCCTCCCAAGGGGCCTGGCAATGCCACGCCGGGTATTGGGGACCCCCGAGCCCGAGCTCCGGACTCACCCTGCCTCCCCGCCGCCACCCTGGCCGCTAGGGAGCCGCCGGGCATTCAGGGCGGGAGAACTTGCTGGGCCCTCCGAGCCCCCGGTGAGCTTCGAAGGCCCCCCATGCCAAAACGCTTGGGCCCACGCTCCCGCTTGCCAGCGCATTAACGTCGGCCCACCCCTCCGCTCGCTGCACAGCCGGCGGATTGGGCCCGCCGGCCTCCTTTGGGCTAACACTCACCATATGTTGGCCCCCGAGGGACCCCTCGCAAGTGCCTGGAGCCACCGCGCCGGGGATCGGGGACCACTGAGCCCCAGCTCCAGACTCATCCTGCCGACACGCCGCCACCCTGGCCGCTAGGGGCGCCACCGGTCATTTAGTGTGTGAGAATGGGCAGGGCCCTCCAGGCCCCCAGCGACAATCCAAGGCCCCCCGTGCCAAAACGCCTGGGCCCACGCTCCATCTCGCCAGCGCCCTCACCTCGGCCTGCCCCTCCGCTCGCCGCACAGCCGGCGGTTCGGGCCTGCCGGCCTCCTTTGGGCTAACCCTAAACCTAGGTCGGCCCCAGAGGAGCCCCTCCCAAGGGGCCTGGCGCCGCCACGCTGGGGATTGGGGACACCCGAACCCCACCGCCGGACACACTCTGCCGCTCCTCACCACCCGGCCCGCTAGGGGCGCCGTCCTCATTCAGGGCGTTAGAACGGGCAGGGCCCCCCGGGCCCCCGGCGACCTTCGAAGGTCCCCCGCGACAAAACGCTTGGGGCCATGCTCCCGCTCGCCAGCGCCCTCACCTCGGCTAGCCCCTCCGCATGTGGCAGAGCCGGCGGATCGGGCCTGCCAGCCTCCTGGGGGCTAACCCGAACCCTAGGTCGGCCCCCAAGGGGCCCCTCCCAAGGGGCCTATCGCTGCAATGCCTGGGATTGGTGACCCCCGAGTCCCAGCGCCGGACGCACTGTGCCGCCCCGCCGCCACCCGGGCCGGTAGGAGAGCTGTCGGTCATTCAGGGCAGAACAACGGACAGGGCCCTCGGAGCCCCCAGCGCCGTTTGAAGGCCCTCCGCGCCAAAACCCTTGGGCCCACGCTCCCGCTCGCCAGCACCATCACTTCAGCCCACCCTCCGCTCCCTGCACAACCGGCGGATTGGGCCTGACGGTCCCCTGGGGGCTAAACCTAACCCTAGCTCGATCCCTCGAGGGGCCCCTCCCAAGGGGCCTGGTGCCACAATGCCCGGGATTCCGGACCCACAAGCCCCAGCGCCAGACTCACCCTCCCGCCCCGCTGCCACCCGGGCCTCTAGGGGCACCGCCGGTCATCCAGGGCGGGCGAACGGGCAAGGTCCTCCGAGCCCCTGGTGACCTTCAAAGGCCCCCGCACCAAAACGCTTGGGCCCATGCTCCTGCTCTTCAGCGCCCTCACCTCGGCCTGCCCCTCCGCTCGCCACACAGCTGGCAGATTGGGCCTGCCGGCCTCCTGGGGGCTAACCCTAACCCTAGCTCACCCTCGGAGGGGCTCATCCCAAGGTGCCTGGAGCGGCAATGCCGGGCATTGGAGACCCACGAGCCACAGTGCTGGACTCACCGTGCTGCCCCGCCACCACACAGGCCGCTAGTGGCACCACCGGTCATTCAGGGCGGGAGAACGGGAAGGGCCCTTGGAGCCCCCGGCCTCTTTCGAAGGCCCCCCGCGCCAGAAAGCTTGCGCCCACTCTCCCGGTAGCCAGTGCCCTCACCTCGGCCCGCCCCTCCGCTCGCCGCACAGCCGGCGGATAGGGCCCGCCAGCCTCCTGGGGGCTAACCCTATCCCTTCGTCGGCCCCCGAGAGGCCCCTCCCAACGGGCCTGGCACCGCAACACCTGGGTTTGCGGACCGCTAGCCCCAGCATCCGACTCACCATGCTCCCCCGCCGGCAACTGAGCCGCTAGGGGCACCGCCGGACATTCAGTGCGGGAGAACGGGCAGGGCTTCTTGAGCCCCGGCGACCTTCGAAGGCCCCCCGCGCCAAAACTCATGGGCCTACGCTACCGCTCGCCAGCGCCCTCACCTCGGCCCTCCCCTCTGCTCACCGCACAGCCGGTGGATTGGGCCTGCGGCCTCCTGGGGGCTAACCATAACCCTAGGTCAGCCTCCGAGGGGCCCCTGCAAAGGGGCCTGGTGCCGCAACACCAGGGATTGGGAACCCCCCAACCCCAGCGACGGACTCACCCTGTCAGCCTGCCGCCACCCCGGGCCCCAGGGGCGCCGCAGGTCATTCAGGGCGGGAAAACGGGCAGGGTCCTCCGATCCCCCGGCGACCTTCGAAGGCTTCCCGCGCCAAAACGCTTGGGCCCACGCTCCTGCTCTTCAGCGCCCTCACATCGGCCTGCCCCTCCGCTCGCCACACAGCTGGCAGATCGGGCCTGCCGGCCTCGTCGGAGCTAACCCTAACCCTAGGCTGGCCCCCCAGGGGCCCCTCCCAAGGGGACTGTCGACGCAACACTGGGGATTGATGACCCCCAGCCCCAGTGCCGGGCTCACCCTGCTGCCCCGCCGGCACCTAGGCAGCTAGGGCACCGCCGGTCATTCAGGGTGGGAGAATGGACAGGGCCCTCCCAGTCCCAGTGAACTTCTAAGGCCCCAGGCGCCGGAATGCTTCGGCCCATGCTTCCGCTCACCAGCGCCCTCACCTCAGCCAGCCCCTCTGCTGGCCGCACAGCCAGCGGATCGGGCCTGCGGGCCTCCTGGGGGCTAACCCTAACCCTAGGTTGGCCCCCGAGGGGAACCTCCCAAGGGGCCTGGCGCAGCAATGCCAGGGATTGGGGACCCCTGAGCTCCAGCGCCAGACTCACCCTGCCGCCCCGATGCCACCAGAGCCGCTATGGGCGCTGCCGGTCATTCAGTGCGGGAGAACAGGCAGGGCCCTTCGAGCCCCTGGAGACCTTCGAAGGTCCAACTTGCGAATACGCTTGGGCCCACACTCCTGCTCGCTAGCACCCACATCTCGGCCCGCCCTTCCGCTTGCCGCACACCCGGCAGATCAGGCCTGCCCGCATCCTGGGGGCTAACTCTAACATTTGGTCGGCCCAGGAGGGGCCCCTCCCAAGGGGCCTTGCACCGCAACACCGGGGATTGGGGACACCCGAGCCCCAGCGCCAGACTCTACCTGCCGCCCTGCCGCCAACTGGGCCAGTAAGGGCGCCGCCGATCATTCAAGGAGGGAGAAGGGGCAGGGCCCTCTGAGCCCCTTGCGACCTTCGAAGACCTCCTGCGCTAAAACGCTTGGGCCCACTTTCCTGCTCGCCAGCGCCCTCACCTCGGCCCGCACCTCCACTCGCCGCACAGTGTGCGGATTGGGCCTGATGGTCTTTTTGGGGCTAACCTTAACCCTAGGTCGTCGCCCCAGGGGCCCCTCCCAAGGGTCCAGGTGCCACTGCGCGGGGGATCTGGTACCCCAAGCCCCAGAGCCAGACTCAACCTCCCATATTGCTGCCACCTGGGCCGCTAGGGGCGCCGCTGGTCATTCAGGGTGGGAGAACAGACAGGGCCCTGGAGAAACTGGCGACATTTGAAGCCTCCCGCGCCAAAATGCAGGGGCCCACCATCCCGATCCCCAGCACCTTTACCTCAGCCCACCCACCTCTAGCCGCCTAGCCAGAGGATCATGCCTGCCGGCCTAATGGGGTCTAAATCTAACCCTAGGTCGGCTCACGAGGAGCCCTTCCCAAGGGGCCTGGCACTGCAACACCGGGGATTGGGATTACCCGAGCCGCAGCGTGGGACTCACTCTGCTGCCCCACCGCCAACGGAGCCACTAGGGGCACGCCGGTTATTCAGGGTGTTAGAACGGGCAGGGCCCTCTGAGCCTCTAGCGACGTTCAAAGGCCCCTGCGCCAAAACGCTGGATACCATACTCCCGCTAGCCAGCGCCCTCACCTCGGCCCACTCCTCTTCTCGCCGCACAGCCGGCGCATTGGTCCTGCTGGCCTACTGAGATCTAACCCTAACTCTAAACCCTAACCCCTAACCTTAAACCCTAAACCTTAACCCCTAACCCTACCCAAAATCTAACCATAACCCCTAATCCTTAAACCCTAAACCCTAACATTAACACTAAACCCTAAACCCTAACCCTAATCCCGAAGCCCTAAACAATAAACCCTAACCTTAACCACTAACCCCAAACCCTAACCCTACCCTTAACGCTACCCCTTCAGCTAACCCTACCCCTAACCCGTAAACTAACCCTAAACCTAAACCTAACCTGTACCCTAACCTGTACCCTAACCTTAACCCTAACCCCTAAACCCTGACCCTAACCCATACCCTAAATCGTACCATAACCTGTACCCTAACCCAACCCATAACCTAACCCTAACCCGTACCCTAACTGTAACCCTAAACCCTAAACCGTAACCCGTACCCTACCCTAACCAGTACCCTTACCTTAATCTTAACCCATACCCTAACCCGTACACTAACCCATACCCTAACCCGTACACTATCCCAAACCCGGACCCTAACCCATACCCTAACCCATACCTAACCCTAACCTGTACCCTAACCTGTACCCTAACCCATACCCTAACCCTAAACCGTACCCTATACCTATCCCTAACCCGTTCCCTAACCCGTACCCTAACCCTAACCCTAAACCGTAACCTAACCTGTACCATAACCCTAAACTGTAACCTAACCCTAACCCGTACCCTAACCCTAACCCATACCCTAAACCGTACCCAAATCCGTACGACAACACTTACCCTAAACAGTACCATAACACGTACCCTAAACTATACCCTAATGCGTACCCTAACTCGTACCCTAACCCTAACCCATACCCTAAACCTAACCCGTACTCCAACCCTAACCCCAACCCTAACCCCAAACCCTAAACCCTAACCCGTACCCTAAACCCTTATCTGTACCCTAACCCATAACCTCTAACATGTAACCCCTAAACCAAACCCTAAACCGTACCCTCTCCTTCCCCTAACTCTAACCTCTACCCTCACCCATACCCTAACCGTAACCCATACCCTAACCTGAACCCATACCCTAATCCATACCCTAACCCCGGGGATTGGGTACACCTGAGCACCACCACGGGACTCAACCTGCCAGCCCTCAGGAAACCATGCCCCTTGGGGCGCCATAGAGCATCCCATGCAGGAGAACTGGTAGTGCCCCCCTGAGCCCCCAGCGATCCTCAGCGGCCCCATACACCCCAACCCTGAGGCCCACGCTCATCCCACCCCACGCCTTCCCTTCAGCTTGCCACCGAGCTCATCGCAGAGCCGGCAGATCAGGCCTGCCGGGTTCCTGGGGCCTACACCTGACCCTAGGTCAGCTGGGTAGGGCCCCTCCCCTGGGGCCCGGTGCCATAGCCCCAGGGACTGGGGACACCTGAGCCCCACTGCAGGACAAAGCCTGCCAGCCCGCAGGAAACCGTGCCCCTTGGGAGGCTATAGAGCATTCAGGGCGGGAGAACCAGGAGGGCCCCCAGAGCCCCCGGCGAACTTTGGTGATCCCTAAACCCAACCTTGAAGTCCATGCTCACCCCAGCCCGCACCCTCACCTCAGCCCATGGCAGAGATCTCCACATAGTGGGCAGATCTGGCCTGCGGGGTTCCTGGGCGCCAACCCTAACCCTAGTTCATCTGTGGAGGGGCCCCTCCCCAGGAGCCTGGAGCTGCAGCCACGGGGATTCGGGACACCTGAGCCCCACAGCAGGACTCAGTCTGCCACCCCACAGAAAACCATGCGCCTTGGGAGGCCATAGAGCATTCAGGGCGGGAGAACCAGGAGGGCACTCCTGAGCCACCAGCGAACTTTGGCGGCCTCCCACACCCCAACCCTGAGTCCCACGCTTACCCTCGCCACACCCTCACCTCAGTCCGTGTAGCTAGCCATACAGCCAGCAGATCGGGCCTGCGGGGCTCCTGGGGCCTAACCCTAGCCCTAGGTCGGCCGCAGGTGTGGGGGCCTTCCCAGGAGCCTTACACCGCAGCCCCGGGGAATTGGGATACCTGTACCCCACAAGAGGACTCAGCTTGCCACCTGACAGGAAACATTGCCCCTTGGGGCTCTATGGAGCCTACAGGGCACGAGAACTTGGGGAGGCCCTCAGAGCCCGTCCCCACATTTGGCAGCCCCCCGTGCCCCAACCTTGAGGCCCATGCTCACCCTCCCCAATGGCCTCCTCTCAGCCCTCCACAAAGCTCACCTCACAGCCTGCAGATTGTCCCTGCCGGGCTCCGGGACCCTAACCCTTACCCTAGGTTGGCCACAGAGGGGCCCCTCCCCAGGGTCCTGGCACCACAGTCCGGGGGACTGGGGACACCCAAGCCCCACCGTAGGACTCAGCCTGCAGCTCACAGTAAACTGTACCATTTTGGTGCACAACAGAGCAGTCAGGGCAAGAGAATTGGGGCACCCCCTGAGAGCCCCTTCTGGTGAACCCCGACCTTTGTGGGCCCTTCCGGATGAAACCCCAAGGCTCACACTCACCCGCCCTTGTGCCCTCATCTCACTCGCCCTGGGAGCTCTCTGAGCACTGGGCAGTTCAGACCTGCTGTCCTTGAGGCCTAACCTAACCCTGGGTCTTCTGCTGAGGGTCCCTCCCCGTTTGCCTGCCTCCAAGGCACCAGGCATTGGGCTCACCTCTGCACGACTAGAAGACTCAGCCTGCCCCACAGCAGGAAACTGTGCATTTGGGGCTGCAGCAAGGATTCATAGGAAAATCAGAGGGTCCCCCTCAGCCCATCCCAGGCAACCCCACTTTCAGAGATGTCCCCGGATCCAATTAGTAGCTTCACACTGAACTTGCTCTCCACGGAGATCTTTTGAAATTCTCCACAATTCCAACTGATGGCATTATCCAGCTTCAGTGCCTTACCCAGCTTTAGCTCTTGAGATGGATTAAAATGGGAAGTCACTTCACTGATGACGACGTACTGGTGACCAAAAGATACATGCATAAATGCTTCATATCACTTGGCTTCAGGGAAATGCAAATCTAAACCCCTATACATGCCATATCACACGAGGCCAAATATCTAAAAATAAGAAGACATGAAACTATACATGTTGGAGAGGATGTGGAGAAACGGGAAACCTCTTACACCCCTATACGAATGCAGTCCGGTACAGCCACTCCTGAAAATGGTACGGAGTTTCCTCAAGAAGTTATAAATAAAGCTACCTTATGTCCCAGCAATTGCACTACTGGGTATTTACCCCAAAGCGACAGGTACTGAAGACGGGACACATGCACCACAGTGTTCATAGCAGCAATATCCATAATAGACAAGCTGTGGAAGGAGTGCAGATGACCATGGATAGATGAATGGATAAAGAAGATGTGGATCATATATATAATGGAATATTACTCAGCCATCAGAAAGGATGAATACTTACCATCACACTGACCTGGGTGGAGCTGGAGGGTATTATGCTGAGTGGAATAAGTCAATGAAAGAAAGACAATGATCATATGCTTTCACTCCTATGTGGAATATCAGAAACAAGGAAGAAGACCATAGGGGAAGGAAGGGAAAATAGAATGGGAAGTCATCAGAGAGGGGGAAAACCCATGATGGACTCTTAACTATTACAAGAAACTGATGATTGTTGGAGGAGAAGTTGGGGGGGGGTAACTGGGTGAGTAGCATTA
This sequence comes from Ursus americanus, assembly GCF_024610735.1. NCBI lineage: Eukaryota > Metazoa > Chordata > Mammalia > Carnivora > Ursidae > Ursus > Ursus americanus. The sequence goes on along the minus strand of NC_142149.1, from coordinate 48,119,016 downwards.
AGGAGGTCACACGATACAATGAGCAGTGGGTGTTACACACAACTGAAAATTGATTGAAGACTACATCTGAAACTAATGATGTACTGTAAGTTGGCTAATTGAATTTAAATTAATGAACAAAAGACCTTGAATAAACAATCCTAAATATTTGTATGGAACCACTAAAGATTCCAAACAGCCAGTGCAATGTGGAAAAGAAAAACAAAGCTGGAGGACTCACTATTTCAGATTTCAGGTTATACTACAAAGCTGCAGTCATCCTAACAAGACAGTATGGCACAAAAATAGACACAGCGACCAAAGGAACAGGATACAAGTTCAGACAGAAACCCACAATTATGTGGTCCATGAATCTTCCACAAAGCAAGCAACGATATCAAAAGGGAAAAGGACAGTCTCTACAACAAATGGTGTTGGGAAAACTAGACAGCTACGCACAAAAGAATGAAATTAAACTGCTTTCTTACACAATACAGACAAACACAAAACAGTTTCAAGACCTCAATATGAGACCTGAATCCATAAAAATCCTACAGGAGGGAAGACAGTAACTTCTTGACATGGACCATACCAACGTTTTTCTGGACTGTGTCCTGACAAAGGAAATGAAAGCAAAAATAAACTATTGGGAATACAGTAAAATAAAAAGTTTCCACACGGCAGAAGAACAATGAAAACGTAAAAATAATAAGAAAACCTACTCAAAGGGAGAAGATATTTGCAAAGATCATATGCAATGAAGGGATAGTGTCCAAAACATATAGAACTGATCCTACTCGACCCCCAAAAAAAAAATAATCCAGTTAAAAAATAGGCAGAAGACATGGACAGACATTTCTCCAAAGAAGAAATACAAATGGCCAACAGTCCCGTGAAAAGATGTTCACCATCACCCATCATCAGGAAAATGTAAATCCAAAGGACAATGAGGTAATACCTCAAACCTGTCAGAATGGCTAACATCAAAAGCACAACAAAGAGCAGGTGTTGGGAGGATGTGGATAAAGGGGAATCCTTGCGAACAGTGGGTGGGAATGCAAACTGTGGTGGCCACCGTGGAAAACACTACGAAGGTTCCTCAAAAATTAAATATAGAACTACCCTATGATCCAACAATCACACTACTCCTATTTACACAAAGAATAGGAAAACAGTAACGTAAAAGGATACGTGCACCCCTATGTTTCTTGCACCATTATTTACAATATCACAATATGGAAGCAACCCAAGTGTCTGTAGAAAAATTGACAAATGAGATGATAGATGTGTGTATTCACACACACACACACACACACGGACACACACACACACACACACACACACACACATACACACACACAATGGAGTATTACTCGGCTTGAAAAAGAATGAAACCTTGCCATTTGCAGACACATGGATGGAGCTAGAGAGAATTATCCTAACTAAAATCAGGCAGAGAAGGAAAAATCCCATACGATGTCACTCTAATGGGGAACTTAAGAAACAAACAAAAATAAATAACTAAAAGAGAAAAAGGAGATACACCAAAATACAAACTCTTAACAATAGAGAACAAACGGATGGTTACCAGAGAGGAGGTGGATAGAGCGATGAGTGAAATAGATGAAGGGGATTAAGAGGACGCTTTTCTTGATGACCACTGAGTAATATATAATTACTGAATCATTCTATTGTACACGTGAAACAAATGTAACACTGTATGTTAGCTCTACTGGAATTAAAATAAATTTTTTAAAAGATTTTTCTTTCAGGAACCTCTTTGAAAAATCTTTTCCTGTGCAATGTGCATAAGCCCTACTTGGGAGGATTCACTCTACAATAATTATTCACTTCATGCCTCAAATTCAGATTTCACTGAGTTCTTATCGTGGATCCCAGCCCGCGGGAGCCATGGTCCTTTTCAGTCCAGGCTCAGCACCTATGCATTCAAGATTGGAAGTAGAGACACATGTCACTTCACAGTCCAGAAAGCTATTATTGTTTCTGTTTCAGTGTGAGAGAGTCACAGACTTTGGGACAGGTTTCAGAGCAGGTTTATTATGGATCCTGGATCTCTACTTCAATGTTCATTGCCTGGATCCCTTTGGCTAATAGGTTTCCTGTGGATGGGCTTGCTTCCAAGCACATACATGGAAGATGCAAAGGTGGGTGGGCTGGCTGCGGGACAGGAAGAAGACCAAAATCAGACAAGGGTCAGACCCCTTCCCTGATCCAGGAACCTCTACGGGTAAGGGTACAGGTGGGAGAATTCATGCGAAACTCCAAGGTCACCAGCTGAACACAGGAGGCACAGGTCAAGGGATCTGGAGATGCAGCGGTTGAAGGCTGCTCTGAGCTACCTTTGGGAGGAAGGGAGGGATGGAATGAGAAGGAGACACTGCCTGCTCCTGGCCCATGCCAGCTGCCCACCGCTCCGACACGCATCAGTCTACACAGCTGACACAGCTTGGGCTCAGGATGGGCTGTCTCGGGTCCCTCAATCCTCAGTGGGACAGCTGGCCCCAGGGCTCAGAGACATGCTGAGGGAGATGAGAGGGAAAGCTGCCCCACCCAGGTCATCCCCTCCTTGAGCAGACTGCCCTTCAGAACTGCTAAAAAAAAAAACACTAACGGGGTTGAAAGACATGCCATGGATGAACTAAAGCATAGAGATATGTAAAATAACATTCAATTTTAAGTTCAGAGCTGTCATCTCAGGAAGTGGGGAGAGTTTCCCTGAAGAAGACTGAGGGGAGGGGAGGCCATGCTGAAAAGGGAGACATGGCTCTCCTGATTGGGGACCTGCAGCCCCCTTCCAGGGCAGGGTATCAACCTCGCATCACACGAGATCCATGGAAGTGTTCCATCAGGGCCAGATGTTTGTCTCGAGAAGGCTACCCTGTCATCGGACTGCACAGGGCACCAGGGACGAGGGCCAGATGGAGGACGGACAATACTCCAGAGGCCATGGGGCAAGAACAGAGGCACATGACCTTGAAGATGATGATGAAAAGCAGGAGGTGGCAGCACGGAGCCAGCCTGAAAGTAACATGGGAGCAGTGCCCACAGCTACACTAACTGGGTGCCTTCTGTGTCAGGTGTGGCTGACTTCAGTGGGCTCCAGACTAGTCCTGACCACAAGTCTAGGAAGTGTGCACCACCCCGGCCTCCTCTCCCCTTGCAGCTGCTAGGAATCACGGTCACAGACCCTGGTCAGCTTTCATGGAAACCAAGCAGTGGCTCCCCTGCACGCTGCACCTCTGGTGGCGGTCCAGTGCGACCCTCATGCCAGGCCAGACACTGATGTCTACCTGTTTCCACACAAATCCACAGACAGGAGGGTGTCCCTGAATTCCACAGCACCTGATGAGACAGATCCACAGAACCCAACACCCAGTGGGTCACTTGGGACCTCACCTATGGTCATGGAGCTCACCATACCCCATTTCTGTCACTTCCCACAGAAAGCCTGGTTCTGATCCCCCACAATACCATACATCCTGGTTGCTGACCTGGGGTCATGCCATAAACCCACATGGCACCTTTCTTTTAGAGAAGGCTATGCCTACACCTCCTAGAAAATATTTCTAATGAAGTACAAGTCCATCAGGACTATGGTGTGAACAGTAGCACACAGCCTGCATGGTAGTAGTCAGTAATTCTAACAAGGGTTAACCCCAACCCCCGTCTCATAAAACCTTCCTCCATCCCCACTGAACTCATGGTATGCCTCAAAAAACCCTCCAGGAAACAAACCTTTCATCTGAATGCTCTCTTCACCTTCTGCTTCAAATCTTGTCCAACCACAATGATATGAAACTAGAAATCAGTCTCAAGAAAAAAATGGGACAGTCAAAAATAGGTGGAGATTGGGGGGCCTGGGTGGCTCAGTCGTTAAGGATCTGCTTTCAGCTCAGGTCGTGATCCCAGGATCCTGGGATCTAGCCCCGAATCAGGCTCCTTGCTCAGTGGGAAGCCCGCTTCTCCCTCTCCCACCACCCTGCTTGCGTTCCCTCTCTCGCAGTCTCACTCTCTGTCAGATACTCAAATAATCTTAAAAAAATATGTGGAGACTTAACAACATGCTACTGAACAACCAACAGTCAAAGAAGAAAACAAAAAATTTTTAGAAGTACCTTGCCACTGATGCAAAAGACAACCTACAAAAACTTATGGGATGCAGCAAAAGTAGCTTTATGGGGGACATTCGTAGAAATTCAAGTCTTCATCAATCCATGAGAATGCTCTCCAATAAACAACCTGATTTATGTGGTAAAGAAGTAGAAAAAAAACAACAAACAAAGCCCCAAATTAGTAGAAATAAGGAAATAACAAAAAGGAATGCATAAATAAATCCAAAGGAGACTAAAAAGACAAAAAAAAAAAAACAACGAAAATGAGAGCTGCCTTTTTTGGAAAGATAAACAAAACTGACAAACTTAGCTAGACTCACCAAGAAAGAGGACTCCAATACAATCAGGAAAGGAAGATAATGGATTCCTGTCTCATATCAAAATCAAAAGAACTCTTCAACCTTGGACACAACAACTTCTTGCAAGCCACGACTCTAAAGGCAAAGGAAATAAAAGCAAAAATGAACTATTGGCACTTCATCAGGATAAAAAGCTTCTGCTCGGCAAAGCAAACGATCAACAAAACAAAAAGGCAATCTATGGAATCGAAGAAGATATCTGAAAATGATATTACAGATAAAGGGCTGGTATTCAAGATCTATAAAGAACTCCTCTAACTCGACACCCAAAAAATGGGCAGAAGACACAAAGAGATACTTCTCCAGAGGGGAAACACAAATGGCCAACAGACACATGAAAAAATGCTCCACATCACTTGCCATCAGGCAAATACAAATCAAAACGACAATGAGATACCACCTTACACCAGATAGAATGGATAAAATTAACAAGGCAGGGGGCATCTGGGTGGCACAGCAGTTAAGTGTCTGCCTTCGGCTAGGGGCGTGATCCTGGCATTATGGGATCGAGCCCCACATCAGGCTCCTCCGTTATGAGCCTGCTTCTTCCTCTCCCACTCCCCCTGCTTGTGTTCCCTCTCTCGCTGGCTGTCTCTATCTCTGTGGAATAAATAAATAAAATCTTGAAAAAAATTAACAAGACAGGAAATAAAAAAAAGTCAGAGAGGATGTGGAGAAAGGGGAACCCTCTTACACTACTCGTGAGAATTCAAGCTGGTACAGCCACTTTTGAAAACAATATGGAGGCTCCTCAAGACGTTAAACACAGAGATATCCTACGACCCACCAATTGTACTACTGGGTATTTACCCCATAGACACAGAGTAATGAAAAGAAGGGGCACCTGTATCAAAATGTTCATAGCAGCAATGTCCATAACAGCCAAACTGTGGAAGGAGCCATGATGTCCTTCAGCAGATGAATGGACAAAGATGATGTGGTCATCTGTACAATGGAATATTACTCAGTCATCAGAAAGGATGAATACCCACCATTTGCACCAACGTGGATGGACCAGGAGGGGATTATGCTAAGTGAAATTAAGTCAAGCAGAGAAAGACAATTATCATATGGTTTCACTCCTATGTGGAATGGAAGGAATAGCATGGAGGACATTAGGAGAAGGAAGGGAAAAGTGAAGAGGGGGAATGAGAGGGGGAGATGAACCATGAGAGACTATTGACACTGGGAAACAAACTGAAGGTTGCAGAAAGGGAGGGGTAGGGGAATGGGTTATCCTGGTGATGGGTATTAAGGAGGGCACGTGTCATAATGAGCACTAGGTGTTATATGCAAACAATGAATCATGGAACACTACATCAAAAACAAATGAAGTACTGTAGGGTGACTAACATCATTTTAAAGAAAGAGAAAGATATGAAATCCATACAGGAAAACTGTCACTATTTGCAAATGACATGAAATCCCGAAAGATTCCACAAAAAAAAAAAAAACTGTTAGAATAAAAAAAATCAAGAAAGCTGCAGGATATAATGTCAATATACAGAGACCTGTTGTCTTTATTTTTTTTCAGATTTTATTTATTTATTTGACAGGAAGAGAAAAACCACGAGCAGGGGGAGTGTCAGAAAGAGGGAGAAGCAGACCCTTGCTAAGCGGGGGCCCAGCACGGGGCTCAATCCCAGAACTCTGGGATCATGACCTGAGCTGAAGGCAGATGCTTCACCTATGGGGCCACCCAGATGACCCAACTTCTTGCATTTCTGTATACTGATGACACATATCGTAAAGAGAAATTAAAAAAGCAATGCCATTTACAATTGCATCAAAAAAATCTAGGAATAAAAGTAACCAAAAATGAGAAAGACATAGTACACTCAACACATGGCAGAAAAGAAATGAAAAACATATCTGTCGAGGGGGGCGGAATGTATGGGTCAATGATTTGGAAGGCAACACAAACAAATGGAAGCATACGCCATGCTCCTTAACTGGAAGAGTTAATTATGTGAACATGTCCATTGTACCCAAAGCAATCGACAGATGTGATGAAATCCCTATCTGAATTCCAGTGGCATTATTCGAGGAAATAGAAAACAGTCCTCAAACTTGGATGGAGTCACTAAAGACCCCAAATACCCAAAGGAACCTGGAGAAAGAAAGGTGCAGTCAACACATTCCTGGATTTCAAGCTAGATTACAAAGCTGTTGTCATCAAAACAGGATGGTACTGGCAGAAACACAGACACCAGGTCAGTGGAACAGAACAGAAAGCTCAGAAACTTACCCACACGTAGATGATCCTAACTTATGACACAGCAGCAGAAGATATGCCATGAGGGAAGGACCGTCTCTTCAGTGAGCGGTAACAGGCAAACTGGACACTAAATGCAGAAGAATATAGCTGGGTCACTTTCTTACACCACACACAAAATTTTTAATGGATGAATGATTTGAACATAAGATCTGAATCCATAAACCTCCAAGAAGACACAGGTACTAAGTCTCTCGACATTGGTTTTGGCAAAGAGTCTTCAGATCGGACACCAAATGCAAAGACAACAAAAGCAAAAATAAACCAGTGGAACAACATCAAACTGAAATCTTCCACACGGCAAAAGAAACCACCAAAAATTTAAAAGGCCACTGACCCAATATGAAAAAAATATCTGTGAATCATATGTGTGAGAAGAGGCTAATATCCAAAATACACACAACACTCATACAAATCAAAACAAACAAACAAAAAAAAGGTATAAAAATGGGGGGTATATGTGAATACATACTTTCCAAAGATGGCACACAGGTGCCAACAGACAGAAAAAGTTGTTCGACATCACTAATCATCGTCAGGGAAACATCAGTCAAACCCACAATCGGCTATCCCCTCACAACTGTTGGAACAGCAATTGTCCCAGAGACAGACAAAAAGTGGGGTCATGGGTGTGCAGACGAGGAGACACTGTGCACTGTTGGTGGGAATGGAAATTGGTGCAGCCACTGTGACAAACGGTATGGAGGTTCCTGAAAAAATAAATACAACTACCCCATGACCCAGTAATGGCTCTAATGAGTATTGATTCAGAGAACACAAAAATACTGCCTCAAAAAGACAGATGCACTCCCACATTCACTGCAGCATTATTCACAAGAACCAGACATGGAAACACAGACCTTGGGGGCCTTATTCCAAGTAACTCAGACACAGGAAGACCAATACCAGATGCTCTCATGTACATTCCACGTGGAATAAACAAATACTGAACGCATAGATACTGAGAGCAGATTGGTAGGTGCCAGATTCGGGGATGGGGTGGTAGAAACGGGTGAAGGTGGTCCAAGTCTCAATGTTTGAGTGAGAAAATCCGACAGTCATGAAATGTTCTGTCCAGCATGGAGACTAAAACTAACCCCACAGCATGGGGTATAGGTTTCCCTGCTCTTCAAAAGTACAGGACTTCTGACAAACCTTGCACAGCAGAAATGGTGTCAAGAAGGAATGGCCATTAATTTACACGGAACATTTAGTGTGCTCAGACTCCAAAATTCCTTCTATTTGATTTTTCTTAGGCCTCAGGACACAAGTTTCTAACGGAGGCCCAGCATAAATGAAGATAAAGCACAGCAGAGGCTCACAGACACCATTCAAAGTGCTGGTGGCTGGATGCGGAGAGCGGTTCCCAGCAGAAGGAGCTGGTTAGGGTGCATGCCACATCTGTTGTGCTTTTCCCCAAAACAGATGCTGAACGCGATTCTCACTGTTCACCTTTTTTCATAAGAGGAAAATCCTCTTCAGGTATCTGCCTCTTACTGAAGCTGGGTAATAAACGTAGTTCTTTCAAGAATGCCCAGTGTCTTACTGTGAACGTTCAAAAAGTGGGGGATAATTGTACTTAAGCAATGCTGAGGGAGGAGATGTGAAAGGTTCTTCCAGACACAAACCTCAGCAGATCCACTGGGAAAGGCACCTTCCTCAGCATGCAGAAGACGGACTACCTCCTACCCCCAGAAACCCTCTCCTTCCCCTCAATCAGGACAACCCACAACAGCTGGGAGTTACCCCAATTCCTCCATTCTCCTGCTTCTAATAGCTAACCCATCAGCAAATCCTGTGATCTCCATCTTCAATATAGACCCAGAATAGGTCTAACCACTCCATCCAAGGCCACTTGTCTGGTCCACAGTGGCTGAGTAACTGGAAAAGCTTCGTCATTGACCTGCCTTGCCATCTTCAACCCTCTGTCATCTGTTCTCAACACTGTAGCCACGATGGCCCAGTGAAACAGGGTCTCATGGGGTTATAGCCCTGGAATGGCTTTCTGTCACCCTCTGTCACCTCTCTGAGCTCATGTCCTAAGCTGTCTCCTGTGGCCACAGGGCCTTCTTGCTGCTCCTGGACATACCTGGAATTCTCCTGCCCCAGAGCCATTGCACATGCTTTCCCTTTTGTTCAGAATGCTCTTGATGTGTTCTCACTCACCTTCGGAGAAGTCTGAATTGGAGTGACAGGGACAGAAGATGAGGCTGTGTGTGTTGGGTGAGGCTGGTGGCCCAGAAGAAGGTTCTCTGCCAGCTCTCCGCCTGTGCCTCCCTTGTCCTCAGCCAGGAACTTGCACACAGCCCTCACCTGTCACAAGTCTCACCCAGGAGACCCACAGCCACCCCTGGAGCCCACCCTGAACACACCCTGCTGCAGAATGCATTCAGCTCTCCTCTGGGACCCCTGTCAGCTTTACCCAGACCTGCAACTCCCCATCTCCTGCAAAGCTCCCGGATTACCTCTCTGCTTCCAAAATCACACTGGCGCAAGGCTTTCATGAGAAAGCTATAACACTAACTAATGAAAGGTTCACACCTACTTTCCCCTTCTGTTGCCTTTCTCTCCACCTTCTTTCCTACCTGTGCAAACTGTAACATATCAGTGGAACATGAAGATGCTCTGAGACCTGAATCTTTCATTGCAGCTTTCTGAGGACTCCTTATGTGATAAGCAACTAGTGTATCCTACAACAGGGTGTTTTACAAATATCATCTATAGAAGACTACAGATCAAATCACTACAATTTTACCTCACTCTTCATGAAGCAGAACACTTTTTCCTTTCTTCTTTTATTAAATTCCAGTTAGTTCACATGCGATGGAATATTCGCTTCAGGGGTAGGATTTAGTGATTCCTCAACTGCAAGGAGTACCCGGTGCTCATCACAAGTGCCCTCCTTAATACCCCTCACCGATTTAACTCTTCCCCCCACGCCCCTGTCCTGCAGCAACACTCAGTTTGTTCTCCAAGGTTGAGTCTATTTCCTTGTTTGCCACTCTCACCACCCCTCAACTCTGTTCCTCTGTTTTCTTTCTGAAATTCCACAAGCGTGAGAGCATAGGATATTTGTCTTTCCTCACTGATTTTGCTTAGCTTAATACACTCTAGGTCCATCCACATCCTTGCAAATGGTAAGATTTCATTCTTTTTGAAGCTGGGTCATATTCCGTTATATATATGTATCCCACATCTGCTTTATCCATTCATCAGTGCATGGACTTTGGGATTCTCTCCATAGTTTGTCTACTGTGGACAATGCTGCTATAAACATCATGGTGCATGTTCCCCCTTCGAATCCGCATTTTTGTATCCTTTGGGTAAATACCTAGGAGAGTAATTGTTGGATCATGTGGTTGTTCAATGTTTAACTTTTTGAGGAACCCCCACACTGGTTCCCAGACTGGTTGCACCACTTTGCATTCCCACCAACAGGATGGGAGAGTTCCCCTTCAAGCAGAACATTATCTGCGGGCAATTTCATAAGAGGAAACAAAACCTCTGGGAGATGCACCCAGGGTTAGGCAAGCAGTTGCAGACTTCACCCCAAGGCTCCTGACGCCAAGCCCCTTGAAGCCACCGCATGCCACTATCCAAAAGAATTCCCAGACTCTCCTTCTGACTCCACCACCAAAGAAACTACAGAGAGAATATGGCACCTCAAAATATCGAGATAATACATTTAGTAAAACTAGAAAGTGAAGCTCAACTTTTAAACAGGAACAGGCCGCTTTGGATAATTTTGAATTTTCCCTCCACCCTAATTTTAACTCTTCTGATGAATAAACTAATCAATGATGAAACATCACCTTTGTCAAATGACATCACCCAAGTCTGTATCAGATGAATAAAGCCACCTAACTCTAGATGCTGGCCACTCAACCATATCTTAGGCCCAATTGAATAAACACTGTTAGATGAAGGAACAAATTAGATGTTACAAACAGGCACAGAGTGAATCTCACCTTCCCTTTCTAATAAAAGAGGGTTCCTAGGAAACAGATGGTCAAAATACATTTGTAAGCAATAAATGGACAGACAAATTGTGATCCCCTGCAAAGTTCTACCTGCAGGGAAACTAAGTAATTCTTGCTCCAAACCCAGAATGCTGACAGCTACTTCAATTTTACTTTGTGGCTCAACTAGAGAAAAGACAAAAGCCCAGGAGGTTTTGGGATAATGAGAGGTTTTACCTCCAGCCCTGACATAGATAGGACATTTTGCCAAACATACCTGTGCTTTCTCTGAACACTGGCGTCCTGTGACAAGCTTCCTCGCTGACTCAGATGGTGACATTCAAAACCTCGGGTTTCTTGGAGCCAGAGCAGAGAAATGCTGTCAGCTGGGGAGAAGAAGCCACCTCTAACCTAAAGCCTGCACATCTGCTTCGGTTTCTGGGCGAAGGGGCAACACATACTTGTTGTTTAGCAGTAATTATCTTCATTCTCAATAGACCAATGTCCTTGCCTTTTCTGGAAAGCAGACTTACTCTTCTAAAGAAACCCTCAATTCGTCTATTCCCAATGCAACTAGAGTGGAACATTTATTTCTCACTTAAATAGAAAACACTGTTATTGTCGACATTGCATGAATGAACTTTTAAAAACATTTTAGAGAGAAAGGAAGAGACCTTTATTCAAACCCAAGTCAGGACAGCTGCCTGGGAGACACAATCTTCACCAAGAAGGGAGTGCTCCGGGGAAGGAACTTTTGGGGCACGCTTATGTATTTTTTTCTGTTTTGTTTTACATACAGAGTTACACACCACAATGAGGATCTTCTTAGATTCCAGAAAGTGACAGACTCTTTCTTATGTTTTCAGTATGTACATGTCAGTATGACTTTAATCTTATGGGAGCCAAAGAGGTTCTTTATTTTTTCTTATCTTTATGTTGGCATTTTTGGTTATTGTTTTCTTCTCAAAGCAGATGTACAACATGCTTGGGGCAGAAACAAGGCCCATGCTTTGAGGTTTTGCCTAGTCATTTTGAGCCGGGTAAAATGTAAAGGGATAACTTCCCTGGGAGCCCAGGATCAGCGCCCACAGATGATATAAGATAAAAATTACGTTCATCATTATAATTACTTCTAAAATGGAGGAATTTGAGACAAAAGCACCTTTCACAAGAGTACCAAGAAATCAAAATGATGCCCACAGAAGGCTACCTGCTCCATGGTCAGCACAGGTAACAGAAGTGTTCACAGTCTCTGGGCTCCTGCCCTTCTCCTGCCCAAATCTCTGAAGCACACAGACCACTTAAAATCAGAATAGTAGAACTGCTAGACACCTTAGAGATGTCTGGCACTATTCATTTGTACTGCAGAATAAAACACAGTAGCTCGTTGTCACAAACTAATTTCAACATGAAGTGCCCACTGGATGCACTAAGTTCTTTCTCTGCAAATGTTGACTAATGTAAGTCACAGTCATACCACATAAACACTACGATGGCTGGGAAGTCATTGTAGGTAAGGGAATATTTTAGCCATGTTTATAAGCATTGGCTCACTTTGTAGAAGAGGCTGAGCTGAGTGTTTTTAAATACTATTTCAGACCTGTTTTACAGCACCCTCTGAACATACCAGAGCCTGAATGGACTAAAAAAGATAGTTTGTTTCAGTAACTTTAATACCAGAAAAATATTATACTGTCTCTGTTCCTAAGGATCTTTGAGTATCTTACCCAGAGGTCCTCCACTGAGATAATGATCTTAATAATCACCATGGGCAGAGGTGAAAGGCCCGCTGAATTCGTTCCAGTTGTCCACATGACACGAAAATCCTGATACTTGATAGGTTTCCAGATCGAGAAGACCAGAGATAAGAGGGAAATAGTACCCTGTATGGAACAACAAGGGATTTGGAGTCAATTTGGTGATCCCACTTAGGTTTCTGACACTAAAATCCTCTGTGACTCATATCATCCGAGTCCCTGTCTAACCACCTGAAAATGTGCCTACAAATATCTACACCCTAGTTGAGAAGTTTAAGAGGCAGAATGCTACAAAGAGCCAGTATGATGTCTCTCAAGTACAGGTGCTCAGGAAGCCCTAATTGCTATTGGTTCTATTTCTTTTCCAGAAGAAAGAACACATGTTGAATCCATATTTCTAATAGATGACTCACCAGATGATTTTCAAACATGAAGGAAGGCCAAGAAGTCACGCTTGTGTCATAGTTCACTCAGAAATCATGTTGTTGGACTGGTGAGGACGATACGATAGCAACGTCATCAATAAGAGTGGGGAGCTTCTAATTTCCATACGGCCATGTTGACCCCCTTAGCTCAGAGCCACCAGAAAGGTTAGCTGGGGAGGGGGCACTGCCATCACTATGAGTGGGGAGCTTCCCATTTCCATATGGCCATGTTGACCCCTTAGCTCAGGGCCACCAGAAAGCACAGCTGAGGCGGACCACAGGCCAAGGCTGCCAGGTGTGGCTGGGGCAGGCAGAACTCTGACTTAAGGCTCAACTACAGTCTAGGTTATTATTATGCTCTTCACAAAGAAAGTGCCATTGTGTGTGAGCCCTCACGTAGAAAAGGTTCAGAATTTCCATTGAGATTCCCTCTCTCACCTTTAGGATATGTAGCAAAGTTCCATTTAATTTTTAAACATTGAAGGACTTCCTGGTTTTCTTTTCACTATGACTGTGGCTCAATTCGCCTGTGGTCTAAGAATGGAATCTAGTTAATTTCAGGGTTTAACATTTGTAGACTTCATTCGTGGCCCCACCTATCATCTATTTGGGTAAAGAGTCTATGACCACTTGAAAATAATGTATTCTGCACTTATTATGGAATGTTCCCTATATGTCAATTAGGTCACATTTGTTACCAATGTTTTGTCTGCTTTTTCTGTCAGATATTGAGAAAGGTATATTAAAATCTTCAACAATGCTGCTCTATTCAACGTGGCATCGGAGAGTCTACCAGTGTTAGAAGGCAAGAGAAACAAAAAGTATAAGAATTGAGGGGATAATTGTGACTATTCACAGATAATACGATTGTGTACATAGAAAATCCAAAACAGTCTATAAATACCCTTAGAATTAAAAATGCAATTTATAAATTTGAGATGGATTGTAGCTTACCATTGGACAGTTTCTGAAAGAAAATGTAGAACCTGTCAATCTTGGGGTAGGACATAGGGTGCACTAACCATTTAAAAGAATTCAGTGGGACTTCATAAAAATGTGACATTTCTCCTTATCTTATGACCATATGAAAATGAAAAAGTGAACCGCAGGCTGGGAAGTAAAGATTTGCAATACACATACTGACAAAGACTTGTCAATAAAGAATTCCTCCTCATCAACCATAAAAAGTCTATTTATAAACAAATACTTCACAAAAGATTGACTGATGGCCAATAAGAACAGGAAAGGGTGCTCTACAGTATTATTTTCAGGAGCAGCAAGGCCTTTCCTAAAATGAAAACATACACACAAACCAGTATTCCCTAGATGGATGACGTCCTTATTTCTGAGGAAAGCTTGAAGAACAGACTAGCATCAAAGTAAAGTGATGGAATTCCTGACACTCAGAGGATGGACAATTGACCTCAAACTACAGTACAATTTCTAGACAGCATTCGGTCCTCTGAAGGCAGACAACTACCACACCCCTTCCTACACCACACAGGTTGCTTCCCAACCCCTACCATAAAAGAAGAAGATGAGAAACAGATAGGACTAGTAGGAAATAGCAAAAATCACATGTGGGGATTATCCTGAAACACACTGAACACATAACTAGTGTAAGGAAGTGTAGGGAACTGACAAGGACAGAGACTCAAGAGGTACTTCTTTGGGAAATGTTGTCTGAAATCGTCACACATTGGTACCAGCTAATGAGGGCTCTGAGCATACCTAGGGTTTGCTCACAAGGGTCTGCAACACCATCTCTGAGGACTGAAACTCTTCAGGACCTCAAAGCTTGCCTGATTGACTATTGGACTAAGAGATTCCCATGTTCTGAAAACAGATACCAACTCATTGAAAGGTTCACCTGGGCTCTCTCGGAGGGCCTACAAGAAGGTGAACCATTCACTGATAATCAATTACACACACACACACACACACACACACACACACACACACACACACCTGTCATTTCAGCAATTACTTAAACATTCAAGGTTCTTCCTACCTTTTCTTTTTCACATTGATATTTATACTCACATGAAATGTCATCATTTCTAATGAACACTGATGTCAAAATAGAGATCTATTGACACAATATTCACAAAATGGAACTTCCCTGCTGTCATTTTCAATATAGCGTTTTTTAAAGTTCATACATATTTTAGGTTTTTGGTAACTTATACAGGAGAAGATCAGCATTGAAAAACTCTAAATACTGACAATGAGTTTTAAGCCTAGAGAACAAAAATTGTCCAATTTCATAGATAATAAGGAACCAAAGGCAAAGCATGGAAGCTGCAGTCGAATAATTTTACACATGTGCATCCTCTACTATTTCACTACTGAGGGGCGTGTTTTATTACCACTAAACATGCATCAGTTATCTTCCACATGCACCTGCACAGGTATAATGAATTACTACAGTAGAATGAAATGTCTGGGAACTACTTGGCAGCATCTATAATGAACAATGAAATTTCGATCTTATATTCGGTGAATTTCCACTGTCTGTCCCTTTAGACAATGGACCCTAAACAGAAGGGGGAATGAACCACGAGAGACTATGGACTCTGGGAAACAAACTGAGGGCTTCAGAGGGGAGAGGGGTGGGGGATTGGGATGGGCCAGTGATGGGTATTAAGGAAGGTACATATTGCATGGAGCACTGGGTGTTATATGCAAATAATGAATCACGGAACACTACATCAAAATCTAAGGAAATACTGTATAGTGACTAACATATCATAATAAAAAATTGTTATTAGAAAAAAAGGTAAAAAAAAAACAATACAGCTTTTCTGTTTCAAGAATAATCACAATTGAGAAAAAACTAACTTAAATCCCTAAAGCAAAACACAGACCAAGTTCCATTTCACTCCCCTTTATTCACATTCTATGTGGGTTCTAAGCTATTTCCCTACCTCCTTTCCAGCTGAGCAGGGAGCCCAGGCTCGATCCCAGAACCCTGGGATCATAACCTGAACCAAAGGCACATGCTTAACTGGCTGAGCCAGCCAGGAGCCCCAGCCATGTTTTTCTTAAGCAAAAGGACACTTTCTCACAATGCCTTCACATGACTTCACATGGTACCAGACACCTGCATTTGCCTCTAGGAGGTTGTAGATGAAGGCAATTGCAAACTCTCACAGTGGTTTATCAAATACAATGACCTGCCTGGTGACAGTGAAACTCTTATGAGCCCACGAGAGGGTGCTGTGACACTCAGCTGTGGCTGGGCTGGCACAGAGAACCAAATCCATTTCCCTGCCTGATGTCTGTGAGGAACAGATGCCCCCATTGTGAATGAGACCCTGCCACTGAGCTGTCCGGAGATGGCCATCCTCACGGAGGATGAGGATAAAGGACAATGCCTGAGGAGACCTCATCTGTCTCTTTTATCTTTTCATATTTTTGACAGTGGACAAATCACTGCCTAGGAGTCCCCAACTACCTTAGTCTCATCTGTGAATGGCCAAGAGGTTTTACAAAACACTCAAGATTTTGACCTCACAAATGCCCACAACCACTTACCATAGGGATTCAATATTAAGCAAAGATACTGTTCCTTGGAAGAGAGGTCCTGCCCACTGTTGTTTCTCACTTATATGCTCATCTTCCTTACCTCATGGTAACATAACCACCTTGATTCCTGCTTCCGTCTTCAGGAAGGCTGAGGTGACTTGAAGGGCATTACCCTGACATCGTTCTTTCTTAGCAATAAGATGTGGACATTTCCCTAGTCCTACACACCCAAAGTTGAATCGGAATCAGGATTGAGGAGGCTGATGAGAGTTGAAGGTGTTTTCCTGTACACGGTGGTTTATTACCAATAAGGATGGGTCAGAGTCCTCGAAATTCCAGAACCTTTTCATTAATGCTTCCTACTCGTGAAAGATGATGTACATTGGTTTTTCCCTGTATAGTGTGGTGACTCAGAGAAAAGTGCTTAGCCTTTTCGTCAGACTTCCACGACCACTTTGGGGCTGGCTTCCATATTCACAAAGGATGATGTTAGGGCTAAGAGGGTTCCTGTACACTGTTATTTCTTACAGATAAGTGTATGGCATTTTTCTTACATTGCCAGAGCCACTTAGCGCTGGGCTTGCCGGCCTCCTGGGGACGAACCCTAACCCTAGGTCGGCCCCCGAGGGGCCCCTCCCAAGGGGCCTGGCGCCACAACGCCGGGGATTGTGGACACCCGAGCCCAGCGCCGGAGTCACCCTGCCACCCCCCAGCAACCTGGGCTGCTAGGGGCGCCGCCAGTCTTTCAGGGCGAGAGAACAGGCAGGGCCCTCCAAGCCCCCGGCGACCTTTGAAGCCCCCCGCGCCAAAACGCTTGGGCCTACACTCCCTCTCGCTAGTGCCCTCACCTCGGCCTGCCCCTCTGCCTGCTGCAGAGCTGGCGGAAGGGGCCTGCTGGAATCCTGGAGGCTAACACTTACCCTAGGTCGGCCCCCGAGAGGCCCCTCCCAAGGAGCCTGGCACCGCAATGCCAGGGGTTTGGGACCTCCGAGCCCCAGTGCTGGACTCACTCTGCCACCCCGCAATCACCCAGGGCGCTAGGGGCGTGGGAAGTCATTCAGGAAGGGAGAACGGGCAGGGCCCTCTGATCCCCCTGCGACCTTCGAAGGCCCCCCGCACAAAAACTCTGGCTTCCACGCTCCTGCTCGCCAGCGCCCTAACCTCGGCTCACCCCTCCGCTCGCTGCAGAGCTGGCGGATCGGGCCTGCTGGCTTCCTGGGGGCTAACCCTATCCCTAGGTCACCCCCAAGGGGCCCCTCCCAAGTGGCCTGGCGCCACATGCCAGGGATTGGGGACCCCAAGTCCCAGCGCCGGACGCACCCTGCCGCCCCGCTGCCACAAGGGATGCTAGGGGCGTCGCCAGTCCTTCAGGGCGACAGAACGGGCAGGACCCTCTGAGCCACCTACGACCTTCGAAGGCACCCCGAGCCAAAGCCAAATGCTCTGGCCCACGCTCCCGCTCGCCAGCTACCTCAATTGGACCCACACCTCCATTCTCTGCACATGGGTGGAACGAGCCTGCCAGTCTCCTGGGGGCTAACCCTAACCCTAGGTCAGCCCCCGAGGGGCCCGTCCCAAGGGGCCTGGCGCCGCAACGCCGGGTATTAGGGACCCCCGAGCCTCAGCACCGGAATCACCGTGCTGCCCCGCCGCCACCCGGGCCGCTAGGGGTGCTGCTGGTCATTCAGTGCAGGAGAATGGGCAGGGCCCTCCGAGCCCACGGCGACCTTCGAAGGACCCCCGCACCAAAACGCTTGGGCCCACGCTCCGGCTCGCCAGCGCCCTTACCTCGGCCCTCCCCCCCGCTCGCCACACAGCTGGCGGATCAGGCCTGGGGGCCTTCTGGGGGCTAACCCAAACCCTAGGTCTGCCCCCTAGTGGCCCCTCCCAAGGGGCCTGGCGCTGCAACGAGGGGGATTGGGGACTCCTGAGCCCCAGCGCCGGACTCACCATGCCCCCCACCGCCACCCGGGCCACAAGGGGCACCCCCGGTCATTCAGGGCAGGAGAACGGGCAGGACCCTCTGAGCCCCTGGTGACCTTCGAAGGCCCCTCGCTCCAAAACTTTGGGCCCACGTTCCCGCTCGCCAACGCCGTCATCTCAACCCGCCCCTCTGCTCACTGCACAGCTGGCAGATCGGGCCTACTGGCCTCCTGGGGTAACCCTAACCCTAGGTCGGCACCCAAGGGGGCCCTCTCAAGGGGTCTGGGGCCACAACGCTGGTTATTGGGGACCCCAGAGCCCTAGCGTCGGACTCAACCTGCCGCTCCGCCACCATCTGGGCTTCTAGGGGCGCCCCCGGTCATACAGGGTATGAGAACGGGCAGGGCCCTCCTAGCCCACGGTGACATTTGAAGGCGCCCCGCGCCAAAACGCTTGGGCCCATGCTCCCGCTCGCCAGCGCCCTCACCTAGGCCTGCCCCTTCGCTCGCCCGACAGAGGGCGGATCAGGCCTGCCCGACTCCTGGGGGCTAACTCAAACCCTAGGTCAGCCCCCCAGGGACCCGTCCGATGGGTCCTGGCGCCTCAACGCCTGGGACTGCTGAACCATGAGCTCCAGCCCCGGACTGACCGTGCTGCCCCGCTGACACCTGGGCCTCTAGAGGCGCCGCTGGTCATTCAGGGCGTGAGCACGGGCAGGGGCCTCCGAGCCCCCCTTGTCCTTCGAAGGCCCACCGCACCAAAACGCTTGGGTCCAGGCTCGCACTCGTCAGCACCCTCACTTCATCCCGCCCCTCCGCTCGCCACCCAATGGGTGGATCGGGACTGCCGGCCTCCTGGGGGTTAACCCTAACCCTAGGTCGACCACCGAGGGGCCCTTCCCAAGGGGCCTGGCACCGCAATGCGGGGATTGGGGACCCCCGAACCCCAGCACCAGACTAACCTTACCACTCTGCCAGCAGCCGAGCCGCTAGGGGCGCCGCCGGTCATTCAGGGCGGGAGAACGTGTAGGGCCCTCCGAGCCCCCGGCGACCTACGAAGGCCCCCCGCGCCAAAACGGTTGGGCCCACCCTCCTGTTCGCCAGCATCCTCATCTCGGCCCGCACCTCCGCTCGTAGTAGAGCCCGCGGATCAGGCCTGCCGGCCTCCTGGGGGCAAATTCTAACCCTAGGTCGACCACCGAGGGGCCCTTCCCAAGCGGTGTGGTGCTGCAACGCCGGGAATTGGGGATACCTGAGCTGCAGCACGGGAATCACCCTGCCACCCCACCGCCAACGGAGCCACAAAGCGCGCCGCTGGTTATTCAGGGCAGGAGAACAGGCAGGGCCCTTCGAGACATGGCAACATTCGAAGGCCCAGGGCGCCAAAACGCTGGGGATCACGCTCCCGCTCTGCATCACCCTCAACTCGGCCCACACCTCCACTCTTCGCAGAGCCAGCGACTCAGGCCTCCCGGCCTCCTGGGCACTAACACTAACCCTAGGACAGCCCCTGAAGGTCCCTTCCTAAGGGGCCTGACGCCGCAACGCCAGGGATTGGGGACCCCCAAGCCCCAGCGCCGGATTCACGCTGCCGCCCCACCCCACATGGGCCGCTAGGGGCGCCGCCATTCATTCAGGGTGGGAGAACTGGAGGGCCCTCCGAACCCCTGCCGACATTCGAAGGCACACCGAACCAAAACGCTTGGGCCCAGGCTCATGTTCACCAGGACCCTCACCTCGGCCCAACTCTCCGCTCGACGCACAGGTGGTGTATCGGGCCTGCGGCGCTCCTGGAGGCTAACCCTAACCATAGGTCGGCCCCCGAGGGGCCCTTCCCAAGGGGCCTGGCGTCGCAACACTGGGGATGGGGACCCTGAGCCCATGTGCCGGACTCACCCTGCTGCCCTTCAGCCACCCGAGCCACTAGAGGCCCCGCCGGTCAATCAGGGCAGGAGATCGGGCAGGGCCCTCCGAGCCCACGCTGACCATTGAAGGCTCCCCGTGCAAAACCGTTGGCTCCCTGGATCCTGCTCGCCAGTGCCCTCACCTCGGCCCGCCCCTCTGCTTGCTTCAGAGCTGGTGGATAGGGCCTGCTGGGCTCCTGGCAGCTAACCAAAACCTAGGTCGGCCCTGTGGGGACATCCCAAGAAGCCTGGCTCTGCAATGCTGGGGATTGGTGACTCAGAGCCCCAGAGCCAGACTCACCCTGCCGCACTGTACCCACCCGGGCCGCTAGGGGCGCAGCCGGTCATAGAGAGCGAGAGAAGGGCAGGGCCTTCTGAGCCACCGGTGACCTTCAAAGGCTCCCCACGCCAAAACGCTGGTTCCCACGCTCCTGCTCCCCAGCGCCCTCACCTGGGCCCGCACCTCCGCTCGCCGCACAGTGTGCGGATTGGGCCTGACGGTCTCCTTGGGGCTAACCCTAACCCTAGGGCCCCTCCCAAGGGTCCTGGTGCCACTAAGCCTGGGATCTGGGACTCCAAGCCCCAGAGCCAGACTCACCCTCCCACAACACTGCCACACGGGCCGCTAGGGGCGCCGCTGGTCATTCAGGGCGGTAGAAGGGACAGGGCCCTGGAGAAACAAGCCTCATTTGAAGCCTCCAGCGCCAAAATGCAGGGGCCCACAATCCCGCTCCCCAGCACCCTCACCTCGGCCCACCCCTCCGCTCGCCCCACAGCCATCATATCCGGACTGCCGGCCTCCTGGGGGCTAACCCTAACCCTAGGTCGGCCTCCAAGGGGCCCCTCCCAAAGGGACTGCCGCCGAACGCCAGGGATTGGGGACCCCTGAGTCACAACGCTGGACTCACCGTTCCGCCCCACCCACACCCAGGCCACTAGGGTACCGCCGATCATTCAGGGCTGGAGAATGGGCAGGGCCCTCCCTGCCCCGGTGACCTTCGAAGGCCCCCAGCGCCAAAAGGCTGGGGCCCACTCTCCTGCTCGCCAGCGCCCTGATCTTCGACCGCGTCTCCATTCGCCCCAGACTGCGGATTGTGCCTACGGCCTCCAGAAGCTAACCTTTACCCTAGGTCGGCCCCCAAGGGGCCTCTCCCAAGGGGCCTCATGCTGCAACGTCTGGCATTGGAGACCCCCGAGCCTCAGCGCCAGACCCACCCTGCCGCCCCGCCACCACTCAGGCTGCTAGTGGAGCCGCCACTCATTCAGGGCAAGAGAATGGGCAGGGCCCTCTGAGTCCCCGGCGACATTCGAGGGCCCCCGGCGCCAAAACTTTGGGTACCACCTTCCAGCTCGCCAGTCCCTCACCATGGCCCGCCCCTCCGCTCACCGCACAGCTGGCGTATGGGGCCTGCTGGCCTCCTGGGGGCTAACCCTAACACTAGATTGGCCCCAGAGGGGGCCCTCACAAGGGGACTGGTGACCAAAGCCGGGGATTGGGGACACCCGAGCTGCAGTGCCGGACTCACCCTGCCGCCCCGTCGACATCGGCCCGCTGGGGCGTCACTGGTCATTTAGGGCGGGAGAACGGGCAGGGCCCTCCGAGCCTCTAGCAATGTTCAAAGTCCTCCTGCGCCAAAACGCTGGATACCATACTCCTGCTCGCCAGCGCCCTCACCTCGTCCCACTCCTCCGCTCCCCGCACAGCAGGCGCATCGGTCCTGCTGGCCTACTGGGGTCTAACCCTAAGCCTAAACCCTAACACCTAACCTTAAACCCTAAAACTTAACCCCTAACCCTAACCCCTAACCCTACCCCTTCAGCTAACCCTACCCATAACCCGTAACCTAACCCTAAACCTAACCCTAACCCGTACCCTAACCCTAACCCTACCCGTACCCTAACCCTAAACCTAACCTGTACCCTAACCCTAACCGTAACCCTAAAACGTACTCTAACCCATACCCTAACCCTAACCCTAAACTGTACCCTAACCCATAACTTAAACCGTACCCTAAACCTAACCGTAACCCTAACAAGTACCCTAACCCATACCCTAACTTTAACCCTAAACCTTAAAACCTGACACTAACCCATGTCCTAACTGATACCATAACCCGTACCCTAACCCTACCCATAACCTAACCCTAACCCATACCCTAACCGTAACCCTAAACACTAAACTGTAACCCTTACCCTAACCCTAACCAGTACCCTTACCTTAACTTTAACCCATACCCTAACCCGTACCCTAACCCATAAACTAACCCGTACCCTATCACTAACCTGGACCCTAACCCATACCCTAACCCATACCTAACCCTAATCTGTACCCTAACCCGTACCCTAACCCATACCCTAACCCTAAACCGTACCCAATCCCAATCCCTAACGTGTTTCCTAACCCGTACCCTAACCCTAATCCGTACCCTATGCCGTACCCAAATCCGTACGCCAACACTTACTCTAAACCGTCCCCTAACCTGTACCCTAAACTGTACCCTAATGCGTACCCTAACCCATACCCTAAACCTAACCCATACCCTAGACCTAACCCGTACTCCAACCCTAACCCTAACCCTAAACCCGAACCCTAAACCCTAACCCGTACCCTAAACCCTAATCTGTACCCTAACCCATAACCTCTAACCTGTAACCCCAAAACCCAACCCTAACCCGTACCCTCTCCTTACCCTAACCCTAACCCCTACCCTCACCCATACCCTAACCGTAACCCATACCCTAACCTTAACCCATACCCTAACCTCAACCCATACCCTAATCTGTACCCTAACCCCAGGGATTGGGTACACCTGAGCCCCACCACGGGACTCATCCTGCCACCCCTCAGGAAACCATGCCCATTGGGGCGCCACAGAACATCCCATGCAAGAGAACTGGTAGGGCCCCCCTGAGCCCCCAGGGATCCTCGGTGGCCCCTACACCCCAACCCTGAGGCCCACACTCATCCCGCCCCACGCCTTCCCTTCAGGTTGCCACCGAACTCGTCGCAGAGCCGGCAGATCAGGCCTGCCGGGTTCCTGGGGCCTACACCTGACCCTAGGTCGGCTGGGTAGGGCCCCTCCCCTGGGGCCCGGGTGCCGCAGCCCCAGGGACTGGGGACACCTGAGCCCCACTGAAGGATAAAGCCTGCCAGCCCGCGGGAAACTGTGCCCCTTGGGAGGCTGTAGAGCATTCAGGGCGGAAGAACCAGGAGGGCCCCCAGAGCCCCTGGCGAACTTCGGCGATCCCTAAACTCAACCGTGAAGCCCATGCTCACCCCACCCCGCACCTTCAACTCAGCCCAGGGTGGAGCTTGCCACATAGTGGGCAGATCTGGCCTGCGGGATTCCTGGGCCCCAACCCTAACCATAGTTCATCTGTGGAGGGGCCCCTCCCCAGGAGCCTGGAGCCGCAGCCGTGGGGATTCGGGACACCTGAGCCCCACAGCAGGACTCAGTTTGCCACCCTGCAGGAAACCGTGTGCCTTGGGAGGCCATAGAGCATTCAGGGCGGAGAACCAGGAGGGCCCTCCTGAGCCACCAGCGAACTTCGGTGGCCTCCCGCACCCCACCCCTGAGGCCCATGCTCACTCTCCCCACATCCTCACCTCAGCCCGTGTAGCTCGCCATACAGCCAACAGATCGGGCCTGCGGGGCTCCTGGGCCTATCCCTAGCCCTAGGTCTGCCATGGGTTTGGGGGCCTCCCCAGGAGCCTTACACCACAGACCCGGGTAATTGGGATACCTGTGCCCCACCGCAGGACTCAGCTTGCCACCCGATAGGAAACCGTGCCCCTTGGGGCTCTACAGAGCCTACAGGGCACGAGAACTTGGGGAGGCCCCCGGAGCCCATCCCCATCCTTTGGCAGCCCCCCGTGCCCCAACCCTGAGGCCCATGCTCACCCTCCCCAATGGCCTCCTCTCAGCCCTCCACAGAGCTCGCCGCACAGCCTGCAGATTGTCCCTGCCGGGCTCCTGAACACTAACCCTTACCCAAGGTTGGCCACAGAGGGGCCCCTCCCCGGGGTCCTGGCACCCCACTCCAGCGGATTGGGGACACCCAAGACCCACCGTAGGACTCAGCCTGCAACCCACAGTAAACTGTACCATTTTGGGGCACAACAGAGCATTCAGGGCAAGAGAATTGGGGCACCCCCTGAGAGCTCCTTCTGCTGAACCCCGACCTTTGTGGGCCCTTCCGGATGGAACCTCAGGCTCACACTCACCCGACCTTGTACCCTCATCTCACTCGCCCTGGGAGTTCTCTGAGCACTGGGCAGTTCGGACCTGCAGTCTCTTGAGGCCTAACCTAACTCTGGGTCTTCTGCTGAGGGTCCCTCCCCGTTTGCCTGCCTCCAAGGCACCAGGCATTGGGCTCACCTCTGTACGACTAGAGGACTCACCCTGCCCCACAGGAGGAAACTGTCCATTTGGGGCTGAAGCAAGGATTCATAGGAAAATCGGAGGGCCCCCCTCAGCCCATCCCAGGCAACCCCCACTTTCAGAGATCTCCCCGGATCCAATTAGTAGCTTCACACTGACCTTTAAACTTGCTCTCCACGGAGATCTTTTGAAATTCTCCACACTTCCAACCGATGGCATCATCCAGCTTCAGTGCCTTACCCAGCTTTAGGTCTTGAGATGGATTAAAATGGGAAGTCATTTCAATGATGACGACATACTGGTGACCAAAAGATACATGCATAAATGCTTCATATCACTTGGCTTCAGGGAAATGGAAATCTAAACCCCTATAGATGCCCTACCACATGAGGCCGAATATCTAAAAATAAGAAGATATGAAACTACACATCTTGGAGAGGATGTGGAGAAACGGGAACCCTCTTACACCCCTGTAAGAATGCAGTGCGGTACAGCCACTCTTGAAAATGGTACAGAGTTTCCTCAAGAAGTTATAAATAAAGTTACCCTATGTCCCAGCAATTGCACTACGGGGTATCGACCCCAAAGAGACAGATGTAGTGAAGACGGGACACATGCACCCCAGTGTTCATAGCAGCAATGTCCATAATAGACAAACTGTGGAAGGAGTGCAGATGATCATGGACAGATGAATGGATAAAGAAGATGTGGATCATATATATATATAATGGAATATTACTCAGCCATCAGAAAGGATGAATACTTACCATCACACTGACCTGGGTGGAGCTGGAGGGTATTATGCTGAGTGGAATAAGTCAATGAAAGAAAGACAATGATCATATGCTTTCACTCCTATGTGGAATATCAGAAACAAGGAAGAAGACCATAGGGGAAGGAAGGGAAAATAGAATGGGAAGTCATCAGAGAGGGAGAAAACCCATGATGGACTCTTAACTATCGCAAGAAACTGATGATTGTTGGAGAAGTTGGGGGGGTAACTGGGTGAGTAGCACTAAGGAGGCCACATGATACAATGAGCACTGGGTGTTACACACGACTGAAAATTTATTTAAGACTACATCTGAAACTAATGGTGTACTGTAAGTTGGCTAATTGAATTTAAATTAAAGAACAAAAGACCTCGAATAAACAATCCTAAACATTTGTATGGATCCACTAAAGATTTCGAACAGACAGTGCAATGTGGAAAAGAAAAACAAAGCTGGAGGACTCACTATTTCAGATTTCAGGTTATACTACAAAGCTGCAGTCATCCTAACAAGACAGTACGGCACAAAAATAGAAACAGCGACCAAAGGAACAGGATACAAGTTCAGACAGAAACCGATAATTATGTGGTCCATGAATCTTCCACAAAGCAAGCAACGATATCAAAAGGGAAAAGGACAGTCTCTACAGCAAATGGTGTTGGGAAAACTAGACAGCTACGCACAAAAGAATGAAATTAGACTGCTTTCTTACACAATACAGACAAACACAAAACAGTTTCAAGACCTCAATATGAGACCTGAATCCATAAAAATCCTACAGGAGGGAAGACAGTAACTTCTTGACATGGACCATACCAACGTTTTTCTAGACTGTGTCCTGAGGCAAAGGAAATGAAAGCAAAAATAAACTATTGGGAATACAGCAAAATAAAAAGTTTCCACACAGCAGAAGAACAATGAAAACGTAAAAATCATAAGACAACCTACTCAAAGGGAGATGATATTTGCAAAGATCATATGCAATAAAGGAATAGTGTTCAAAACATATACAATTGATTCTACTCGACCCCCCAAAAAACAAATAATCCAGTTAAAAAATAGGCAGAAGACATGGACAGACATTTCTCCAAAGAAGAAATACAAATGGCCAAGAGTCCCGTGAAAAGATGTTCACCATCACCCATCATCAGGAAAATGTAAATCCAAAGGACAATGAGGTATTACATCAAACCTGTCAGAATGGCTAACATCAAAAGCACAACAAAGAGCAGGTGTTGGGAGGATGTGGATGAAGGGGAATCCTCGTGAACTGTGGGTGGGAATGCAAACTGTGTTGGCCACCGTGGAAAACAGTATGAAGTTTCCTCAAAAAATTAAATATAGAACTACCCTACGATCCAACAATCACACTACTCGTATTTACCCAAAGAATAGAAAAACAGTAAGTAAAAAGGATACGTGCACCCCTATGTTTCTTGCACTATTATTTACAATATCACCATATGGAAGCAACCCAAGTGTCTGTAGAAAAATTGACAAATGAGATGATAGATGTGTGTATTCACACACACACACACACACACACACACACACACACACACACACACAATGGAGTATTACTCGGCTTGAAAAAGAATGAACCTTGCCATTTGCAGCCACATGGATGGAGCTAGAGAGTATTATCCAAACTAAAATCAGTCAGTCAGAGAAAGACAAATCCCATATGATGTCACTCTAATGGGGAATTTAAAAAACAAACAAAAATAAATAACTAAAAGAGAAAAAGGAGACACACCAAAATACAAACTCTTTTCAATAGAGAACAAACGGATGGTTACCAGAGAGGAGGTGGATAGAGGGATGAGTGAAATAGATGAAGGGGATTAAGAGGACACTTTTCTTGATGACCACTTTGTAATATATAGAATTACTGAATCACTCTACTGTACACCTGAAACGAATGTAACACTGTATGTTAGCTCTAATGGAATTAAAATAAATTTTAAAAAAAGATTTTTCTTTCAGAAACCTCTTTGAAAAAGCTTTTCCTGTGCAATGTGCAAAAGCCCTACTTGGGATTCACTCTACAATAATTATTCACTTAATGCCTAAAATTCAGATTTCACTGCGTTCTTACTGTGGATCCCAGCCCACGGGAGCCATGGTCCCTTTCTGTCCAGGTTCAGCACCTATGCATTCAAGACTGGAAGTAGAGACACATATCACTTCACAGTCCAGAAAGCTATTATTGTTTCTGTTTCAGTGTGAGAGAGTCACAGACTTTGGGACAGGTTTCAGAGCAGGTTTATTATGGATTCTGGATCTCTACTTCAATGTTCATTGCCTGGATCCATTTGGCTAATAGGTTCTCTGTGGATGGGCTTGCTTCCAAGCACATACATGGAAGATGAAACGGTCGGTGGGCTCGGTGCGGGACAGGAAGAAGACCAAAAGCAGACAAGGGTCCGACCCCTCCCCTGATCAAGGAACTGCTATGGGAGAGGGTACGGGAGGTAGAATCCATGCGAAACTCCAAGGTCACCAGCTGAACACAGGAGGCACAGGTCAAGGGATCTGGAGATGCAGGGGGTGAAGGCTGCTCTGAGCTACTTCTGGGAGGAAGGGAGGGAAGGAATGAGAAGGAGACACTGCCTGCCCCTGGCCCATGCCAGCTGCCCACCGCTCCGACACGCATCAGTCTATGAGCTGACACAGCCTGGGCTCAGGATGGGCTGGCTCGCGTCCCTCAATCCTCAGTGGGACAGCTGGCCCCAGGCCTCAGAGACATGCTGAGGGAGATGAGAGGGAAAGCTGCCCTGCCCAGGTCATCCCCTCCTTGATCAGACAGCCCTTCAGAACTGCTAAAAAAAAAAACCCCACTAACGGGGTTGAAAGACATGCCATGGATGAACTAAAGCATAGAGATATGTAAAATAACATTCATTTTTAAGTTCAGAGCTGTCAGCTCAGGAAGTGGGGAGAGCTTCCCTGAAGAAGACTGAGGGGAGTGCAGGCCATGCTGAAAAGGGAGACATGGCTCTCCTGATTTTGGACCTGCAGCCCCCTTCCAGGGCAGGGCATCATCCTCGCATCACAAGAGATCCATGGAAGTTTTCCATCAGGGCCAGATGTTTGTCTCGAGAAGGCTACCCTGTCATCGGACTGCACAGGGCACCAGGGACGAGGGCCAGATGGAGGACGGACAATACCCCGGAGGCCATGGGGCAAGAGCAGAGGCACATGACCTTGAAGATGATGATGAAAAGCAGGAGGTGGCAGCATGGAGCCGGCCCAAAAGTGCCATGGGAGCAGTGCCCACAGCTACACTGACTGGGTGCCTTCTGTGCCAGGTGTGGCTGACTTCAGTGGGCTCCAGACTAGTCCTGAGCACAAGTCTAGGAAGTGTGCACCACCCCGGCCTCCTCTTCCCTTGCAGCTGCTAGGAATCACGGTCACAGACCCTGGTCAGCTTTCGGGGAAACCAAGCAGTGGCTCCCCCGCACGCTGCACCTCTGGTGGTGGTCCATTGCGACCCTCGTGCCTGGCCAGACACTGATGTCTACCTGTCTCCACACAAATCCACAGACAGGAGGGTGTCCATGAATTCCACAGCACCTGATGAGACAGATCCACAGAACCCAACACCCAGTGGGTCACTAGGGACCTCACCTATGGTCATGGAGCTCACCATACCCTATTTCTGTCGCTTCCCACAGAAAGCCTGGTTCTGATCCCCCACAATACCATACATCCTGGTTGCTGACCTGGGGTAATGCCATGAACCCGCATGGCACCTTTCTTTAAGTAAAGGCTATGCCTACACCTCCTAGAAAATATTTAATGAAGTACAAGTCCATCAGGACTATGGTGTGAACGGTAGCACACAGCCTGCATGGTAGTAGTCAGTAATTCTAACGAGGGTTAACCCCACCCCCCGTCTCACAAAACCTTCCTCCATCCCCACTGAACTCATGGTCTGCCCTCAGAAAACCCTCCAGGAAACAAACCTTTCATCTGAATGCTCTTTTCACCTTCTGCTTCACATCTTGTCCAACCGCAATGATATGAAATTAGAAATCAGTCTCAAGAAAAAAATGGGACAGTCAAAAATAGGTGGAGATTTTTGGGGCCTGGGTGGCTCAGTCGTTAAGGATGTGCTTTCAGCTCAGGTCTTGACCCCGGATCCTGGGATCTAGCCCCAAATCAGGCTCCTTGCTCAGTGGGAAGCCTGCTTCTCCCTCTCCCACCCCCCTGCTTGTGTTCCCTCTCTCGCTGTCTCACTCTCTGTCAGATACTAAAATAATCTTAAAAAATATGTGGAGATTTAACAACATGCTACTGAACATCCAACAGTCAAAGAAGAAATCAAAAAACTTTTAGAAGTACCTGGTCACTGATGAAAAAGACAACCTACAAAAACTTATGGGATGCAGCAAAAGTAGCTTTATGGGGGACATTCATAGAAATTAAAGTCTTCATCAATCCATGAAAATGCTCTCCAATAAACAACCTGCTTTATGTGGTAAATAAGTAGAAAAAAAAAAAAACAACAAACAAAGCCCCAAATTAGTAGAAATAAGGAAATAACAAAAAGGAATGCATTAATAAATCCAACGGAGACTAAAAAGACAAAAAAAAAAAACAATGAAAATGAGAGCAGCCTTTTTTGGAAAGATAAACAAAACTGACAAACTTAGCTAGACTCACCAAGAAAGACAGAGGACTCGAATACAATCAGGAAAATAAGATAATGGATTCCTGTCTCATATCAAAATCAAAAGAACTCTTCAACCTTGGACACAACAACTTCTTGCAAGCCACGTCTCTAAAGGCACAGGAAATAAAAGCAAAAAATGAACTATTGGCACTTCATCAGGATAAAAGGCTTCTGCTTGGCAAAGCAAATGATCAAAAAACAAAAAGGCAACCTATGGAATTGAAGAAGATATCTGCAAATGATATTACAGATAAAGGGTTGGTATCCAAGATCTATAAAGAACTCCTCAAACTCGACATCAAAAAAATGGGCAGAAGACACAAAGAGATACTTCTCCAGAGAAGACATACAAATGGCCAACAGACACATGAAAAAATGCTCCACATCACTTGCCATCAGGCAAATACAAATCAAAATGACAATGAGATACCACCTTACACCAGTTAGAAATGTTAAAATTAACAAGGCAGGGGGCACCTGGGTGGCACAGAGGTTAAGCCTCTGCCTTCGGCTAAGGGCGTGATCCTGGCATTATGGGATCAAACCCCACATCAGGCTCCTCCGTTATGAGCCTGCTTCTTCCTCTCCCACTCCCCTGTTTGTGTTCCCTCTCTCGCTGGATGTCTCTATCTCTGTGGAATGAATAAATAAAATCTTGAAAAAAAATTAACAAGACAGAAATAAAAAAAAGTCAGAGAGTATGTGAAGAAAGGGGAGCCCTCTTACACTACTCGTGAGAATTCAAGCTGGTACAGCCACTTTTGAAAACAATATGGAGGTTCCTCAAGACGTTAAAAACAGAGCTATCCTAAGACCCACCAATTGAACTACTGGGTATTTACCCCATAGACACAGAGTAATGAAAAGAAGGGGCACCTGTATCCCAATGTACATAGCAGTAATGTCCATAATAGCCTAACTGTGGAAGGAGCCAAGATGTCCTTCAGCAGATGATTGGACAAAGAAGATGTGGTTCATCTATACAATGGAATATTACTCAGTCATCAGAAAGGATGAATACCCCCCATTTGCACCAACGTGGATGGACCAGGAGGGGATTATGCTAAGTGAAATTAAGTCAAGCAGAGAAAGACAATTATCATATGGTTTCACTCCTATGTGGAACGGAAGGAGTAGCATGGAGGACATTAGAAGAAGGAAGGGAAAAGTGAAGGGGGGGAATGAGAGGGGGAGATGAACCATGAGAGACTATTGACACTGGGAAACAAACTGAAGGTTGCAGAAAGGGAGGGGTAGGGTAATGGGTTAACCTGGTGATGGGTATTAAGGAGGGCACCTGTTGGGGCCCCTGGGTGGCACAGCGGTTAAGCGTCTGACTTTGGCTCAGGGTGTGATCCCGGCATTATGGGATCGAGCCCCACAACAGGCTCCTCCGCTGTGAGCCTGCTTCTTCCTCTCCCACTCCCCCTGCTTGTGTTCCCTCTCTCGCTGGCAGTCTCTATATCTGTTGAATAAATAAATAAATTCTTTTTTTAAAAAAGGAGGGCATGTGTCATAATGAGCACTTGGTGTTATATGCAAACAATGAATCATGGAACACTACATCAAAAACAAATGAAGTACTGTAGGGTGACATCATTTTAAAAAAAGAAAGATATGAAATCCATACAGGAAAACTGTCACTATTTGCAAATGACATGAAATCCCGACTGATTCCACAAAAAAAAAAAAAAAACTGTTAGAATAAACAAATTCAAGAAAGCTGCAGGATATAAAGTCAATATGCAGAGACCTGTTGTCTTTATGTATTTTCAAATTTTATTTATTTATTTGACAGGAAGAGAAAAAGCACGAGCAGGGGGAGTGTGAGAAAGAAGGAGAAACAGACCCTCTGTAAGCGGGGAGCCCAACACGGGGCTCGAACCCAGAACTCTGGGTTCATGACCTGAGCTGAAGGCAGAAGCTTCACCTATGGGGCCACCCAGATGACCCAACTTCTTGCATTTCTGTATACTGATGACACACTTTCGCAAAGAGAAATTAAAAAAGCAATGCCATTTACAATTGCATCAAAAAAAATTTAGGAATAAAAGCAACCAAGAATGAGAAAGACATAGTACACTCAACACATGGCAGAAAAGAAATGAAAAACATGTGTGTCGAGGGGGGCAGGATGTATGGGTCAAAGATTTGGAAGGCAACACAAACAAATGGAAGCATACGCCATGCTCCTTAACTGGAAGAGTTAATTATGTGAACATGTCCATCGTACCCAAAGCAATTGACACATGTGATGAAATCCCTATCTGAATTCCAGTGGCATTATTCGAGCAAATAGAAAACAGTCCTCAAACTTGTATGGAATCATAAAACACCCCAAATACCCAAAGCAACGTGAAGAAAGAAAGGTGCAGACAACACGCTGTGGATTTCAAGCTAGATTACAAAGCTGTTGTCATCAAAACAGGATGGTACTGGCATAAACACAGACACCAGGTCAGTGGAACAGAACAGAAAGCTCAGAAACTTACCCACACGTAGATGATCCTAACTTACGACACAGCAGCAGAAGATATGCCATGAGGGAAGGACTGTCTCTTCAGTGAGCGGTAACAGGCAAACTGGACACTAAATGCAGAAGAATATAACTGGGTCACTTTCTTACACCACACACAAAATTTTTAATGGATGAATGATATGAACGTAAGACCTGAATCCATAAACCTCCAAGAAGACAAAGGTACTAAGTCTCTCGACATTGGTTTTGGCAAAGAGTCTTCAGATTGGACACCAAATGCAAAGGCAACAAAAGCAAAAATAAACAGGTGGAACAACTTCAACTGAAATCTTCCACACGGAAAAAGAAACCAGCAAAAACTTACAAGGCCACAGACCCAATAAGAAAAAAAAAATATCTGCGAATCATATGTGTGAGAAGAGGCTAACATCCAAAATACACACAACACTCATACAAATCAAAACAAACAAACAAAAAAAACTGTATAAAAAATGTGGGGAATATGTGAATAGATACTTTACAAAGACAGCTCACAGGTGCCAACAGACAGAAAAAGTTGTTCGACATCACTAAATATCGTCAGGGAAACATCAGTCAAACCCACAACTGGTTATTCCCTCACAAGTGTTGGAACACCTATTGTCCCAGAGACAGACACCAGGTGGGGTCAAGGGTGTGCAGACGAGAGGACTTGAGCATTGTTGGTGGGAATGGAAATTGGTGCAGCCACTGTGACAAACGGTATGGAGGTTCCTGAAAAAATTAATGCAACTACCCCATGACCCAGTAATGGCTCTACTGAGTATTGATCTGGAGAACACAAAAATACTGCCTCAAAAAGACAGATGCACTCCCACGTTCACTGCAGCATTATTCACAAGAACCAGACATGGAAACACAGACCTTGGGGGCCTTATGCCAAGTAACTCAGACACAGAAAGACCAATACCAGATGCTCTCATGTACATTCCACGAGGAATAAACAAATACTGAACACATAGACACTGAGAGCAGATTGGTAGGTGCCAGATTCGGGGATGGGGTGGTAGAAACGGGTGAAGGTGGTCAAAGTCTCAATGTTGAAGTGAGAAAATCCGACAGTCATGAAATGTTCTGTCCAGCATGGAGACTAAAACTAACCCTGAAGCATCGGGTATAGGTATCCCTGCTCTTTGAAAGTACAGGGCTTCTGAGAAACCTTGCACAGCAGAAATGGTGTCAAGAAGGAATGGCCATTAATTTACACGGAACAATTAGACAGTGTGCTCAGACTCCAAAATTCCTTCTCTTTGGCTTTTCTTAGGCCTCAGGACACAAGTTTCTAAGGGAGGCCCAGCATAAATGAAGATAAAGCACAGCAGAGGCTCACAGACACCATTCAAAGTGCTGGTGGCTGGATGTGGATAGCTGTTCCCAGCGGAAGGAGCTGGTTGGGGTGCACGCTGCCTCTGTTGTGCTTTTCCCCAAAACAGATGCTGAACGCGATTCTCACTGTTCACCTTTTTGCATAAGAGGGAAAGCCTCTTCAGGTCTCTTCCTCTTACTGAAGCTGGGTAATAACATAGTTCTTTCAAGAAAGCCCAGTGTCTTACTGTGAACGCTTAAAAAGTGGGGGATACTTGTACTTGAGCATTTCTGAGGGAGGAGATGTGAAAGGTTCTCCCAGACACAAATATCAGCAGACCCACCGGGAAAGGCACCTTCCTCAGGATGCGGAACACAGACTACCTCCTATCCCCAGAAACACTCTCCTTCCCCTCGATCAGGACAACCCACAACAGCTGGGAGTTACCCCAACGCCTCCGTTCTCCTGCTCCTAATAGCTAACCCATCAGCAAATCCTGTGAGCTCCATCTTCAAAATGGACCCAGAATAGGTCTAACCACTCCATCCAAGGCCACCTGTCTGGTCCACAGTGCCTGAGTTCCTGGAAAAGCCTCGTCATTGACCTGCCTTGCCGTCTTCAACCCTCTGTCATCTGTTCTCAACACTGTAGCCAGGATGGCCTAGTGAAACAGGGTCTCATGGGGTTATAGCCCTGGAATGGCTTTCTGTCACCTCTCTGAGCTCATGTCCTAAGCTGTCTCCTGTGGCCACAGGGCCTTCTTGCTGCTCCTGGACATACCTGGAAATCTCCTGCCCCAGAGCCATTGCACATGCTTTCCCTTTTGTTCAGAATGCTCTTGATGTGTTCTCACTCACCTTCGGAGAAGTCTGAATTGGAGTGACAGGGACAGAAGATGAGGCTGTGTGTGTTGGGTGAGGCTGGTGGCCCAGAAGAAGGTTCTCTGCCAGCTCTCCGCCTGTGCCTCCCTTGTCCTCAGCCAGGAACTTGCACACAGCCCTCACCTGTCACAACTCTCACCCAGGAGACCCACAGCCACCCCTGGAGCCCACCCTGCCCACACCCTGCTGCAGAATGCATTCAGCTCTCATCTGGGACCCCTGTCAGCTTTACCCAGACCTGGAACTCCCCTGTCTCCTCCAATGCTCCCGGATTCCCCCTCTTCTTCCAAAATCACACTGGCGCAAGGCTTTCATGAGAAAGATATAATGCTAACTAATGAAAGGTTCACACCTACTTTCCCCTTCTGTTGCCTTTCTCTCCACCTTCTTTCCTACCTGTGCAAACTGTAACATATCAGTGGAACATGAAGATGCTCTGAGACCTGAATCTTTCATTGCAGCTTTCTGAGGACTCCTTATGTGATAAGAAACTAGTGTATCCTACAACAGGGTGTTTTCCATCTATCCTCTATAGAATAGTACAGCCCAAATCACTACAATTTTACCTCACTCTTCATGAAGCAGAACACTTTTTCCTTTCTTCTTTTACTTAAATTCCAGTTAGTTCACATGCCATGGAATATTCGCTTCAGGGGTAGGATTTAGTGATTCCTCACCTGCATACAGTACCTGGTGCTCATCACAAGTACCCTCCTTAATACCCCTCACCCATTTAACTCTTCCCCCCACACCCCTGTCCTGCAGCAACGCTCAGTTTGTTCTCCAAGGTTGAGTCTATTTCCTTGTTTGCCTCTCTCATCACCCCAACACTCTGTTCATCTGTTTTCTTTCTGAAATTCCACAAGCATGAGAGGATAGGATATTAGTCTTTCCTCACTGATTTTGCTTAGCTTAATACACTCTATGTCCATCCACATCCTTGCAAGTGGTAAGATTTCATTCTTTTTGAAGCTGGGTCATATTCCATTATATATAGGTATCCCACATCTGCTTGATCCATTCATCAGTGCATGGACTTTGGGATTCTCTCCATAATTTGGCTACTGTGGACATTGCTGCTCTAAACATCATGGTGCATGGACCCCCTTTGAATCCACATTTTTGTATCCTTTGGGTAAATACCTGGGAGAGCAATAGCTGGATCATGGGGTTGTTCAATGTTTAACTTTTTGAGGAACCCCCACACTGTTTCCTAGACTGGCTGCACCACTTTGCATTCCCACCAACAGGATGGGAGGGTTCCCCTTCAAGCAGAACATTATCTGCCGGCAATTTCATAAGAGGAAACAAAACCTCTGGGAGATGCACCCAGGGTCAGACAAGCAGTTGCAGAATTCACCCCAAAGCTCCTGATGCCAAGCCCCTTGAAGCCACCAGCATGCCACTCTCCGAAAGAATTCCCAGACTCTCCTTCTGACTCCACCACCAAAGAAACTACAGAGAGAATATGGCACCTCAAAATATCGAGATAATACTTTTAGTAAAACTAGAAAGTCAAGCTCAACTTTTAAACAGGAACAGGCCGCTTTGGATAATTTTGAATTTTCCCTCCACCCTAATTTTAACTCTTCTGATGAATAAACTAATCAATGATGAAACATCACCTTTGTCAAATGACATCATCCAAGTCTGTATCAGATGATAAAAGCCACCTAACTCTAGATGCTGACCACTCAACCATATCTAAGGCATAATTGAATAAACAGTGTTACAGGAAGGAACAAATTAGATGTTACAAACAGGCACAGAGTGAATCTCACCTTCCCTTTCTAATAAAAGAGCGTTCCTAGGAAACAGATGGTCAAAATACATTTGTAAGCAATAAATGGACAGAGAAATTGTGATCCCCTGCAAAGTTCTATCTGCAGGGAAACTAAGTAATTCTTGCACCAAACCCAGAATGCTGACAGCTACTTCAATTTTACTTTGTGGCTCAACTAGAGAAAAGACAAAAGCCCAGGAGGTTTGGTATAATGAGAGGTTTTACCTCCAGCCCTGACATAGATAGGACATTTTGCCAAACATACCTGTGCTTTCTCTGAACACTGGCGTCCTGTGACAATCTGCCTCGCTGACTCTGATGCTGACTTTCAAAACCTCGGGTGTCTAGGAGCCAGAGCAGAGAAGTGTTCTCAGCTGTGGAGAAGAAGGCACCTCTGACCTAAAGCCTGCACACCTGCTTCGGTTTCTGGGCGAAGGGGCAACACATACTTGTTGTTTAGCAGTAATTATCTTCATTCTCAACAGACCAATGACCTTGCCTTTTCTGGAAAGCAGACTTACTCTTCTAAAGAAACCCTCAATTCGTCTATTCCCAATGCAACTAGAGTGGGGTCTGGTTTACGCCCGCCTCCAGGCCCCCACCTGGAGGATTTTCCTGCATGCTTCTAATAGTCAATTACCACTAACCTCGGGGCACAGGGGGCATAATGCTAAGTTGGGGGACGGCTCTGGGGCTTGCTACTGCCACACCTGTGCCTGGGGGACCAGGGCACACCCTGCTGAACTCGGGTTAATGCCCAAGAGGCATCACCTGCACTGTGTCAGAGAACTGAAGGTGGGGATTGTGTGAGGTCCTTTCCCGCACTCTTCCAGGGGAACAGGGGAAACCCTGAAATTCTGCAACCCATCCCACAAAAGCTCAGGTGAGCGGGCGCCCTATAGTTCACGGGGATGGAGAATAAGGCCAGTTGAGGACATGGGGCAGAAGAGACTTTAAAAGGAAAAGGAAAACTCACCTGAGTCCACACAATGAACCCTCTCCACGTTCCCTTCCAGAACCCTGCCTCCCACCTGGGGCGCACCCTGACCCGGACCCCCACCCCAGTGCATGCTGCTCACTCACCAGCAGGGATCTCCACAGGGCAACTCTCTCTCTCTCAGTGCCCCTTCTGCCCCAGGTCTGCAACCCACTGCAAATCTGGGACCGCCCACAGTGATGTAGCTCCACCCCCAAGTGGTGAATTGTCTGGGAGGGCTGTGCCTGAGCTCCTTGGATGCTGGGCAACCCGCCCTCAAGCCCCTGGAACCCTGAAAGTGCAGGGGGCCCAAGAGGAGCCTCCTCTACCCAACACCAGGCACAGGCATGGGTGGGCTCGTGGGCTGGGGCCTCCACACACACCTGGCCCATTCCAGGGACCCCTCTAGCTGCAGACCACCCTCAGAGTCCTGCCCCTTCCCTTTCTGCACCAGCCCTCCCTGCTGGGGTGTGCCTGGTTCTGGGCAAGGTCAGTGACTCTCAGACCCTCCAAGACTTGGGCTTTAGGAAATGCAATGATTTCATGCATTTTCAGTATATACATGTCAGTATGACTTTAATATTATGGGAGCCAAAGAGGTTCTTTATTTTGTCTTATCTTTATGTTGGCATTTTTGGTTATTGTTTTCTTCTCGAAGCAGATGTACAACATGTGCTTGGGGCAGAAATAGGGCCCATGCTTTGAGGTGTTGCCCAGTCATTTTGAGCCGGGTAAAATGTTAAAGGATAGCTTCCCTGGGAGCCCAGGATCAGGGCCCACAGATGATATAAGATAAAAATTACTTTCATCATTATAATTACTCCTAAATGGAGGAATGTGAGACAAAAGCACCTTTCCCAAGAGTACCAAGAAATCAAAATGTTGTCCACAGAAGGCTGCCTGCTCCATGGTCAGCACAGGTGACAGAGTGTTCACAGTCTCTGGACTCCTGCCCTTCTCCTGCCCAAATCTCTGAAGCACACAGACCACTTAAAATCAGAATTGTAGAACTGCTAGACACCTTAGAGATGTCTGGCACCATTCCCTTGGACTGCAGAATAAAACACAGTAGCTCATTGTCACAAACTAATTTCAACATGAAGTGCCCCCTGGATGCACTAAGTTCTTTCTCTGCAAATGTTGACTAATGTAAGTCACAGTCATACCATATAAACACTACGATGGCTGGGAAGTCATCGTAGGTAAGGGAATATTTTAGCCATGTTTATAAGCATTGGCTCACTTTGTAGAAGAGGCTGAGCTGAGTGTTTTTAAATACTATTTCAGACCAGTTTTACAGCACGGTTTGAACATACCAGAGCCTGAATCGACTAAAAATGATAGTTGGTTTCTGTAACTTTAATACCAGGAAAATATTATACTGTCTGTATTCCTAAGGATCTTTGAGTATCTTACCCAGAGGTCCTCCACTGAGATAATGATCTTAATGATCACCATGGGCAGACGTGAAAAGGCCCGCTGAATTCGTTCCAGTTGTCCACATGACAAGAAAATCCTGATACTTGATAGGTTTCCAGATCGAGAAGACCAGAGATAAGAGGGAAATAGTACCCTGTATGGAACAACAAGGGATTTGGAGTCAATTTGGGGATCCCACTTAGGTTTCTGACACTAAAATCCGCTGTGACTCATATCATCTGAGTCCCTGTCTAACCACCTGAAAATGTGCCTA
Organism: Ursus americanus; assembly: GCF_024610735.1. Lineage (NCBI taxonomy): Eukaryota > Metazoa > Chordata > Mammalia > Carnivora > Ursidae > Ursus > Ursus americanus. Next base: position 48,079,785 of record NC_142149.1, on the reverse strand, counting down.
AAAATATCTACACCCTAGTTGAGAAGTTTAAGAGGCAGAATGCTACAAAGAGCCAGTATGATGTCTCTCAGGAACAGGTGCTCAGGAAGCCATAATTGCTATTGGGTCTATTTCTTTTCCAGAAGAAAGAACACATGTTGAATCCATATTCCTAATCGATGACTCACCAGATGATTTTCAAACCTGAAGGAAGGCCAAGAAGTCACTCTTGTGTCATATTTCACTCAGAAATCATGTTGTTGGACTGGTGAGGACGATACGATAGCAACGTCATCACTAAGAGTGGGGAGCTTCTAATTTCCATACGGCGATGTTGACCCCCTTAGCTCAGAGCCACCAGAAAGGGCAGCTGGGGAGGGGGCACTGCCATCACTATGAGTGGGGAGCTTCCCATTTCCATATGGCAATGTTGACCCCTTAGCTCAGGGCCACCAGAAAGGACAGCTGAGGGGGACCACAGGCCAAGGCTGCCAGGTGTGGCTGGGGCAGGCAGAACTCTGACTTAAGGCTCAACTCCTGTCTAGGTTATTATAATGCTCTTCACAAAGAAAGTGCCATTGTGCGTGAGCCCTCATGTAGAAAAGGTTCAGAATTTCCATTGAGATTCCCTCTCTCACCTTTAGGATATGTAGCAAAGTTCCATTTAATTTTTAAACATTGAAGGACTTCCTGGTTTTCTTTTTCCTATGACTGTGGCTCAATTCCCCTGTGGTCTAAGAATAGAATCTAGTTAATTTCAGGGTTTAACATTTGTAGACTTGATTCGTGGCCCCACCTATCATCTATTTGGGTAAAGAGACTATGACCACTTGAAAATAATGTATTCTGCACTTATTATGGAATATTCCCTATATGTCCATTAGGTCACATTTTACCAATGTTTTGTCTGCTTTTTCTGTCAGATATTGAGAAAGGTATATTAAAATCTTCAAACAATGCTGCTCTACTCAACGTTGCATTGGAGAATTTACCAGTGTTAGAAGGCAAGAGAAACAAAAAGTATAAGAATTGAGGGGATAATTGTGACTATTCAAAGATAATACGATTGTGTACATAGAAAATCCAAAACAGTGTATAAATACCCTATTATAATTAAAAATGCAATTTATAAATTTGTGATGGATTGTGTTTCCCATTGGACAGTTTCTGAAAGAAAACGTAGAACCTGTCAATCTTGGGGCAGGACATAGGGTGCACTAACCATTTAAAAGAATTCAGTGGGACTTCATAAAAATGTGACATTTCTCCTTATCTTATGACCATAAGAAAATGAAAAAGTGAACCACAGGCTGGGAAGTAAGATTTGCAATACACACACTGACAAAGACTTGTCAATAAGAATTCCTGCTCATCAACCATAAAAAGTCTATTTATAAAGGAATACTTCACAAAAGATTGACTGATGGCCAATAAGAACAGGAAAGGGTGCTCTACAGTATTATTTTCAGGAGCAGCAAGGCCTTTCCTAAAATGAAAACATACACACAAATCAGTATTCCCTAGATGGATGACGTCCTTATTTCTGAGGACAGCTTGAAGAACAGACTAGCATCAATGTAAAGTGATGGAATTCCTGACACTCAGAGGATGGACAATTGACCTCAAACTACAGTACAATTTCTAGGCATCATTCGGTCCTCTGAAGGCAGACAACTACCACACCCCTTCCTACACCGCACAGGTTGCTTCCCAACACCTACCATAAAAGAAGAACATGAGAAACAGATAGGACTAGTAGGAAATAGCAAAAATCACATGTGGGGATTATCCTGAAACACATTGAACACATAACTAGTGTAAGGAAGTGTAGGGAACTGACAAGGACAGAGACTCAAGAGGTACTTCTTTGGGAAATGCCCTCTGAAATCGTCACACCTTGCTACCAGCAAATGAGGGCTGTGAGCATACCCTAGGGTTTGCTCACAAGGGTCTGCAACACCATCGCTGAGGACTGAAACTCTTCAAGACCTCAAAGCTTGCCTGATTGACTATTGGACTAAGAGATTCCCATGTTCTGAAAACAGATACCAACTCATTGAAAGGTTCATCTGGGCTCTCTCAGAGGCCCTACAAGAAGCTGAACCATTCACTGAAAATCAATTACACACACACACAAACACACACACACACACACACACACACACACACACACACACACACACACTCCTGTCATTTCAGCAATTACTTAAACATTCAAGGTTCTTCCTACCTTTCCTTTTTCACATTGATATTTATACTCACATGAAATGTCATCATTTCTAATGAACACTGATGTCAAAATAGAGATCCATTAACACAATATTCACAAAATGGAACTTCCCTGCTGTCATTTTCAATATAGCGTTTTTTAAATTTCATACATATTTTAGGTTTTTGGTAACTTATACAGGAGAAGATCAGCATTGAAAAACTCTAAATACTGACAATGAGGTTTAAGCCTAGAGAACAAAAATTGTCCAATTTCATAGATAATAAGGAACCAAAGGGAAAGCATGGAAGCTGTAGTCGAATAATTTTACACATGTGCATCCTCTATTATTCTACTACTGAGGGGCGTGTTTTATTACCACTAAACATGCATCAATTCTCTTCCACGTGCACCTGCACAGGTATAATGAATTACTACAGTAGAATGAAATGACTGGGAACTACTTAGCGGCATCTATAATGAACAACGAAATTTCGATCTTATATTCGGTGAACTTCCACTGTCTGTCCCTTTAGACAATGGACCCTAAACAGAAGGGGGAATGAACCACGAGAGACTATGGACTCTGGGAAACAAACTGAGGGCTTCAGAGGGGAGAGGGGTGGGGGATTGGGATGGGCCAGTGATGGGTATTAAGGAAGGTACATATTGCATGGAGCACTGGGTGTTATATGCAAATAATGAATCATGGAACACTACATCAAAAACTAAGGAAATACTGTATAGTGACTACCATATCATAATAAAAAATTATTATTAGAAAAAAATTAAAGGTAAAAAAAAACCAATACAGCTTCTCTGTTTCAAGAACAATCACAATTGAGAAAAAACTAACTTCCAATCCCTAAAGCAAAACACAGACCAAATTCCATTTCACTCCCCTTTATTCACATTCTCTGTGGGTTCTAAGCTATTTCCCTAACTCCTTTCCTGCTGAACAGGGAGCCTCGACTCAATCCCAGAACCCTGGGATCATAACCTGAGCCAAAGGCACATGCTTAACTGGCTGAGCCAGCCAGGAGCCCCAGCCATGTTTTTCTTAACCAAAAGGACAATTTCTCACAATGCCTTCACATGACTTCACATGGTACCAGACACCTGCATTTGCCTCTAGGAGGTTGCAGATGAAGGCGATTGCAAACTCTCACAGTGGTTTATCAAATACAATGACCTGCCTGGTGACAGTGAAACTCTTATGAGCCCACGAGAGGGTGCTGTGACACTCAGCTGTGGCTGGGCTGGCACAGAGAACCAAATCCATTTCCCTGCCTGATGTCTGTGAGGAACAGATGCCCCCACTGTGAATGAGACCCTGCCACTGAGCTGTCCAGAGATGGCCATCCTCATGGAGGATGAGGATAAAGGACAATGCCTGAGGAGACCTCATCTGTCTCTTTTATCTTTTCATATTTTTGACAGTGGACAAATCACTGCCTAGGAGTCCCCAACTACCTTAGTCTCATCTGTGAATGGCCAAGAGGTTTTACAAAACACTCAAGATTTTGACCTCACAAATGCCCACAACCACTTACCATAGGGATTGAACATTAAGCAAAGATACTGTTCCTTGGAAGAGAGGTCCTGCCCACTGTTGTTTCTCACTTATATGCTCATCTTCCTTACCTCATGGTAACATAACCACCTTGATTCCTGCTTCCGTCTTCAGGAAGGCTGAGGTGACTTGAAGGGCATTACCCTGACATCGTTCTTTCTTAGCAATAAGATGTGGACATTTCCCTAGTCCTACACACCCAAAGTTGAATCAGAATCAGGATTGAGGAGGCTGATGAGAGTTGAAAGTGTTTTCCTGTACACGGTGGTTTATTACCAATAAGGATGGGTCAGAGTCCTCGAAATTCCAGAACCTTTTCATTAATGCTTCCTACTCGTGAAAGATGATGTACATTGGTCTTTCCCTGTACAGTGTGGTGACTCAGAGAAAAGTGCTTAGCCCTTTCGTCAGACTTCCACGACCACTTTGGGGCTGGCTTCCATATTCACAAAGGATGATGTTAGGGCTAAGAGGGTTCCTGTACACTGTTATTTCTTACAGATAAGTGTATGGCATTTTTGTTACATTGCCAGAGCCACTTATCGCAGTGCTTGCCGGCCTCCTGGGGCTGAACCCTAAGCCTTGGTCGGCCCCCGAGGGGCCCTTCCCAAAGGGCCTGGAGCCACAACGCCGGGGATTGGGGCCCCCGAGCCCAGCGCTGGAGTCACCCTGCCGCCCCACAGCAACCCGGGCTGCTAGGGGCACCGACAGTCTTTCAGGGCGAGAGAACGGGCAGGGCCCTCCAAGCCCCCAGCGACTTTTGAAGGCCCCCCACGCCAAAACGCTTGGGCCCACACTCCCTCTCGCCAGTGCCCTCACCTCGGCCTGCCCCTCCGCCTGCTGCAGAGCTGGCGGAAGGGGCCTGCTGGAGTCCTGGGGGCTAACACTTACCCTCGGTCGGCCCCCAAGGGGCCCCTCCCAAGGAGCCTGGCACCGCAATGCTGGGGATTTGGGACCCCCGAGCCCCAGGGCTGGACTCACTCTGCCAACCCGCAAGCACCCAGGGTGCTAGGGGCGTTGCCAGTCATTCAGGAAGAGAGAACTGGCAGGGCCCTCTGATCCCCCTGCGACCTTCGAAGGCCCCCCGCGCAAAACTCTGGCTCCCACGCTCCTGCTCGCCTGCTCCCTAATCTCGGCCCACCCCTCCGCTCGCTGCAGAGTTGGCGGATCCGGCCTGCTGGCTTCCTGGGGGCTAACCCTATCCCTAGGTCACCCCCAAGGGGCCCCTCCCAAGTGGCCTGGCACCACATGCCAGGGATTGGGGACCCCCAAGTCCCAGCGCTGGACGCACCCTGCTGCCCCGCTGCCACATGGGGAGCTAGGGGTGTCGCCAGTCCTTCAGGGCTACAGAACAGGCAGGACCCACCGAGCCACGTGCGACCTTCGAAGGCACCCCGATCCAAAGCCAAATGCTCTGGCCCACGCTCCCGATCGCCAGCTACCTCACCTCGACCCAAACCTCCATTCACTGCACATGGGCGGAATGAGCGTGCCAGTCTCCTGGGGGCTAACCCAAACCCTAGGTCAGCCCCCGAGGGGCAGGTCCCAAGGGGCCTTGCGCCACAATGCCAGGTATTAGGGACCACCGAGCCCCAGCGCCGGACTCACCCTGCTGCCCCGCCGCCACCCGGGATGCTTGGGGTGCCCCTGGTCATTCAGTGCGGGAGAACGGGCAGGGCCCTCCGAGCCCACGGCGACCTTCGAAGGCCCCCCCATGAAAAACGCTTGAGCCCACGCTCCCGCTCCTCAGCGCCCTCACCTTGGCTCGCTCCTCCACTCGCTGCAGAGCCAGTGGATGAGGCCTGCCCTCCTCCTGGGGCTACCCATAACCCTAAGTTGGTCCCTGAGGGGCCCCTCCGAAGGGGCCTGGCACCGCAATGCCTGGGATTTGGGACCCCCGAGCCCCAGCGCCAGACTCACTGTGTTGCCCCGCCACCACCCGGGCCACTAGGAACACCGTTGGTCATTCTGGGAGGGAGAACTGGCAGATCCCTCCGATCCCCTGGCTACCTTCGAAGGCCCCCCACGCCAAAACGCTTGGTCCCATGCTCCCGCTCGCCTGCGCCCTCACCTCGGTCCGCCCCTCCGCTCGCTGCACAGCCTGTGGATCTGGACTGCCAGCCTCCTGGGTGTTACCCTAACCTTTGGTGGGCGCCGGAGGGGCCCATCCCAGGTTCCTATTGCCGCAACACCGGGGATTCGGGACTCCCGAGCTCCAGCGCCCAAATCACCCTCCCGCCCTACAGCCACCTGGGCCCCTAGGGGCGCCGCCATTCATTCAGGGAGGGAGAATGGCAAGGGCCCTCCAAGTCACCGGCCACCTTCGAAGGCCCCCCGCACCAAAATGCTTGGGCCAACGCTCCCGCTGGCCAGCGCCCTTACCTCGGCCCTCGCCTCCGCTCCGCACACAGCTGGTGGATCGGGCCTGCGGGCCTTCTGGGGGCTAAGCCAAACCCTAGGTCAGCCCCCTATTGGCCCCTCCCTAGGGGCCTGGCGCCACAACGATGGGGATTGGGGACTCCTGAGCCCCAGCGCCGGACTCACCATGCCCCCCACTGCCACCCGGGCCACAAGGGGCACCCCCGGTCATTCAGGGCGGGAGAACGGGCAGGACCCTCTGAGCCCCTGGTGACCTTCGAAGGCCCCTCGCTCCAAAATTTTGGGCCCACGTTCCCGCACGCCAACGCCCTCATCTCAACCTGCCCCTCCGCTCACCGCACAGCCAGCAGATTGGGCCTACTGGCCTCCTGGGGGTAACCCTAACCCTAGGTCGGCACCCGAGGGGGCCCTCTCAAGGGGCCTGGGGCCGCAACGCTGGGGATTGGTGACCCCCGAGCCGCAGCGCCAGACTCACTTTGCTGCTCCACTGCCACCGGGGCAACAAGGGGCCCCTATGGTCATTTAAGGCGGGAGAACGGGCAGGGCCCTCCGAGCCCCCGGCAACCTTCGAAAGCCCCCCCAGGCAAAACGCTTGGGCCAACACTTCCGTTAACCAGTGCCCTCACCTCGGCCCACCCCTCCACTTGCTGCACAGCCTGCGGATCAAGCCTCCCAGCCTCCTGGGGCTAACACTAACCCTAGGTAGGCCCGCTAGGGGCCCATCCCAAGGGGCCTGGCTCCGCAACGACGGGGATTTGGGACCCCGGAGCCCCAGCACCAGACTCACACTGCCGCTACGCTGCCCCCAGGGCTGCTAGGGGTGCTGCCGGTCATTCAGAGCGGGAGAATGGGCAGTGCCCTCCGAGCCGCGGCAACTTTCGAAGGGTTCCCTCGCCAAAACGCTTGGGCCCACGCTTCCACTCTCCAGTGCCCTCACCTCGGCCCGCCCTTCCGCACGCTGCACAGCCAGCAGATCGGGCCTCCCAGCCTCCTGGGGGCTAACACTAACCCTAGGTAGGTCTCCTAGGGCCCCATCCCAAGTGGCCTGGCGCCACAATGCTGGGTGTTGGAAACCCCCGAGGAGCAGCGCTGGACTTACCCTGCCGCCCCGCCGCCACATGGGCCGCTAGGGGCGCCGCCGGGCATTCAGGGCGGGATAACCGGCAGGGCCTTCCGAGCCTCCGGTGAAATAAGAAGGCCCCCCACACCAAAACGCTAGGTACCACGCTACCACTCGACTGCGCCCTACCACGGTCAATCCCTCTGCTCACTGCACAGTCGGCGGATCGGAACTGCTGGCCTCCTGGGGGTTAACCTAACCCTAGGACAGTCCCCGAGGGGCCCCTCCCAAGGGGCCTGGCACCGCAACGCTGGGGATTGGGGAAACCCAAGCACGAGTGCCGGACTGACCCTGCCACCCCGCTGCCACCCAGGGAGCTAGGGGCGTCGCTGGTCCTTCATGGCGGGAGAATGTGCAGGGCCCTCCGAGCCCCCGGCGACCATCGAAGGCCCTAGCCCCAAAATGCTTGGGCCCACATACCCGCTCCCCTGCACCCTCACCTCGGCCCACCTCTCCACTCCCCACACAGTTGGGAGATCGGGCCTGCCGGCCTCCTGGGGGCTAACCCTAACCCTAGTTCGGTCCCTGAGGGCCCCTCCAAAGGGGCCTGGTGTTGCCACGCCAGGGACTGGGGACTCTCGAGCCCCAGCGCCGGACGCACCCTGCCGCCCTGCCACCACCCGGGCCGCTAGGGACGCCGCCGGTCATTCAGGGCGGTAGAGCGGGCAGGGCCTCAGAGCTCCTGGTGACCTTCGAAGGCCCCCAGCGCCAAAACACTTGGGCCCATGAACCCTGTCGCCAGCGCCCTCACCTCGGCCCGCCACTCCACTCACTGCACACCTGGCAGATCGGGCCTGCCGACCTCCTTTGGTCTAACCCTAACACTAGGTCGGCCCACGAAGGCCCCTCCCAAGGTGAGTGGCGCAAAACACGCCGGGGTTTGGGGACCCCCGACCCCAGCGCTGGAATCACCCTGCAGCCCCACCGCCACCCTGGCCGCTAGGGGTGCCGCCGGTCATTCAGTGCGGGAGAACGTGCAGTGCCCTCCGAGCCCCCAGCGAACATCGAAGGCCCACGAGCGAAAACTCTTGGGCCCACGCTCCCCCTCGTCAGCGTCCTCACCTCGGCCAGCACCTCCGTACGCCTGCCGGCCTCCTGGGGCTAACCCAAACCCTACTTTGGCGCCCAAGGGGCCTCTCCCAAGGGGCCTGGCACCGCCACGCTGGGGATTGGGGACCCCCGAGCACCAGCGCCTGATTCACCCTGCTGCCCCGCCACGACCCGGCCCGATAGGGGCGCCATCCTCATTCAGGATGGGAGAACGGGAATGGCCCTCCGAGCCCCCGGTGACCTTCGAAGGCCCACCGCGCCAAAACGCTTGGGCTCTCGCTCCAGCTCGCCAGCGCCCTCAACTTGGCCCGCCCCTCCGCTCGCCACACAGCCGGCGGATCGGGCCTGCCGGCCACCTGGAACTAACCATAACCCTAGGTCGGTCCTCGAGGGGCCCATCCCAAGGGGCCTGGAGCAGCAACGCCTGGGATTGGGGACCCCCAAGCTCCAGCACTGGACTCACCCGGCTGCCCCACCGCCACCCAGGGTGCTAGGGGTGCCCCCGGTTATACAGGGCAGTAGAACGGGCAGGGCCCTCCGAGACTTCGACGACCTTCGAAGGCCCACTTTGCAAAATGCTTGGAGCCATGCTCCCACTCGCCAGCGGCCTCACCTCGGCCCGCCCCACCGTATGCCACACAGCCTGCGGATTGGGCCTGCCGGCCTCCTGGGGCTAACCCTACACCCAGGTCCCCCCCGAGGGGCCCCTTTCAAGGGGCCTAGCGCCACAACGCCGGGGATTGAGGACACCCAAGCCCCTGCGTGGGACTCACCCTGCCTTCCCGCCGCCACCCGGACCGCTAGGGGCGCCACGGTCATTCAGGGCGGGAGAACGGGCAGGGGCTTCCGAGCCCCCGGCGACATTCGAAGGCCCCCCGCACCAAAACGCTTGGGGTCACGCTCCTGTTTGTCAGCGCCCTCTTCTCAGGCCGCCCTTCCGCTTGCCGAAAGCTAGCGGATCGGGCCGGCCTGCTTCCTGGGGGCTAACCCTAACCCTAGGTCGGACCCCGAGGGGTCCCTTCCAAAGGCCTGGCGCCACAATGCCGGGGATTGGGGACCCCCGAGCCCTAGCGCTGGACTCACTCTACTGCCCCTCCCCTACCGGCCCCTAGGGGCGCCACCGGTCATTCAGGGTGGGAGAACCTGTAGGGCGCTCTGGGCCCCCGGCGACTTTCAAATGCCCCCAGCGCCAAAACGCTTAGGCCCACGCTCCCGCTCGCCAGTGCCATCACCTCTGCACGCCACTTCACTCGCCGCACACCTGGCCGATCAGGCCTGCCAGCCTCCTGGGGGCTAACCCTAACCCAAGCTCGGCACCCAAGGGGCCCCTCCAAGCGGCCTGGCGCCGCAATGCCAGGGAATGGGGACCCCCGAGCCCCATTGCCAGTCTCATCCTGCCGCCACGGCACCACCCAGGCTGCTAGGGGTGCCGCTGGTCATTCAGGGTGGGAGAACAGGAAGGGCCCGCTGAACCCCCGATGATTTCGAAGGCCCCCCGTGCCAAAACGCTTGAGCCCACGCTCTTGCTCTCAACCGCCCTCACCTGGGCCCACGCCTCCACTTGCCGCACAGCCGGCGGATTGGGCCTACTGGCCTCCTGGGGGCTAACAATAACCCTTGGTTGGCCCCAGAGTGGCCCATCCCAAGGGCCCTGGATCCGCAACGCCTGGGATTGGGGACCCCCGAGCCCCAGCACTGGACTCACCCTGCCGCCCCTCTGCAACCCGCACCGCTAGGTGCGCCGTCAGGCATTCAGCGCGGTACAACGGGAAGGGCACTCTGAGCCCCCAGCGACTTTTGAATGCCCCCCACGCCAAAACTCTTGGGCCCACGATTCCACTCAACAGCGCCCTCACCATGGCCCGCCCCTCTGCTCGCCACACAGCTGGGAGATCGGGTCTGCCGGCCTCCTGGGGGCTAACAGTAATGCTCGGTCGGCCCCCTAGAGCCCTTCCGAAGTGGCCTGGCACCCCAACGCCGAGGGTTGGGGACACCGAGCCCCAGCGCCTGACTCACCATACCGCCCGTCCTCTACCCGGGCCGCTAGGGTAGCCGCCGGTCATTCAGGGCGGAAGAACGTGCAGGGCCCTCTGAGCCTCCGGCGACCTTTGAAGGACCCCCACGCCAAAACACCTGGGCCCATGCTCCCGCTCGCCAGTGGCCTCACCTCCACCTGACCCTCCGTTCGCCGCACAACTGGTGGATCGGGCCTGCCGGCCTCCTGGAGGCTAACCCAAACCCTATGTCAGCCCCCGAGGGGCCCCTCCCAAGGGGTCTGGTGCTGCAATGCCGGGGATTAGGGATCCCCGAGCCCCAGCACCGTACTCAACCTGCCGCCCCTCCGCAACCCGAGCCGCTAGGTACGCAGTTGGGCTTTCAGCGAGGTAGAACGGGAAGTGCGCTCTTAACCCCCAGTGACTTTCGAATGCCCCCACGCCAAAATGCTTGGGCCCGGGCTCCCGCTCGACAGCGCCCTCACCTCGGCCTGCCCCTCTGCTGGCTACACAGCCGGCGGATCAGGCCTGCCAGCTTCCTGGGGGCTAACCCTAAACCTAGGTCGGCCCCTGATGGGCCCCTCCCAAGGAGCCTGGAGCTGCAAGGCCTGGGATTGGGGACCCCCGAGCCCCAGCGCCGGACTCATACGGCCGCCCCACTGCAACCTGGGGTGCTAGGGGCGCCGCCGGTTATTCAGGGCAGGAGAACGGGCAGGGCCCTCCAAGCCCCCGCCGACTTTTGAAGGCCCCCCACACTAAAACGCTTGGGCCCACGCTCCCACTCCCCAGCGCCCCCACCTCGGCCCGCCCCTCCGCTCGCCGCACAGCCGGTGGATCAGGCCTGCCGGCCGCCTGGAGCTAACCATAACCCTAGCTTGGCTCCTGAGGGGCCCATCCCAAGGGGCCTGGCGCCACCATGCGGGGGATTGGGCACCCCCAAAGCAACCTGTCAGACGCACCCTGATGCCCCGCCACCACCCGGGCCGCTAGAGGCGCCGCCGGTCATCTGGGTTGGAGAATGGGCAGGGCCCTCCGAGCCTCCGGTGACATTTGAAGTCCTCCCACGCCAAAATGCTTTGGCCCACGCTTCCGCTCACCAGCGCCCTCACCTCGGCCAGCCCCTCCACAAGCCGCACAACCGCCGGATCGGGCCTGCCGGCCTCCTGGGGACTAACAGTAGGTTGGATGTCGAGGGGCCCCTCCCAGGGGTCTGGCGCCACCACGACAGGGATTGGGGACCCCCGAGCACCAGCGCCAGACTCACCCTGCCGCCCTGCCGCGACCCGGCCCACTAGGGGCGCCGTCCTCATTCAGAGTGGTAGAATGGGCAGGGCCCTCCAGTCCCCTGCGACCTTCAAAGGCAACCCGCACCAAAATGCTAGGTCCCACGCTCCCGCTCACCAGCGCCCTCACCTGGGTCCGCCACTCCGCTCTCCACACAGCTGGCGAATAGGGTCTGCTGGCCACCTAGGGGCTAACCCTAACTCTAGGTTGGCCCCCGAAGGGCCCCTCCTAAGGGGCCTGGCGGCCCAATGCTGGGGATTGGGGACCCCCAACCCCATCGTCAGTTACACCCTGCCGCCCCGCCCCACCCGGACCGCTAGGGATGCCACCGTTCATTCAGGGTGGGAGAACGGGCTGGGCCCTCCGAAAACTGCCGATCTTCGAAGGCGCCCCAAACGAAAACACTTGGGCTCAGGCTCATGTTCACCAGCACCCTCACCTCGGCCCAACTCGCCACTCGACGCACAGGTGGTGTATCGGACCTGCCGGACTCCTGGGGGCTAACCCTAACCATAGGTCGGCACCCCTGGGGCCCTTCCCAAGGGGCCTGGCATCGCAACGCTGGGGATGGGGACACCGAGCCCAAGTGCCAGACTCACCCTGCTTCCCTTCAGCCACCCGAGCCGCTAGGGGCCCACCGTTCAATCAGAGCAAGAAAATGGTTAGGGCCCTCCGAGCACCTGCTGACATTCAAAGGCCCCCCGTGCTTGGCTTGGGCTCATGCTAAGGCTCGCCAGCGCCCTCACCTCGGCCCAACCCTTCGCGTGTTGCACAGCCGCTGATCGGGACCACTGGCCTTCTGGGGGCTAACCGTAACCCTAGATTGACCACCGAGGGGCCCATCCCAAGGGGCCTGGCGCTCCAACGCCGGAGATTGGGGATCCTGAGCCTCAGCACCTGACTCACCCTGCCACCCAGCTGCCACCCGGGGGCTTGGGGTGCTGCCGTTCATTCAGGGCGGGAGAACAGGCAGGGCCCTCCGAGACACGGCGACCTTCAAAAGCCCCCCGCGCCAAAACACCCGAGCCCACGCTCCCGCTCACCAGCGCCCTCACCTCGGTCCGACACTCCAGTCTCCACACAGCTGGCGAATAGGGCCTGCCGGCCTCCTAGGGGCTAAACCTAACCCTAGGTTGGCCCCCGAGGGGCCCCTCCCAAGGGGCCTGGCGCCGCAACACCGGGAATTGGGGATACCCGAGCCGCAGCGCCTGACTCACCCTGCCGCCCCGCTGCCACCTGGGCAGCTAGGGGCACTGCCGGTCACTCAGGGAGGAGAATGGGCATGGCCCGCCGAGTCCCCGGAAACATTAAAAGGCCCCCAGAGCCAAAATGCTTGGGCCCAAGCTCCCTCTCGACAGAGACCTCACCTCGACCCACCACTCCATTCGCCCCACAAGGGGCCTGGTTCTGTAACGCTGGGGTTTGGTGACTCAGAGCCCCAGATCCAGACTCACCCTGCCGCACTGTCGCCACCCGGGCCGCTAGGGACGCCGCAGGTCATTCAGGGCGAGAGAAGGGGCAGGGCCTTCCGAGCCCCCGGTGACTTTCAAGGGCTCCCTGGTCCAAAACGCTGGTGCCCACGCTCCCACTCCCCACGCCCTCACCTTGGCTTGCCCCTCAGCTCTCAGCCCAGCGGGCGGATTGGGCCTGCCGGCCTCCTGGGTCTTAACCCTAATCCTAGGTCGGCCCCTCAGGGGCCCCTCCCAAGGGTCCTGCTGCTGCTACACTGGGGATCGGGAACCCCAAGCCCCAGAGCCAGAATCACCCTGCCTCAATGCCGCCACCCGGGCCGCTAGGGGTGCCGCCGGTCATTCAGGGCGGGAGAACGACAGGGCCCTGGAGAAACCAGCGACATTTGAAGCCTCCCACGCCAAAATGCAGGGGCCCTCGCTCCCGCTCGGCAGCGCCTTTACCTCTGCCCGCCCACCTCTCGCTGCCCAGCCAGAGGATTGGGCCTGCCAGCCTCCTGGGGGCTAACTCGAACCCTAGGTCAGCCCACGAGGAGCTCCTCCCAAGGGGCCTGCCCCCGCAACGCCGGGGATTGGGGATCCCCAAGCCACAGTGCAGGACTCACCCTGCTGCCCCACCGCCAACGGAGCCACTAGGGGCGCCGCTGGTTATTCAGGGCAGGAGAAAGGGCAGGGCCCTCCGAGCCATGGCAACATTGCAAGGCCCAGGGCGCCAAAACCCTGGGGCCCATGCTCCCGCTCGCCATCGCCCTCAACTCGGCCCACACCTCTGCCCTTCGCACAGCTGGCAGATCTGGCCTGCCGGCCTACTGGGCGCTAACCCTACACCCTAGGACGGCCCCTGAGGGTCCCTTCCTATACGTGCAGCTAGGGGCACCACCATTCATTCAGTGTTGGAGAACTGGCAGGGCCCTCCGAACTCCCTCCAACCTTCGAAGGTGCCCGGAACCAAAACGCTTCGGCCCAGGCTCATGTTCACCAGCACCCTCACCTCGGCCCACCGCTCCAATCACCGCACATGTGGTGTATCGGGCCTGCCGGCCTCCTGGGGACTAACCCTAAGTGTAGGTCAGCCCCCGAGAGGCCCTTCCCGAGTGGCGTGGCTCTGCAACGCCGAGGATGGGGACCACAAGCCCATGTGCCGGACTCACCCTGTTGCCCTTCAGCCACCCGAGCCGCTAGGGGCCCCGCTATTCATTCAGAGCGGGAGAACGGGCAAGGCACTCCGAGGCCCCGGCGACTTTCGAAGGCCCTCCTGCACCAAAATGGTTGGGCCCATGCTGCCGCTCACCAGCGCCTTCACATTGGCCCACTCCTCCGATCGCCGCACAGCCGTTGCATCGGTACTGCTGGCCTACTGGGGTCTAACCCTAAACCCTAACCCCTAACCTTAAACCCTAAACCTTAACCCCTAACCCTCACCCTAACCCTAACACTAACCCCTAACCCTTACCCTAACCCTGACCCTAACCTAAACCTAACCCTAAACCCTAATCCTTAAACCGTAAACCCTACATTAACACTAAACCCTAAATCCTAACCCCTAACCCGAAACCCGAAACCCTAAACACTAAACCCTTACCTTAACCACTAAGCCAAACCCCAAAACCTAACCCTAAACCCTAACCATACCCCGACCCCTATCATAACCCTAACCCTACCCCTAACCCTACCACTTCAGCTAACCCTACCCCTAACCAGTAACCTAACCCTAACCCTTACCCTAACCCATACTCTAACCCTAACTTTAACCCATACCCTAACCCGAACCCTAACCTGTACCCTAACCCTAACACGTACTCTAACGCGTACCCAAACCTGTACCCTAACCCTAACCCTAAACTGTACCCTAACCCATAACTTAAACTGTACCCTAAACTTAACCTTAACCCTAACAAGTACCCTAACCCATACCCTAACCTTAACCCTGAACCCTGACCATAACCCATACCCTAACTCGTACCATACCCGTACCCTAACCGTACCCGTACCCTAAACCTAACCCATACCCTAACCGTAAACCTAAACCCTAAACCGTAACCCGTACCCTAACCCTAACCAGTACCCTTACCTTAACCTTAACCCATACCCTAACCTGTACCCTATCCCTAACCCGGACCCTAACCCATACCCTAACCCATACCTAACGGTAACCTGTACCCTAACCCGTACCCACACCCATACCCTAACCCTAAACCGTACCCTATCCCTATCCCTAACCCATTCCCTAACCCGTACCCTAACCCTAACCCTAAACCGTAACCTGGCCTGTACCATAACCCTAAACTGTACCCTAACCCTAACCCGTACCCTAACCCGTACCCTAAACCGTACCCTAATCCAAATGCCAACACTAACCATAACCGTACCCTAATGCGTACCCTAACCAGTACCCTAACCCTAATCCGTACCCTAAACCTAACCCCTACTCCAACCCTAACCCTAACCCTAAACCCAAACCCTAAACCCTAACCCGTACCCTGAACCCTAATCTGTACCCTAACCCATAACGTCTAACTTGTAACCCCTAAACCCAAACCTAACCCATACCCTCTCCTTACCCTAACCCTAAACCCTACCCTCTCCCATACCCTAACCATAATCCATACTCTAACCTTAACCCGTACCCTAATCCGTACCTTAACCCCGGGGATTGGGTACCCCTGGAACACACCACGGGACTCAGCCTGCCACCCCTCAGGAAACCATGCCCCTTGGGGCGCCGCAGAGCATCCCGTTCAGGAGAACTGGTAGGGCCCCTCTGAGACCCCAGCGATCCTCGGCGGCCCCCTACACCCCAACCCTGAGGCCCACGCTCATCCCGCCCCACGCCTTCCCTTCAGCTTGCCACCGAGCTCGTCGCAGAGCCGGCAGATCAGGCCTGCCGGGTTCCTGGGGCCTAGACCTGACCCTAGGTCGGCTGGGTAGGGCCCCTCCCCTGGGGCCCGGTGCCACAGCCGCAGGTACTGGGGACACCTGAGCCCCACTGCAGGATAAAGCCTGCCAGCCCACAGGAAACCGTGCTCCTTGGGAGGCTGTAGAGCATTCAGGGCGGGAGAACCAGGAGGGCCCCCAGAGTCCCCTGCGAACTTCAGCGATCCCTAAACCCAAGCTTGAAGCCCATGCTCACCCCACCCCACACCCTCACCTCAGCCCGCGGCAGTGCTCGCCACATAGCGGGCAGATCTGGCCTGCGGGGTTCCTGGGCCCCAACCCTAACCCTAGTTCATCTGTGGAGGGGCCCCTCCCCAGGAGCCTGGAGCCAGAGCCGCGGGGATTCGGGACACCTGAGCCCCACAGCAGGACTCAGTCTGCCACCCCGCAGGAAACCGTGCGCCTTGGGAGGCCATAGAGCGTTCAGGGTGGGAGAACCAGGAGGGCCCTCCTGAGCCACCAGCGAACGTCGGTGGCCTCCCGCAACCCAACCCTGAAGCCCACGCTCACCCTCCCTGCACCCTCACCTCAGCCCATGTAGCTCGCCATACAGCCAGCAGATCGGGCCTGCGGGGCTCCTGGGGCCTAACCCTAGCCCTAGGTCGGCCGCGGGTGTGGGGGACTCCCAGGAGCCTTACACCACAGCCCCAGGGAATTGGGGTACCTGTACCACACAGCAGGACTCAGCTTGCCACCAGAAAGGAAACTGTGCCCCTTGGGGCTCTACGGAGCCTACAGGGCATGAGAACATGGGGAGGCCCCCAGGGCCTGTCCCCACTTTTGGCAGCCCCCCATGCCCCAACCCTGAGGCCTATGTTCACCATCCCCCATGGCCTCCTCTCAGCCCTCCACAGAGCTCGCTGCACAGCCTGCAGATTGTCCTTGCCGGGCTCCTGGACCCTAAACCTTACACTAGGTTAGCCACAGAGGGGCCCCTCCCCAGGGTCCTGGCACCCTACTCCGGGGGATTGGGGACACACAAGCCCCACTGTAGGACTCATCGTGCAGCCCACAGGAAACTGTACCGTTTTGGGGCACAACAGAGCATTCAGTGCAAGAGAATTGGGGCACCCCTGAGAGCCCCTTCTGGTGAACCCCGACATTTGTGGGCCATTCCGGATGAAACCCCAAGGCTCACACTCACCCACGCTTGTGCCCTCATCTCAGTCGGCCTGGGAGTTCTCTGAGCACTGGGCAGTTTGGACCTGCTGTCTCTTGAGGCCTAACCTAACCCTGGGTCTTCTGCTGAGGGTCCCTCCCTGTTTGCCTGCCTCCAAGGCACCAGGCATTGGGCTCACCTCTGCACGACTAGAGGACTCAGCCTGCCCCACAGCAGGAAACTGTCATTTGGGGCTGCAGCAAGGATTCATAGGAAAATCGGAGGGCCCTCCTCAGCCCATCGCAGGCAACCCCCACTTTCAGAGATCTCCCCGGATCCAATTAGTAGCTTCAAACTGACCTTTAAACTTGCTCTCCAAGGAGATCTTTTGAAATTCTCCACACTTCCAACCGATGGCACCATCCAGCTTCAGTGCCTTACCCAGCTTTAGGTCTTGAGATGGATTAAAATGGGAAGTCACTTCACTGATGACGACGTACTGGTGACCAAAAGATACATGCATAAATGCTTCATATCACTTGGCTTCAGCGAAATGGAAATCTAAACCCCTATAGATGCCCTACCACACGAGGCCGAATATCTAAAAATAAGAAGACATGAAACTATACATGTTGGAGAGGATGTGGAGAAATGGGAACACTCTTACACCCCAGTACAAATGCAGTCCAGTACAGCCACTCTTGAAAATGGTACAGAGTTTCTTCAAGAAGTTATAATAAAGCTACCCTATGTCCCAGCAATTGCACTACTGGGTATTTACCCCAAAGATACAGAGGTAGTGAAGATGGGACACATGCACCACAGTGTTCATAGCAGCAATATCCATAATAGACAAGCTGCAGAAGGAGTGCAGATGACCATGGATAGATGAATGGATAAAGAAGATGTGGATCATATCTATAGTGGAATATTACTCAGCCATCAGAAAGGATGAATACTTACCATCACACCTACCTGGGTGGAGCTGGAGGGTATTATGATGAGTGGAATAAGTCAATGAAAGAAAGACAATGATCATATGCTTTCACTCCTATGTGGAATATCAGAAACAAGGAAGGTGACCATAGGGGAAGGAAGGGAAAATAGAATGGGAAGTCATCAGAGAGGGAGAAAACCCATGATGGACTCTTAACTATCACAAGAAACTGATGATTGCTGGAGGAGAAGTTTAGGGGGGTAACTGGGTGAGTAGCATTAAGGAGGTCACACGATACAATGAGCACTGGGTGTTACACACAACTGAAAATTGATTGAAGACTACATCTGAAACTAATGGTGTACTGTAAGTTGGCTAATTGAATTTAAATTAAAGAACAAAAGACCTTGAATAAACAATCCTAAACATTTGTATGGAACCACTAAAGATTCCGAACAGCCAGTGCAATGTGGAAAAGAAAAACAAAGCTGGAGGACTCACAATTTCAGATTTCAGGTTATACTACAAAGCTGCAGTCATCCTAACAAGAGAGTATGGCACAAAAATAGACACAGCGACCAAAGGAACAGGATACAAGTTCAAACAGAAACCCATAATTATGTGGTCCATGAATCTTCCACAAAGCAAGCAACGATATCAAAAGGGAAAAGGACAGTCTCTACAACAAATTTTGTTGGGAAAACTAGACAGCTACGCACAAAAGAATGAAATTAGACTGCTTTCTTACACAATACAGACAAACACAAAACAGTTTCAAGACCTCAATATGAGACCTGAATCCATAAAAATCCTACAGGAGGGAAGACAGTAACTTCTTGACATGGACCATATTAACGTTTTTCTAGACTGTGTCCTGAGGCAAAGGAAATGAAAGCAAAAATAAACTATTGGGAATACAGCAAAATAAAGTTTCCACATGGCAGAAGAACAATGAAAACGTAAAAATAGTAAGACAACTTACTCAAAGGGAGATGATATTTGCAAAGATCATATGCAATAAAGGGATAGTGTCCAAAACATATACAACTGATACTACTCGACCCCCAAAAAACAAATAATCCAGTTAAAAAATAGGCAGAAGACATGGACAGACATTTCTCCAAAGAAGAAATACAAATGGCCAACAGTCCCGTGAAAAGATGTTCACCATCACCCATCATCAGGAAAATGTGAATCCAAAGGACAATGAGGTAATACCTCAAACCTGTCAGAATGGCTAACATCAAAAGCACAACAAAGAACAGGTGTTGAGAGGATGTGGATAAAGGGGAATCCTCGTGAACTGTGGGTGGGAATGCAAATTGTGGTGGCCACCGTGGAAAACAGTATGAAGGTTATTGAAAAAATTAAATATAAAACTACCCTACGATCCAACAATCACACTACTCGTATTTACCCAAAGAATAGGAAAACAGTAACGTAAAAGGATACGTGCACCCCTATGTTCCTTGCACCATTCTTTAGAATATCACAATATGGAAGCAACCCAAGTGTCTGTAGAAAAATTGACAAATGAGATGATAGATGTGTATTCACACACACGCACGTGCACACACACACACACACACACACACACATACACACACACAATGGAGTATTACTCGGCTTGAAAAAGAATGAAACCTTCCATTTGCAGCCACATGAATGGAGCTAGAGAGTATTATCCTAACTAAAATCAGGCATTCAGAGAAAGACAAATCCCATAAGATGTCACTCTAATAGGGAATTTAAGCAACAAACAAAAATAAATAACTAAAAGAGAAAAAGGAGACACACCAAAATACAAACTCTTAACAATAGAGAACAAACGGATGGTTACAAGAGGAGGTGGATAGAGGGTTGAGTGGAATAGGTGAAGGGGATTAAGAGGACACTTTTCTTGATGACCACTGAGTAATTTATAGAATTACTGAATCACTCTATTGTACACCTGAAACGAATGTAACACTGTATGTTAGCTCTACTGGAATTAAAATAAATTTCTAAAAAAGATTTTTTCTTTCAGAAACCTCTTTGAAAAAGCTTTTCCTGTGCACTGTGCATAAGCCCTACTTGGGAGGATTCGCTCTACAATAATTATTCACTCCATGAATCAAATTCAGATTTCACTGAGTTCTTACCGTGGATCCCAGCCCATGGGAGCCATGGTCCTTTTCAGTCCAGGCTCAGCACCAATGCATTCAAGATTGGAAGTAGAGACACATGTCACTTCACAGTCCAGAAAGCTATTATTGTTTTTGTTTCAGTGTGAGAGACTCACAGACTTTGGGACAGGTTTCAGAGCAGGTTTATTATGGATCCTGGATCTCTACTTCAATGTTCATTGCCTGGATCCATTTGGCTAATAGGTTCCCTGTGGATGGGCTTGCTTCCAAGCACATACATGGAAGATGCAAAGGTGGGTGGGCTTGGTGCTGGACAGGAAGAAGACCAAAAGCAGACAAGGGTCCGACCCCTCCCCTGATCCAGGAATTGCTACGGGAGAGGGTACGTGAGGTAGAATCCATGCGAAACTCCAAGGTCACCAGCTGAACACAGGAGGCACAGGTCAAGGGATCTGCAGATGCAGGGGTTGAAGGCTGCTCTGAGCTACCTCTGGGAGGAAGGGAGGGAAGGAATGAGAAGGAGACACTGCCTGCCTCTGGCCCATGCCAGCTACCCACCACTCTGACACGCATCAGTCTATGAGCTGACACAGCCTGGGCTCAGGAAGGGCTGGCTCGTGTCCCTCAATCCTCAGTGGGACAGCTGGCCCCAGGGCTCAGAGACATGCTGAGGGAGATGAGAGGGAAAGCTGCCCCACCCAGGTCATCCCCTCCTTGAGCAGACAGCCCTTCAGAACTTCTAAAAAAAACCCACTGACGGGGTTGAAAGACATGCCATGGATGAACTAAGGCATAGAGATATGTAAAATAACATTCATTTTTAAGTTCAGGGCTGTCATCTCAGGAAGTGGGGAGAGCTTCCCTAAGAAGACTTAGGGGCGGGCAGGCCATGCTGAAAAGGGAGACATGGCTCTCCTGACTGGGGACCTGTAGCCCCCTTCCAGTGCAGGGCATCACCCTCACATTACACGAGATCCAAGGAAGTGTTCCATCAGGGCCAGATATTTGTCTCAAGACGGGTACCCTGGCATTGGACTGCACAGGGCACCAGGGACGAGGGCCAGATGGAGGACGGACAATACCCCGGAGGCCATGGGGCAAGAGCAGAGGCACATGACCTTGAAGATGATGATGAAATGCAGGAGGTGGCAGCATGGAGCCGGCCTGAAAGTGCCATGGGAGCAGTGCCCACAGCTACACTGACTGGGTGCCTTCTGTGCCCAGTGTGGCTGACTTCAGTGGGCTCCAGACTAGTCCTGACCACAACTCTAGGAAGTGTGCACCACCCCTGGCCTCCTCTCCCCTTGCAGCTGCTAGGAATCACGGTCACAGACCCTGGTCAGGTTTCGTGGAAACCAAGCAGTGGCTCCCACGCACGCTGCACCTCTGGTGGTGGTCCAGTGTGACCCTCGTGCCTGGCCAGACACTGATGTCTACCTGTCTCCACACAAATCCACAGACAGGAGGGTGTCCCTGAATTCCACAGCACCTGATGAGACAGATCCACAGAACCCAACACCCAGTGGGTCACTAGGGACCTCACCTATGGTCATGGAGCTCACCATACCCTATTTCTGTCACTTCCCACAGAAAGCCTGGTTCTGATCCCCCACAATACCAAACATCCTGGTTGCTGACCTGGGGTCATGCCATGAACCCACATGGCACCTTTCTTTTAGTGAAGACTATGCCTACACCTCCTAGAAAATATTTCTAATGAAGTACCAGTCCATCAGGACTACGGTGTGAACGGTAGCACACAGCCTGCATGGTAGTAGTCAGTAATTCTAACGAGGGTTAACCCCACCCCCCGTCTCACAAAACCTTCCTCCATCCCCACTGAACTCATGGTCTGCCCTCAGAAAACCCTCCAGGAAACAAACCTTTCATCTGAATGCTCTTTTCACCTTCTGCTTCAAATCTTGTCCAACCACAATGATATGAAACTAGAAATCAGTCTCAAGAAAAAAATGGGACAGTCAAAAATAGGTGGAGATTGGGGGGCCTGGGTGGCTCAGTTGTTAAGGATCTGCTTTCAGCTCAGGTCGTGATTCCAGGATCCTGGGATCTAGCCCCGAATCAGGCTCCTTACTCAGTGGGAA
Source organism: Ursus americanus (assembly GCF_024610735.1). NCBI lineage: Eukaryota > Metazoa > Chordata > Mammalia > Carnivora > Ursidae > Ursus > Ursus americanus. The sequence goes on along the minus strand of NC_142149.1, from coordinate 48,057,530 downwards.
GCCCACTTCTCCCTCTCCCACCACCCTGCTTGCATTCCCTCTCTCGCTGTCTCACTCTCTGTCAGATACTTAAATAATCTTAAATAAATGTGTGGAGATTTAACAACATGCTACTGAACAACCAACAGTCAAAGAAGAAATCAAAAAAATTTTAGAAGTACCTTGACACTGATGAAAAAGACAACTTACAAAAACTTATGGGATGCAGCAAAAGTAGCTTTATGGGGGACATTCATAGAAATTCATGTCTTCATCAATCCATGAGAATGCTCTCCAATAAACAACCTGATTTATGTGGTAAAGAATTAGAAAAAAAAAGAACAAACAAAGCCACAAATTAGTAGAAATAAGGAAATAACAAAAAGGAATGCATTAATAAATCCAACGGAGACTAAAAGGACAAAAAAAAATGAAAATGAGAGCTGCCTTTTTTGGAAAGATAAACAAAACTGACAAACTTAGCTAGACTCACCAAGAAAGACAGAGGACTCCAATAAAATTAAGAAAGAAAGATAATGGATTCCTGTCTCATATCAAAATCAAAAGAACTCTTCAACCTTGGACACAACAACTTCTTGCAAGCCATGTCTCTAAAGGCAAAGGAAATAAAAGCAAAAATGAACTATTGGCACTTCATCAGGATAAAAACTTCTGCTCGGCAAAGCAAATGATCAAAAAAACAAAAAGGCATCCTATGGAATCGAAGAAGATATCTGCAAATAATATTACAGATAAAGGGCTGGTATCCAAGATCTATAAAGAACGCCTCAAACTCGACACCCAAAAAATGGGCAGAAGACACAAAGAGATACTTCTCCAGAGAAGACATACAAATGGCCAACAGACACATGAAAAAATGCTCCACATCACTTGCCATCAGGCAAATACAAATCAAAACGACAATGAGATACCACCATACACCAGTTAGAATGGTTAAAATTAACAAGGCAGGCGGCACCTGGGTGGCACAGTGGTTAAGCGTCTGTCTTCGGCTAAGGGCGTGATCCTGGCATTATGCGATCGAGCCCCACATCAGGCTCCTCCGTTATGAGCCTGCTTCTTCCTCTCCCACTCCCCCTGCTTGTGTTCCCTCTCTCGCTGTCTATCTCTATCTCTGTGGAATAAATCAATAAAATCTTGAAAAAAATTAACAAGACAGGAAATAAAAAAAAGTCAGAGAGGATGTGGAGAAAGCGTAACCATCTTACACTACTCGTGAGGATTCAAGCTGGTATAGCCACTTTTGAAAACAATATGGAGGTTCCTCACGACGTTAAACACAGAGCTATCCTATGACCCACCAACTGCACTACTGGGTATCTACCGCATAGACACAGAGTAATGAAAAGAAGGGGCACCTATATCCCAATGTTCATAGCAGCAATGTACATAATAGCCAAACTGATGAAGGAGCCAAGGTGTCCTTCAGCAGATGAATGGACAAAGAAGATGTGGTTCATCTACACAATGGAATATTACTCAGTCATCAGAAAGGATGAATACCCCTCATTTGCACCAACGTGGATGGACCAGGAGGGGATTATGCTAAGTGAAATTAAGTCAAGCAGAGAAAGACAATTATCATATGGTTTCACTCCTATGTGGAACGGAAGGAATAGCATGGAGGACATTAGAAGATGGAAGGAAAAAGTGAAGGGGGGAATGAGAGGGGGAGATGAATCATGAGAGACTACTGAAACTGGGAAACAAACTGAAGGCTGCAGAAAGGGAGGGGAAGGGGAATGGGTTATCCTGGTGATGGGTATTAAGGAGGGTACATATTGGGGCACCTGGGTGGCACAGCGGTAAAGCGTCTGCCTTCGGCTCAGGGTTATGGGATCGAGCCCCACATCAGGCTCCTCCGCTGTGAGCCTGCTTCTTCCTCTCCCACTCCCCCTGCTTGTGTTCCGTCTCTCGCTGGCTGTCTCTATCTCTGTCGAATAAATAAATAAATTCTTTTTTTAAAAAAAAAGGAGGGCACGTGTCATAATGAGCACTAGGTGTTATATGCAAACAATGAATCATGGAACACTACATCAAAAACAAATGAAGTACTCTAGGGTGACTAACATCATTTTAAAAATGAGAAAGATATGAAATCCATACAGGAAAACTGTCACTATTTGCAAATGACATGAAATCCCGAAAGATTCCACACAAAAAAACTGTTAGAATAAACAAATTCAAGAAAGCTGCAGGATATAAAGTCGATATACAGAGACCTGTTGTCTTTTTTTTTTCAGATTTTATTTATTTATTTATTTGACAGGAAGAGAAAAAGCAGGAGCAGGGGGAGTGTCAGAAAGAGGGAGAAGCAGACCCTCGCTAAGCAGGGAGCCCAACATGGGGCTCGATCCCAGAACTCTGGGATCATGACCTGAGCTAAAGGCAGACGCTTCACCTATGGAGCCACACAGATGACCCAACTTGTTGCATTTCTGTATACTGATGACATACTTTCGCAAAGAGAAATAAAAAAGCAATGCCATTTACAATTGCATGAAAAAAAAATCTAGGAATAAAAGTAACCAAGAATGAGAAAGACATAGTACACTCAACACATGGCAGAAAAGAAATGAAAAACACGTGTGTCGAGGGGGGCAGAATGTATGGGTCAAAGATTTGGAAGGCAACACAAACAAATGGAAGCTTACGCCATGCTCCTTAACTGGAAAAGTTAATTATGTGAACATGTCCATCGTACCCAAAGCAATCGACAGATGTGATGAAATCCTTATCTGAATTCCAGTGGCATTATTCGAGGAAATAGAAAACAGTCCTCAAACTTGTATGGAATCACAAAAGACCCCAAATACCCAAAGCAACCTGGAGAAAGAAAGGTGCAGTCAACACACACCTGGATTTCAAGCTAGATTACAAAGCTTTTGTCATCAAAACAGGATGGTACTGGCAGAAACACAGACACCAGGTCAGTGGAACAGAACAGAAAGCTCAGAAACTTACCCACACGTAGATGATCCTAACTTACGACACAGCAGCAGAAGATATGCCATGAGGGAAGGACTGTGTCTTCAGTGAGCGGTAACAGGCAAACTGGACACTAAATGCAGAAGAATATAACTGGGTCACTTTCTTACACCACACACAAAATTTTTAATGGATGAATGATTTGAACATAAGACCTGAATCCATAAACCTCCAAGAAGACACAGGTACTAAGTCTCTTGACATTGGTTTTGGCAAAGAGTCTTCAGATCGGACACCAAATGCAAAGGCAACAAAAGCAAAAATAAACAAGTGGAACAACATCAAACTGAAATCTTCCACACGGCAAAAGAAACCATCAAAAACTTAAAAGGCCACTGACCCAATAAGAAAAAAATATCTGTGAATCGTATGTGTGAGAAGAGGCTAATATCCAAAATACACACAACACACATACAAATCAAAACAAAAAAAAGTATAAAAAATGTGGGGAATATGTGAATAGATACCTTCCAAAGATGGCACACAGGTGCCAACAGACAGAAGGAGTTGTTCGACATCACTAATCATCGTCAGGGAAACATCAGTCAAACCCACAATCGGCTATCTGCTCACTACTGTTGGAACAGCAATTGTGCCAGAGACAGACACCAAGTGGGGTCAAGGGTGTGCAGACGAGGAGACACTGTGCACTGTTGGTGGGAATGGAAATTGGTGCAGCCACTGTGACAAACGGTATGGAGGTTCCTGAAAAAATAAAAGCAACTACGACATGACCCAGTAATGGCTCTACTGAGTATTGATTCGGAGAACACAAAAATACTGCCTCAAAAAGACAGATGCACTCCCACGTTCACTGCAGCATTATTCACAAGAACCAGACATGGAAACACAGACCTTGGGGGCCTTATGCCAAGTAACTCAGACACAGAAAGACCAATACCAGATGCTCTCATGTACATTCCACGTGGAATAAACAAATACTGAACACATAGATACTGAGAGCAGATTGGTAGGTGCCAGATTCGGGGATGGGGTGGTAGAAACGGGTGAAGGTGGTCAAAGTCTCAATGTTTGAGTGAGAAAATCCGACAGTCATGAAATGTTCTGTCCAGCATGGAGACTAAAACTAACCCCACAGCATGGGGTATAGGTTTACCTGCTCTTTGAAAGTACAGAGCTTCTGAGAAACCTTGCACAGCAGAAATGGTGTCAAGAAGGAATGGCCATTAATTTACATGGAACAATTAGACAGTGTGCTCAGACTCCAAAATTCCTTCTCTTTGGCTTTTCTTAGGCCTCAGCACACAAGTTTCCAATGGAGGCCCAGCATAAATGAAGATAAAGCACAGCAGAGGCTCACAAACACAATTCAAAGTGCTGGTGGCTGGATGCGGAGAGCAGTTCCCAGCGGAAGGAGCTGGTTGGGGAGCACACTGCCTTTGTCGTGCTTCTCCCCAAAACAGATGCTGAATGCGATTCTCACTGTTCACCTTTTTTCATAAGAGGGAAAGCCTCTTCAGGTCTCTTCCTCTTACTGAAGCTGGGTAATAACATAGTTTTTCAAGAAATCCCAGTGTCTTACTGTGAACGTTTAAAAACGGGGGATACTTGTACTTGAGCATTTCTGAGGGACGAGATGTGAAAGGTTCTCCCAGACACAAACCTCAGCAGACCCACCGGGAAAGGCACCTTCCTCAGCATGCGGAACACGGACTACCTCCTACCTCCCGAGAAACCCTCTCCTTCCCCTCGATCACGACAACCCACAAAAGCTGGGAGTTACCCTAATTCCTCCATTCTCCTGCTCCTAATAGCTAACCCATCAGCAAATCCTGTGAGCTGTATCTTCAAAATGGACCCAGAATAGGTCTAACCACTCCATCCAAGGCCACCTGTCTGGTCCACAGTGCCTGAGTTCCTGGAAAAGCTTCGTCATTGACCTGCCTTGCCATCTTCAACCCTCTGTCATCTGTTCTCAACATTGTAGCCAGGATGGCCCAGTGAAACAGGGTCTCATGGGGATATAGCCCTGGAATGGCTTTCTGTCACCCTCTGTCACCTCTCTGAGCTCATGTCCTAAGCTGTCTCCTGTGGCCACAGGGCCTTCTTGCTGCTCCTGGACATACCTGGAATTCTCCTGCCCCAGAGCCATTGCACATGCTTTCCCTTCTGTTTCGAATGCTCTTGATGTGTTCTCACTCACCTTCGGAGAAGTCTGAATTGGAGCGTCAGGGACAGAAGATGAGACTGTGTGTGTTGGGTGAGGCTGGTGGCCCAGAAAAAGGTTCTCTGCCAGCTCTCCGCCTGTGCCTCACTTGTCCTCAGCCAGGAACTTGCACACAGCCCTCACCTGTCACAACTCTCACCCAGGAGACCCATAGCCACACCTGGAGCCCACCCTGCCCACATCCTGCTGCAGAATGCATTCAGCTCTCCTCTGGGCCCCCTGTCAGCTTTACCCAGACCTGGAACTCCCCCATCTCCTGCAAAGCTCCCGGATTCCCACTCTGCTTCCAAAATCACACTGGCGCAAGACTTTCATGAGAAAGCTATAACGCTAACTAATGAAAGGTTCACACCTACTTTCCCCTTCTGTTGCCTTTCTCTCCACCTTCTTTCCTACCTGTGCAAACTGTAACATATCAGTGGAACATGAACATGCTCTGAGACCTGAATCTTTCATTGCAGCTTTTTGAGGAATCCTTATGTGATAAGAAACTAGTGTATCCTACAACAGGGTGTTCTACAACTCTCATCTATAGAAGAGTACAGCCCAAATCACTACAACTTTACCTCGCTCTTCATGAAGCAGAACACTTTTTCCTTTCTTCTTTTACTTAAATTCCAGTTAGTTCACATGCCATGGAATATTCGCTTCAGGGGTAAGATTTAGTGATTCCTCACCTGCATACAGTACCCGGTGCTCATCACAAGATTCCTCCTTAATACCCCTCACCCATTTAACTCTTACACCCACGCCCATGTCCTGCAGCAACACTCAGTTTGTTCTCCAAGGTTGAGTCTATTTCCTTGTTTGCCTCTCCATCACCCCTCAACTCTGTTCATCTGTTTTTTTTTCTGAAATTCCACAAGCGTGAGAGCATAGGATATTTGTCTTTCCTCACTGATTTTGCTTAGCTTAATACACTCTAGATCCATCCACATCCTTGCAAATGGTAAGATTTCATTCTTTTTGAAGCTGGGTCATATTCCATTATATATGTATCCCACATCTGCTTTATCCATTCATCAGTGCATGGACTTTGGGATTCTCTCCATAGTTTGGCTACTGTGGACATTGCTGCTATAAACATTATGGTGCATGGACCCCCTTCGAATCTGCATTTCTGTATCCTTTGGGTAAATACGTAGGACAGCAATTGCTGGATCATGTGGTTGTTCAATGTTTAACTTTTTGAGGAACCCCCACACTGGTTCCCAGACTGGCTGCACCACTTTGCATTCCCACCAACAGGATGGGAGGGTTCCCCTTTAAGCAGAACATTATCTGCCGGCAATTTCATAAGAGGCAACAAAACCTCTGGGAGATGCACCCAGGGTCAGACAAGCAGTTGCAGACTTCACCCCAAGGCTCCTGACGCCAAGCCCCTTGAAGCCACCAGCATGCCACTATCCAAAAGAATTCCCAGACTCTCCTTCTGACTCCACCACCAAAGAAACTACAGAGAGAATATGGCACCTCAAAATATCGAGATAATACATTTAGTAAAACTAGAAAGTCAAGCTCAACTTTTAAACAGGAACAGGCCGGTTTGGATAATTTTGAATTTTCCCTCCACCCTAATTTTAACTCTTCTGATGAATAAACTAATCAATGATGAAACATCACCTTTGTCAAATGACATCATCCAAGTCTGTATCAGATGAAAAAAGCCACCTAACTCTAGATACTGGCCACTAAACCATATCTTAGGCCCAATAGAATAAACACTGTTAGATGAAGGAACAAATTAGATGTTACAAACAGGCACAGAGTGAATCTCACCTTCCCTTTCTAATAAAAGAGGGTTCCTAGGAAACAGATGGTCAAAATACATTTGTAAGCAATAAATGGACAGAAATTGTGATCCCCTGCAAAGTTCTACCTGCAGGGAAACTAAGTAATTCTTGCACCAAACCCAGAATGCTGACAGCTACTTTAATTTTACTTTGTGGCTCAACTAGAGAAAAGAGAAAAGCCCAGGAGGTTTTGGGATAATGAGAGGTTTTACCTCCAGCCCTGACATAGATAGGACATTTTGCCAAACATACCTGTGCTTTCTCTGAACACTGGCGTCCTGTGACAAGCTGCCTCGCTGACTCCGATGCTGACGTTCAAAACCTCGGGTGTCTTGTAGCCAGAGCAGAGAAGTGCTGTCAGCTGGGGAGAAGAAGGCACCTCTGACCTATAGCCTGCACACCTGCTTCGGTTTCTGGGTGCAGGGGCAACACATACTTGTTGTATATCAGTAATTATCTTCATTCTCAATAGACCAATGACCTTGCCTTTTCTGGAAAGCAGACTTACTCTTCTAAAGAAACCCTCAATTCGTCTATTCCCAATGCAATTAGAGTGGGGTCTGGTTTACGCCCTCCTTCAGGCCCCCACCTGGAGGATTTTCCTGCATGATTCTAACAGCCAATGACCACTAACCTGGGGGCACACGGGGCATAATGCTGAAGTTGGGGGACGGCTCTGGGGCTTGCTACGGCCACACCTGTGCCTGGGGGACCAGGGCACACCCTGCTGAACTTGAGGTACTTCTCAAGATGCATCACCTGCACTGTGTCAGAGAACCGTGGGACACATCACTGAAGGTGGGGACTCTGTGAGGTCCTTACCCGCACTCTTCCCGGGGAACAGGGGAAACTCTGAAATTCTGCAACCAATCCCACAAAAGCTCAGGTGAGTGGGCGCCCTGGAGTTCACAGGTATGGGGAATAAGGCCAGTTGAGAACATGGGGCAGAAGAGACTTTAAAAGGAAAAAGAAAACTCACCTGAGTTCCCACAATGAACCCTCTCCAGGTGCCCTTCCAGAACCCTGCCTCCCACCTGGGGTGCACCCTACCCCCAGACCCCCCCACCCACGGTGCACGCTGCTCTCTAACCTGCCGGGACCTCCGCAGGGCAACTCTCTCTCTCCCAGTTCCCCTTCTTCTGTCCCAGGTTTGCACCCCACTGCAACTCTGGAACAGCCCACAGAGACGTAGCTCCACTCCCAAGAGGTGATTTGTCAGGGAGGGTGGTGCCCCAGCCCCTGGGAAGCCAGGCAAGCCGCCCTCAAGCCCCTGGAACCCTGAAAGTGCAGGGGGTCCAAGAGGTGCCTCCTCTACCCAACACCCAGCATAGGCATAGGTGGGGTCCTGGGCTGGGCTCCCCACACACACCTGGCCCATTCCAGGGACCCCTCTAGCTGCAGACCACCCTCAGAGTCCTGCCCCTTCCCTTTCTGCACCAGACCTCCCTGCTGGGGTGTGCCTGGTTCTGGGCAAGATCAGTGGCTCTCAGACCCTCCAAGGCTTGGGCTTTAGGAAATGCAATGATTTCATGCATGTTCAGTATGTACATGTCAGTATGACTTTAATCTTATGGGAGCCAAAGAGGTTCTTTATTTTTTCTTATCTTCATGTTGGCATTTTTGGTTATTGTTTTCTTCTTGAAGCAGGTGTACAACATGTGCTTGGGGCAGAAATAGGGCCCATGCTTTGAGGTTTTGCCCAATCATTTTGAACCGGGTAAAATGTTAAAGGATAGCTTCCCTGGGATCCCAGGATCAGGGCCCACAGATGATATAAGATAAAAATTACTTTCATCATTATAATTACTCCTAAATGGAGGAATTTGAGACAAAAGCACCTTCACAAGAGTACCAAGAAATCAAAATGATGCCCACAGAAAGCTACCTGCTCCATGGTCAGCACATGTAACAGAAGTGTTCACAGTCTCTGGACTCCTGCCCTTCTCCTGACCAAATCTCTGAAGCACACAGACCACTTAAAATCAGAATTGTAGAACTGCTAGAACTCCTTAGAGATGTCTGGCACCATTCCCTTGGACTGCAGAATAAAACACAGTAGCTCGTTGTCACAAACTAATTTCAACATGAAGTGCCCCCTGGATGCACTAAGTTCTTTCTCTGCAAATGTTGACTAATGTAAGTCACAGTCATACCATATAAACACTACGATGGCTGGGGAGTCATCGTAGGTAAGGGAATATTTTAGCCATGTTTATAAGCATTGGCTCACTTTGTAGAAGAGGCTGAGCTGAGTGTTTTTCAATACTATTTCAGACCAGTTTTACAGCACCCTCTGAACATACCAGAGCCTGAATGGACAAAAAAAGATAGTTGGTTTCAGTAACTTTAATACCAGAAAAATATTATACTGTCTGTATTCCTAAGGATCTTTGAGTATCTTACCCAGAGGTCCTCCACTAAGATAATGATCTTAATGATCACCATGGGCAGAGGTGAAATGGCCCGCTGAATTCGTTCCATTTGTCCACATGACAAGAAAATCCTGATACTTGATAGGTTTCCAGATTGAGAAGACCAGAGATAAGAGGGAAATAGTACCCTGTATGGAACAACAAGGGATTTGGAGTCAATTTGGGGATCCCACTTAGGTTTCTGACACTAAAATCCTCTGTGACTCATATCATCCGAGTCCCTGTCTAACCACCTGAAAATGTGCCTAAAAATATCTACACCCTAGTTGAGAAGTTTAAGAGGCAGAATGCTACAAAGAGCCAGTATGATGTCTCTCAGGAACAGGTGCTAAGGAACACATAATTGCTATTGGGTCTATTTCTTTTCTAGAAGAAAGAACACATGTTGAATCCATATTTCTAATAGATGACTCACCAGATGATTTTCAAACCTGAAGGAAGGCCAAGAAGTCGCTCTTGTGTCATGTTTCACTCAGAAATCATGTTGTTGGACTGGTGAGGACAATACGATAGCAACGTCATCACTAAGAGTGGGGAGCTTCTAATTTCCATACGGCCATGTTCACCCCCTTAGCTCAGGGCCACCAGAAAGGACAGCTGAGGGGGACCACAGGCCAAGGCTGCCAGGTGTGGCTGGGGCAGGCAGAATTCTGACTTAAGGCTCAACTCCTGTCTAGGTTATTATAATGCTCTTCACAAAGAAAGTGCCATTGTGTGTGAGCCCTCATGTAGAAAAGGTTCAGAATTTCCATTGAGATTCCCTCTCTCACCTTTACGATATGTAGCAAAGTTCCATTTAATTTTAAACATTGAAGGACTTCCTGGTTTTCTTTTCGCTATGACTGTGGCTCAATTCGCCTGTGGTCTAAGAATAGAATCTAGTTAATTTCACGGTTTAACATTTGTAGCATTGATTCGTGGCCCCATCTATCATTTATTTGGGTAAAGAGTCTATGACCACTTGCAAATAATGTATTCTGCACTTATGATGGAATGTTCCCTATATGTCAATTAGGTCACATTTTTACCAATGTTTTGTCTGCTTTTTCTGTCAGATATTGAGAAAGGTATATTAAAATCTTCAAACAATGTTGCTCTATTCAACATGGCATCGGAGAATCTACCACTGTTAGAAGGCAAGGGAAACAAAAAGTATAAGAATTGAGGGGATAATTGTAACTATTCACAGATAATATGATTGTGTACATAGAAAATACAAACCAGTCTATAAATACCCTATTAGAATTAAAAATGCAATTTATAAATTTGAGATGGATTGTAGCTTCCCATTGGACAGTTTCTGAAAGAAAATGCAGAACCTGTCAATCTTGGGGTAGGACATATGGTGCACTAACCATTTAAAAGAATTCAGTGGGACTTCATAAAAATGTGACATTTCTCCTTATCTTATGACCATAAGAAAATGAAAAAGTGAACCACAGTCTGGGAAGTAAAGATTTGCAATACACACACTGACAAAGACTTGTCAATAAAGAATTCCTGCTCATCAACCATAAAAAGTCTATTTATAAACGAATACTTCACAAAAGATTGACTGATGTCCAATAAAACCCAGAAAGGGTACTCTACAGTATTATTTTCAGGAACAGAAAGGCCTTTCCTAAAATGAAAACATACACACAAACCAGTATTCCCTAGATGGATGACGTCCTTACTTCTGAGGACAGCTTGAAGAACAGACTACCATCAAAGTAAAGTGATGGAATTCCTGACACTCAGAGGATGGACAATTGACCTCAACCTACAGTACAATTTCTAGGCATCATTCGGTCCTCTGAAGGCAGACAACTACCACAGCCCTTCCTACACCACACCGGTTGCTTCCCAACACCTACCATAAAAGAAGAACATGAGAAACAGATAGGACTAGTAGGAAATAGCAAAAATCACATGTGGGGATTATCCTGAAACACACTGATCACATAACTAGTGTAAGGAAGTGTAGGGAACTGACAAGGACAGAGACTCAAGAGGTACTTCTTTGGGAAATGCTGTCTGAAATCGTCACACGTTGGTACCAGCTAATGAGGGCTCTGAGCATACCTAGGGTTTGCTCACAAGGGTCTGCACACCATCGCTGAGGACTGAAACTCTTCAAGACCTCAAAGCTTGCCTGATTGACTATTGGACTAAGAGATTCCCATGTTCTGAAAACAGATACCAACTCATTGAAAGGTTCACTTGGGCTCTCTCGGAGGCCCTACAAGAAGCTGAACCACTCACTGAAAATCAATTACACACACACACACACACACACACACACACACACACACACACACACACCTGTCATTTCACCAATTACTTAAACATTCAAGGTTCTTCCTACCTTTTCTTTTTCACATTGATATTTATACTCACATGAAATGTCATCATTTCTAATGAACACTGATGTCAAAATAGAGATCCATTGACACAATATTCACAAAATGGAACTTCCCTGCTGTCATTTTCAATATAGCGTTTTTTAAAATTCATACATATTTTAGGTTTTGGTAACTTATACAGGAGAAGATCAGCATTGAAAAACTCTAAATACTGACAATGAGGTTTAAGCCTAGAGAACAAGAATGGTCCAATTTCATAGATAATAAGGAACCAAAGGGAAAGCATGGAAGCTGTAGTCGAATAATTTTACACATATGCATCCCCTATTATTCTACTACTGAGGGGCGTGTTTTATTACCACTCTGCATGCATCAATTGTCTTCCACGTGCACCTGCACAGGTATAATGAATTACTATAGTAGAATGAAATGTCTGGGAACTACTTAGCGGCATCTATAATGAACAATTCAATTTCGATCTTATATTTGGTGAACTTCCACTGTCTGTCCCTTTAGACAATGGACCCTAAACAGAAGGGGGAATGAACCACGAGAGACTATGGACTCTGGGAAACAAACTGAGGGCTTCAGAGGGGAGAGGGGTGGGGGATTGGGATGGGCCAGTGATGGGTATTAAGGAAGGTACATATTGCATGGAGCACTGGGTGTTATATGCAAATAATGAATCACGGAACACTACATCAAAAACTAAGGAAATACTGTATAGTGACTAACATATCATAATAAAAAATTATTATTAGAAAAAAATTAAAGGTAAAAAAAATCCAATACAGCTTCTCTGTTTCAAGAACAATCACAATTGAGAAAAAACTAACTTCCAATCCCTAAAGCAAAACACAGACCAAATTCCATTTCACTCCCCTTTATTCACATTCTCTGTGGGTTCTAAGCTATTTCCCTAACTCCTTTCCTGCTGAACAGGGAACCCGGGCTCGATCCCAGAACCCTGAGAACATAACCTGAGCCAAAGGCACATGCTTAACTGGCTGAGCCAGCCAGGAGCCCCAGCCATGTTTTTCTTAAGCAAAAGGACAATTTCTCACAATGCCTTCACATGACTTCACATGGTACCAGACACCTGCATTTGCCTCTAGGAGGTTGCAGATGAAGGCGATTGCAAACTCTCACAGTGGTTTATCAAATACAATGACCTGCCTGGTGACAGTGAAACTCTTATGAGCCCACGAGAGGGTGCTGTGACACTCAGCTGTGGCTGGGCTGGCACAGAGAACCAAATCCATTTCCCTGCCTGATGTCTGTGAGGAACAGATGCCCCCACTGTGAATGAGACCCTGACACTGAGCTGTCCAGAGATGGCCATCCTCATGGAGGATGAGGATAAAGGACAATGCCTGAGGAGACCTCATCTGTCTCTTTTATCTTTTCATATTTTTGACAGTGGACAAATCACTGCCTAGGAGTCCCCAACTACCTTAGTCTCATCTGTGAATGGCCAAGAGGTTTTACAAAACACTCAAGATTTTGACCTCACAAATGCCCACAACCACTTACCATAGGGATTGAACATTAAGCAAAGATACTGTTCCTTGGAAGAGAGGTCCTGCCCACTGTTGTTTCTCACTTCTATGCACATCTTCCTTACCTCATGGTAATATAACCACCTTGATTCCTGCTTCCGTCTTCAGGAAGGCTGATGTGACTTGAAGGGCATTACCCTGACATCGTTCTTTCTTAGCAATAAGATGTGGACATTTCCCTAGTCCTACACATCCAAAGTTGAATGGGAGTCAGGATTGAGGAGACTGATGAGATTTGAAGGTGTTTTCCTGTACACGGTGGTTTATTACCAATAAGGATGGGTCAGAGTCCTCGAAATTCCAGAACCTTTTCATTAATGCTTCCTACTCGTGAAAGAAGATGTACATTGGTCTTTCCCTGTATAGTGTGGTGACTCAGAGAAAAGTGCTTAGCCCTTTCGTCAGACTTCCACGACCACTTTGGGGCTGGCTTCCATATTCAGAAAGGATGATGTTAGGGCTAAGAGGGTTCCTGTACACTGTTATTTCTTACAGATAAGTGTATGGCATTTTTGTTACCTTGCCTGAACCACTTAGCGCCGGGCTTGCCGGTCTCCTGGGGACGAACCCTAACCCTAGCTCGGCCCCCGAGGGGCCCCTCCCAAGGGGCCTTGTGCCACAACGCCGGGGATTGGGGCCCCCGAGCCCAGCACCGGAGTCAGCCTGCTGCCCCGCGGCAACCCGGGCTGCTAGGGGCACCGCCAGTCTTTCAGCGCAAGAGAACGGGCAGGGCCCTCCAAGCCCCCGGCGACCTTCGAAGGCCCCTGTGCCAAAATGCTTGGGCCCACACTCCCTCTCGCCAGCGCCCTCACCTCGGCCTGCCCCTCCGCCTGCTGCAGAGCTGGCGGAACGGGCCTCCTAGACTCCTGGGGGCTAGCACTTACCCTAGGTCACCCCCGAGGGGCCCCTCCCAAGGATCCTGGCACCGCAATGCCATGGATTTGGGACCCCCGAGCCCCAGTGCTGTACTCACTCTGCCACCCCATAGGCACCGAGGGCACTAGGGTCGTTGCCATTCAGGAAGGGAGAACGGGCAGGGCCCTCCGATCACCCTGCGACATTCGAAGGCCCCCCACGCAAAAACTCTGGCTCCCACACTCCTGCCCGCCAGCGCCCTAACCTCGGCCCACCCCTCCACTCGCTGCAGAGCTGGCGGATCGGGCCTGCTGGCTTCCTGGGGGCTAACCCTATCCCTAGGTCGCCCCCAAGGGGCCCCTCCCATGTGGCCTGGCGCCGCATGCCAGGGATTGGGAACCCCCAAGTCCCAGTGCCGGAAGCTCCCTGCCACCCCACCGCCACATGGGGAACTAGGGGCGTCGCCAGTCCTTGAGGGCGACAGAACGGGCAGCACCCTCCGAGCCACCTGGGACCTTCGAAGGCACCCCAAGCCAAAGCCAAAATGCTCTGGCCCACACTCCCACTCACCAGCTACCTCACCTCAACCCACACCTCCATTCACCGCACATGGTGGAACGAGCCTGCCAGCCTCCTGCGGGCTAACCCTAACCCTAGGTCGGCCCCCGAGGGGCCCGCCCAAGGGGCCTGGCGCCGCAACGCTGGGTATTAGGGACCCCCGAGCCCCAGCGCCAGACTCACCCTGCCGCCCCGCTGCCACCCGGGCAGCTAGGGGTGCCGCTGGTCATTCAGGGCGGGAGAATGGGCAGGGCCCTCCGAGTCCATGGCGACACTCAACGGCCCCCCCATCCAAAACGCTTGAGCCCATGCTCCTGCTCCTCAGTGCCCTCACCTTGGCCCGCCCCTCCACTCGCTGCAGAGCCGGTGGATGAGGCCTGCCCTCCTCCTGGAGGCTACCCATAACCCTAGGTTGGCCCCTGAGGGGCCCCTCTGAAGGGGCCTGACACCACAATGCCTGAGATTGGGGACACCCGAGCCCCAGCGCCGGACTCACCGTGTCGCCCTGCCACCACCCAGGCCACTAGGAGCACTGTCGGTCATTTAGGGAGGGAGAACGGGCAGATCCCTCCAAGCCCCTGGCAACATTCGAAGGCCCCCCGTGCCAAAACGCTTGGGCCCACACTCCCGCTCGACAGCGCCCTCACCTAGGCCTGCCCCTCTGCTCGACACACAGCCGGCAGATCGGGTCTGCCAGCCTCCTGGGGGCTAACAGTAATGCTTGGTCAGCCCCCTAGAGCCCTTCCGAAGGGGCCTGGCACCCCAACGCCGAGGACTGGGGACCCCGAGCCCCAGCGCTAGACTCACCCTACCGCCCCTCCTCTAACCGGGCCGCCAGGGTAGTCGCCTGTCATTCAGGGCGGAAGAACGTGAACGGCCCTCTGAGCACCTGGCGACCTTCGAAGGACCCCCCCTCGAAAACTCCTGGGCCCATGCTCCTGCTCGCCAGCGGCCTCACCTCCGCCCGACCCTCCGCTCGCCACACAGCTGGCGAATCGGGCCTGAGGGCCTCCTGGGGGCTAACCCTAACACTAGGTCGCACCCGAGGGGCCCCTCCCAAGGGGCCTGGCGCTGCAACACCGGGGATTGGAGACCCCTGAGCCCTAGCACTGGACTCACACTGCTGCCCCTCTGCAACCCGGGCCACTAGGTGCGCCGTCGGGCATTCAGGGCGGAAGAACGTGCAGGGCCCTCCGAGCCCCCGGCGACCTTTGAAGGCCCCAGCACCAAAACGCTTGGGTCCACGCTCCTGCTCGCCAGCGCCCTCATCTCAGCCCACCCCTCCGCTCCTTGCAGAGCGGGTGGATCCGGACTTCCGGCCTCCTCGGTGCAAACTCTAACCCTAGGTCGGCCACTGAGGGGCTCATCCCAAGTCGCCTATCGCCGCAACACCTGGGATTGGGGACCCCAAAGCCCCAGCGCCAGACTCTACCCTGCTGCCCTGCCGCAACCCGGGCCACTAGGCGTGCTGCCGGTCTTTCAGGGTGGGAGAACGGGCAGGGCCCTCCGAGCCCCCGGCGACCTTCAAAGGCCGCCTGCGCCAGAACGCTTGGGCCCACGCTCCCGCTCCCCAGCGCCCTCACCTTGGCCCGCCCCTCCGGTCGCTGCACAGCCGGCACATCAGGCCTGCCCGCCTCCTGGGGGCTAACACTACCCCTAGGGTGGCCTATGAGGGGCCCTTTCGAAGGGGCCTGGTGCCTCAGTGCCAGGGATTGGTGACCCCCGAGCCCAAGCCAGGACTCACTTTGCCGTCCCGCTGCAAACCAGGCCACTAGGCGTGCTGCCGGTCTTTCAGGGCGGGAGAACGGGCAGGGCCCTCCGAGTCCCAGTGAACTTCTAAGCCCCCATGCGCCAAAATGCTTGGGCCCATGCTCCTGCTCACCAGCGCCCTGACCTCGGCCCGCCCCTCTGCTCACGCACAGCCAGCGGATCGGGCCTGCCAGCCTCCTGGGGGCTAACCCTAACCCTAGGTTGGCCCCCGAGCGGAACCTCACAAGGGGCCTGGCACAGCAACGCCAGGGATTGGGGACCCCCGAGCCCCAGCGCTATACTCACCGTGCCGCCCTGCCACCACCCGGGCCGCTAAGGGCGCCTCTGGCCATTCAGGGCGGGAGAACCGGCAGGGCCCTCCAATCCCCCGGCGACCTTCCAAGGCCCCCCCGTGCCAAAATGCTTGGGCCCACGCTCCAGCTCGCTGGCATCTTCACCTCGGCCTGGCCTTCTGCTACCGCACAGCTGGCGGATCATGCCTGCCGGACTCCTGGGTGCTAACACTAACCCTAGGACGGCCCTAGAGGGGCCCCTCCCAAGGGGCCTTGCGCTGCAACGCACAGCATTGGGGACACCTAAACCGCATTGCCAGACTCACACTGCCACCCCGCCACCACACGGGTCGCTAGGGGCGCCTCCGGTCATTCAGGGTGGGAGAACGGGCAGGGCCCTCCGAGCCTCTAGTGACGTAAAAGGCCCCTCGCGCCAAAACACTGCATACTATTCACTCGCTCGCCAGCGCCCTCACCTCGGCCCACACCTCCGCTCGCCGCACAGCCGGCGCATCAGTCCTGCTGGCCTACTGGGGTCTAACACTAACCTTAAACCCTAACCCATAACCTTAAACCCTGAACCTTAAACCCTAATCCTAACCGTAACTCTAACCCCTAACCCTTACCCTAACCCTAACCCTACCCTAAACCTAACCCTAAACCTTAATCCTTAAACCTTAAACCCTAACATTAACACTAAACCCTAAACCCTAAGCCCTAACCCTAATCCCGAAACCCTAAACATGAAACCCTAACCCTAACCACTAACCCCAAACCCCAAACACTAACCCTAAACCCTAACCCTACCCCGACCCCTACCATACCCCTAACACTACCCCTCACCCTACCCCTTCAGCTAACCCTACCCCTAACCCGTAACCTAACCCTAAACCTAACCCTAACCCGTACCCTCACCCGTACCCTAACCCTAACCCTAACCTGTACCCTAACTCTAACCGTAACCGTAACACATACTCTAACCCATACCTTAACCCGTACCCTAACTTTAACCCTAAACTGTACCCTAACCCATAACTTAAACCGTACCCTAACCTTAACCGTAACCCTAACAAGTACCTTAACCTGTACCCTAACCTTAACCCTAAACCCTAAACCCGGACTCTAACCCATACCCTAACTCGTACCATAAACCGTACCCTAACCCTACCCGTACCCTAACCCTAACCTGTACCCTAACCGTAACCCTAAACCCTAAACTGTAACCCGTACCTTAACCCTAACCAGTACCCTTACCTTAACCTTAACCCATACCCTAACCCGTACCCAAACCCATACCCTAACCCGTGCCCTATCCCTAACCCGGACCCTAACCCATACCTAACCCTAACCTGTACCCTAGCCCGAACCCTAACCCATACACTAACTATAAACCATACCCTATCCCTATCCCTAACCCGTTCCCTAACGCGTACCCTAACCCCAACCCTAAACCGTAACCTAACCTGTACCATAACCCTAAACTATACCCTAACCCTAACCCGTACCGTAACCCTAACCCGTACCCTAAACCATACCCGAATCCCTATGTCAACACTTACCCTAAATCGTACACTAACCCGTACCCTAAACTGTACCCTAACGCGTACCCTAACCCGTACCCTAACCCTAACCTGTACCCTAAACCTAACCCGTACTCCAACCCTAACCCTAACCCTAAACCCAAACCCTAAACCCTAACCCATACCCTAAACCCTAATCTGTACACTAACCCATAACCTCTAACCTGTAACCCCTAAACTAAACCTTAACCCGTACCCTCTCCTTACCCTAACCCTAACCCCTACCCTCACCCGTACTCTAACCGTAACCCATACCCTAACCTTAATCCATACCCTGATCCGTACCCTAACCCCGGGGATTGGGTACACCTGAGCCCCACCACGGGACTCAGCCTGCCACCCCTCAGGAAACCATGCCCCTTGGGGCGCCACAGAGCATCCCGTGCAAGAGAACTGGTAGGGCCCCCCTGAGACCCAAGCAATCCTCGGTGGCCCCCTACACCCCAACCCTGAGGCCCACGCTCATCCCGCCCCACGCCTTCCCTTCAGCTTGCCACCGAGCTCATCGCAGAGCTGGCAGATCAGGCCTGTCGGGTTCCTGGGGCCTAGACCTGTCCTTATGTCGGCTGGGTAGGGCCCCTCCCCTGGGGCCCGGTGCCACAGCCCCAGGGACTGGGGACACCTGAGCCCCACTGCAGGATAAAGCGTGCCAGCTCACAGGAAACAGTGCCCCTTGGGAGGCTGTAGAGCATTCAGGGCGGGAGAACCAGGAGGGCTCCCAGAGCCCCAGGCGAACTTCGGCGATTCCTAAACCCAACCTTGAAGCCCATGCTCACCCCACCCCGCACCCTCACCTCAGACCGCGGCGGAGCTCGCCACATAGCGGGCGGATCTGGCCTGCGGGGTTCCTGGGCCCCAACCCTAACCCTAGTTCATTTGTGGAGGGGCCCCTCCCCAGGAGCCTGAAGTCGCAGCCGCGGGGATTCGGGACACCTGAGCCCCACAGCAGGAATCAGTCTGCCACCACGCAGGAAACCGTGCACCTTGGGAGGCCATAGAGCATTCAGGGTGGGAGAACCAGGAGGGCCCTCCTGAGCCACCAGCGAACAACGGCGGCCTCCCGCACCCCAACCCTGAGGCCCACGCTCACCCTCCCCACACCCTCACCTCAGCCCGGGTAACTAGCCATACAGCCAGCAGATCAGGCCTGCGGGGTTCCTGGGGCCTAACCCTAGCCCTAGCTCGGCCGTGGGTGTGGGGGCCTCCCCAGGAGGCTTACACTGCAGCCCTGGGGAATTGGGATACCTGTGCCCCACCGCAGGACTCAGCTTGCCACCCGACAGGAAACCGTGCCCCTGGGGGCTCTACGGAGCCTACAGGGCACGAGAATTTGGGGAGGCCCCCGGAGCCCGTCCCCACTTTTGGCAGTCCCCCGTGCCCCAACCCTGAGGCCCATGCTCACCCTCCCCCATGGCCTCCTCTCAGCCCTCCACAGAGCTCGCCGCACAGCCTGCAGTATGTCCCTGCCGGGCTCCTGGACCCTAACCCTTACCCTAGGTTGGCCACAGAGGGGTCCCTCCCCAGGGTCCTGGCACCCCACTCTGGGGGATTGGGGACACCCAAGCCCCACCGTAGGACTCAGCCTGCAGCCCACAGTTAACTGCACCATTTTGGGGAACAGAGCATTCAGGGCAAGAATTGGGGCAACCCCTGAGAGCCCCTTCTGGTGAACCCCGACCTTTGTGGGCCCTTCCGGATGAAACCCCAAGGCTCACACTCACCCGCCCTTGTGCCCTCATCTCACTCGGCCTGGGAGCTCTCTGAGCACTGGGCAGTTCAGACCTGCTGTCCTTGAGGCCTAACCTAACCCTGGGTCTTCTGCTGAGGGTCCCTCCCCGTTTGCCTGCCTCCAAGGCACCAGGCATTGGGCTCACCTCTGCACGACTAGAGGACTCAGCCTGCCCCACAGCAGGAAACTGTCCATTTGGGGCTGCAGCAAGGATTCATAGGAAAATCGGAGGGCCCCCCTCAGCCCATCCCAGGCAATCCCCACTTTCAGAGATCTCCCCAGGTCCAATTAGTAGCTTCACACTGACCTTTAAACTTGCTCTCCATGGAGATCTTTTGAAATTCTCCACACTTCCAACCGATGGCATCATCCAGCTTCAGAGACTTACCCAGCTTTAGGTCTTGAGATGGATTAAAATGAGAAGTCACTTCACTAACGATGAGGTAGCGGTGACCAAAAGATACATGCATAAATGCTTCATATCACTTGGCTTCAGGGAAATGCAAATCTAAACCACTATAGATGCCATATCACACGAGGCCGAATATCTAAAAATAAGAAGAAATGAAACTACACATCTTGGAGAGGATGTGGAGAAACGGGAACCCTCTTACACCCCTGTGCGAATGCAGTCCGGTACAGCCACTCTTGAAAATGGTACGGAGTTTCCTCAAGAAGTTATAAATAAAGCTACCCTATGTCCCAGCAATTGCCCTACTGGGTATCGACCCCAAAGAGACAGAGGTAGTGAAGACGGGACACATGCACCCCAGTATTCATAGCAGCAATATCCATCATAGACAAACTGTGGAAGGAGTGCAGATGATCATGGACAGATGAATGGATAAAGAAGATGTGGATCATATATATAATAGAATATTACTCAGATATCAGAAAGGATGAGTACTTACCATCACACCGACCTGGGTGGAGCTGGAGGGTATTATGCTGAGTGGAATAAGTCAATGAAAGAAAGGCAATGATCATATGCTTTCACTCCTATGTGGAATATCAGAAACAAGGAAGATGACCATAGGGGAAGGAAGGGAAAATAGAATGGGAAGTCATCAGAGAGGGAGAAAACCCATGATGGACTCTTAACTATCGCAAGAAACTGATGATTGCTGGAAGAGAAGTTGGGAGGGGTAACTGGGTGACTAGCATTAAGGAGGTCACACGGTATAATGAGCACTGGGTGTTACACACGACTGAAAATTTATTGAAGACTACATCTGAAACTAATGATGTACTGTAAGTTGGCTAATTGAATTTAAATTAAAGAACAAAAGACCTCGAATAAACAATCCTAAACATTTGTATGGAACCACTAAAGATTCCAAACAGCCAGTGCAATGTGGAAAAGAAAAACAAAGCTGGAGGACTCACAATTTCAGATTTCAGGTTATACTACAAAGCTGCAGTCATCCTAACAAGACAGTACGGCACAAAACTGGACACAGCGACCAAAGGAACAGGACACAAGTTCAGACAGAAACCCATAATTATGTGGTCCATGAATCTTCCACAAAGCAAGCAACGATATCAAAAGGGAAATGGACAGTCACTACAACAAATGGTGTTGGGAAAACTAGACAGCTACGCACAAAAGGATGAAATTAGACTGCTTTCTTACACAATACAGACAAACACAAAACAGTTTCAAGACCTCAATATAAGACCTGAATCCATTAAAATCCTACAGGAGGGAAGACAGTAACTTCTTGACATGGACCATACCAACGTTTTTCTAGACTGTGTCCTGAGGCAAAGGAAATGAAAGCAAAAATAAACTATTGGGAATACAGCAAAATAAATAGTTTCCACATGGCAGAAGAACAATGAAAACGTAAAAATCATAAGACAACCTACTCAAAGGGAGAAGATATTTGCAAACATCATATGCAATAAAGGGATAGTGTCCAAAACATATAGAACTGATACTACTCGACCCCCAAAAAACAAATAATTCAGTTAAAAAATAGGCAGAAGACATGGACAGACATTTCTCCAAAGAAGAAATACAAATGGCCAACAGTCGTGAAAAGATGTTCACCATCACCCATCATCAGGAAAATGTAATTCCAAAGGACAATGAGGTAATACCTCAAACCTGTCAGAATGGCTAACATCAAAAGCACAACAAAGAGCAGGTGTTGGGAGGATGTGGATAAAGGGGAATCCTCGCAAACTGTGGGTGGGAATGCAAACTGTGGTGGCCACCGTGGAAAACAGTATGATGGTTCCTCAAAAAATTAAAAATAGAACTACCCTATGATCCAACAATCACACTACACATATTTACCCAAAGAATAGGAAAACAGTAACTTAAAAGGATACGTGCACCCCTATGTGTCTTGCACCATTATTTACAATATCACAATATGGAAGCAACCCAAGTGTCTGTAGAAAAATTTACAAATGAGATGATAGATGTGTGTATTCACACACACACACACACAGAGAGAGACACACACACATACACACACAATGGAGTATTACTCGGCTTGAAAAAGAATGAAACCTTGCCATTTGCAGCCACATGGATGGAGCTAGAGAGTATTATCCTAACTAAAGTCAGTCAGTCAGAGAAAGACAAATCCCATACGATGTCACTCTAATAGGGAATTTAAGAAACAAACAAAAATAAATAACTAAAAGAGAAAAAGGAGACACACCAAAATACAAACTCTTAACAACAGAGAACAAACGGATGGTTACCAGAGAGGAGGTGAATAGAGGGATGAGTGAAATAGATGAAGGGGATTAAGAGGACGCTTTTCTTGACGACCACTGAGTAATATATGGAATTACTGAATCACTATTGGACACCTGAAACGAATGTAACACTGTATGTTAGCTCTACTGGAATTAAAATAAATTTTAAAAAAAGATTTTTCTTTCAGGAACCTCTTTGAAAAAGCTTTCCCTGTGCACTGTGCATAAGCCGTACTTCGGAGGATTCACTCTACAATAATTATTCACTCTATGCCTTGAATTCAGATTTCACTGAGTTCTTACCATGGATCCCAGCCCACGGGAGCCATGGTCCTTTTCTGTCCAGGCTCAGCACCTATGCATTCAAGATTGGAAGTAGAGACACATGTCACTTTACAGTCCAGAAAGCTATTATTGTTTCTGTTTCAGTGTGAGAGAGTCACAGACTTTGGGACAGGTTTCAGAGCAGGTTTATTATGGATCCTGGATCTCTACTTCAATGTTCATTGCCTGGATCCATTTGGCTAATAGGTTCCCTGTGGATGGGCTTGCTTCCAAGCACATACATGAAAGATGCAAAGGTGGGTGGGCTTGGTGCGGGACAGGAAGAAGACCTAAAACAGAGAGGGTCCGACCCCTCCTCTGATCCACGAACTGCTACAGGAGAGGGTACAGGAGGTAGAATCCATGGGAAACTCCAAGGTCACCAGCTGAACACAGGAAGCACAGGTCAAGGGATCTGGAGATGTAGGGGTTGAAGGCTGCTCTGAGCTACCTCTGGGAGGAAGGGAGGGAAGGAATGAGAAGGAGACACTGCCTGTCCCTGGCCCATGCCAGCTGCCCACCGCTCCAACACACATCTGTCTATGAGCTGACACAGCTTGGGCTCAGGATGGGCTGGTTCGGGTCCCTCAATCCTCAGTGGGACAGCTGGCCCCAGGGCTCAGAGACATGCTGAGGGAGATGAGAGGGAAAGCTGCCCTGCCCAGGTCATCCCCTCCTTGAGCAGGCAGCCCTTCAGAACTGCTAAAAAAAAAAAAACCCACTAACGGGGTTGAAAGACATGCCATGGATGAACTAAGGCATAGATTTATGTAAAATAACATTCATTTTTAAGTTCAGAGCTGTCATCTCAGGAAGTGGGGAGAGCTTCCCTGAACAAGACTGAGGGGTGGGCAGGCCATGCTGAAAAGGGAGACATGGCTCTCCTGATGGGGATCTGCAGCCCCCTTTTAGGGAAGGGCATCATCCTAGCATCACACGAGATCCATGGAAGTGTTCCATCAGGGCCAGATGTTTGTCTCAAGAAGGCTACCCTGGCATCGGACTGCACAGGGCACCGGGGAAGAGGGACAGATAGAGGACGGACAATACCGCGGAGGCCATGGGGCAAGAGCAGAGGCACATGACCTTGAAGGTGATGATGAAATGCAGGAGGTGGCAGCATGGATCCGGCCCGAAAGTACCATGGGAGCAGTGCCCACAGCTACACTGACTGGATGCCTTCTGTGCTCGGTGTGGTTGACTTCAGTGTGCTCCAGACTAGTCCTGAACACAAGTCTAGGAAGTGTGCACTACCCCCGGGCTCCTCTCCCCTTGCAGCTGCTAGGAATCATGGTCACAGACCCTGGTCAGCTTTCGTGGAAACCAATCAGTGGCTCCCCTGCACGCTGCACCTCTGGTGGTGGTCCAGTGCAACCCTCGTGCCTGGCCAGACACTGATGTCTACCTGTCTCCACACAAATCCACAGAGAGGAGGGTGTCCCTGAATTCCACAGCACATGATGAGACAGATCCACAGAACCCAACACCCAGTGGGTCACTCGGGACCTCACCTATGGTCATGGAGCTCACCATACCCCATTTCTGTCACTTCCCACAGAAAGCCTGTTTCTGATCACCCACAATACCATACATCCTTGTTGCTGACCTGGGGTCATGCCATGAACCCACATGGCACCTTTCTTTAAGTGAAGGCTATGCCTACACCTCCTAGAAAATATTTCTAATGAAGTACAAGTCCATCAGGACTATGGTGTGAACATTGGCATACAGCCTGCATGGTACTAGTCAGTAATTCTAACAAGGGTTAACCCCACCCCCGTCTCACAAAACCTTCCTCCGTCCCACGGAACTCATGGTCTGCCCTCAGAAAACCCTCCAGGAAACAAACCTTTCATCTGAATATTCTCTTCACCTTCTGCTTCAAATCTTGTCCAACCACAATGATATGAAAATAGAAATCAGTCTCAAGAAAAAAATGAGACAGTCAAAAATAGGTGGAGATTTTTGGGGCCTGGGTGGCTCAGTCGTTAAGGATCTGCTTTCAGCTCAGGTCGTGATCCCAGGATCCTTGCTCAGTGGGAAGCCCGCTTCTCCCTCTCCCACCCCCGTGCTTGCGTTCCCTCTCTTGCTGTCTCACTCTCTGTCAGATACTTAAAGAATCTTAAATAAATATGTGGAGATTTAACAACATGCTACAGAACAACCAACAGTCAAAGAAGAAATCAAAAAAATTTTAGAAGTACCTTGACCCTGATGAAAAAGACAACCTACAAAACTTATGGGATGCAGCAAAAGTAGCTTTATGGGGGACATTCATAGAAACTCAAGTCTTCATCAATCCATATGATGCTCTCCAAAAAACAACCTGATTTATTTGGTAAAGAAGTAGAAAATAAAACAACAAACAAAGCCCCAAATTAGTAGAAATAAGGAAATAACAAAAAGGATGCATAAATAAATCCAACGGAGACTAAAAAGACAAAAAAAAAAAACAAACAAACAATGAAAATGAGAGCTGCCTTTTTTGGAAAGAGAAACAAAACTGACACTTAGGTAGACTCACCAAGAAAGACAGAGGGCTCGAATACAATCAGGAAAGAAATATAATGGATTCCTGTCTCATATCAAAATCAAAAGAACTCTTCAACCTTGGACACAACAACTTCTTGCAAGCCACGTCTCTAAAGGCAAAGGAAATAAAAGCAAAAATGAAGTATTGGAACTTCATCAGGATAAAAAGATTCTGCTCGGCAAAGCAAATGATCAACAAAACAAAAAGGCAACCTATGAAATCGAAGAAGATATCTGCAAATGATATTACAGATAAAGGGCTGGTATCCAAGATCTATAAAGAAGTCCTCAAACTCAACACCCAAAAAATGGGCAGAAGACACAAAGAGATACAAATGGCCAACAGACATATGAAAAAATGCTCCACATCACTTGCCATCAGGCAAATACAAATCAAAACGACAATGAGATACCACCTTACACCAGTTAGAATGGTTAAATTTAACAAGGCAGGGGGCACCTGGGTGGCACCGTGGTTAAGCGTCTGCCTTCGACTCAGGGCGTGATCCTGGCATTATGGGATTGAGCCCCACATCAGGCTCCTCCGTTATGAGCCTGCTTCTACCTCTCCCACTCCCCTGCTTGTGTTCCTTCTCTTGCTGGCTGTCTCTATCTCTGTCGAATAAATAAATAAATTCTTTAAAAGAAAAAAGGAGGGCACGTGTCATAATGAGCACTAGGTGTTATATGCAAACAATGAATCATGGAACACTACATCAAAAACAAATGAAGTACTGTAGGGTGAATAACAATTTTTAAAAAAGGGAAAGATATGAAATCCATAAGGAAACTGTCACAATTTGCAAATGACAGGAAATCCGGAAAGATTCCTCAAAAAAAAAAAAAAAACCTGTTAGAATAAACAAATTCAAGAAAGCTGCAGGATATAAAGTCAATATACAAAGATCTGTTGTCTTTATTTATTTCAGATTTTATTTATTTATTTGACAGGAAGAGAAAAAGCACGAGCAGGGGGAGTGTCAGAAAGAGGGAGAAGCAGACCCTCACTAAGTGGGGAGCACAACACGGGGCTCAATCCCAGAACTCTGGGATCATGACCTGAGCTGAAGGCAGACGCTTCACATATGGAGCCACCCAGATGACCCAACTTCTTGCATTTCTGTATACTGATGACACACTTTCGCCAAGAGAAATTAAAAAAACAATGCCATTTACAATTGCATCAAAAAATCTAGAAATAAAAGTAACCAAGAATGAGAAAGACATAGTACACTCAACACATGGCAGAAAAGAAATGAAAAATATGTGTGTCCAGGGGGGCAGAATGTATGGGTCAAAGATTTGGAAGGCAACACAAACAAATGGTAGCATACGCCATGCTCCTTAACTGGAAGAGTTAATTATGTGAACATGTCCATCGTACCCAAAGCAATCGACAGATGTGATGAAATGTCTGTCTGAATTCCAGTGGCATTACTCGAGGAAATAGAAAACAGTCCTCAAACTTGTATGGAATCACAAAAGACCCCAAATACCCAAAGCAACGTGAAGAAAGAAAGGTGCAGTCAACACACTCCTGGATTTCAAGCTACATTACAAAGCTGTTGTCATCCAAACAGGATGGTACTGGCAGAAACACAGACACCAGGTCAGTGGAACAGAACAGAAAGCTCAGAAACTTACCCACACGTAGATGATCCTAACTTATGACACAGCAGCAGAAGATATGACATGAGGGAAGGACTGTGTCTTCAGTGAGCGGTAACAGGCAAACTGGACACTAAATGCAGAAGAATATAACTGGGTCACTTTCTTACTCCACACACAAAATTTTTAATGATGAATGATTTGAACATAAGACCTGAATCCATAAACTTCCAAGAAGACACAGGTACTAAGTCTCTCGACATTGGTTTTGGCAAAGAGTCTTCAGATCGGACACCAAATGCAAAGGCAACAAAAGCAAAAATAAACAAGTGGAACAACATCAAACTGAAATCTTCCACACAGCAAAAGAAACCATCAAAAGCTTAAAAGGCCACTGACCCAATAAGAAAAAATTATCTGTGAATCATATGTGTGAGAAGAGGCTAATATCCAAAATACACACAACACTCATACAAATCAAAACAAAAAAACTATTAAAAAAATGGGAGGAATATGTGAATAGATACTTTCCAAAGATGGCACACAGGTGCCAACAGACAGAAGGAGTTGTTCGACATCACTAATCATCGTCAGGGAAACATCAGTCAAACCCACAATCGGCTATCCTCTCTCAACTGTTGGAACAGCAATTGTGCCAGAGACAGACACCAGGTGGGGTCAAGGGTGTGCAGACGAGGAGACGCTCTGCACTGTTGGTGGGAATGGAAATTGGTGCAGCCTCTGTGACAAATGGTATGGAGGTTCCTGAAAAATTTAATGCAACTACCCCATGACCCAGTAGTGGCTCTACTGAGAATTGATTTGAAGAACACAAAAATGCTGCCTCAAAAAGACAGATGAACTCCCACGTTCACTGCAGCATTATTCACAAGAACCAGACATGGAAACACAGACCTTGGGGGCCTTATGCCAAGTAACTCAGACACAGAAAGACCAATACCAGATGCTCTCATGTACATTCCACGTGGAATAAATAAATACTGAACGCATAGATAATGAGAGCAGATTGGTAGGTGCCAGATTCGGGGATGGGGTGGTAGAAACGGGTGAAGGCGGTCAAAGTCTCAATGTTTGAGTGAGAAAATCCGACAGTCATGAAATGTTCTGTCCAGCATGGAGACTAAACTAACCATGCAGCATGGGGTATAGGTTTCCCTGCTCTTTGAAAGTACAGGGCTTCTGAGAAACCATGCACACCAGAAATGGTGTCAAGAAGGAATGACCATTAATTTACACGAACAATTAGACAGTGTGCTCAGACTCCAAAATTCCTTCTCTTTGGCTTTTCTTAGGCCTCAGCACACAAGTTTCCAATGGAGGCCCAGCATAAATGAAGATAAAGCACAGCAAAGGCTCACAGACACAATTCAAAGTGCTGGTGGCTGGATGCGGAGAGCGGTTCCCAGAGGAAGGAGCTGGTTGGGGTGCACGCTGCCTCTGTTGTGCTTCTTCCCAAAACAGATGCTGAACGCGATTCTCACTGTTCACCTTTTTTCATAAGAGGGAAATCCTCTTCAGGTCTCTTCCTCTTACTGAACCTGGGTAATAATGTAGTTCTTTCAAGAAAGCCCAGTGTCTTTGTGAACGTTTAAAAAGTGGGGGATACTTGTACTTCAGCATTGCTGAGGGAGTAGATGTGAAAGGTCCTCCCAGACACAACCCTCAGCAGATCCAACGGAAAGGCACCTTCCTCAGCATGCAGAACACGGACTACCTCCTACCCCCCGAGAAACCCTCTCCTTCCCCTTCATCAGGACAACACACAACAGCTGGGAGTTACCCCAATTCCTCTGTTCTCCTGCTCCTAATAGCTAACCCATCAGCAAATCCTGTGAGCTCCATCTTCAAAATGGACCCAGAATAGGTCTAACCACTCCATCCAAGGCCACCTGTCTGGTCCATAGTGTCTGAGTTCCTGGAAAAGCTTCGTCCTTGACCTGCCTTGCCATCTTCAACCCTCTGTCATCTGTTCTCAACACTGTAGCCAGGATGGCCCAGTGAAACAGCGTCTCATGGGGTTATAGCCCTGGAATAGCTTTCTGTCACCCTCTGTCACCTCTCTGAGGTCATGTCCTAAGCTGTCTCCTGGGGCCACAGGGCCTTCTTGCTGCTCCTGGACATACCTGGAATTCTCCTGCCCCAGAGCCTTTGCACATGCTTTCCCTTCTGTTCAGAATGCTCTTGATGTGTTCTCACTCACCTTCGGAGAAGTCTGAATTGGAGTGACAGGGACAGAAGATGAGGCTGTGTGTGTTGGGTGAAGCTGGTGGCCCAGAAGAAGGTTCTCTGCCAGCTCTCCGCCTGTGCCTCACTTGTCCTCAGCCAGGAACTTGCACACAGCCCTCACCTGTCACAACTCTCACCCAGGAGACTCACAGCCACCCCTGGAGCCCACCCTGAACACACCCTGCTGCAGAATGCATTCAGCTCTCCTCTGGGACCCCTGTCAGCTTTACCCAGACCTGGAACTCCCCCCTGTCTCCTGCAAAGCTCCCGATTCCCCCGCTGCTTCCAAAATCACACTGGTGCAAGTTTTTCATGAGAGAGCTATAACGCTAACTAATGAAAGGTTCACACCTACTTTCCCCTTCTGTTTCTTTTCTCTCCACCTTCTTTCCTACCTGTGCAAACTGTAACATATCAGTGGAACACGAACATGCTCTGAGATCTGAATCTTTCATTGCAGCTTTCTGAGGACTCCTTATGTGATAAGACTCTATTGTATCCTACAACAGGGTGTTTTACATCTATCCTCTATAGAATAGTACAGCCCAAATCACTACAATTTTACCTCACTCTTCATGAAGCAGAACACTTTTTCCATTCTTCTTTTACTTAAATTCCAGTTAGTTCACATGCCATGGAATATTTGCTTCAGGAGTAGGATTTAGTGATTCCTCACCTGCATACAGTACCCGGTGCTCATCACAAGTGCCCTCCTTAATACCCCTCACCCATTTAACACTTCCCCCCACACCCTTGCCCTGCAGCAACACTCAGTTTGTTCTCCACGGTTGAGTCTATTTCCTTGTTTGCCTCTCTCATCACCCCTCCACTCTGTTCATCTGTTTTTTTTCTGAAATTCCAGAACCGTGAGAGTATAGGATATTTGTCTTTCCTCACTGATTTTGCTTAGCTTAATACACTCTAGATCCATCCACATCCTTGCAAATTGTAAGATTTCATTCTTTTTGAAGCTGGGTCATATTCCATTATTTATATGTATCCCACATCTGCTTTATCCATTCATCAGTGCATGGACTTTGGGATTCTCTCCATAGTTTGGCTACTGCGGACATTACTGCCATGAACATCATGGTGCATGGACCCCCTTCGAATCTGCATTTCTGTATCCTTTGGGTAAATACCTAGGAGAGCAATTGCTGGATCATGTGGTTGTTCAATGTTTAACTTTTTGAGGAACCCCCAGACTTTTCCCAGACTGGCTGCACCACTTTGCATTCCCACCAATAGGATGGGAGGGTTCCCCTTTAAGCAGAACATTATCTGTGGGCAATTTAATAAGAGGAAACAAACCCTCTGGGAGATGCACCCAGGGTCAGGCAAGCAGTTGCAGACTTCACCCCAAGGCTCCTGACGCCAAGCCCCTTGAAGCCACCAGCATGCCACTATCCAAAAGAATTCCCAGACTCTCCTTCTGACTCCACCACCAAAGAAACTACAGGGAGAATATGGCACCTCAAAATATTGAGATAATACATTTAGTAAAACTAGAAAGTCAAGCTCAACTTTTAAACAGGAACAGGCCGCTTTGGATAATTTTCAATTTCCCCTCCACCCTAATTTTAACTCTTCTGATGAATAAACTAATCAATGATGAAACATCACCTTTGTCAAATGACATCATCCAAGTCTGTATCAGATGAAAAAAAACCACCTAAATCTAGATGCTGGCCACTCAACCATATCTTAGGCCCAATTGAATAAACACTGTTAGATGAAGGAACAAATTAGATGTTACAAACAGGCACAGAGTGAATCTCACCTTCCCTTTCTAATTAAAGAGGGTTCCTAGGAAACAGATGGTCAAAATACATTTGTAAGCAATAAATGGACAGACAAATTGTGATCCCCTGCAAAGTTCTACCTGCAGGGAAACTAAGTAATTCTTGCACCAAACCCAGAATGCTGGCAGCTACTTCAATTTTACTTTGTGGCTCAACTAGAGAAAAGAGAAAAGCCCAGGAGTTTTTGGGATAATGAGAGGTTTTACCTCCAGCCCTGACATAGATAGGACATTTTGCCAAACATACCTGTGCTTTCTCTGAACACTGGCGTCCTGTGACAAGCTGCCTCGCTGACTCCGATGCTGACGTTCAAAACCTCGGGTGTCTTGGAGCCAGAGCAGAGAAGTGCCGTCAGCTGGGGAGAAGAAGGCACCTCTGACCTAAAGCCTGCACACCTGCTTCGGTTTCTGGGTGCAGGGGCAACACATACTTGTTGTTTAGCAGTAATTATCTTCATTCTCAATAGACCAATGTCCTTGCCTTTTCTGGAAAGCAGACTTACTCTTCTAAAGAAACCCTCAATTCGTCTATTCCCAATGCAACTAGAGTGGAACATTTATTTCTCACTTAAATAGAAAACACTGTTATTGTCGACACTGCGTGACTGAACTTTTAAAAACATTTTAGAGAGAATGGAAGGGACCTTTATTCAAACCCAAGTCAGGACAGCTGCCTCAGAGACACAATCTTCACCAAGAAGTGAGTGCTCCGGAGAAGGAACATTTGGGGCAGGCTTATATATTTTTTTCTGTTTTGTTTTACGTACAGAGTTACACACCACAATGAGGATCTTCTTAGATTCCAGAAAGTGACAGACTCTTTCTTATGTTTTCAGTGTGTACATGTCAGTATGTCTTTAATCTTATGGGAGCCAAAGAGGTTCTTTATTTTTTCTTATATTTATGTTGGCATTTTTTGGTTATTGTTTTCTTCTCGAAGCAGATGTACAACATGTGCTTGGGGCAGAAACAAGGCCCATGCTTTGAGGTTTTGCCCAGTCATTTTGAGCTGGGTAATTGTTAAAGGATAGCTTCCCTGGGAGCTCAGGATCAGGGCCCACAGATGATATACAATAAAAATTCCTTTTATCATTATAATTACTCCTAAATAGAGGAATTTGAGACAAAAGCACCTTTCACAAGAGTACCAAGAAATCAAAATGATGCCCACGGAATCCTGCGTGCTCCATGGTCAGCACATGTAACAGAAGTGTTCACAGTCTCTGGACTCCTGCCCTTCTCCTGACCAAATCTCTGAAGCACACAGACCACTTAAAATCAGAATTGTAGAACTGCTAGACACCTTAGAGATGTCTGGCACCATTCCCTTGGACAGCAGAATAAAACACAGTAGCTCATTGTCACAAACTAATTTCAACATGAAGTGACCCCTGGATGCACTAAGTTCTTTCTCTACAAATGTTGACTAATGCAAGTCACAGTCATACCATATAAACACTAGGATGGCTGGGAAGTCATCGTAGGTAAGGGAATATTTTAGCCATGTTTATAAGCATTGGCTCACTTTGTAGAAGAGGCTGAGCTGAGTGTTTTTAAATACTATTTCAGACTTGTTTTACAGTACCCTCTGAACATACCAGAGCCTGAATCTACTAAAAAAGATAGTTGGTTTCAGTAACTTTAATACCAGGAAAATATTATACTGTCTGTATTCCTTAGGATCTTTGAGTATCTTACCCAGAGGTCCTCTACTGAGATAATGATCTTAATGATCACCATGGGCAGACGTGAAAAGGCCCGCTGAATTCATTCCAGTTGTCCACATGACAAGAAAATCCTGATACTTGATAGGTTTCCAGATCGAGAAGACCAGAGATAAGAGGGAAATAGTACCCTGTATGGAACAACAAGCGATTTGGAGTCAATTTGTGGATCCCATTTAGGTTTCTGACACTAAAATCCTCTGAGACTCATATCATCTGAGTCCCTTTCTAACCGTCTGAAAATGTGCCTAAAAATATCTACACCCTAGTTGAGAAGTTTAAGAGGCAGAATGCTACAAAGAGCCAGTATGATGTCTCTCAAGAACAGGTGCTCAGGAAGCCCTAATTGCTATTGGGTCTATTTCTTTTCCAGAAGAAAGAACACATGTTGAATCCATATTTCTAATAGATGACTCACCAGATAATTTTCAAACCTGAAGGAAGGCCAAGAAATCGCTCTTGTGTCCTATTTCACTCAGAAATCATATTGTTGGACTGGTGAGGATGATACGATAGCAACGTCATCACTAAGAGTGGGGAGCTTCTAATTTCCATACGGCCATGTTGACCCCCTTAGCTCAGAGCCACCAGAATGGGCAGCTGGGGAGGGGGCACCATCATCACTATGAGTGGGGAGCTTCCCATTTCCATATGGCCATGTTGACCCCCTTAGCTCAGGGCCGCCAGAAAGGACAGCTGAGGGGTACCACAGGCCAAGGCTGCCAGGTGTGGCTGGGGTAGGCAGAACTCTGACTTAAGGCTCAACTCCTGTCTAGGTTATTATAATGCTCTTCACAAAGAAAGTGCCATTGTGTGTGAGCCCTCATGTAGAAAAGGTTCAGAATTTCCATTGAGATTCCCTCTCTGACCTTTAGGATATGTAGCAAACTTCCATTTAATTTTAAACATTGAAGGACTTCCTGGTTTTCTTTTCGCTATGACTGTGGCTCAATTCCCCTGTGGTCTAAGAATAGAATCTAGTTAATTTCAGGGTTTAACATTTGTAGACTTGATTCGTGGCCCCACCTATCATCTATTTGGGTAAAGAGTCTATGATCACTTGAAAATAATGTATTCTGCACTTATTATGGAATGTTCCCTATATGTCAATTAGGTCACATTTGTTACCAATGTTTTGTCTGCTTTTTCTGTTAGATATTGAGAAAGGTATATTAAATCTTCAAACAATGCTGCTCTATTCAACGTGGCATCAGAGAATCTACAAGTGTTTTATGGCAAGAGAAACAAAAAGTATAAGAATTGAGGGGATAATTGTGACTATTCACAGATAATACGATTGTGTACATAGAAAATCCAAAACTGTCTATAAATACCCTATTAGAATTAAAATGCAATTTATAAATTTGAGATGGATTGTAGCTTCCCATTGGACAGTTTCTGAAAGAAAATGCAGAACCTGTCAATCTTGGGGTAGGATATAGGGTGCTTTAACCATTTAAAAGAATTCAGTGGGACTTCATAAAAATGTGACATTTCTCCTTATCTTATGACCATAAGAAAATGAAAAAGTGAACCACAGTCTGGGAAGTAAAGATTTGCAATATACACACTGACAAAGACTTGTCAATAACGAATTCCTGCTCATCAACCATAAAAAGTCTATGTACAAACGAATACTTCACAAAAGATTGACTGATGGCCAATAAGAACAGGAAAGGGTGCTCTACAGTATTATTTTCAGGAACAGCAAGGCCTTTCCTAAAATGAAAACATACACACAAACCAGTATTCCCTAGATGGATGACGTCCTTATTTCTGAGGACAGCTTGAAGAACAGACTAGCATCAAAGTAAAGTGATGGAATTCCTGACACTCAGAGGATGGATAATTGACTTCAAACTACAGTACAATTTCTAGGCATCATTGGGTCCTCTGAAGGCAGACAACTTCCACACCCCCTCCTACACCACACAGGTTGCTTCCCAACCCCTACCATAAAAGAACAAGATGAGAAACAGATAGGACTAGTAGGAAATAGCAAAAATCACATGTGGGGATTATCCTGAAACACACTGATCACATAACTAGTGTAACGACGTGTAGGGAACTGACAAGGACAGAGACTCAAGAGGTACTTCTTTGGGAAATGCTGTCTGAAATCCTCACAAGTTGGTACCTGCTAATGAGGGCTCTGAGCATACCCTAGGGTTTGCACACAAGGGTCTGCAACACCATCGCTGAGGACTGAAACTCTTCAAGACCTCAAAGCTTGCCTGTTTGGACTAAGAGATTCCCATGTTCTGAGAACAGATACCAACTAATTGAAAGGTTCACCTGGGCTCTCTCGGAGGCCCTACAAGAAGCTGAACCATTCACTGAAAATCAATTACACACACACACACACACACACACACACACACACACACACACACACACCTGTCATTTCACCAATTACTTAAACATTCAAGGTTCTTCCTACCTTTTCTTTTTCACATTGATATTTATACTCACATGAAATGTCATCATTTCTAATGAACACTGATGTCAAAATAGAGATCCATTGACACAATATTCACAAAATGGAACTTCCCTGCTATAATTTTCAATATAGCATTTTTTAAAGTTTATACATATTTTAGGTTTTTGGTAATTTATACAGGAGAAGATCAGCATTGAAAAACTCTGAATACTGACAATGAGGTTTAAGCCTAGAGAACAAAAATTGTCCAAATTCATAGTAATAAGGAACCAAAGGGAAAGCATGGACGCTGTAGTCGAATAATTTTACACATGTTCATCCTCTATTATTCTACTACTGAGGGGCGTGTTTTATTACC
The DNA here is from genome assembly GCF_024610735.1 of Ursus americanus. NCBI lineage: Eukaryota > Metazoa > Chordata > Mammalia > Carnivora > Ursidae > Ursus > Ursus americanus. The sequence continues at coordinate 48,021,712 of NC_142149.1, read as the reverse complement.
AGTATACATTCATCATTTATCTTCCACGTGCACCTGCACAGGTATAATGAATTACTACAGTAGAATGAAATGTCTGGGAACTACTTGGCGGCATCTATAATGAACAATGAAATTTCGATCTTATATTTGGTGAACTTCCACTGTCTGTCCCTTTAGACAATGGACCCTAAACAGAAGGGGGAATGAACCAGGAGAGACTATGGACTCTGGGAAACAAACTGAGGGCTTCAGAGGGGAGAAGGGTGGGGGATTGGGATGGGTCAGTGATGGGTATTAAGGAAGGTATATATTGCATGGAGCACTGGGTGTTATATGCAAATAATGAATCACGGAACACTACATCAAAATCTAAGGAAATACTGTACAGTGACTAACATATCATAATAAAAAATTGTTATTAGAAAAAAATTAAAGGTAAAAAAAACCAATACAGCTTTTCTGTCTCAAGAACAATCAGAATTGAGAAAAAACTAACTTCCAATCCCTAAAGCAAAACACAGACCAAATTCCATTTCACTCCCCTTCATTCACATTCTCTGTGGGTTCTAAGCTATTTCCCTACCTTCTTTCCTGCTGAGCAGGGAGCCTCGGCTCGATCCCAGAACCCTGGGATCATAACCTGAGCCAAAGGCACATGCTTAACTGGCTGAGCCAGCCAGGAGCCCCAGCCATGTTTTTCTTAAGCAAAAGGACACTTTCTCACAATGCCTTCACATGACTTCACATGGTACCAAACACCTGCATTTGCCTCTAGGAGGTTGCAGATGAAGGCAATTGCAAACTCTCACAGTGGTTTATCAAATACAATGACCTGCCTGGTGTCAGCGGAACTCTTATGAGCCCACGAGAGGGTGCTGTGACACTCAGCTGTGGCTGGGCTGGCACAGAGAACCAAATCCATTTCCCTGCCTGATGTCTGTGAGGAACAGATGCCCCCACTGTGAATGAGACCCTGCCATTGAGCTGTCCAGAGATGGCCATCCTCACGGAGGATCAGGATAAAGGACAATGCCTGAGGAGACCTCATCTGTCTCTTTTATCTTTTCATATTTTCGACAGTGGACAAATCACTGCCTAGAAGTCCCCAACTACCTTAGTCTCATCTGTGAATGACCAAGAGGTTTTACAAAACACTTAAGATTTTGACCTCACAAATGCCCACAACCACTTACCATAGGGATTCAACATTAAGCAAAGATACTGTTCCTTGGAAGAGAGGTCCTGCCCACTGTTGTTTCTCACTTATATGCTCATCTTCCTTACCTCATGGTAACTTAACCACCTTGATTCCTGCTTCCGTCTTCAGGAAGGCTGAGGTGACTTGAAGGGCATTACCCTGACATCGTTTTTCTTAGCAATAAGATGTGGACATTTCCCTAGTCCTACACACCCAAAGTTGAATCGGAATCAGGATTGAGGAGGCTGATGAGAGTTGAAGGTGTTTTCCTGTACATGATGGTTTATTACCAATAAGGATGGGTCAGAGTCCTCAAAATTCCAGAAACTTTTCATTAATGCTTCCTACTCGTGAAAGATGATGTACATTGGTCTTTCCCTGTACAGTGTGGTGACTCAGAGAAAAGTGCTTAGCCCTTTCGTCAGACTTCCACGAGCAATTTGGGGCTGGCTTCCATATTCAGAAAGGATGATGTTAGGGCTAAGAGGGTTCCTGTACACTGTTATTTCTTTCAGATAAGTGTATGGCATTTTTGTTACATTGCCAGAGCCACTTAGCGCCGGGCTTGCCAGCCTCCTGGGGAAGAACCCTAACCCAAGGTCGGCCCCCGAGGGGACCCTCCCAAGGAGCCTGGCACCACAATGCCAGGGATTTGGGACCCCCGAGCCCCAGTGCTGGACTCTGCCACCCCGCAAGCACCCAGGGTGCTACGGGCGTTGCCACTCATTCAAGAAGGGAGAACGGGCAAGGCCCTCCGATTCCCCTGTGACCTTCAAAGGCCCCCCGTGCAAAAACTCTGGCTCCCTCGCTCCTGCTTCCCAGCGCCCTAACCTCGGCCCACCCGTCCTCTCGTGGCAGAGCTGGCGGATCGGGCCTGCGGGATTCCTGGGGGCTAACCCTATGCCATGTCGCCCCCGAAGGGCCCCTCCCAAGTGGCCTGACGCTGCATGCCAGGGATTGGGGTCCCCCAAGTCACACCGCCGGACGCACCGTGCCGCCCTGCCGCCACATGGGGCACTAGGGGCGTCACCAGTCCTTCAGGGCGACAGAACGGGCAGGACCCTGCAAGCCTCCTGTGACCTTCGAAGGCACCCCAAGCCAAAGCGTAAATGCTCTGGCCCACGCCCCCACTCGCCAGCTACCTCACCTCAACCCACACCTCCATTCACCGCACATGGGCGGAACGAGCCTGCCAGCCTCCTGGGGGCTAACTCTAACCCTAGGTCTGCCACCGAGGGGCCCGTCCCAAGGGGCCTGAGGCTGCAACGCTGGGTATTAGGGAGCCTCAATCCCCAGCGCCAGAGTCTCCCTGCCGCCCCATCACCACCCGGGCCGCTAGGGGTGCCGCTGGTCATTCAGGGCGGTAGAATGGGCAGGGCCCTCTGAGCCCGTGGCGAACTTCGAAGGCCCCCCCATCCAAAATGCTTGAGCCCACGCTCCTGCTCCTCAGCGCACTCACCTCGGCCCGCCCCTCCGCTCGCCACAGAGCCGGCGGATGAGGCCTGCACTCCTCCTGGGGGCTACGCAGAACCCTAGGTTGTCCCCTGAGGTGCCCCTCCGAAGGGGCCTGGCACCGCAATGCCTGGGATTGGGGACCCCCGAGCCCCAGCGCCGGACTCACCGTGTCGCCCCCCCCGCCACCCAGGCCGCTAGGAGCACCGTCGGTCATTCAGGGAGGGAGAACGGGCAGATTCCTCCGAGCCCCTGATGACATTCGAAGGCCCCCCTGTGCCAAAACGCTTGGGCCCATGCTCCAGCTCGCCTGCGCCCTCACCTCGGTCCGCCCCTCCGCTCGCTGTAGAGCCAGTGGATCTGGACTGCAGGCCTCCTGGGTGTTACCCTAACCATTGGTGGGCCCCCGAGGGGCCAATCCCAGGTTCCTATTGCCGCAACACCAGGGATTGGGGACTCCCGAGCCCAAGCGCCTGACTCACCCTCCCGCCCTACCGCCACCTGGGCCGCTAGGGGCGCCGCCGTTCATTCAGGGAGGGAGAACAGGCAGGGCCCTCCGAGCAACCTGCAACCTTCGAAGGCCCCCCGCACCAAAACGCTTGGCCCCACGCTCCCGCTGGCCAGCGCCCTTACCTCGGCCCTCCCCTCCACTCGCCGCACAGCTGGCGGATCGGGTCTGTGGGCCTTCTGGGGGCTAACCCTAAACCTATGTCGGCCCCCTAGTGGCCCCTCCCAAGGGGCCTGGTGCCGCAACGATGGGGAAAGGGGACTCCTGAGCCCCAGCACCGGACTCACCATGCCCCCCACTGCCACCCGGGTCACTAGGGGCACCGCCGGTCATTCAGGGCGGGAGAATGGGCAGGGCCCTCCGAGCCACCGGTGACATTTGAAGGCCCCCCGTGCCAAAATGCTTCGGCCCACGCTTCTGCTCACCAGTGCCCTCACCTCGGCCAGCCCCTCCGCAAGCCGCACAACCAGCGGATCGGGCCTGGCAGCCTACTGGGGTCTAACCCTCACCCTAGGTTGGCTGTCGAGGGGCCCCTCCAAAGGGGTCTGGCACCAACACGCCGGGGACTGGGGACCCCCGAGCACCAGCGCCGGACTCACCCTGCTGCCCTGCCGAGACCCGGCCTGCTAGGGTCGCCATCCTCATTCAGAGTGGGAGAACTTGCAGGGCCCTCCGTGCCCCCTGCGACCTTCGAAGGCAACCCACGCCAAAACGCTAGGGCCCACGCTCCCGCTCACCATTGCCCTCACCTGGGACCCACCCTCCGCTCGCCACACAGCCGTCAGATCGGGCCTGCCAGCCTCCTGGGGGTTAACCCTAACCCTAGTTCAGCCCCTGAGGAGCCCCTCCCAAGGGGACTGGCGCCATCACGCCGGGGATTGGGGACAATCGAGCCCCAGTGCTGGACTTTCACTGCCACCCGGTCGCCACCCGGGCTGCTAGGGGCACCGCCAGTCCTTCAGGGCAGGAGAAGGGGCAGGGCCCTCCAAGCCCCCCGTGACCTTCGAAGGCCCCCTGCGCCAAAACGCTTGGGCCCACGCTCCCGCTCACCATTGCCCTCACCTCAGCCCGCCCCTCCGCTCGAACACACAGCTGGCGGATAGGGCCTGCTGGGCTCCTGGGGGCTAACCCTAAACCTAGGTCGGCCCCCGAGGGGCCCTTTCCAAGGGTCCTGGCTCCGCCACGCCGGGGATTGGGGACCCACGAGCATGAGCACCAGACTCACCCAGCCGCCCCGCCGCCACCCGGGCTGCTAGGGGCACCGCCACTCATTCAGGGCGGGAGAAGGGGCATGGATCTCTGAGCCCCCGGCGACTTTCAAAGGCCCCCACGCCAAAACGCTTGGGCCCACGCTCCCGCTCGCCAGCACCCTCACCTCTGCCCACCACTCCTCTCGCCGCACAGCCGGCAGAATGGGCCTGCCGGCCTCCTTTGGGCTAACCCTAACCCTAGGTAGGCCCCCAAGGTACCACTCCCAAGTGCCTGGCGACGCCACGCTGGGGATTGGGGACCCACGAGCCCTAGCTCCAGACTCACCCTGCCGCCCCGCCATGACCCGGCCCACTAGGGGCAACGTCCTCACAGGGCGAGAGAATAGGCAGGGCCCTCTGAGCCTCCAGTGACCTTCGAAGGCTCCCCGTGCCAAAACGCTTGGGCCCTCACTCCCGCTCACCAGCGCATTCACGTCAGCCCGCCCTTCCGCTCCATGCACAGCCAGCGGATCAGGCCGCCGGACTCCTGGGGATAACCCTAAAGCTAGGCAGGACCCAGAGGGGCCCCTCCCAAGGGGCCTGGCGCCACCAAGCCTGAGACTAGGACCATAGGCCCCATCGCCAGACTCACCCTGCCTCCCTGCTGCCACTCCGGCCACTAGGGGCGCCGCTGGTCATTCAGGGCACAAGAATGGACAGGGTCTTCCGAGCCACTGGCGACCTTCGAAGGCTCTCCGTGCCAAAACCCGGGTGCCCACGCTCCCGCTCCCCAGCGCCCTCACCTCAGCCCGCCCCTCTGCTCCCTGCACAGAGGGCGGATCCGGCATGCCGGCCTTGTGTGGGCTAACCCTAACCTTAGGTCGGCCCTCCAGGGTCCCTCCCAAGGATTCTGTTGCCTATACGCCAGGGATCTGGGACCCCAAGCCCCAGAACCAGACTCATGCTGCCACAACGCCGCCACCCAGGCCACTAGGGGCGCCGCTGCTCATGCAAGGCGGGAGAACGGACAGGGCCCTGGAGAAACCGGCGACATTTGAAGACTCCCGCGCCAAAATGCAGGGGCCCACGCTCCCGCTCACCAGCGCCTTTACCTCGGGCTGCCCACCTCTCGCAGCCCAGCCAGAGGATTGGGCCTGCCGGGCCTCCTGGGTGCTAACTCTAACCCTAGGTCGGCCCACGAGGAGCCCCTCCCAAGAGGCCTGGCCCTACAATGCTGGGGATTGGGGATCCCTGAGCCGCAGCTCAGGACTCACCCTGCAGCCCCACCACCAACGGAGCCGCTAGGGGCGCCGCTGGTTATTCAGGGCAGGAGAATGGGCAGGGCCCTTGGAGACATGGCAACATTCGAAGGCCCAGGGTGCCAAAACGCTGGGGCCCACTCTCCCGCTCTGCATCCCCCTCAACTCGGCCCACACCTCCACTCCTCGCACAGCCAGCGGATCGGGCCTGCCGGCCTCCTGGGTGCTAACCCTAACCCTAGGACGGCCCCTGAGGGTCCCTTCCTAAGGAGCCTTGCGGCGCAACGCCGGGGATTGGCGACCCCCAAGCCCCAGGGCCGAGTGCACCCTGCCGCCCTGCCCCACACGGCCCGCTAGGGGCACTGCCATTCATTCTGGGTGGGAGAACTGGCAGGGGCCTCCGAACCCCCGCCCACCTTCAATGGCGCCCAGAACCAAAATGCTTGTGCCCAGGCTCATGTTCACCAGCATCCTCACCTCGGCCCAACTCTCCGCTCCACGCACAGGCAGTGTATAGGGCCTGCCAGCCTCCTGGGTGCTAACCATAACTGTAGGTCGGCCCCCGAGGGGCCCTTCTCAAGTGGCCTGGTGCCCCAACGCCGGGGATGGGGTAACCGAGCCCAAGTGCCGGACTCACCCTGCTGCCCTTCAGCCACCTGAGCCACTAGGGGCCCCGCTGGTCATTCAGAGCGGGAGAATGGGCAGTTCCCTCCAGCCACCGCCAACCTTCGAAGGCCCCCCACGCTAAAACGCTTGGGCTCATGCTCAGGCTCGCCAGCGCCCGCACCTCGGCCCACCCTGCCGCGTGCTGCACAGACGCTGATCTGGTCCACCGGTCTCCAGGGGGCTAACTGTAACCCTAGATCGACCACCGAGAGGCCCATCCCAAGGGGCCTGGCGTCGCAACGCCAGGGATTGGGGACCCTGAGCCTCAGCACCTGACTCACCCTGCCGCCCAGCCACCACCCAGGGGCTTGGGGTGCTGCCATTCATTCAGGGCGGGAGAACGGGCAGGGCCCTCCGAGACACGGTGACTTTCGAATCCCCCCCGCGCCAAAACGCCCGAGCCCACGCTCCCAAACACCAGTGAACTCACCTCGGTCCGCCACTCCACTCTCCACACAGCTGGCGAATAGGACCTGCCGAGTTCCTAGGGGCTAAACCAAAACCTAAGTTGCATCCAAGGGGCCCCTCCCAAGGGGCCTGGCGCCTCATCGCTGGGGATTGGAGATACCTGAGCCGCAGGGCCTGACTCACCCTGCCACCCCTCACGACCCGGGCCGCTAGGGGCGCCGCCGTTCCTGCAGGGTGGGAGAATGGGCAGAGCCCTTCGAACCCCCGCTGACCTTTGAAGGAGTTCTGAACCAAAACGCTTGGGCCCAGGCTCATGATCACCAGCATCCTCACCTTGGCCCAACTCTCCCCTTGATTCAGACCCATTGGATAGGGCCTGCCGGGCTCTTGGTTCTAATGAAAACCCTAGGTTGGCCCCGTGGGGCACATCCCAAGGGGCCTAGCTCTGCAACGCTGGGGATTGGTGACTCAGACCCCAGAGCCAGACTCACCCTGCCGCACTGTTGCCACCCGGGCCTCTGGGGCGCCGCCGGTCATTCAGGGCGAGAGAAGGGCAGGGCCTTTGGAGTCCCTGGTGACCTTCAAAGGCTCACCACGCCAAAATGCTGGTGCGCACGCTCCCGCTCCCCAGCGCCCTCACCTCGACCCGCCCCTCCGTTTGCTGCAGAGCCAGTGGATAGTGCCTGCCAGGCTCCTGGGAGCTAACTGAAAACCTAGGTCGGCCCCGTGGGGCACATCCCAAGGGGTCTGGCTCTGCTATGCTTGGGATTGGTGACTCAGAGCCCCAGAGCCAGACTCGCCCTTCCACACTGTCGCCACCTGGGCTGCTAGGGGCGCCGCCGGTCATTCAGGGTGAGAGAAGTGGCAGGTCCTTCCGAGTTCCTGGTGACCTTCAAAGGCTCCTGGAGCCAAAACGCTGGTGCCCATGCTTCCACTCCCCAGCGCCCTCACCTCGGCCTGCCCCTCCACTCCCCGCACAGCAGGCGGATCGGGCCTGCCAGCCACCTGGGGGCTAACCCTAACCCTAGGTCGGACCCGAGGGGCCCCTCCCAAGGGGCCTGACGCCACAATGCCGGGGACTGGGGACCCCAAGACTCAGCACCTGACTCACCTGCCGCCCAGCCGCCACTCGGGGGCTTGGGGTGCTGCCGTTCATTCAGGGCAGGAGAAGGGGCAGGGCCCTCAGAGACATTGCGACCTTCAAAGGCCCCGCACGCCAAAACGCCCAGGCCCACCCTCCCACTCACCAGCGCCCTCACCTAGGTCTGCCACTCTGCTCTCCACACAGCTGGCGAATAGGGCCTGCTGGCCTCTTAGGGGCTAAACCTAACTCTAGGTTGGCCCCCGAAGGGCCCATCCCAAGGGGCCTGGTGCCGCAACACCAGGGATTGGGGACCCCCAAGCCCCAGCGCCCGATGAACCCTGCCGCCCCTCCCCACCTGGGCCGCTAGGGGCGCCGCTCTTCATTCACCTTGGAAGGATGGACAGGGCCCTCCGAATCCCCGCCAATTTTCGAAGGCGCCCCGAATCAAAACACTTGGGCCCAGGCTCATATTCACCAGCACCCTCACCTCAGCCCAACTCTCTGCTCGATGCCCAGGTGGTGTATCGGGCCTGCCGGCCTCCTGGGGGCTAACCCTAACCATAGTTCGGCCCCCGAGGGGCACTTCCAAGGGGCCTGGCGTGACAACGCTGCGGATGGGGACCCCGAGCCCAAGTGCCGGTCTCACCCTGCTGCCCTTCAGCCACCCGAGCCGCTAGAGACCACTGGTCAATCAGGGTGGGAGAATGGGCAGGGCCCCCGGAGTCCCCGCTGACCTTCATAGGCGCCCCGCGCAAAAACATTGGCTCCATTCCTCCTGCTCCCCAGCGCCCTCAGCCTGGCCCGCCCCTCCGCTTGCTGCAGAGCCAGTGGATAGTGCCTGCAAGGGTCGTGGGGGCTAACTGAAATCCTAGGTAGGCATCGTGGGGCACAACCCAAGGGGCCTGGCTCTGCAACGCTGGGGATTGGTGATTCAGAGCCCCAGAGCCAGACTCACCCTGCAGCACCATCGCAACCTAGGCCGCTTGGGGCGCCGCCGCTCATTCAGGGAGGGAGAATGGACAGGGCCTTGGAGAAACGAGTGATATTTGAAGTCTCCCGAGCCAAAATGCAGGGGCCCACGCTCACGATCGCCAGCGCCTTTACCTCGGGCCGCCCACCTCTCGCCGCCCAGCCAGAGGATTGGGCCTGTTGGCCTCCTGGGTGCTAACTCTAAACCTAGGTCTGCCCAAGAGGAGCCCCTCCCAAGAAGCCTGGCCCCACAACGCTGGGGATTGGGGATCCCCGAGCCGCAGCATGGACTCACCCTGCCGCTCCACCGCCAAGGGAGCTGCTAAGGGCGCCGCTGGTTATTCAGGGCAGGAGAACGGACAGGGCCCTTTGAGCCATGGCAACAGTCGAGGGCCCAGGGCGTCAAAACGCTGGGGACCATGCTACCGCTCTGCAACACCCTCAACTCGGCCCGCACCCCCGCTCTTCGCAGAGCCAGCGACTCGGGCCTGCCGGCCTCCTGGGAGCTCACCCTAACCCTAGGACAGCCCCTGAAGGTCCCTTCCTAAGGGGCCTGGCGCCGCAACACCAGGGATTGGGGGCCCCCAAGCCCCAGCGCCGGATGCACGCTGCCACCCCAACCCACACAGGCCGCTAGGGGCGCCGCCATTCATTCAGGGTGGGAGAACTGGCAGGGCCCTCCGAACCCCTGCCGACCTTCAGAGGCGCACCGAACCAAAACGCTTGGGCCCAGGCTCATGTTCACCAGCACCCTCACCTCGGCCCAACTCTCCGCTGGACGCACAGGTGGTGTATCGGGCCTGCGGGGCTCCTGGAGGCTAACCCTAACCATAGGTCGGCCACCGAGGGGCACTTCCCAAGGGGCCTGGCGTCGCAACGCTGGGGATGGGGACCCCGAGCTCATGTGCCGCACTCACCCTGCTGCCCTTCAGCCACCCGAGCCGCTAGAGGCCCCGCCGGTCAATCAGGGCAAGAGATCGGGCAGGGCCCTCCGAGCCCACGCTGACCTTTGAAGGCTCCCCGCGCAAAAACGTTGGCTCCCAGGATCCTGCTCCCAGCGCCCTCACCTAGGCCCACCCCACCGCTTGCTTCAGAGCCGGTGGATAGGGCCTGCCGGTCTCCTGGCAGCTAACCAAAACCCTAGGTCGGCCCTGAGGGGACATCCCAAGCGGCCTGGCTCTGCAATGCTGGGGATTGGTGACTCAGAGCCCCAGAGCCGGACTCACCCTGCCGCACTGTCCCCACCTGGACCGCTAGGGGCGCCGGGGGTCATAGAGGGCGAGAGAAGGGCAGGGCCTTCTGAGTCCCTGGTGACCTTCAAAGGCTCCCCGTGCCAAAACGCTGGTGCCCACGCTCCCGCTCCCCAGCGCATTCACCTCGGGCCGCACCTCAGCTCGCCGCACAGTGTGTGGTTGGGCCTGACGGTCTCCTGGGGGCTAACCCTAACCCTAGGTCGGCCCCCCAGGGGCCCCTCCCAAGGGTTTTGGTGCCACTACGCCAGGGATCTGGGACCCCAAGCCCCAAAGCCAGACTCACCCTCCCACAACGCTGCCACCCGGGCCGCGAGGGGCGCCGCCGGTCATTCAGGGCGGGAGAACTGACAGGGCCCTGGAGAAACCGGCGACATTTGAAGCCTCCCACCCCAAAATGCAGGGGCCCACAATCCCGCACCCCAGCGCCTTTACCTCGGCCCGCCCACCTCTCACCGCCCAGCCAGAGGATCTGGCCTGCCGGCCTTATGGGGGCTAACTCTAACCCTGGGTCGGCCCACGAGGAGCCCCTCCCAAGGGGCCTGGCACCACAACGCCGGGGATTGGGGATCCCCGAGCCGCAGCCTGGGATTCACCCTGCCGCCCCACCGCCAACGGAGCCGCTAGGGGCCTTGCTGGTTCTTCAGGGCAGGAGAAAGGGCAGGGCCCTCCGAGCCATGGCAACATTCAAAGGCCCAGGACGCCAAAACGCTGGGGCCCAGCTCCCGCTCGCCATCGCCCTCAACCCGGCCTGCATCTCCACTCCTCGCACAGCCGGCGGATCCGGCCTGCTGGCCTCCTGGGCACTAACCCTAACCCTAGGACAGCCCCGAGGGTCGCTTCCTAAGGGGCCTGGCGCCGCAACGCCGGGGATTGGGAACCCCCAAGCCCCAGCGCTGGATGCACCCTGCCGCCCTGCCCCACACGTGCCGCTAGGGGCGCCGCCATTCATTCAGGGTGGGAGAACGGGCAGGGCCCTTCGAACCCCCGCCGACCTTCGAAGGCGCCCCGAACCAAAATGCTTGGGCCCGGGCTCATGTTCACCAGCACCCTCAACTCGGCCCAACTCTCCGCTCGACGCACAGGCGGTGTATCGGGCCTGCTGGCCTCCTGGGGGCTAACCCTAACTGTAGATCGGCCACGGAGGGGCCCTTCCCAAGTGGCCTGGCGCCACAACGCCGGGAATGGGGACCCCAACCCAAGTGCCGGTCTCACCCTGCTGCCCTTCAGGCACCGGAGCCTCTAGGGGCCCCGCCGGTCATTCAGAGCGGGAGAACGGGCAGGTCCCTCCGAGCCCCCACTGACCTTCGAAGGCCCCCCGCACTAAAACGCTTGGGCTCATGCTCAGTCTCGCCAGCACCCTCACCTCGGCCCAACCCTCCGCGTGCCGCACAGCCGCTGATCGGGTCCACCGGCCTCCTGGGGGCTAACCGCAACCCTAGATCGACCCCCGAGGGGCCCCTCCCAAGGGATCTGGCGCCGCAACGCTGGGGATTGGGGACCCCCGAGCCTCAGCACTGGACTCACCCTGCCACCCAGCCGCCACCCGGGGGCTTGGGGTGGTGCCGTTCATTCAGGGCGGGAGCACGGGCAGGGCCCTCCAAGACACGGCGACCTTCAAAGGCCCCCCGCGCCAAAACACCCGGGCCCACGCTCCCGCTCACCAGTGCCCTCACCTCGGTCTGCCACTCCAGTCTCCACACGGCTGGCGAATAGGGCCTGCCGGCATCCTAGGGGCTAAACCTCACCCTAGGTCAGCCTCCGAGGGGCCCCTCCCAAGGGGCCTGGCGCCGCAACGCGGTGGACTGGGGACCCCCGAGCCCTATGCCCGGACTTACATGCCGCCCCGCCGCCACCTGGGCTGCTAGGGGCGCCGCCGGTCATTCAGGGAGGAGAATGGGCAGGGCCCGCTGAGTCCCCGGAGACATTCGAAGGCCCCCGGTGCCAAAACGCTTGGGCCCAGGCTCTTGCTCGCCAGCGCCCTCACCTCGGCCCGCCCCTCCGCTCCACGCACAGTGGGCGGATCCCGCCTGCCGGCCTCCCGGGTGCTAACCCTAAAACTAGGTCGGCCACCCAGGGGCCCCTCCCAAGGGTCCTGGTGCCGCTTCGCCGGGGATCGGGAACCTCAAGCCCCAGAGCCACACTCACCCTACCGCAACGCCGCCACCCAGGCCGCTAGGAGCACTGCGGGTCATTCAGGGCGAGAGAAGGGGCAGGGCCTTCTGAGCCCCCGGTGGCCTTCAAAGGCTCCCCGTGCCAAAACGCTCGTGCCCAAGCTCCCGCTCCCCAACGCGCCCTCACCTCGGCCCCGCCCTCCGCTCCCCGGACAGTGGCCGGATCCCACCTGCCGGCCTCCTGGGGGCTAACCCTAACCCTAGGTCAGCCACCCAGGGGCCCCTCCCAAGGGTCCTGGTGCCGCTACACTGGGGATCAGGGACCCCAAGACCCAGAGCCAGACTCACCCTGCCGCCACGTCGCCACCCGGGACGCTAGTGGCGCCGCCCGTCATTCAGGGCGGGAGAAGGGACAGGGCCCTGGAGAAACCAGCGATATTTGAAGCCTCCTGCGCCAAAATGCAGGGGCCCATGCTCCCGATCGCCAGCGCCTTTACCTCGGGCCGCCCACCTCTCGCTGCGCAGCCAGAGGATTGGCCCTGCTGGCCTCCTGGGTGCCAACTCTAAACCTAGGTCCGACCACGAGGAGCCCCTCCCAAGAGGCCTGGCCCCACAACGCTGGGGATTGGGGATCCACGAGCCGCAGCATGGACTCACCCTGCTGCTCCACCGCCAAGGGAGCTGCTAAGGGCACCGCAGGTTCTTCAGGGCAGGAGAACGGGCAGGGCCCTTTGAGCCATGGCAACAGTCGAAGGCCCAGGGCGCCAAAACGCTGGGGACCACGCTCCCGCTCTGCATCACCCTCAACTCGGCCCGCACCTCCGCTCTTCGCAGAGCCAGCGACTCGGGCCTGCCGGCCTCCTGGGAGCTCACCCTAACCCTAGGACAGCCCCTGAAGGTCCCTTCCTAAGGGGCCTGGCGCCGCAACGCCAGGGATTGGGGGCCCCCAAGCCCCAGCGCCGGATGCACGCTGCCACCCCAACCCACACAGGCCGCTAGGGGCGCCGCCATTCATTCAGGGTGGGAGAACTGGCAGGGCCCTCCGAACCCCTGCCGACCTTCGAAGGCGCACCGAACCAAAACGCTTGGGCCCAGGCTCATGTTCACCAGCACCCTCACCTCGGCCCAACTCTCCGCTCGACGCACAGGTGGTGTATCGGGCCTGCGGGGCTCCTGGAGGCTAACCCTAACCATAGGTCGGCCACCGAGGGGCACTTCCCAGGGGGCCTGGCGTCGCAACGCTGGGGATGGGGACCCCGAGCTCATGTGCCGCACTCACCCTGCTGCCCTTCAGCCACCCGAGCCGCTAGAGGCCCCGCCGGTCAATCAGGGCAAGAGATCGGGCAGGGCCCTCCGAGCCCACGCTGACCTTTGAAGGCTCCCCGCGCAAAAACGTTGGCTCCCAGGATCCTGCTCGCCAGCGCCCTCACCTAGGCCCACCCCTCCGCTTGCTTCAGAGCCGGTGGATAGGGCCTGCCGGGATCCTGGCAGCTAACCAAAACCCTAGGTCGGCCCTGAGGGGACATCCCAAGCGGCCTGGCTCTGCAATGCTGGGGATTGGTGACTCAGAGCCCCAGAGCCTGACTCACCCTGCCGCACTGTCCCCACCTGGGCCGCTAGGGGCGCCGCGGGTCATAGAGGGCGGGAGAAGGGCAGGGCCTTCTGAGTCCCCGGTGACCTTCAAAGGCTCCCCGTGCCAAAACGCTGGTGCCCACGCTCCCGCTCCCCAGCGCATTCACCTCGGGCCGCACGTCAGCTCGCCGCACAGTGTGTGGTTGGGCCTGACGGTCTCCGGGGGGCCAACCCTAACCCTAGGTCGGCCCCCCAGGGGCCCCTCCCAAGGCTTTTGGTGCCACTACGCCAGGGATCTGGAACCCCAAGCCCCAAAGCCAGACTCACCCTCCCACAACGCTGCCACCCGGGCCGCGAGGGGCGCCGCCGGTCATTCAGGGCGGGAGAACTGACAGGGCCCTGGAGAAACCGGCGACATTTGAAGCCTCCCACCCCAAAATGCAGGGGCCCACAATCCCGCACCCCAGCGCCTTTACCTCGGCCCGCCCACCTCTCACCGCCCAGCCAGAGGATCTGGCCTGCCGGCCTTATGGGGGCTAACTCTAACCCTGGGTCGGCCCACGAGGAGCCCCTCCCAAGGGGCCTGGCACCACAACGCCGGGGATTGGGGATCCCCGAGCCGCAGCCTGGGATTCACCCTGCCGCCCCACTGCCAACGGAGCCGCTAGGGGCCTTGCTGGTTCTTCAGGGCAGGAGAAAGGGCAGGGCCCTCCGAGCCATGGCAACATTCAAAGGCCCAGGACGCCAAAACGCTGGGGCCCAGCTCCCGCTCGCCATCGCCCTCAACCCGGCCTGCATCTCCACTCCTCGCACAGCCGGCGGATCGGGCCTGCCGGCCTCCTGGGCGCTAACCCTAACCCTAGGACGGCCCCGAGGGTCGCTTCCTAAGGGGCCTGGCGCCGCAACGCCGGGGATTGGGAACCCCCAAGCCCCAGCGCTGGATGCACCCTGCCGCCCTGCCCCACAGGTGCCGCTAGGGGCGCCGCCATTCATTCAGGGTGGGAGAATGGGCAGGGCCCTTCGAACCCCCGCCGACCTTCGAAGGCGCCCCGAACCAAAACGCTTGGGCCCGGGCTCATGTTCACCAGCACCCTCACCTCGGCCCAACTCTCCGCTCGATGCACAGGCGGTGTATCGGGCCTGCTGGCCTCCTGGGGGCTAACCCTAACTGTAGGTCGGCCACGGAGGGGCCCTTCCCAAGTGGCCTGGCGCCACAACGCCGGGAATGGGGACCCCAACCCAAGTGCCGGTCTCACCCTGCTGCCCTTCAGGCACCGGAGCCTCTAGGGGCCCCGCCGGTCATTCAGAGCGGGAGAACGGGCAGGTCCCTCCGAGCCCCCACTGACCTTCGAAGGCCCCCCGCACTAAAACGCTTGGGCTCATGCTCAGTCTCGCCAGCGCCCTCACCTCGGCCCAACCCTCCGCGTGCCGCACAGCCGCTGATCGGGTCCACCGGCCTCCTGGGGGCTAACCGCAACCCTAGATCGACCCCCGAGGGGCCCCTCCCAAGGGATCTGGCGCCGCAACGCTGGGGATTGGGGACCCCCGAGCCTCAGCACTGGACACACCCTGCCACCCAGCCGCCACCCGGGGGCTTGGGGTGGTGCCGTTCATTCAGGGCGGGAGCACGGGCAGGGCCCTCCAAGACACGGTGACCTTCAAAGGCCCCCGGCGCCAAAACACCCGGGCCCACGCTCCCGCTCACCAGTGCCCTCACCTCGGTCTGCCACTCCAGTCTCCACACGGCTGGCGAATAGGGCCTGCCGGCATCCTAGGGGCTAAACCTCACCCTAGGTCAGCCTCCGAGGGGCCCCTCCCAAGGGGCCTGGCGCCGCAACGCGGTGGACTGGGGACCCCCGAGCCCTATGCCCGGACTTACATGCCGCCCCGCCGCCACCTGGGCTGCTAGGGGCGCCGCCGGTCATTCAGGGAGGAGAATGGGCAGGGCCCGCTGAGTCCCCGGAGACATTCGAAGGCCCCCGGTGCCAAAACGCTTGGGCCCAGGCTCTTGCTCGCCAGCGCCCTCACCTCGGCCCGCCCCTCCGCTCCACGCACAGTGGGCGGATCCCGCCTGCCGGCCTCCCGGGTGCTAACCCTAACCCTAGGTCGGCCACCCAGGGGCCCCTCCCAAGGGTCCTGGTGCCGCTTCGCCGGGGATCGGGAACCTCAAGCCCCAGAGCCACACTCACCCTACCGCAACGCCGCCACCCAGGCCGCTAGGAGCACTGCGGGTCATTCAGGGCGAGAGAAGGGGCAGGGCCTTCTGAGCCCCCGGTGGCCTTCAAAGGCTCCCCGTGCCAAAACGCTCCTGCCCAAGCTCCCGCTCCCCAACGCCCTCACCTCGGCCCCGCCCTCCGCTCCCCGGACAGTGGCCGGATCCCACCTGCCGGCCTCCTGGGGGCTAACCCTAACCCTAGGTCAGCCACCCAGGGGCCCCTCCCAAGGGTCCTGGTGCCGCTACACTGGGGATCAGGGACCCCAAGACCCAGAGCCAGACTCACCCTGCCGCCATGTCGCCACCCGGGACGCTAGTGGCGCCGCCCGTCATTCAGGGCGGGAGAAGGGACAGGGCCCTGGAGAAACCGGTGATATTTGAAGCCTCCTGCGCCAAAATGCAGGGGCCCACGCTCCCGATCGCCAGCGCCTTTACCTCGGGCCGCCCACCTCTCGCCGCCCAGCCAGAGGATTGGGCCTGCTGGCCTCCTGGGTGCTAACTCTAAACCTAGGTCCGACCACGAGGAGCCCCTCCCAAGAGGCCTGGCCCCACAACGCTGGGGATTGGGGATCCACGAGCCGCAGCATGGACTCACCCTGCTGCTCCACCGCCAAGGGAGCTGCTAAGGGCACCGCAGGTTCTTCAGGGCAGGAGAACGGGCAGGGCCCTTTGAGCCATGGCAACAGTCGAAGGCCCAGGGCGCCAAAACGCTGGGGACCACGCTCCCGCTCTGCATCACCCTCAACTCGGCCCGCACCTCCGCTCTTCGCAGAGCCAGCGACTCGGGCCTGCCGGCCTCCTGGGAGCTCACCCTAACCCTAGGACAGCCCCTGAAGGTCCCTTCCTAAGGGGCCTGGCGCCGCAACGCCAGGGATTGGGGGCCCCCAAGCCCCAGCGCCGGATGCACGCTGCCACCCCAACCCACACAGGCCGCTAGGGGCGCCGCCATTCATTCAGGGTGGGAGAACTGGCAGGGCCCTCCGAACCCCTGCCGACCTTCGAAGGCGCACCGAACCAAAACGCTTGGGCCCAGGCTCATGTTCACCAGCACCCTCACCTCGGCCCAACTCTCCGCTCGACGCACAGGTGGTGTATCGGGCCTGCGGGGCTCCTGGAGGCTAACCCTAACCATAGGTCGGCCACCGAGGGGCACTTCCCAAGGGGCCTGGCGTCGCAACGCTGGGGATGGGGACCCCGAGCTCATGTGCCGCACTCACCCTGCTGCCCTTCAGCCACCCGAGCCGCTAGAGGCCCCGCCGGTCAATCAGGGCAAGAGATCGGGCAGGGCCCTCCGAGCCCACGCTGACCTTTAAAGGCTCCCCGCGCAAAAACGTTGGCTCCCAGGATCCTGCTCGCCAGCGCCCTCACCTAGGCCCACCCCTCCGCTTGCTTCAGAGCCGGTGGATAGGGCCTGCCGGGATCCTGGCAGCTAACCAAAACCCTAGGTCGGCCCTGAGGGGACATCCCAAGCGGCCTGGCTCTGCAATGCTGGGGATTGGTGACTCAGAGCCCCAGAGCCTGACTCACCCTGCCGCACTGTCCCCACCTGGGCCGCTAGGGGCGCCGCGGGTCATAGAGGGCGGGAGAAGGGCAGGGCCTTCTGAGTCCCCGGTGACCTTCAAAGGCTCCCCGTGCCAAAACGCTGGTGCCCACGCTCCCGCTCCCCAGCGCCTTCACCTCGGGCCGCACCTCAGCTCGCCACACAGTGTGTGGTTGGGCCTGACGGTCTCCGGGGGGCCAACCCTAACCCAAGGTCGGCCCCCCAGGGGCCCCTCCCAAGGCTTTTGGTGCCACTACGCCAGGGATCTGGAACCCCAAGCCCCAAAGCCAGACTCACCCTCCCACAACGCTGCCACCCGGGCCGCGAGGGGCGCCGCCGGTCATTCAGGGCGGGAGAACTGACAGGGCCCTGGAGAAACCGGCGACATTTGAAGCCTCCCACCCCAAAATGCAGGGGCCCACAATCCCGCACCCCAGCGCCTTTACCTCGGCCCGCCCACCTCTCACCGCCCAGCCAGAGGATCTGGCCTGCCGGCCTTATGGGGGCTAACTCTAACCCTGGGTCGGCCCACGAGGAGCCCCTCCCAAGGGGCCTGGCACCACAACGCCGGGGATTGGGGATCCCCGAGCCGCAGCCTGGGATTCACCCTGCCGCCCCACTGCCAACGGAGCCGCTAGGGGCCTTGCTGGTTCTTCAGGGCAGGAGAAAGGGCAGGGCCCTCCGAGCCATGGCAACATTCAAAGGCCCAGGACGCCAAAACGCTGGGGCCCAGCTCCCGCTCGCCATCGCCCTCAACCCGGCCTGCATCTCCACTCCTCGCACAGCCGGCGGATCGGGCCTGCCGGCCTCCTGGGCGCTAACCCTAACCCTAGGACGGCCCCGAGGGTCGCTTCCTAAGGGGCCTGGCGCCGCAACGCCGGGGATTGGGAACCCCCAAGCCCCAGCGCTGGATGCACCCTGCCGCCCTGCCCCACAGGTGCCGCTAGGGGCGCCGCCATTCATTCAGGGTGGGAGAATGGGCAGGGCCCTTCGAACCCCCGCCGACCTTCGAAGGCGCCCCGAACCAAAACGCTTGGGCCCGGGCTCATGTTCACCAGCACCCTCACCTCGGCCCAACTCTCCGCTCGATGCACAGGCGGTGTATCGGGCCTGCTGGCCTCCTGGGGGCTAACCCTAACTGTAGGTCGGCCACGGAGGGGCCCTTCCCAAGTGGCCTGGCGCCACAACGCCGGGAATGGGGACCCCAACCCAAGTGCCGGTCTCACCCTGCTGCCCTTCAGGCACCGGAGCCTCTAGGGGCCCCGCCGGTCATTCAGAGCGGGAGAACGGGCAGGTCCCTCCGAGCCCCCACTGACCTTCGAAGGCCCCCCGCACTAAAACGCTTGGGCTCATGCTCAGTCTCGCCAGCGCCCTCACCTCGGCCCAACCCTCCGCGTGCCGCACAGCCGCTGATCGGGTCCACCGGCCTCCTGGGGGCTAACCGCAACCCTAGATCGACCCCCGAGGGGCCCCTCCCAAGGGATCTGGCGCCGCAACGCTGGGGATTGGGGACCCCCGAGCCTCAGCACTGGACACACCCTGCCACCCAGCCGCCACCCGGGGGCTTGGGGTGGTGCCGTTCATTCAGGGCGGGAGCACGGGCAGGGCCCTCCAAGACACGGTGACCTTCAAAGGCCCCCGGCGCCAAAACACCCGGGCCCACGCTCCCGCTCACCAGTGCCCTCACCTCGGTCTGCCACTCCAGTCTCCACACGGCTGGCGAATAGGGCCTGCCGGCATCCTAGGGGCTAAACCTCACCCTAGGTCAGCCTCCGAGGGGCCCCTCCCAAGGGGCCTGGCGCCGCAACGCGGTGGACTGGGGACCCCCGAGCCCTATGCCCGGACTTACATGCCGCCCCGCCGCCACCTGGGCTGCTAGGGGCGCCGCCGGTCATTCAGGGAGGAGAATGGGCAGGGCCCGCTGAGTCCCCGGAGACATTCGAAGGCCCCCGGTGCCAAAACGCTTGGGCCCAGGCTCTTGCTCGCCAGCGCCCTCACCTCGGCCCGCCCCTCCGCTCCACGCACAGTGGGCGGATCCCGCCTGCCGGCCTCCCGGGTGCTAACCCTAACCCTAGGTCGGCCACCCAGGGGCCCCTCCCAAGGGTCCTGGTGCCGCTTCGCCGGGGATCGGGAACCTCAAGCCCCAGAGCCACACTCACCCTACCGCAACGCCGCCACCCAGGCCGCTAGGAGCACTGCGGGTCATTCAGGGCGAGAGAAGGGGCAGGGCCTTCTGAGCCCCCGGTGGCCTTCAAAGGCTCCCCGTGCCAAAACGCTCCTGCCCAAGCTCCCGCTCCCCAACGCCCTCACCTCGGCCCCGCCCTCCGCTCCCCGGACAGTGGCCGGATCCCACCTGCCGGCCTCCTGGGGGCTAACCCTAACCCTAGGTCAGCCACCCAGGGGCCCCTCCCAAGGGTCCTGGTGCCGCTACACTGGGGATCAGGGACCCCAAGACCCAGAGCCAGACTCACCCTGCCGCCATGTCGCCACCCGGGACGCTAGTGGCGCCGCCCGTCATTCAGGGCGGGAGAAGGGACAGGGCCCTGGAGAAACCGGTGATATTTGAAGCCTCCTGCGCCAAAATGCAGGGGCCCACGCTCCCGATCGCCAGCGCCTTTACCTCGGGCCGCCCACCTCTCGCCGCCCAGCCAGAGGATTGGGCCTGCTGGCCTCCTGGGTGCTAACTCTAAACCTAGGTCCGACCACGAGGAGCCCCTCCCAAGAGGCCTGGCCCCACAACGCTGGGGATTGGGGATCCACGAGCCGCAGCATGGACTCACCCTGCTGCTCCACCGCCAAGGGAGCTGCTAAGGGCACCGCAGGTTCTTCAGGGCAGGAGAACGGGCAGGGCCCTTTGAGCCATGGCAACAGTCGAAGGCCCAGGGCGCCAAAACGCTGGGGACCACGCTCCCGCTCTGCATCACCCTCAACTCGGCCCGCACCTCCGCTCTTCGCAGAGCCAGCGACTCGGGCCTGCCGGCCTCCTGGGAGCTCACCCTAACCCTAGGACAGCCCCTGAAGGTCCCTTCCTAAGGGGCCTGGCGCCGCAACGCCAGGGATTGGGGGCCCCCAAGCCCCAGCGCCGG
Organism: Ursus americanus; assembly: GCF_024610735.1. NCBI lineage: Eukaryota > Metazoa > Chordata > Mammalia > Carnivora > Ursidae > Ursus > Ursus americanus. The sequence continues at coordinate 48,001,222 of NC_142149.1, read as the reverse complement.
ATGCACGCTGCCACCCCAACCCACACAGGCCGCTAGGGGCGCCGCCATTCATTCAGGGTGGGAGAACTGGCAGGGCCCTCCGAACCCCTGCCGACCTTCGAAGGCGCACCGAACCAAAACGCTTGGGCCCAGGCTCATGTTCACCAGCACCCTCACCTCGGCCCAACTCTCCGCTCGACGCACAGGTGGTGTATCGGGCCTGCGGGGCTCCTGGAGGCTAACCCTAACCATAGGTCGGCCACCGAGGGGCACTTCCCAAGGGGCCTGGCGTCGCAACGCTGGGGATGGGGACCCCGAGCTCATGTGCCGCACTCACCCTGCTGCCCTTCAGCCACCCGAGCCGCTAGAGGCCCCGCCGGTCAATCAGGGCAAGAGATCGGGCAGGGCCCTCCGAGCCCACGCTGACCTTTAAAGGCTCCCCGCGCAAAAACGTTGGCTCCCAGGATCCTGCTCGCCAGCGCCCTCACCTAGGCCCACCCCTCCGCTTGCTTCAGAGCCGGTGGATAGGGCCTGCCGGGATCCTGGCAGCTAACCAAAACCCTAGGTCGGCCCTGAGGGGACATCCCAAGCGGCCTGGCTCTGCAATGCTGGGGATTGGTGACTCAGAGCCCCAGAGCCTGACTCACCCTGCCGCACTGTCCCCACCTGGGCCGCTAGGGGCGCCGCGGGTCATAGAGGGCGGGAGAAGGGCAGGGCCTTCTGAGTCCCCGGTGACCTTCAAAGGCTCCCCGTGCCAAAACGCTGGTGCCCACGCTCCCGCTCCCCAGCGCCTTCACCTCGGGCCGCACCTCAGCTCGCCACACAGTGTGTGGTTGGGCCTGACGGTCTCCGGGGGGCCAACCCTAACCCAAGGTCGGCCCCCCAGGGGCCCCTCCCAAGGCTTTTGGTGCCACTACGCCAGGGATCTGGAACCCCAAGCCCCAAAGCCAGACTCACCCTCCCACAACGCTGCCACCCGGGCCGCGAGGGGCGCCGCCGGTCATTCAGGGCGGGAGAACTGACAGGGCCCTGGAGAAACCGGCGACATTTGAAGCCTCCCACCCCAAAATGCAGGGGCCCACAATCCCGCACCCCAGCGCCTTTACCTCGGCCCGCCCACCTCTCACCGCCCAGCCAGAGGATCTGGCCTGCCGGCCTTATGGGGGCTAACTCTAACCCTGGGTCGGCCCACGAGGAGCCCCTCCCAAGGGGCCTGGCACCACAACGCCGGGGATTGGGGATCCCCGAGCCGCAGCCTGGGATTCACCCTGCCGCCCCACTGCCAACGGAGCCGCTAGGGGCCTTGCTGGTTCTTCAGGGCAGGAGAAAGGGCAGGGCCCTCCGAGCCATGGCAACATTCAAAGGCCCAGGACGCCAAAACGCTGGGGCCCAGCTCCCGCTCGCCATCGCCCTCAACCCGGCCTGCATCTCCACTCCTCGCACAGCCGGCGGATCGGGCCTGCCGGCCTCCTGGGCGCTAACCCTAACCCTAGGACGGCCCCGAGGGTCGCTTCCTAAGGGGCCTGGCGCCGCAACGCCGGGGATTGGGAACCCCCAAGCCCCAGCGCTGGATGCACCCTGCCGCCCTGCCCCACAGGTGCCGCTAGGGGCGCCGCCATTCATTCAGGGTGGGAGAATGGGCAGGGCCCTTCGAACCCCCGCCGACCTTCGAAGGCGCCCCGAACCAAAACGCTTGGGCCCGGGCTCATGTTCACCAGCACCCTCACCTCGGCCCAACTCTCCGCTCGATGCACAGGCGGTGTATCGGGCCTGCTGGCCTCCTGGGGGCTAACCCTAACTGTAGGTCGGCCACGGAGGGGCCCTTCCCAAGTGGCCTGGCGCCACAACGCCGGGAATGGGGACCCCAACCCAAGTGCCGGTCTCACCCTGCTGCCCTTCAGGCACCGGAGCCTCTAGGGGCCCCGCCGGTCATTCAGAGCGGGAGAACGGGCAGGTCCCTCCGAGCCCCCACTGACCTTCGAAGGCCCCCCGCACTAAAACGCTTGGGCTCATGCTCAGTCTCGCCAGCGCCCTCACCTCGGCCCAACCCTCCGCGTGCCGCACAGCCGCTGATCGGGTCCACCGGCCTCCTGGGGGCTAACCGCAACCCTAGATCGACCCCCGAGGGGCCCCTCCCAAGGGATCTGGCGCCGCAACGCTGGGGATTGGGGACCCCCGAGCCTCAGCACTGGACACACCCTGCCACCCAGCCGCCACCCGGGGGCTTGGGGTGGTGCCGTTCATTCAGGGCGGGAGCACGGGCAGGGCCCTCCAAGACACGGTGACCTTCAAAGGCCCCCGGCGCCAAAACACCCGGGCCCACGCTCCCGCTCACCAGTGCCCTCACCTCGGTCTGCCACTCCAGTCTCCACACGGCTGGCGAATAGGGCCTGCCGGCATCCTAGGGGCTAAACCTCACCCTAGGTCAGCCTCCGAGGGGCCCCTCCCAAGGGGCCTGGCGCCGCAACGCGGTGGACTGGGGACCCCCGAGCCCTATGCCCGGACTTACATGCCGCCCCGCCGCCACCTGGGCTGCTAGGGGCGCCGCCGGTCATTCAGGGAGGAGAATGGGCAGGGCCCGCCGAGTCCCCGGAGACATTCGAAGGCCCCCGGTGCCAAAACGCTTGGGCCCAGGCTCTTGCTCGCCAGCGCCCTCACCTCGGCCCGCCCCTCCGCTCCACGCACAGTGGGCGGATCCCGCCTGCCGGCCTCCCGGGTGCTAACCCTAACCCTAGGTCGGCCACCCAGGGGCCCCTCCCAAGGGTCCTGGTGCCGCTTCGCCGGGGATCGGGAACCTCAAGCCCCAGAGCCACACTCACCCTACCGCAACGCCGCCACCCAGGCCGCTAGGAGCACTGCGGGTCATTCAGGGCGAGAGAAGGGGCAGGGCCTTCTGAGCCCCCGGTGGCCTTCAAAGGCTCCCCGTGCCAAAACGCTCGTGCCCAAGCTCCCGCTCCCCAACGCCCTCACCTCGGCCCCGCCCTCCGCTCCCCGGACAGTGGCCGGATCCCACCTGCCGGCCTCCTGGGGGCTAACCCTAACCCTAGGTCAGCCACCCAGGGGCCCCTCCCAAGGGTCCTGGTGCCGCTACACTGGGGATCAGGGACCCCAAGACCCAGAGCCAGACTCACCCTGCCGCCACGTCGCCACCCGGGACGCTAGTGGCGCCGCCCGTCATTCAGGGCGGGAGAAGGGACAGGGCCCTGGAGAAACCGGCGATATTTGAAGCCTCCTGCGCCAAAATGCAGGGGCCCATGCTCCCGATCGCCAGCGCCTTTACCTCGGGCCGCCCACCTCTCGCTGCCCAGCCAGAGGATTGGGCCTGCTGGCCTCCTGGGTGCTAACTCTAAACCTAGGTCCGACCACGAGGAGCCCCTCCCAAGAGGCCTGGCCCCACAACGCTGGGGATTGGGGATCCACGAGCCGCAGCATGGACTCACCCTGCTGCTCCACCGCCAAGGGAGCTGCTAAGGGCACCGCAGGTTCTTCAGGGCAGGAGAACGGGCAGGGCCCTTTGAGCCATGGCAACAGTCGAAGGCCCAGGGCGCCAAAACGCTGGGGACCACGCTCCCGCTCTGCATCACCCTCAACTCGGCCCGCACCTCCGCTCTTCGCAGAGCCAGCGACTCGGGCCTGCCGGCCTCCTGGGAGCTCACCCTAACCCTAGGACAGCCCCTGAAGGTCCCTTCCTAAGGGGCCTGGCGCCGCAACGCCAGGGATTGGGGGCCCCCAAGCCCCAGCGCCGGATGCACGCTGCCACCCCAACCCACACAGGCCGCTAGGGGCGCCGCCATTCATTCAGGGTGGGAGAACTGGCAGGGCCCTCCGAACCCCTGCCGACCTTCGAAGGCGCACCGAACCAAAACGCTTGGGCCCAGGCTCATGTTCACCAGCACCCTCACCTCGGCCCAACTCTCCGCTCAACGCACAGGTGGTGTATCGGGCCTGCGGGGCTCCTGGAGGCTAACCCTAACCATAGGTCGGCCACCGAGGGGCACTTCCCAAGGGGCCTGGCGTCGCAACGCTGGGGATGGGGACCCCGAGCTCATGTGCCGCACTCACCCTGCTGCCCTTCAGCCACCCGAGCCGCTAGAGGCCCCGCCGGTCAATCAGGGCAAGAGATCGGGCAGGGCCCTCCGAGCCCACGCTGACCTTTAAAGGCTCCCCGCGCAAAAACGTTGGCTCCCAGGATCCTGCTCGCCAGCGCCCTCACCTAGGCCCACCCCTCCGCTTGCTTCAGAGCCGGTGGATAGGGCCTGCCGGGATCCTGGCAGCTAACCAAAACCCTAGGTCAGCCCTGAGGGGACATCCCAAGCGGCCTGGCTCTGCAATGCTGGGGATTGGTGACTCAGAGCCCCAGAGCCTGACTCACCCTGCCGCACTGTCCCCACCTGGGCCGCTAGGGGCGCCGCGGGTCATAGAGGGCGGGAGAAGGGCAGGGCCTTCTGAGTCCCCGGTGACCTTCAAAGGCTCCCCGTGCCAAAACGCTGGTGCCCACGCTCCCGCTCCCCAGCGCATTCACCTCGGGCCGCACCTCAGCTCGCCACACAGTGTGTGGTTGGGCCTGACGGTCTCCGGGGGGCCAACCCTAACCCAAGGTCGGCCCCCCAGGGGCCCCTCCCAAGGCTTTTGGTGCCACTACGCCAGGGATCTGGAACCCCAAGCCCCAAAGCCAGACTCACCCTCCCACAACGCTGCCACCCGGGCCGCGAGGGGCGCCGCCGGTCATTCAGGGCGGGAGAACTGACAGGGCCCTGGAGAAACCGGCGACATTTGAAGCCTCCCACCCCAAAATGCAGGGGCCCACAATCCCGCACCCCAGCGCCTTTACCTCGGCCCGCCCACCTCTCACCGCCCAGCCAGAGGATCTGGCCTGCCGGCCTTATGGGGGCTAACTCTAACCCTGGGTCGGCCCACGAGGAGCCCCTCCCAAGGGGCCTGGCACCACAACGCCGGGGATTGGGGATCCCCGAGCCGCAGCCTGGGATTCACCCTGCCGCCCCACTGCCAACGGAGCCGCTAGGGGCCTTGCTGGTTCTTCAGGGCAGGAGAAAGGGCAGGGCCCTCCGAGCCATGGCAACATTCAAAGGCCCAGGACGCCAAAACGCTGGGGCCCAGCTCCCGCTCGCCATCGCCCTCAACCCGGCCTGCATCTCCACTCCTCGCACAGCCGGCGGATCGGGCCTGCCGGCCTCCTGGGCGCTAACCCTAACCCTAGGACGGCCCCGAGGGTCGCTTCCTAAGGGGCCTGGCGCCGCAACGCCGGGGATTGGGAACCCCCAAGCCCCAGCGCTGGATGCACCCTGCCGCCCTGCCCCACAGGTGCCGCTAGGGGCGCCGCCATTCATTCAGGGTGGGAGAATGGGCAGGGCCCTTCGAACCCCCGCCGACCTTCGAAGGCGCCCCGAACCAAAACGCTTGGGCCCGGGCTCATGTTCACCAGCACCCTCACCTCGGCCCAACTCTCCGCTCGATGCACAGGCGGTGTATCGGGCCTGCTGGCCTCCTGGGGGCTAACCCTAACTGTAGGTCGGCCACGGAGGGGCCCTTCCCAAGTGGCCTGGCGCCACAACGCCGGGAATGGGGACCCCAACCCAAGTGCCGGTCTCACCCTGCTGCCCTTCAGGCACCGGAGCCTCTAGGGGCCCCGCCGGTCATTCAGAGCGGGAGAACGGGCAGGTCCCTCCGAGCCCCCACTGACCTTCGAAGGCCCCCCGCACTAAAACGCTTGGGCTCATGCTCAGTCTCGCCAGCGCCCTCACCTCGGCCCAACCCTCCGCGTGCCGCACAGCCGCTGATCGGGTCCACCGGCCTCCTGGGGGCTAACCGCAACCCTAGATCGACCCCCGAGGGGCCCCTCCCAAGGGATCTGGCGCCGCAACGCTGCGGATTGGGGACCCCCGAGCCTCAGCACTGGACACACCCTGCCACCCAGCCGCCACCCGGGGGCTTGGGGTGGTGCCGTTCATTCAGGGCGGGAGCACGGGCAGGGCCCTCCAAGACACGGTGACCTTCAAAGGCCCCCGGCGCCAAAACACCCGGGCCCACGCTCCCGCTCACCAGTGCCCTCACCTCGGTCTGCCACTCCAGTCTCCACACGGCTGGCGAATAGGGCCTGCCGGCATCCTAGGGGCTAAACCTCACCCTAGGTCAGCCTCCGAGGGGCCCCTCCCAAGGGGCCTGGCGCCGCAACGCGGTGGACTGGGGACCCCCGAGCCCTATGCCCGGACTTACATGCCGCCCCGCCGCCACCTGGGCTGCTAGGGGCGCCGCCGGTCATTCAGGGAGGAGAATGGGCAGGGCCCGCCGAGTCCCCGGAGACATTCGAAGGCCCCCGGTGCCAAAACGCTTGGGCCCAGGCTCTTGCTCGCCAGCGCCCTCACCTCGGCCCGCCCCTCCGCTCCACGCACAGTGGGCGGATCCCGCCTGCCGGCCTCCCGGGTGCTAACCCTAACCCTAGGTCGGCCACCCAGGGGCCCCTCCCAAGGGTCCTGGTGCCGCTTCGCCGGGGATCGGGAACCTCAAGCCCCAGAGCCACACTCACCCTACCGCAACGCCGCCACCCAGGCCGCTAGGAGCACTGCGGGTCATTCAGGGCGAGAGAAGGGGCAGGGCCTTCTGAGCCCCCGGTGGCCTTCAAAGGCTCCCCGTGCCAAAACGCTCGTGCCCAAGCTCCCGCTCCCCAACGCCCTCACCTCGGCCCCGCCCTCCGCTCCCCGGACAGTGGCCGGATCCCACCTGCCGGCCTCCTGGGGGCTAACCCTAACCCTAGGTCAGCCACCCAGGGGCCCCTCCCAAGGGTCCTGGTGCCGCTACACTGGGGATCAGGGACCCCAAGACCCAGAGCCAGACTCACCCTGCCGCCACGTCGCCACCCGGGACGCTAGTGGCGCCGCCCGTCATTCAGGGCGGGAGAAGGGACAGGGCCCTGGAGAAACCGGCGATATTTGAAGCCTCCTGCGCCAAAATGCAGGGGCCCATGCTCCCGATCGCCAGCGCCTTTACCTCGGGCCGCCCACCTCTCGCTGCCCAGCCAGAGGATTGGGCCTGCTGGCCTCCTGGGTGCTAACTCTAAACCTAGGTCCGACCACGAGGAGCCCCTCCCAAGAGGCCTGGCCCCACAACGCTGGGGATTGGGGATCCACGAGCCGCAGCATGGACTCACCCTGCTGCTCCACCGCCAAGGGAGCTGCTAAGGGCACCGCAGGTTCTTCAGGGCAGGAGAACGGGCAGGGCCCTTTGAGCCATGGCAACAGTCGAAGGCCCAGGGCGCCAAAACGCTGGGGACCACGCTCCCGCTCTGCATCACCCTCAACTCGGCCCGCACCTCCGCTCTTCGCAGAGCCAGCGACTCGGGCCTGCCGGCCTCCTGGGAGCTCACCCTAACCCTAGGACAGCCCCTGAAGGTCCCTTCCTAAGGGGCCTGGCGCCGCAACGCCAGGGATTGGGGGCCCCCAAGCCCCAGCGCCGGATGCACGCTGCCACCCCAACCCACACAGGCCGCTAGGGGCGCCGCCATTCATTCAGGGTGGGAGAACTGGCAGGGCCCTCCGAACCCCTGCCGACCTTCGAAGGCGCACCGAACCAAAACGCTTGGGCCCAGGCTCATGTTCACCAGCACCCTCACCTCGGCCCAACTCTCCGCTCGACGCACAGGTGGTGTATCGGGCCTGCGGGGCTCCTGGAGGCTAACCCTAACCATAGGTCGGCCACCGAGGGGCACTTCCCAAGGGGCCTGGCGTCGCAACGCTGGGGATGGGGACCCCGAGCTCATGTGCCGCACTCACCCTGCTGCCCTTCAGCCACCCGAGCCGCTAGAGGCCCCGCCGGTCAATCAGGGCAAGAGATCGGGCAGGGCCCTCCGAGCCCACGCTGACCTTTAAAGGCTCCCCGCGCAAAAACGTTGGCTCCCAGGATCCTGCTCGCCAGCGCCCTCACCTAGGCCCACCCCTCCGCTTGCTTCAGAGCCGGTGGATAGGGCCTGCCGGGATCCTGGCAGCTAACCAAAACCCTAGGTCGGCCCTGAGGGGACATCCCAAGCGGCCTGGCTCTGCAATGCTGGGGATTGGTGACTCAGAGCCCCAGAGCCTGACTCACCCTGCCGCACTGTCCCCACCTGGGCCGCTAGGGGCGCCGCGGGTCATAGAGGGCGGGAGAAGGGCAGGGCCTTCTGAGTCCCCGGTGACCTTCAAAGGCTCCCCGTGCCAAAACGCTGGTGCCCACGCTCCCGCTCCCCAGCGCATTCACCTCGGGCCGCACCTCAGCTCGCCACACAGTGTGTGGTTGGGCCTGACGGTCTCCGGGGGGCCAACCCTAACCCAAGGTCGGCCCCCCAGGGGCCCCTCCCAAGGCTTTTGGTGCCACTACGCCAGGGATCTGGAACCCCAAGCCCCAAAGCCAGACTCACCCTCCCACAACGCTGCCACCCGGGCCGCGAGGGGCGCCGCCGGTCATTCAGGGCGGGAGAACTGACAGGGCCCTGGAGAAACCGGCGACATTTGAAGCCTCCCACCCCAAAATGCAGGGGCCCACAATCCCGCACCCCAGCGCCTTTACCTCGGCCCGCCCACCTCTCACCGCCCAGCCAGAGGATCTGGCCTGCCGGCCTTATGGGGGCTAACTCTAACCCTGGGTCGGCCCACGAGGAGCCCCTCCCAAGGGGCCTGGCACCACAACGCCGGGGATTGGGGATCCCCGAGCCGCAGCCTGGGATTCACCCTGCCGCCCCACTGCCAACGGAGCCGCTAGGGGCCTTGCTGGTTCTTCAGGGCAGGAGAAAGGGCAGGGCCCTCCGAGCCATGGCAACATTCAAAGGCCCAGGACGCCAAAACGCTGGGGCCCAGCTCCCGCTCGCCATCGCCCTCAACCCGGCCTGCATCTCCACTCCTCGCACAGCCGGCGGATCGGGCCTGCCGGCCTCCTGGGCGCTAACCCTAACCCTAGGACGGCCCCGAGGGTCGCTTCCTAAGGGGCCTGGCGCCGCAACGCCGGGGATTGGGAACCCCCAAGCCCCAGCGCTGGATGCACCCTGCCGCCCTGCCCCACAGGTGCCGCTAGGGGCGCCGCCATTCATTCAGGGTGGGAGAATGGGCAGGGCCCTTCGAACCCCCGCCGACCTTCGAAGGCGCCCCGAACCAAAACGCTTGGGCCCCGGGCTCATGTTCACCAGCACCCTCACCTCGGCCCAACTCTCCGCTCGATGCACAGGCGGTGTATCGGGCCCTGCTGGCCTCCTGGGGGCTAACCCCTAACTGTAGGTCGGCCACGGAGGGGCCCTTCCCAAGTGGCCTGGCGCCACAACGCCGGGAATGGGGACCCCAACCCAAGTGCCGGTCTCACCCTGCTGCCCTTCAGGCACCGGAGCCTCTAGGGGCCCCGCCGGTCATTCAGAGCGGGAGAACGGGCAGGTCCCTCCGAGCCCCCACTGACCTTCGAAGGCCCCCCGCACTAAAACGCTTGGGCTCATGCTCAGTCTCGCCAGCGCCCTCACCTCGGCCCAACCCTCCGCGTGCCGCACAGCCGCTGATCGGGTCCACCGGCCTCCTGGGGGCTAACCGCAACCCTAGATCGACCCCCGAGGGGCCCCTCCCAAGGGATCTGGCGCCGCAACGCTGGGGATTGGGGACCCCCGAGCCTCAGCACTGGACACACCCTGCCACCCAGCCGCCACCCGGGGGCTTGGGGTGGTGCCGTTCATTCAGGGCGGGAGCACGGGCAGGGCCCTCCAAGACACGGTGACCTTCAAAGGCCCCCGGCGCCAAAACACCCGGGCCCACGCTCCCCGCTCACCAGTGCCCTCACCTCGGTCTGCCACTCCAGTCTCCACACGGCTGGCGAATAGGGCCTGCCGGCATCCTAGGGGCTAAACCTCACCCTAGGTCAGCCTCCGAGGGGCCCCTCCCAAGGGGCCTGGCGCCGCAACGCGGTGGACTGGGGACCCCCGAGCCCTATGCCCGGACTTACATGCCGCCCCGCCGCCACCTGGGCTGCTAGGGGCGCCGCCGGTCATTCAGGGAGGAGAATGGGCAGGGCCCGCCGAGTCCCCGGAGACATTCGAAGGCCCCCGGTGCCAAAACGCTTGGGCCCAGGCTCTTGCTCGCCAGCGCCCTCACCTCGGCCCGCCCCTCCGCTCCACGCACAGTGGGCGGATCCCGCCTGCCGGCCTCCCGGGTGCTAACCCTAACCCTAGGTCGGCCACCCAGGGGCCCCTCCCAAGGGTCCTGGTGCCGCTTCGCCGGGGATCGGGAACCTCAAGCCCCAGAGCCACACTCACCCTACCGCAACGCCGCCACCCAGGCCGCTAGGAGCACTGCGGGTCATTCAGGGCGAGAGAAGGGGCAGGGCCTTCTGAGCCCCCGGTGGCCTTCAAAGGCTCCCCCGTGCCAAAACGCTCGTGCCCAAGCTCCCGCTCCCCAACGCCCTCACCTCGGCCCCGCCCTCCGCTCCCCGGACAGTGGCCGGATCCCACCTGCCGGCCTCCTGGGGGCTAACCCTAACCCTAGGTCAGCCACCCAGGGGCCCCTCCCAAGGGTCCTGGTGCCGCTACACTGGGGATCAGGGACCCCAAGACCCAGAGCCAGACTCACCCTGCCGCCACGTCGCCACCCGGGACGCTAGTGGCGCCGCCCGTCATTCAGGGCGGGAGAAGGGACAGGGCCCTGGAGAAACCGGCGATATTTGAAGCCTCCTGCGCCAAAATGCAGGGGCCCATGCTCCCGATCGCCAGCGCCTTTACCTCGGGCCGCCCACCTCTCGCTGCCCAGCCAGAGGATTGGGCCTGCTGGCCTCCTGGGTGCTAACTCTAAACCTAGGTCCGACCACGAGGAGCCCCTCCCAAGAGGCCTGGCCCCACAACGCTGGGGATTGGGGATCCACGAGCCGCAGCATGGACTCACCCTGCTGCTCCACCGCCAAGGGAGCTGCTAAGGGCACCGCAGGTTCTTCAGGGCAGGAGAACGGGCAGGGCCCTTTGAGCCATGGCAACAGTCGAAGGCCCAGGGCGCCAAAACGCTGGGGACCACGCTCCCGCTCTGCATCACCCTCAACTCGGCCCGCACCTCCGCTCTTCGCAGAGCCAGCGACTCGGGCCTGCCGGCCTCCTGGGAGCTCACCCTAACCCTAGGACAGCCCCTGAAGGTCCCTTCCTAAGGGGCCTGGCGCCGCAACGCCAGGGATTGGGGGCCCCCAAGCCCCAGCGCCGGATGCACGCTGCCACCCCAACCCACACAGGCCGCTAGGGGCGCCGCCATTCATTCAGGGTGGGAGAACTGGCAGGGCCCTCCGAACCCCTGCCGACCTTCGAAGGCGCACCGAACCAAAACGCTTGGGCCCAGGCTCATGTTCACCAGCACCCTCACCTCGGCCCAACTCTCCGCTCGACGCACAGGTGGTGTATCGGGCCTGCGGGGCTCCTGGAGGCTAACCCTAACCATAGGTCGGCCACCGAGGGGCACTTCCCAAGGGGCCTGGCGTCGCAACGCTGGGGATGGGGACCCCGAGCTCATGTGCCGCACTCACCCTGCTGCCCTTCAGCCACCCGAGCCGCTAGAGGCCCCGCCGGTCAATCAGGGCAAGAGATCGGGCAGGGCCCTCCGAGCCCACGCTGACCTTTAAAGGCTCCCCGCGCAAAAACGTTGGCTCCCAGGATCCTGCTCGCCAGCGCCCTCACCTAGGCCCACCCCTCCGCTTGCTTCAGAGCCGGTGGATAGGGCCTGCCGGGATCCTGGCAGCTAACCAAAACCCTAGGTCGGCCCTGAGGGGACATCCCAAGCGGCCTGGCTCTGCAATGCTGGGGATTGGTGACTCAGAGCCCCAGAGCCTGACTCACCCTGCCGCACTGTCCCCACCTGGGCCGCTAGGGGCGCCGCGGGTCATAGAGGGCGGGAGAAGGGCAGGGCCTTCTGAGTCCCCGGTGACCTTCAAAGGCTCCCCGTGCCAAAACGCTGGTGCCCACGCTCCCGCTCCCCAGCGCATTCACCTCGGGCCGCACCTCAGCTCGCCACACAGTGTGTGGTTGGGCCTGACGGTCTCCGGGGGGCCAACCCTAACCCAAGGTCGGCCCCCCCAGGGGCCCCTCCCAAGGGTTTTGGTGCCACTACGCCAGGGATCTGGAACCCCAAGCCCCAAAGCCAGACTCACCCTCCCACAACGCTGCCACCCCGGGCCGCGAGGGGCGCCGCCGGTCATTCAGGGCGGGAGAACTGACAGGGCCCTGGAGAAACCGGCGACATTTGAAGCCTCCCACCCCAAAATGCAGGGGCCCACAATCCCGCACCCCAGCGCCTTTACCTCGGCCCGCCCACCTCTCACCGCCCAGCCAGAGGATCTGGCCTGCCGGCCTTATGGGGGCTAACTCTAACCCTGGGTCGGCCCACGAGGAGCCCCTCCCAAGGGGCCTGGCACCACAACGCCGGGGATTGGGGATCCCCGAGCCGCAGCCTGGGATTCACCCTGCCGCCCCACTGCCAACGGAGCCGCTAGGGGCCTTGCTGGTTCTTCAGGGCAGGAGAAAGGGCAGGGCCCTCCGAGCCATGGCAACATTCAAAGGCCCAGGACGCCAAAACGCTGGGGCCCAGCTCCCGCTCGCCATCGCCCTCAACCCGGCCTGCATCTCCACTCCTCGCACAGCCGGCGGATCGGGCCTGCCGGCCTCCTGGGCGCTAACCCTAACCCTAGGACGGCCCCGAGGGTCGCTTCCTAAGGGGCCTGGCGCCGCAACGCCGGGGATTGGGAACCCCCAAGCCCCAGCGCTGGATGCACCCTGCCGCCCTGCCCCACAGGTGCCGCTAGGGGCGCCGCCATTCATTCAGGGTGGGAGAATGGGCAGGGCCCTTCGAACCCCCGCCGACCTTCGAAGGCGCCCCGAACCAAAACGCTTGGGCCCGGGCTCATGTTCACCAGCACCCTCACCTCGGCCCAACTCTCCGCTCGATGCACAGGCGGTGTATCGGGCCTGCTGGCCTCCTGGGGGCTAACCCTAACTGTAGGTCGGCCACGGAGGGGCCCTTCCCAAGTGGCCTGGCGCCACAACGCCGGGAATGGGGACCCCAACCCAAGTGCCGGTCTCACCCTGCTGCCCTTCAGGCACCGGAGCCTCTAGGGGCCCCGCCGGTCATTCAGAGCGGGAGAACGGGCAGGTCCCTCCGAGCCCCCACTGACCTTCGAAGGCCCCCCGCACTAAAACGCTTGGGCTCATGCTCAGTCTCGCCAGCGCCCTCACCTCGGCCCAACCCTCCGCGTGCCGCACAGCCGCTGATCGGGTCCACCGGCCTCCTGGGGGCTAACCGCAACCCTAGATCGACCCCCGAGGGGCCCCTCCCAAGGGATCTGGCGCCGCAACGCTGGGGATTGGGGACCCCCGAGCCTCAGCACTGGACACACCCTGCCACCCAGCCGCCACCCGGGGGCTTGGGGTGGTGCCGTTCATTCAGGGCGGGAGCACGGGCAGGGCCCTCCAAGACACGGTGACCTTCAAAGGCCCCCGGTGCCAAAACACCCGGGCCCACGCTCCCGCTCACCAGTGCCCTCACCTCGGTCTGCCACTCCAGTCTCCACACGGCTGGCGAATAGGGCCTGCCAGCATCCTAGGGGCTAAACCTCACCCTAGGTCAGCCTCCGAGGGGCCCCTCCCAAGGGGCCTGGCGCCGCAACGCGGTGGACTGGGGACCCCCGAGCCCTATGCCCGGACTTACATGCCGCCCCGCCGCCACCTGGGCTGCTAGGGGCGCCGCCGGTCATTCAGGGAGGAGAATGGGCAGGGCCCGCTGAGTCCCCGGAGACATTCGAAGGCCCCCGGTGCCAAAACGCTTGGGCCCAGGCTCTTGCTCGCCAGCGCCCTCACCTCGGCCCGCCCCTCCGCTCCACGCACAGTGGGCGGATCCCGCCTGCCGGCCTCCCGGGTGCTAACCCTAACCCTAGGTCGGCCACCCAGGGGCCCCTCCCAAGGGTCCTGGTGCCGCTTCGCCGGGGATCGGGAACCTCAAGCCCCAGAGCCACACTCACCCTACCGCAACGCCGCCACCCAGGCCGCTAGGAGCACTGCGGGTCATTCAGGGCGAGAGAAGGGGCAGGGCCTTCTGAGCCCCCGGTGGCCTTCAAAGGCTCCCCGTGCCAAAACGCTCGTGCCCAAGCTCCCGCTCCCCAACGCCCTCACCTCGGCCCCGCCCTCCGCTCCCCGGACAGTGGCCGGATCCCACCTGCCGGCCTCCTGGGGGCTAACCCTAACCCTAGGTCAGCCACCCAGGGGCCCCTCCCAAGGGTCCTGGTGCCGCTACACTGGGGATCAGGGACCCCAAGACCCAGAGCCAGACTCACCCTGCCGCCACGTCGCCACCCGGGACGCTAGTGGCGCCGCCCGTCATTCAGGGCGGGAGAAGGGACAGGGCCCTGGAGAAACCGGCGATATTTGAAGCCTCCTGCGCCAAAATGCAGGGGCCCATGCTCCCGATCGCCAGCGCCTTTACCTCGGGCCGCCCACCTCTCGCTGCGCAGCCAGAGGATTGGCCCTGCTGGCCTCCTGGGTGCTAACTCTAAACCTAGGTCCGACCACGAGGAGCCCCTCCCAAGAGGCCTGGCCCCACAACGCTGGGGATTGGGGATCCACGAGCCGCAGCATGGACTCACCCTGCTGCTCCACCGCCAAGGGAGCTGCTAAGGGCACCGCAGGTTCTTCAGGGCAGGAGAACGGGCAGGGCCCTTTGAGCCATGGCAACAGTCGAAGGCCCAGGGCGCCAAAACGCTGGGGACCACGCTCCCGCTCTGCATCACCCTCAACTCGGCCCGCACCTCCGCTCTTCGCAGAGCCAGCGACTCGGGCCTGCCGGCCTCCTGGGAGCTCACCCTAACCCTAGGACAGCCCCTGAAGGTCCCTTCCTAAGGGGCCTGGCGCCGCAACGCCAGGGCTTGGGGGCCCCCAAGCCCCAGCGCCGGATGCACGCTGCCACCCCAACCCACACAGGCCGCTAGGGGCGCCGCCATTCATTCAGGGTGGGAGAACTGGCAGGGCCCTCCGAACCCCTGCCGACCTTCGAAGGCGCACCGAACCAAAACGCTTGGGCCCAGGCTCATGTTCACCAGCACCCTCACCTCGGCCCAACTCTCCGCTCGACGCACAGGTGGTGTATCGGGCCTGCGGGGCTCCTGGAGGCTAACCCTAACCATAGGTCGGCCACCGAGGGGCACTTCCCAAGGGGCCTGGCGTCGCAACGCTGGGGATGGGGACCCCGAGCTCATGTGCCGCACTCACCCTGCTGCCCTTCAGCCACCCGAGCCGCTAGAGGCCCCGCCGGTCAATCAGGGCAAGAGATCGGGCAGGGCCCTCCGAGCCCACGCTGACCTTTAAAGGCTCCCCGCGCAAAAACGTTGGCTCCCAGGATCCTGCTCGCCAGCGCCCTCACCTAGGCCCACCCCTCCGCTTGCTTCAGAGCCGGTGGATAGGGCCTGCCGGGATCCTGGCAGCTAACCAAAACCCTAGGTCGGCCCTGAGGGGACATCCCAAGCGGCCTGGCTCTGCAATGCTGGGGATTGGTGACTCAGAGCCCCAGAGCCTGACTCACCCTGCCGCACTGTCCCCACCTGGGCCGCTAGGGGCGCCGCGGGTCATAGAGGGCGGGAGAAGGGCAGGGCCTTCTGAGTCCCCGGTGACCTTCAAAGGCTCCCCGTGCCAAAACGCTGGTGCCCACGCTCCCGCTCCCCAGCGCATTCACCTCGGGCCGCACCTCAGCTCGCCACACAGTGTGTGGTTGGGCCTGACGGTCTCCGGGGGGCCAACCCTAACCCAAGGTCGGCCCCCCAGGGGCCCCTCCCAAGGCTTTTGGTGCCACTACGCCAGGGATCTGGAACCCCAAGCCCCAAAGCCAGACTCACCCTCCCACAACGCTGCCACCCGGGCCGCGAGGGGCGCCGCCGGTCATTCAGGGCGGGAGAACTGACAGGGCCCTGGAGAAACCGGCGACATTTGAAGCCTCCCACCCCAAAATGCAGGGGCCCACAATCCCGCACCCCAGCGCCTTTACCTCGGCCCGCCCACCTCTCACCGCCCAGCCAGAGGATCTGGCCTGCCGGCCTTATGGGGGCTAACTCTAACCCTGGGTCGGCCCACGAGGAGCCCCTCCCAAGGGGCCTGGCACCACAACGCCGGGGATTGGGGATCCCCGAGCCGCAGCCTGGGATTCACCCTGCCGCCCCACTGCCAACGGAGCCGCTAGGGGCCTTGCTGGTTCTTCAGGGCAGGAGAAAGGGCAGGGCCCTCCGAGCCATGGCAACATTCAAAGGCCCAGGACGCCAAAACGCTGGGGCCCAGCTCCCGCTCGCCATCGCCCTCAACCCGGCCTGCATCTCCACTCCTCGCACAGCCGGCGGATCGGGCCTGCCGGCCTCCTGGGCGCTAACCCTAACCCTAGGACGGCCCCGAGGGTCGCTTCCTAAGGGGCCTGGCGCCGCAACGCCGGGGATTGGGAACCCCCAAGCCCCAGCGCTGGATGCACCCTGCCGCCCTGCCCCACAGGTGCCGCTAGGGGCGCCGCCATTCATTCAGGGTGGGAGAATGGGCAGGGCCCTTCGAACCCCCGCCGACCTTCGAAGGCGCCCCGAACCAAAACGCTTGGGCCCGGGCTCATGTTCACCAGCACCCTCACCTCGGCCCAACTCTCCGCTCGATGCACAGGCGGTGTATCGGGCCTGCTGGCCTCCTGGGGGCTAACCCTAACTGTAGGTCGGCCACGGAGGGGCCCTTCCCAAGTGGCCTGGCGCCACAACGCCGGGAATGGGGACCCCAACCCAAGTGCCGGTCTCACCCTGCTGCCCTTCAGGCACCGGAGCCTCTAGGGGCCCCGCCGGTCATTCAGAGCGGGAGAACGGGCAGGTCCCTCCGAGCCCCCACTGACCTTCGAAGGCCCCCCGCACTAAAACGCTTGGGCTCATGCTCAGTCTCGCCAGCGCCCTCACCTCGGCCCAACCCTCCGCGTGCCGCACAGCCGCTGATCGGGTCCACCGGCCTCCTGGGGGCTAACCGCAACCCTAGATCGACCCCCGAGGGGCCCCTCCCAAGGGATCTGGCGCCGCAACGCTGGGGATTGGGGACCCCCGAGCCTCAGCACTGGACACACCCTGCCACCCAGCCGCCACCCGGGGGCTTGGGGTGGTGCCGTTCATTCAGGGCGGGAGCACGGGCAGGGCCCTCCAAGACACGGTGACCTTCAAAGGCCCCCGGCGCCAAAACACCCGGGCCCACGCTCCCGCTCACCAGTGCCCTCACCTCGGTCTGCCACTCCAGTCTCCACACGGCTGGCGAATAGGGCCTGCCGGCATCCTAGGGGCTAAACCTCACCCTAGGTCAGCCTCCGAGGGGCCCCTCCCAAGGGGCCTGGCGCCGCAACGCGGTGGACTGGGGACCCCCGAGCCCTATGCCCGGACTTACATGCCGCCCCGCCGCCACCTGGGCTGCTAGGGGCGCCGCCGGTCATTCAGGGAGGAGAATGGGCAGGGCCCGCTGAGTCCCCGGAGACATTCGAAGGCCCCCGGTGCCAAAACGCTTGGGCCCAGGCTCTTGCTCGCCAGCGCCCTCACCTCGGCCCGCCCCTCCGCTCCACGCACAGTGGGCGGATCCCGCCTGCCGGCCTCCCGGGTGCTAACCCTAACCCTAGGTCGGCCACCCAGGGGCCCCTCCCAAGGGTCCTGGTGCCGCTTCGCCGGGGATCGGGAACCTCAAGCCCCAGAGCCACACTCACCCTACCGCAACGCCGCCACCCAGGCCGCTAGGAGCACTGCGGGTCATTCAGGGCGAGAGAAGGGGCAGGGCCTTCTGAGCCCCCGGTGGCCTTCAAAGGCTCCCCGTGCCAAAACGCTCCTGCCCAAGCTCCCGCTCCCCAACGCCCTCACCTCGGCCCCGCCCTCCGCTCCCCGGACAGTGGCCGGATCCCACCTGCCGGCCTCCTGGGGGCTAACCCTAACCCTAGGTCAGCCACCCAGGGGCCCCTCCCAAGGGTCCTGGTGCCGCTACACTGGGGATCAGGGACCCCAAGACCCAGAGCCAGACTCACCCTGCCGCCACGTCGCCACCCGGGACGCTAGTGGCGCCGCCCGTCATTCAGGGCGGGAGAAGGGACAGGGCCCTGGAGAAACCGGCGATATTTGAAGCCTCCTGCGCCAAAATGCAGGGGCCCATGCTCCCGATCGCCAGCGCCTTTACCTCGGGCCGCCCACCTCTCGCTGCGCAGCCAGAGGATTGGGCCTGCTGGCCTCCTGGGTGCTAACTCTAAACCTAGGTCCGACCACGAGGAGCCCCTCCCAAGAGGCCTGGCCCCACAACGCTGGGGATTGGGGATCCACGAGCCGCAGCATGGACTCACCCTGCTGCTCCACCGCCAAGGGAGCTGCTAAGGGCACCGCAGGTTCTTCAGGGCAGGAGAACGGGCAGGGCCCTTTGAGCCATGGCAACAGTCGAAGGCCCAGGGCGCCAAAACGCTGGGGACCACGCTCCCGCTCTGCATCACCCTCAACTCGGCCCGCACCTCCGCTCTTCGCAGAGCCAGCGACTCGGGCCTGCCGGCCTCCTGGGAGCTCACCCTAACCCTAGGACAGCCCCTGAAGGTCCCTTCCTAAGGGGCCTGGCGCCGCAACGCCAGGGCTTGGGGGCCCCCAAGCCCCAGCGCCGGATGCACGCTGCCACCCCAACCCACACAGGCCGCTAGGGGCGCCGCCATTCATTCAGGGTGGGAGAACTGGCAGGGCCCTCCGAACCCCTGCCGACCTTCGAAGGCGCACCGAACCAAAACGCTTGGGCCCAGGCTCATGTTCACCAGCACCCTCACCTCGGCCCAACTCTCCGCTCGACGCACAGGTGGTGTATCGGGCCTGCGGGGCTCCTGGAGGCTAACCCTAACCATAGGTCGGCCACCGAGGGGCACTTCCCAAGGGGCCTGGCGTCGCAACGCTGGGGATGGGGACCCCGAGCTCATGTGCCGCACTCACCCTGCTGCCCTTCAGCCACCCGAGCCGCTAGAGGCCCCGCCGGTCAATCAGGGCAAGAGATCGGGCAGGGCCCTCCGAGCCCACGCTGACCTTTAAAGGCTCCCCGCGCAAAAACGTTGGCTCCCAGGATCCTGCTCGCCAGCGCCCTCACCTAGGCCCACCCCTCCGCTTGCTTCAGAGCCGGTGGATAGGGCCTGCCGGGATCCTGGCAGCTAACCAAAACCCTAGGTCGGCCCTGAGGGGACATCCCAAGCGGCCTGGCTCTGCAATGCTGGGGATTGGTGACTCAGAGCCCCAGAGCCTGACTCACCCTGCCGCACTGTCCCCACCTGGGCCGCTAGGGGCGCCGCGGGTCATAGAGGGCGGGAGAAGGGCAGGGCCTTCTGAGTCCCCGGTGACCTTCAAAGGCTCCCCGTGCCAAAACGCTGGTGCCCACGCTCCCGCTCCCCAGCGCATTCACCTCGGGCCGCACCTCAGCTCGCCACACAGTGTGTGGTTGGGCCTGACGGTCTCCGGGGGGCCAACCCTAACCCAAGGTCGGCCCCCCAGGGGCCCCTCCCAAGGCTTTTGGTGCCACTACGCCAGGGATCTGGAACCCCAAGCCCCAAAGCCAGACTCACCCTCCCACAACGCTGCCACCCGGGCCGCGAGGGGCGCCGCCGGTCATTCAGGGCGGGAGAACTGACAGGGCCCTGGAGAAACCGGCGACATTTGAAGCCTCCCACCCCAAAATGCAGGGGCCCACAATCCCGCACCCCAGCGCCTTTACCTCGGCCCGCCCACCTCTCACCGCCCAGCCAGAGGATCTGGCCTGCCGGCCTTATGGGGGCTAACTCTAACCCTGGGTCGGCCCACGAGGAGCCCCTCCCAAGGGGCCTGGCACCACAACGCCGGGGATTGGGGATCCCCGAGCCGCAGCCTGGGATTCACCCTGCCGCCCCACTGCCAACGGAGCCGCTAGGGGCCTTGCTGGTTCTTCAGGGCAGGAGAAAGGGCAGGGCCCTCCGAGCCATGGCAACATTCAAAGGCCCAGGACGCCAAAACGCTGGGGCCCAGCTCCCGCTCGCCATCGCCCTCAACCCGGCCTGCATCTCCACTCCTCGCACAGCCGGCGGATCGGGCCTGCCGGCCTCCTGGGCGCTAACCCTAACCCTAGGACGGCCCCGAGGGTCGCTTCCTAAGGGGCCTGGCGCCGCAACGCCGGGGATTGGGAACCCCCAAGCCCCAGCGCTGGATGCACCCTGCCGCCCTGCCCCACAGGTGCCGCTAGGGGCGCCGCCATTCATTCAGGGTGGGAGAATGGGCAGGGCCCTTCGAACCCCCGCCGACCTTCGAAGGCGCCCCGAACCAAAACGCTTGGGCCCGGGCTCATGTTCACCAGCACCCTCACCTCGGCCCAACTCTCCGCTCGATGCACAGGCGGTGTATCGGGCCTGCTGGCCTCCTGGGGGCTAACCCTAACTGTAGGTCGGCCACGGAGGGGCCCTTCCCAAGTGGCCTGGCGCCACAACGCCGGGAATGGGGACCCCAACCCAAGTGCCGGTCTCACCCTGCTGCCCTTCAGGCACCGGAGCCTCTAGGGGCCCCGCCGGTCATTCAGAGCGGGAGAACGGGCAGGTCCCTCCGAGCCCCCACTGACCTTCGAAGGCCCCCCGCACTAAAACGCTTGGGCTCATGCTCAGTCTCGCCAGCGCCCTCACCTCGGCCCAACCCTCCGCGTGCCGCACAGCCGCTGATCGGGTCCACCGGCCTCCTGGGGGCTAACCGCAACCCTAGATCGACCCCCGAGGGGCCCCTCCCAAGGGATCTGGCGCCGCAACGCTGGGGATTGGGGACCCCCGAGCCTCAGCACTGGACACACCCTGCCACCCAGCCGCCACCCGGGGGCTTGGGGTGGTGCCGTTCATTCAGGGCGGGAGCACGGGCAGGGCCCTCCAAGACACGGTGACCTTCAAAGGCCCCCGGTGCCAAAACACCCGGGCCCACGCTCCCGCTCACCAGTGCCCTCACCTCGGTCTGCCACTCCAGTCTCCACACGGCTGGCGAATAGGGCCTGCCGGCATCCTAGGGGCTAAACCTCACCCTAGGTCAGCCTCCGAGGGGCCCCTCCCAAGGGGCCTGGCGCCGCAACGCGGTGGACTGGGGACCCCCGAGCCCTATGCCCGGACTTACATGCCGCCCCGCCGCCACCTGGGCTGCTAGGGGCGCCGCCGGTCATTCAGGGAGGAGAATGGGCAGGGCCCGCTGAGTCCCCGGAGACATTCGAAGGCCCCCGGTGCCAAAACGCTTGGGCCCAGGCTCTTGCTCGCCAGCGCCCTCACCTCGGCCCGCCCCTCCGCTCCACGCACAGTGGGCGGATCCCGCCTGCCGGCCTCCCGGGTGCTAACCCTAACCCTAGGTCGGCCACCCAGGGGCCCCTCCCAAGGGTCCTGGTGCCGCTTCGCCGGGGATCGGGAACCTCAAGCCCCAGAGCCACACTCACCCTACCGCAACGCCGCCACCCAGGCCGCTAGGAGCACTGCGGGTCATTCAGGGCGAGAGAAGGGGCAGGGCCTTCTGAGCCCCCGGTGGCCTTCAAAGGCTCCCCGTGCCAAAACGCTCGTGCCCAAGCTCCCGCTCCCCAACGCCCTCACCTCGGCCCCGCCCTCCGCTCCCCGGACAGTGGCCGGATCCCACCTGCCGGCCTCCTGGGGGCTAACCCTAACCCTAGGTCAGCCACCCAGGGGCCCCTCCCAAGGGTCCTGGTGCCGCTACACTGGGGATCAGGGACCCCAAGACCCAGAGCCAGACTCACCCTGCCGCCACGTCGCCACCCGGGACGCTAGTGGCGCCGCCCGTCATTCAGGGCGGGAGAAGGGACAGGGCCCTGGAGAAACCGGCGATATTTGAAGCCTCCTGCGCCAAAATGCAGGGGCCCATGCTCCCGATCGCCAGCGCCTTTATCTCGGGCCGCCCACCTCTCGCCGCGCAGCCAGAGGATTGGCCCTGCTGGCCTCCTGGGTGCTAACTCTAAACCTAGGTCCGACCACGAGGAGCCCCTCCCAAGAGGCCTGGCCCCACAACGCTGGGGATTGGGGATCCACGAGCCGCAGCATGGACTCACCCTGCTGCTCCACCGCCAAGGGAGCTGCTAAGGGCACCGCAGGTTCTTCAGGGCAGGAGAACGGGCAGGGCCCTTTGAGCCATGGCAACAGTCGAAGGCCCAGGGCGCCAAAACGCTGGGGACCACGCTCCCGCTCTGCATCACCCTCAACTCGGCCCGCACCTCCGCTCTTCGCAGAGCCAGCGACTCGGGCCTGCCGGCCTCCTGGGAGCTCACCCTAACCCTAGGACAGCCCCTGAAGGTCCCTTCCTAAGGGTCCTGGCGCCGCAACGCCAGGGCTTGGGGGCCCCCAAGCCCCAGCGCCGGATGCACGCTGCCACCCCAACCCACACAGGCCGCTAGGGGCGCCGCCATTCATTCAGGGTGGGAGAACTGGCAGGGCCCTCCGAACCCCTGCCGACCTTCGAAGGCGCACCGAACCAAAACGCTTGGGCCCAGGCTCATGTTCACCAGCACCCTCACCTCGGCCCAACTCTCCGCTCGACGCACAGGTGGTGTATCGGGCCTGCGGGGCTCCTGGAGGCTAACCCTAACCATAGGTCGGCCACCGAGGGGCACTTCCCAAGGGGCCTGGCGTCGCAACGCTGGGGATGGGGACCCCGAGCTCATGTGCCGCACTCACCCTGCTGCCCTTCAGCCACCCGAGCCGCTAGAGGCCCCGCCGGTCAATCAGGGCAAGAGATCGGGCAGGGCCCTCCGAGCCCACGCTGACCTTTAAAGGCTCCCCGCGCAAAAACGTTGGCTCCCAGGATCCTGCTCGCCAGCGCCCTCACCTAGGCCCACCCCTCCGCTTGCTTCAGAGCCGGTGGATAGGGCCTGCCGGGATCCTGGCAACTAACCAAAACCCTAGGTCGGCCCTGAGGGGACATCCCAAGCGGCCTGGCTCTGCAATGCTGGGGATTGGTGACTCAGAGCCCCAGAGCCTGACTCACCCTGCCGCACTGTCCCCACCTGGGCCGCTAGGGGCGCCGCGGGTCATAGAGGGCGGGAGAAGGGCAGGGCCTTCTGAGTCCCCGGTGACCTTCAAAGGCTCCCCGTGCCAAAACGCTGGTGCCCACGCTCCCGCTCCCCAGCGCATTCACCTCGGGCCGCACCTCAGCTCGCCACACAGTGTGTGGTTGGGCCTGACGGTCTCCGGGGGGCCAACCCTAACCCAAGGTCGGCCCCCCAGGGGCCCCTCCCAAGGGTTTTGGTGCCACTACGCCAGGGATCTGGAACCCCAAGCCCCAAAGCCAGACTCACCCTCCCACAACGCTGCCACCCGGGCCGCGAGGGGCGCCGCCGGTCATTCAGGGCGGGAGAACTGACAGGGCCCTGGAGAAACCGGCGACATTTGAAGCCTCCCACCCCAAAATGCAGGGGCCCACAATCCCGCACCCCAGCGCCTTTACCTCGGCCCGCCCACCTCTCACCGCCCAGCCAGAGGATCTGGCCTGCCGGCCTTATGGGGGCTAACTCTAACCCTGGGTCGGCCCACGAGGAGCCCCTCCCAAGGGGCCTGGCACCACAACGCCGGGGATTGGGGATCCCCGAGCCGCAGCCTGGGATTCACCCTGCCGCCCCACTGCCAACGGAGCCGCTAGGGGCCTTGCTGGTTCTTCAGGGCAGGAGAAAGGGCAGGGCCCTCCGAGCCATGGCAACATTCAAAGGCCCAGGACGCCAAAACGCTGGGGCCCAGCTCCCGCTCGCCATCGCCCTCAACCCGGCCTGCATCTCCACTCCTCGCACAGCCGGCGGATCGGGCCTGCCGGCCTCCTGGACGCTAACCCTAACCCTAGGACGGCCCCGAGGGTCGCTTCCTAAGGGGCCTGGCGCCGCAACGCCGGGGATTGGGAACCCCCAAGCCCCAGCGCTGGATGCACCCTGCCGCCCTGCCCCACAGGTGCCGCTAGGGGCGCCGCCATTCATTCAGGGTGGGAGAATGGGCAGGGCCCTTCGAACCCCCGCCGACCTTCGAAGGCGCCCCGAACCAAAACGCTTGGGCCCGGGCTCATGTTCACCAGCACCCTCACCTCGGCCCAACTCTCCGCTCGATGCACAGGCGGTGTATCGGGCCTGCTGGCCTCCTGGGGGCTAACCCTAACTGTAGGTCGGCCACGGAGGGGCCCTTCCCAAGTGGCCTGGCGCCACAACGCCGGGAATGGGGACCCCAACCCAAGTGCCGGTCTCACCCTGCTGCCCTTCAGGCACCGGAGCCTCTAGGGGCCCCGCCGGTCATTCAGAGCGGGAGAACGGGCAGGTCCCTCCGAGCCCCCACTGACCTTCGAAGGCCCCCCGCACTAAAACGCTTGGGCTCATGCTCAGTCTCGCCAGCGCCCTCACCTCGGCCCAACCCTCCGCGTGCCGCACAGCCGCTGATCGGGTCCACCGGCCTCCTGGGGGCTAACCGCAACCCTAGATCGACCCCCGAGGGGCCCCTCCCAAGGGATCTGGCGCCGCAACGCTGGGGATTGGGGACCCCCGAGCCTCAGCACTGGACTCACCCTGCCACCCAGCCGCCACCAGGGGGCTTGGGGTGGTGCCGTTCATTCAGGGCGGGAGCCTGGGCAGGGCCCTCCAAGACACGGCGACCTTCAAAGGCCCCCCGCGCCAAAACACCCGGGCCCACGCTCCCGCTCACCAGTGCCCTCACCTCGGTCCGCCACTCCAGTCTCCACACGGCTGGCGAATAGGGCCTGCCGGCATCCTAGGGGCTAAACCTCACCCTAGGTCAGCCTCCGAGGGGCCCCTCCCAAGGGGCCTGGCGCCGCAACGCGGTGGACTGGGGACCCCCGAGCCCTATGCCCGGACTTACATGCCACCCCGCCGCCACCCGGGCTGCTAGGGGCGCCGCCGGTCATTCAGGGAGGAGAATGGGCAGGGCCCGCCGAGTTCCCGGAGACATTCGAAGGCCCCCGGTGCCAAAACGCTTGGGCCCAGGCTCTTGCTCGCCAGCGCCCTCACCTCGGTCCGCCCCTCCGCTCCACGCACAGCGGGCGGATCCCGCCTGCCGGCCTCCCGGGTGCTAACCCTAACCCGAGGTCGGCCACCCAGGGGCCCCTCCCAAGGGTCCTGGTGCCGCTTCGCCGGGGATCGGGAACCTCAAGCCCCAGAGCCACACTCACCCTACCGCAACGCCGCCACCCAGGCCGCTAGGAGCACTGCAGGTCATTCAGGGCGAGAGAAGGGGCAGGGCCTTCCGAGCCCCCGGTGGCCTTCAAAGGCTCCCCATGCCAAAACGCTGGTGCCCGTGCTCCCGCTCCCCAACGCCCTCACCTCGGCCCCGCCCTCCGCTCCCCGGACAGTGGCCGGATCCCAACTGCCGGCCTCCTGGGGGCTAACCCTAACCCTAGGTCAGCCACCCAGGGGCCCCTCCCAAGGGTCCTGGTGCCGCTACACTGGGGATCAGGGACCCCAAGACCCAGAGCCAGACTCACCCTGCTGCCACATCGCCACCCGGGCTGCTCGTGGCGCCGCCCGTCATTCAGGGCGGGAGAAGGGACAGGGCCCTGGAGAAACCGGCGATATTTCAAGCCTCCTGCGCCAAAATGCAGGGGCCCATGCTCCCCATCGCCAGCGCCTTTACCTCGGGCCGCCCACCTCTCGCCGCCCAGCCAGAGGATTGGCCCTGCTGGCCTCCTGGGTGCTAACTCTAAACCTAGGTCCGCCCAAGAGGAGCCCCTCCCAAGAAGCCTGGCCCCACAACGCTGGGGATTGGGGATCCACGAGCCGCAGCATGGACTCACCCTGCTGCTCCACCACCAAGGGAGCTGCTAAGGGCGCCGCTGGTTCTTCAGGGCAGGAGAACGGGCAGGGCCCTTTGAGCCATGGCAACAGTCGAAGGCCCAGGGCGTCAAAACGCTGGGGACCACGCTCCCGCTCTGCATCACCCTCAACTCGGCCCGCACCTCCGCTCTTCGCAGAGCCAGCGACTCGGGCCTGCCGGCCTCCTGGGAGCTCACCCTAACCCTAGGACAGCCCCTGAGGGTCCCTTCCTAAGGGGCCTGGCGCCGCAACGCCAGGGATTGGGGGCCCCCAAGCCCCAGCGCCGGATGCACGCTGCCACCCCAACCCACACAGGCCGCTAGGGGCGCCGCCATTCATTCAGGGTGGGAGAACTGGCAGGGCCCTCCGAACCCCTGCCGACCTTCAGAGGCGCACCGAACCAAAACGCTTGGGCCCAGGCTCATGTTCACCAGCACCCTCACCTCGGCCCAACTCTCCGCTCCATGCACAGGTGGTGTATCGGGCCTGCGGGGCTCCTGGAGGCTAACCCTAACCATAGGTCGGCCACCGAGGGGCACTTCCCAAGGGGCCTGGCGTCGCAACGCTGGGGATGGGGACCCCGAGCTCATGTGCCGCACTCACCCTGCTGCCCTTCAGCCACCCGAGCCGCTAGAGGCCCCGCCGGTCAATCAGGGCAAGAGATCGGGCAGGGCCCTCCGAGCCCACGCTGACCTTTGAAGGCTCCCCGCGCAAAAACGTTGGCTCCCAGGATCCTGCTCGCCAGCGCCCTCACCTAGGCCCACCCCACCGCTTGCTTCAGAGCCGGTGGATAGGGCCTGCCGGGCTCCTGGCAGCTAACCAAAACCCTAGGTCGGCCCTGAGGGGACATCCCAAGCAGCCTGGCTCTGCAATGCTGGGGATTGGTGACTCAGAGCCCCAGAGCCGGACTCACCCTGCCGCACTGTCCCCACCTGGGCCGCTAGGGGCGCCGCGGGTCATAGAGGGCGGGAGAAGGGCAGGGCCTTCTGAGTCCCCGGTGACCTTCAAAGGCTCCCCGTGCCAAAACGCTGGTGCCCACGCTCCCGCTCCCCAGCGCCTTCACCTCGGGCCGCACCTCAGCTCGCCGCACAGTGTGCGGTTGGGCCTGACGGTCTCCTGGGGGCTAACCCTAACCCTAGGTCGGCCCCCTAGGGGCCCCTCCCAAGGCTTTTGGTGCCACTACGCCAGGGATCTGGAACCCCAAGCCCCAAAGCCAGACTCACCCTCCCACAACGCTGCCACCCGGGCCGCGAGGGGCGCCGCCGGTCATTCAGGGCGGGAGAACTGACAGGGCCCTGGAGAAACCGGCGACATTTGAAGCCTCCCACCCCAAAATGCAGGGGCCCACAATCCCGCACCCCAGCGCCTTTACCTCGGCCCGCCCACCTCTCACCGCCCAGCCAGAGGATCTGGCCTGCCGGCCTTATGGGGGCTAACTCTAACCCTGGGTCGGCCCACGAGGAGCCCCTCCCAAGGGGCCTGGCACCACAACGCCGGGGATTGGGGATCCCCGAGCCGCAGCCTGGGATTCACCCTGCCGCCCCACTGCCAACGGAGCCGCTAGGGGCCTTGCTGGTTCTTCAGGGCAGGAGAAAGGGCAGGGCCCTCCGAGCCATGGCAACATTCAAAGGCCCAGGACGCCAAAACGCTGGGGCCCAGCTCCCGCTCGCCATCGCCCTCAACCCGGCCTGCATCTCCACTCCTCGCACAGCCGGCGGATCGGGCCTGCCGGCCTCCTGGGCGCTAACCCTAACCCTAGGACGGCCCCGAGGGTCGCTTCCTAAGGGGCCTGGCGCCGCAACGCCGGGGATTGGGAACCCCCAAGCCCCAGCGCTGGATGCACCCTGCCGCCCTGCCCCACACGTGCCGCTAAGGGCGCCGCCATTCATTCAGGGTGGGAGAACGGGCAGGGCCCTTCGAACCCCTGCCGACCTTCGAAGGCGCCCCGAACCAAAACGCTTGGGCCCGGGCTCATGTTCACCAGCACCCTCACCTCGGCCCAACTCTCCGCTCGACGCACAGGCGGTGTATCGGGCCTGCTGGCCTCCTGGGGGCTAACCCTAACTGTAGGTCGGCCACGGAGGGGCCCTTCCCAAGTGGCCTGGCGCCACAACGCCGGGAATGGGGACCCCAACCCAAGTGCCGGTCTCACCCTGCTGCCCTTCAGGCACCGGAGCCTCTAGGGGCCCCGCCGGTCATTCAGAGCGGGAGAACGGGCAGGTCCCTCCGAGCCCCCACTGACCTTCGAAGGCCCCCCGCACTAAAACGCTTGGGCTCATGCTCAGTCTCGCCAGCGCCCTCACCTCGGCCCAACCCTCCGCGTGCCGCACAGCCGCTGATCGGGTCCACCGGCCTCCTGGGGGCTAACCGCAACCCTAGATCGACCCCCGAGGGGCCCCTCCCAAGGGATCTGGCGCCGCAACGCTGGGGATTGGGGACCCCCGAGCCTCAGCACTGGACACACCCTGCCACCCAGCCGCCACCCGGGGGCTTGGGGTGGTGCCGTTCATTCAGGGCGGGAGCACGGGCAGGGCCCTCCAAGACACGGTGACCTTCAAAGGCCCCCGGCGCCAAAACACCCGGGCCCACGCTCCCGCTCACCAGTGCCCTCACCTCGGTCTGCCACTCCAGTCTCCACACGGCTGGCGAATAGGGCCTGCCGGCATCCTAGGGGCTAAACCTCACCCTAGGTCAGCCTCCGAGGGGCCCCTCCCAAGGGGCCTGGCGCCGCAACGCGGTGGACTGGGGACCCCCGAGCCCTATGCCCGGACTTACATGCCGCCCCGCCGCCACCTGGGCTGCTAGGGGCGCCGCCGGTCATTCAGGGAGGAGAATGGGCAGGGCCCGCCGAGTCCCCGGAGACATTCGAAGGCCCCCGGTGCCAAAACGCTTGGGCCCAGGCTCTTGCTCGCCAGCGCCCTCACCTCGGCCCGCCCCTCCGCTCCACGCACAGTGGGCGGATCCCGCCTGCCGGCCTCCCGGGTGCTAACCCTAACCCTAGGTCGGCCACCCAGGGGCCCCTCCCAAGGGTCCTGGTGCCGCTTCGCCGGGGATCGGGAACCTCAAGCCCCAGAGCCACACTCACCCTACCGCAACGCCGCCACCCAGGCCGCTAGGAGCACTGCGGGTCATTCAGGGCGAGAGAAGGGGCAGGGCCTTCTGAGCCCCCGGTGGCCTTCAAAGGCTCCCCGTGCCAAAACGCTCGTGCCCAAGCTCCCGCTCCCCAACGCCCTCACCTCGGCCCCGCCCTCCGCTCCCCGGACAGTGGCCGGATCCCACCTGCCGGCCTCCTGGGGGCTAACCCTAACCCTAGGTCAGCCACCCAGGGGCCCCTCCCAAGGGTCCTGGTGCCGCTACACTGGGGATCAGGGACCCCAAGACCCAGAGCCAGACTCACCCTGCCGCCACGTCGCCACCCGGGACGCTAGTGGCGCCGCCCGTCATTCAGGGCGGGAGAAGGGACAGGGCCCTGGAGAAACCGGCGATATTTGAAGCCTCCTGCGCCAAAATGCAGGGGCCCATGCTCCCGATCGCCAGCGCCTTTACCTCGGGCCGCCCACCTCTCGCTGCCCAGCCAGAGGATTGGGCCTGCTGGCCTCCTGGGTGCTAACTCTAAACCTAGGTCCGACCACGAGGAGCCCCTCCCAAGAGGCCTGGCCCCACAACGCTGGGGATTGGGGATCCACGAGCCGCAGCATGGACTCACCCTGCTGCTCCACCGCCAAGGGAGCTGCTAAGGGCACCGCAGGTTCTTCAGGGCAGGAGAACGGGCAGGGCCCTTTGAGCCATGGCAACAGTCGAAGGCCCAGGGCGCCAAAACGCTGGGGACCACGCTCCCGCTCTGCATCACCCTCAACTCGGCCCGCACCTCCGCTCTTCGCAGAGCCAGCGACTCGGGCCTGCCGGCCTCCTGGGAGCTCACCCTAACCCTAGGACAGCCCCTGAAGGTCCCTTCCTAAGGGGCCTGGCGCCGCAACGCCAGGGATTGGGGGCCCCCAAGCCCCAGCGCCGGATGCACGCTGCCACCCCAACCCACACAGGCCGCTAGGGGCGCCGCCATTCATTCAGGGTGGGAGAACTGGCAGGGCCCTCCGAACCCCTGCCGACCTTCGAAGGCGCACCGAACCAAAACGCTTGGGCCCAGGCTCATGTTCACCAGCACCCTCACCTCGGCCCAACTCTCCGCTCGACGCACAGGTGGTGTATCGGGCCTGCGGGGCTCCTGGAGGCTAACCCTAACCATAGGTCGGCCACCGAGGGGCACTTCCCAAGGGGCCTGGCGTCGCAACGCTGGGGATGGGGACCCCGAGCTCATGTGCCGCACTCACCCTGCTGCCCTTCAGCCACCCGAGCCGCTAGAGGCCCCGCCGGTCAATCAGGGCAAGAGATCGGGCAGGGCCCTCCGAGCCCACGCTGACCTTTAAAGGCTCCCCGCGCAAAAACGTTGGCTCCCAGGATCCTGCTCGCCAGCGCCCTCACCTAGGCCCACCCCTCCGCTTGCTTCAGAGCCGGTGGATAGGGCCTGCCGGGATCCTGGCAGCTAACCAAAACCCTAGGTCGGCCCTGAGGGGACATCCCAAGCGGCCTGGCTCTGCAATGCTGGGGATTGGTGACTCAGAGCCCCAGAGCCTGACTCACCCTGCCGCACTGTCCCCACCTGGGCCGCTAGGGGCGCCGCGGGTCATAGAGGGCGGGAGAAGGGCAGGGCCTTCTGAGTCCCCGGTGACCTTCAAAGGCTCCCCGTGCCAAAACGCTGGTGCCCACGCTCCCGCTCCCCAGCGCATTCACCTCGGGCCGCACCTCAGCTCGCCACACAGTGTGTGGTTGGGCCTGACGGTCTCCGGGGGGCCAACCCTAACCCAAGGTCGGCCCCCCAGGGGCCCCTCCCAAGGCTTTTGGTGCCACTACGCCAGGGATCTGGAACCCCAAGCCCCAAAGCCAGACTCACCCTCCCACAACGCTGCCACCCGGGCCGCGAGGGGCGCCGCCGGTCATTCAGGGCGGGAGAACTGACAGGGCCCTGGAGAAACCGGCGACATTTGAAGCCTCCCACCCCAAAATGCAGGGGCCCACAATCCCGCACCCCAGCGCCTTTACCTCGGCCCGCCCACCTCTCACCGCCCAGCCAGAGGATCTGGCCTGCCGGCCTTATGGGGGCTAACTCTAACCCTGGGTCGGCCCACGAGGAGCCCCTCCCAAGGGGCCTGGCACCACAACGCCGGGGATTGGGGATCCCCGAGCCGCAGCCTGGGATTCACCCTGCCGCCCCACTGCCAACGGAGCCGCTAGGGGCCTTGCTGGTTCTTCAGGGCAGGAGAAAGGGCAGGGCCCTCCGAGCCATGGCAACATTCAAAGGCCCAGGACGCCAAAACGCTGGGGCCCAGCTCCCGCTCGCCATCGCCCTCAACCCGGCCTGCATCTCCACTCCTCGCACAGCCGGCGGATCGGGCCTGCCGGCCTCCTGGGCGCTAACCCTAACCCTAGGACGGCCCCGAGGGTCGCTTCCTAAGGGGCCTGGCGCCGCAACGCCGGGGATTGGGAACCCCCAAGCCCCAGCGCTGGATGCACCCTGCCGCCCTGCCCCACAGGTGCCGCTAGGGGCGCCGCCATTCATTCAGGGTGGGAGAATGGGCAGGGCCCTTCGAACCCCCGCCGACCTTCGAAGGCGCCCCGAACCAAAACGCTTGGGCCCGGGCTCATGTTCACCAGCACCCTCACCTCGGCCCAACTCTCCGCTCGATGCACAGGCGGTGTATCGGGCCTGCTGGCCTCCTGGGGGCTAACCCTAACTGTAGGTCGGCCACGGAGGGGCCCTTCCCAAGTGGCCTGGCGCCACAACGCCGGGAATGGGGACCCCAACCCAAGTGCCGGTCTCACCCTGCTGCCCTTCAGGCACCGGAGCCTCTAGGGGCCCCGCCGGTCATTCAGAGCGGGAGAACGGGCAGGTCCCTCCGAGCCCCCACTGACCTTCGAAGGCCCCCCGCACTAAAACGCTTGGGCTCATGCTCAGTCTCGCCAGCGCCCTCACCTCGGCCCAACCCTCCGCGTGCCGCACAGCCGCTGATCGGGTCCACCGGCCTCCTGGGGGCTAACCGCAACCCTAGATCGACCCCCGAGGGGCCCCTCCCAAGGGATCTGGCGCCGCAACGCTGGGGATTGGGGACCCCCGAGCCTCAGCACTGGACACACCCTGCCACCCAGCCGCCACCCGGGGGCTTGGGGTGGTGCCGTTCATTCAGGGCGGGAGCACGGGCAGGGCCCTCCAAGACACGGTGACCTTCAAAGGCCCCCGGCGCCAAAACACCCGGGCCCACGCTCCCGCTCACCAGTGCCCTCACCTCGGTCTGCCACTCCAGTCTCCACACGGCTGGCGAATAGGGCCTGCCGGCATCCTAGGGGCTAAACCTCACCCTAGGTCAGCCTCCGAGGGGCCCCTCCCAAGGGGCCTGGCGCCGCAACGCGGTGGACTGGGGACCCCCGAGCCCTATGCCCGGACTTACATGCCGCCCCGCCGCCACCTGGGCTGCTAGGGGCGCCGCCGGTCATTCAGGGAGGAGAATGGGCAGGGCCCGCCGAGTCCCCGGAGACATTCGAAGGCCCCCGGTGCCAAAACGCTTGGGCCCAGGCTCTTGCTCGCCAGCGCCCTCACCTCGGCCCGCCCCTCCGCTCCACGCACAGTGGGCGGATCCCGCCTGCCGGCCTCCCGGGTGCTAACCCTAACCCTAGGTCGGCCACCCAGGGGCCCCTCCCAAGGGTCCTGGTGCCGCTTCGCCGGGGATCGGGAACCTCAAGCCCCAGAGCCACACTCACCCTACCGCAACGCCGCCACCCAGGCCGCTAGGAGCACTGCGGGTCATTCAGGGCGAGAGAAGGGGCAGGGCCTTCTGAGCCCCCGGTGGCCTTCAAAGGCTCCCCGTGCCAAAACGCTCGTGCCCAAGCTCCCGCTCCCCAACGCCCTCACCTCGGCCCCGCCCTCCGCTCCCCGGACAGTGGCCGGATCCCACCTGCCGGCCTCCTGGGGGCTAACCCTAACCCTAGGTCAGCCACCCAGGGGCCCCTCCCAAGGGTCCTGGTGCCGCTACACTGGGGATCAGGGACCCCAAGACCCAGAGCCAGACTCACCCTGCCGCCACGTCGCCACCCGGGACGCTAGTGGCGCCGCCCGTCATTCAGGGCGGGAGAAGGGACAGGGCCCTGGAGAAACCGGCGATATTTGAAGCCTCCTGCGCCAAAATGCAGGGGCCCATGCTCCCGATCGCCAGCGCCTTTACCTCGGGCCGCCCACCTCTCGCTGCCCAGCCAGAGGATTGGGCCTGCTGGCCTCCTGGGTGCTAACTCTAAACCTAGGTCCGACCACGAGGAGCCCCTCCCAAGAGGCCTGGCCCCACAACGCTGGGGATTGGGGATCCACGAGCCGCAGCATGGACTCACCCTGCTGCTCCACCGCCAAGGGAGCTGCTAAGGGCACCGCAGGTTCTTCAGGGCAGGAGAACGGGCAGGGCCCTTTGAGCCATGGCAACAGTCGAAGGCCCAGGGCGCCAAAACGCTGGGGACCACGCTCCCGCTCTGCATCACCCTCAACTCGGCCCGCACCTCCGCTCTTCGCAGAGCCAGCGACTCGGGCCTGCCGGCCTCCTGGGAGCTCACCCTAACCCTAGGACAGCCCCTGAAGGTCCCTTCCTAAGGGGCCTGGCGCCGCAACGCCAGGGCTTGGGGGCCCCCAAGCCCCAGCGCCGGATGCACGCTGCCACCCCAACCCACACAGGCCGCTAGGGGCGCCGCCATTCATTCAGGGTGGGAGAACTGGCAGGGCCCTCCGAACCCCTGCCGACCTTCGAAGGCGCACCGAACCAAAACGCTTGGGCCCAGGCTCATGTTCACCAGCACCCTCACCTCGGCCCAACTCTCCGCTCGACGCACAGGTGGTGTATCGGGCCTGCGGGGCTCCTGGAGGCTAACCCTAACCATAGGTCGGCCACCGAGGGGCACTTCCCAAGGGGCCTGGCGTCGCAACGCTGGGGATGGGGACCCCGAGCTCATGTGCCGCACTCACCCTGCTGCCCTTCAGCCACCCGAGCCGCTAGAGGCCCCGCCGGTCAATCAGGGCAAGAGATCGGGCAGGGCCCTCCGAGCCCACGCTGACCTTTAAAGGCTCCCCGCGCAAAAACGTTGGCTCCCAGGATCCTGCTCGCCAGCGCCCTCACCTAGGCCCACCCCTCCGCTTGCTTCAGAGCCGGTGGATAGGGCCTGCCGGGATCCTGGCAGCTAACCAAAACCCTAGGTCGGCCCTGAGGGGACATCCCAAGCGGCCTGGCTCTGCAATGCTGGGGATTGGTGACTCAGAGCCCCAGAGCCTGACTCACCCTGCCGCACTGTCCCCACCTGGGCCGCTAGGGGCGCCGCGGGTCATAGAGGGCGGGAGAAGGGCAGGGCCTTCTGAGTCCCCGGTGACCTTCAAAGGCTCCCCGTGCCAAAACGCTGGTGCCCACGCTCCCGCTCCCCAGCGCATTCACCTCGGGCCGCACCTCAGCTCGCCACACAGTGTGTGGTTGGGCCTGACGGTCTCCGGGGGGCCAACCCTAACCCAAGGTCGGCCCCCCAGGGGCCCCTCCCAAGGCTTTTGGTGCCACTACGCCAGGGATCTGGAACCCCAAGCCCCAAAGCCAGACTCACCCTCCCACAACGCTGCCACCCGGGCCGCGAGGGGCGCCGCCGGTCATTCAGGGCGGGAGAACTGACAGGGCCCTGGAGAAACCGGCGACATTTGAAGCCTCCCACCCCAAAATGCAGGGGCCCACAATCCCGCACCCCAGCGCCTTTACCTCGGCCCGCCCACCTCTCACCGCCCAGCCAGAGGATCTGGCCTGCCGGCCTTATGGGGGCTAACTCTAACCCTGGGTCGGCCCACGAGGAGCCCCTCCCAAGGGGCCTGGCACCACAACGCCGGGGATTGGGGATCCCCGAGCCGCAGCCTGGGATTCACCCTGCCGCCCCACTGCCAACGGAGCCGCTAGGGGCCTTGCTGGTTCTTCAGGGCAGGAGAAAGGGCAGGGCCCTCCGAGCCATGGCAACATTCAAAGGCCCAGGACGCCAAAACGCTGGGGCCCAGCTCCCGCTCGCCATCGCCCTCAACCCGGCCTGCATCTCCACTCCTCGCACAGCCGGCGGATCGGGCCTGCCGGCCTCCTGGGCGCTAACCCTAACCCTAGGACGGCCCCGAGGGTCGCTTCCTAAGGGGCCTGGCGCCGCAACGCCGGGGATTGGGAACCCCCAAGCCCCAGCGCTGGATGCACCCTGCCGCCCTGCCCCACAGGTGCCGCTAGGGGCGCCGCCATTCATTCAGGGTGGGAGAATGGGCAGGGCCCTTCGAACCCCCGCCGACCTTCGAAGGCGCCCCGAACCAAAACGCTTGGGCCCGGGCTCATGTTCACCAGCACCCTCACCTCGGCCCAACTCTCCGCTCGATGCACAGGCGGTGTATCGGGCCTGCTGGCCTCCTGGGGGCTAACCCTAACTGTAGGTCGGCCACGGAGGGGCCCTTCCCAAGTGGCCTGGCGCCACAACGCCGGGAATGGGGACCCCAACCCAAGTGCCGGTCTCACCCTGCTGCCCTTCAGGCACCGGAGCCTCTAGGGGCCCCGCCGGTCATTCAGAGCGGGAGAACGGGCAGGTCCCTCCGAGCCCCCACTGACCTTCGAAGGCCCCCCGCACTAAAACGCTTGGGCTCATGCTCAGTCTCGCCAGCGCCCTCACCTCGGCCCAACCCTCCGCGTGCCGCACAGCCGCTGATCGGGTCCACCGGCCTCCTGGGGGCTAACCGCAACCCTAGATCGACCCCCGAGGGGCCCCTCCCAAGGGATCTGGCGCCGCAACGCTGGGGATTGGGGACCCCCGAGCCTCAGCACTGGACACACCCTGCCACCCAGCCGCCACCCGGGGGCTTGGGGTGGTGCCGTTCATTCAGGGCGGGAGCACGGGCAGGGCCCTCCAAGACACGGTGACCTTCAAAGGCCCCCGGTGCCAAAACACCCGGGCCCACGCTCCCGCTCACCAGTGCCCTCACCTCGGTCTGCCACTCCAGTCTCCACACGGCTGGCGAATAGGGCCTGCCGGCATCCTAGGGGCTAAACCTCACCCTAGGTCAGCCTCCGAGGGGCCCCTCCCAAGGGGCCTGGCGCCGCAACGCGGTGGACTGGGGACCCCCGAGCCCTATGCCCGGACTTACATGCCGCCCCGCCGCCACCTGGGCTGCTAGGGGCGCCGCCGGTCATTCAGGGAGGAGAATGGGCAGGGCCCGCTGAGTCCCCGGAGACATTCGAAGGCCCCCGGTGCCAAAACGCTTGGGCCCAGGCTCTTGCTCGCCAGCGCCCTCACCTCGGCCCGCCCCTCCGCTCCACGCACAGTGGGCGGATCCCGCCTGCCGGCCTCCCGGGTGCTAACCCTAACCCTAGGTCGGCCACCCAGGGGCCCCTCCCAAGGGTCCTGGTGCCGCTTCGCCGGGGATCGGGAACCTCAAGCCCCAGAGCCACACTCACCCTACCGCAACGCCGCCACCCAGGCCGCTAGGAGCACTGCGGGTCATTCAGGGCGAGAGAAGGGGCAGGGCCTTCTGAGCCCCCGGTGGCCTTCAAAGGCTCCCCGTGCCAAAACGCTCGTGCCCAAGCTCCCGCTCCCCAACGCCCTCACCTCGGCCCCGCCCTCCGCTCCCCGGACAGTGGCCGGATCCCACCTGCCGGCCTCCTGGGGGCTAACCCTAACCCTAGGTCAGCCACCCAGGGGCCCCTCCCAAGGGTCCTGGTGCCGCTACACTGGGGATCAGGGACCCCAAGACCCAGAGCCAGACTCACCCTGCCGCCACGTCGCCACCCGGGACGCTAGTGGCGCCGCCCGTCATTCAGGGCGGGAGAAGGGACAGGGCCCTGGAGAAACCGGCGATATTTGAAGCCTCCTGCGCCAAAATGCAGGGGCCCATGCTCCCGATCGCCAGCGCCTTTACCTCGGGCCGCCCACCTCTCGCTGCGCAGCCAGAGGATTGGCCCTGCTGGCCTCCTGGGTGCTAACTCTAAACCTAGGTCCGACCACGAGGAGCCCCTCCCAAGAGGCCTGGCCCCACAACGCTGGGGATTGGGGATCCACGAGCCGCAGCATGGACTCACCCTGCTGCTCCACCGCCAAGGGAGCTGCTAAGGGCACCGCAGGTTCTTCAGGGCAGGAGAACGGGCAGGGCCCTTTGAGCCATGGCAACAGTCGAAGGCCCAGGGCGCCAAAACGCTGGGGACCACGCTCCCGCTCTGCATCACCCTCAACTCGGCCCGCACCTCCGCTCTTCGCAGAGCCAGCGACTCGGGCCTGCCGGCCTCCTGGGAGCTCACCCTAACCCTAGGACAGCCCCTGAAGGTCCCTTCCTAAGGGGCCTGGCGCCGCAACGCCAGGGCTTGGGGGCCCCCAAGCCCCAGCGCCGGATGCACGCTGCCACCCCAACCCACACAGGCCGCTAGGGGCGCCGCCATTCATTCAGGGTGGGAGAACTGGCAGGGCCCTCCGAACCCCTGCCGACCTTCGAAGGCGCACCGAACCAAAACGCTTGGGCCCAGGCTCATGTTCACCAGCACCCTCACCTCGGCCCAACTCTCCGCTCGACGCACAGGTGGTGTATCGGGCCTGCGGGGCTCCTGGAGGCTAACCCTAACCATAGGTCGGCCACCGAGGGGCACTTCCCAAGGGGCCTGGCGTCGCAACGCTGGGGATGGGGACCCCGAGCTCATGTGCCGCACTCACCCTGCTGCCCTTCAGCCACCCGAGCCGCTAGAGGCCCCGCCGGTCAATCAGGGCAAGAGATCGGGCAGGGCCCTCCGAGCCCACGCTGACCTTTAAAGGCTCCCCGCGCAAAAACGTTGGCTCCCAGGATCCTGCTCGCCAGCGCCCTCACCTAGGCCCACCCCTCCGCTTGCTTCAGAGCCGGTGGATAGGGCCTGCCGGGATCCTGGCAGCTAACCAAAACCCTAGGTCGGCCCTGAGGGGACATCCCAAGCGGCCTGGCTCTGCAATGCTGGGGATTGGTGACTCAGAGCCCCAGAGCCTGACTCACCCTGCCGCACTGTCCCCACCTGGGCCGCTAGGGGCGCCGCGGGTCATAGAGGGCGGGAGAAGGGCAGGGCCTTCTGAGTCCCCGGTGACCTTCAAAGGCTCCCCGTGCCAAAACGCTGGTGCCCACGCTCCCGCTCCCCAGCGCATTCACCTCGGGCCGCACCTCAGCTCGCCACACAGTGTGTGGTTGGGCCTGACGGTCTCCGGGGGGCCAACCCTAACCCAAGGTCGGCCCCCCAGGGGCCCCTCCCAAGGCTTTTGGTGCCACTACGCCAGGGATCTGGAACCCCAAGCCCCAAAGCCAGACTCACCCTCCCACAACGCTGCCACCCGGGCCGCGAGGGGCGCCGCCGGTCATTCAGGGCGGGAGAACTGACAGGGCCCTGGAGAAACCGGCGACATTTGAAGCCTCCCACCCCAAAATGCAGGGGCCCACAATCCCGCACCCCAGCGCCTTTACCTCGGCCCGCCCACCTCTCACCGCCCAGCCAGAGGATCTGGCCTGCCGGCCTTATGGGGGCTAACTCTAACCCTGGGTCGGCCCACGAGGAGCCCCTCCCAAGGGGCCTGGCACCACAACGCCGGGGATTGGGGATCCCCGAGCCGCAGCCTGGGATTCACCCTGCCGCCCCACTGCCAACGGAGCCGCTAGGGGCCTTGCTGGTTCTTCAGGGCAGGAGAAAGGGCAGGGCCCTCCGAGCCATGGCAACATTCAAAGGCCCAGGACGCCAAAACGCTGGGGCCCAGCTCCCGCTCGCCATCGCCCTCAACCCGGCCTGCATCTCCACTCCTCGCACAGCCGGCGGATCGGGCCTGCCGGCCTCCTGGGCGCTAACCCTAACCCTAGGACGGCCCCGAGGGTCGCTTCCTAAGGGGCCTGGCGCCGCAACGCCGGGGATTGGGAACCCCCAAGCCCCAGCGCTGGATGCACCCTGCCGCCCTGCCCCACAGGTGCCGCTAGGGGCGCCGCCATTCATTCAGGGTGGGAGAATGGGCAGGGCCCTTCGAACCCCCGCCGACCTTCGAAGGCGCCCCGAACCAAAACGCTTGGGCCCGGGCTCATGTTCACCAGCACCCTCACCTCGGCCCAACTCTCCGCTCGATGCACAGGCGGTGTATCGGGCCTGCTGGCCTCCTGGGGGCTAACCCTAACTGTAGGTCGGCCACGGAGGGGCCCTTCCCAAGTGGCCTGGCGCCACAACGCCGGGAATGGGGACCCCAACCCAAGTGCCGGTCTCACCCTGCTGCCCTTCAGGCACCGGAGCCTCTAGGGGCCCCGCCGGTCATTCAGAGCGGGAGAACGGGCAGGTCCCTCCGAGCCCCCACTGACCTTCGAAGGCCCCCCGCACTAAAACGCTTGGGCTCATGCTCAGTCTCGCCAGCGCCCTCACCTCGGCCCAACCCTCCGCGTGCCGCACAGCCGCTGATCGGGTCCACCGGCCTCCTGGGGGCTAACCGCAACCCTAGATCGACCCCCGAGGGGCCCCTCCCAAGGGATCTGGCGCCGCAACGCTGGGGATTGGGGACCCCCGAGCCTCAGCACTGGACACACCCTGCCACCCAGCCGCCACCCGGGGGCTTGGGGTGGTGCCGTTCATTCAGGGCGGGAGCACGGGCAGGGCCCTCCAAGACACGGTGACCTTCAAAGGCCCCCGGCGCCAAAACACCCGGGCCCACGCTCCCGCTCACCAGTGCCCTCACCTCGGTCTGCCACTCCAGTCTCCACACGGCTGGCGAATAGGGCCTGCCGGCATCCTAGGGGCTAAACCTCACCCTAGGTCAGCCTCCGAGGGGCCCCTCCCAAGGGGCCTGGCGCCGCAACGCGGTGGACTGGGGACCCCCGAGCCCTATGCCCGGACTTACATGCCGCCCCGCCGCCACCTGGGCTGCTAGGGGCGCCGCCGGTCATTCAGGAAGGAGAATGGGCAGGGCCCGCTGAGTCCCCGGAGACATTCGAAGGCCCCCGGTGCCAAAACGCTTGGGCCCAGGCTCTTGCTCGCCAGCGCCCTCACCTCGGCCCGCCCCTCCGCTCCACGCACAGTGGGCGGATCC
Organism: Ursus americanus; assembly: GCF_024610735.1. NCBI lineage: Eukaryota > Metazoa > Chordata > Mammalia > Carnivora > Ursidae > Ursus > Ursus americanus. The sequence goes on along the minus strand of NC_142149.1, from coordinate 47,961,288 downwards.
CGCCTGCCGGCCTCCCGGGTGCTAACCCTAACCCTAGGTCGGCCACCCAGGGGCCCCTCCCAAGGGTCCTGGTGCCGCTTCGCCGGGGATCGGGAACCTCAAGCCCCAGAGCCACACTCACCCTACCGCAACGCCGCCACCCAGGCCGCTAGGAGCACTGCGGGTCATTCAGGGCGAGAGAAGGGGCAGGGCCTTCTGAGCCCCCGGTGGCCTTCAAAGGCTCCCCGTGCCAAAACGCTCGTGCCCAAGCTCCCGCTCCCCAACGCCCTCACCTCGGCCCCGCCCTCCGCTCCCCGGACAGTGGCCGGATCCCACCTGCCGGCCTCCTGGGGGCTAACCCTAACCCTAGGTCAGCCACCCAGGGGCCCCTCCCAAGGGTCCTGGTGCCGCTACACTGGGGATCAGGGACCCCAAGACCCAGAGCCAGACTCACCCTGCCGCCACGTCGCCACCCGGGACGCTAGTGGCGCCGCCCGTCATTCAGGGCGGGAGAAGGGACAGGGCCCTGGAGAAACCGGCGATATTTGAAGCCTCCTGCGCCAAAATGCAGGGGCCCATGCTCCCGATCGCCAGCGCCTTTACCTCGGGCCGCCCACCTCTCACTGCGCAGCCAGAGGATTGGGCCTGCTGGCCTCCTGGGTGCTAACTCTAAACCTAGGTCCGACCACGAGGAGCCCCTCCCAAGAGGCCTGGCCCCACAACGCTGGGGATTGGGGATCCACGAGCCGCAGCATGGACTCACCCTGCTGTTCCACCGCCAAGGGAGCTGCTAAGGGCACCGCAGGTTCTTCAGGGCAGGAGAACGGGCAGGGCCCTTTGAGCCATGGCAACAGTCGAAGGCCCAGGGCGCCAAAACGCTGGGGACCACGCTCCCGCTCTGCATCACCCTCAACTCGGCCCGCACCTCCGCTCTTCGCAGAGCCAGCGACTCGGGCCTGCCGGCCTCCTGGGAGCTCACCCTAACCCTAGGACAGCCCCTGAAGGTCCCTTCCTAAGGGGCCTGGCGCCGCAACGCCAGGGCTTGGGGGCCCCCAAGCCCCAGCGCCGGATGCACGCTGCCACCCCAACCCACACAGGCCGCTAGGGGCGCCGCCATTCATTCAGGGTGGGAGAACTGGCAGGGCCCTCCGAACCCCTGCCGACCTTCGAAGGCGCACCGAACCAAAACGCTTGGGCCCAGGCTCATGTTCACCAGCACCCTCACCTCGGCCCAACTCTCCGCTCGACGCACAGGTGGTGTATCGGGCCTGCGGGGCTCCTGGAGGCTAACCCTAACCATAGGTCGGCCACCGAGGGGCACTTCCCAAGGGGCCTGGCGTCGCAACGCTGGGGATGGGGACCCCGAGCTCATGTGCCGCACTCACCCTGCTGCCCTTCAGCCACCCGAGCCGCTAGAGGCCCCGCCGGTCAATCAGGGCAAGAGATCGGGCAGGGCCCTCCGAGCCCACGCTGACCTTTAAAGGCTCCCCGCGCAAAAACGTTGGCTCCCAGGATCCTGCTCGCCAGCGCCCTCACCTAGGCCCACCCCTCCGCTTGCTTCAGAGCCGGTGGATAGGGCCTGCCGGGATCCTGGCAGCTAACCAAAACCCTAGGTCGGCCCTGAGGGGACATCCCAAGCGGCCTGGCTCTGCAATGCTGGGGATTGGTGACTCAGAGCCCCAGAGCCTGACTCACCCTGCCGCACTGTCCCCACCTGGGCCGCTAGGGGCGCCGCGGGTCATAGAGGGCGGGAGAAGGGCAGGGCCTTCTGAGTCCCCGGTGACCTTCAAAGGCTCCCCGTGCCAAAACGCTGGTGCCCACGCTCCCGCTCCCCAGCGCATTCACCTCGGGCCGCACCTCAGCTCGCCACACAGTGTGTGGTTGGGCCTGACGGTCTCCGGGGGGCCAACCCTAACCCAAGGTCGGCCCCCCAGGGGCCCCTCCCAAGGCTTTTGGTGCCACTACGCCAGGGATCTGGAACCCCAAGCCCCAAAGCCAGACTCACCCTCCCACAACGCTGCCACCCGGGCCGCGAGGGGCGCCGCCGGTCATTCAGGGCGGGAGAACTGACAGGGCCCTGGAGAAACCGGCGACATTTGAAGCCTCCCACCCCAAAATGCAGGGGCCCACAATCCCGCACCCCAGCGCCTTTACCTCGGCCCGCCCACCTCTCACCGCCCAGCCAGAGGATCTGGCCTGCCGGCCTTATGGGGGCTAACTCTAACCCTGGGTCGGCCCACGAGGAGCCCCTCCCAAGGGGCCTGGCACCACAACGCCGGGGATTGGGGATCCCCGAGCCGCAGCCTGGGATTCACCCTGCCGCCCCACTGCCAACGGAGCCGCTAGGGGCCTTGCTGGTTCTTCAGGGCAGGAGAAAGGGCAGGGCCCTCCGAGCCATGGCAACATTCAAAGGCCCAGGACGCCAAAACGCTGGGGCCCAGCTCCCGCTCGCCATCGCCCTCAACCCGGCCTGCATCTCCACTCCTCGCACAGCCGGCGGATCGGGCCTGCCGGCCTCCTGGACGCTAACCCTAACCCTAGGACGGCCCCGAGGGTCGCTTCCTAAGGGGCCTGGCGCCGCAACGCCGGGGATTGGGAACCCCCAAGCCCCAGCGCTGGATGCACCCTGCCGCCCTGCCCCACAGGTGCCGCTAGGGGCGCCGCCATTCATTCAGGGTGGGAGAATGGGCAGGGCCCTTCGAACCCCCGCCGACCTTCGAAGGCGCCCCGAACCAAAACGCTTGGGCCCGGGCTCATGTTCACCAGCACCCTCACCTCGGCCCAACTCTCCGCTCGATGCACAGGCGGTGTATCGGGCCTGCTGGCCTCCTGGGGGCTAACCCTAACTGTAGGTCGGCCACGGAGGGGCCCTTCCCAAGTGGCCTGGCGCCACAACGCCGGGAATGGGGACCCCAACCCAAGTGCCGGTCTCACCCTGCTGCCCTTCAGGCACCGGAGCCTCTAGGGGCCCCGCCGGTCATTCAGAGCGGGAGAACGGGCAGGTCCCTCCGAGCCCCCACTGACCTTCGAAGGCCCCCCGCACTAAAACGCTTGGGCTCATGCTCAGTCTCGCCAGCGCCCTCACCTCGGCCCAACCCTCCGCGTGCCGCACAGCCGCTGATCGGGTCCACCGGCCTCCTGGGGGCTAACCGCAACCCTAGATCGACCCCCGAGGGGCCCCTCCCAAGGGATCTGGCGCCGCAACGCTGGGGATTGGGGACCCCCGAGCCTCAGCACTGGACACACCCTGCCACCCAGCCGCCACCCGGGGGCTTGGGGTGGTGCCGTTCATTCAGGGCGGGAGCACGGGCAGGGCCCTCCAAGACACGGTGACCTTCAAAGGCCCCCGGCGCCAAAACACCCGGGCCCACGCTCCCGCTCACCAGTGCCCTCACCTCGGTCTGCCACTCCAGTCTCCACACGGCTGGCGAATAGGGCCTGCCGGCATCCTAGGGGCTAAACCTCACCCTAGGTCAGCCTCCGAGGGGCCCCTCCCAAGGGGCCTGGCGCCGCAACGCGGTGGACTGGGGACCCCCGAGCCCTATGCCCGGACTTACATGCCGCCCCGCCGCCACCTGGGCTGCTAGGGGCGCCGCCGGTCATTCAGGAAGGAGAATGGGCAGGGCCCGCTGAGTCCCCGGAGACATTCGAAGGCCCCCGGTGCCAAAACGCTTGGGCCCAGGCTCTTGCTCGCCAGCGCCCTCACCTCGGCCCGCCCCTCCGCTCCACGCACAGTGGGCGGATCCCGCCTGCCGGCCTCCCGGGTGCTAACCCTAACCCTAGGTCGGCCACCCAGGGGCCCCTCCCAAGGGTCCTGGTGCCGCTTCGCCGGGGATCGGGAACCTCAAGCCCCAGAGCCACACTCACCCTACCGCAACGCCGCCACCCAGGCCGCTAGGAGCACTGCGGGTCATTCAGGGCGAGAGAAGGGGCAGGGCCTTCTGAGCCCCCGGTGGCCTTCAAAGGCTCCCCGTGCCAAAACGCTCGTGCCCAAGCTCCCGCTCCCCAACGCCCTCACCTCGGCCCCGCCCTCCGCTCCCCGGACAGTGGCCGGATCCCACCTGCCGGCCTCCTGGGGGCTAACCCTAACCCTAGGTCAGCCACCCAGGGGCCCCTCCCAAGGGTCCTGGTGCCGCTACACTGGGGATCAGGGACCCCAAGACCCAGAGCCAGACTCACCCTGCCGCCACGTCGCCACCCGGGACGCTAGTGGCGCCGCCCGTCATTCAGGGCGGGAGAAGGGACAGGGCCCTGGAGAAACCGGCGATATTTGAAGCCTCCTGCGCCAAAATGCAGGGGCCCATGCTCCCGATCGCCAGCGCCTTTACCTCGGGCCGCCCACCTCTCGCTGCGCAGCCAGAGGATTGGGCCTGCTGGCCTCCTGGGTGCTAACTCTAAACCTAGGTCCGACCACGAGGAGCCCCTCCCAAGAGGCCTGGCCCCACAACGCTGGGGATTGGGGATCCACGAGCCGCAGCATGGACTCACCCTGCTGTTCCACCGCCAAGGGAGCTGCTAAGGGCACCGCAGGTTCTTCAGGGCAGGAGAACGGGCAGGGCCCTTTGAGCCATGGCAACAGTCGAAGGCCCAGGGCGCCAAAACGCTGGGGACCACGCTCCCGCTCTGCATCACCCTCAACTCGGCCCGCACCTCCGCTCTTCGCAGAGCCAGCGACTCGGGCCTGCCGGCCTCCTGGGAGCTCACCCTAACCCTAGGACAGCCCCTGAAGGTCCCTTCCTAAGGGGCCTGGCGCCGCAACGCCAGGGCTTGGGGGCCCCCAAGCCCCAGCGCCGGATGCACGCTGCCACCCCAACCCACACAGGCCGCTAGGGGCGCCGCCATTCATTCAGGGTGGGAGAACTGGCAGGGCCCTCCGAACCCCTGCCGACCTTCGAAGGCGCACCGAACCAAAACGCTTGGGCCCAGGCTCATGTTCACCAGCACCCTCACCTCGGCCCAACTCTCCGCTCGACGCACAGGTGGTGTATCGGGCCTGCGGGGCTCCTGGAGGCTAACCCTAACCATAGGTCGGCCACCGAGGGGCACTTCCCAAGGGGCCTGGCGTCGCAACGCTGGGGATGGGGACCCCGAGCTCATGTGCCGCACTCACCCTGCTGCCCTTCAGCCACCCGAGCCGCTAGAGGCCCCGCCGGTCAATCAGGGCAAGAGATCGGGCAGGGCCCTCCGAGCCCACGCTGACCTTTAAAGGCTCCCCGCGCAAAAACGTTGGCTCCCAGGATCCTGCTCGCCAGCGCCCTCACCTAGGCCCACCCCTCCGCTTGCTTCAGAGCCGGTGGATAGGGCCTGCCGGGATCCTGGCAGCTAACCAAAACCCTAGGTCGGCCCTGAGGGGACATCCCAAGCGGCCTGGCTCTGCAATGCTGGGGATTGGTGACTCAGAGCCCCAGAGCCTGACTCACCCTGCCGCACTGTCCCCACCTGGGCCGCTAGGGGCGCCGCGGGTCATAGAGGGCGGGAGAAGGGCAGGGCCTTCTGAGTCCCCGGTGACCTTCAAAGGCTCCCCGTGCCAAAACGCTGGTGCCCACGCTCCCGCTCCCCAGCGCATTCACCTCGGGCCGCACCTCAGCTCGCCACACAGTGTGTGGTTGGGCCTGACGGTCTCCGGGGGGCCAACCCTAACCCAAGGTCGGCCCCCCAGGGGCCCCTCCCAAGGCTTTTGGTGCCACTACGCCAGGGATCTGGAACCCCAAGCCCCAAAGCCAGACTCACCCTCCCACAACGCTGCCACCCGGGCCGCGAGGGGCGCCGCCGGTCATTCAGGGCGGGAGAACTGACAGGGCCCTGGAGAAACCGGCGACATTTGAAGCCTCCCACCCCAAAATGCAGGGGCCCACAATCCCGCACCCCAGCGCCTTTACCTCGGCCCGCCCACCTCTCACCGCCCAGCCAGAGGATCTGGCCTGCCGGCCTTATGGGGGCTAACTCTAACCCTGGGTCGGCCCACGAGGAGCCCCTCCCAAGGGGCCTGGCACCACAACGCCGGGGATTGGGGATCCCCGAGCCGCAGCCTGGGATTCACCCTGCCGCCCCACTGCCAACGGAGCCGCTAGGGGCCTTGCTGGTTCTTCAGGGCAGGAGAAAGGGCAGGGCCCTCCGAGCCATGGCAACATTCAAAGGCCCAGGACGCCAAAACGCTGGGGCCCAGCTCCCGCTCGCCATCGCCCTCAACCCGGCCTGCATCTCCACTCCTCGCACAGCCGGCGGATCGGGCCTGCCGGCCTCCTGGGCGCTAACCCTAACCCTAGGACGGCCCCGAGGGTCGCTTCCTAAGGGGCCTGGCGCCGCAACGCCGGGGATTGGGAACCCCCAAGCCCCAGCGCTGGATGCACCCTGCCGCCCTGCCCCACAGGTGCCGCTAGGGGCGCCGCCATTCATTCAGGGTGGGAGAATGGGCAGGGCCCTTCGAACCCCCGCCGACCTTCGAAGGCGCCCCGAACCAAAACGCTTGGGCCCGGGCTCATGTTCACCAGCACCCTCACCTCGGCCCAACTCTCCGCTCGATGCACAGGCGGTGTATCGGGCCTGCTGGCCTCCTGGGGGCTAACCCTAACTGTAGGTCGGCCACGGAGGGGCCCTTCCCAAGTGGCCTGGCGCCACAACGCCGGGAATGGGGACCCCAACCCAAGTGCCGGTCTCACCCTGCTGCCCTTCAGGCACCGGAGCCTCTAGGGGCCCCGCCGGTCATTCAGAGCGGGAGAACGGGCAGGTCCCTCCGAGCCCCCACTGACCTTCGAAGGCCCCCCGCACTAAAACGCTTGGGCTCATGCTCAGTCTCGCCAGCGCCCTCACCTCGGCCCAACCCTCCGCGTGCCGCACAGCCGCTGATCGGGTCCACCGGCCTCCTGGGGGCTAACCGCAACCCTAGATCGACCCCCGAGGGGCCCCTCCCAAGGGATCTGGCGCCGCAACGCTGGGGATTGGGGACCCCCGAGCCTCAGCACTGGACACACCCTGCCACCCAGCCGCCACCCGGGGGCTTGGGGTGGTGCCGTTCATTCAGGGCGGGAGCACGGGCAGGGCCCTCCAAGACACGGTGACCTTCAAAGGCCCCCGGTGCCAAAACACCCGGGCCCACGCTCCCGCTCACCAGTGCCCTCACCTCGGTCTGCCACTCCAGTCTCCACACGGCTGGCGAATAGGGCCTGCCGGCATCCTAGGGGCTAAACCTCACCCTAGGTCAGCCTCCGAGGGGCCCCTCCCAAGGGGCCTGGCGCCGCAACGCGGTGGACTGGGGACCCCCGAGCCCTATGCCCGGACTTACATGCCGCCCCGCCGCCACCTGGGCTGCTAGGGGCGCCGCCGGTCATTCAGGGAGGAGAATGGGCAGGGCCCGCTGAGTCCCCGGAGACATTCGAAGGCCCCCGGTGCCAAAACGCTTGGGCCCAGGCTCTTGCTCGCCAGCGCCCTCACCTCGGCCCGCCCCTCCGCTCCACGCACAGTGGGCGGATCCCGCCTGCCGGCCTCCCGGGTGCTAACCCTAACCCTAGGTCGGCCACCCAGGGGCCCCTCCCAAGGGTCCTGGTGCCGCTTCGCCGGGGATCGGGAACCTCAAGCCCCAGAGCCACACTCACCCTACCGCAACGCCGCCACCCAGGCCGCTAGGAGCACTGCGGGTCATTCAGGGCGAGAGAAGGGGCAGGGCCTTCTGAGCCCCCGGTGGCCTTCAAAGGCTCCCCGTGCCAAAACGCTCGTGCCCAAGCTCCCGCTCCCCAACGCCCTCACCTCGGCCCCGCCCTCCGCTCCCCGGACAGTGGCCGGATCCCACCTGCCGGCCTCCTGGGGGCTAACCCTAACCCTAGGTCAGCCACCCAGGGGCCCCTCCCAAGGGTCCTGGTGCCGCTACACTGGGGATCAGGGACCCCAAGACCCAGAGCCAGACTCACCCTGCCGCCACGTCGCCACCCGGGACGCTAGTGGCGCCGCCCGTCATTCAGGGCGGGAGAAGGGACAGGGCCCTGGAGAAACCGGCGATATTTGAAGCCTCCTGCGCCAAAATGCAGGGGCCCATGCTCCCGATCGCCAGCGCCTTTATCTCGGGCCGCCCACCTCTCGCCGCGCAGCCAGAGGATTGGCCCTGCTGGCCTCCTGGGTGCTAACTCTAAACCTAGGTCCGACCACGAGGAGCCCCTCCCAAGAGGCCTGGCCCCACAACGCTGGGGATTGGGGATCCACGAGCCGCAGCATGGACTCACCCTGCTGCTCCACCGCCAAGGGAGCTGCTAAGGGCACCGCAGGTTCTTCAGGGCAGGAGAACGGGCAGGGCCCTTTGAGCCATGGCAACAGTCGAAGGCCCAGGGCGCCAAAACGCTGGGGACCACGCTCCCGCTCTGCATCACCCTCAACTCGGCCCGCACCTCCGCTCTTCGCAGAGCCAGCGACTCGGGCCTGCCGGCCTCCTGGGAGCTCACCCTAACCCTAGGACAGCCCCTGAAGGTCCCTTCCTAAGGGGCCTGGCGCCGCAACGCCAGGGCTTGGGGGCCCCCAAGCCCCAGCGCCGGATGCACGCTGCCACCCCAACCCACACAGGCCGCTAGGGGCGCCGCCATTCATTCAGGGTGGGAGAACTGGCAGGGCCCTCCGAACCCCTGCCGACCTTCGAAGGCGCACCGAACCAAAACGCTTGGGCCCAGGCTCATGTTCACCAGCACCCTCACCTCGGCCCAACTCTCCGCTCGACGCACAGGTGGTGTATCGGGCCTGCGGGGCTCCTGGAGGCTAACCCTAACCATAGGTCGGCCACCGAGGGGCACTTCCCAAGGGGCCTGGCGTCGCAACGCTGGGGATGGGGACCCCGAGCTCATGTGCCGCACTCACCCTGCTGCCCTTCAGCCACCCGAGCCGCTAGAGGCCCCGCCGGTCAATCAGGGCAAGAGATCGGGCAGGGCCCTCCGAGCCCACGCTGACCTTTAAAGGCTCCCCGCGCAAAAACGTTGGCTCCCAGGATCCTGCTCGCCAGCGCCCTCACCTAGGCCCACCCCTCCGCTTGCTTCAGAGCCGGTGGATAGGGCCTGCCGGGATCCTGGCAACTAACCAAAACCCTAGGTCGGCCCTGAGGGGACATCCCAAGCGGCCTGGCTCTGCAATGCTGGGGATTGGTGACTCAGAGCCCCAGAGCCTGACTCACCCTGCCGCACTGTCCCCACCTGGGCCGCTAGGGGCGCCGCGGGTCATAGAGGGCGGGAGAAGGGCAGGGCCTTCTGAGTCCCCGGTGACCTTCAAAGGCTCCCCGTGCCAAAACGCTGGTGCCCACGCTCCCGCTCCCCAGCGCATTCACCTCGGGCCGCACCTCAGCTCGCCACACAGTGTGTGGTTGGGCCTGACGGTCTCCGGGGGGCCAACCCTAACCCAAGGTCGGCCCCCCAGGGGCCCCTCCCAAGGGTTTTGGTGCCACTACGCCAGGGATCTGGAACCCCAAGCCCCAAAGCCAGACTCACCCTCCCACAACGCTGCCACCCGGGCCGCGAGGGGCGCCGCCGGTCATTCAGGGCGGGAGAACTGACAGGGCCCTGGAGAAACCGGCGACATTTGAAGCCTCCCACCCCAAAATGCAGGGGCCCACAATCCCGCACCCCAGCGCCTTTACCTCGGCCCGCCCACCTCTCACCGCCCAGCCAGAGGATCTGGCCTGCCGGCCTTATGGGGGCTAACTCTAACCCTGGGTCGGCCCACGAGGAGCCCCTCCCAAGGGGCCTGGCACCACAACGCCGGGGATTGGGGATCCCCGAGCCGCAGCCTGGGATTCACCCTGCCGCCCCACTGCCAACGGAGCCGCTAGGGGCCTTGCTGGTTCTTCAGGGCAGGAGAAAGGGCAGGGCCCTCCGAGCCATGGCAACATTCAAAGGCCCAGGACGCCAAAACGCTGGGGCCCAGCTCCCGCTCGCCATCGCCCTCAACCCGGCCTGCATCTCCACTCCTCGCACAGCCGGCGGATCGGGCCTGCCGGCCTCCTGGACGCTAACCCTAACCCTAGGACGGCCCCGAGGGTCGCTTCCTAAGGGGCCTGGCGCCGCAACGCCGGGGATTGGGAACCCCCAAGCCCCAGCGCTGGATGCACCCTGCCGCCCTGCCCCACAGGTGCCGCTAGGGGCGCCGCCATTCATTCAGGGTGGGAGAATGGGCAGGGCCCTTCGAACCCCCGCCGACCTTCGAAGGCGCCCCGAACCAAAACGCTTGGGCCCGGGCTCATGTTCACCAGCACCCTCACCTCGGCCCAACTCTCCGCTCGATGCACAGGCGGTGTATCGGGCCTGCTGGCCTCCTGGGGGCTAACCCTAACTGTAGGTCGGCCACGGAGGGGCCCTTCCCAAGTGGCCTGGCGCCACAACGCCGGGAATGGGGACCCCAACCCAAGTGCCGGTCTCACCCTGCTGCCCTTCAGGCACCGGAGCCTCTAGGGGCCCCGCCGGTCATTCAGAGCGGGAGAACGGGCAGGTCCCTCCGAGCCCCCACTGACCTTCGAAGGCCCCCCGCACTAAAACGCTTGGGCTCATGCTCAGTCTCGCCAGCGCCCTCACCTCGGCCCAACCCTCCGCGTGCCGCACAGCCGCTGATCGGGTCCACCGGCCTCCTGGGGGCTAACCGCAACCCTAGATCGACCCCCGAGGGGCCCCTCCCAAGGGATCTGGCGCCGCAACGCTGGGGATTGGGGACCCCCGAGCCTCAGCACTGGACTCACCCTGCCACCCAGCCGCCACCAGGGGGCTTGGGGTGGTGCCGTTCATTCAGGGCGGGAGCCTGGGCAGGGCCCTCCAAGACACGGCGACCTTCAAAGGCCCCCCGCGCCAAAACACCCGGGCCCACGCTCCCGCTCACCAGTGCCCTCACCTCGGTCCGCCACTCCAGTCTCCACACGGCTGGCGAATAGGGCCTGCCGGCATCCTAGGGGCTAAACCTCACCCTAGGTCAGCCTCCGAGGGGCCCCTCCCAAGGGGCCTGGCGCCGCAACGCGGTGGACTGGGGACCCCCGAGCCCTATGCCCGGACTTACATGCCACCCCGCCGCCACCCGGGCTGCTAGGGGCGCCGCCGGTCATTCAGGGAGGAGAATGGGCAGGGCCCGCCGAGTCCCCGGAGACATTCGAAGGCCCCCGGTGCCAAAACGCTTGGGCCCAGGCTCTTGCTCGCCAGCGCCCTCACCTCGGTCCGCCCCTCCGCTCCACGCACAGCGGGCGGATCCCGCCTGCCGGCCTCCCGGGTGCTAACCCTAACCCGAGGTCGGCCACCCAGGGGCCCCTCCCAAGGGTCCTGGTGCCGCTTCGCCGGGGATCGGGAACCTCAAGCCCCAGAGCCACACTCACCCTACCGCAACGCCGCCACCCAGGCCGCTAGGAGCACTGCAGGTCATTCAGGGCGAGAGAAGGGGCAGGGCCTTCCGAGCCCCCGGTGGCCTTCAAAGGCTCCCCATGCCAAAACGCTGGTGCCCGTGCTCCCGCTCCCCAACGCCCTCACCTCGGCCCCGCCCTCCGCTCCCCGGACAGTGGCCGGATCCCAACTGCCGGCCTCCTGGGGGCTAACCCTAACCCTAGGTCAGCCACCCAGGGGCCCCTCCCAAGGGTCCTGGTGCCGCTACACTGGGGATCAGGGACCCCAAGACCCAGAGCCAGACTCACCCTGCTGCCACATCGCCACCCGGGCTGCTCGTGGCGCCGCCCGTCATTCAGGGCGGGAGAAGGGACAGGGCCCTGGAGAAACCGGCGATATTTCAAGCCTCCTGCGCCAAAATGCAGGGGCCCATGCTCCCCATCGCCAGCGCCTTTACCTCGGGCCGCCCACCTCTCGCCGCCCAGCCAGAGGATTGGCCCTGCTGGCCTCCTGGGTGCTAACTCTAAACCTAGGTCCGCCCAAGAGGAGCCCCTCCCAAGAAGCCTGGCCCCACAACGCTGGGGATTGGGGATCCACGAGCCGCAGCATGGACTCACCCTGCTGCTCCACCACCAAGGGAGCTGCTAAGGGCGCCGCTGGTTCTTCAGGGCAGGAGAACGGGCAGGGCCCTTTGAGCCATGGCAACAGTCGAAGGCCCAGGGCGTCAAAACGCTGGGGACCACGCTCCCGCTCTGCATCACCCTCAACTCGGCCCGCACCTCCGCTCTTCGCAGAGCCAGCGACTCGGGCCTGCCGGCCTCCTGGGAGCTCACCCTAACCCTAGGACAGCCCCTGAGGGTCCCTTCCTAAGGGGCCTGGCGCCGCAACGCCAGGGATTGGGGGCCCCCAAGCCCCAGCGCCGGATGCACGCTGCCACCCCAACCCACACAGGCCGCTAGGGGCGCCGCCATTCATTCAGGGTGGGAGAACTGGCAGGGCCCTCCGAACCCCTGCCGACCTTCAGAGGCGCACCGAACCAAAACGCTTGGGCCCAGGCTCATGTTCACCAGCACCCTCACCTCGGCCCAACTCTCCGCTCCATGCACAGGTGGTGTATCGGGCCTGCGGGGCTCCTGGAGGCTAACCCTAACCATAGGTCGGCCACCGAGGGGCACTTCCCAAGGGGCCTGGCGTCGCAACGCTGGGGATGGGGACCCCGAGCTCATGTGCCGCACTCACCCTGCTGCCCTTCAGCCACCCGAGCCGCTAGAGGCCCCGCCGGTCAATCAGGGCAAGAGATCGGGCAGGGCCCTCCGAGCCCACGCTGACCTTTGAAGGCTCCCCGCGCAAAAACGTTGGCTCCCAGGATCCTGCTCGCCAGCGCCCTCACCTAGGCCCACCCCACCGCTTGCTTCAGAGCCGGTGGATAGGGCCTGCCGGGCTCCTGGCAGCTAACCAAAACCCTAGGTCGGCCCTGAGGGGACATCCCAAGCAGCCTGGCTCTGCAATGCTGGGGATTGGTGACTCAGAGCCCCAGAGCCGGACTCACCCTGCCGCACTGTCCCCACCTGGGCCGCTAGGGGCGCCGCGGGTCATAGAGGGCGGGAGAAGGGCAGGGCCTTCTGAGTCCCCGGTGACCTTCAAAGGCTCCCCGTGCCAAAACGCTGGTGCCCACGCTCCCGCTCCCCAGCGCCTTCACCTCGGGCCGCACCTCAGCTCGCCGCACAGTGTGCGGTTGGGCCTGACGGTCTCCTGGGGGCTAACCCTAACCCTAGGTCGGCCCCCTAGGGGCCCCTCCCAAGGCTTTTGGTGCCACTACGCCAGGGATCTGGAACCCCAAGCCCCAAAGCCAGACTCACCCTCCCACAACGCTGCCACCCGGGCCGCGAGGGGCGCCGCCGGTCATTCAGGGCGGGAGAACTGACAGGGCCCTGGAGAAACCGGCGACATTTGAAGCCTCCCACCCCAAAATGCAGGGGCCCACAATCCCGCACCCCAGCGCCTTTACCTCGGCCCGCCCACCTCTCACCGCCCAGCCAGAGGATCTGGCCTGCCGGCCTTATGGGGGCTAACTCTAACCCTGGGTCGGCCCACGAGGAGCCCCTCCCAAGGGGCCTGGCACCACAACGCCGGGGATTGGGGATCCCCGAGCCGCAGCCTGGGATTCACCCTGCCGCCCCACTGCCAACGGAGCCGCTAGGGGCCTTGCTGGTTCTTCAGGGCAGGAGAAAGGGCAGGGCCCTCCGAGCCATGGCAACATTCAAAGGCCCAGGACGCCAAAACGCTGGGGCCCAGCTCCCGCTCGCCATCGCCCTCAACCCGGCCTGCATCTCCACTCCTCGCACAGCCGGCGGATCGGGCCTGCCGGCCTCCTGGGCGCTAACCCTAACCCTAGGACGGCCCCGAGGGTCGCTTCCTAAGGGGCCTGGCGCCGCAACGCCGGGGATTGGGAACCCCCAAGCCCCAGCGCTGGATGCACCCTGCCGCCCTGCCCCACACGTGCCGCTAAGGGCGCCGCCATTCATTCAGGGTGGGAGAACGGGCAGGGCCCTTCGAACCCCTGCCGACCTTCGAAGGCGCCCCGAACCAAAACGCTTGGGCCCGGGCTCATGTTCACCAGCACCCTCACCTCGGCCCAACTCTCCGCTCGACGCACAGGCGGTGTATCGGGCCTGCTGGCCTCCTGGGGGCTAACCCTAACTGTAGGTCGGCCACGGAGGGGCCCTTCCCAAGTGGCCTGGCGCCACAACGCCGGGAATGGGGACCCCAACCCAAGTGCCGGTCTCACCCTGCTGCCCTTCAGGCACCGGAGCCTCTAGGGGCCCCGCCGGTCATTCAGAGCGGGAGAACGGGCAGGTCCCTCCGAGCCCCCACTGACCTTCGAAGGCCCCCCGCACTAAAACGCTTGGGCTCATGCTCAGTCTCGCCAGCGCCCTCACCTCGGCCCAACCCTCCGCGTGCCGCACAGCCGCTGATCGGGTCCACCGGCCTCCTGGGGGCTAACCGCAACCCTAGATCGACCCCCGAGGGGCCCCTCCCAAGGGATCTGGCGCCGCAACGCTGGGGATTGGGGACCCCCGAGCCTCAGCACTGGACACACCCTGCCACCCAGCCGCCACCCGGGGGCTTGGGGTGGTGCCGTTCATTCAGGGCGGGAGCACGGGCAGGGCCCTCCAAGACACGGTGACCTTCAAAGGCCCCCGGCGCCAAAACACCCGGGCCCACGCTCCCGCTCACCAGTGCCCTCACCTCGGTCTGCCACTCCAGTCTCCACACGGCTGGCGAATAGGGCCTGCCGGCATCCTAGGGGCTAAACCTCACCCTAGGTCAGCCTCCGAGGGGCCCCTCCCAAGGGGCCTGGCGCCGCAACGCGGTGGACTGGGGACCCCCGAGCCCTATGCCCGGACTTACATGCCGCCCCGCCGCCACCTGGGCTGCTAGGGGCGCCGCCGGTCATTCAGGGAGGAGAATGGGCAGGGCCCGCCGAGTCCCCGGAGACATTCGAAGGCCCCCGGTGCCAAAACGCTTGGGCCCAGGCTCTTGCTCGCCAGCGCCCTCACCTCGGCCCGCCCCTCCGCTCCACGCACAGTGGGCGGATCCCGCCTGCCGGCCTCCCGGGTGCTAACCCTAACCCTAGGTCGGCCACCCAGGGGCCCCTCCCAAGGGTCCTGGTGCCGCTTCGCCGGGGATCGGGAACCTCAAGCCCCAGAGCCACACTCACCCTACCGCAACGCCGCCACCCAGGCCGCTAGGAGCACTGCGGGTCATTCAGGGCGAGAGAAGGGGCAGGGCCTTCTGAGCCCCCGGTGGCCTTCAAAGGCTCCCCGTGCCAAAACGCTCGTGCCCAAGCTCCCGCTCCCCAACGCCCTCACCTCGGCCCCGCCCTCCGCTCCCCGGACAGTGGCCGGATCCCACCTGCCGGCCTCCTGGGGGCTAACCCTAACCCTAGGTCAGCCACCCAGGGGCCCCTCCCAAGGGTCCTGGTGCCGCTACACTGGGGATCAGGGACCCCAAGACCCAGAGCCAGACTCACCCTGCCGCCACGTCGCCACCCGGGACGCTAGTGGCGCCGCCCGTCATTCAGGGCGGGAGAAGGGACAGGGCCCTGGAGAAACCGGCGATATTTGAAGCCTCCTGCGCCAAAATGCAGGGGCCCATGCTCCCGATCGCCAGCGCCTTTACCTCGGGCCGCCCACCTCTCGCTGCCCAGCCAGAGGATTGGGCCTGCTGGCCTCCTGGGTGCTAACTCTAAACCTAGGTCCGACCACGAGGAGCCCCTCCCAAGAGGCCTGGCCCCACAACGCTGGGGATTGGGGATCCACGAGCCGCAGCATGGACTCACCCTGCTGCTCCACCGCCAAGGGAGCTGCTAAGGGCACCGCAGGTTCTTCAGGGCAGGAGAACGGGCAGGGCCCTTTGAGCCATGGCAACAGTCGAAGGCCCAGGGCGCCAAAACGCTGGGGACCACGCTCCCGCTCTGCATCACCCTCAACTCGGCCCGCACCTCCGCTCTTCGCAGAGCCAGCGACTCGGGCCTGCCGGCCTCCTGGGAGCTCACCCTAACCCTAGGACAGCCCCTGAAGGTCCCTTCCTAAGGGGCCTGGCGCCGCAACGCCAGGGATTGGGGGCCCCCAAGCCCCAGCGCCGGATGCACGCTGCCACCCCAACCCACACAGGCCGCTAGGGGCGCCGCCATTCATTCAGGGTGGGAGAACTGGCAGGGCCCTCCGAACCCCTGCCGACCTTCGAAGGCGCACCGAACCAAAACGCTTGGGCCCAGGCTCATGTTCACCAGCACCCTCACCTCGGCCCAACTCTCCGCTCGACGCACAGGTGGTGTATCGGGCCTGCGGGGCTCCTGGAGGCTAACCCTAACCATAGGTCGGCCACCGAGGGGCACTTCCCAAGGGGCCTGGCGTCGCAACGCTGGGGATGGGGACCCCGAGCTCATGTGCCGCACTCACCCTGCTGCCCTTCAGCCACCCGAGCCGCTAGAGGCCCCGCCGGTCAATCAGGGCAAGAGATCGGGCAGGGCCCTCCGAGCCCACGCTGACCTTTAAAGGCTCCCCGCGCAAAAACGTTGGCTCCCAGGATCCTGCTCGCCAGCGCCCTCACCTAGGCCCACCCCTCCGCTTGCTTCAGAGCCGGTGGATAGGGCCTGCCGGGATCCTGGCAGCTAACCAAAACCCTAGGTCGGCCCTGAGGGGACATCCCAAGCGGCCTGGCTCTGCAATGCTGGGGATTGGTGACTCAGAGCCCCAGAGCCTGACTCACCCTGCCGCACTGTCCCCACCTGGGCCGCTAGGGGCGCCGCGGGTCATAGAGGGCGGGAGAAGGGCAGGGCCTTCTGAGTCCCCGGTGACCTTCAAAGGCTCCCCGTGCCAAAACGCTGGTGCCCACGCTCCCGCTCCCCAGCGCATTCACCTCGGGCCGCACCTCAGCTCGCCACACAGTGTGTGGTTGGGCCTGACGGTCTCCGGGGGGCCAACCCTAACCCAAGGTCGGCCCCCCAGGGGCCCCTCCCAAGGCTTTTGGTGCCACTACGCCAGGGATCTGGAACCCCAAGCCCCAAAGCCAGACTCACCCTCCCACAACGCTGCCACCCGGGCCGCGAGGGGCGCCGCCGGTCATTCAGGGCGGGAGAACTGACAGGGCCCTGGAGAAACCGGCGACATTTGAAGCCTCCCACCCCAAAATGCAGGGGCCCACAATCCCGCACCCCAGCGCCTTTACCTCGGCCCGCCCACCTCTCACCGCCCAGCCAGAGGATCTGGCCTGCCGGCCTTATGGGGGCTAACTCTAACCCTGGGTCGGCCCACGAGGAGCCCCTCCCAAGGGGCCTGGCACCACAACGCCGGGGATTGGGGATCCCCGAGCCGCAGCCTGGGATTCACCCTGCCGCCCCACTGCCAACGGAGCCGCTAGGGGCCTTGCTGGTTCTTCAGGGCAGGAGAAAGGGCAGGGCCCTCCGAGCCATGGCAACATTCAAAGGCCCAGGACGCCAAAACGCTGGGGCCCAGCTCCCGCTCGCCATCGCCCTCAACCCGGCCTGCATCTCCACTCCTCGCACAGCCGGCGGATCGGGCCTGCCGGCCTCCTGGGCGCTAACCCTAACCCTAGGACGGCCCCGAGGGTCGCTTCCTAAGGGGCCTGGCGCCGCAACGCCGGGGATTGGGAACCCCCAAGCCCCAGCGCTGGATGCACCCTGCCGCCCTGCCCCACAGGTGCCGCTAGGGGCGCCGCCATTCATTCAGGGTGGGAGAATGGGCAGGGCCCTTCGAACCCCCGCCGACCTTCGAAGGCGCCCCGAACCAAAACGCTTGGGCCCGGGCTCATGTTCACCAGCACCCTCACCTCGGCCCAACTCTCCGCTCGATGCACAGGCGGTGTATCGGGCCTGCTGGCCTCCTGGGGGCTAACCCTAACTGTAGGTCGGCCACGGAGGGGCCCTTCCCAAGTGGCCTGGCGCCACAACGCCGGGAATGGGGACCCCAACCCAAGTGCCGGTCTCACCCTGCTGCCCTTCAGGCACCGGAGCCTCTAGGGGCCCCGCCGGTCATTCAGAGCGGGAGAACGGGCAGGTCCCTCCGAGCCCCCACTGACCTTCGAAGGCCCCCCGCACTAAAACGCTTGGGCTCATGCTCAGTCTCGCCAGCGCCCTCACCTCGGCCCAACCCTCCGCGTGCCGCACAGCCGCTGATCGGGTCCACCGGCCTCCTGGGGGCTAACCGCAACCCTAGATCGACCCCCGAGGGGCCCCTCCCAAGGGATCTGGCGCCGCAACGCTGGGGATTGGGGACCCCCGAGCCTCAGCACTGGACACACCCTGCCACCCAGCCGCCACCCGGGGGCTTGGGGTGGTGCCGTTCATTCAGGGCGGGAGCACGGGCAGGGCCCTCCAAGACACGGTGACCTTCAAAGGCCCCCGGCGCCAAAACACCCGGGCCCACGCTCCCGCTCACCAGTGCCCTCACCTCGGTCTGCCACTCCAGTCTCCACACGGCTGGCGAATAGGGCCTGCCGGCATCCTAGGGGCTAAACCTCACCCTAGGTCAGCCTCCGAGGGGCCCCTCCCAAGGGGCCTGGCGCCGCAACGCGGTGGACTGGGGACCCCCGAGCCCTATGCCCGGACTTACATGCCGCCCCGCCGCCACCTGGGCTGCTAGGGGCGCCGCCGGTCATTCAGGGAGGAGAATGGGCAGGGCCCGCCGAGTCCCCGGAGACATTCGAAGGCCCCCGGTGCCAAAACGCTTGGGCCCAGGCTCTTGCTCGCCAGCGCCCTCACCTCGGCCCGCCCCTCCGCTCCACGCACAGTGGGCGGATCCCGCCTGCCGGCCTCCCGGGTGCTAACCCTAACCCTAGGTCGGCCACCCAGGGGCCCCTCCCAAGGGTCCTGGTGCCGCTTCGCCGGGGATCGGGAACCTCAAGCCCCAGAGCCACACTCACCCTACCGCAACGCCGCCACCCAGGCCGCTAGGAGCACTGCGGGTCATTCAGGGCGAGAGAAGGGGCAGGGCCTTCTGAGCCCCCGGTGGCCTTCAAAGGCTCCCCGTGCCAAAACGCTCGTGCCCAAGCTCCCGCTCCCCAACGCCCTCACCTCGGCCCCGCCCTCCGCTCCCCGGACAGTGGCCGGATCCCACCTGCCGGCCTCCTGGGGGCTAACCCTAACCCTAGGTCAGCCACCCAGGGGCCCCTCCCAAGGGTCCTGGTGCCGCTACACTGGGGATCAGGGACCCCAAGACCCAGAGCCAGACTCACCCTGCCGCCACGTCGCCACCCGGGACGCTAGTGGCGCCGCCCGTCATTCAGGGCGGGAGAAGGGACAGGGCCCTGGAGAAACCGGCGATATTTGAAGCCTCCTGCGCCAAAATGCAGGGGCCCATGCTCCCGATCGCCAGCGCCTTTACCTCGGGCCGCCCACCTCTCGCTGCCCAGCCAGAGGATTGGGCCTGCTGGCCTCCTGGGTGCTAACTCTAAACCTAGGTCCGACCACGAGGAGCCCCTCCCAAGAGGCCTGGCCCCACAACGCTGGGGATTGGGGATCCACGAGCCGCAGCATGGACTCACCCTGCTGCTCCACCGCCAAGGGAGCTGCTAAGGGCACCGCAGGTTCTTCAGGGCAGGAGAACGGGCAGGGCCCTTTGAGCCATGGCAACAGTCGAAGGCCCAGGGCGCCAAAACGCTGGGGACCACGCTCCCGCTCTGCATCACCCTCAACTCGGCCCGCACCTCCGCTCTTCGCAGAGCCAGCGACTCGGGCCTGCCGGCCTCCTGGGAGCTCACCCTAACCCTAGGACAGCCCCTGAAGGTCCCTTCCTAAGGGGCCTGGCGCCGCAACGCCAGGGATTGGGGGCCCCCAAGCCCCAGCGCCGGATGCACGCTGCCACCCCAACCCACACAGGCCGCTAGGGGCGCCGCCATTCATTCAGGGTGGGAGAACTGGCAGGGCCCTCCGAACCCCTGCCGACCTTCGAAGGCGCACCGAACCAAAACGCTTGGGCCCAGGCTCATGTTCACCAGCACCCTCACCTCGGCCCAACTCTCCGCTCGACGCACAGGTGGTGTATCGGGCCTGCGGGGCTCCTGGAGGCTAACCCTAACCATAGGTCGGCCACCGAGGGGCACTTCCCAAGGGGCCTGGCGTCGCAACGCTGGGGATGGGGACCCCGAGCTCATGTGCCGCACTCACCCTGCTGCCCTTCAGCCACCCGAGCCGCTAGAGGCCCCGCCGGTCAATCAGGGCAAGAGATCGGGCAGGGCCCTCCGAGCCCACGCTGACCTTTAAAGGCTCCCCGCGCAAAAACGTTGGCTCCCAGGATCCTGCTCGCCAGCGCCCTCACCTAGGCCCACCCCTCCGCTTGCTTCAGAGCCGGTGGATAGGGCCTGCCGGGATCCTGGCAGCTAACCAAAACCCTAGGTCGGCCCTGAGGGGACATCCCAAGCGGCCTGGCTCTGCAATGCTGGGGATTGGTGACTCAGAGCCCCAGAGCCTGACTCACCCTGCCGCACTGTCCCCACCTGGGCCGCTAGGGGCGCCGCGGGTCATAGAGGGCGGGAGAAGGGCAGGGCCTTCTGAGTCCCCGGTGACCTTCAAAGGCTCCCCGTGCCAAAACGCTGGTGCCCACGCTCCCGCTCCCCAGCGCATTCACCTCGGGCCGCACCTCAGCTCGCCACACAGTGTGTGGTTGGGCCTGACGGTCTCCGGGGGGCCAACCCTAACCCAAGGTCGGCCCCCCAGGGGCCCCTCCCAAGGCTTTTGGTGCCACTACGCCAGGGATCTGGAACCCCAAGCCCCAAAGCCAGACTCACCCTCCCACAACGCTGCCACCCGGGCCGCGAGGGGCGCCGCCGGTCATTCAGGGCGGGAGAACTGACAGGGCCCTGGAGAAACCGGCGACATTTGAAGCCTCCCACCCCAAAATGCAGGGGCCCACAATCCCGCACCCCAGCGCCTTTACCTCGGCCCGCCCACCTCTCACCGCCCAGCCAGAGGATCTGGCCTGCCGGCCTTATGGGGGCTAACTCTAACCCTGGGTCGGCCCACGAGGAGCCCCTCCCAAGGGGCCTGGCACCACAACGCCGGGGATTGGGGATCCCCGAGCCGCAGCCTGGGATTCACCCTGCCGCCCCACTGCCAACGGAGCCGCTAGGGGCCTTGCTGGTTCTTCAGGGCAGGAGAAAGGGCAGGGCCCTCCGAGCCATGGCAACATTCAAAGGCCCAGGACGCCAAAACGCTGGGGCCCAGCTCCCGCTCGCCATCGCCCTCAACCCGGCCTGCATCTCCACTCCTCGCACAGCCGGCGGATCGGGCCTGCCGGCCTCCTGGGCGCTAACCCTAACCCTAGGACGGCCCCGAGGGTCGCTTCCTAAGGGGCCTGGCGCCGCAACGCCGGGGATTGGGAACCCCCAAGCCCCAGCGCTGGATGCACCCTGCCGCCCTGCCCCACAGGTGCCGCTAGGGGCGCCGCCATTCATTCAGGGTGGGAGAATGGGCAGGGCCCTTCGAACCCCCGCCGACCTTCGAAGGCGCCCCGAACCAAAACGCTTGGGCCCGGGCTCATGTTCACCAGCACCCTCACCTCGGCCCAACTCTCCGCTCGATGCACAGGCGGTGTATCGGGCCTGCTGGCCTCCTGGGGGCTAACCCTAACTGTAGGTCGGCCACGGAGGGGCCCTTCCCAAGTGGCCTGGCGCCACAACGCCGGGAATGGGGACCCCAACCCAAGTGCCGGTCTCACCCTGCTGCCCTTCAGGCACCGGAGCCTCTAGGGGCCCCGCCGGTCATTCAGAGCGGGAGAACGGGCAGGTCCCTCCGAGCCCCCACTGACCTTCGAAGGCCCCCCGCACTAAAACGCTTGGGCTCATGCTCAGTCTCGCCAGCGCCCTCACCTCGGCCCAACCCTCCGCGTGCCGCACAGCCGCTGATCGGGTCCACCGGCCTCCTGGGGGCTAACCGCAACCCTAGATCGACCCCCGAGGGGCCCCTCCCAAGGGATCTGGCGCCGCAACGCTGGGGATTGGGGACCCCCGAGCCTCAGCACTGGACACACCCTGCCACCCAGCCGCCACCCGGGGGCTTGGGGTGGTGCCGTTCATTCAGGGCGGGAGCACGGGCAGGGCCCTCCAAGACACGGTGACCTTCAAAGGCCCCCGGTGCCAAAACACCCGGGCCCACGCTCCCGCTCACCAGTGCCCTCACCTCGGTCTGCCACTCCAGTCTCCACACGGCTGGCGAATAGGGCCTGCCGGCATCCTAGGGGCTAAACCTCACCCTAGGTCAGCCTCCGAGGGGCCCCTCCCAAGGGGCCTGGCGCCGCAACGCGGTGGACTGGGGACCCCCGAGCCCTATGCCCGGACTTACATGCCGCCCCGCCGCCACCTGGGCTGCTAGGGGCGCCGCCGGTCATTCAGGGAGGAGAATGGGCAGGGCCCGCTGAGTCCCCGGAGACATTCGAAGGCCCCCGGTGCCAAAACGCTTGGGCCCAGGCTCTTGCTCGCCAGCGCCCTCACCTCGGCCCGCCCCTCCGCTCCACGCACAGTGGGCGGATCCCGCCTGCCGGCCTCCCGGGTGCTAACCCTAACCCTAGGTCGGCCACCCAGGGGCCCCTCCCAAGGGTCCTGGTGCCGCTTCGCCGGGGATCGGGAACCTCAAGCCCCAGAGCCACACTCACCCTACCGCAACGCCGCCACCCAGGCCGCTAGGAGCACTGCGGGTCATTCAGGGCGAGAGAAGGGGCAGGGCCTTCTGAGCCCCCGGTGGCCTTCAAAGGCTCCCCGTGCCAAAACGCTCGTGCCCAAGCTCCCGCTCCCCAACGCCCTCACCTCGGCCCCGCCCTCCGCTCCCCGGACAGTGGCCGGATCCCACCTGCCGGCCTCCTGGGGGCTAACCCTAACCCTAGGTCAGCCACCCAGGGGCCCCTCCCAAGGGTCCTGGTGCCGCTACACTGGGGATCAGGGACCCCAAGACCCAGAGCCAGACTCACCCTGCCGCCACGTCGCCACCCGGGACGCTAGTGGCGCCGCCCGTCATTCAGGGCGGGAGAAGGGACAGGGCCCTGGAGAAACCGGCGATATTTGAAGCCTCCTGCGCCAAAATGCAGGGGCCCATGCTCCCGATCGCCAGCGCCTTTACCTCGGGCCGCCCACCTCTCGCTGCGCAGCCAGAGGATTGGCCCTGCTGGCCTCCTGGGTGCTAACTCTAAACCTAGGTCCGACCACGAGGAGCCCCTCCCAAGAGGCCTGGCCCCACAACGCTGGGGATTGGGGATCCACGAGCCGCAGCATGGACTCACCCTGCTGCTCCACCGCCAAGGGAGCTGCTAAGGGCACCGCAGGTTCTTCAGGGCAGGAGAACGGGCAGGGCCCTTTGAGCCATGGCAACAGTCGAAGGCCCAGGGCGCCAAAACGCTGGGGACCACGCTCCCGCTCTGCATCACCCTCAACTCGGCCCGCACCTCCGCTCTTCGCAGAGCCAGCGACTCGGGCCTGCCGGCCTCCTGGGAGCTCACCCTAACCCTAGGACAGCCCCTGAAGGTCCCTTCCTAAGGGGCCTGGCGCCGCAACGCCAGGGCTTGGGGGCCCCCAAGCCCCAGCGCCGGATGCACGCTGCCACCCCAACCCACACAGGCCGCTAGGGGCGCCGCCATTCATTCAGGGTGGGAGAACTGGCAGGGCCCTCCGAACCCCTGCCGACCTTCGAAGGCGCACCGAACCAAAACGCTTGGGCCCAGGCTCATGTTCACCAGCACCCTCACCTCGGCCCAACTCTCCGCTCGACGCACAGGTGGTGTATCGGGCCTGCGGGGCTCCTGGAGGCTAACCCTAACCATAGGTCGGCCACCGAGGGGCACTTCCCAAGGGGCCTGGCGTCGCAACGCTGGGGATGGGGACCCCGAGCTCATGTGCCGCACTCACCCTGCTGCCCTTCAGCCACCCGAGCCGCTAGAGGCCCCGCCGGTCAATCAGGGCAAGAGATCGGGCAGGGCCCTCCGAGCCCACGCTGACCTTTAAAGGCTCCCCGCGCAAAAACGTTGGCTCCCAGGATCCTGCTCGCCAGCGCCCTCACCTAGGCCCACCCCTCCGCTTGCTTCAGAGCCGGTGGATAGGGCCTGCCGGGATCCTGGCAGCTAACCAAAACCCTAGGTCGGCCCTGAGGGGACATCCCAAGCGGCCTGGCTCTGCAATGCTGGGGATTGGTGACTCAGAGCCCCAGAGCCTGACTCACCCTGCCGCACTGTCCCCACCTGGGCCGCTAGGGGCGCCGCGGGTCATAGAGGGCGGGAGAAGGGCAGGGCCTTCTGAGTCCCCGGTGACCTTCAAAGGCTCCCCGTGCCAAAACGCTGGTGCCCACGCTCCCGCTCCCCAGCGCATTCACCTCGGGCCGCACCTCAGCTCGCCACACAGTGTGTGGTTGGGCCTGACGGTCTCCGGGGGGCCAACCCTAACCCAAGGTCGGCCCCCCAGGGGCCCCTCCCAAGGCTTTTGGTGCCACTACGCCAGGGATCTGGAACCCCAAGCCCCAAAGCCAGACTCACCCTCCCACAACGCTGCCACCCGGGCCGCGAGGGGCGCCGCCGGTCATTCAGGGCGGGAGAACTGACAGGGCCCTGGAGAAACCGGCGACATTTGAAGCCTCCCACCCCAAAATGCAGGGGCCCACAATCCCGCACCCCAGCGCCTTTACCTCGGCCCGCCCACCTCTCACCGCCCAGCCAGAGGATCTGGCCTGCCGGCCTTATGGGGGCTAACTCTAACCCTGGGTCGGCCCACGAGGAGCCCCTCCCAAGGGGCCTGGCACCACAACGCCGGGGATTGGGGATCCCCGAGCCGCAGCCTGGGATTCACCCTGCCGCCCCACTGCCAACGGAGCCGCTAGGGGCCTTGCTGGTTCTTCAGGGCAGGAGAAAGGGCAGGGCCCTCCGAGCCATGGCAACATTCAAAGGCCCAGGACGCCAAAACGCTGGGGCCCAGCTCCCGCTCGCCATCGCCCTCAACCCGGCCTGCATCTCCACTCCTCGCACAGCCGGCGGATCGGGCCTGCCGGCCTCCTGGGCGCTAACCCTAACCCTAGGACGGCCCCGAGGGTCGCTTCCTAAGGGGCCTGGCGCCGCAACGCCGGGGATTGGGAACCCCCAAGCCCCAGCGCTGGATGCACCCTGCCGCCCTGCCCCACAGGTGCCGCTAGGGGCGCCGCCATTCATTCAGGGTGGGAGAATGGGCAGGGCCCTTCGAACCCCCGCCGACCTTCGAAGGCGCCCCGAACCAAAACGCTTGGGCCCGGGCTCATGTTCACCAGCACCCTCACCTCGGCCCAACTCTCCGCTCGATGCACAGGCGGTGTATCGGGCCTGCTGGCCTCCTGGGGGCTAACCCTAACTGTAGGTCGGCCACGGAGGGGCCCTTCCCAAGTGGCCTGGCGCCACAACGCCGGGAATGGGGACCCCAACCCAAGTGCCGGTCTCACCCTGCTGCCCTTCAGGCACCGGAGCCTCTAGGGGCCCCGCCGGTCATTCAGAGCGGGAGAACGGGCAGGTCCCTCCGAGCCCCCACTGACCTTCGAAGGCCCCCCGCACTAAAACGCTTGGGCTCATGCTCAGTCTCGCCAGCGCCCTCACCTCGGCCCAACCCTCCGCGTGCCGCACAGCCGCTGATCGGGTCCACCGGCCTCCTGGGGGCTAACCGCAACCCTAGATCGACCCCCGAGGGGCCCCTCCCAAGGGATCTGGCGCCGCAACGCTGGGGATTGGGGACCCCCGAGCCTCAGCACTGGACACACCCTGCCACCCAGCCGCCACCCGGGGGCTTGGGGTGGTGCCGTTCATTCAGGGCGGGAGCACGGGCAGGGCCCTCCAAGACACGGTGACCTTCAAAGGCCCCCGGCGCCAAAACACCCGGGCCCACGCTCCCGCTCACCAGTGCCCTCACCTCGGTCTGCCACTCCAGTCTCCACACGGCTGGCGAATAGGGCCTGCCGGCATCCTAGGGGCTAAACCTCACCCTAGGTCAGCCTCCGAGGGGCCCCTCCCAAGGGGCCTGGCGCCGCAACGCGGTGGACTGGGGACCCCCGAGCCCTATGCCCGGACTTACATGCCGCCCCGCCGCCACCTGGGCTGCTAGGGGCGCCGCCGGTCATTCAGGAAGGAGAATGGGCAGGGCCCGCTGAGTCCCCGGAGACATTCGAAGGCCCCCGGTGCCAAAACGCTTGGGCCCAGGCTCTTGCTCGCCAGCGCCCTCACCTCGGCCCGCCCCTCCGCTCCACGCACAGTGGGCGGATCCCGCCTGCCGGCCTCCCGGGTGCTAACCCTAACCCTAGGTCGGCCACCCAGGGGCCCCTCCCAAGGGTCCTGGTGCCGCTTCGCCGGGGATCGGGAACCTCAAGCCCCAGAGCCACACTCACCCTACCGCAACGCCGCCACCCAGGCCGCTAGGAGCACTGCGGGTCATTCAGGGCGAGAGAAGGGGCAGGGCCTTCTGAGCCCCCGGTGGCCTTCAAAGGCTCCCCGTGCCAAAACGCTCGTGCCCAAGCTCCCGCTCCCCAACGCCCTCACCTCGGCCCCGCCCTCCGCTCCCCGGACAGTGGCCGGATCCCACCTGCCGGCCTCCTGGGGGCTAACCCTAACCCTAGGTCAGCCACCCAGGGGCCCCTCCCAAGGGTCCTGGTGCCGCTACACTGGGGATCAGGGACCCCAAGACCCAGAGCCAGACTCACCCTGCCGCCACGTCGCCACCCGGGACGCTAGTGGCGCCGCCCGTCATTCAGGGCGGGAGAAGGGACAGGGCCCTGGAGAAACCGGCGATATTTGAAGCCTCCTGCGCCAAAATGCAGGGGCCCATGCTCCCGATCGCCAGCGCCTTTACCTCGGGCCGCCCACCTCTCGCTGCGCAGCCAGAGGATTGGGCCTGCTGGCCTCCTGGGTGCTAACTCTAAACCTAGGTCCGACCACGAGGAGCCCCTCCCAAGAGGCCTGGCCCCACAACGCTGGGGATTGGGGATCCACGAGCCGCAGCATGGACTCACCCTGCTGTTCCACCGCCAAGGGAGCTGCTAAGGGCACCGCAGGTTCTTCAGGGCAGGAGAACGGGCAGGGCCCTTTGAGCCATGGCAACAGTCGAAGGCCCAGGGCGCCAAAACGCTGGGGACCACGCTCCCGCTCTGCATCACCCTCAACTCGGCCCGCACCTCCGCTCTTCGCAGAGCCAGCGACTCGGGCCTGCCGGCCTCCTGGGAGCTCACCCTAACCCTAGGACAGCCCCTGAAGGTCCCTTCCTAAGGGGCCTGGCGCCGCAACGCCAGGGCTTGGGGGCCCCCAAGCCCCAGCGCCGGATGCACGCTGCCACCCCAACCCACACAGGCCGCTAGGGGCGCCGCCATTCATTCAGGGTGGGAGAACTGGCAGGGCCCTCCGAACCCCTGCCGACCTTCGAAGGCGCACCGAACCAAAACGCTTGGGCCCAGGCTCATGTTCACCAGCACCCTCACCTCGGCCCAACTCTCCGCTCGACGCACAGGTGGTGTATCGGGCCTGCGGGGCTCCTGGAGGCTAACCCTAACCATAGGTCGGCCACCGAGGGGCACTTCCCAAGGGGCCTGGCGTCGCAACGCTGGGGATGGGGACCCCGAGCTCATGTGCCGCACTCACCCTGCTGCCCTTCAGCCACCCGAGCCGCTAGAGGCCCCGCCGGTCAATCAGGGCAAGAGATCGGGCAGGGCCCTCCGAGCCCACGCTGACCTTTAAAGGCTCCCCGCGCAAAAACGTTGGCTCCCAGGATCCTGCTCGCCAGCGCCCTCACCTAGGCCCACCCCTCCGCTTGCTTCAGAGCCGGTGGATAGGGCCTGCCGGGATCCTGGCAGCTAACCAAAACCCTAGGTCGGCCCTGAGGGGACATCCCAAGCGGCCTGGCTCTGCAATGCTGGGGATTGGTGACTCAGAGCCCCAGAGCCTGACTCACCCTGCCGCACTGTCCCCACCTGGGCCGCTAGGGGCGCCGCGGGTCATAGAGGGCGGGAGAAGGGCAGGGCCTTCTGAGTCCCCGGTGACCTTCAAAGGCTCCCCGTGCCAAAACGCTGGTGCCCACGCTCCCGCTCCCCAGCGCATTCACCTCGGGCCGCACCTCAGCTCGCCACACAGTGTGTGGTTGGGCCTGACGGTCTCCGGGGGGCCAACCCTAACCCAAGGTCGGCCCCCCAGGGGCCCCTCCCAAGGCTTTTGGTGCCACTACGCCAGGGATCTGGAACCCCAAGCCCCAAAGCCAGACTCACCCTCCCACAACGCTGCCACCCGGGCCGCGAGGGGCGCCGCCGGTCATTCAGGGCGGGAGAACTGACAGGGCCCTGGAGAAACCGGCGACATTTGAAGCCTCCCACCCCAAAATGCAGGGGCCCACAATCCCGCACCCCAGCGCCTTTACCTCGGCCCGCCCACCTCTCACCGCCCAGCCAGAGGATCTGGCCTGCCGGCCTTATGGGGGCTAACTCTAACCCTGGGTCGGCCCACGAGGAGCCCCTCCCAAGGGGCCTGGCACCACAACGCCGGGGATTGGGGATCCCCGAGCCGCAGCCTGGGATTCACCCTGCCGCCCCACTGCCAACGGAGCCGCTAGGGGCCTTGCTGGTTCTTCAGGGCAGGAGAAAGGGCAGGGCCCTCCGAGCCATGGCAACATTCAAAGGCCCAGGACGCCAAAACGCTGGGGCCCAGCTCCCGCTCGCCATCGCCCTCAACCCGGCCTGCATCTCCACTCCTCGCACAGCCGGCGGATCGGGCCTGCCGGCCTCCTGGGCGCTAACCCTAACCCTAGGACGGCCCCGAGGGTCGCTTCCTAAGGGGCCTGGCGCCGCAACGCCGGGGATTGGGAACCCCCAAGCCCCAGCGCTGGATGCACCCTGCCGCCCTGCCCCACAGGTGCCGCTAGGGGCGCCGCCATTCATTCAGGGTGGGAGAATGGGCAGGGCCCTTCGAACCCCCGCCGACCTTCGAAGGCGCCCCGAACCAAAACGCTTGGGCCCGGGCTCATGTTCACCAGCACCCTCACCTCGGCCCAACTCTCCGCTCGATGCACAGGCGGTGTATCGGGCCTGCTGGCCTCCTGGGGGCTAACCCTAACTGTAGGTCGGCCACGGAGGGGCCCTTCCCAAGTGGCCTGGCGCCACAACGCCGGGAATGGGGACCCCAACCCAAGTGCCGGTCTCACCCTGCTGCCCTTCAGGCACCGGAGCCTCTAGGGGCCCCGCCGGTCATTCAGAGCGGGAGAACGGGCAGGTCCCTCCGAGCCCCCACTGACCTTCGAAGGCCCCCCGCACTAAAACGCTTGGGCTCATGCTCAGTCTCGCCAGCGCCCTCACCTCGGCCCAACCCTCCGCGTGCCGCACAGCCGCTGATCGGGTCCACCGGCCTCCTGGGGGCTAACCGCAACCCTAGATCGACCCCCGAGGGGCCCCTCCCAAGGGATCTGGCGCCGCAACGCTGGGGATTGGGGACCCCCGAGCCTCAGCACTGGACACACCCTGCCACCCAGCCGCCACCCGGGGGCTTGGGGTGGTGCCGTTCATTCAGGGCGGGAGCACGGGCAGGGCCCTCCAAGACACGGTGACCTTCAAAGGCCCCCGGCGCCAAAACACCCGGGCCCACGCTCCCGCTCACCAGTGCCCTCACCTCGGTCTGCCACTCCAGTCTCCACACGGCTGGCGAATAGGGCCTGCCGGCATCCTAGGGGCTAAACCTCACCCTAGGTCAGCCTCCGAGGGGCCCCTCCCAAGGGGCCTGGCGCCGCAACGCGGTGGACTGGGGACCCCCGAGCCCTATGCCCGGACTTACATGCCGCCCCGCCGCCACCTGGGCTGCTAGGGGCGCCGCCGGTCATTCAGGAAGGAGAATGGGCAGGGCCCGCTGAGTCCCCGGAGACATTCGAAGGCCCCCGGTGCCAAAACGCTTGGGCCCAGGCTCTTGCTCGCCAGCGCCCTCACCTCGGCCCGCCCCTCCGCTCCACGCACAGTGGGCGGATCCCGCCTGCCGGCCTCCCGGGTGCTAACCCTAACCCTAGGTCGGCCACCCAGGGGCCCCTCCCAAGGGTCCTGGTGCCGCTTCGCCGGGGATCGGGAACCTCAAGCCCCAGAGCCACACTCACCCTACCGCAACGCCGCCACCCAGGCCGCTAGGAGCACTGCGGGTCATTCAGGGCGAGAGAAGGGGCAGGGCCTTCTGAGCCCCCGGTGGCCTTCAAAGGCTCCCCGTGCCAAAACGCTCGTGCCCAAGCTCCCGCTCCCCAACGCCCTCACCTCGGCCCCGCCCTCCGCTCCCCGGACAGTGGCCGGATCCCACCTGCCGGCCTCCTGGGGGCTAACCCTAACCCTAGGTCAGCCACCCAGGGGCCCCTCCCAAGGGTCCTGGTGCCGCTACACTGGGGATCAGGGACCCCAAGACCCAGAGCCAGACTCACCCTGCCGCCACGTCGCCACCCGGGACGCTAGTGGCGCCGCCCGTCATTCAGGGCGGGAGAAGGGACAGGGCCCTGGAGAAACCGGCGATATTTGAAGCCTCCTGCGCCAAAATGCAGGGGCCCATGCTCCCGATCGCCAGCGCCTTTACCTCGGGCCGCCCACCTCTCGCTGCGCAGCCAGAGGATTGGGCCTGCTGGCCTCCTGGGTGCTAACTCTAAACCTAGGTCCGACCACGAGGAGCCCCTCCCAAGAGGCCTGGCCCCACAACGCTGGGGATTGGGGATCCACGAGCCGCAGCATGGACTCACCCTGCTGTTCCACCGCCAAGGGAGCTGCTAAGGGCACCGCAGGTTCTTCAGGGCAGGAGAACGGGCAGGGCCCTTTGAGCCATGGCAACAGTCGAAGGCCCAGGGCGCCAAAACGCTGGGGACCACGCTCCCGCTCTGCATCACCCTCAACTCGGCCCGCACCTCCGCTCTTCGCAGAGCCAGCGACTCGGGCCTGCCGGCCTCCTGGGAGCTCACCCTAACCCTAGGACAGCCCCTGAAGGTCCCTTCCTAAGGGGCCTGGCGCCGCAACGCCAGGGCTTGGGGGCCCCCAAGCCCCAGCGCCGGATGCACGCTGCCACCCCCAACCCACACAGGCCGCTAGGGGCGCCGCCATTCATTCAGGGTGGGAGAACTGGCAGGGCCCTCCGAACCCCTGCCGACCTTCGAAGGCGCACCGAACCAAAACGCTTGGGCCCAGGCTCATGTTCACCAGCACCCTCACCTCGGCCCAACTCTCCGCTCGACGCACAGGTGGTGTATCGGGCCTGCGGGGCTCCTGGAGGCTAACCCTAACCATAGGTCGGCCACCGAGGGGCACTTCCCAAGGGGCCTGGCGTCGCAACGCTGGGGATGGGGACCCCGAGCTCATGTGCCGCACTCACCCTGCTGCCCTTCAGCCACCCGAGCCGCTAGAGGCCCCGCCGGTCAATCAGGGCAAGAGATCGGGCAGGGCCCTCCGAGCCCACGCTGACCTTTAAAGGCTCCCCGCGCAAAAACGTTGGCTCCCAGGATCCTGCTCGCCAGCGCCCTCACCTAGGCCCACCCCTCCGCTTGCTTCAGAGCCGGTGGATAGGGCCTGCCGGGATCCTGGCAGCTAACCAAAACCCTAGGTCGGCCCTGAGGGGACATCCCAAGCGGCCTGGCTCTGCAATGCTGGGGATTGGTGACTCAGAGCCCCAGAGCCTGACTCACCCTGCCGCACTGTCCCCACCTGGGCCGCTAGGGGCGCCGCGGGTCATAGAGGGCGGGAGAAGGGCAGGGCCTTCTGAGTCCCCGGTGACCTTCAAAGGCTCCCCGTGCC
The DNA here is from genome assembly GCF_024610735.1 of Ursus americanus. NCBI lineage: Eukaryota > Metazoa > Chordata > Mammalia > Carnivora > Ursidae > Ursus > Ursus americanus. The sequence goes on along the minus strand of NC_142149.1, from coordinate 47,929,704 downwards.
AAAACGCTGGTGCCCACGCTCCCGCTCCCCAGCGCATTCACCTCGGGCCGCACCTCAGCTCGCCACACAGTGTGTGGTTGGGCCTGACGGTCTCCGGGGGGCCAACCCTAACCCAAGGTCGGCCCCCCAGGGGCCCCTCCCAAGGCTTTTGGTGCCACTACGCCAGGGATCTGGAACCCCAAGCCCCAAAGCCAGACTCACCCTCCCACAACGCTGCCACCCGGGCCGCGAGGGGCGCCGCCGGTCATTCAGGGCGGGAGAACTGACAGGGCCCTGGAGAAACCGGCGACATTTGAAGCCTCCCACCCCAAAATGCAGGGGCCCACAATCCCGCACCCCAGCGCCTTTACCTCGGCCCGCCCACCTCTCACCGCCCAGCCAGAGGATCTGGCCTGCCGGCCTTATGGGGGCTAACTCTAACCCTGGGTCGGCCCACGAGGAGCCCCTCCCAAGGGGCCTGGCACCACAACGCCGGGGATTGGGGATCCCCGAGCCGCAGCCTGGGATTCACCCTGCCGCCCCACTGCCAACGGAGCCGCTAGGGGCCTTGCTGGTTCTTCAGGGCAGGAGAAAGGGCAGGGCCCTCCGAGCCATGGCAACATTCAAAGGCCCAGGACGCCAAAACGCTGGGGCCCAGCTCCCGCTCGCCATCGCCCTCAACCCGGCCTGCATCTCCACTCCTCGCACAGCCGGCGGATCGGGCCTGCCGGCCTCCTGGGCGCTAACCCTAACCCTAGGACGGCCCCGAGGGTCGCTTCCTAAGGGGCCTGGCGCCGCAACGCCGGGGATTGGGAACCCCCAAGCCCCAGCGCTGGATGCACCCTGCCGCCCTGCCCCACAGGTGCCGCTAGGGGCGCCGCCATTCATTCAGGGTGGGAGAATGGGCAGGGCCCTTCGAACCCCCGCCGACCTTCGAAGGCGCCCCGAACCAAAACGCTTGGGCCCGGGCTCATGTTCACCAGCACCCTCACCTCGGCCCAACTCTCCGCTCGATGCACAGGCGGTGTATCGGGCCTGCTGGCCTCCTGGGGGCTAACCCTAACTGTAGGTCGGCCACGGAGGGGCCCTTCCCAAGTGGCCTGGCGCCACAACGCCGGGAATGGGGACCCCAACCCAAGTGCCGGTCTCACCCTGCTGCCCTTCAGGCACCGGAGCCTCTAGGGGCCCCGCCGGTCATTCAGAGCGGGAGAACGGGCAGGTCCCTCCGAGCCCCCACTGACCTTCGAAGGCCCCCCGCACTAAAACGCTTGGGCTCATGCTCAGTCTCGCCAGCGCCCTCACCTCGGCCCAACCCTCCGCGTGCCGCACAGCCGCTGATCGGGTCCACCGGCCTCCTGGGGGCTAACCGCAACCCTAGATCGACCCCCGAGGGGCCCCTCCCAAGGGATCTGGCGCCGCAACGCTGGGGATTGGGGACCCCCGAGCCTCAGCACTGGACACACCCTGCCACCCAGCCGCCACCCGGGGGCTTGGGGTGGTGCCGTTCATTCAGGGCGGGAGCACGGGCAGGGCCCTCCAAGACACGGTGACCTTCAAAGGCCCCCGGTGCCAAAACACCCGGGCCCACGCTCCCGCTCACCAGTGCCCTCACCTCGGTCTGCCACTCCAGTCTCCACACGGCTGGCGAATAGGGCCTGCCGGCATCCTAGGGGCTAAACCTCACCCTAGGTCAGCCTCCGAGGGGCCCCTCCCAAGGGGCCTGGCGCCGCAACGCGGTGGACTGGGGACCCCCGAGCCCTATGCCCGGACTTACATGCCGCCCCGCCGCCACCTGGGCTGCTAGGGGCGCCGCCGGTCATTCAGGGAGGAGAATGGGCAGGGCCCGCTGAGTCCCCGGAGACATTCGAAGGCCCCCGGTGCCAAAACGCTTGGGCCCAGGCTCTTGCTCGCCAGCGCCCTCACCTCGGCCCGCCCCTCCGCTCCACGCACAGTGGGCGGATCCCGCCTGCCGGCCTCCCGGGTGCTAACCCTAACCCTAGGTCGGCCACCCAGGGGCCCCTCCCAAGGGTCCTGGTGCCGCTTCGCCGGGGATCGGGAACCTCAAGCCCCAGAGCCACACTCACCCTACCGCAACGCCGCCACCCAGGCCGCTAGGAGCACTGCGGGTCATTCAGGGCGAGAGAAGGGGCAGGGCCTTCTGAGCCCCCGGTGGCCTTCAAAGGCTCCCCGTGCCAAAACGCTCGTGCCCAAGCTCCCGCTCCCCAACGCCCTCACCTCGGCCCCGCCCTCCGCTCCCCGGACAGTGGCCGGATCCCACCTGCCGGCCTCCTGGGGGCTAACCCTAACCCTAGGTCAGCCACCCAGGGGCCCCTCCCAAGGGTCCTGGTGCCGCTACACTGGGGATCAGGGACCCCAAGACCCAGAGCCAGACTCACCCTGCCGCCACGTCGCCACCCGGGACGCTAGTGGCGCCGCCCGTCATTCAGGGCGGGAGAAGGGACAGGGCCCTGGAGAAACCGGCGATATTTGAAGCCTCCTGCGCCAAAATGCAGGGGCCCATGCTCCCGATCGCCAGCGCCTTTATCTCGGGCCGCCCACCTCTCGCCGCGCAGCCAGAGGATTGGCCCTGCTGGCCTCCTGGGTGCTAACTCTAAACCTAGGTCCGACCACGAGGAGCCCCTCCCAAGAGGCCTGGCCCCACAACGCTGGGGATTGGGGATCCACGAGCCGCAGCATGGACTCACCCTGCTGCTCCACCGCCAAGGGAGCTGCTAAGGGCACCGCAGGTTCTTCAGGGCAGGAGAACGGGCAGGGCCCTTTGAGCCATGGCAACAGTCGAAGGCCCAGGGCGCCAAAACGCTGGGGACCACGCTCCCGCTCTGCATCACCCTCAACTCGGCCCGCACCTCCGCTCTTCGCAGAGCCAGCGACTCGGGCCTGCCGGCCTCCTGGGAGCTCACCCTAACCCTAGGACAGCCCCTGAAGGTCCCTTCCTAAGGGGCCTGGCGCCGCAACGCCAGGGCTTGGGGGCCCCCAAGCCCCAGCGCCGGATGCACGCTGCCACCCCAACCCACACAGGCCGCTAGGGGCGCCGCCATTCATTCAGGGTGGGAGAACTGGCAGGGCCCTCCGAACCCCTGCCGACCTTCGAAGGCGCACCGAACCAAAACGCTTGGGCCCAGGCTCATGTTCACCAGCACCCTCACCTCGGCCCAACTCTCCGCTCGACGCACAGGTGGTGTATCGGGCCTGCGGGGCTCCTGGAGGCTAACCCTAACCATAGGTCGGCCACCGAGGGGCACTTCCCAAGGGGCCTGGCGTCGCAACGCTGGGGATGGGGACCCCGAGCTCATGTGCCGCACTCACCCTGCTGCCCTTCAGCCACCCGAGCCGCTAGAGGCCCCGCCGGTCAATCAGGGCAAGAGATCGGGCAGGGCCCTCCGAGCCCACGCTGACCTTTAAAGGCTCCCCGCGCAAAAACGTTGGCTCCCAGGATCCTGCTCGCCAGCGCCCTCACCTAGGCCCACCCCTCCGCTTGCTTCAGAGCCGGTGGATAGGGCCTGCCGGGATCCTGGCAACTAACCAAAACCCTAGGTCGGCCCTGAGGGGACATCCCAAGCGGCCTGGCTCTGCAATGCTGGGGATTGGTGACTCAGAGCCCCAGAGCCTGACTCACCCTGCCGCACTGTCCCCACCTGGGCCGCTAGGGGCGCCGCGGGTCATAGAGGGCGGGAGAAGGGCAGGGCCTTCTGAGTCCCCGGTGACCTTCAAAGGCTCCCCGTGCCAAAACGCTGGTGCCCACGCTCCCGCTCCCCAGCGCATTCACCTCGGGCCGCACCTCAGCTCGCCACACAGTGTGTGGTTGGGCCTGACGGTCTCCGGGGGGCCAACCCTAACCCAAGGTCGGCCCCCCAGGGGCCCCTCCCAAGGGTTTTGGTGCCACTACGCCAGGGATCTGGAACCCCAAGCCCCAAAGCCAGACTCACCCTCCCACAACGCTGCCACCCGGGCCGCGAGGGGCGCCGCCGGTCATTCAGGGCGGGAGAACTGACAGGGCCCTGGAGAAACCGGCGACATTTGAAGCCTCCCACCCCAAAATGCAGGGGCCCACAATCCCGCACCCCAGCGCCTTTACCTCGGCCCGCCCACCTCTCACCGCCCAGCCAGAGGATCTGGCCTGCCGGCCTTATGGGGGCTAACTCTAACCCTGGGTCGGCCCACGAGGAGCCCCTCCCAAGGGGCCTGGCACCACAACGCCGGGGATTGGGGATCCCCGAGCCGCAGCCTGGGATTCACCCTGCCGCCCCACTGCCAACGGAGCCGCTAGGGGCCTTGCTGGTTCTTCAGGGCAGGAGAAAGGGCAGGGCCCTCCGAGCCATGGCAACATTCAAAGGCCCAGGACGCCAAAACGCTGGGGCCCAGCTCCCGCTCGCCATCGCCCTCAACCCGGCCTGCATCTCCACTCCTCGCACAGCCGGCGGATCGGGCCTGCCGGCCTCCTGGACGCTAACCCTAACCCTAGGACGGCCCCGAGGGTCGCTTCCTAAGGGGCCTGGCGCCGCAACGCCGGGGATTGGGAACCCCCAAGCCCCAGCGCTGGATGCACCCTGCCGCCCTGCCCCACAGGTGCCGCTAGGGGCGCCGCCATTCATTCAGGGTGGGAGAATGGGCAGGGCCCTTCGAACCCCCGCCGACCTTCGAAGGCGCCCCGAACCAAAACGCTTGGGCCCGGGCTCATGTTCACCAGCACCCTCACCTCGGCCCAACTCTCCGCTCGATGCACAGGCGGTGTATCGGGCCTGCTGGCCTCCTGGGGGCTAACCCTAACTGTAGGTCGGCCACGGAGGGGCCCTTCCCAAGTGGCCTGGCGCCACAACGCCGGGAATGGGGACCCCAACCCAAGTGCCGGTCTCACCCTGCTGCCCTTCAGGCACCGGAGCCTCTAGGGGCCCCGCCGGTCATTCAGAGCGGGAGAACGGGCAGGTCCCTCCGAGCCCCCACTGACCTTCGAAGGCCCCCCGCACTAAAACGCTTGGGCTCATGCTCAGTCTCGCCAGCGCCCTCACCTCGGCCCAACCCTCCGCGTGCCGCACAGCCGCTGATCGGGTCCACCGGCCTCCTGGGGGCTAACCGCAACCCTAGATCGACCCCCGAGGGGCCCCTCCCAAGGGATCTGGCGCCGCAACGCTGGGGATTGGGGACCCCCGAGCCTCAGCACTGGACTCACCCTGCCACCCAGCCGCCACCAGGGGGCTTGGGGTGGTGCCGTTCATTCAGGGCGGGAGCCTGGGCAGGGCCCTCCAAGACACGGCGACCTTCAAAGGCCCCCCGCGCCAAAACACCCGGGCCCACGCTCCCGCTCACCAGTGCCCTCACCTCGGTCCGCCACTCCAGTCTCCACACGGCTGGCGAATAGGGCCTGCCGGCATCCTAGGGGCTAAACCTCACCCTAGGTCAGCCTCCGAGGGGCCCCTCCCAAGGGGCCTGGCGCCGCAACGCGGTGGACTGGGGACCCCCGAGCCCTATGCCCGGACTTACATGCCACCCCGCCGCCACCCGGGCTGCTAGGGGCGCCGCCGGTCATTCAGGGAGGAGAATGGGCAGGGCCCGCCGAGTCCCCGGAGACATTCGAAGGCCCCCGGTGCCAAAACGCTTGGGCCCAGGCTCTTGCTCGCCAGCGCCCTCACCTCGGCCCGCCCCTCCGCTCCACGCACAGTGGGCGGATCCCGCCTGCCGGCCTCCCGGGTGCTAACCCTAACCCTAGGTCGGCCACCCAGGGGCCCCTCCCAAGGGTCCTGGTGCCGCTTCGCCGGGGATCGGGAACCTCAAGCCCCAGAGCCACACTCACCCTACCGCAACGCCGCCACCCAGGCCGCTAGGAGCACTGCGGGTCATTCAGGGCGAGAGAAGGGGCAGGGCCTTCTGAGCCCCCGGTGGCCTTCAAAGGCTCCCCGTGCCAAAACGCTCGTGCCCAAGCTCCCGCTCCCCAACGCCCTCACCTCGGCCCCGCCCTCCGCTCCCCGGACAGTGGCCGGATCCCACCTGCCGGCCTCCTGGGGGCTAACCCTAACCCTAGGTCAGCCACCCAGGGGCCCCTCCCAAGGGTCCTGGTGCCGCTACACTGGGGATCAGGGACCCCAAGACCCAGAGCCAGACTCACCCTGCCGCCACGTCGCCACCCGGGACGCTAGTGGCGCCGCCCGTCATTCAGGGCGGGAGAAGGGACAGGGCCCTGGAGAAACCGGCGATATTTGAAGCCTCCTGCGCCAAAATGCAGGGGCCCATGCTCCCGATCGCCAGCGCCTTTATCTCGGGCCGCCCACCTCTCGCCGCGCAGCCAGAGGATTGGCCCTGCTGGCCTCCTGGGTGCTAACTCTAAACCTAGGTCCGACCACGAGGAGCCCCTCCCAAGAGGCCTGGCCCCACAACGCTGGGGATTGGGGATCCACGAGCCGCAGCATGGACTCACCCTGCTGCTCCACCGCCAAGGGAGCTGCTAAGGGCACCGCAGGTTCTTCAGGGCAGGAGAACGGGCAGGGCCCTTTGAGCCATGGCAACAGTCGAAGGCCCAGGGCGCCAAAACGCTGGGGACCACGCTCCCGCTCTGCATCACCCTCAACTCGGCCCGCACCTCCGCTCTTCGCAGAGCCAGCGACTCGGGCCTGCCGGCCTCCTGGGAGCTCACCCTAACCCTAGGACAGCCCCTGAAGGTCCCTTCCTAAGGGGCCTGGCGCCGCAACGCCAGGGCTTGGGGGCCCCCAAGCCCCAGCGCCGGATGCACGCTGCCACCCCAACCCACACAGGCCGCTAGGGGCGCCGCCATTCATTCAGGGTGGGAGAACTGGCAGGGCCCTCCGAACCCCTGCCGACCTTCGAAGGCGCACCGAACCAAAACGCTTGGGCCCAGGCTCATGTTCACCAGCACCCTCACCTCGGCCCAACTCTCCGCTCGACGCACAGGTGGTGTATCGGGCCTGCGGGGCTCCTGGAGGCTAACCCTAACCATAGGTCGGCCACCGAGGGGCACTTCCCAAGGGGCCTGGCGTCGCAACGCTGGGGATGGGGACCCCGAGCTCATGTGCCGCACTCACCCTGCTGCCCTTCAGCCACCCGAGCCGCTAGAGGCCCCGCCGGTCAATCAGGGCAAGAGATCGGGCAGGGCCCTCCGAGCCCACGCTGACCTTTAAAGGCTCCCCGCGCAAAAACGTTGGCTCCCAGGATCCTGCTCGCCAGCGCCCTCACCTAGGCCCACCCCTCCGCTTGCTTCAGAGCCGGTGGATAGGGCCTGCCGGGATCCTGGCAACTAACCAAAACCCTAGGTCGGCCCTGAGGGGACATCCCAAGCGGCCTGGCTCTGCAATGCTGGGGATTGGTGACTCAGAGCCCCAGAGCCTGACTCACCCTGCCGCACTGTCCCCACCTGGGCCGCTAGGGGCGCCGCGGGTCATAGAGGGCGGGAGAAGGGCAGGGCCTTCTGAGTCCCCGGTGACCTTCAAAGGCTCCCCGTGCCAAAACGCTGGTGCCCACGCTCCCGCTCCCCAGCGCATTCACCTCGGGCCGCACCTCAGCTCGCCACACAGTGTGTGGTTGGGCCTGACGGTCTCCGGGGGGCCAACCCTAACCCAAGGTCGGCCCCCCAGGGGCCCCTCCCAAGGGTTTTGGTGCCACTACGCCAGGGATCTGGAACCCCAAGCCCCAAAGCCAGACTCACCCTCCCACAACGCTGCCACCCGGGCCGCGAGGGGCGCCGCCGGTCATTCAGGGCGGGAGAACTGACAGGGCCCTGGAGAAACCGGCGACATTTGAAGCCTCCCACCCCAAAATGCAGGGGCCCACAATCCCGCACCCCAGCGCCTTTACCTCGGCCCGCCCACCTCTCACCGCCCAGCCAGAGGATCTGGCCTGCCGGCCTTATGGGGGCTAACTCTAACCCTGGGTCGGCCCACGAGGAGCCCCTCCCAAGGGGCCTGGCACCACAACGCCGGGGATTGGGGATCCCCGAGCCGCAGCCTGGGATTCACCCTGCCGCCCCACTGCCAACGGAGCCGCTAGGGGCCTTGCTGGTTCTTCAGGGCAGGAGAAAGGGCAGGGCCCTCCGAGCCATGGCAACATTCAAAGGCCCAGGACGCCAAAACGCTGGGGCCCAGCTCCCGCTCGCCATCGCCCTCAACCCGGCCTGCATCTCCACTCCTCGCACAGCCGGCGGATCGGGCCTGCCGGCCTCCTGGACGCTAACCCTAACCCTAGGACGGCCCCGAGGGTCGCTTCCTAAGGGGCCTGGCGCCGCAACGCCGGGGATTGGGAACCCCCAAGCCCCAGCGCTGGATGCACCCTGCCGCCCTGCCCCACAGGTGCCGCTAGGGGCGCCGCCATTCATTCAGGGTGGGAGAATGGGCAGGGCCCTTCGAACCCCCGCCGACCTTCGAAGGCGCCCCGAACCAAAACGCTTGGGCCCGGGCTCATGTTCACCAGCACCCTCACCTCGGCCCAACTCTCCGCTCGATGCACAGGCGGTGTATCGGGCCTGCTGGCCTCCTGGGGGCTAACCCTAACTGTAGGTCGGCCACGGAGGGGCCCTTCCCAAGTGGCCTGGCGCCACAACGCCGGGAATGGGGACCCCAACCCAAGTGCCGGTCTCACCCTGCTGCCCTTCAGGCACCGGAGCCTCTAGGGGCCCCGCCGGTCATTCAGAGCGGGAGAACGGGCAGGTCCCTCCGAGCCCCCACTGACCTTCGAAGGCCCCCCGCACTAAAACGCTTGGGCTCATGCTCAGTCTCGCCAGCGCCCTCACCTCGGCCCAACCCTCCGCGTGCCGCACAGCCGCTGATCGGGTCCACCGGCCTCCTGGGGGCTAACCGCAACCCTAGATCGACCCCCGAGGGGCCCCTCCCAAGGGATCTGGCGCCGCAACGCTGGGGATTGGGGACCCCCGAGCCTCAGCACTGGACTCACCCTGCCACCCAGCCGCCACCAGGGGGCTTGGGGTGGTGCCGTTCATTCAGGGCGGGAGCCTGGGCAGGGCCCTCCAAGACACGGCGACCTTCAAAGGCCCCCCGCGCCAAAACACCCGGGCCCACGCTCCCGCTCACCAGTGCCCTCACCTCGGTCCGCCACTCCAGTCTCCACACGGCTGGCGAATAGGGCCTGCCGGCATCCTAGGGGCTAAACCTCACCCTAGGTCAGCCTCCGAGGGGCCCCTCCCAAGGGGCCTGGCGCCGCAACGCGGTGGACTGGGGACCCCCGAGCCCTATGCCCGGACTTACATGCCACCCCGCCGCCACCCGGGCTGCTAGGGGCGCCGCCGGTCATTCAGGGAGGAGAATGGGCAGGGCCCGCCGAGTCCCCGGAGACATTCGAAGGCCCCCGGTGCCAAAACGCTTGGGCCCAGGCTCTTGCTCGCCAGCGCCCTCACCTCGGTCCGCCCCTCCGCTCCACGCACAGCGGGCGGATCCCGCCTGCCGGCCTCCCGGGTGCTAACCCTAACCCGAGGTCGGCCACCCAGGGGCCCCTCCCAAGGGTCCTGGTGCCGCTTCGCCGGGGATCGGGAACCTCAAGCCCCAGAGCCACACTCACCCTACCGCAACGCCGCCACCCAGGCCGCTAGGAGCACTGCAGGTCATTCAGGGCGAGAGAAGGGGCAGGGCCTTCCGAGCCCCCGGTGGCCTTCAAAGGCTCCCCATGCCAAAACGCTGGTGCCCGTGCTCCCGCTCCCCAACGCCCTCACCTCGGCCCCGCCCTCCGCTCCCCGGACAGTGGCCGGATCCCAACTGCCGGCCTCCTGGGGGCTAACCCTAACCCTAGGTCAGCCACCCAGGGGCCCCTCCCAAGGGTCCTGGTGCCGCTACACTGGGGATCAGGGACCCCAAGACCCAGAGCCAGACTCACCCTGCTGCCACATCGCCACCCGGGCTGCTCGTGGCGCCGCCCGTCATTCAGGGCGGGAGAAGGGACAGGGCCCTGGAGAAACCGGCGATATTTCAAGCCTCCTGCGCCAAAATGCAGGGGCCCATGCTCCCCATCGCCAGCGCCTTTACCTCGGGCCGCCCACCTCTCGCCGCCCAGCCAGAGGATTGGCCCTGCTGGCCTCCTGGGTGCTAACTCTAAACCTAGGTCCGCCCAAGAGGAGCCCCTCCCAAGAAGCCTGGCCCCACAACGCTGGGGATTGGGGATCCACGAGCCGCAGCATGGACTCACCCTGCTGCTCCACCACCAAGGGAGCTGCTAAGGGCGCCGCTGGTTCTTCAGGGCAGGAGAACGGGCAGGGCCCTTTGAGCCATGGCAACAGTCGAAGGCCCAGGGCGTCAAAACGCTGGGGACCACGCTCCCGCTCTGCATCACCCTCAACTCGGCCCGCACCTCCGCTCTTCGCAGAGCCAGCGACTCGGGCCTGCCGGCCTCCTGGGAGCTCACCCTAACCCTAGGACAGCCCCTGAGGGTCCCTTCCTAAGGGGCCTGGCGCCGCAACGCCAGGGATTGGGGGCCCCCAAGCCCCAGCGCCGGATGCACGCTGCCACCCCAACCCACACAGGCCGCTAGGGGCGCCGCCATTCATTCAGGGTGGGAGAACTGGCAGGGCCCTCCGAACCCCTGCCGACCTTCAGAGGCGCACCGAACCAAAACGCTTGGGCCCAGGCTCATGTTCACCAGCACCCTCACCTCGGCCCAACTCTCCGCTCCATGCACAGGTGGTGTATCGGGCCTGCGGGGCTCCTGGAGGCTAACCCTAACCATAGGTCGGCCACCGAGGGGCACTTCCCAAGGGGCCTGGCGTCGCAACGCTGGGGATGGGGACCCCGAGCTCATGTGCCGCACTCACCCTGCTGCCCTTCAGCCACCCGAGCCGCTAGAGGCCCCGCCGGTCAATCAGGGCAAGAGATCGGGCAGGGCCCTCCGAGCCCACGCTGACCTTTGAAGGCTCCCCGCGCAAAAACGTTGGCTCCCAGGATCCTGCTCGCCAGCGCCCTCACCTAGGCCCACCCCACCGCTTGCTTCAGAGCCGGTGGATAGGGCCTGCCGGGCTCCTGGCAGCTAACCAAAACCCTAGGTCGGCCCTGAGGGGACATCCCAAGCAGCCTGGCTCTGCAATGCTGGGGATTGGTGACTCAGAGCCCCAGAGCCGGACTCACCCTGCCGCACTGTCCCCACCTGGGCCGCTAGGGGCGCCGCGGGTCATAGAGGGCGGGAGAAGGGCAGGGCCTTCTGAGTCCCCGGTGACCTTCAAAGGCTCCCCGTGCCAAAACGCTGGTGCCCACGCTCCCGCTCCCCAGCGCCTTCACCTCGGGCCGCACCTCAGCTCGCCGCACAGTGTGCGGTTGGGCCTGACGGTCTCCTGGGGGCTAACCCTAACCCTAGGTCGGCCCCCTAGGGGCCCCTCCCAAGGCTTTTGGTGCCACTACGCCAGGGATCTGGAACCCCAAGCCCCAAAGCCAGACTCACCCTCCCACAACGCTGCCACCCGGGCCGCGAGGGGCGCCGCCGGTCATTCAGGGCGGGAGAACTGACAGGGCCCTGGAGAAACCGGCGACATTTGAAGCCTCCCACCCCAAAATGCAGGGGCCCACAATCCCGCACCCCAGCGCCTTTACCTCGGCCCGCCCACCTCTCACCGCCCAGCCAGAGGATCTGGCCTGCCGGCCTTATGGGGGCTAACTCTAACCCTGGGTCGGCCCACGAGGAGCCCCTCCCAAGGGGCCTGGCACCACAACGCCGGGGATTGGGGATCCCCGAGCCGCAGCCTGGGATTCACCCTGCCGCCCCACTGCCAACGGAGCCGCTAGGGGCCTTGCTGGTTCTTCAGGGCAGGAGAAAGGGCAGGGCCCTCCGAGCCATGGCAACATTCAAAGGCCCAGGACGCCAAAACGCTGGGGCCCAGCTCCCGCTCGCCATCGCCCTCAACCCGGCCTGCATCTCCACTCCTCGCACAGCCGGCGGATCGGGCCTGCCGGCCTCCTGGGCGCTAACCCTAACCCTAGGACGGCCCCGAGGGTCGCTTCCTAAGGGGCCTGGCGCCGCAACGCCGGGGATTGGGAACCCCCAAGCCCCAGCGCTGGATGCACCCTGCCGCCCTGCCCCACACGTGCCGCTAAGGGCGCCGCCATTCATTCAGGGTGGGAGAACGGGCAGGGCCCTTCGAACCCCTGCCGACCTTCGAAGGCGCCCCGAACCAAAACGCTTGGGCCCGGGCTCATGTTCACCAGCACCCTCACCTCGGCCCAACTCTCCGCTCGACGCACAGGCGGTGTATCGGGCCTGCTGGCCTCCTGGGGGCTAACCCTAACTGTAGGTCGGCCACGGAGGGGCCCTTCCCAAGTGGCCTGGCGCCACAACGCCGGAATGGGGACCCCAACCCAAGTGCCGGTCTCACCCTGCTGCCCTTCAGGCACCGGAGCCTCTAGGGGCCCCGCCGGTCATTCAGAGCGGGAGAACGGGCAGGTCCCTCCGAGCCCCCACTGACCTTCGAAGGCCCCCCGCACTAAAACGCTTGGGCTCATGCTCAGTCTCGCCAGCGCCCTCACCTCGGCCCAACCCTCCGCGTGCCACACAGCCGCTGATCGGGTCCACCGGCCTCCTGGGGGCTAACCGCAACCCTAGATCGACCCCCGAGGGGCCCCTCCCAAGGGATCTGGCGCCGCAACGCTGGGGATTGGGGACCCCCGAGCCTCAGCACTGGACTCACCCTGCCACCCAGCCGCCACCAGGGGGCTTGGGGTGGTGCCGTTCATTCAGGGCGGGAGCACGGGCAGGGCCCTCCAAGACACGGCGACCTTCAAAGGCCCCCCGCGCCAAAACACCCGGGCCCACGCTCCCGCTCACCAGTGCCCTCACCTCGGTCCGCCACTCCAGTCTCCACACGGCTGGCGAATAGGGCCTGCCGGCATCCTAGGGCTAAACCTCACCCTAGGTCAGCCTCCGAGGGGCCCCTCCCAAGGGGCCTGGCGCCGCAACGCGGTGGACTGGGGACCCCCGAGCCCTATGCCCGGACTTACATGCCGCCCCGCCGCCACCTGGGCTGCTAGGGGCGCCGCCGGTCATTCAGGGAGGAGAATGGGCAGGGCCCGCCGAGTCCCCGGAGACATTCGAAGGCCCCCGGTGCCAAAACGCTTGGGCCCAGGCTCTTGCTGGCCAGCGCCCTCACCTCGGCCCGCCCCTCCGCTCCACGCACAGCGGGCGGATCCCGCCTGCCGGCCTCCCGGGTGCTAACCCTAACCCTAGGTCGGCCACCCAGGGGCCCCTCGCAAGGGTCCTGGTGCCGCTTCCCCAGGGATCAGGAACCTCAAGCCCCAGAGCCACACTCACCCTACCGCAACGCCGCCACCCAGGCCGCTAGGAGCACTGTGGGTCATTCAGGGCGAGAGAAGGGGCAGGGCCTTCCGAGCCCCCGGTGGCCTTCAAAGGCTCCCCATGCCAAAACGCTGGTGCCCATGCTCCCGCTCCCCAACGCCCTCACCTCGGCCCCGCCCTCCACTCCCCGGACAGTGGCCAGATCCCAACTGCCGGCCTCCTGGGGGCTAACCCTAACCCTAGGTCAGCCACCCAGGGGCCCCTCCCAAGGGTCCTGGTGCCGCTACACTGGGGATCAGGGACCCCAAGACCCAGAGCCAGACTCACCCTGCTGCCACATCGCCACCCGGGCTGCTCGTGGCGCCGCCCGTCATTCAGGGCGGGAGAAGGGACAGGGCCCTGGAGAAACCGGCGATATTTGAAGCCTCCTGCGCCAAAATGCAGGGGCCCACGCTCCCGATCGCCAGCGCCTTTACCTCGGGCCGCCCACCTCTCGCAGCCCAGCCAGAGGATTGGCCCTGCTGGCCTCCTGGGTGCTAACTCTAAACCTAGGTCCGCCCAAGAGGAGCCCCTCCCAAGAAGCCTGGCCCCACAACGCTGGGGATTGGGGATCCACGAGCCGCAGCATGGACTCACCCTGCCGCTCCACCGCCAAGGGAGCTGCTAAGGGCGCCGCTGGTTCTTCAGGGCAGGAGAACGGGCAGGGCCCTTTGAGCCATGGCAACAGTCGAAGGCCCAGGGCGCCAAAACGCTGGGGACCACGCTCCCGCTCTGCATCACCCTCAACTCGGCCCGCACCTCCGCTCTTCGCAGAGCCAGCGACTCGGGCCTGCCGGCCTCCTGGGAGCTCACCCTAACCCTAGGACAGCCCCTGAAGGTCCCTTCCTAAGGGGCCTGGCGCCGCAACGCCAGGGATTGGGGGCCCCCAAGCCCCAGCGCCGGATGCACGCTGCCACCCCAACCCACACAGGCCGCTAGGGGCGCCGCCATTCATTCAGGGTGGGAGAACTGGCAGGGCCCTCCGAACCCCTGCCGACCTTCGAAGGCGCACCGAACCAAAACGCTTGGGCCCAGGCTCATGTTCACCAGCACCCTCACCTCGGCGCAACTCTCCGCTCGACACACAGGTGGTGTATCGGGCCTGCGGGGCTCCTGGAGGCTAACCCTAACCATAGGTCGGCCACCGAGGGGCACTTCCCAAGGGGCCTGGCGTCGCAACGCTGGGGATGGGGACCCCGAGCTCATGTGCCGCACTCACCCTGCTGCCCTTCAGCCACCCGAGCCGCTAGAGGCCCGGCCGGTCAATCAGGGCAAGAGATCGGGCAGGGCCCTCCGAGCCCACGCTGACCTTTGAAGGCTCCCCGCGCAAAAACGTTGGCTCCCAGGATCCTGCTCGCCAGCGCCCTCACCTAGGCCCACCCCACCGCTTGCTTCAGAGCCGGTGGATAGGGCCTGCCGGGCTCCTGGCAGCTAACCAAAACCCTAGGTCGGCCCTGAGGGGACATCCCAAGCGGCCTGGCTCTGCAATGCTGGGGATTGGTGACTCAGAGCCCCAGAGCCGGACTCACCCTGCCGCACTGTCCCCACCTGGGCCGCTAGGGGCGCCGCGGGTCATAGAGGGCGGGAGAAGGGCAGGGCCTTCTGAGTCCCCGGTGACCTTCAAAGGCTCCCCGTGCCAAAACGCTGGTGCCCACGCTCCCGCTCCCCAGCGCCTTCACCTCGGGCCGCACCTCAGCTCGCCGCACAGTGTGCGGTTGGGCCTGACGGTCTCCTGGGGGCTAACCCTAACCCTAGGTCGGCCCCCCAGGGGCCCCTCCCAAGGGTTTTGGTGCCACTACGCCAGGGATCTGGAACCCCAAGCCCCAAAGCCAGACTCACCCTCCCACAACGCTGCCACCCGGGCCGCGAGGGGCGCCGCCGGTCATTCAGGGCGGGAGAACTGACAGGGCCCTGGAGAAACCGGCGACATTTGAAGCCTCCCACCCCAAAATGCAGGGGCCCACAATCCCGCACCCCAGCGCCTTTACCTCGGCCCGCCCACCTCTCACCGCCCAGCCAGAGGATCTGGCCTGCCGGCCTTATGGGGGCTAACTCTAACCCTGGGTCGGCCCACGAGGAGCCCCTCCCAAGGGGCCTGGCACCACAACGCCGGGGATTGGGGATCCCCGAGCCGCAGCCTGGGATTCACCCTGCCGCCCCACCGCCAACGGAGCCGCTAGGGGCGTTGCTGGTTCTTCAGGGCAGGAGAACGGGCAGGGCCCTTTGAGCCATGGCAACAGTCGAAGGCCCAGGGCGCCAAAACGCTGGGGACCACGCTCCCGCTCTGCATCACCCTCAACTCGGCCCGCACCTCCGCTCTTCGCAGAGCCAGCGACTCGGGCCTGCCGGCCTCCTGGGAGCTCACCCTAACCCTAGGACAGCCCCTGAAGGTCCCTTCCTAAGGGGCCTGGCGCCGCAAAGCCAGGGATTGGGGGCCCCCAAGCCCCAGCGCCGGATGCACGCTGCCACCCCAACCCACACAGGCCGCTAGGGGCGCCGCCATTCATTCAGGGTGGGAGAACTGGCAGGGCCCTCCGAACCCCTGCCGACCTTCGAAGGCGCACCGAACCAAAACGCTTGGGCCCAGGCTCATGTTCACCAGCACCCTCACCTCGGCGCAACTCTCCGCTCGACACACAGGTGGTGTATCGGGCCTGCGGGGCTCCTGGAGGCTAACCCTAACCATAGGTCGGCCACCGAGGGGCACTTCCCAAGGGGCCTGGCGTCGCAACGCTGGGGATGGGGACCCCGAGCTCATGTGCCGCACTCACCCTGCTGCCCTTCAGCCACCCGAGCCGCTAGAGGCCCCGCCGGTCAATCAGGGCAAGAGATCGGGCAGGGCCCTCCGAGCCCACGCTGACCTTTGAAGGCTCCCCGCGCAAAAACGTTGGCTCCCAGGATCCTGCTCGCCAGCGCCCTCACCTAAGCCCACCCCACCGCTTGCTTCAGAGCCGGTGGATAGGGCCTGCCGGGCTCCTGGCAGCTAACCCAAACCCTAGGTCGGCCCTGAGGGGACATCCCAAGCGGCCTGGCTCTGCAATGCTGGGGATTGGTGACTCAGAGCCCCAGAGCCGGACTCACCCTGCCGCACTGTCCCCACCTGGGCCGCTAGGGGCGCCGCGGGTCATAGAGGGCGAGAGAAGGGCAGGGCCTTCTGAGTCCCCGGTGACCTTCAAAGGCTCCCCGTGCCAAAACGCTGGTGCCCACGCTCCCGCTCCCCAGCGCCTTCACCTCGGGCCGCACCTCAGCTCGCCGCACAGTGTGCGGTTGGGCCTGACGGTCTCCTGGGGGCTAACCCTAACCCTAGGTCGGCCCCCCAGGGGCCCCTCCCAAGGGTTTTGGTGCCACTACGCCAGGGATCTGGAACCCCAAGCCCCAAAGCCAGACTCACCCTCCCACAACGCTGCCACCCGGGCCGCGAGGGGCGCCGCCGGTCATTCAGGGCGGGAGAACTGACAGGGCCCTGGAGAAACCGGCGACATTTGAAGCCTCCCACCCCAAAATGCAGGGGCCCACAATCCCGCACCCCAGCGCCTTTACCTCGGCCCGCCCACCTCTCACCGCCCAGCCAGAGGATCTGGCCTGCCGGCCTTATGGGGGCTAACTCTAACCCTGGGTCGGCCCACGAGGAGCCCCTCCCAAGGGGCCTGGCACCACAACGCCGGGGATTGGGGATCCCCGAGCCGCAGCCTGGGATTCACCCTGCCTCCCCACCGCCAACGGAGCCGCTAGGGGCGTTGCTGGTTCTTCAGGGCAGGAGAAAGGGCAGGGCCCTCCAAGCCATGGCAACATTCAAAGGCCCAGGACGCCAAAACGCTGGGGCCCACCCTCCCGCTCGCCATCGCCCTCAACTCGGCCTGCATCTCCACTCCTCGCACAGCCGGCGGATCAGGCCTGCCGGCCTCCTGGGCGCTAACCCTAACCCTAGGACGGCCCCAAGGGTCGCTTCCTAAGGGGCCTGGCCCGCCATGCCGGGGATTGGGAACGCCCCAGCCCCAGCGCTGGATGCACCCTGCCGCCCCGCCCCACACCTGCCGCTAGGGGCGCCGCCATTCATTCAGGGTGGGAGAATGGGCAGGGCCCTTCGAACCCCCGCCGACCTTCGAAGGCGCCCCGAACCAAAACGCTTGGGCCCGGGCTCATGTTCACCAGCACCCTCACCTCGGCCCAACTCTCCGCTCGATGCACAGGCGGTGTATCGGGCCTGCTGGCCCCCTGGGGGCTAACCCTAACTGTAGGTCGTCCAGGGAGGGGCCCTTCCCAAGTCGCCTGGCGCCACGACGCCGGGAATGGGGACCCCAACCCAAGTGCCGGTCTCACCCTGCTGCCCTTCAGGCACCGGAGCCTCTAGGGGCCCCGCCGGTCATTCAGAGCGGGAGAACGGGCAGGTCCCTCCGAGCCCCCACCGACCTTCGAAGGCCCCCCGCACCAAAACGCTTGGGCTCATGCTCAGTCTCGCCAGCGCCCTCACCTCGGCCCAACCCTCCGCGTGCCGCACAGCCGCTGATCGGGTCCACCGGCCTCCTGGGAGCTAACCGTAACCCTAGATCGACCCTCGAGGGGCCCCTCCCAAGGGATCTGGCGCCGCAACGCTGGGGATTGGGGACCCCCGAGCCTCAGCACTGGACTCACCCTGCCACCCAGCCGCCACCCGGGGGCTTGGGGTGGTGCCCTTCATTCAGGGCGGGAGCACGGGCAGGGCCCTCCAAGACACGGCGACCTTCAAAGGCCCCCCGCGCCAAAACACCCGGGCCCACGCTCCCGCTCACCAGTGCCCTCACCTCGGTCCGCCACTCCAGTCTCCACACAGCTGGCGAATAGGGCCTGCCGGCATCCTAGGGGCTAAACCTAACCCTAGGTCAGCCTCCGAGGGGCCGCTCCCAAGGGGCCTGGCGCCGCAACGCGGTGGACTGGGGACCCCCGAGCCCTATGCCCGGACTTACATGCCGCCCCGCCGCCACCTGGGCTGCTAGGGGCGCCGCCGGTCATTCAGGGAGGAGAATGGGCAGGGCCCGCCGAGTCCCCGGACACATTCGAAGGCCCCCCGGTGCCAAAACGCTTGGGCCCAGGCTCTTGCTGGCCAGCGCCCTCACCTCGGCCCGCCCCTCCGCTCCACGCACAGCGGGCGGATCCCGCCTGCCGGCCTCCCGGGTGCTAACCCTAACCCTAGGTCGGCCACCCAGGGGCCCCTCCCAAGGGTCCTGGTGCCGCTTCGCCGGGGATCGGGAACCTCAAGCCCCAGAGCCACACTCACCCTACCGCAACGCCGCCACCCAGGCCGCTAGGAGCACTGTGGGTCATTCAGGGCGAGAGAAGGGGCAGGGCCTTCCGAGCCCCCGGTGGCCTTCAAAGGCTCCCCGTGCCAAAACGCTGGTGCCCACGCTCCCGCTCCCCAACGCCCTCACCTCGGCCCCGCCCTCCGCTCCCCGGACAGTGGCCGGATCCCACCTGCCGGCCTCCTGGGGGCTAACCCTAACCCTAGGTCAGCCACCCAGGGGCCCCTCCCAAGGGTCCTGGTGCCGCTACACTGGGGATCAGGGACCCCAAGACCCAGAGCCAGACTCACCCTGCCGCCACGTCGCCACCCGGGCCGCTAGTGGCGCCGCCCGTCATTCAGGGCGGGAGAAGGGACAGGGCCCTGGAGAAACCGGCGATATTTGAAGCCTCCTGCGCCAAAATGCAGGGGCCCACGCTCCCGATCGCCAGCGCCTTTACCTCGGGCCGCCCACCTCTCGCCGCCCAGCCAGAGGATTGGCCCTGCTGGCCTCCTGGGTGCTAACTCTAAACCTAGGTCCGCCCACGAGGAGCCCCTCCCAAGAGGCCTGGCCCCGCAACGCTGGGGATTGGGGATCCCCGAGCCGCAGCATGGACTCACCCTGCCGCTCCACCGCCAAGGGAGCTGCTAAGGGCGCCGCTGGTTCTTCAGGGCAGGAGAACGGGCAGGGCCCTTTGAGCCATGGCAACAGTCGAAGGCCCAGGGCGCCAAAACGCTGGGGACCACGCTCCCGCTCTGCATCACCCTCAACTCGGCCCGCACCTCCGCTCTTCGCAGAGCCAGCGACTCGGGCCTGCCGGCCTCCTGGGAGCTCACCCTAACCCTAGGACAGCCCCTGAAGGTCCCTTCCTAAGGGGCCTGGCGCCGCAACGCCAGGGATTGGGGGCCCCCAAGCCCCAGCGCCGGATGCACGCTGCCACCCCAACCCACACAGGCCGCTAGGGGCGCCGCCATTCATTCAGGGTGGGAGAACTGGCAGGGCCCTCCGAACCCCTGCCGACCTTCGAAGGCGCACCGAACCAAAACGCTTGGGCCCAGGCTCATGTTCACCAGCACCCTCACCTCGGCGCAACTCTCCGCTCGACACACAGGTGGTGTATCGGGCCTGCGGGGCTCCTGGAGGCTAACCCTAACCATAGGTCGGCCACCGAGGGGCACTTCCCAAGGGGCCTGGCGTCGCAACGCTGGGGATGGGGACCCCGAGCTCATGTGCCGCACTCACCCTGCTGCCCTTCAGCCACCCGAGCCGCTAGAGGCCCCGCCGGTCAATCAGGGCAAGAGATTGGGCAGGGCCCTCCGAGCCCACGCTGACCTTTGAAGGCTCCCCGCGCAAAAACGTTGGCTCCCAGGATCCTGCTCGCCAGCGCCCTCACCTAAGCCCACCCCACCGCTTGCTTCAGAGCCGGTGGATAGGGCCTGCCGGGCTCCTGGCAGCTAACCCAAACCCTAGGTCGGCCCTGAGGGGACATCCCAAGCGGCCTGGCTCTGCAATGCTGGGAATTGGTGACTCAGAGCCCCAGAGCCGGACTCACCCTGCCGCACTGTCCCCACCTGGGCCGCTAGGGGCGCCGCGGGTCATAGAGGGCGAGAGAAGGGCAGGGCCTTCTGAGTCCCCGGTGACCTTCAAAGGCTCCCCGTGCCAAAACGCTGGTGCCCACGCTCCCGCTCCCCAGCGCCTTCACCTCGGGCCGCACCTCAGCTCGCCGCACAGTGTGCGGTTGGGCCTGACGGTCTCCTGGGGGCTAACCCTAACCCTAGGTCGGCCCCCCAGGGGCCCCTCCCAAGGGTTTTGGTGCCACTACGCCAGGGATCTGGAACCCCAAGCCCCAAAGCCAGACTCACCCTCCCACAACGCTGCCACCCGGGCCGCGAGGGGCGCCGCCGGTCATTCAGGGCGGGAGAACTGACAGGGCCCTGGAGAAACCGGCGACATTTGAAGCCTCCCACCCCAAAATGCAGGGGCCCACAATCCCGCACCCCAGCGCCTTTACCTCGGCCCGCCCACCTCTCACCGCCCAGCCAGAGGATCTGGCCTGCCGGCCTTATGGGGGCTAACTCTAACCCTGGGTCGGCCCACGAAGAGCCCCTCCCAAGGGGCCTGGCACCACAACGCCGGGGATTGGGGATCCCCGAGCCGCAGCCTGGGATTCACCCTGCCTCCCCACCGCCAACGGAGCCGCTAGGGGCGTTGCTGGTTCTTCAGGGCAGGAGAAAGGGCAGGGCCCTCCAAGCCATGGCAACATTCAAAGGCCCAGGACGCCAAAACGCTGGGGCCCACCCTCCCGCTCGCCATCGCCCTCAACTCGGCCTGCATCTCCACTCCTCGCACAGCCGGCGGATCAGGCCTGCCGGCCTCCTGGGCGCTAACCCTAACCCTAGGACGGCCCCAAGGGTCGCTTCCTAAGGGGCCTGGCCCGCCATGCCGGGGATTGGGAACGCCCCAGCCCCAGCGCTGGATGCACCCTGCCGCCCCGCCCCACACCTGCCGCTAGGGGCGCCGCCATTCATTCAGGGTGGGAGAATGGGCAGGGCCCTTCGAACCCCCGCCGACCTTCGAAGGCGCCCCGAACCAAAACGCTTGGGCCCAGGCTCATGTTCACCAGCACCCTCACCTCGGCCCAACTCTCCGCTCGATGCACAGGCGGTGTATCGGGCCTGCTGGCCCCCTGGGGGCTAACCCTAACTGTAGGTCGTCCAGGGAGGGGCCCTTCCCAAGTCGCCTGGCGCCACGACGCCGGGAATGGGGACCCCAACCCAAGTGCCGGTCTCACCCTGCTGCCCTTCAGGCACCGGAGCCTCTAGGGGCCCCGCCGGTCATTCAGAGCGGGAGAAGGGGCAGGTCCCTCCGAGCCCCCACCGACCTTCGAAGGCCCCCCGCACCAAAACGCTTGGGCTCATGCTCAGTCTCGCCAGCGCCCTCACCTCGGCCCAACCCTCCACGTGCCGCACAGCCGCTGATCGGGTCCACCGGCCTCCTGGGGGCTAACCGTAACCCTAGATCGACCCCCGAGGGGCCCCTCCCAAGGGATCTGGCGCCGCAACGCTGGGGATTGGGGACCCCCGAGCCTCAGCACTGGACTCACCCTGCCACCCAGCCGCCACCCGGGGGCTTGGGGTGGTGCCCTTCATTCAGGGCGGGAGCACGGGCAGGGCCCTCCAAGACACGGCGACCTTCAAAGGCCCCCCGCGCCAAAACACCCGGGCCCACGCTCCCGCTCACCAGTGCCCTCACCTCGGTCCGCCACTCCAGTCTCCACACAGCTGGCGAATAGGGCCTGCCGGCATCCTAGGGGCTAAACCTAACCCTAGGTCAGCCTCCGAGGGGCCGCTCCCAAGGGGCCTGGCGCCGCAACGCGGTGGACTGGGGACCCCCGAGCCCTATGCCCGGACTTACATGCCGCCCCGCCGCCACCTGGGCTGCTAGGGGCGCCGCCGGTCATTCAGGGAGGAGAATGGGCAGGGCCCGCCGAGTCCCCGGACACATTCGAAGGCCCCCCGGTGCCAAAACGCTTGGGCCCAGGCTCTTGCTGGCCAGCGCCCTCACCTCGGCCCGCCCCTCCGCTCCACGCACAGCGGGCGGATCCCGCCTGCCGGCCTCCCGGGTGCTAACCCTAACCCTAGGTCGGCCACCCAGGGGCCCCTCCCAAGGGTCCTGGTGCCGCTTCGCCGGGGATCGGGAACCTCAAGCCCCAGAGCCACACTCACCCTACCGCAACGCCGCCACCCAGGCCGCTAGGAGCACTGTGGGTCATTCAGGGCGAGAGAAGGGGCAGGGCCTTCCGAGCCCCCGGTGGCCTTCAAAGGCTCCCCGTGCCAAAACGCTGGTGCCCACGCTCCCGCTCCCCAACGCCCTCACCTCGGCCCCGCCCTCCGCTCCCCGGACAGTGGCCGGATCCCACCTGCCGGCCTCCTGGGGGCTAACCCTAACCCTAGGTCAGCCACCCAGGGGCCCCTCCCAAGGGTCCTGGTGCCGCTACACTGGGGATCAGGGACCCCAAGACCCAGAGCCAGACTCACCCTGCCGCCACGTCGCCACCCGGGCCGCTAGTGGCGCCGCCCGTCATTCAGGGCGGGAGATGGGACAGGGCCCTGGAGAAACCGGCGATATTTGAAGCCTCCTGCGCCAAAATGCAGGGGCCCACGCTCCCGATCGCCAGCGCCTTTACCTCGGGCCGCCCACCTCTCGCCGCCCAGCCAGAGGATTGGGCCTGCTGGCCTCCTGGGTGCTAACTCTAAACCTAGGTCCGCCCACGAGGAGCCCCTCCCAAGAGGCCTGGCCCCGCAACGCTGGGGATTGGGGATCCCCGAGCCGCAGCATGGACTCACCCTGCCGCTCCACTGCCAAGGGAGCTGCTAAGGGCGCCGCTGGTTCTTCAGGGCAGGAGAACGGGCAGGGCCCTTTGAGCCATGGCAACAGTCGAAGGCCCAGGGCGCCAAAACGCTGGGGACCACGCTCCCGCTCTGCATCACCCTCAACTCGGCCCGCACCTCCGCTCTTCGCAGAGCCAGCGACTCGGGCCTGCCGGCCTCCTGGGAGCTCACCCTAACCCTAGGACAGCCCCTGAAGGTCCCTTCCTAAGGGGCCTGGCGCCGCAACGCCAGGGATTGGGGGCCCCCAAGCCCCAGCGCCGGATGCACGCTGCCACCCCAACCCACACAGGCCGCTAGGGGCGCCGCCATTCATTCAGGGTGGGAGAACTGGCAGGGCCCTCCGAACCCCTGCCGACCTTCGAAGGCGCACCGAACCAAAACGCTTGGGCCCAGGCTCATGTTCACCAGCACCCTCACCTCGGCGCAACTCTCCGCTCGACACACAGGTGGTGTATCGGGCCTGCGGGGCTCCTGGAGGCTAACCCTAACCATAGGTCGGCCACCGAGGGGCACTTCCCAAGGGGCCTGGCGTCGCAACGCTGGGGATGGGGACCCCGAGCTCATGTGCCGCACTCACCCTGCTGCCCTTCAGCCACCCGAGCCGCTAGAGGCCCGGCCGGTCAATCAGGGCAAGAGATCGGGCAGGGCCCTCCGAGCCCACGCTGACCTTTGAAGGCTCCCCGCGCAAAAACGTTGGCTCCCAGGATCCTGCTCGCCAGCGCCCTCACCTAGGCCCACCCCACCGCTTGCTTCAGAGCCGGTGGATAGGGCCTGCCGGGCTCCTGGCAGCTAACCAAAACCCTAGGTCGGCCCTGAGGGGACATCCCAAGCGGCCTGGCTCTGCAATGCTGGGGATTGGTGACTCAGAGCCCCAGAGCCGGACTCACCCTGCCGCACTGTCCCCACCTGGGCCGCTAGGGGCGCCGCGGGTCATAGAGGGCGGGAGAAGGGCAGGGCCTTCTGAGTCCCCGGTGACCTTCAAAGGCTCCCCGTGCCAAAACGCTGGTGCCCACGCTCCCGCTCCCCAGCGCCTTCACCTCGGGCCGCACCTCAGCTCGCCGCACAGTGTGCGGTTGGGCCTGACGGTCTCCTGGGGGCTAACCCTAACCCTAGGTCGGCCCCCCAGGGGCCCCTCCCAAGGGTTTTGGTGCCACTACGCCAGGGATCTGGAACCCCAAGCCCCAAAGCCAGACTCACCCTCCCACAACGCTGCCACCCGGGCCGCGAGGGGCGCCGCCGGTCATTCAGGGCGGGAGAACTGACAGGGCCCTGGAGAAACCGGCGACATTTGAAGCCTCCCACCCCAAAATGCAGGGGCCCACAATCCCGCACCCCAGCGCCTTTACCTCGGCCCGCCCACCTCTCACCGCCCAGCCAGAGGATCTGGCCTGCCGGCCTTATGGGGGCTAACTCTAACCCTGGGTCGGCCCACGAGGAGCCCCTCCCAAGGGGCCTGGCACCACAACGCCGGGGATTGGGGATCCCCGAGCCGCAGCCTGGGATTCACCCTGCCGCCCCACCGCCAACGGAGCCGCTAGGGGCGTTGCTGGTTCTTCAGGGCAGGAGAACGGGCAGGGCCCTTTGAGCCATGGCAACAGTCGAAGGCCCAGGGCGCCAAAACGCTGGGGACCACGCTCCCGCTCTGCATCACCCTCAACTCGGCCCGCACCTCCGCTCTTCGCAGAGCCAGCGACTCGGGCCTGCCGGCCTCCTGGGAGCTCACCCTAACCCTAGGACAGCCCCTGAAGGTCCCTTCCTAAGGGGCCTGGCGCCGCAACGCCAGGGATTGGGGGCCCCCAAGCCCCAGCGCCGGATGCACGCTGCCACCCCAACCCACACAGGCCGCTAGGGGCGCCGCCATTCATTCAGGGTGGGAGAACTGGCAGGGCCCTCCGAACCCCTGCCGACCTTCGAAGGCGCACCGAACCAAAACGCTTGGGCCCAGGCTCATGTTCACCAGCACCCTCACCTCGGCGCAACTCTCCGCTCGACACACAGGTGGTGTATCGGGCCTGCGGGGCTCCTGGAGGCTAACCCTAACCATAGGTCGGCCACCGAGGGGCACTTCCCAAGGGGCCTGGCGTCGCAACGCTGGGGATGGGGACCCCGAGCTCATGTGCCGCACTCACCCTGCTGCCCTTCAGCCACCCGAGCCGCTAGAGGCCCCGCCGGTCAATCAGGGCAAGAGATCGGGCAGGGCCCTCCGAGCCCACGCTGACCTTTGAAGGCTCCCCGCGCAAAAACGTTGGCTCCCAGGATCCTGCTCGCCAGCGCCCTCACCTAAGCCCACCCCACCGCTTGCTTCAGAGCCGGTGGATAGGGCCTGCCGGGCTCCTGGCAGCTAACCCAAACCCTAGGTCGGCCCTGAGGGGACATCCCAAGCGGCCTGGCTCTGCAATGCTGGGGATTGGTGACTCAGAGCCCCAGAGCCGGACTCACCCTGCCGCACTGTCCCCACCTGGGCCGCTAGGGGCGCCGCGGGTCATAGAGGGCGAGAGAAGGGCAGGGCCTTCTGAGTCCCCGGTGACCTTCAAAGGCTCCCCGTGCCAAAACGCTGGTGCCCACGCTCCCGCTCCCCAGCGCCTTCACCTCGGGCCGCACCTCAGCTCGCCGCACAGTGTGCGGTTGGGCCTGACGGTCTCCTGGGGGCTAACCCTAACCCTAGGTCGGCCCCCCAGGGGCCCCTCCCAAGGGTTTTGGTGCCACTACGCCAGGGATCTGGAACCCCAAGCCCCAAAGCCAGACTCACCCTCCCACAACGCTGCCACCCGGGCCGCGAGGGGCGCCGCCGGTCATTCAGGGCGGGAGAACTGACAGGGCCCTGGAGAAACCGGCGACATTTGAAGCCTCCCACCCCAAAATGCAGGGGCCCACAATCCCGCACCCCAGCGCCTTTACCTCGGCCCGCCCACCTCTCACCGCCCAGCCAGAGGATCTGGCCTGCCGGCCTTATGGGGGCTAACTCTAACCCTGGGTCGGCCCACGAGGAGCCCCTCCCAAGGGGCCTGGCACCACAACGCCGGGGATTGGGGATCCCCGAGCCGCAGCCTGGGATTCACCCTGCCTCCCCACTGCCAACGGAGCCGCTAGGGGCGTTGCTGGTTCTTCAGGGCAGGAGAAAGGGCAGGGCCCTCCAAGCCATGGCAACATTCAAAGGCCCAGGACGCCAAAACGCTGGGGCCCACCCTCCCGCTCGCCATCGCCCTCAACTCGGCCTGCATCTCCACTCCTCGCACAGCCGGCGGATCAGGCCTGCCGGCCTCCTGGGCGCTAACCCTAACCCTAGGACGGCCCCAAGGGTCGCTTCCTAAGGGGCCTGGCCCGCCATGCCGGGGATTGGGAACGCCCCAGCCCCAGCGCTGGATGCACCCTGCCGCCCCGCCCCACACCTGCCGCTAGGGGCGCCGCCATTCATTCAGGGTGGGAGAATGGGCAGGGCCCTTCGAACCCCCGCCGACCTTCGAAGGCGCCCCGAACCAAAACGCTTGGGCCCGGGCTCATGTTCACCAGCACCCTCACCTCGGCCCAACTCTCCGCTCGATGCACAGGCGGTGTATCGGGCCTGCTGGCCCCCTGGGGGCTAACCCTAACTGTAGGTCGTCCAGGGAGGGGCCCTTCCCAAGTCGCCTGGCGCCACGACGCCGGGAATGGGGACCCCAACCCAAGTGCCGGTCTCACCCTGCTGCCCTTCAGGCACCGGAGCCTCTAGGGGCCCCGCCGGTCATTCAGAGCGGGAGAACGGGCAGGTCCCTCCGAGCCCCCACCGACCTTCGAAGGCCCCCCGCACCAAAACGCTTGGGCTCATGCTCAGTCTCGCCAGCGCCCTCACCTCGGCCCAACCCTCCGCGTGCCGCACAGCCGCTGATCGGGTCCACCGGCCTCCTGGGAGCTAACCGTAACCCTAGATCGACCCTCGAGGGGCCCCTCCCAAGGGATCTGGCGCCGCAACGCTGGGGATTGGGGACCCCCGAGCCTCAGCACTGGACTCACCCTGCCACCCAGCCGCCACCCGGGGGCTTGGGGTGGTGCCCTTCATTCAGGGCGGGAGCACGGGCAGGGCCCTCCAAGACACGGCGACCTTCAAAGGCCCCCCGCGCCAAAACACCCGGGCCCACGCTCCCGCTCACCAGTGCCCTCACCTCGGTCCGCCACTCCAGTCTCCACACAGCTGGCGAATAGGGCCTGCCGGCATCCTAGGGGCTAAACCTAACCCTAGGTCAGCCTCCGAGGGGCCGCTCCCAAGGGGCCTGGCGCCGCAACGCGGTGGACTGGGGACCCCCGAGCCCTATGCCCGGACTTACATGCCGCCCCGCCGCCACCTGGGCTGCTAGGGGCGCCGCCGGTCATTCAGGGAGGAGAATGGGCAGGGCCCGCCGAGTCCCCGGACACATTCGAAGGCCCCCCGGTGCCAAAACGCTTGGGCCCAGGCTCTTGCTGGCCAGCGCCCTCACCTCGGCCCGCCCCTCCGCTCCACGCACAGCGGGCGGATCCCGCCTGCCGGCCTCCCGGGTGCTAACCCTAACCCTAGGTCGGCCACCCAGGGGCCCCTCCCAAGGGTCCTGGTGCCGCTTCGCCGGGGATCGGGAACCTCAAGCCCCAGAGCCACACTCACCCTACCGCAACGCCGCCACCCAGGCCGCTAGGAGCACTGTGGGTCATTCAGGGCGAGAGAAGGGGCAGGGCCTTCCGAGCCCCCGGTGGCCTTCAAAGGCTCCCCGTGCCAAAACGCTGGTGCCCACGCTCCCGCTCCCCAACGCCCTCACCTCGGCCCCGCCCTCCGCTCCCCGGACAGTGGCCGGATCCCACCTGCCGGCCTCCTGGGGGCTAACCCTAACCCTAGGTCAGCCACCCAGGGGCCCCTCCCAAGGGTCCTGGTGCCGCTACACTGGGGATCAGGGACCCCAAGACCCAGAGCCAGACTCACCCTGCCGCCACGTCGCCACCCGGGCCGCTAGTGGCGCCGCCCGTCATTCAGGGCGGGAGAAGGGACAGGGCCCTGGAGAAACCGGCGATATTTGAAGCCTCCTGCGCCAAAATGCAGGGGCCCACGCTCCCGATCGCCAGCGCCTTTACCTCGGGCCGCCCACCTCTCGCCGCCCAGCCAGAGGATTGGGCCTGCTGGCCTCCTGGGTGCTAACTCTAAACCTAGGTCCGCCCACGAGGAGCCCCTCCCAAGAGGCCTGGCCCCGCAACGCTGGGGATTGGGGATCCCCGAGCCGCAGCATGGACTCACCCTGCCGCTCCACCGCCAAGGGAGCTGCTAAGGGCGCCGCTGGTTCTTCAGGGCAGGAGAACGGGCAGGGCCCTTTGAGCCATGGCAACAGTCGAAGGCCCAGGGCGCCAAAACGCTGGGGACCACGCTCCCGCTCTGCATCACCCTCAACTCGGCCCGCACCTCCGCTCTTCGCAGAGCCAGCGACTCGGGCCTGCCGGCCTCCTGGGAGCTCACCCTAACCCTAGGACAGCCCCTGAAGGTCCCTTCCTAAGGGGCCTGGCGCCGCAACGCCAGGGATTGGGGGCCCCCAAGCCCCAGCGCCGGATGCACGCTGCCACCCCAACCCACACAGGCCGCTAGGGGCGCCGCCATTCATTCAGGGTGGGAGAACTGGCAGGGCCCTCCGAACCCCTGCCGACCTTCGAAGGCGCACCGAACCAAAACGCTTGGGCCCAGGCTCATGTTCACCAGCACCCTCACCTCGGCGCAACTCTCCGCTCGACACACAGGTGGTGTATCGGGCCTGCGGGGCTCCTGGAGGCTAACCCTAACCATAGGTCGGCCACCGAGGGGCACTTCCCAAGGGGCCTGGCGTCGCAACGCTGGGGATGGGGACCCCGAGCTCATGTGCCGCACTCACCCTGCTGCCCTTCAGCCACCCGAGCCGCTAGAGGCCCCGCCGGTCAATCAGGGCAAGAGATCGGGCAGGGCCCTCCGAGCCCACGCTGACCTTTGAAGGCTCCCCGCGCAAAAACGTTGGCTCCCAGGATCCTGCTCGCCAGCGCCCTCACCTAAGCCCACCCCACCGCTTGCTTCAGAGCCGGTGGATAGGGCCTGCCGGGCTCCTGGCAGCTAACCCAAACCCTAGGTCGGCCCTGAGGGGACATCCCAAGCGGCCTGGCTCTGCAATGCTGGGGATTGGTGACTCAGAGCCCCAGAGCCGGACTCACCCTGCCGCACTGTCCCCACCTGGGCCGCTAGGGGCGCCGCGGGTCATAGAGGGCGAGAGAAGGGCAGGGCCTTCTGAGTCCCCGGTGACCTTCAAAGGCTCCCCGTGCCAAAACGCTGGTGCCCACGCTCCCGCTCCCCAGCGCCTTCACCTCGGGCCGCACCTCAGCTCGCCGCACAGTGTGCGGTTGGGCCTGACGGTCTCCTGGGGGCTAACCCTAACCCTAGGTCGGCCCCCCAGGGGCCCCTCCCAAGGGTTTTGGTGCCACTACGCCAGGGATCTGGAACCCCAAGCCCCAAAGCCAGACTCACCCTCCCACAACGCTGCCACCCGGGCCGCGAGGGGCGCCGCCGGTCATTCAGGGCGGGAGAACTGACAGGGCCCTGGAGAAACCGGCGACATTTGAAGCCTCCCACCCCAAAATGCAGGGGCCCACAATCCCGCACCCCAGCGCCTTTACCTCGGCCCGCCCACCTCTCACCGCCCAGCCAGAGGATCTGGCCTGCCGGCCTTATGGGGGCTAACTCTAACCCTGGGTCGGCCCACGAGGAGCCCCTCCCAAGGGGCCTGGCACCACAACGCCGGGGATTGGGGATCCCCGAGCCGCAGCCTGGGATTCACCCTGCCTCCCCACCGCCAACGGAGCTGCTAGGGGCGTTGCTGGTTCTTCAGGGCAGGAGAAAGGGCAGGGCCCTCCAAGCCATGGCAACATTCAAAGGCCCAGGACGCCAAAACGCTGGGGCCCACCCTCCCGCTCGCCATCGCCCTCAACTCGGCCTGCATCTCCACTCCTCGCACAGCCGGCGGATCAGGCCTGCCGGCCTCCTGGGCGCTAACCCTAACCCTAGGACGGCCCCAAGGGTCGCTTCCTAAGGGGCCTGGCCCGCCATGCCGGGGATTGGGAACGCCCCAGCCCCAGCGCTGGATGCACCCTGCCGCCCCGCCCCACACCTGCCGCTAGGGGCGCCGCCATTCATTCAGGGTGGGAGAATGGGCAGGGCCCTTCGAACCCCCGCCGACCTTCGAAGGCGCCCCGAACCAAAACGCTTGGGCCCGGGCTCATGTTCACCAGCACCCTCACCTCGGCCCAACTCTCCGCTCGATGCACAGGCGGTGTATCGGGCCTGCTGGCCCCCTGGGGGCTAACCCTAACTGTAGGTCGTCCAGGGAGGGGCCCTTCCCAAGTCGCCTGGCGCCACGACGCCGGGAATGGGGACCCCAACCCAAGTGCCGGTCTCACCCTGCTGCCCTTCAGGCACCGGAGCCTCTAGGGGCCCCGCCGGTCATTCAGAGCGGGAGAAGGGGCAGGTCCCTCCGAGCCCCCACCGACCTTCGAAGGCCCCCCGCACCAAAACGCTTGGGCTCATGCTCAGTCTCGCCAGCGCCCTCACCTCGGCCCAACCCTCCGCGTGCCGCACAGCCGCTGATCGGGTCCACCGGCCTCCTGGGGGCTAACCGTAACCCTAGATCGACCCCCGAGGGGCCCCTCCCAAGGGATCTGGCGCCGCAACGCTGGGGATTGGGGACCCCCGAGCCTCAGCACTGGACTCACCCTGCCACCCAGCCGCCACCCGGGGGCTTGGGGTGGTGCCCTTCATTCAGGGCGGGAGCACGGGCAGGGCCCTCCAAGACACGGCGACCTTCAAAGGCCCCCCGCGCCAAAACACCCGGGCCCACGCTCCCGCTCACCAGTGCCCTCACCTCGGTCCGCCACTCCAGTCTCCACACAGCTGGCGAATAGGGCCTGCCGGCATCCTAGGGGCTAAACCTAACCCTAGGTCAGCCTCCGAGGGGCCGCTCCCAAGGGGCCTGGCGCCGCAACGCGGTGGACTGGGGACCCCCGAGCCCTATGCCCGGACTTACATGCCGCCCCGCCGCCACCTGGGCTGCTAGGGGCGCCGCCGGTCATTCAGGGAGGAGAATGGGCAGGGCCCGCCGAGTCCCCGGACACATTCGAAGGCCCCCCGGTGCCAAAACGCTTGGGCCCAGGCTCTTGCTGGCCAGCGCCCTCACCTCGGCCCGCCCCTCCGCTCCACGCACAGCGGGCGGATCCCGCCTGCCGGCCTCCCGGGTGCTAACCCTAACCCTAGGTCGGCCACCCAGGGGCCCCTCCCAAGGGTCCTGGTGCCGCTTCGCCGGGGATCGGGAACCTCAAGCCCCAGAGCCACACTCACCCTACCGCAACGCCGCCACCCAGGCCGCTAGGAGCACTGTGGGTCATTCAGGGCGAGAGAAGGGGCAGGGCCTTCCGAGCCCCCGGTGGCCTTCAAAGGCTCCCCGTGCCAAAACGCTGGTGCCCACGCTCCCGCTCCCCAACGCCCTCACCTCGGCCCCGCCCTCCGCTCCCCGGACAGTGGCCGGATCCCACCTGCCGGCCTCCTGGGGGCTAACCCTAACCCTAGGTCAGCCACCCAGGGGCCCCTCCCAAGGGTCCTGGTGCCGCTACACTGGGGATCAGGGACCCCAAGACCCAGAGCCAGACTCACCCTGCCGCCACGTCGCCACCCGGGCCGCTAGTGGCGCCGCCCGTCATTCAGGGCGGGAGATGGGACAGGGCCCTGGAGAAACCGGCGATATTTGAAGCCTCCTGCGCCAAAATGCAGGGGCCCACGCTCCCGATCGCCAGCGCCTTTACCTCGGGCCGCCCACCTCTCGCCGCCCAGCCAGAGGATTGGGCCTGCTGGCCTCCTGGGTGCTAACTCTAAACCTAGGTCCGCCCACGAGGAGCCCCTCCCAAGAGGCCTGGCCCCGCAACGCTGGGGATTGGGGATCCCCGAGCCGCAGCATGGACTCACCCTGCCGCTCCACCGCCAAGGGAGCTGCTAAGGGCGCCGCTGGTTCTTCAGGGCAGGAGAACGGGCAGGGCCCTTTGAGCCATGGCAACAGTCGAAGGCCCAGGGCGCCAAAACGCTGGGGACCACGCTCCCGCTCTGCATCACCCTCAACTCGGCCCGCACCTCCGCTCTTCGCAGAGCCAGCGACTCGGGCCTGCCGGCCTCCTGGGAGCTCACCCTAACCCTAGGACAGCCCCTGAAGGTCCCTTCCTAAGGGGCCTGGCGCCGCAACGCCAGGGATTGGGGGCCCCCAAGCCCCAGCGCCGGATGCACGCTGCCACCCCAACCCACACAGGCCGCTAGGGGCGCCGCCATTCATTCAGGGTGGGAGAACTGGCAGGGCCCTCCGAACCCCTGCCGACCTTCGAAGGCGCACCGAACCAAAACGCTTGGGCCCAGGCTCATGTTCACCAGCACCCTCACCTCGGCGCAACTCTCCGCTCGACACACAGGTGGTGTATCGGGCCTGCGGGGCTCCTGGAGGCTAACCCTAACCATAGGTCGGCCACCGAGGGGCACTTCCCAAGGGGCCTGGCGTCGCAACGCTGGGGATGGGGACCCCGAGCTCATGTGCCGCACTCACCCTGCTGCCCTTCAGCCACCCGAGCCGCTAGAGGCCCCGCCGGTCAATCAGGGCAAGAGATCGGGCAGGGCCCTCCGAGCCCACGCTGACCTTTGAAGGCTCCCCGCGCAAAAACGTTGGCTCCCAGGATCCTGCTCGCCAGCGCCCTCACCTAAGCCCACCCCACCGCTTGCTTCAGAGCCGGTGGATAGGGCCTGCCGGGCTCCTGGCAGCTAACCCAAACCCTAGGTCGGCCCTGAGGGGACATCCCAAGCGGCCTGGCTCTGCAATGCTGGGGATTGGTGACTCAGAGCCCCAGAGCCGGACTCACCCTGCCGCACTGTCCCCACCTGGGCCGCTAGGGGCGCCGCGGGTCATAGAGGGCGGGAGAAGGGCAGGGCCTTCTGAGTCCCCGGTGACCTTCAAAGGCTCCCCGTGCCAAAACGCTGGTGCCCACGCTCCCGCTCCCCAGCGCCTTCACCTCGGGCCGCACCTCAGCTCGCCGCACAGTGTGCGGTTGGGCCTGACGGTCTCCTGGGGGCTAACCCTAACCCTAGGTCGGCCCCCCAGGGGCCCCTCCCAAGGGTTTTGGTGCCACTACGCCAGGGATCTGGAACCCCAAGCCCCAAAGCCAGACTCACCCTCCCACAACGCTGCCACCCGGGCCGCGAGGGGCGCCGCCGGTCATTCAGGGCGGGAGAACTGACAGGGCCCTGGAGAAACCGGCGACATTTGAAGCCTCCCACCCCAAAATGCAGGGGCCCACAATCCCGCACCCCAGCGCCTTTACCTCGGCCCGCCCACCTCTCACCGCCCAGCCAGAGGATCTGGCCTGCCGGCCTTATGGGGGCTAACTCTAACCCTGGGTCGGCCCACGAAGAGCCCCTCCCAAGGGGCCTGGCACCACAACGCCGGGGATTGGGGATCCCCGAGCCGCAGCCTGGGATTCACCCTGCCTCCCCACCGCCAACGGAGCCGCTAGGGGCGTTGCTGGTTCTTCAGGGCAGGAGAAAGGGCAGGGCCCTCCAAGCCATGGCAACATTCAAAGGCCCAGGACGCCAAAACGCTGGGGCCCACCCTCCCGCTCGCCATCGCCCTCAACTCGGCCTGCATCTCCACTCCTCGCACAGCCGGCGGATCAGGCCTGCCGGCCTCCTGGGCGCTAACCCTAACCCTAGGACGGCCCCAAGGGTCGCTTCCTAAGGGGCCTGGCGCCGCAACGCCGGGGATTGGGAACGCCCCAGCCCCAGCGCTGGATGCACCCTGCCGCCCCGCCCCACACCTGCCGCTAGGGGCGCCGCCATTCATTCAGGGTGGGAGAATGGGCAGGGCCCTTCGAACCCCCGCCGACCTTCGAAGGCGCCCCGAACCAAAACGCTTGGGCCCGGGCTCATGTTCACCAGCACCCTCACCTCGGCCCAACTCTCCGCTCGATGCACAGGCGGTGTATCGGGCCTGCTGGCCCCCTGGGGGCTAACCCTAACTGTAGGTCGTCCAGGGAGGGGCCCTTCCCAAGTCGCCTGGCGCCACGACGCCGGGAATGGGGACCCCAACCCAAGTGCCGGTCTCACCCTGCTGCCCTTCAGGCACCGGAGCCTCTAGGGGCCCCGCCGGTCATTCAGAGCGGGAGAAGGGGCAGGTCCCTCCGAGCCCCCACCGACCTTCGAAGGCCCCCCGCACCAAAACGCTTGGGCTCATGCTCAGTCTCGCCAGCGCCCTCACCTCGGCCCAACCCTCCACGTGCCGCACAGCCGCTGATCGGGTCCACCGGCCTCCTGGGGGCTAACCGTAACCCTAGATCGACCCCCGAGGGGCCCCTCCCAAGGGATCTGGCGCCGCAACGCTGGGGATTGGGGACCCCCGAGCCTCAGCACTGGACTCACCCTGCCACCCAGCCGCCACCCGGGGGCTTGGGGTGTTGCCCTTCATTCAGGGCGGGAGCACGGGCAGGGCCCTCCAAGACACGGCGACCTTCAAAGGCCCCCCGCGCCAAAACACCCGGGCCCACGCTCCCGCTCACCAGTGCCCTCACCTCGGTCCGCCACTCCAGTCTCCACACAGCTGGCGAATAGGGCCTGCCGGCATCCTAGGGGCTAAACCTAACCCTAGGTCAGCCTCCGAGGGGCCGCTCCCAAGGGGCCTGGCGCCGCAACGCGGTGGACTGGGGACCCCCGAGCCCTATGCCCGGACTTACATGCCGCCCCGCCGCCACCTGGGCTGCTAGGGGCGCCGCCGGTCATTCAGGGAGGAGAATGGGCAGGGCCCGCCGAGTCCCCGGACACATTCGAAGGCCCCCCGGTGCCAAAACGCTTGGGCCCAGGCTCTTGCTGGCCAGCGCCCTCACCTCGGCCCGCCCCTCCGCTCCACGCACAGCGGGCGGATCCCGCCTGCCGGCCTCCCGGGTGCTAACCCTAACCCTAGGTCGGCCACCCAGGGGCCCCTCCCAAGGGTCCTGGTGCCGCTTCGCCGGGGATCGGGAACCTCAAGCCCCAGAGCCACACTCACCCTACCGCAACGCCGCCACCCAGGCCGCTAGGAGCACTGTGGGTCATTCAGGGCGAGAGAAGGGGCAGGGCCTTCCGAGCCCCCGGTGGCCTTCAAAGGCTCCCCGTGCCAAAACGCTGGTGCCCACGCTCCCGCTCCCCAACGCCCTCACCTCGGCCCCGCCCTCCGCTCCCCGGACAGTGGCCGGATCCCACCTGCCGGCCTCCTGGGGGCTAACCCTAACCCTAGGTCAGCCACCCAGGGGCCCCTCCCAAGGGTCCTGGTGCCGCTACACTGGGGATCAGGGACCCCAAGACCCAGAGCCAGACTCACCCTGCCGCCACGTCGCCACCCGGGCCGCTAGTGGCGCCGCCCGTCATTCAGGGCGGGAGATGGGACAGGGCCCTGGAGAAACCGGCGATATTTGAAGCCTCCTGCGCCAAAATGCAGGGGCCCACGCTCCCGATCGCCAGCGCCTTTACCTCGGGCCGCCCACCTCTCGCCGCCCAGCCAGAGGATTGGGCCTGCTGGCCTCCTGGGTGCTAACTCTAAACCTAGGTCCGCCCACGAGGAGCCCCTCCCAAGAGGCCTGGCCCCGCAACGCTGGGGATTGGGGATCCCCGAGCCGCAGCATGGACTCACCCTGCCGCTCCACTGCCAAGGGAGCTGCTAAGGGCGCCGCTGGTTCTTCAGGGCAGGAGAACGGGCAGGGCCCTTTGAGCCATGGCAACAGTCGAAGGCCCAGGGCGCCAAAACGCTGGGGACCACGCTCCCGCTCTGCATCACCCTCAACTCGGCCCGCACCTCCGCTCTTCGCAGAGCCAGCGACTCGGGCCTGCCGGCCTCCTGGGAGCTCACCCTAACCCTAGGACAGCCCCTGAAGGTCCCTTCCTAAGGGGCCTGGCGCCGCAACGCCAGGGATTGGGGGCCCCCAAGCCCCAGCGCCGGATGCACGCTGCCACCCCAACCCACACAGGCCGCTAGGGGCGCCGCCATTCATTCAGGGTGGGAGAACTGGCAGGGCCCTCCGAACCCCTGCCGACCTTCGAAGGCGCACCGAACCAAAACGCTTGGGCCCAGGCTCATGTTCACCAGCACCCTCACCTCGGCGCAACTCTCCGCTCGACACACAGGTGGTGTATCGGGCCTGCGGGGCTCCTGGAGGCTAACCCTAACCATAGGTCGGCCACCGAGGGGCACTTCCCAAGGGGCCTGGCGTCGCAACGCTGGGGATGGGGACCCCGAGCTCATGTGCTGCACTCACCCTGCTGCCCTTCAGCCACCCGAGCCGCTAGAGGCCCCGCCGGTCAATCAGGGCAAGAGATCGGGCAGGGCCCTCCGAGCCCACGCTGACCTTTGAAGGCTCCCCGCGCAAAAACGTTGGCTCCCAGGATCCTGCTCGCCAGCGCCCTCACCTAAGCCCACCCCACCGCTTGCTTCAGAGCCGGTGGATAGGGCCTGCCGGGCTCCTGGCAGCTAACCCAAACCCTAGGTCGGCCCTGAGGGGACATCCCAAGCGGCCTGGCTCTGCAATGCTGGGGATTGGTGACTCAGAGCCCCAGAGCCGGACTCACCCTGCCGCACTGTCCCCACCTGGGCCGCTAGGGGCGCCGCGGGTCATAGAGGGCGGGAGAAGGGCAGGGCCTTCTGAGTCCCCGGTGACCTTCAAAGGCTCCCCGTGCCAAAACGCTGGTGCCCACGCTCCCGCTCCCCAGCGCCTTCACCTCGGGCCGCACCTCAGCTCGCCGCACAGTGTGCGGTTGGGCCTGACGGTCTCCTGGGGGCTAACCCTAACCCTAGGTCGGCCCCCCAGGGGCCCCTCCCAAGGGTTTTGGTGCCACTACGCCAGGGATCTGGAACCCCAAGCCCCAAAGCCAGACTCACCCTCCCACAACGCTGCCACCCGGGCCGCGAGGGGCGCCGCCGGTCATTCAGGGCGGGAGAACTGACAGGGCCCTGGAGAAGCCGGCGACATTTGAAGCCTCCCACCCCAAAATGCAGGGGCCCACAATCCCGCACCCCAGCGCCTTTACCTCGGCCCGCCCACCTCTCACCGCCCAGCCAGAGGATCTGGCCTGCCGGCCTTATGGGGGCTAACTCTAACCCTGGGTCGGCCCACGAGGAGCCCCTCCCAAGGGGCCTGGCACCACAACGCCGGGGATTGGGGATCCCCGAGCCGCAGCCTGGGATTCACCCTGCCTCCCCACCGCCAACGGAGCCGCTAGGGGCGTTGCTGGTTCTTCAGGGCAGGAGAAAGGGCAGGGCCCTCCAAGCCATGGCAACATTCAAAGGCCCAGGACGCCAAAACGCTGGGGCCCACCCTCCCGCTCGCCATCGCCCTCAACTCGGCCTGCATCTCCACTCCTCGCACAGCCGGCGGATCAGGCCTGCCGGCCTCCTGGGCGCTAACCCTAACCCTAGGACGGCCCCAAGGGTCGCTTCCTAAGGGGCCTGGCGCCGCAACGCCGGGGATTGGGAACGCCCCAGCCCCAGCGCTGGATGCACCCTGCCGCCCCGCCCCACACCTGCCGCTAGGGGCGCCGCCATTCATTCAGGGTGGGACAATGGGCAGGGCCCTTCGAACCCCCGCCGACCTTCGAAGGCGCCCCGAACCAAAACGCTTGGGCCCGGGCTCATGTTCACCAGCACCCTCACCTCGGCCCAACTCTCCGCTCGATGCACAGGCGGTGTATCGGGCCTGCTGGCCCCCTGGGGGCTAACCCTAACTGTAGGTCGTCCAGGGAGGGGCCCTTCCCAAGTCGCCTGGCGCCACGACGCCGGGAATGGGGACCCCAACCCAAGTGCCGGTCTCACCCTGCTGCCCTTCAGGCACCGGAGCCTCTAGGGGCCCCGCCGGTCATTCAGAGCGGGAGAACGGGCAGGTCCCTCCGAGCCCCCACCGACCTTCGAAGGCCCCCCGCACCAAAACGCTTGGGCTCATGCTCAGTCTCGCCAGTGCCCTCACCTCGGCCCAACCCTCCGCGTGCCGCACAGCCGCTGATCGGGTCCACCGGCCTCCTGGGGGCTAACCGTAACCCTAGATCGACCCCCGAGGGGCCCCTCCCAAGGGATCTGGCGCCGCAACGCTGGGGATTGGGGACCCCCGAGCCTCAGCACTGGACTCACCCTGCCACCCAGCCGCCACCCGGGGGCTTGGGGTGGTGCCCTTCATTCAGGGCGGGAGCACGGGCAGGGCCCTCCAAGACACGGCGACCTTCAAAGGCCCCCCGCGCCAAAACACCCGGGCCCACGCTCCCGCTCACCAGTGCCCTCACCTCGGTCCGCCACTCCAGTCTCCACACAGCTGGCGAATAGGGCCTGCCGGCATCCTAGGGGCTAAACCTAACCCTAGGTCAGCCTCCGAGGGGCCGCTCCCAAGGGGCCTGGCGCCGCAACGCGGTGGACTGGGGACCCCCGAGCCCTATGCCCGGACTTACATGCCGCCCCGCCGCCACCTGGGCTGCTAGGGGCGCCGCCGGTCATTCAGGGAGGAGAATGGGCAGGGCCCGCCGAGTCCCCGGACACATTCGAAGGCCCCCCGGTGCCAAAACGCTTGGGCCCAGGCTCTTGCTGGCCAGCGCCCTCACCTCGGCCCGCCCCTCCGCTCCACGCACAGCGGGCGGATCCCGCCTGCCGGCCTCCCGGGTGCTAACCCTAACCCTAGGTCGGCCACCCAGGGGCCCCTCCCAAGGGTCCTGGTGCCGCTTCGCCGGGGATCGGGAACCTCAAGCCCCAGAGCCACACTCACCCTACCGCAACGCCGCCACCCAGGCCGCTAGGAGCACTGTGGGTCATTCAGGGCGAGAGAAGGGGCAGGGCCTTCCGAGCCCCCGGTGGCCTTCAAAGGCTCCCCGTGCCAAAACGCTGGTGCCCACGCTCCCGCTCCCCAACGCCCTCACCTCGGCCCCGCCCTCCGCTCCCCGGACAGTGGCCGGATCCCACCTGCCGGCCTCCTGGGGGCTAACCCTAACCCTAGGTCAGCCACCCAGGGGCCCCTCCCAAGGGTCCTGGTGCCGCTACACTGGGGATCAGGGACCCCAAGACCCAGAGCCAGACTCACCCTGCCGCCACGTCGCCACCCGGGCCGCTAGTGGCGCCGCCCGTCATTCAGGGCGGGAGATGGGACAGGGCCCTGGAGAAACCGGCGATATTTGAAGCCTCCTGCGCCAAAATGCAGGGGCCCACGCTCCCGATCGCCAGCGCCTTTACCTCGGGCCGCCCACCTCTCGCCGCCCAGCCAGAGGATTGGGCCTGCTGGCCTCCTGGGTGCTAACTCTAAACCTAGGTCCGCCCACGAGGAGCCCCTCCCAAGAGGCCTGGCCCCGCAACGCTGGGGATTGGGGATCCCCGAGCCGCAGCATGGACTCACCCTGCCGCTCCACCGCCAAGGGAGCTGCTAAGGGCGCCGCTGGTTCTTCAGGGCAGGAGAACGGGCAGGGCCCTTTGAGCCATGGCAACAGTCGAAGGCCCAGGGCGCCAAAACGCTGGGGACCACGCTCCCGCTCTGCATCACCCTCAACTCGGCCCGCACCTCCGCTCTTCGCAGAGCCAGCGACTCGGGCCTGCCGGCCTCCTGGGAGCTCACCCTAACCCTAGGACAGCCCCTGAAGGTCCCTTCCTAAGGGGCCTGGCGCCGCAACGCCAGGGATTGGGGGCCCCCAAGCCCCAGCGCCGGATGCACGCTGCCACCCCAACCCACACAGGCCGCTAGGGGCGCCGCCATTCATTCAGGGTGGGAGAACTGGCAGGGCCCTCCGAACCCCTGCCGACCTTCGAAGGCGCACCGAACCAAAACGCTTGGGCCCAGGCTCATGTTCACCAGCACCCTCACCTCGGCGCAACTCTCCGCTCGACACACAGGTGGTGTATCGGGCCTGCGGGGCTCCTGGAGGCTAACCCTAACCATAGGTCGGCCACCGAGGGGCACTTCCCAAGGGGCCTGGCATCGCAACGCTGGGGATGGGGACCCCGAGCTCATGTGCCGCACTCACCCTGCTGCCCTTCAGCCACCCGAGCCGCTAGAGGCCCCGCCGGTCAATCAGGGCAAGAGATCGGGCAGGGCCCTCCGAGCCCACGCTGACCTTTGAAGGCTCCCCGCGCAAAAACGTTGGCTCCCAGGATCCTGCTCGCCAGCGCCCTCACCTAAGCCCACCCCACCGCTTGCTTCAGAGCCGGTGGATAGGGCCTGCCGGGCTCCTGGCAGCTAACCCAAACCCTAGGTCGGCCCTGAGGGGACATCCCAAGCGGCCTGGCTCTGCAATGCTGGGGATTGGTGACTCAGAGCCCCAGAGCCGGACTCACCCTGCCGCACTGTCCCCACCTGGGCCGCTAGGGGCGCCGCGGGTCATAGAGGGCGAGAGAAGGGCAGGGCCTTCTGAGTCCCCGGTGACCTTCAAAGGCTCCCCGTGCCAAAACGCTGGTGCCCACGCTCCCGCTCCCCAGCGCCTTCACCTCGGGCCGCACCTCAGCTCGCCGCACAGTGTGCGGTTGGGCCTGACGGTCTCCTGGGGGCTAACCCTAACCCTAGGTCGGCCCCCCAGGGGCCCCTCCCAAGGGTTTTGGTGCCACTACGCCAGGGATCTGGAACCCCAAGCCCCAAAGCCAGACTCACCCTCCCACAACGCTGCCACCCGGGCCGCGAGGGGCGCCGCCGGTCATTCAGGGCGGGAGAACTGACAGGGCCCTGGAGAAACCGGCGACATTTGAAGCCTCCCACCCCAAAATGCAGGGGCCCACAATCCCGCACCCCAGCGCCTTTACCTCGGCCCGCCCACCTCTCACCGCCCAGCCAGAGGATCTGGCCTGCCGGCCTTATGGGGGCTAACTCTAACCCTGGGTCGGCCCACGAGGAGCCCCTCCCAAGGGGCCTGGCACCACAACGCCGGGGATTGGGGATCCCCGAGCCGCAGCCTGGGATTCACCCTGCCTCCCCACCGCCAACGGAGCCGCTAGGGGCGTTGCTGGTTCTTCAGGGCAGGAGAAAGGGCAGGGCCCTCCAAGCCATGGCAACATTCAAAGGCCCAGGACGCCAAAACGCTGGGGCCCACGCTCCCGCTCGCCATCGCCCTCAACTCGGCCTGCATCTCCACTCCTCGCACAGCTGGCGGATCAGGCCTGCCGGCCTCCTGGGCGCTAACCCTAACCCTAGGACGGCCCCAAGGGTCGCTTCCTAAGGGGCCTGGCGCCGCAACGCCGGGGATTGGGAACGCCCCAGCCCCAGCGCTGGATGCACCCTGCCGCCCCGCCCCACACCTGCCGCTAGGGGCGCCGCCATTCATTCAGGGTGGGAGAATGGGCAGGGCCCTTCGAACCCCCGCCGACCTTCGAAGGCGCCCCGAACCAAAACGCTTGGGCCCGGGCTCATGTTCACCAGCACCCTCACCTCGGCCCAACTCTCCGCTCGATGCACAGGCGGTGTATCGGGCCTGCTGGCCCCCTGGGGGCTAACCCTAACTGTAGGTCGTCCAGGGAGGGGCCCTTCCCAAGTCGCCTGGCGCCACGACGCCGGGAATGGGGACCCCAACCCAAGTGCCGGTCTCACCCTGCTGCCCTTCAGGCACCGGAGCCTCTAGGGGCCCCGCCGGTCATTCAGAGCGGGAGAACGGGCAGGTCCCTCCGAGCCCCCACCGACCTTCGAAGGCCCCCCGCACCAAAACGCTTGGGCTCATGCTCAGTCTCGCCAGCGCCCTCACCTCGGCCCAACCCTCCGCGTGCCGCACAGCCGCTGATCGGGTCCACCGGCCTCCTGGGGGCTAACCGTAACCCTAGATCGACCCCCGAGGGGCCCCTCCCAAGGGATCTGGCGC
The DNA here is from genome assembly GCF_024610735.1 of Ursus americanus. Lineage (NCBI taxonomy): Eukaryota > Metazoa > Chordata > Mammalia > Carnivora > Ursidae > Ursus > Ursus americanus. The sequence goes on along the minus strand of NC_142149.1, from coordinate 47,887,948 downwards.
CGCAACGCTGGGGATTGGGGACCCCCGAGCCTCAGCACTGGACTCACCCTGCCACCCAGCCGCCACCCGGGGGCTTGGGGTGGTGCCCTTCATTCAGGGCGGGAGCACGGGCAGGGCCCTCCAAGACACGGCGACCTTCAAAGGCCCCCCGCGCCAAAACACCCGGGCCCACGCTCCCGCTCACCAGTGCCCTCACCTCGGTCCGCCACTCCAGTCTCCACACAGCTGGCGAATAGGGCCTGCCGGCATCCTAGGGGCTAAACCTAACCCTAGGTCAGCCTCCGAGGGGCCGCTCCCAAGGGGCCTGGCGCCGCAACGCGGTGGACTGGGGACCCCCGAGCCCTATGCCCGGACTTACATGCCGCCCCGCCGCCACCTGGGCTGCTAGGGGCGCCGCCGGTCATTCAGGGAGGAGAATGGGCAGGGCCCGCCGAGTCCCCGGACACATTCGAAGGCCCCCCGGTGCCAAAACGCTTGGGCCCAGGCTCTTGCTGGCCAGCGCCCTCACCTCGGCCCGCCCCTCCGCTCCACGCACAGCGGGCGGATCCCGCCTGCCGGCCTCCCGGGTGCTAACCCTAACCCTAGGTCGGCCACCCAGGGGCCCCTCCCAAGGGTCCTGGTGCCGCTTCGCCGGGGATCGGGAACCTCAAGCCCCAGAGCCACACTCACCCTACCGCAACGCCGCCACCCAGGCCGCTAGGAGCACTGTGGGTCATTCAGGGCGAGAGAAGGGGCAGGGCCTTCCGAGCCCCCGGTGGCCTTCAAAGGCTCCCCGTGCCAAAACGCTGGTGCCCACGCTCCCGCTCCCCAACGCCCTCACCTCGGCCCCGCCCTCCGCTCCCCGGACAGTGGCCGGATCCCACCTGCCGGCCTCCTGGGGGCTAACCCTAACCCTAGGTCAGCCACCCAGGGGCCCCTCCCAAGGGTCCTGGTGCCGCTACACTGGGGATCAGGGACCCCAAGACCCAGAGCCAGACTCACCCTGCCGCCACGTCGCCACCCGGGCCGCTAGTGGCGCCGCCCGTCATTCAGGGCGGGAGATGGGACAGGGCCCTGGAGAAACCGGCGATATTTGAAGCCTCCTGCGCCAAAATGCAGGGGCCCACGCTCCCGATCGCCAGCGCCTTTACCTCGGGCCGCCCACCTCTCGCCGCCCAGCCAGAGGATTGGGCCTGCTGGCCTCCTGGGTGCTAACTCTAAACCTAGGTCCGCCCACGAGGAGCCCCTCCCAAGAGGCCTGGCCCCGCAACGCTGGGGATTGGGGATCCCCGAGCCGCAGCATGGACTCACCCTGCCGCTCCACCGCCAAGGGAGCTGCTAAGGGCGCCGCTGGTTCTTCAGGGCAGGAGAACGGGCAGGGCCCTTTGAGCCATGGCAACAGTCGAAGGCCCAGGGCGCCAAAACGCTGGGGACCACGCTCCCGCTCTGCATCACCCTCAACTCGGCCCGCACCTCCGCTCTTCGCAGAGCCAGCGACTCGGGCCTGCCGGCCTCCTGGGAGCTCACCCTAACCCTAGGACAGCCCCTGAAGGTCCCTTCCTAAGGGGCCTGGCGCCGCAACGCCAGGGATTGGGGGCCCCCAAGCCCCAGCGCCGGATGCACGCTGCCACCCCAACCCACACAGGCCGCTAGGGGCGCCGCCATTCATTCAGGGTGGGAGAACTGGCAGGGCCCTCCGAACCCCTGCCGACCTTCGAAGGCGCACCGAACCAAAACGCTTGGGCCCAGGCTCATGTTCACCAGCACCCTCACCTCGGCGCAACTCTCCGCTCGACACACAGGTGGTGTATCGGGCCTGCGGGGCTCCTGGAGGCTAACCCTAACCATAGGTCGGCCACCGAGGGGCACTTCCCAAGGGGCCTGGCGTCGCAACGCTGGGGATGGGGACCCCGAGCTCATGTGCCGCACTCACCCTGCTGCCCTTCAGCCACCCGAGCCGCTAGAGGCCCCGCCGGTCAATCAGGGCAAGAGATCGGGCAGGGCCCTCCGAGCCCACGCTGACCTTTGAAGGCTCCCCGCGCAAAAACGTTGGCTCCCAGGATCCTGCTCGCCAGCGCCCTCACCTAAGCCCACCCCACCGCTTGCTTCAGAGCCGGTGGATAGGGCCTGCCGGGCTCCTGGCAGCTAACCCAAACCCTAGGTCGGCCCTGAGGGGACATCCCAAGCGGCCTGGCTCTGCAATGCTGGGGATTGGTGACTCAGAGCCCCAGAGCCGGACTCACCCTGCCGCACTGTCCCCACCTGGGCCGCTAGGGGCGCCGCGGGTCATAGAGGGCGAGAGAAGGGCAGGGCCTTCTGAGTCCCCGGTGACCTTCAAAGGCTCCCCGTGCCAAAACGCTGGTGCCCACGCTCCCGCTCCCCAGCGCCTTCACCTCGGGCCGCACCTCAGCTCGCCGCACAGTGTGCGGTTGGGCCTGACGGTCTCCTGGGGGCTAACCCTAACCCTAGGTCGGCCCCCCAGGGGCCCCTCCCAAGGGTTTTGGTGCCACTACGCCAGGGATCTGGAACCCCAAGCCCCAAAGCCAGACTCACCCTCCCACAACGCTGCCACCCGGGCCGCGAGGGGCGCCGCCGGTCATTCAGGGCGGGAGAACTGACAGGGCCCTGGAGAAACCGGCGACATTTGAAGCCTCCCACCCCAAAATGCAGGGGCCCACAATCCCGCACCCCAGCGCCTTTACCTCGGCCCGCCCACCTCTCACCGCCCAGCCAGAGGATCTGGCCTGCCGGCCTTATGGGGGCTAACTCTAACCCTGGGTCGGCCCACGAGGAGCCCCTCCCAAGGGGCCTGGCACCACAACGCCGGGGATTGGGGATCCCCGAGCCGCAGCCTGGGATTCACCCTGCCTCCCCACCGCCAACGGAGCCGCTAGGGGCGTTGCTGGTTCTTCAGGGCAGGAGAAAGGGCAGGGCCCTCCAAGCCATGGCAACATTCAAAGGCCCAGGACGCCAAAACGCTGGGGCCCACCCTCCCGCTCGCCATCGCCCTCAACTCGGCCTGCATCTCCACTCCTCGCACAGCCGGCGGATCAGGCCTGCCGGCCTCCTGGGCGCTAACCCTAACCCTAGGACGGCCCCAAGGGTCGCTTCCTAAGGGGCCTGGCCCGCCATGCCAGGGATTGGGAACGCCCCAGCCCCAGCGCTGGATGCACCCTGCCGCCCCGCCCCACACCTGCCGCTAGGGGCGCCGCCATTCATTCAGGGTGGGAGAATGGGCAGGGCCCTTCGAACCCCCGCCGACCTTCGAAGGCGCCCCGAACCAAAACGCTTGGGCCCGGGCTCATGTTCACCAGCACCCTCACCTCGGCCCAACTCTCCGCTCGATGCACAGGCGGTGTATCGGGCCTGCTGGCCCCCTGGGGGCTAACCCTAACTGTAGGTCGTCCAGGGAGGGGCCCTTCCCAAGTCGCCTGGCGCCACGACGCTGGGAATGGGGACCCCAACCCAAGTGCCGGTCTCACCCTGCTGCCCTTCAGGCACCGGAGCCTCTAGGGGCCCCGCCGGTCATTCAGAGCGGGAGAACGGGCAGGTCCCTCCGAGCCCCCACCGACCTTCGAAGGCCCCCCGCACCAAAACGCTTGGGCTCATGCTCAGTCTCGCCAGCGCCCTCACCTCGGCCCAACCCTCCGCGTGCCGCACAGCCGCTGATCGGGTCCACCGGCCTCCTGGGGGCTAACCGTAACCCTAGATCGACCCCCGAGGGGCCCCTCCCAAGGGATCTGGCGCCGCAACGCTGGGGATTGGGGACCCCCGAGCCTCAGCACTGGACTCACCCTGCCACCCAGCCGCCACCCGGGGGCTTGGGGTGGTGCCCTTCATTCAGGGCGGGAGCACGGGCAGGGCCCTCCAAGACACGGCGACCTTCAAAGGCCCCCCGCGCCAAAACACCCGGGCCCACGCTCCCGCTCACCAGTGCCCTCACCTCGGTCCGCCACTCCAGTCTCCACACAGCTGGCGAATAGGGCCTGCCGGCATCCTAGGGGCTAAACCTAACCCTAGGTCAGCCTCCGAGGGGCCGCTCCCAAGGGGCCTGGCGCCGCAACGCGGTGGACTGGGGACCCCCGAGCCCTATGCCCGGACTTACATGCCGCCCCGCCGCCACCTGGGCTGCTAGGGGCGCCGCCGGTCATTCAGGGAGGAGAATGGGCAGGGCCCGCCGAGTCCCCGGACACATTCGAAGGCCCCCCGGTGCCAAAACGCTTGGGCCCAGGCTCTTGCTGGCCAGCGCCCTCACCTCGGCCCGCCCCTCCGCTCCACGCACAGCGGGCGGATCCCGCCTGCCGGCCTCCCGGGTGCTAACCCTAACCCTAGGTCGGCCACCCAGGGGCCCCTCCCAAGGGTCCTGGTGCCGCTTCGCCGGGGATCGGGAACCTCAAGCCCCAGAGCCACACTCACCCTACCGCAACGCCGCCACCCAGGCCGCTAGGAGCACTGTGGGTCATTCAGGGCGAGAGAAGGGGCAGGGCCTTCCGAGCCCCCGGTGGCCTTCAAAGGCTCCCCGTGCCAAAACGCTGGTGCCCACGCTCCCGCTCCCCAACGCCCTCACCTCGGCCCCGCCCTCCGCTCCCCGGACAGTGGCCGGATCCCACCTGCCGGCCTCCTGGGGGCTAACCCTAACCCTAGGTCAGCCACCCAGGGGCCCCTCCCAAGGGTCCTGGTGCCGCTACACTGGGGATCAGGGACCCCAAGACCCAGAGCCAGACTCACCCTGCCGCCACGTCGCCACCCGGGCCGCTAGTGGCGCCGCCCGTCATTCAGGGCGGGAGAAGGGACAGGGCCCTGGAGAAACCGGCGATATTTGAAGCCTCCTGCGCCAAAATGCAGGGGCCCACGCTCCCGATCGCCAGCGCCTTTACCTCGGGCCGCCCACCTCTCGCCGCCCAGCCAGAGGATTGGCCCTGCTGGCCTCCTGGGTGCTAACTCTAAACCTAGGTCCGCCCACGAGGAGCCCCTCCCAAGAGGCCTGGCCCCGCAACGCTGGGGATTGGGGATCCCCGAGCCGCAGCATGGACTCACCCTGCCGCTCCACCGCCAAGGGAGCTGCTAAGGGCGCCGCTGGTTCTTCAGGGCAGGAGAACGGGCAGGGCCCTTTGAGCCATGGCAACAGTCGAAGGCCCAGGGCGCCAAAACGCTGGGGACCACGCTCCCGCTCTGCATCACCCTCAACTCGGCCCGCACCTCCGCTCTTCGCAGAGCCAGCGACTCGGGCCTGCCGGCCTCCTGGGAGCTCACCCTAACCCTAGGACAGCCCCTGAAGGTCCCTTCCTAAGGGGCCTGGCGCCGCAACGCCAGGGATTGGGGGCCCCCAAGCCCCAGCGCCGGATGCACGCTGCCACCCCAACCCACACAGGCCGCTAGGGGCGCCGCCATTCATTCAGGGTGGGAGAACTGGCAGGGCCCTCCGAACCCCTGCCGACCTTCGAAGGCGCACCGAACCAAAACGCTTGGGCCCAGGCTCATGTTCACCAGCACCCTCACCTCGGCGCAACTCTCCGCTCGACACACAGGTGGTGTATCGGGCCTGCGGGGCTCCTGGAGGCTAACCCTAACCATAGGTCGGCCACCGAGGGGCACTTCCCAAGGGGCCTGGCGTCGCAACGCTGGGGATGGGGACCCCGAGCTCATGTGCCGCACTCACCCTGCTGCCCTTCAGCCACCCGAGCCGCTAGAGGCCCCGCCGGTCAATCAGGGCAAGAGATCGGGCAGGGCCCTCCGAGCCCACGCTGACCTTTGAAGGCTCCCCGCGCAAAAACGTTGGCTCCCAGGATCCTGCTCGCCAGCGCCCTCACCTAAGCCCACCCCACCGCTTGCTTCAGAGCCGGTGGATAGGGCCTGCCGGGCTCCTGGCAGCTAACCCAAACCCTAGGTCGGCCCTGAGGGGACATCCCAAGCGGCCTGGCTCTGCAATGCTGGGGATTGGTGACTCAGAGCCCCAGAGCCGGACTCACCCTGCCGCACTGTCCCCACCTGGGCCGCTAGGGGCGCCGCGGGTCATAGAGGGCGAGAGAAGGGCAGGGCCTTCTGAGTCCCCGGTGACCTTCAAAGGCTCCCCGTGCCAAAACGCTGGTGCCCACGCTCCCGCTCCCCAGCGCCTTCACCTCGGGCCGCACCTCAGCTCGCCGCACAGTGTGCGGTTGGGCCTGACGGTCTCCTGGGGGCTAACCCTAACCCTAGGTCGGCCCCCCAGGGGCCCCTCCCAAGGGTTTTGGTGCCACTACGCCAGGGATCTGGAACCCCAAGCCCCAAAGCCAGACTCACCCTCCCACAACGCTGCCACCCGGGCCGCGAGGGGCGCCGCCGGTCATTCAGGGCGGGAGAACTGACAGGGCCCTGGAGAAACCGGCGACATTTGAAGCCTCCCACCCCAAAATGCAGGGGCCCACAATCCCGCACCCCAGCGCCTTTACCTCGGCCCGCCCACCTCTCACCGCCCAGCCAGAGGATCTGGCCTGCCGGCCTTATGGGGGCTAACTCTAACCCTGGGTCGGCCCACGAGGAGCCCCTCCCAAGGGGCCTGGCACCACAACGCCGGGGATTGGGGATCCCCGAGCCGCAGCCTGGGATTCACCCTGCCTCCCCACCGCCAACGGAGCCGCTAGGGGCGTTGCTGGTTCTTCAGGGCAGGAGAAAGGGCAGGGCCCTCCAAGCCATGGCAACATTCAAAGGCCCAGGACGCCAAAACGCTGGGGCCCACCCTCCCGCTCGCCATCGCCCTCAACTCGGCCTGCATCTCCACTCCTCGCACAGCCGGCGGATCAGGCCTGCCGGCCTCCTGGGCGCTAACCCTAACCCTAGGACGGCCCCAAGGGTCGCTTCCTAAGGGGCCTGGCCCGCCATGCCGGGGATTGGGAACGCCCCAGCCCCAGCGCTGGATGCACCCTGCCGCCCCGCCCCACACCTGCCGCTAGGGGCGCCGCCATTCATTCAGGGTGGGAGAATGGGCAGGGCCCTTCGAACCCCCGCCGACCTTCGAAGGCGCCCCGAACCAAAACGCTTGGGCCCGGGCTCATGTTCACCAGCACCCTCACCTCGGCCCAACTCTCCGCTCGATGCACAGGCGGTGTATCGGGCCTGCTGGCCCCCTGGGGGCTAACCCTAACTGTAGGTCGTCCAGGGAGGGGCCCTTCCCAAGTCGCCTGGCGCCACGACGCTGGGAATGGGGACCCCAACCCAAGTGCCGGTCTCACCCTGCTGCCCTTCAGGCACCGGAGCCTCTAGGGGCCCCGCCGGTCATTCAGAGCGGGAGAACGGGCAGGTCCCTCCGAGCCCCCACCGACCTTCGAAGGCCCCCCGCACCAAAACGCTTGGGCTCATGCTCAGTCTCGCCAGCGCCCTCACCTCGGCCCAACCCTCCGCGTGCCGCACAGCCGCTGATCGGGTCCACCGGCCTCCTGGGGGCTAACCGTAACCCTAGATCGACCCCCGAGGGGCCCCTCCCAAGGGATCTGGCGCCGCAACGCTGGGGATTGGGGACCCCCGAGCCTCAGCACTGGACTCACCCTGCCACCCAGCCGCCACCCGGGGGCTTGGGGTGGTGCCCTTCATTCAGGGCGGGAGCACGGGCAGGGCCCTCCAAGACACGGCGACCTTCAAAGGCCCCCCGCGCCAAAACACCCGGGCCCACGCTCCCGCTCACCAGTGCCCTCACCTCGGTCCGCCACTCCAGTCTCCACACAGCTGGCGAATAGGGCCTGCCGGCATCCTAGGGGCTAAACCTAACCCTAGGTCAGCCTCCGAGGGGCCGCTCCCAAGGGGCCTGGCGCCGCAACGCGGTGGACTGGGGACCCCCGAGCCCTATGCCCGGACTTACATGCCGCCCCGCCGCCACCTGGGCTGCTAGGGGCGCCGCCGGTCATTCAGGGAGGAGAATGGGCAGGGCCCGCCGAGTCCCCGGACACATTCGAAGGCCCCCCGGTGCCAAAACGCTTGGGCCCAGGCTCTTGCTGGCCAGCGCCCTCACCTCGGCCCGCCCCTCCGCTCCACGCACAGCGGGCGGATCCCGCCTGCCGGCCTCCCGGGTGCTAACCCTAACCCTAGGTCGGCCACCCAGGGGCCCCTCCCAAGGGTCCTGGTGCCGCTTCGCCGGGGATCGGGAACCTCAAGCCCCAGAGCCACACTCACCCTACCGCAACGCCGCCACCCAGGCCACTAGGAGCACTGTGGGTCATTCAGGGCGAGAGAAGGGGCAGGGCCTTCCGAGCCCCCGGTGGCCTTCAAAGGCTCCCCGTGCCAAAACGCTGGTGCCCACGCTCCCGCTCCCCAACGCCCTCACCTCGGCCCCGCCCTCCGCTCCCCGGACAGTGGCCGGATCCCACCTGCCGGCCTCCTGGGGGCTAACCCTAACCCTAGGTCAGCCACCCAGGGGCCCCTCCCAAGGGTCCTGGTGCCGCTACACTGGGGATCAGGGACCCCAAGACCCAGAGCCAGACTCACCCTGCCGCCACGTCGCCACCCGGGCCGCTAGTGGCGCCGCCCGTCATTCAGGGCGGGAGAAGGGACAGGGCCCTGGAGAAACCGGCGATATTTGAAGCCTCCTGCGCCAAAATGCAGGGGCCCACGCTCCCGATCGCCAGCGCCTTTACCTCGGGCCGCCCACCTCTCGCCGCCCAGCCAGAGGATTGGCCCTGCTGGCCTCCTGGGTGCTAACTCTAAACCTAGGTCCGCCCACGAGGAGCCCCTCCCAAGAGGCCTGGCCCCGCAACGCTGGGGATTGGGGATCCCCGAGCCGCAGCATGGACTCACCCTGCCGCTCCACCGCCAAGGGAGCTGCTAAGGGCGCCGCTGGTTCTTCAGGGCAGGAGAACGGGCAGGGCCCTTTGAGCCATGGCAACAGTCGAAGGCCCAGGGCGCCAAAACGCTGGGGACCACGCTCCCGCTCTGCATCACCCTCAACTCGGCCCGCACCTCCGCTCTTCGCAGAGCCAGCGACTCGGGCCTGCCGGCCTCCTGGGAGCTCACCCTAACCCTAGGACAGCCCCTGAAGGTCCCTTCCTAAGGGGCCTGGCGCCGCAACGCCAGGGATTGGGGGCCCCCAAGCCCCAGCGCCGGATGCACGCTGCCACCCCAACCCACACAGGCCGCTAGGGGCGCCGCCATTCATTCAGGGTGGGAGAACTGGCAGGGCCCTCCGAACCCCTGCCGACCTTCGAAGGCGCACCGAACCAAAACGCTTGGGCCCAGGCTCATGTTCACCAGCACCCTCACCTCGGCGCAACTCTCCGCTCGACACACAGGTGGTGTATCGGGCCTGCGGGGCTCCTGGAGGCTAACCCTAACCATAGGTCGGCCACCGAGGGGCACTTCCCAAGGGGCCTGGCGTCGCAACGCTGGGGATGGGGACCCCGAGCTCATGTGCCGCACTCACCCTGCTGCCCTTCAGCCACCCGAGCCGCTAGAGGCCCCGCCGGTCAATCAGGGCAAGAGATCGGGCAGGGCCCTCCGAGCCCACGCTGACCTTTGAAGGCTCCCCGCGCAAAAACGTTGGCTCCCAGGATCCTGCTCGCCAGCGCCCTCACCTAAGCCCACCCCACCGCTTGCTTCAGAGCCGGTGGATAGGGCCTGCCGGGCTCCTGGCAGCTAACCCAAACCCTAGGTCGGCCCTGAGGGGACATCCCAAGCGGCCTGGCTCTGCAATGCTGGGGATTGGTGACTCAGAGCCCCAGAGCCGGACTCACCCTGCCGCACTGTCCCCACCTGGGCCGCTAGGGGCGCCGCGGGTCATAGAGGGCGAGAGAAGGGCAGGGCCTTCTGAGTCCCCGGTGACCTTCAAAGGCTCCCCGTGCCAAAACGCTGGTGCCCACGCTCCCGCTCCCCAGCGCCTTCACCTCGGGCCGCACCTCAGCTCGCCGCACAGTGTGCGGTTGGGCCTGACGGTCTCCTGGGGGCTAACCCTAACCCTAGGTCGGCCCCCCAGGGGCCCCTCCCAAGGGTTTTGGTGCCACTACGCCAGGGATCTGGAACCCCAAGCCCCAAAGCCAGACTCACCCTCCCACAACGCTGCCACCCGGGCCGCGAGGGGCGCCGCCGGTCATTCAGGGCGGGAGAACTGACAGGGCCCTGGAGAAACCGGCGACATTTGAAGCCTCCCACCCCAAAATGCAGGGGCCCACAATCCCGCACCCCAGCGCCTTTACCTCGGCCCGCCCACCTCTCACCGCCCAGCCAGAGGATCTGGCCTGCCGGCCTTATGGGGGCTAACTCTAACCCTGGGTCGGCCCACGAGGAGCCCCTCCCAAGGGGCCTGGCACCACAACGCCGGGGATTGGGGATCCCCGAGCCGCAGCCTGGGATTCACCCTGCCTCCCCACCGCCAACGGAGCCGCTAGGGGCGTTGCTGGTTCTTCAGGGCAGGAGAAAGGGCAGGGCCCTCCAAGCCATGGCAACATTCAAAGGCCCAGGACGCCAAAACGCTGGGGCCCACCCTCCCGCTCGCCATCGCCCTCAACTCGGCCTGCATCTCCACTCCTCGCACAGCCGGCGGATCAGGCCTGCCGGCCTCCTGGGCGCTAACCCTAACCCTAGGACGGCCCCAAGGGTCGCTTCCTAAGGGGCCTGGCCCGCCATGCCGGGGATTGGGAACGCCCCAGCCCCAGCGCTGGATGCACCCTGCCGCCCCGCCCCACACCTGCCGCTAGGGGCGCCGCCATTCATTCAGGGTGGGAGAATGGGCAGGGCCCTTCGAACCCCCGCCGACCTTCGAAGGCGCCCCGAACCAAAACGCTTGGGCCCGGGCTCATGTTCACCAGCACCCTCACCTCGGCCCAACTCTCCGCTCGATGCACAGGCGGTGTATCGGGCCTGCTGGCCCCCTGGGGGCTAACCCTAACTGTAGGTCGTCCAGGGAGGGGCCCTTCCCAAGTCGCCTGGCGCCACGACGCTGGGAATGGGGACCCCAACCCAAGTGCCGGTCTCACCCTGCTGCCCTTCAGGCACCGGAGCCTCTAGGGGCCCCGCCGGTCATTCAGAGCGGGAGAACGGGCAGGTCCCTCCGAGCCCCCACCGACCTTCGAAGGCCCCCCGCACCAAAACGCTTGGGCTCATGCTCAGTCTCGCCAGCGCCCTCACCTCGGCCCAACCCTCCGCGTGCCGCACAGCCGCTGATCGGGTCCACCGGCCTCCTGGGGGCTAACCGTAACCCTAGATCGACCCCCGAGGGGCCCCTCCCAAGGGATCTGGCGCCGCAACGCTGGGGATTGGGGACCCCCGAGCCTCAGCACTGGACTCACCCTGCCACCCAGCCGCCACCCGGGGGCTTGGGGTGGTGCCCTTCATTCAGGGCGGGAGCACGGGCAGGGCCCTCCAAGACACGGCGACCTTCAAAGGCCCCCCGCGCCAAAACACCCGGGCCCACGCTCCCGCTCACCAGTGCCCTCACCTCGGTCCGCCACTCCAGTCTCCACACAGCTGGCGAATAGGGCCTGCCGGCATCCTAGGGGCTAAACCTAACCCTAGGTCAGCCTCCGAGGGGCCGCTCCCAAGGGGCCTGGCGCCGCAACGCGGTGGACTGGGGACCCCCGAGCCCTATGCCCGGACTTACATGCCGCCCCGCCGCCACCTGGGCTGCTAGGGGCGCCGCCGGTCATTCAGGGAGGAGAATGGGCAGGGCCCGCCGAGTCCCCGGACACATTCGAAGGCCCCCCGGTGCCAAAACGCTTGGGCCCAGGCTCTTGCTGGCCAGCGCCCTCACCTCGGCCCGCCCCTCCGCTCCACGCACAGCGGGCGGATCCCGCCTGCCGGCCTCCCGGGTGCTAACCCTAACCCTAGGTCGGCCACCCAGGGGCCCCTCCCAAGGGTCCTGGTGCCGCTTCGCCGGGGATCGGGAACCTCAAGCCCCAGAGCCACACTCACCCTACCGCAACGCCGCCACCCAGGCCGCTAGGAGCACTGTGGGTCATTCAGGGCGAGAGAAGGGGCAGGGCCTTCCGAGCCCCCGGTGGCCTTCAAAGGCTCCCCGTGCCAAAACGCTGGTGCCCACGCTCCCGCTCCCCAACGCCCTCACCTCGGCCCCGCCCTCCGCTCCCCGGACAGTGGCCGGATCCCACCTGCCGGCCTCCTGGGGGCTAACCCTAACCCTAGGTCAGCCACCCAGGGGCCCCTCCCAAGGGTCCTGGTGCCGCTACACTGGGGATCAGGGACCCCAAGACCCAGAGCCAGACTCACCCTGCCGCCACGTCGCCACCCGGGCCGCTAGTGGCGCCGCCCGTCATTCAGGGCGGGAGAAGGGACAGGGCCCTGGAGAAACCGGCGATATTTGAAGCCTCCTGCGCCAAAATGCAGGGGCCCACGCTCCCGATCGCCAGCGCCTTTACCTCGGGCCGCCCACCTCTCGCCGCCCAGCCAGAGGATTGGCCCTGCTGGCCTCCTGGGTGCTAACTCTAAACCTAGGTCCGCCCACGAGGAGCCCCTCCCAAGAGGCCTGGCCCCGCAACGCTGGGGATTGGGGATCCCCGAGCCGCAGCATGGACTCACCCTGCCGCTCCACCGCCAAGGGAGCTGCTAAGGGCGCCGCTGGTTCTTCAGGGCAGGAGAACGGGCAGGGCCCTTTGAGCCATGGCAACAGTCGAAGGCCCAGGGCGCCAAAACGCTGGGGACCACGCTCCCGCTCTGCATCACCCTCAACTCGGCCCGCACCTCCGCTCTTCGCAGAGCCAGCGACTCGGGCCTGCCGGCCTCCTGGGAGCTCACCCTAACCCTAGGACAGCCCCTGAAGGTCCCTTCCTAAGGGGCCTGGCGCCGCAACGCCAGGGATTGGGGGCCCCCAAGCCCCAGCGCCGGATGCACGCTGCCACCCCAACCCACACAGGCCGCTAGGGGCGCCGCCATTCATTCAGGGTGGGAGAACTGGCAGGGCCCTCCGAACCCCTGCCGACCTTCGAAGGCGCACCGAACCAAAACGCTTGGGCCCAGGCTCATGTTCACCAGCACCCTCACCTCGGCGCAACTCTCCGCTCGACACACAGGTGGTGTATCGGGCCTGCGGGGCTCCTGGAGGCTAACCCTAACCATAGGTCGGCCACCGAGGGGCACTTCCCAAGGGGCCTGGCGTCGCAACGCTGGGGATGGGGACCCCGAGCTCATGTGCCGCACTCACCCTGCTGCCCTTCAGCCACCCGAGCCGCTAGAGGCCCCGCCGGTCAATCAGGGCAAGAGATCGGGCAGGGCCCTCCGAGCCCACGCTGACCTTTGAAGGCTCCCCGCGCAAAAACGTTGGCTCCCAGGATCCTGCTCGCCAGCGCCCTCACCTAAGCCCACCCCACCGCTTGCTTCAGAGCCGGTGGATAGGGCCTGCCGGGCTCCTGGCAGCTAACCCAAACCCTAGGTCGGCCCTGAGGGGACATCCCAAGCGGCCTGGCTCTGCAATGCTGGGGATTGGTGACTCAGAGCCCCAGAGCCGGACTCACCCTGCCGCACTGTCCCCACCTGGGCCGCTAGGGGCGCCGCGGGTCATAGAGGGCGAGAGAAGGGCAGGGCCTTCTGAGTCCCCGGTGACCTTCAAAGGCTCCCCGTGCCAAAACGCTGGTGCCCACGCTCCCGCTCCCCAGCGCCTTCACCTCGGGCCGCACCTCAGCTCGCCGCACAGTGTGCGGTTGGGCCTGACGGTCTCCTGGGGGCTAACCCTAACCCTAGGTCGGCCCCCCAGGGGCCCCTCCCAAGGGTTTTGGTGCCACTACGCCAGGGATCTGGAACCCCAAGCCCCAAAGCCAGACTCACCCTCCCACAACGCTGCCACCCGGGCCGCGAGGGGCGCCGCCGGTCATTCAGGGCGGGAGAACTGACAGGGCCCTGGAGAAGCCGGCGACATTTGAAGCCTCCCACCCCAAAATGCAGGGGCCCACAATCCCGCACCCCAGCGCCTTTACCTCGGCCCGCCCACCTCTCACCGCCCAGCCAGAGGATCTGGCCTGCCGGCCTTATGGGGGCTAACTCTAACCCTGGGTCGGCCCACGAGGAGCCCCTCCCAAGGGGCCTGGCACCACAACGCCGGGGATTGGGGATCCCCGAGCCGCAGCCTGGGATTCACCCTGCCTCCCCACCGCCAACGGAGCCGCTAGGGGCGTTGCTGGTTCTTCAGGGCAGGAGAAAGGGCAGGGCCCTCCAAGCCATGGCAACATTCAAAGGCCCAGGACGCCAAAACGCTGGGGCCCACGCTCCCGCTCGCCATCGCCCTCAACTCGGCCTGCATCTCCACTCCTCGCACAGCCGGCGGATCAGGCCTGCCGGCCTCCTGGGCGCTAACCCTAACCCTAGGACGGCCCCAAGGGTCGCTTCCTAAGGGGCCTGGCGCCGCAACGCCGGGGATTGGGAACGCCCCAGCCCCAGCGCTGGATGCACCCTGCCGCCCCGCCCCACACCTGCCGCTAGGGGCGCCGCCATTCATTCAGGGTGGGAGAATGGGCAGGGCCCTTCGAACCCCCGCCGACCTTCGAAGGCGCCCCGAACCAAAACGCTTGGGCCCAGGCTCATGTTCACCAGCACCCTCACCTCGGCCCAACTCTCCGCTCGATGCACAGGCGGTGTATCGGGCCTGCTGGCCCCCTGGGGGCTAACCCTAACTGTAGGTCGTCCAGGGAGGGGCCCTTCCCAAGTCGCCTGGCGCCACGACGCCGGGAATGGGGACCCCAACCCAAGTGCCGGTCTCACCCTGCTGCCCTTCAGGCACCGGAGCCTCTAGGGGCCCCGCCGGTCATTCAGAGCGGGAGAAGGGGCAGGTCCCTCCGAGCCCCCACCGACCTTCGAAGGCCCCCCGCACCAAAACGCTTGGGCTCATGCTCAGTCTCGCCAGCGCCCTCACCTCGGCCCAACCCTCCGCGTGCCGCACAGCCGCTGATCGGGTCCACCGGCCTCCTGGGGGCTAACCGTAACCCTAGATCGACCCCCGAGGGGCCCCTCCCAAGGGATCTGGCGCCGCAACGCTGGGGATTGGGGACCCCCGAGCCTCAGCACTGGACTCACCCTGCCACCCAGCCGCCACCCGGGGGCTTGGGGTGGTGCCCTTCATTCAGGGCGGGAGCACGGGCAGGGCCCTCCAAGACACGGCGACCTTCAAAGGCCCCCCGCGCCAAAACACCCGGGCCCACGCTCCCGCTCACCAGTGCCCTCACCTCGGTCCGCCACTCCAGTCTCCACACAGCTGGCGAATAGGGCCTGCCGGCATCCTAGGGGCTAAACCTAACCCTAGGTCAGCCTCCGAGGGGCCGCTCCCAAGGGGCCTGGCGCCGCAACGCGGTGGACTGGGGACCCCCGAGCCCTATGCCCGGACTTACATGCCGCCCCGCCGCCACCTGGGCTGCTAGGGGCGCCGCCGGTCATTCAGGGAGGAGAATGGGCAGGGCCCGCCGAGTCCCCGGACACATTCGAAGGCCCCCCGGTGCCAAAACGCTTGGGCCCAGGCTCTTGCTGGCCAGCGCCCTCACCTCGGCCCGCCCCTCCGCTCCACGCACAGCGGGCGGATCCCGCCTGCCGGCCTCCCGGGTGCTAACCCTAACCCTAGGTCGGCCACCCAGGGGCCCCTCCCAAGGGTCCTGGTGCCGCTTCGCCGGGGATCGGGAACCTCAAGCCCCAGAGCCACACTCACCCTACCGCAACGCCGCCACCCAGGCCACTAGGAGCACTGTGGGTCATTCAGGGCGAGAGAAGGGGCAGGGCCTTCCGAGCCCCCGGTGGCCTTCAAAGGCTCCCCGTGCCAAAACGCTGGTGCCCACGCTCCCGCTCCCCAACGCCCTCACCTCGGCCCCGCCCTCCGCTCCCCGGACAGTGGCCGGATCCCACCTGCCGGCCTCCTGGGGGCTAACCCTAACCCTAGGTCAGCCACCCAGGGGCCCCTCCCAAGGGTCCTGGTGCCGCTACACTGGGGATCAGGGACCCCAAGACCCAGAGCCAGACTCACCCTGCCGCCACGTCGCCACCCGGGCCGCTAGTGGCGCCGCCCGTCATTCAGGGCGGGAGAAGGGACAGGGCCCTGGAGAAACCGGCGATATTTGAAGCCTCCTGCGCCAAAATGCAGGGGCCCACGCTCCCGATCGCCAGCGCCTTTACCTCGGGCCGCCCACCTCTCGCCGCCCAGCCAGAGGATTGGCCCTGCTGGCCTCCTGGGTGCTAACTCTAAACCTAGGTCCGCCCACGAGGAGCCCCTCCCAAGAGGCCTGGCCCCGCAACGCTGGGGATTGGGGATCCCCGAGCCGCAGCATGGACTCACCCTGCCGCTCCACCGCCAAGGGAGCTGCTAAGGGCGCCGCTGGTTCTTCAGGGCAGGAGAACGGGCAGGGCCCTTTGAGCCATGGCAACAGTCGAAGGCCCAGGGCGCCAAAACGCTGGGGACCACGCTCCCGCTCTGCATCACCCTCAACTCGGCCCGCACCTCCGCTCTTCGCAGAGCCAGCGACTCGGGCCTGCCGGCCTCCTGGGAGCTCACCCTAACCCTAGGACAGCCCCTGAAGGTCCCTTCCTAAGGGGCCTGGCGCCGCAACGCCAGGGATTGGGGGCCCCCAAGCCCCAGCGCCGGATGCACGCTGCCACCCCAACCCACACAGGCCGCTAGGGGCGCCGCCATTCATTCAGGGTGGGAGAACTGGCAGGGCCCTCCGAACCCCTGCCGACCTTCGAAGGCGCACCGAACCAAAACGCTTGGGCCCAGGCTCATGTTCACCAGCACCCTCACCTCGGCGCAACTCTCCGCTCGACACACAGGTGGTGTATCGGGCCTGCGGGGCTCCTGGAGGCTAACCCTAACCATAGGTCGGCCACCGAGGGGCACTTCCCAAGGGGCCTGGCGTCGCAACGCTGGGGATGGGGACCCCGAGCTCATGTGCCGCACTCACCCTGCTGCCCTTCAGCCACCCGAGCCGCTAGAGGCCCCGCCGGTCAATCAGGGCAAGAGATCGGGCAGGGCCCTCCGAGCCCACGCTGACCTTTGAAGGCTCCCCGCGCAAAAACGTTGGCTCCCAGGATCCTGCTCGCCAGCGCCCTCACCTAAGCCCACCCCACCGCTTGCTTCAGAGCCGGTGGATAGGGCCTGCCGGGCTCCTGGCAGCTAACCCAAACCCTAGGTCGGCCCTGAGGGGACATCCCAAGCGGCCTGGCTCTGCAATGCTGGGGATTGGTGACTCAGAGCCCCAGAGCCGGACTCACCCTGCCGCACTGTCCCCACCTGGGCCGCTAGGGGCGCCGCGGGTCATAGAGGGCGAGAGAAGGGCAGGGCCTTCTGAGTCCCCGGTGACCTTCAAAGGCTCCCCGTGCCAAAACGCTGGTGCCCACGCTCCCGCTCCCCAGCGCCTTCACCTCGGGCCGCACCTCAGCTCGCCGCACAGTGTGCGGTTGGGCCTGACGGTCTCCTGGGGGCTAACCCTAACCCTAGGTCGGCCCCCCAGGGGCCCCTCCCAAGGGTTTTGGTGCCACTACGCCAGGGATCTGGAACCCCAAGCCCCAAAGCCAGACTCACCCTCCCACAACGCTGCCACCCGGGCCGCGAGGGGCGCCGCCGGTCATTCAGGGCGGGAGAACTGACAGGGCCCTGGAGAAACCGGCGACATTTGAAGCCTCCCACCCCAAAATGCAGGGGCCCACAATCCCGCACCCCAGCGCCTTTACCTCGGCCCGCCCACCTCTCACCGCCCAGCCAGAGGATCTGGCCTGCCGGCCTTATGGGGGCTAACTCTAACCCTGGGTCGGCCCACGAGGAGCCCCTCCCAAGGGGCCTGGCACCACAACGCCGGGGATTGGGGATCCCCGAGCCGCAGCCTGGGATTCACCCTGCCTCCCCACCGCCAACGGAGCCGCTAGGGGCGTTGCTGGTTCTTCAGGGCAGGAGAAAGGGCAGGGCCCTCCAAGCCATGGCAACATTCAAAGGCCCAGGACGCCAAAACGCTGGGGCCCACCCTCCCGCTCGCCATCGCCCTCAACTCGGCCTGCATCTCCACTCCTCGCACAGCCGGCGGATCAGGCCTGCCGGCCTCCTGGGCGCTAACCCTAACCCTAGGACGGCCCCAAGGGTCGCTTCCTAAGGGGCCTGGCCCGCCATGCCGGGGATTGGGAACGCCCCAGCCCCAGCGCTGGATGCACCCTGCCGCCCCGCCCCACACCTGCCGCTAGGGGCGCCGCCATTCATTCAGGGTGGGAGAATGGGCAGGGCCCTTCGAACCCCCGCCGACCTTCGAAGGCGCCCCGAACCAAAACGCTTGGGCCCGGGCTCATGTTCACCAGCACCCTCACCTCGGCCCAACTCTCCGCTCGATGCACAGGCGGTGTATCGGGCCTGCTGGCCCCCTGGGGGCTAACCCTAACTGTAGGTCGTCCAGGGAGGGGCCCTTCCCAAGTCGCCTGGCGCCACGACGCTGGGAATGGGGACCCCAACCCAAGTGCCGGTCTCACCCTGCTGCCCTTCAGGCACCGGAGCCTCTAGGGGCCCCGCCGGTCATTCAGAGCGGGAGAACGGGCAGGTCCCTCCGAGCCCCCACCGACCTTCGAAGGCCCCCCGCACCAAAACGCTTGGGCTCATGCTCAGTCTCGCCAGCGCCCTCACCTCGGCCCAACCCTCCGCGTGCCGCACAGCCGCTGATCGGGTCCACCGGCCTCCTGGGGGCTAACCGTAACCCTAGATCGACCCCCGAGGGGCCCCTCCCAAGGGATCTGGCGCCGCAACGCTGGGGATTGGGGACCCCCGAGCCTCAGCACTGGACTCACCCTGCCACCCAGCCGCCACCCGGGGGCTTGGGGTGGTGCCCTTCATTCAGGGCGGGAGCACGGGCAGGGCCCTCCAAGACACGGCGACCTTCAAAGGCCCCCCGCGCCAAAACACCCGGGCCCACGCTCCCGCTCACCAGTGCCCTCACCTCGGTCCGCCACTCCAGTCTCCACACAGCTGGCGAATAGGGCCTGCCGGCATCCTAGGGGCTAAACCTAACCCTAGGTCAGCCTCCGAGGGGCCGCTCCCAAGGGGCCTGGCGCCGCAACGCGGTGGACTGGGGACCCCCGAGCCCTATGCCCGGACTTACATGCCGCCCCGCCGCCACCTGGGCTGCTAGGGGCGCCGCCGGTCATTCAGGGAGGAGAATGGGCAGGGCCCGCCGAGTCCCCGGACACATTCGAAGGCCCCCCGGTGCCAAAACGCTTGGGCCCAGGCTCTTGCTGGCCAGCGCCCTCACCTCGGCCCGCCCCTCCGCTCCACGCACAGCGGGCGGATCCCGCCTGCCGGCCTCCCGGGTGCTAACCCTAACCCTAGGTCGGCCACCCAGGGGCCCCTCCCAAGGGTCCTGGTGCCGCTTCGCCGGGGATCGGGAACCTCAAGCCCCAGAGCCACACTCACCCTACCGCAACGCCGCCACCCAGGCCGCTAGGAGCACTGTGGGTCATTCAGGGCGAGAGAAGGGGCAGGGCCTTCCGAGCCCCCGGTGGCCTTCAAAGGCTCCCCGTGCCAAAACGCTGGTGCCCACGCTCCCGCTCCCCAACGCCCTCACCTCGGCCCCGCCCTCCGCTCCCCGGACAGTGGCCGGATCCCACCTGCCGGCCTCCTGGGGGCTAACCCTAACCCTAGGTCAGCCACCCAGGGGCCCCTCCCAAGGGTCCTGGTGCCGCTACACTGGGGATCAGGGACCCCAAGACCCAGAGCCAGACTCACCCTGCCGCCACGTCGCCACCCGGGCCGCTAGTGGCGCCGCCCGTCATTCAGGGCGGGAGAAGGGACAGGGCCCTGGAGAAACCGGCGATATTTGAAGCCTCCTGCGCCAAAATGCAGGGGCCCACGCTCCCGATCGCCAGCGCCTTTACCTCGGGCCGCCCACCTCTCGCCGCCCAGCCAGAGGATTGGCCCTGCTGGCCTCCTGGGTGCTAACTCTAAACCTAGGTCCGCCCACGAGGAGCCCCTCCCAAGAGGCCTGGCCCCGCAACGCTGGGGATTGGGGATCCCCGAGCCGCAGCATGGACTCACCCTGCCGCTCCACCGCCAAGGGAGCTGCTAAGGGCGCCGCTGGTTCTTCAGGGCAGGAGAACGGGCAGGGCCCTTTGAGCCATGGCAACAGTCGAAGGCCCAGGGCGCCAAAACGCTGGGGACCACGCTCCCGCTCTGCATCACCCTCAACTCGGCCCGCACCTCCGCTCTTCGCAGAGCCAGCGACTCGGGCCTGCCGGCCTCCTGGGAGCTCACCCTAACCCTAGGACAGCCCCTGAAGGTCCCTTCCTAAGGGGCCTGGCGCCGCAACGCCAGGGATTGGGGGCCCCCAAGCCCCAGCGCCGGATGCACGCTGCCACCCCAACCCACACAGGCCGCTAGGGGCGCCGCCATTCATTCAGGGTGGGAGAACTGGCAGGGCCCTCCGAACCCCTGCCGACCTTCGAAGGCGCACCGAACCAAAACGCTTGGGCCCAGGCTCATGTTCACCAGCACCCTCACCTCGGCGCAACTCTCCGCTCGACACACAGGTGGTGTATCGGGCCTGCGGGGCTCCTGGAGGCTAACCCTAACCATAGGTCGGCCACCGAGGGGCACTTCCCAAGGGGCCTGGCGTCGCAACGCTGGGGATGGGGACCCCGAGCTCATGTGCCGCACTCACCCTGCTGCCCTTCAGCCACCCGAGCCGCTAGAGGCCCCGCCGGTCAATCAGGGCAAGAGATCGGGCAGGGCCCTCCGAGCCCACGCTGACCTTTGAAGGCTCCCCGCGCAAAAACGTTGGCTCCCAGGATCCTGCTCGCCAGCGCCCTCACCTAAGCCCACCCCACCGCTTGCTTCAGAGCCGGTGGATAGGGCCTGCCGGGCTCCTGGCAGCTAACCCAAACCCTAGGTCGGCCCTGAGGGGACATCCCAAGCGGCCTGGCTCTGCAATGCTGGGGATTGGTGACTCAGAGCCCCAGAGCCGGACTCACCCTGCCGCACTGTCCCCACCTGGGCCGCTAGGGGCGCCGCGGGTCATAGAGGGCGAGAGAAGGGCAGGGCCTTCTGAGTCCCCGGTGACCTTCAAAGGCTCCCCGTGCCAAAACGCTGGTGCCCACGCTCCCGCTCCCCAGCGCCTTCACCTCGGGCCGCACCTCAGCTCGCCGCACAGTGTGCGGTTGGGCCTGACGGTCTCCTGGGGGCTAACCCTAACCCTAGGTCGGCCCCCCAGGGGCCCCTCCCAAGGGTTTTGGTGCCACTACGCCAGGGATCTGGAACCCCAAGCCCCAAAGCCAGACTCACCCTCCCACAACGCTGCCACCCGGGCCGCGAGGGGCGCCGCCGGTCATTCAGGGCGGGAGAACTGACAGGGCCCTGGAGAAGCCGGCGACATTTGAAGCCTCCCACCCCAAAATGCAGGGGCCCACAATCCCGCACCCCAGCGCCTTTACCTCGGCCCGCCCACCTCTCACCGCCCAGCCAGAGGATCTGGCCTGCCGGCCTTATGGGGGCTAACTCTAACCCTGGGTCGGCCCACGAGGAGCCCCTCCCAAGGGGCCTGGCACCACAACGCCGGGGATTGGGGATCCCCGAGCCGCAGCCTGGGATTCACCCTGCCTCCCCACCGCCAACGGAGCCGCTAGGGGCGTTGCTGGTTCTTCAGGGCAGGAGAAAGGGCAGGGCCCTCCAAGCCATGGCAACATTCAAAGGCCCAGGACGCCAAAACGCTGGGGCCCACGCTCCCGCTCGCCATCGCCCTCAACTCGGCCTGCATCTCCACTCCTCGCACAGCCGGCGGATCAGGCCTGCCGGCCTCCTGGGCGCTAACCCTAACCCTAGGACGGCCCCAAGGGTCGCTTCCTAAGGGGCCTGGCGCCGCAACGCCGGGGATTGGGAACGCCCCAGCCCCAGCGCTGGATGCACCCTGCCGCCCCGCCCCACACCTGCCGCTAGGGGCGCCGCCATTCATTCAGGGTGGGAGAATGGGCAGGGCCCTTCGAACCCCCGCCGACCTTCGAAGGCGCCCCGAACCAAAACGCTTGGGCCCAGGCTCATGTTCACCAGCACCCTCACCTCGGCCCAACTCTCCGCTCGATGCACAGGCGGTGTATCGGGCCTGCTGGCCCCCTGGGGGCTAACCCTAACTGTAGGTCGTCCAGGGAGGGGCCCTTCCCAAGTCGCCTGGCGCCACGACGCCGGGAATGGGGACCCCAACCCAAGTGCCGGTCTCACCCTGCTGCCCTTCAGGCACCGGAGCCTCTAGGGGCCCCGCCGGTCATTCAGAGCGGGAGAAGGGGCAGGTCCCTCCGAGCCCCCACCGACCTTCGAAGGCCCCCCGCACCAAAACGCTTGGGCTCATGCTCAGTCTCGCCAGCGCCCTCACCTCGGCCCAACCCTCCGCGTGCCGCACAGCCGCTGATCGGGTCCACCGGCCTCCTGGGGGCTAACCGTAACCCTAGATCGACCCCCGAGGGGCCCCTCCCAAGGGATCTGGCGCCGCAACGCTGGGGATTGGGGACCCCCGAGCCTCAGCACTGGACTCACCCTGCCACCCAGCCGCCACCCGGGGGCTTGGGGTGGTGCCCTTCATTCAGGGCGGGAGCACGGGCAGGGCCCTCCAAGACACGGCGACCTTCAAAGGCCCCCCGCGCCAAAACACCCGGGCCCACGCTCCCGCTCACCAGTGCCCTCACCTCGGTCCGCCACTCCAGTCTCCACACAGCTGGCGAATAGGGCCTGCCGGCATCCTAGGGGCTAAACCTAACCCTAGGTCAGCCTCCGAGGGGCCGCTCCCAAGGGGCCTGGCGCCGCAACGCGGTGGACTGGGGACCCCCGAGCCCTATGCCCGGACTTACATGCCGCCCCGCCGCCACCTGGGCTGCTAGGGGCGCCGCCGGTCATTCAGGGAGGAGAATGGGCAGGGCCCGCCGAGTCCCCGGACACATTCGAAGGCCCCCCGGTGCCAAAACGCTTGGGCCCAGGCTCTTGCTGGCCAGCGCCCTCACCTCGGCCCGCCCCTCCGCTCCACGCACAGCGGGCGGATCCCGCCTGCCGGCCTCCCGGGTGCTAACCCTAACCCTAGGTCGGCCACCCAGGGGCCCCTCCCAAGGGTCCTGGTGCCGCTTCGCCGGGGATCGGGAACCTCAAGCCCCAGAGCCACACTCACCCTACCGCAACGCCGCCACCCAGGCCACTAGGAGCACTGTGGGTCATTCAGGGCGAGAGAAGGGGCAGGGCCTTCCGAGCCCCCGGTGGCCTTCAAAGGCTCCCCGTGCCAAAACGCTGGTGCCCACGCTCCCGCTCCCCAACGCCCTCACCTCGGCCCCGCCCTCCGCTCCCCGGACAGTGGCCGGATCCCACCTGCCGGCCTCCTGGGGGCTAACCCTAACCCTAGGTCAGCCACCCAGGGGCCCCTCCCAAGGGTCCTGGTGCCGCTACACTGGGGATCAGGGACCCCAAGACCCAGAGCCAGACTCACCCTGCCGCCACGTCGCCACCCGGGCCGCTAGTGGCGCCGCCCGTCATTCAGGGCGGGAGAAGGGACAGGGCCCTGGAGAAACCGGCGATATTTGAAGCCTCCTGCGCCAAAATGCAGGGGCCCACGCTCCCGATCGCCAGCGCCTTTACCTCGGGCCGCCCACCTCTCGCCGCCCAGCCAGAGGATTGGCCCTGCTGGCCTCCTGGGTGCTAACTCTAAACCTAGGTCCGCCCACGAGGAGCCCCTCCCAAGAGGCCTGGCCCCGCAACGCTGGGGATTGGGGATCCCCGAGCCGCAGCATGGACTCACCCTGCCGCTCCACCGCCAAGGGAGCTGCTAAGGGCGCCGCTGGTTCTTCAGGGCAGGAGAACGGGCAGGGCCCTTTGAGCCATGGCAACAGTCGAAGGCCCAGGGCGCCAAAACGCTGGGGACCACGCTCCCGCTCTGCATCACCCTCAACTCGGCCCGCACCTCCGCTCTTCGCAGAGCCAGCGACTCGGGCCTGCCGGCCTCCTGGGAGCTCACCCTAACCCTAGGACAGCCCCTGAAGGTCCCTTCCTAAGGGGCCTGGCGCCGCAACGCCAGGGATTGGGGGCCCCCAAGCCCCAGCGCCGGATGCACGCTGCCACCCCAACCCACACAGGCCGCTAGGGGCGCCGCCATTCATTCAGGGTGGGAGAACTGGCAGGGCCCTCCGAACCCCTGCCGACCTTCGAAGGCGCACCGAACCAAAACGCTTGGGCCCAGGCTCATGTTCACCAGCACCCTCACCTCGGCGCAACTCTCCGCTCGACACACAGGTGGTGTATCGGGCCTGCGGGGCTCCTGGAGGCTAACCCTAACCATAGGTCGGCCACCGAGGGGCACTTCCCAAGGGGCCTGGCGTCGCAACGCTGGGGATGGGGACCCCGAGCTCATGTGCCGCACTCACCCTGCTGCCCTTCAGCCACCCGAGCCGCTAGAGGCCCCGCCGGTCAATCAGGGCAAGAGATCGGGCAGGGCCCTCCGAGCCCACGCTGACCTTTGAAGGCTCCCCGCGCAAAAACGTTGGCTCCCAGGATCCTGCTCGCCAGCGCCCTCACCTAAGCCCACCCCACCGCTTGCTTCAGAGCCGGTGGATAGGGCCTGCCGGGCTCCTGGCAGCTAACCCAAACCCTAGGTCGGCCCTGAGGGGACATCCCAAGCGGCCTGGCTCTGCAATGCTGGGGATTGGTGACTCAGAGCCCCAGAGCCGGACTCACCCTGCCGCACTGTCCCCACCTGGGCCGCTAGGGGCGCCGCGGGTCATAGAGGGCGAGAGAAGGGCAGGGCCTTCTGAGTCCCCGGTGACCTTCAAAGGCTCCCCGTGCCAAAACGCTGGTGCCCACGCTCCCGCTCCCCAGCGCCTTCACCTCGGGCCGCACCTCAGCTCGCCGCACAGTGTGCGGTTGGGCCTGACGGTCTCCTGGGGGCTAACCCTAACCCTAGGTCGGCCCCCCAGGGGCCCCTCCCAAGGGTTTTGGTGCCACTACGCCAGGGATCTGGAACCCCAAGCCCCAAAGCCAGACTCACCCTCCCACAACGCTGCCACCCGGGCCGCGAGGGGCGCCGCCGGTCATTCAGGGCGGGAGAACTGACAGGGCCCTGGAGAAACCGGCGACATTTGAAGCCTCCCACCCCAAAATGCAGGGGCCCACAATCCCGCACCCCAGCGCCTTTACCTCGGCCCGCCCACCTCTCACCGCCCAGCCAGAGGATCTGGCCTGCCGGCCTTATGGGGGCTAACTCTAACCCTGGGTCGGCCCACGAGGAGCCCCTCCCAAGGGGCCTGGCACCACAACGCCGGGGATTGGGGATCCCCGAGCCGCAGCCTGGGATTCACCCTGCCTCCCCACCGCCAACGGAGCCGCTAGGGGCGTTGCTGGTTCTTCAGGGCAGGAGAAAGGGCAGGGCCCTCCAAGCCATGGCAACATTCAAAGGCCCAGGACGCCAAAACGCTGGGGCCCACCCTCCCGCTCGCCATCGCCCTCAACTCGGCCTGCATCTCCACTCCTCGCACAGCCGGCGGATCAGGCCTGCCGGCCTCCTGGGCGCTAACCCTAACCCTAGGACGGCCCCAAGGGTCGCTTCCTAAGGGGCCTGGCCCGCCATGCCGGGGATTGGGAACGCCCCAGCCCCAGCGCTGGATGCACCCTGCCGCCCCGCCCCACACCTGCCGCTAGGGGCGCCGCCATTCATTCAGGGTGGGAGAATGGGCAGGGCCCTTCGAACCCCCGCCGACCTTCGAAGGCGCCCCGAACCAAAACGCTTGGGCCCGGGCTCATGTTCACCAGCACCCTCACCTCGGCCCAACTCTCCGCTCGATGCACAGGCGGTGTATCGGGCCTGCTGGCCCCCTGGGGGCTAACCCTAACTGTAGGTCGTCCAGGGAGGGGCCCTTCCCAAGTCGCCTGGCGCCACGACGCCGGGAATGGGGACCCCAACCCAAGTGCCGGTCTCACCCTGCTGCCCTTCAGGCACCGGAGCCTCTAGGGGCCCCGCCGGTCATTCAGAGCGGGAGAAGGGGCAGGTCCCTCCGAGCCCCCACCGACCTTCGAAGGCCCCCCGCACCAAAACGCTTGGGCTCATGCTCAGTCTCGCCAGCGCCCTCACCTCGGCCCAACCCTCCACGTGCCGCACAGCCGCTGATCGGGTCCACCGGCCTCCTGGGGGCTAACCGTAACCCTAGATCGACCCCCGAGGGGCCCCTCCCAAGGGATCTGGCGCCGCAACGCTGGGGATTGGGGACCCCCGAGCCTCAGCACTGGACTCACCCTGCCACCCAGCCGCCACCCGGGGGCTTGGGGTGGTGCCCTTCATTCAGGGCGGGAGCACGGGCAGGGCCCTCCAAGACACGGCGACCTTCAAAGGCCCCCCGCGCCAAAACACCCGGGCCCACGCTCCCGCTCACCAGTGCCCTCACCTCGGTCCGCCACTCCAGTCTCCACACAGCTGGCGAATAGGGCCTGCCGGCATCCTAGGGGCTAAACCTAACCCTAGGTCAGCCTCCGAGGGGCCGCTCCCAAGGGGCCTGGCGCCGCAACGCGGTGGACTGGGGACCCCCGAGCCCTATGCCCGGACTTACATGCCGCCCCGCCGCCACCTGGGCTGCTAGGGGCGCCGCCGGTCATTCAGGGAGGAGAATGGGCAGGGCCCGCCGAGTCCCCGGACACATTCGAAGGCCCCCCGGTGCCAAAACGCTTGGGCCCAGGCTCTTGCTGGCCAGCGCCCTCACCTCGGCCCGCCCCTCCGCTCCACGCACAGCGGGCGGATCCCGCCTGCCGGCCTCCCGGGTGCTAACCCTAACCCTAGGTCGGCCACCCAGGGGCCCCTCCCAAGGGTCCTGGTGCCGCTTCGCCGGGGATCGGGAACCTCAAGCCCCAGAGCCACACTCACCCTACCGCAACGCCGCCACCCAGGCCGCTAGGAGCACTGTGGGTCATTCAGGGCGAGAGAAGGGGCAGGGCCTTCCGAGCCCCCGGTGGCCTTCAAAGGCTCCCCGTGCCAAAACGCTGGTGCCCACGCTCCCGCTCCCCAACGCCCTCACCTCGGCCCCGCCCTCCGCTCCCCGGACAGTGGCCGGATCCCACCTGCCGGCCTCCTGGGGGCTAACCCTAACCCTAGGTCAGCCACCCAGGGGCCCCTCCCAAGGGTCCTGGTGCCGCTACACTGGGGATCAGGGACCCCAAGACCCAGAGCCAGACTCACCCTGCCGCCACGTCGCCACCCGGGCCGCTAGTGGCGCCGCCCGTCATTCAGGGCGGGAGATGGGACAGGGCCCTGGAGAAACCGGCGATATTTGAAGCCTCCTGCGCCAAAATGCAGGGGCCCACGCTCCCGATCGCCAGCGCCTTTACCTCGGGCCGCCCACCTCTCGCCGCCCAGCCAGAGGATTGGGCCTGCTGGCCTCCTGGGTGCTAACTCTAAACCTAGGTCCGCCCACGAGGAGCCCCTCCCAAGAGGCCTGGCCCCGCAACGCTGGGGATTGGGGATCCCCGAGCCGCAGCATGGACTCACCCTGCCGCTCCACTGCCAAGGGAGCTGCTAAGGGCGCCGCTGGTTCTTCAGGGCAGGAGAACGGGCAGGGCCCTTTGAGCCATGGCAACAGTCGAAGGCCCAGGGCGCCAAAACGCTGGGGACCACGCTCCCGCTCTGCATCACCCTCAACTCGGCCCGCACCTCCGCTCTTCGCAGAGCCAGCGACTCGGGCCTGCCGGCCTCCTGGGAGCTCACCCTAACCCTAGGACAGCCCCTGAAGGTCCCTTCCTAAGGGGCCTGGCGCCGCAACGCCAGGGATTGGGGGCCCCCAAGCCCCAGCGCCGGATGCACGCTGCCACCCCAACCCACACAGGCCGCTAGGGGCGCCGCCATTCATTCAGGGTGGGAGAACTGGCAGGGCCCTCCGAACCCCTGCCGACCTTCGAAGGCGCACCGAACCAAAACGCTTGGGCCCAGGCTCATGTTCACCAGCACCCTCACCTCGGCGCAACTCTCCGCTCGACACACAGGTGGTGTATCGGGCCTGCGGAGCTCCTGGAGGCTAACCCTAACCATAGGTCGGCCACCGAGGGGCACTTCCCAAGGGGCCTGGCGTCGCAACGCTGGGGATGGGGACCCCGAGCTCATGTGCTGCACTCACCCTGCTGCCCTTCAGCCACCCGAGCCGCTAGAGGCCCCGCCGGTCAATCAGGGCAAGAGATCGGGCAGGGCCCTCCGAGCCCACGCTGACCTTTGAAGGCTCCCCGCGCAAAAACGTTGGCTCCCAGGATCCTGCTCGCCAGCGCCCTCACCTAAGCCCACCCCACCGCTTGCTTCAGAGCCGGTGGATAGGGCCTGCCGGGCTCCTGGCAGCTAACCCAAACCCTAGGTCGGCCCTGAGGGGACATCCCAAGCGGCCTGGCTCTGCAATGCTGGGGATTGGTGACTCAGAGCCCCAGAGCCGGACTCACCCTGCCGCACTGTCCCCACCTGGGCCGCTAGGGGCGCCGCGGGTCATAGAGGGCGGGAGAAGGGCAGGGCCTTCTGAGTCCCCGGTGACCTTCAAAGGCTCCCCGTGCCAAAACGCTGGTGCCCACGCTCCCGCTCCCCAGCGCCTTCACCTCGGGCCGCACCTCAGCTCGCCGCACAGTGTGCGGTTGGGCCTGACGGTCTCCTGGGGGCTAACCCTAACCCTAGGTCGGCCCCCCAGGGGCCCCTCCCAAGGGTTTTGGTGCCACTACGCCAGGGATCTGGAACCCCAAGCCCCAAAGCCAGACTCACCCTCCCACAACGCTGCCACCCGGGCCGCGAGGGGCGCCGCCGGTCATTCAGGGCGGGAGAACTGACAGGGCCCTGGAGAAGCCGGCGACATTTGAAGCCTCCCACCCCAAAATGCAGGGGCCCACAATCCCGCACCCCAGCGCCTTTACCTCGGCCCGCCCACCTCTCACCGCCCAGCCAGAGGATCTGGCCTGCCGGCCTTATGGGGGCTAACTCTAACCCTGGGTCGGCCCACGAGGAGCCCCTCCCAAGGGGCCTGGCACCACAACGCCGGGGATTGGGGATCCCCGAGCCGCAGCCTGGGATTCACCCTGCCTCCCCACCGCCAACGGAGCCGCTAGGGGCGTTGCTGGTTCTTCAGGGCAGGAGAAAGGGCAGGGCCCTCCAAGCCATGGCAACATTCAAAGGCCCAGGACGCCAAAACGCTGGGGCCCACCCTCCCGCTCGCCATCGCCCTCAACTCGGCCTGCATCTCCACTCCTCGCACAGCCGGCGGATCAGGCCTGCCGGCCTCCTGGGCGCTAACCCTAACCCTAGGACGGCCCCAAGGGTCGCTTCCTAAGGGGCCTGGCGCCGCAACGCCGGGGATTGGGAACGCCCCAGCCCCAGCGCTGGATGCACCCTGCCGCCCCGCCCCACACCTGCCGCTAGGGGCGCCGCCATTCATTCAGGGTGGGAGAATGGGCAGGGCCCTTCGAACCCCCGCCGACCTTCGAAGGCGCCCCGAACCAAAACGCTTGGGCCCGGGCTCATGTTCACCAGCACCCTCACCTCGGCCCAACTCTCCGCTCGATGCACAGGCGGTGTATCGGGCCTGCTGGCCCCCTGGGGGCTAACCCTAACTGTAGGTCGTCCAGGGAGGGGCCCTTCCCAAGTCGCCTGGCGCCACGACGCCGGGAATGGGGACCCCAACCCAAGTGCCGGTCTCACCCTGCTGCCCTTCAGGCACCGGAGCCTCTAGGGGCCCCGCCGGTCATTCAGAGCGGGAGAAGGGGCAGGTCCCTCCGAGCCCCCACCGACCTTCGAAGGCCCCCCGCACCAAAACGCTTGGGCTCATGCTCAGTCTCGCCAGCGCCCTCACCTCGGCCCAACCCTCTGCGTGCCGCACAGCCGCTGATCGGGTCCACCGGCCTCCTGGGGGCTAACCGTAACCCTAGATCGACCCCCGAGGGGCCCCTCCCAAGGGATCTGGCGCCGCAACGCTGGGGATTGGGGACCCCCGAGCCTCAGCACTGGACTCACCCTGCCACCCAGCCGCCACCCGGGGGCTTGGGGTGGTGCCCTTCATTCAGGGCGGGAGCACGGGCAGGGCCCTCCAAGACACGGCGACCTTCAAAGGCCCCCCGCGCCAAAACACCCGGGCCCACGCTCCCGCTCACCAGTGCCCTCACCTCGGTCCGCCACTCCAGTCTCCACACAGCTGGCGAATAGGGCCTGCCGGCATCCTAGGGGCTAAACCTAACCCTAGGTCAGCCTCCGAGGGGCCGCTCCCAAGGGGCCTGGCGCCGCAACGCGGTGGACTGGGGACCCCCGAGCCCTATGCCCGGACTTACATGCCGCCCCGCCGCCACCTGGGCTGCTAGGGGCGCCGCCGGTCATTCAGGGAGGAGAATGGGCAGGGCCCGCCGAGTCCCCGGACACATTCGAAGGCCCCCCGGTGCCAAAACGCTTGGGCCCAGGCTCTTGCTGGCCAGCGCCCTCACCTCGGCCCGCCCCTCCGCTCCACGCACAGCGGGCGGATCCCGCCTGCCGGCCTCCCGGGTGCTAACCCTAACCCTAGGTCGGCCACCCAGGGGCCCCTCCCAAGGGTCCTGGTGCCGCTTCGCCGGGGATCGGGAACCTCAAGCCCCAGAGCCACACTCACCCTACCGCAACGCCGCCACCCAGGCCGCTAGGAGCACTGTGGGTCATTCAGGGCGAGAGAAGGGGC
This sequence comes from Ursus americanus, assembly GCF_024610735.1. Taxonomy (NCBI): domain Eukaryota; kingdom Metazoa; phylum Chordata; class Mammalia; order Carnivora; family Ursidae; genus Ursus; species Ursus americanus. Next base: position 47,857,402 of record NC_142149.1, on the reverse strand, counting down.
AGGGCCTTCCGAGCCCCCGGTGGCCTTCAAAGGCTCCCCGTGCCAAAACGCTGGTGCCCACGCTCCCGCTCCCCAACGCCCTCACCTCGGCCCCGCCCTCCGCTCCCCGGACAGTGGCCGGATCCCACCTGCCGGCCTCCTGGGGGCTAACCCTAACCCTAGGTCAGCCACCCAGGGGCCCCTCCCAAGGGTCCTGGTGCCGCTACACTGGGGATCAGGGACCCCAAGACCCAGAGCCAGACTCACCCTGCCGCCACGTCGCCACCCGGGCCGCTAGTGGCGCCGCCCGTCATTCAGGGCGGGAGAAGGGACAGGGCCCTGGAGAAACCGGCGATATTTGAAGCCTCCTGCGCCAAAATGCAGGGGCCCACGCTCCCGATCGCCAGCGCCTTTACCTCGGGCCGCCCACCTCTCGCCGCCCAGCCAGAGGATTGGCCCTGCTGGCCTCCTGGGTGCTAACTCTAAACCTAGGTCCGCCCACGAGGAGCCCCTCCCAAGAGGCCTGGCCCCGCAACGCTGGGGATTGGGGATCCCCGAGCCGCAGCATGGACTCACCCTGCCGCTCCACCGCCAAGGGAGCTGCTAAGGGCGCCGCTGGTTCTTCAGGGCAGGAGAACGGGCAGGGCCCTTTGAGCCATGGCAACAGTCGAAGGCCCAGGGCGCCAAAACGCTGGGGACCACGCTCCCGCTCTGCATCACCCTCAACTCGGCCCGCACCTCCGCTCTTCGCAGAGCCAGCGACTCGGGCCTGCCGGCCTCCTGGGAGCTCACCCTAACCCTAGGACAGCCCCTGAAGGTCCCTTCCTAAGGGGCCTGGCGCCGCAACGCCAGGGATTGGGGGCCCCCAAGCCCCAGCGCCGGATGCACGCTGCCACCCCAACCCACACAGGCCGCTAGGGGCGCCGCCATTCATTCAGGGTGGGAGAACTGGCAGGGCCCTCCGAACCCCTGCCGACCTTCGAAGGCGCACCGAACCAAAACGCTTGGGCCCAGGCTCATGTTCACCAGCACCCTCACCTCGGCGCAACTCTCCGCTCGACACACAGGTGGTGTATCGGGCCTGCGGGGCTCCTGGAGGCTAACCCTAACCATAGGTCGGCCACCGAGGGGCACTTCCCAAGGGGCCTGGCGTCGCAACGCTGGGGATGGGGACCCCGAGCTCATGTGCCGCACTCACCCTGCTGCCCTTCAGCCACCCGAGCCGCTAGAGGCCCCGCCGGTCAATCAGGGCAAGAGATCGGGCAGGGCCCTCCGAGCCCACGCTGACCTTTGAAGGCTCCCCGCGCAAAAACGTTGGCTCCCAGGATCCTGCTCGCCAGCGCCCTCACCTAAGCCCACCCCACCGCTTGCTTCAGAGCCGGTGGATAGGGCCTGCCGGGCTCCTGGCAGCTAACCCAAACCCTAGGTCGGCCCTGAGGGGACATCCCAAGCGGCCTGGCTCTGCAATGCTGGGGATTGGTGACTCAGAGCCCCAGAGCCGGACTCACCCTGCCGCACTGTCCCCACCTGGGCCGCTAGGGGCGCCGCGGGTCATAGAGGGCGAGAGAAGGGCAGGGCCTTCTGAGTCCCCGGTGACCTTCAAAGGCTCCCCGTGCCAAAACGCTGGTGCCCACGCTCCCGCTCCCCAGCGCCTTCACCTCGGGCCGCACCTCAGCTCGCCGCACAGTGTGCGGTTGGGCCTGACGGTCTCCTGGGGGCTAACCCTAACCCTAGGTCGGCCCCCCAGGGGCCCCTCCCAAGGGTTTTGGTGCCACTACGCCAGGGATCTGGAACCCCAAGCCCCAAAGCCAGACTCACCCTCCCACAACGCTGCCACCCGGGCCGCGAGGGGCGCCGCCGGTCATTCAGGGCGGGAGAACTGACAGGGCCCTGGAGAAACCGGCGACATTTGAAGCCTCCCACCCCAAAATGCAGGGGCCCACAATCCCGCACCCCAGCGCCTTTACCTCGGCCCGCCCACCTCTCACCGCCCAGCCAGAGGATCTGGCCTGCCGGCCTTATGGGGGCTAACTCTAACCCTGGGTCGGCCCACGAGGAGCCCCTCCCAAGGGGCCTGGCACCACAACGCCGGGGATTGGGGATCCCCGAGCCGCAGCCTGGGATTCACCCTGCCTCCCCACCGCCAACGGAGCCGCTAGGGGCGTTGCTGGTTCTTCAGGGCAGGAGAACGGGCAGGGCCCTTTGAGCCATGGCAACAGTCGAAGGCCCAGGGCGCCAAAACGCTGGGGACCACGCTCCCGCTCTGCATCACCCTCAACTCGGCCCGCACCTCCGCTCTTCGCAGAGCCAGCGACTCGGGCCTGCCGGCCTCCTGGGAGCTCACCCTAACCCTAGGACAGCCCCTGAAGGTCCCTTCCTAAGGGGCCTGGCGCCGCAACGCCAGGGATTGGGGGCCCCCAAGCCCCAGCGCCGGATGCACGCTGCCACCCCAACCCACACAGGCCGCTAGGGGCGCCGCCATTCATTCAGGGTGGGAGAACTGGCAGGGCCCTCCGAACCCCTGCCGACCTTCGAAGGCGCACCGAACCAAAACGCTTGGGCCCAGGCTCATGTTCACCAGCACCCTCACCTCGGCGCAACTCTCCGCTCGACACACAGGTGGTGTATCGGGCCTGCGGGGCTCCTGGAGGCTAACCCTAACCATAGGTCGGCCACCGAGGGGCACTTCCCAAGGGGCCTGGCGTCGCAACGCTGGGGATGGGGACCCCGAGCTCATGTGCCGCACTCACCCTGCTGCCCTTCAGCCACCCGAGCCGCTAGAGGCCCCGCCGGTCAATCAGGGCAAGAGATCGGGCAGGGCCCTCCGAGCCCACGCTGACCTTTGAAGGCTCCCCGCGCAAAAACGTTGGCTCCCAGGATCCTGCTCGCCAGCGCCCTCACCTAAGCCCACCCCACCGCTTGCTTCAGAGCCGGTGGATAGGGCCTGCCGGGCTCCTGGCAGCTAACCCAAACCCTAGGTCGGCCCTGAGGGGACATCCCAAGCGGCCTGGCTCTGCAATGCTGGGGATTGGTGACTCAGAGCCCCAGAGCCGGACTCACCCTGCCGCACTGTCCCCACCTGGGCCGCTAGGGGCGCCGCGGGTCATAGAGGGCGAGAGAAGGGCAGGGCCTTCTGAGTCCCCGGTGACCTTCAAAGGCTCCCCGTGCCAAAACGCTGGTGCCCACGCTCCCGCTCCCCAGCGCCTTCACCTCGGGCCGCACCTCAGCTCGCCGCACAGTGTGCGGTTGGGCCTGACGGTCTCCTGGGGGCTAACCCTAACCCTAGGTCGGCCCCCCAGGGGCCCCTCCCAAGGGTTTTGGTGCCACTACGCCAGGGATCTGGAACCCCAAGCCCCAAAGCCAGACTCACCCTCCCACAACGCTGCCACCCGGGCCGCGAGGGGCGCCGCCGGTCATTCAGGGCGGGAGAACTGACAGGGCCCTGGAGAAACCGGCGACATTTGAAGCCTCCCACCCCAAAATGCAGGGGCCCACAATCCCGCACCCCAGCGCCTTTACCTCGGCCCGCCCACCTCTCACCGCCCAGCCAGAGGATCTGGCCTGCCGGCCTTATGGGGGCTAACTCTAACCCTGGGTCGGCCCACGAGGAGCCCCTCCCAAGGGGCCTGGCACCACAACGCCGGGGATTGGGGATCCCCGAGCCGCAGCCTGGGATTCACCCTGCCTCCCCACCGCCAACGGAGCCGCTAGGGGCGTTGCTGGTTCTTCAGGGCAGGAGAAAGGGCAGGGCCCTCCAAGCCATGGCAACATTCAAAGGCCCAGGACGCCAAAACGCTGGGGCCCACCCTCCCGCTCGCCATCGCCCTCAACTCGGCCTGCATCTCCACTCCTCGCACAGCCGGCGGATCAGGCCTGCCGGCCTCCTGGGCGCTAACCCTAACCCTAGGACGGCCCCAAGGGTCGCTTCCTAAGGGGCCTGGCCCGCCATGCCGGGGATTGGGAACGCCCCAGCCCCAGCGCTGGATGCACCCTGCCGCCCCGCCCCACACCTGCCGCTAGGGGCGCCGCCATTCATTCAGGGTGGGAGAATGGGCAGGGCCCTTCGAACCCCCGCCGACCTTCGAAGGCGCCCCGAACCAAAACGCTTGGGCCCGGGCTCATGTTCACCAGCACCCTCACCTCGGCCCAACTCTCCGCTCGATGCACAGGCGGTGTATCGGGCCTGCTGGCCCCCTGGGGGCTAACCCTAACTGTAGGTCGTCCAGGGAGGGGCCCTTCCCAAGTCGCCTGGCGCCACGACGCTGGGAATGGGGACCCCAACCCAAGTGCCGGTCTCACCCTGCTGCCCTTCAGGCACCGGAGCCTCTAGGGGCCCCGCCGGTCATTCAGAGCGGGAGAACGGGCAGGTCCCTCCGAGCCCCCACCGACCTTCGAAGGCCCCCCGCACCAAAACGCTTGGGCTCATGCTCAGTCTCGCCAGCGCCCTCACCTCGGCCCAACCCTCCGCGTGCCGCACAGCCGCTGATCGGGTCCACCGGCCTCCTGGGGGCTAACCGTAACCCTAGATCGACCCCCGAGGGGCCCCTCCCAAGGGATCTGGCGCCGCAACGCTGGGGATTGGGGACCCCCGAGCCTCAGCACTGGACTCACCCTGCCACCCAGCCGCCACCCGGGGGCTTGGGGTGGTGCCCTTCATTCAGGGCGGGAGCACGGGCAGGGCCCTCCAAGACACGGCGACCTTCAAAGGCCCCCCGCGCCAAAACACCCGGGCCCACGCTCCCGCTCACCAGTGCCCTCACCTCGGTCCGCCACTCCAGTCTCCACACAGCTGGCGAATAGGGCCTGCCGGCATCCTAGGGGCTAAACCTAACCCTAGGTCAGCCTCCGAGGGGCCGCTCCCAAGGGGCCTGGCGCCGCAACGCGGTGGACTGGGGACCCCCGAGCCCTATGCCCGGACTTACATGCCGCCCCGCCGCCACCTGGGCTGCTAGGGGCGCCGCCGGTCATTCAGGGAGGAGAATGGGCAGGGCCCGCCGAGTCCCCGGACACATTCGAAGGCCCCCCGGTGCCAAAACGCTTGGGCCCAGGCTCTTGCTGGCCAGCGCCCTCACCTCGGCCCGCCCCTCCGCTCCACGCACAGCGGGCGGATCCCGCCTGCCGGCCTCCCGGGTGCTAACCCTAACCCTAGGTCGGCCACCCAGGGGCCCCTCCCAAGGGTCCTGGTGCCGCTTCGCCGGGGATCGGGAACCTCAAGCCCCAGAGCCACACTCACCCTACCGCAACGCCGCCACCCAGGCCGCTAGGAGCACTGTGGGTCATTCAGGGCGAGAGAAGGGGCAGGGCCTTCCGAGCCCCCAGTGGCCTTCAAAGGCTCCCCGTGCCAAAACGCTGGTGCCCACGCTCCCGCTCCCCAACGCCCTCACCTCGGCCCCGCCCTCCGCTCCCCGGACAGTGGCCGGATCCCACCTGCCGGCCTCCTGGGGGCTAACCCTAACCCTAGGTCAGCCACCCAGGGGCCCCTCCCAAGGGTCCTGGTGCCGCTACACTGGGGATCAGGGACCCCAAGACCCAGAGCCAGACTCACCCTGCCGCCACGTCGCCACCCGGGCCGCTAGTGGCGCCGCCCGTCATTCAGGGCGGGAGAAGGGACAGGGCCCTGGAGAAACCGGCGATATTTGAAGCCTCCTGCGCCAAAATGCAGGGGCCCACGCTCCCGATCGCCAGCGCCTTTACCTCGGGCCGCCCACCTCTCGCCGCCCAGCCAGAGGATTGGCCCTGCTGGCCTCCTGGGTGCTAACTCTAAACCTAGGTCCGCCCACGAGGAGCCCCTCCCAAGAGGCCTGGCCCCGCAACGCTGGGGATTGGGGATCCCCGAGCCGCAGCATGGACTCACCCTGCCGCTCCACCGCCAAGGGAGCTGCTAAGGGCGCCGCTGGTTCTTCAGGGCAGGAGAACGGGCAGGGCCCTTTGAGCCATGGCAACAGTCGAAGGCCCAGGGCGCCAAAACGCTGGGGACCACGCTCCCGCTCTGCATCACCCTCAACTCGGCCCGCACCTCCGCTCTTCGCAGAGCCAGCGACTCGGGCCTGCCGGCCTCCTGGGAGCTCACCCTAACCCTAGGACAGCCCCTGAAGGTCCCTTCCTAAGGGGCCTGGCGCCGCAACGCCAGGGATTGGGGGCCCCCAAGCCCCAGCGCCGGATGCACGCTGCCACCCCAACCCACACAGGCCGCTAGGGGCGCCGCCATTCATTCAGGGTGGGAGAACTGGCAGGGCCCTCCGAACCCCTGCCGACCTTCGAAGGCGCACCGAACCAAAACGCTTGGGCCCAGGCTCATGTTCACCAGCACCCTCACCTCGGCGCAACTCTCCGCTCGACACACAGGTGGTGTATCGGGCCTGCGGGGCTCCTGGAGGCTAACCCTAACCATAGGTCGGCCACCGAGGGGCACTTCCCAAGGGGCCTGGCGTCGCAACGCTGGGGATGGGGACCCCGAGCTCATGTGCCGCACTCACCCTGCTGCCCTTCAGCCACCCGAGCCGCTAGAGGCCCCGCCGGTCAATCAGGGCAAGAGATCGGGCAGGGCCCTCCGAGCCCACGCTGACCTTTGAAGGCTCCCCGCGCAAAAACGTTGGCTCCCAGGATCCTGCTCGCCAGCGCCCTCACCTAAGCCCACCCCACCGCTTGCTTCAGAGCCGGTGGATAGGGCCTGCCGGGCTCCTGGCAGCTAACCCAAACCCTAGGTCGGCCCTGAGGGGACATCCCAAGCGGCCTGGCTCTGCAATGCTGGGGATTGGTGACTCAGAGCCCCAGAGCCGGACTCACCCTGCCGCACTGTCCCCACCTGGGCCGCTAGGGGCGCCGCGGGTCATAGAGGGCGAGAGAAGGGCAGGGCCTTCTGAGTCCCCGGTGACCTTCAAAGGCTCCCCGTGCCAAAACGCTGGTGCCCACGCTCCCGCTCCCCAGCGCCTTCACCTCGGGCCGCACCTCAGCTCGCCGCACAGTGTGCGGTTGGGCCTGACGGTCTCCTGGGGGCTAACCCTAACCCTAGGTCGGCCCCCCAGGGGCCCCACCCAAGGGTTTTGGTGCCACTACGCCAGGGATCTGGAACCCCAAGCCCCAAAGCCAGACTCACCCTCCCACAACGCTGCCACCCGGGCCGCGAGGGGCGCCGCCGGTCATTCAGGGCGGGAGAACTGACAGGGCCCTGGAGAAACCGGCGACATTTGAAGCCTCCCACCCCAAAATGCAGGGGCCCACAATCCCGCACCCCAGCGCCTTTACCTCGGCCCGCCCACCTCTCACCGCCCAGCCAGAGGATCTGGCCTGCCGGCCTTATGGGGGCTAACTCTAACCCTGGGTCGGCCCACGAGGAGCCCCTCCCAAGGGGCCTGGCACCACAACGCCGGGGATTGGGGATCCCCGAGCCGCAGCCTGGGATTCACCCTGCCTCCCCACCGCCAACGGAGCCGCTAGGGGCGTTGCTGGTTCTTCAGGGCAGGAGAAAGGGCAGGGCCCTCCAAGCCATGGCAACATTCAAAGGCCCAGGACGCCAAAACGCTGGGGCCCACGCTCCCGCTCGCCATCGCCCTCAACTCGGCCTGCATCTCCACTCCTCGCACAGCCGGCGGATCAGGCCTGCCGGCCTCCTGGGCGCTAACCCTAACCCTAGGACGGCCCCAAGGGTCGCTTCCTAAGGGGCCTGGCCCGCCATGCCGGGGATTGGGAACGCCCCAGCCCCAGCGCTGGATGCACCCTGCCGCCCCGCCCCACACCTGCCGCTAGGGGCGCCGCCATTCATTCAGGGTGGGAGAATGGGCAGGGCCCTTCGAACCCCCGCCGACCTTCGAAGGCGCCCCGAACCAAAACGCTTGGGCCCGGGCTCATGTTCACCAGCACCCTCACCTCGGCCCAACTCTCCGCTCGATGCACAGGCGGTGTATCGGGCCTGCTGGCCCCCTGGGGGCTAACCTTAACTGTAGGTCGTCCAGGGAGGGGCCCTTCCCAAGTCGCCTGGCGCCACGACGCTGGGAATGGGGACCCCAACCCAAGTGCCGGTCTCACCCTGCTGCCCTTCAGGCACCGGAGCCTCTAGGGGCCCCGCCGGTCATTCAGAGCGGGAGAACGGGCAGGTCCCTCCGAGCCCCCACCGACCTTCGAAGGCCCCCCGCACCAAAACGCTTGGGCTCATGCTCAGTCTCGCCAGCGCCCTCACCTCGGCCCAACCCTCCGCGTGCCGCACAGCCGCTGATCGGGTCCACCGGCCTCCTGGGGGCTAACCGTAACCCTAGATCGACCCCCGAGGGGCCCCTCCCAAGGGATCTGGCGCCGCAACGCTGGGGATTGGGGACCCCCGAGCCTCAGCACTGGACTCACCCTGCCACCCAGCCGCCACCCGGGGGCTTGGGGTGGTGCCCTTCATTCAGGGCGGGAGCACGGGCAGGGCCCTCCAAGACACGGCGACCTTCAAAGGCCCCCCGCGCCAAAACACCCGGGCCCACGCTCCCGCTCACCAGTGCCCTCACCTCGGTCCGCCACTCCAGTCTCCACACAGCTGGCGAATAGGGCCTGCCGGCATCCTAGGGGCTAAACCTAACCCTAGGTCAGCCTCCGAGGGGCCGCTCCCAAGGGGCCTGGCGCCGCAACGCGGTGGACTGGGGACCCCCGAGCCCTATGCCCGGACTTACATGCCGCCCCGCCGCCACCTGGGCTGCTAGGGGCGCCGCCGGTCATTCAGGGAGGAGAATGGGCAGGGCCCGCCGAGTCCCCGGACACATTCGAAGGCCCCCCGGTGCCAAAACGCTTGGGCCCAGGCTCTTGCTGGCCAGCGCCCTCACCTCGGCCCGCCCCTCCGCTCCACGCACAGCGGGCGGATCCCGCCTGCCGGCCTCCCGGGTGCTAACCCTAACCCTAGGTCGGCCACCCAGGGGCCCCTCCCAAGGGTCCTGGTGCCGCTTCGCCGGGGATCGGGAACCTCAAGCCCCAGAGCCACACTCACCCTACCGCAACGCCGCCACCCAGGCCGCTAGGAGCACTGTGGGTCATTCAGGGCGAGAGAAGGGGCAGGGCCTTCCGAGCCCCCGGTGGCCTTCAAAGGCTCCCCGTGCCAAAACGCTGGTGCCCACGCTCCCGCTCCCCAACGCCCTCACCTCGGCCCCGCCCTCCGCTCCCCGGACAGTGGCCGGATCCCACCTGCCGGCCTCCTGGGGGCTAACCCTAACCCTAGGTCAGCCACCCAGGGGCCCCTCCCAAGGGTCCTGGTGCCGCTACACTGGGGATCAGGGACCCCAAGACCCAGAGCCAGACTCACCCTGCCGCCACGTCGCCACCCCGGGCCGCTAGTGGCGCCGCCCGTCATTCAGGGCGGGAGAAGGGACAGGGCCCTGGAGAAACCGGCGATATTTGAAGCCTCCTGCGCCAAAATGCAGGGGCCCACGCTCCCGATCGCCAGCGCCTTTACCTCGGGCCGCCCACCTCTCGCCGCCCAGCCAGAGGATTGGCCCTGCTGGCCTCCTGGGTGCTAACTCTAAACCTAGGTCCGCCCACGAGGAGCCCCTCCCAAGAGGCCTGGCCCCGCAACGCTGGGGATTGGGGATCCCCGAGCCGCAGCATGGACTCACCCTGCCGCTCCACCGCCAAGGGAGCTGCTAAGGGCGCCGCTGGTTCTTCAGGGCAGGAGAACGGGCAGGGCCCTTTGAGCCATGGCAACAGTCGAAGGCCCAGGGCGCCAAAACGCTGGGGACCACGCTCCCGCTCTGCATCACCCTCAACTCGGCCCGCACCTCCGCTCTTCGCAGAGCCAGCGACTCGGGCCTGCCGGCCTCCTGGGAGCTCACCCTAACCCTAGGACAGCCCCTGAAGGTCCCTTCCTAAGGGGCCTGGCGCCGCAACGCCAGGGATTGGGGGCCCCCAAGCCCCAGCGCCGGATGCACGCTGCCACCCCAACCCACACAGGCCGCTAGGGGCGCCGCCATTCATTCAGGGTGGGAGAACTGGCAGGGCCCTCCGAACCCCTGCCGACCTTCGAAGGCGCACCGAACCAAAACGCTTGGGCCCAGGCTCATGTTCACCAGCACCCTCACCTCGGCGCAACTCTCCGCTCGACACACAGGTGGTGTATCGGGCCTGCGGGGCTCCTGGAGGCTAACCCTAACCATAGGTCGGCCACCGAGGGGCACTTCCCAAGGGGCCTGGCGTCGCAACGCTGGGGATGGGGACCCCGAGCTCATGTGCCGCACTCACCCTGCTGCCCTTCAGCCACCCGAGCCGCTAGAGGCCCCGCCGGTCAATCAGGGCAAGAGATCGGGCAGGGCCCTCCGAGCCCACGCTGACCTTTGAAGGCTCCCCGCGCAAAAACGTTGGCTCCCAGGATCCTGCTCGCCAGCGCCCTCACCTAAGCCCACCCCACCGCTTGCTTCAGAGCCGGTGGATAGGGCCTGCCGGGCTCCTGGCAGCTAACCCAAACCCTAGGTCGGCCCTGAGGGGACATCCCAAGCGGCCTGGCTCTGCAATGCTGGGGATTGGTGACTCAGAGCCCCAGAGCCGGACTCACCCTGCCGCACTGTCCCCACCTGGGCCGCTAGGGGCGCCGCGGGTCATAGAGGGCGAGAGAAGGGCAGGGCCTTCTGAGTCCCCGGTGACCTTCAAAGGCTCCCCGTGCCAAAACGCTGGTGCCCACGCTCCCGCTCCCCAGCGCCTTCACCTCGGGCCGCACCTCAGCTCGCCGCACAGTGTGCGGTTGGGCCTGACGGTCTCCTGGGGGCTAACCCTAACCCTAGGTCGGCCCCCCAGGGGCCCCTCCCAAGGGTTTTGGTGCCACTACGCCAGGGATCTGGAACCCCAAGCCCCAAAGCCAGACTCACCCTCCCACAACGCTGCCACCCGGGCCGCGAGGGGCGCCGCCGGTCATTCAGGGCGGGAGAACTGACAGGGCCCTGGAGAAACCGGCGACATTTGAAGCCTCCCACCCCAAAATGCAGGGGCCCACAATCCCGCACCCCAGCGCCTTTACCTCGGCCCTCCCACCTCTCACCGCCCAGCCAGAGGATCTGGCCTGCCGGCCTTATGGGGGCTAACTCTAACCCTGGGTCGGCCCACGAGGAGCCCCTCCCAAGGGGCCTGGCACCACAACGCCGGGGATTGGGGATCCCCGAGCCGCAGCCTGGGATTCACCCTGCCTCCCCACCGCCAACGGAGCCGCTAGGGGCGTTGCTGGTTCTTCAGGGCAGGAGAAAGGGCAGGGCCCTCCAAGCCATGGCAACATTCAAAGGCCCAGGACGCCAAAACGCTGGGGCCCACCCTCCCGCTCGCCATCGCCCTCAACTCGGCCTGCATCTCCACTCCTCGCACAGCCGGCGGATCAGGCCTGCCGGCCTCCTGGGCGCTAACCCTAACCCTAGGACGGCCCCAAGGGTCGCTTCCTAAGGGGCCTGGCGCCGCAACGCCGGGGATTGGGAACGCCCCAGCCCCAGCGCTGGATGCACCCTGCCGCCCCGCCCCACACCTGCCGCTAGGGGCGCCGCCATTCATTCAGGGTGGGAGAATGGGCAGGGCCCTTCGAACCCCCGCCGACCTTCGAAGGCGCCCCGAACCAAAACGCTTGGGCCCGGGCTCATGTTCACCAGCACCCTCACCTCGGCCCAACTCTCCGCTCGATGCACAGGCGGTGTATCGGGCCTGCTGGCCCCCTGGGGGCTAACCCTAACTGTAGGTCGTCCAGGGAGGGGCCCTTCCCAAGTCGCCTGGCGCCACGACGCCGGGAATGGGGACCCCAACCCAAGTGCCGGTCTCACCCTGCTGCCCTTCAGGCACCGGAGCCTCTAGGGGCCCCGCCGGTCATTCAGAGCGGGAGAACGGGCAGGTCCCTCCGAGCCCCCACCGACCTTCGAAGGCCCCCCGCACCAAAACGCTTGGGCTCATTCTCAGTCTCGCCAGCGCCCTCACCTCGGCCCAACCCTCCGCGTGCCGCACAGCCGCTGATCGGGTCCACCGGCCTCCTGGGGGCTAACCGTAACCCTAGATCGACCCCCGAGGGGCCCCTCCCAAGGGATCTGGCGCCGCAACGCTGGGGATTGGGGACCCCCGAGCCTCAGCACTGGACTCACCCTGCCACCCAGCCGCCACCCGGGGGCTTGGGGTGGTGCCCTTCATTCAGGGCGGGAGCACGGGCAGGGCCCTCCAAGACACGGCGACCTTCAAAGGCCCCCCGCGCCAAAACACCCGGGCCCACGCTCCCGCTCACCAGTGCCCTCACCTCGGTCCGCCACTCCAGTCTCCACACAGCTGGCGAATAGGGCCTGCCGGCATCCTAGGGGCTAAACCTAACCCTAGGTCAGCCTCCGAGGGGCCGCTCCCAAGGGGCCTGGCGCCGCAACGCGGTGGACTGGGGACCCCCGAGCCCTATGCCCGGACTTACATGCCGCCCCGCCGCCACCTGGGCTGCTAGGGGCGCCGCCGGTCATTCAGGGAGGAGAATGGGCAGGGCCCGCCGAGTCCCCGGACACATTCGAAGGCCCCCCGGTGCCAAAACGCTTGGGCCCAGGCTCTTGCTGGCCAGCGCCCTCACCTCGGCCCGCCCCTCCGCTCCACGCACAGCGGGCGGATCCCGCCTGCCGGCCTCCCGGGTGCTAACCCTAACCCTAGGTCGGCCACCCAGGGGCCCCTCCCAAGGGTCCTGGTGCCGCTTCGCCGGGGATCGGGAACCTCAAGCCCCAGAGCCACACTCACCCTACCGCAACGCCGCCACCCAGGCCGCTAGGAGCACTGTGGGTCATTCAGGGCGAGAGAAGGGGCAGGGCCTTCCGAGCCCCCGGTGGCCTTCAAAGGCTCCCCGTGCCAAAACGCTGGTGCCCACGCTCCCGCTCCCCAACGCCCTCACCTCGGCCCCGCCCTCCGCTCCCCGGACAGTGGCCGGATCCCACCTGCCGGCCTCCTGGGGGCTAACCCTAACCCTAGGTCAGCCACCCAGGGGCCCCTCCCAAGGGTCCTGGTGCCGCTACACTGGGGATCAGGGACCCCAAGACCCAGAGCCAGACTCACCCTGCCGCCACGTCGCCACCCGGGCCGCTAGTGGCGCCGCCCGTCATTCAGGGCGGGAGATGGGACAGGGCCCTGGAGAAACCGGCGATATTTGAAGCCTCCTGCGCCAAAATGCAGGGGCCCACGCTCCCGATCGCCAGCGCCTTTACCTCGGGCCGCCCACCTCTCGCCGCCCAGCCAGAGGATTGGGCCTGCTGGCCTCCTGGGTGCTAACTCTAAACCTAGGTCCGCCCACGAGGAGCCCCTCCCAAGAGGCCTGGCCCCGCAACGCTGGGGATTGGGGATCCCCGAGCCGCAGCATGGACTCACCCTGCCGCTCCACCGCCAAGGGAGCTGCTAAGGGCGCCGCTGGTTCTTCAGGGCAGGAGAACGGGCAGGGCCCTTTGAGCCATGGCAACAGTCGAAGGCCCAGGGCGCCAAAACGCTGGGGACCACGCTCCCGCTCTGCATCACCCTCAACTCGGCCCGCACCTCCGCTCTTCGCAGAGCCAGCGACTCGGGCCTGCCGGCCTCCTGGGAGCTCACCCTAACCCTAGGACAGCCCCTGAAGGTCCCTTCCTAAGGGGCCTGGCGCCGCAACGCCAGGGATTGGGGGCCCCCAAGCCCCAGCGCCGGATGCACGCTGCCACCCCAACCCACACAGGCCGCTAGGGGCGCCGCCATTCATTCAGGGTGGGAGAACTGGCAGGGCCCTCCGAACCCCTGCCGACCTTCGAAGGCGCACCGAACCAAAACGCTTGGGCCCAGGCTCATGTTCACCAGCACCCTCACCTCGGCGCAACTCTCCGCTCGACACACAGGTGGTGTATCGGGCCTGCGGGGCTCCTGGAGGCTAACCCTAACCATAGGTCGGCCACCGAGGGGCACTTCCCAAGGGGCCTGGCGTCGCAACGCTGGGGATGGGGACCCCGAGCTCATGTGCCGCACTCACCCTGCTGCCCTTCAGCCACCCGAGCCGCTAGAGGCCCCGCCGGTCAATCAGGGCAAGAGATCGGGCAGGGCCCTCCGAGCCCACGCTGACCTTTGAAGGCTCCCCGCGCAAAAACGTTGGCTCCCAGGATCCTGCTCGCCAGCGCCCTCACCTAAGCCCACCCCACCGCTTGCTTCAGAGCCGGTGGATAGGGCCTGCCGGGCTCCTGGCAGCTAACCCAAACCCTAGGTCGGCCCTGAGGGGACATCCCAAGCGGCCTGGCTCTGCAATGCTGGGGATTGGTGACTCAGAGCCCCAGAGCCGGACTCACCCTGCCGCACTGTCCCCACCTGGGCCGCTAGGGGCGCCGCGGGTCATAGAGGGCGGGAGAAGGGCAGGGCCTTCTGAGTCCCCGGTGACCTTCAAAGGCTCCCCGTGCCAAAACGCTGGTGCCCACGCTCCCGCTCCCCAGCGCCTTCACCTCGGGCCGCACCTCAGCTCGCCGCACAGTGTGCGGTTGGGCCTGACGGTCTCCTGGGGGCTAACCCTAACCCTAGGTCGGCCCCCCAGGGGCCCCTCCCAAGGGTTTTGGTGCCACTACGCCAGGGATCTGGAACCCCAAGCCCCAAAGCCAGACTCACCCTCCCACAACGCTGCCACCCGGGCCGCGAGGGGCGCCGCCGGTCATTCAGGGCGGGAGAACTGACAGGGCCCTGGAGAAGCCGGCGACATTTGAAGCCTCCCACCCCAAAATGCAGGGGCCCACAATCCCGCACCCCAGCGCCTTTACCTCGGCCCGCCCACCTCTCACCGCCCAGCCAGAGGATCTGGCCTGCCGGCCTTATGGGGGCTAACTCTAACCCTGGGTCGGCCCACGAGGAGCCCCTCCCAAGGGGCCTGGCACCACAACGCCGGGGATTGGGGATCCCCGAGCCGCAGCCTGGGATTCACGCTGCCTCCCCACCGCCAACGGAGCCGCTAGGGGCGTTGCTGGTTCTTCAGGGCAGGAGAAAGGGCAGGGCCCTCCAAGCCATGGCAACATTCAAAGGCCCAGGACGCCAAAACGCTGGGGCCCACGCTCCCGCTCGCCATCGCCCTCAACTCGGCCTGCATCTCCACTCCTCGCACAGCCGGCGGATCAGGCCTGCCGGCCTCCTGGGCGCTAACCCTAACCCTAGGACGGCCCCAAGGGTCGCTTCCTAAGGGGCCTGGCGCCGCAACGCCGGGGATTGGGAACGCCCCAGCCCCAGCGCTGGATGCACCCTGCCGCCCCGCCCCACACCTGCCGCTAGGGGCGCCGCCATTCATTCAGGGTGGGAGAATGGGCAGGGCCCTTCGAACCCCCGCCGACCTTCGAAGGCGCCCCGAACCAAAACGCTTGGGCCCAGGCTCATGTTCACCAGCACCCTCACCTCGGCCCAACTCTCCGCTCGATGCACAGGCGGTGTATCGGGCCTGCTGGCCCCCTGGGGGCTAACCCTAACTGTAGGTCGTCCAGGGAGGGGCCCTTCCCAAGTCGCCTGGCGCCACGACGCCGGGAATGGGGACCCCAACCCAAGTGCCGGTCTCACCCTGCTGCCCTTCAGGCACCGGAGCCTCTAGGGGCCCCGCCGGTCATTCAGAGCGGGAGAAGGGGCAGGTCCCTCCGAGCCCCCACCGACCTTCGAAGGCCCCCCGCACCAAAACGCTTGGGCTCATGCTCAGTCTCGCCAGCGCCCTCACCTCGGCCCAACCCTCCGCGTGCCGCACAGCCGCTGATCGGGTCCACCGGCCTCCTGGGGGCTAACCGTAACCCTAGATCGACCCCCGAGGGGCCCCTCCCAAGGGATCTGGCGCCGCAACGCTGGGGATTGGGGACCCCCGAGCCTCAGCACTGGACTCACCCTGCCACCCAGCCGCCACCCGGGGGCTTGGGGTGGTGCCCTTCATTCAGGGCGGGAGCACGGGCAGGGCCCTCCAAGACACGGCGACCTTCAAAGGCCCCCCGCGCCAAAACACCCGGGCCCACGCTCCCGCTCACCAGTGCCCTCACCTCGGTCCGCCACTCCAGTCTCCACACAGCTGGCGAATAGGGCCTGCCGGCATCCTAGGGGCTAAACCTAACCCTAGGTCAGCCTCCGAGGGGCCGCTCCCAAGGGGCCTGGCGCCGCAACGCGGTGGACTGGGGACCCCCGAGCCCTATGCCCGGACTTACATGCCGCCCCGCCGCCACCTGGGCTGCTAGGGGCGCCGCCGGTCATTCAGGGAGGAGAATGGGCAGGGCCCGCCGAGTCCCCGGACACATTCGAAGGCCCCCCGGTGCCAAAACGCTTGGGCCCAGGCTCTTGCTGGCCAGCGCCCTCACCTCGGCCCGCCCCTCCGCTCCACGCACAGCGGGCGGATCCCGCCTGCCGGCCTCCCGGGTGCTAACCCTAACCCTAGGTCGGCCACCCAGGGGCCCCTCCCAAGGGTCCTGGTGCCGCTTCGCCGGGGATCGGGAACCTCAAGCCCCAGAGCCACACTCACCCTACCGCAACGCCGCCACCCAGGCCGCTAGGAGCACTGTGGGTCATTCAGGGCGAGAGAAGGGGCAGGGCCTTCCGAGCCCCCGGTGGCCTTCAAAGGCTCCCCGTGCCAAAACGCTGGTGCCCACGCTCCCGCTCCCCAACGCCCTCACCTCGGCCCCGCCCTCCGCTCCCCGGACAGTGGCCGGATCCCACCTGCCGGCCTCCTGGGGGCTAACCCTAACCCTAGGTCAGCCACCCAGGGGCCCCTCCCAAGGGTCCTGGTGCCGCTACACTGGGGATCAGGGACCCCAAGACCCAGAGCCAGACTCACCCTGCCGCCACGTCGCCACCCGGGCCGCTAGTGGCGCCGCCCGTCATTCAGGGCGGGAGATGGGACAGGGCCCTGGAGAAACCGGCGATATTTGAAGCCTCCTGCGCCAAAATGCAGGGGCCCACGCTCCCGATCGCCAGCGCCTTTACCTCGGGCCGCCCACCTCTCGCCGCCCAGCCAGAGGATTGGGCCTGCTGGCCTCCTGGGTGCTAACTCTAAACCTAGGTCCGCCCACGAGGAGCCCCTCCCAAGAGGCCTGGCCCCGCAACGCTGGGGATTGGGGATCCCCGAGCCGCAGCATGGACTCACCCTGCCGCTCCACCGCCAAGGGAGCTGCTAAGGGCGCCGCTGGTTCTTCAGGGCAGGAGAACGGGCAGGGCCCTTTGAGCCATGGCAACAGTCGAAGGCCCAGGGCGCCAAAACGCTGGGGACCACGCTCCCGCTCTGCATCACCCTCAACTCGGCCCGCACCTCCGCTCTTCGCAGAGCCAGCGACTCGGGCCTGCCGGCCTCCTGGGAGCTCACCCTAACCCTAGGACAGCCCCTGAAGGTCCCTTCCTAAGGGGCCTGGCGCCGCAACGCCAGGGATTGGGGGCCCCCAAGCCCCAGCGCCGGATGCACGCTGCCACCCCAACCCACACAGGCCGCTAGGGGCGCCGCCATTCATTCAGGGTGGGAGAACTGGCAGGGCCCTCCGAACCCCTGCCGACCTTCGAAGGCGCACCGAACCAAAACGCTTGGGCCCAGGCTCATGTTCACCAGCACCCTCACCTCGGCGCAACTCTCCGCTCGACACACAGGTGGTGTATCGGGCCTGCGGGGCTCCTGGAGGCTAACCCTAACCATAGGTCGGCCACCGAGGGGCACTTCCCAAGGGGCCTGGCGTCGCAACGCTGGGGATGGGGACCCCGAGCTCATGTGCCGCACTCACCCTGCTGCCCTTCAGCCACCCGAGCCGCTAGAGGCCCCGCCGGTCAATCAGGGCAAGAGATCGGGCAGGGCCCTCCGAGCCCACGCTGACCTTTGAAGGCTCCCCGCGCAAAAACGTTGGCTCCCAGGATCCTGCTCGCCAGCGCCCTCACCTAAGCCCACCCCACCGCTTGCTTCAGAGCCGGTGGATAGGGCCTGCCGGGCTCCTGGCAGCTAACCCAAACCCTAGGTCGGCCCTGAGGGGACATCCCAAGCGGCCTGGCTCTGCAATGCTGGGGATTGGTGACTCAGAGCCCCAGAGCCGGACTCACCCTGCCGCACTGTCCCCACCTGGGCCGCTAGGGGCGCCGCGGGTCATAGAGGGCGAGAGAAGGGCAGGGCCTTCTGAGTCCCCGGTGACCTTCAAAGGCTCCCCGTGCCAAAACGCTGGTGCCCACGCTCCCGCTCCCCAGCGCCTTCACCTCGGGCCGCACCTCAGCTCGCCGCACAGTGTGCGGTTGGGCCTGACGGTCTCCTGGGGGCTAACCCTAACCCTAGGTCGGCCCCCCAGGGGCCCCTCCCAAGGGTTTTGGTGCCACTACGCCAGGGATCTGGAACCCCAAGCCCCAAAGCCAGACTCACCCTCCCACAACGCTGCCACCCGGGCCGCGAGGGGCGCCGCCGGTCATTCAGGGCGGGAGAACTGACAGGGCCCTGGAGAAACCGGCGACATTTGAAGCCTCCCACCCCAAAATGCAGGGGCCCACAATCCCGCACCCCAGCGCCTTTACCTCGGCCCGCCCACCTCTCACCGCCCAGCCAGAGGATCTGGCCTGCCGGCCTTATGGGGGCTAACTCTAACCCTGGGTCGGCCCACGAGGAGCCCCTCCCAAGGGGCCTGGCACCACAACGCCGGGGATTGGGGATCCCCGAGCCGCAGCCTGGGATTCACCCTGCCTCCCCACCGCCAACGGAGCCGCTAGGGGCGTTGCTGGTTCTTCAGGGCAGGAGAAAGGGCAGGGCCCTCCAAGCCATGGCAACATTCAAAGGCCCAGGACGCCAAAACGCTGGGGCCCACCCTCCCGCTCGCCATCGCCCTCAACTCGGCCTGCATCTCCACTCCTCGCACAGCCGGCGGATCAGGCCTGCCGGCCTCCTGGGCGCTAACCCTAACCCTAGGACAGCCCCAAGGGTCGCTTCCTAAGGGGCCTGGCGCCGCAACGCCGGGGATTGGGAACGCCCCAGCCCCAGCGCTGGATGCACCCTGCCGCCCCGCCCCACACCTGCCGCTAGGGGCGCCGCCATTCATTCAGGGTGGGAGAATGGGCAGGGCCCTTCGAACCCCCGCCGACCTTCGAAGGCGCCCCGAACCAAAACGCTTGGGCCCGGGCTCATGTTCACCAGCACCCTCACCTCGGCCCAACTCTCCGCTCGATGCACAGGCGGTGTATCGGGCCTGCTGGCCCCCTGGGGGCTAACCCTAACTGTAGGTCGTCCAGGGAGGGGCCCTTCCCAAGTCGCCTGGCGCCACGACGCCGGGAATGGGGACCCCAACCCAAGTGCCGGTCTCACCCTGCTGCCCTTCAGGCACCGGAGCCTCTAGGGGCCCCGCCGGTCATTCAGAGCGGGAGAACGGGCAGGTCCCTCCGAGCCCCCACCGACCTTCGAAGGCCCCCCGCACCAAAACGCTTGGGCTCATTCTCAGTCTCGCCAGCGCCCTCACCTCGGCCCAACCCTCCGCGTGCCGCACAGCCGCTGATCGGGTCCACCGGCCTCCTAGGGGCTAACCGTAACCCTAGATCGACCCCCGAGGGGCCCCTCCCAAGGGATCTGGCGCCGCAACGCTGGGGATTGGGGACCCCCGAGCCTCAGCACTGGACTCACCCTGCCACCCAGCCGCCACCCGGGGGCTTGGGGTGGTGCCCTTCATTCAGGGCGGGAGCACGGGCAGGGCCCTCCAAGACACGGCGACCTTCAAAGGCCCCCCGCGCCAAAACACCCGGGCCCACGCTCCCGCTCACCAGTGCCCTCACCTCGGTCCGCCACTCCAGTCTCCACACAGCTGGCGAATAGGGCCTGCCGGCATCCTAGGGGCTAAACCTAACCCTAGGTCAGCCTCCGAGGGGCCGCTCCCAAGGGGCCTGGCGCCGCAACGCGGTGGACTGGGGACCCCCGAGCCCTATGCCCGGACTTACATGCCGCCCCGCCACCACCTGGGCTGCTAGGGGCGCCGCCGGTCATTCAGGGAGGAGAATGGGCAGGGCCCGCCGAGTCCCCGGACACATTCGAAGGCCCCCCGGTGCCAAAACGCTTGGGCCCAGGCTCTTGCTGGCCAGCGCCCTCACCTCGGCCCGCCCCTCCGCTCCACGCACAGCGGGCGGATCCCGCCTGCCGGCCTCCCGGGTGCTAACCCTAACCCTAGGTCGGCCACCCAGGGGCCCCTCCCAAGGGTCCTGGTGCCGCTTCGCCGGGGATCGGGAACCTCAAGCCCCAGAGCCACACTCACCCTACCGCAACGCCGCCACCCAGGCCGCTAGGAGCACTGTGGGTCATTCAGGGCGAGAGAAGGGGCAGGGCCTTCCGAGCCCCCGGTGGCCTTCAAAGGCTCCCCGTGCCAAAACGCTGGTGCCCACGCTCCCGCTCCCCAACGCCCTCACCTCGGCCCCGCCCTCCGCTCCCCGGACAGTGGCCGGATCCCACCTGCCGGCCTCCTGGGGGCTAACCCTAACCCTAGGTCAGCCACCCAGGGGCCCCTCCCAAGGGTCCTGGTGCCGCTACACTGGGGATCAGGGACCCCAAGACCCAGAGCCAGACTCACCCTGCCGCCACGTCGCCACCCGGGCCGCTAGTGGCGCCGCCCGTCATTCAGGGCGGGAGAAGGGACAGGGCCCTGGAGAAACCGGCGATATTTGAAGCCTCCTGCGCCAAAATGCAGGGGCCCACGCTCCCGATCGCCAGCGCCTTTACCTCGGGCCGCCCACCTCTCGCCGCCCAGCCAGAGGATTGGCCCTGCTGGCCTCCTGGGTGCTAACTCTAAACCTAGGTCCGCCCACGAGGAGCCCCTCCCAAGAGGCCTGGCCCCGCAACGCTGGGGATTGGGGATCCCCGAGCCGCAGCATGGACTCACCCTGCCGCTCCACCGCCAAGGGAGCTGCTAAGGGCGCCGCTGGTTCTTCAGGGCAGGAGAACGGGCAGGGCCCTTTGAGCCATGGCAACAGTCGAAGGCCCAGGGCGCCAAAACGCTGGGGACCACGCTCCCGCTCTGCATCACCCTCAACTCGGCCCGCACCTCCGCTCTTCGCAGAGCCAGCGACTCGGGCCTGCCGGCCTCCTGGGAGCTCACCCTAACCCTAGGACAGCCCCTGAAGGTCCCTTCCTAAGGGGCCTGGCGCCGCAACGCCAGGGATTGGGGGCCCCCAAGCCCCAGCGCCGGATGCACGCTGCCACCCCAACCCACACAGGCCGCTAGGGGCGCCGCCATTCATTCAGGGTGGGAGAACTGGCAGGGCCCTCCGAACCCCTGCCGACCTTCGAAGGCGCACCGAACCAAAACGCTTGGGCCCAGGCTCATGTTCACCAGCACCCTCACCTCGGCGCAACTCTCCGCTCGACACACAGGTGGTGTATCGGGCCTGCGGGGCTCCTGGAGGCTAACCCTAACCATAGGTCGGCCACCGAGGGGCACTTCCCAAGGGGCCTGGCGTCGCAACGCTGGGGATGGGGACCCCGAGCTCATGTGCCGCACTCACCCTGCTGCCCTTCAGCCACCCGAGCCGCTAGAGGCCCCGCCGGTCAATCAGGGCAAGAGATCGGGCAGGGCCCTCCGAGCCCACGCTGACCTTTGAAGGCTCCCCGCGCAAAAACGTTGGCTCCCAGGATCCTGCTCGCCAGCGCCCTCACCTAAGCCCACCCCACCGCTTGCTTCAGAGCCGGTGGATAGGGCCTGCCGGGCTCCTGGCAGCTAACCCAAACCCTAGGTCGGCCCTGAGGGGACATCCCAAGCGGCCTGGCTCTGCAATGCTGGGGATTGGTGACTCAGAGCCCCAGAGCCGGACTCACCCTGCCGCACTGTCCCCACCTGGGCCGCTAGGGGCGCCGCGGGTCATAGAGGGCGAGAGAAGGGCAGGGCCTTCTGAGTCCCCGGTGACCTTCAAAGGCTCCCCGTGCCAAAACGCTGGTGCCCACGCTCCCGCTCCCCAGCGCCTTCACCTCGGGCCGCACCTCAGCTCGCCGCACAGTGTGCGGTTGGGCCTGACGGTCTCCTGGGGGCTAACCCTAACCCTAGGTCGGCCCCCCAGGGGCCCCTCCCAAGGGTTTTGGTGCCACTACGCCAGGGATCTGGAACCCCAAGCCCCAAAGCCAGACTCACCCTCCCACAACGCTGCCACCCGGGCCGCGAGGGGCGCCGCCGGTCATTCAGGGCGGGAGAACTGACAGGGCCCTGGAGAAACCGGCGACATTTGAAGCCTCCCACCCCAAAATGCAGGGGCCCACAATCCCGCACCCCAGCGCCTTTACCTCGGCCCGCCCACCTCTCACCGCCCAGCCAGAGGATCTGGCCTGCCGGCCTTATGGGGGCTAACTCTAACCCTGGGTCGGCCCACGAGGAGCCCCTCCCAAGGGGCCTGGCACCACAACGCCGGGGATTGGGGATCCCCGAGCCGCAGCCTGGGATTCACCCTGCCTCCCCACCGCCAACGGAGCCGCTAGGGGCGTTGCTGGTTCTTCAGGGCAGGAGAAAGGGCAGGGCCCTCCAAGCCATGGCAACATTCAAAGGCCCAGGACGCCAAAACGCTGGGGCCCACCCTCCCGCTCGCCATCGCCCTCAACTCGGCCTGCATCTCCACTCCTCGCACAGCCGGCGGATCAGGCCTGCCGGCCTCCTGGGCGCTAACCCTAACCCTAGGACGGCCCCAAGGGTCGCTTCCTAAGGGGCCTGGCCCGCCATGCCGGGGATTGGGAACGCCCCAGCCCCAGCGCTGGATGCACCCTGCCGCCCCGCCCCACACCTGCCGCTAGGGGCGCCGCCATTCATTCAGGGTGGGAGAATGGGCAGGGCCCTTCGAACCCCCGCCGACCTTCGAAGGCGCCCCGAACCAAAACGCTTGGGCCCGGGCTCATGTTCACCAGCACCCTCACCTCGGCCCAACTCTCCGCTCGATGCACAGGCGGTGTATCGGGCCTGCTGGCCCCCTGGGGGCTAACCCTAACTGTAGGTCGTCCAGGGAGGGGCCCTTCCCAAGTCGCCTGGCGCCACGACGCCGGGAATGGGGACCCCAACCCAAGTGCCGGTCTCACCCTGCTGCCCTTCAGGCACCGGAGCCTCTAGGGGCCCCGCCGGTCATTCAGAGCGGGAGAACGGGCAGGTCCCTCCGAGCCCCCACCGACCTTCGAAGGCCCCCCGCACCAAAACGCTTGGGCTCATGCTCAGTCTCGCCAGCGCCCTCACCTCGGCCCAACCCTCCGCGTGCCGCACAGCCGCTGATCGGGTCCACCGGCCTCCTGGGGGCTAACCGTAACCCTAGATCGACCCCCGAGGGGCCCCTCCCAAGGGATCTGGCGCCGCAACGCTGGGGATTGGGGACCCCCGAGCCTCAGCACTGGACTCACCCTGCCACCCAGCCGCCACCCGGGGGCTTGGGGTGGTGCCCTTCATTCAGGGCGGGAGCACGGGCAGGGCCCTCCAAGACACGGCGACCTTCAAAGGCCCCCCGCGCCAAAACACCCGGGCCCACGCTCCCGCTCACCAGTGCCCTCACCTCGGTCCGCCACTCCAGTCTCCACACAGCTGGCGAATAGGGCCTGCCGGCATCCTAGGGGCTAAACCTAACCCTAGGTCAGCCTCCGAGGGGCCGCTCCCAAGGGGCCTGGCGCCGCAACGCGGTGGACTGGGGACCCCCGAGCCCTATGCCCGGACTTACATGCCGCCCCGCCGCCACCTGGGCTGCTAGGGGCGCCGCCGGTCATTCAGGGAGGAGAATGGGCAGGGCCCGCCGAGTCCCCGGACACATTCGAAGGCCCCCCGGTGCCAAAACGCTTGGGCCCAGGCTCTTGCTGGCCAGCGCCCTCACCTCGGCCCGCCCCTCCGCTCCACGCACAGCGGGCGGATCCCGCCTGCCGGCCTCCCGGGTGCTAACCCTAACCCTAGGTCGGCCACCCAGGGGCCCCTCCCAAGGGTCCTGGTGCCGCTTCGCCGGGGATCGGGAACCTCAAGCCCCAGAGCCACACTCACCCTACCGCAACGCCGCCACCCAGGCCGCTAGGAGCACTGTGGGTCATTCAGGGCGAGAGAAGGGGCAGGGCCTTCCGAGCCCCCGGTGGCCTTCAAAGGCTCCCCGTGCCAAAACGCTGGTGCCCACGCTCCCGCTCCCCAACGCCCTCACCTCGGCCCCGCCCTCCGCTCCCCGGACAGTGGCCGGATCCCACCTGCCGGCCTCCTGGGGGCTAACCCTAACCCTAGGTCAGCCACCCAGGGGCCCCTCCCAAGGGTCCTGGTGCCGCTACACTGGGGATCAGGGACCCCAAGACCCAGAGCCAGACTCACCCTGCCGCCACGTCGCCACCCGGGCCGCTAGTGGCGCCGCCCGTCATTCAGGGCGGGAGAAGGGACAGGGCCCTGGAGAAACCGGCGATATTTGAAGCCTCCTGCGCCAAAATGCAGGGGCCCACGCTCCCGATCGCCAGCGCCTTTACCTCGGGCCGCCCACCTCTCGCCGCCCAGCCAGAGGATTGGCCCTGCTGGCCTCCTGGGTGCTAACTCTAAACCTAGGTCCGCCCACGAGGAGCCCCTCCCAAGAGGCCTGGCCCCGCAACGCTGGGGATTGGGGATCCCCGAGCCGCAGCATGGACTCACCCTGCCGCTCCACCGCCAAGGGAGCTGCTAAGGGCGCCGCTGGTTCTTCAGGGCAGGAGAACGGGCAGGGCCCTTTGAGCCATGGCAACAGTCGAAGGCCCAGGGCGCCAAAACGCTGGGGACCACGCTCCCGCTCTGCATCACCCTCAACTCGGCCCGCACCTCCGCTCTTCGCAGAGCCAGCGACTCGGGCCTGCCGGCCTCCTGGGAGCTCACCCTAACCCTAGGACAGCCCCTGAAGGTCCCTTCCTAAGGGGCCTGGCGCCGCAACGCCAGGGATTGGGGGCCCCCAAGCCCCAGCGCCGGATGCACGCTGCCACCCCAACCCACACAGGCCGCTAGGGGCGCCGCCATTCATTCAGGGTGGGAGAACTGGCAGGGCCCTCCGAACCCCTGCCGACCTTCGAAGGCGCACCGAACCAAAACGCTTGGGCCCAGGCTCATGTTCACCAGCACCCTCACCTCGGCGCAACTCTCCGCTCGACACACAGGTGGTGTATCGGGCCTGCGGGGCTCCTGGAGGCTAACCCTAACCATAGGTCGGCCACCGAGGGGCACTTCCCAAGGGGCCTGGCGTCGCAACGCTGGGGATGGGGACCCCGAGCTCATGTGCCGCACTCACCCTGCTGCCCTTCAGCCACCCGAGCCGCTAGAGGCCCCGCCGGTCAATCAGGGCAAGAGATCGGGCAGGGCCCTCCGAGCCCACGCTGACCTTTGAAGGCTCCCCGCGCAAAAACGTTGGCTCCCAGGATCCTGCTCGCCAGCGCCCTCACCTAAGCCCACCCCACCGCTTGCTTCAGAGCCGGTGGATAGGGCCTGCCGGGCTCCTGGCAGCTAACCCAAACCCTAGGTCGGCCCTGAGGGGACATCCCAAGCGGCCTGGCTCTGCAATGCTGGGGATTGGTGACTCAGAGCCCCAGAGCCGGACTCACCCTGCCGCACTGTCCCCACCTGGGCCGCTAGGGGCGCCGCGGGTCATAGAGGGCGAGAGAAGGGCAGGGCCTTCTGAGTCCCCGGTGACCTTCAAAGGCTCCCCGTGCCAAAACGCTGGTGCCCACGCTCCCGCTCCCCAGCGCCTTCACCTCGGGCCGCACCTCAGCTCGCCGCACAGTGTGCGGTTGGGCCTGACGGTCTCCTGGGGGCTAACCCTAACCCTAGGTCGGCCCCCCAGGGGCCCCTCCCAAGGGTTTTGGTGCCACTACGCCAGGGATCTGGAACCCCAAGCCCCAAAGCCAGACTCACCCTCCCACAACGCTGCCACCCGGGCCGCGAGGGGCGCCGCCGGTCATTCAGGGCGGGAGAACTGACAGGGCCCTGGAGAAACCGGCGACATTTGAAGCCTCCCACCCCAAAATGCAGGGGCCCACAATCCCGCACCCCAGCGCCTTTACCTCGGCCCGCCCACCTCTCACCGCCCAGCCAGAGGATCTGGCCTGCCGGCCTTATGGGGGCTAACTCTAACCCTGGGTCGGCCCACGAGGAGCCCCTCCCAAGGGGCCTGGCACCACAACGCCGGGGATTGGGGATCCCCGAGCCGCAGCCTGGGATTCACCCTGCCTCCCCACCGCCAACGGAGCCGCTAGGGGCGTTGCTGGTTCTTCAGGGCAGGAGAAAGGGCAGGGCCCTCCAAGCCATGGCAACATTCAAAGGCCCAGGACGCCAAAACGCTGGGGCCCACCCTCCCGCTCGCCATCGCCCTCAACTCGGCCTGCATCTCCACTCCTCGCACAGCCGGCGGATCAGGCCTGCCGGCCTCCTGGGCGCTAACCCTAACCCTAGGACGGCCCCAAGGGTCGCTTCCTAAGGGGCCTGGCCCGCCATGCCGGGGATTGGGAACGCCCCAGCCCCAGCGCTGGATGCACCCTGCCGCCCCGCCCCACACCTGCCGCTAGGGGCGCCGCCATTCATTCAGGGTGGGAGAATGGGCAGGGCCCTTCGAACCCCCGCCGACCTTCGAAGGCGCCCCGAACCAAAACGCTTGGGCCCGGGCTCATGTTCACCAGCACCCTCACCTCGGCCCAACTCTCCGCTCGATGCACAGGCGGTGTATCGGGCCTGCTGGCCCCCTGGGGGCTAACCCTAACTGTAGGTCGTCCAGGGAGGGGCCCTTCCCAAGTCGCCTGGCGCCACGACGCCGGGAATGGGGACCCCAACCCAAGTGCCGGTCTCACCCTGCTGCCCTTCAGGCACCGGAGCCTCTAGGGGCCCCGCCGGTCATTCAGAGCGGGAGAACGGGCAGGTCCCTCCGAGCCCCCACCGACCTTCGAAGGCCCCCCGCACCAAAACGCTTGGGCTCATTCTCAGTCTCGCCAGCGCCCTCACCTCGGCCCAACCCTCCGCGTGCCGCACAGCCGCTGATCGGGTCCACCGGCCTCCTAGGGGCTAACCGTAACCCTAGATCGACCCCCGAGGGGCCCCTCCCAAGGGATCTGGCGCCGCAACGCTGGGGATTGGGGACCCCCGAGCCTCAGCACTGGACTCACCCTGCCACCCAGCCGCCACCCGGGGGCTTGGGGTGGTGCCCTTCATTCAGGGCGGGAGCACGGGCAGGGCCCTCCAAGACACGGCGACCTTCAAAGGCCCCCCGCGCCAAAACACCCGGGCCCACGCTCCCGCTCACCAGTGCCCTCACCTCGGTCCGCCACTCCAGTCTCCACACAGCTGGCGAATAGGGCCTGCCGGCATCCTAGGGGCTAAACCTAACCCTAGGTCAGCCTCCGAGGGGCCGCTCCCAAGGGGCCTGGCGCCGCAACGCGGTGGACTGGGGACCCCCGAGCCCTATGCCCGGACTTACATGCCGCCCCGCCGCCACCTGGGCTGCTAGGGGCGCCGCCGGTCATTCAGGGAGGAGAATGGGCAGGGCCCGCCGAGTCCCCGGACACATTCGAAGGCCCCCCGGTGCCAAAACGCTTGGGCCCAGGCTCTTGCTGGCCAGCGCCCTCACCTCGGCCCGCCCCTCCGCTCCACGCACAGCGGGCGGATCCCGCCTGCCGGCCTCCCGGGTGCTAACCCTAACCCTAGGTCGGCCACCCAGGGGCCCCTCCCAAGGGTCCTGGTGCCGCTTCGCCGGGGATCGGGAACCTCAAGCCCCAGAGCCACACTCACCCTACCGCAACGCCGCCACCCAGGCCGCTAGGAGCACTGTGGGTCATTCAGGGCGAGAGAAGGGGCAGGGCCTTCCGAGCCCCCGGTGGCCTTCAAAGGCTCCCCGTGCCAAAACGCTGGTGCCCACGCTCCCGCTCCCCAACGCCCTCACCTCGGCCCCGCCCTCCGCTCCCCGGACAGTGGCCGGATCCCACCTGCCGGCCTCCTGGGGGCTAACCCTAACCCTAGGTCAGCCACCCAGGGGCCCCTCCCAAGGGTCCTGGTGCCGCTACACTGGGGATCAGGGACCCCAAGACCCAGAGCCAGACTCACCCTGCCGCCACGTCGCCACCCGGGCCGCTAGTGGCGCCGCCCGTCATTCAGGGCGGGAGAAGGGACAGGGCCCTGGAGAAACCGGCGATATTTGAAGCCTCCTGCGCCAAAATGCAGGGGCCCACGCTCCCGATCGCCAGCGCCTTTACCTCGGGCCGCCCACCTCTCGCCGCCCAGCCAGAGGATTGGCCCTGCTGGCCTCCTGGGTGCTAACTCTAAACCTAGGTCCGCCCACGAGGAGCCCCTCCCAAGAGGCCTGGCCCCGCAACGCTGGGGATTGGGGATCCCCGAGCCGCAGCATGGACTCACCCTGCCGCTCCACCGCCAAGGGAGCTGCTAAGGGCGCCGCTGGTTCTTCAGGGCAGGAGAACGGGCAGGGCCCTTTGAGCCATGGCAACAGTCGAAGGCCCAGGGCGCCAAAACGCTGGGGACCACGCTCCCGCTCTGCATCACCCTCAACTCGGCCCGCACCTCCGCTCTTCGCAGAGCCAGCGACTCGGGCCTGCCGGCCTCCTGGGAGCTCACCCTAACCCTAGGACAGCCCCTGAAGGTCCCTTCCTAAGGGGCCTGGCGCCGCAACGCCAGGGATTGGGGGCCCCCAAGCCCCAGCGCCGGATGCACGCTGCCACCCCAACCCACACAGGCCGCTAGGGGCGCCGCCATTCATTCAGGGTGGGAGAACTGGCAGGGCCCTCCGAACCCCTGCCGACCTTCGAAGGCGCACCGAACCAAAACGCTTGGGCCCAGGCTCATGTTCACCAGCACCCTCACCTCGGCGCAACTCTCCGCTCGACACACAGGTGGTGTATCGGGCCTGCGGGGCTCCTGGAGGCTAACCCTAACCATAGGTCGGCCACCGAGGGGCACTTCCCAAGGGGCCTGGCGTCGCAACGCTGGGGATGGGGACCCCGAGCTCATGTGCCGCACTCACCCTGCTGCCCTTCAGCCACCCGAGCCGCTAGAGGCCCCGCCGGTCAATCAGGGCAAGAGATCGGGCAGGGCCCTCCGAGCCCACACTGACCTTTGAAGGCTCCCCGCGCAAAAACGTTGGCTCCCAGGATCCTGCTCGCCAGCGCCCTCACCTAAGCCCACCCCACCGCTTGCTTCAGAGCCGGTGGATAGGGCCTGCCGGGCTCCTGGCAGCTAACCCAAACCCTAGGTCGGCCCTGAGGGGACATCCCAAGCGGCCTGGCTCTGCAATGCTGGGGATTGGTGACTCAGAGCCCCAGAGCCGGACTCACCCTGCCGCACTGTCCCCACCTGGGCCGCTAGGGGCGCCGCGGGTCATAGAGGGCGGGAGAAGGGCAGGGCCTTCTGAGTCCCCGGTGACCTTCAAAGGCTCCCCGTGCCAAAACGCTGGTGCCCACGCTCCCGCTCCCCAGCGCCTTCACCTCGGGCCGCACCTCAGCTCGCCGCACAGTGTGCGGTTGGGCCTGACGGTCTCCTGGGGGCTAACCCTAACCCTAGGTCGGTCCCCCAGGGGCCCCTCCCAAGGGTTTTGGTGCCACTACGCCAGGGATCTGGAACCCCAAGCCCCAAAGCCAGACTCACCCTCCCACAACGCTGCCACCCGGGCCGCGAGGGGCGCCGCCGGTCATTCAGGGCGGGAGAACTGACAGGGCCCTGGAGAAACCGGCGACATTTGAAGCCTCCCACCCCAAAATGCAGGGGCCCACAATCCCGCACCCCAGCGCCTTTACCTCGGCCCGCCCACCTCTCACCGCCCAGCCAGAGGATCTGGCCTGCCGGCCTTATGGGGGCTAACTCTAACCCTGGGTCGGCCCACGAGGAGCCCCTCCCAAGGGGCCTGGCACCACAACGCCGGGGATTGGGGATCCCCGAGCCGCAGCCTGGGATTCACCCTGCCTCCCCACCGCCAACGGAGCCGCTAGGGGCGTTGCTGGTTCTTCAGGGCAGGAGAAAGGGCAGGGCCCTCCAAGCCATGGCAACATTCAAAGGCCCAGGACGCCAAAACGCTGGGGCCCACCCTCCCGCTCGCCATCGCCCTCAACTCGGCCTGCATCTCCACTCCTCGCACAGCCGGCGGATCAGGCCTGCCGGCCTCCTGGGCGCTAACCCTAACCCTAGGACGGCCCCAAGGGTCGCTTCCTAAGGGGCCTGGCGCCGCAACGCCGGGGATTGGGAACGCCCCAGCCCCAGCGCTGGATGCACCCTGCCGCCCCGCCCCACACCTGCCGCTAGGGGCGCCGCCATTCATTCAGGGTGGGAGAATGGGCAGGGCCCTTCGAACCCCCGCCGACCTTCGAAGGCGCCCCGAACCAAAACGCTTGGGCCCGGGCTCATGTTCACCAGCACCCTCACCTCGGCCCAACTCTCCGCTCGATGCACAGGCGGTGTATCGGGCCTGCTGGCCCCCTGGGGGCTAACCCTAACTGTAGGTCGTCCAGGGAGGGGCCCTTCCCAAGTCGCCTGGCGCCACGACGCCGGGAATGGGGACCCCAACCCAAGTGCCGGTCTCACCCTGCTGCCCTTCAGGCACCGGAGCCTCTAGGGGCCCCGCCGGTCATTCAGAGCGGGAGAACGGGCAGGTCCCTCCGAGCCCCCACCGACCTTCGAAGGCCCCCCGCACCAAAACGCTTGGGCTCATTCTCAGTCTCGCCAGCGCCCTCACCTCGGCCCAACCCTCCGCGTGCCGCACAGCCGCTGATCGGGTCCACCGGCCTCCTGGGGGCTAACCGTAACCCTAGATCGACCCCCGAGGGGCCCCTCCCAAGGGATCTGGCGCCGCAACGCTGGGGATTGGGGACCCCCGAGCCTCAGCACTGGACTCACCCTGCCACCCAGCCGCCACCCGGGGGCTTGGGGTGGTGCCCTTCATTCAGGGCGGGAGCACGGGCAGGGCCCTCCAAGACACGGCGACCTTCAAAGGCCCCCCGCGCCAAAACACCCGGGCCCACGCTCCCGCTCACCAGTGCCCTCACCTCGGTCCGCCACTCCAGTCTCCACACAGCTGGCGAATAGGGCCTGCCGGCATCCTAGGGGCTAAACCTAACCCTAGGTCAGCCTCCGAGGGGCCGCTCCCAAGGGGCCTGGCGCCGCAACGCGGTGGACTGGGGACCCCCGAGCCCTATGCCCGGACTTACATGCCGCCCCGCCGCCACCTGGGCTGCTAGGGGCGCCGCCGGTCATTCAGGGAGGAGAATGGGCAGGGCCCGCCGAGTCCCCGGACACATTCGAAGGCCCCCCGGTGCCAAAACGCTTGGGCCCAGGCTCTTGCTGGCCAGCGCCCTCACCTCGGCCCGCCCCTCCGCTCCACGCACAGCGGGCGGATCCCGCCTGCCGGCCTCCCGGGTGCTAACCCTAACCCTAGGTCGGCCACCCAGGGGCCCCTCCCAAGGGTCCTGGTGCCGCTTCGCCGGGGATCGGGAACCTCAAGCCCCAGAGCCACACTCACCCTACCGCAACGCCGCCACCCAGGCCGCTAGGAGCACTGTGGGTCATTCAGGGCGAGAGAAGGGGCAGGGCCTTCCGAGCCCCCGGTGGCCTTCAAAGGCTCCCCGTGCCAAAACGCTGGTGCCCACGCTCCCGCTCCCCAACGCCCTCACCTCGGCCCCGCCCTCCGCTCCCCGGACAGTGGCCGGATCCCACCTGCCGGCCTCCTGGGGGCTAACCCTAACCCTAGGTCAGCCACCCAGGGGCCCCTCCCAAGGGTCCTGGTGCCGCTACACTGGGGATCAGGGACCCCAAGACCCAGAGCCAGACTCACCCTGCCGCCACGTCGCCACCCGGGCCGCTAGTGGCGCCGCCCGTCATTCAGGGCGGGAGAAGGGACAGGGCCCTGGAGAAACCGGCGATATTTGAAGCCTCCTGCGCCAAAATGCAGGGGCCCACGCTCCCGATCGCCAGCGCCTTTACCTCGGGCCGCCCACCTCTCGCCGCCCAGCCAGAGGATTGGCCCTGCTGGCCTCCTGGGTGCTAACTCTAAACCTAGGTCCGCCCACGAGGAGCCCCTCCCAAGAGGCCTGGCCCCGCAACGCTGGGGATTGGGGATCCCCGAGCCGCAGCATGGACTCACCCTGCCGCTCCACCGCCAAGGGAGCTGCTAAGGGCGCCGCTGGTTCTTCAGGGCAGGAGAACGGGCAGGGCCCTTTGAGCCATGGCAACAGTCGAAGGCCCAGGGCGCCAAAACGCTGGGGACCACGCTCCCGCTCTGCATCACCCTCAACTCGGCCCGCACCTCCGCTCTTCGCAGAGCCAGCGACTCGGGCCTGCCGGCCTCCTGGGAGCTCACCCTAACCCTAGGACAGCCCCTGAAGGTCCCTTCCTAAGGGGCCTGGCGCCGCAACGCCAGGGATTGGGGGCCCCCAAGCCCCAGCGCCGGATGCACGCTGCCACCCCAACCCACACAGGCCGCTAGGGGCGCCGCCATTCATTCAGGGTGGGAGAACTGGCAGGGCCCTCCGAACCCCTGCCGACCTTCGAAGGCGCACCGAACCAAAACGCTTGGGCCCAGGCTCATGTTCACCAGCACCCTCACCTCGGCGCAACTCTCCGCTCGACACACAGGTGGTGTATCGGGCCTGCGGGGCTCCTGGAGGCTAACCCTAACCATAGGTCGGCCACCGAGGGGCACTTCCCAAGGGGCCTGGCGTCGCAACGCTGGGGATGGGGACCCCGAGCTCATGTGCCGCACTCACCCTGCTGCCCTTCAGCCACCCGAGCCGCTAGAGGCCCCGCCGGTCAATCAGGGCAAGAGATCGGGCAGGGCCCTCCGAGCCCACGCTGACCTTTGAAGGCTCCCCGCGCAAAAACGTTGGCTCCCAGGATCCTGCTCGCCAGCGCCCTCACCTAAGCCCACCCCACCGCTTGCTTCAGAGCCGGTGGATAGGGCCTGCCGGGCTCCTGGCAGCTAACCCAAACCCTAGGTCGGCCCTGAGGGGACATCCCAAGCGGCCTGGCTCTGCAATGCTGGGGATTGGTGACTCAGAGCCCCAGAGCCGGACTCACCCTGCCGCACTGTCCCCACCTGGGCCGCTAGGGGCGCCGCGGGTCATAGAGGGCGAGAGAAGGGCAGGGCCTTCTGAGTCCCCGGTGACCTTCAAAGGCTCCCCGTGCCAAAACGCTGGTGCCCACGCTCCCGCTCCCCAGCGCCTTCACCTCGGGCCGCACCTCAGCTCGCCGCACAGTGTGCGGTTGGGCCTGACGGTCTCCTGGGGGCTAACCCTAACCCTAGGTCGGCCCCCCAGGGGCCCCTCCCAAGGGTTTTGGTGCCACTACGCCAGGGATCTGGAACCCCAAGCCCCAAAGCCAGACTCACCCTCCCACAACGCTGCCACCCGGGCCGCGAGGGGCGCCGCCGGTCATTCAGGGCGGGAGAACTGACAGGGCCCTGGAGAAGCCGGCGACATTTGAAGCCTCCCACCCCAAAATGCAGGGGCCCACAATCCCGCACCCCAGCGCCTTTACCTCGGCCCGCCCACCTCTCACCGCCCAGCCAGAGGATCTGGCCTGCCGGCCTTATGGGGGCTAACTCTAACCCTGGGTCGGCCCACGAGGAGCCCCTCCCAAGGGGCCTGGCACCACAACGCCGGGGATTGGGGATCCCCGAGCCGCAGCCTGGGATTCACCCTGCCTCCCCACCGCCAACGGAGCCGCTAGGGGCGTTGCTGGTTCTTCAGGGCAGGAGAAAGGGCAGGGCCCTCCAAGCCATGGCAACATTCAAAGGCCCAGGACGCCAAAACGCTGGGGCCCACGCTCCCGCTCGCCATCGCCCTCAACTCGGCCTGCATCTCCACTCCTCGCACAGCCGGCGGATCAGGCCTGCCGGCCTCCTGGGCGCTAACCCTAACCCTAGGACGGCCCCAAGGGTCGCTTCCTAAGGGGCCTGGCGCCGCAACGCCGGGGATTGGGAACGCCCCAGCCCCAGCGCTGGATGCACCCTGCCGCCCCGCCCCACACCTGCCGCTAGGGGCGCCGCCATTCATTCAGGGTGGGAGAATGGGCAGGGCCCTTCGAACCCCCGCCGACCTTCGAAGGCGCCCCGAACCAAAACGCTTGGGCCCAGGCTCATGTTCACCAGCACCCTCACCTCGGCCCAACTCTCCGCTCGATGCACAGGCGGTGTATCGGGCCTGCTGGCCCCCTGGGGGCTAACCCTAACTGTAGGTCGTCCAGGGAGGGGCCCTTCCCAAGTCGCCTGGCGCCACGACGCTGGGAATGGGGACCCCAACCCAAGTGCCGGTCTCACCCTGCTGCCCTTCAGGCACCGGAGCCTCTAGGGGCCCCGCCGGTCATTCAGAGCGGGAGAACGGGCAGGTCCCTCCGAGCCCCCACCGACCTTCGAAGGCCCCCCGCACCAAAACGCTTGGGCTCATGCTCAGTCTCGCCAGCGCCCTCACCTCGGCCCAACCCTCCGCGTGCCGCACAGCCGCTGATCGGGTCCACCGGCCTCCTGGGGGCTAACCGTAACCCTAGATCGACCCCCGAGGGGCCCCTCCCAAGGGATCTGGCGCCGCAACGCTGGGGATTGGGGACCCCCGAGCCTCAGCACTGGACTCACCCTGCCACCCAGCCGCCACCCGGGGGCTTGGGGTGGTGCCCTTCATTCAGGGCGGGAGCACGGGCAGGGCCCTCCAAGACACGGCGACCTTCAAAGGCCCCCCGCGCCAAAACACCCGGGCCCACGCTCCCGCTCACCAGTGCCCTCACCTCGGTCCGCCACTCCAGTCTCCACACAGCTGGCGAATAGGGCCTGCCGGCATCCTAGGGGCTAAACCTAACCCTAGGTCAGCCTCCGAGGGGCCGCTCCCAAGGGGCCTGGCGCCGCAACGCGGTGGACTGGGGACCCCCGAGCCCTATGCCCGGACTTACATGCCGCCCCGCCGCCACCTGGGCTGCTAGGGGCGCCGCCGGTCATTCAGGGAGGAGAATGGGCAGGGCCCGCCGAGTCCCCGGACACATTCGAAGGCCCCCCGGTGCCAAAACGCTTGGGCCCAGGCTCTTGCTGGCCAGCGCCCTCACCTCGGCCCGCCCCTCCGCTCCACGCACAGCGGGCGGATCCCGCCTGCCGGCCTCCCGGGTGCTAACCCTAACCCTAGGTCGGCCACCCAGGGGCCCCTCCCAAGGGTCCTGGTGCCGCTTCGCCGGGGATCGGGAACCTCAAGCCCCAGAGCCACACTCACCCTACCGCAACGCCGCCACCCAGGCCGCTAGGAGCACTGTGGGTCATTCAGGGCGAGAGAAGGGGCAGGGCCTTCCGAGCCCCCGGTGGCCTTCAAAGGCTCCCCGTGCCAAAACGCTGGTGCCCACGCTCCCGCTCCCCAACGCCCTCACCTCGGCCCCGCCCTCCGCTCCCCGGACAGTGGCCGGATCCCACCTGCCGGCCTCCTGGGGGCTAACCCTAACCCTAGGTCAGCCACCCAGGGGCCCCTCCCAAGGGTCCTGGTGCCGCTACACTGGGGATCAGGGACCCCAAGACCCAGAGCCAGACTCACCCTGCCGCCACGTCGCCACCCGGGCCGCTAGTGGCGCCGCCCGTCATTCAGGGCGGGAGATGGGACAGGGCCCTGGAGAAACCGGCGATATTTGAAGCCTCCTGCGCCAAAATGCAGGGGCCCACGCTCCCGATCGCCAGCGCCTTTACCTCGGGCCGCCCACCTCTCGCCGCCCAGCCAGAGGATTGGGCCTGCTGGCCTCCTGGGTGCTAACTCTAAACCTAGGTCCGCCCACGAGGAGCCCCTCCCAAGAGGCCTGGCCCCGCAACGCTGGGGATTGGGGATCCCCGAGCCGCAGCATGGACTCACCCTGCCGCTCCACCGCCAAGGGAGCTGCTAAGGGCGCCGCTGGTTCTTCAGGGCAGGAGAACGGGCAGGGCCCTTTGAGCCATGGCAACAGTCGAAGGCCCAGGGCGCCAAAACGCTGGGGACCACGCT
This sequence comes from Ursus americanus, assembly GCF_024610735.1. Taxonomy (NCBI): domain Eukaryota; kingdom Metazoa; phylum Chordata; class Mammalia; order Carnivora; family Ursidae; genus Ursus; species Ursus americanus. Next base: position 47,821,626 of record NC_142149.1, on the reverse strand, counting down.
CCCGCTCTGCATCACCCTCAACTCGGCCCGCACCTCCGCTCTTCGCAGAGCCAGCGACTCGGGCCTGCCGGCCTCCTGGGAGCTCACCCTAACCCTAGGACAGCCCCTGAAGGTCCCTTCCTAAGGGGCCTGGCGCCGCAACGCCAGGGATTGGGGGCCCCCAAGCCCCAGCGCCGGATGCACGCTGCCACCCCAACCCACACAGGCCGCTAGGGGCGCCGCCATTCATTCAGGGTGGGAGAACTGGCAGGGCCCTCCGAACCCCTGCCGACCTTCGAAGGCGCACCGAACCAAAACGCTTGGGCCCAGGCTCATGTTCACCAGCACCCTCACCTCGGCGCAACTCTCCGCTCGACACACAGGTGGTGTATCGGGCCTGCGGGGCTCCTGGAGGCTAACCCTAACCATAGGTCGGCCACCGAGGGGCACTTCCCAAGGGGCCTGGCGTCGCAACGCTGGGGATGGGGACCCCGAGCTCATGTGCCGCACTCACCCTGCTGCCCTTCAGCCACCCGAGCCGCTAGAGGCCCCGCCGGTCAATCAGGGCAAGAGATCGGGCAGGGCCCTCCGAGCCCACGCTGACCTTTGAAGGCTCCCCGCGCAAAAACGTTGGCTCCCAGGATCCTGCTCGCCAGCGCCCTCACCTAAGCCCACCCCACCGCTTGCTTCAGAGCCGGTGGATAGGGCCTGCCGGGCTCCTGGCAGCTAACCCAAACCCTAGGTCGGCCCTGAGGGGACATCCCAAGCGGCCTGGCTCTGCAATGCTGGGGATTGGTGACTCAGAGCCCCAGAGCCGGACTCACCCTGCCGCACTGTCCCCACCTGGGCCGCTAGGGGCGCCGCGGGTCATAGAGGGCGGGAGAAGGGCAGGGCCTTCTGAGTCCCCGGTGACCTTCAAAGGCTCCCCGTGCCAAAACGCTGGTGCCCACGCTCCCGCTCCCCAGCGCCTTCACCTCGGGCCGCACCTCAGCTCGCCGCACAGTGTGCGGTTGGGCCTGACGGTCTCCTGGGGGCTAACCCTAACCCTAGGTCGGCCCCCCAGGGGCCCCTCCCAAGGGTTTTGGTGCCACTACGCCAGGGATCTGGAACCCCAAGCCCCAAAGCCAGACTCACCCTCCCACAACGCTGCCACCCGGGCCGCGAGGGGCGCCGCCGGTCATTCAGGGCGGGAGAACTGACAGGGCCCTGGAGAAGCCGGCGACATTTGAAGCCTCCCACCCCAAAATGCAGGGGCCCACAATCCCGCACCCCAGCGCCTTTACCTCGGCCCGCCCACCTCTCACCGCCCAGCCAGAGGATCTGGCCTGCCGGCCTTATGGGGGCTAACTCTAACCCTGGGTCGGCCCACGAGGAGCCCCTCCCAAGGGGCCTGGCACCACAACGCCGGGGATTGGGGATCCCCGAGCCACAGCCTGGGATTCACGCTGCCTCCCCACCGCCAACGGAGCCGCTAGGGGCGTTGCTGGTTCTTCAGGGCAGGAGAAAGGGCAGGGCCCTCCAAGCCATGGCAACATTCAAAGGCCCAGGACGCCAAAACGCTGGGGCCCACGCTCCCGCTCGCCATCGCCCTCAACTCGGCCTGCATCTCCACTCCTCGCACAGCCGGCGGATCAGGCCTGCCGGCCTCCTGGGCGCTAACCCTAACCCTAGGACGGCCCCAAGGGTCGCTTCCTAAGGGGCCTGGCGCCGCAACGCCGGGGATTGGGAACGCCCCAGCCCCAGCGCTGGATGCACCCTGCCGCCCCGCCCCACACCTGCCGCTAGGGGCGCCGCCATTCATTCAGGGTGGGAGAATGGGCAGGGCCCTTCGAACCCCCGCCGACCTTCGAAGGCGCCCCGAACCAAAACGCTTGGGCCCAGGCTCATGTTCACCAGCACCCTCACCTCGGCCCAACTCTCCGCTCGATGCACAGGCGGTGTATCGGGCCTGCTGGCCCCCTGGGGGCTAACCCTAACTGTAGGTCGTCCAGGGAGGGGCCCTTCCCAAGTCGCCTGGCGCCACGACGCCGGGAATGGGGACCCCAACCCAAGTGCCGGTCTCACCCTGCTGCCCTTCAGGCACCGGAGCCTCTAGGGGCCCCGCCGGTCATTCAGAGCGGGAGAAGGGGCAGGTCCCTCCGAGCCCCCACCGACCTTCGAAGGCCCCCCGCACCAAAACGCTTGGGCTCATGCTCAGTCTCGCCAGCGCCCTCACCTCGGCCCAACCCTCCGCGTGCCGCACAGCCGCTGATCGGGTCCACCGGCCTCCTGGGGGCTAACCGTAACCCTAGATCGACCCCCGAGGGGCCCCTCCCAAGGGATCTGGCGCCGCAACGCTGGGGATTGGGGACCCCCGAGCCTCAGCACTGGACTCACCCTGCCACCCAGCCGCCACCCGGGGGCTTGGGGTGGTGCCCTTCATTCAGGGCGGGAGCACGGGCAGGGCCCTCCAAGACACGGCGACCTTCAAAGGCCCCCCGCGCCAAAACACCCGGGCCCACGCTCCCGCTCACCAGTGCCCTCACCTCGGTCCGCCACTCCAGTCTCCACACAGCTGGCGAATAGGGCCTGCCGGCATCCTAGGGGCTAAACCTAACCCTAGGTCAGCCTCCGAGGGGCCGCTCCCAAGGGGCCTGGCGCCGCAACGCGGTGGACTGGGGACCCCCGAGCCCTATGCCCGGACTTACATGCCGCCCCGCCGCCACCTGGGCTGCTAGGGGCGCCGCCGGTCATTCAGGGAGGAGAATGGGCAGGGCCCGCCGAGTCCCCGGACACATTCGAAGGCCCCCCGGTGCCAAAACGCTTGGGCCCAGGCTCTTGCTGGCCAGCGCCCTCACCTCGGCCCGCCCCTCCGCTCCACGCACAGCGGGCGGATCCCGCCTGCCGGCCTCCCGGGTGCTAACCCTAACCCTAGGTCGGCCACCCAGGGGCCCCTCCCAAGGGTCCTGGTGCCGCTTCGCCGGGGATCGGGAACCTCAAGCCCCAGAGCCACACTCACCCTACCGCAACGCCGCCACCCAGGCCGCTAGGAGCACTGTGGGTCATTCAGGGCGAGAGAAGGGGCAGGGCCTTCCGAGCCCCCGGTGGCCTTCAAAGGCTCCCCGTGCCAAAACGCTGGTGCCCACGCTCCCGCTCCCCAACGCCCTCACCTCGGCCCCGCCCTCCGCTCCCCGGACAGTGGCCGGATCCCACCTGCCGGCCTCCTGGGGGCTAACCCTAACCCTAGGTCAGCCACCCAGGGGCCCCTCCCAAGGGTCCTGGTGCCGCTACACTGGGGATCAGGGACCCCAAGACCCAGAGCCAGACTCACCCTGCCGCCACGTCGCCACCCGGGCCGCTAGTGGCGCCGCCCGTCATTCAGGGCGGGAGATGGGACAGGGCCCTGGAGAAACCGGCGATATTTGAAGCCTCCTGCGCCAAAATGCAGGGGCCCACGCTCCCGATCGCCAGCGCCTTTACCTCGGGCCGCCCACCTCTCGCCGCCCAGCCAGAGGATTGGGCCTGCTGGCCTCCTGGGTGCTAACTCTAAACCTAGGTCCGCCCACGAGGAGCCCCTCCCAAGAGGCCTGGCCCCGCAACGCTGGGGATTGGGGATCCCCGAGCCGCAGCATGGACTCACCCTGCCGCTCCACCGCCAAGGGAGCTGCTAAGGGCGCCGCTGGTTCTTCAGGGCAGGAGAACGGGCAGGGCCCTTTGAGCCATGGCAACAGTCGAAGGCCCAGGGCGCCAAAACGCTGGGGACCACGCTCCCGCTCTGCATCACCCTCAACTCGGCCCGCACCTCCGCTCTTCGCAGAGCCAGCGACTCGGGCCTGCCAGCCTCCTGGGAGCTCACCCTAACCCTAGGACAGCCCCTGAAGGTCCCTTCCTAAGGGGCCTGGCGCCGCAACGCCAGGGATTGGGGGCCCCCAAGCCCCAGCGCCGGATGCACGCTGCCACCCCAACCCACACAGGCCGCTAGGGGCGCCGCCATTCATTCAGGGTGGGAGAACTGGCAGGGCCCTCCGAACCCCTGCCGACCTTCGAAGGCGCACCGAACCAAAACGCTTGGGCCCAGGCTCATGTTCACCAGCACCCTCACCTCGGCGCAACTCTCCGCTCGACACACAGGTGGTGTATCGGGCCTGCGGGGCTCCTGGAGGCTAACCCTAACCATAGGTCGGCCACCGAGGGGCACTTCCCAAGGGGCCTGGCGTCGCAACGCTGGGGATGGGGACCCCGAGCTCATGTGCCGCACTCACCCTGCTGCCCTTCAGCCACCCGAGCCGCTAGAGGCCCCGCCGGTCAATCAGGGCAAGAGATCGGGCAGGGCCCTCCGAGCCCACGCTGACCTTTGAAGGCTCCCCGCGCAAAAACGTTGGCTCCCAGGATCCTGCTCGCCAGCGCCCTCACCTAAGCCCACCCCACCGCTTGCTTCAGAGCCGGTGGATAGGGCCTGCCGGGCTCCTGGCAGCTAACCCAAACCCTAGGTCGGCCCTGAGGGGACATCCCAAGCGGCCTGGCTCTGCAATGCTGGGGATTGGTGACTCAGAGCCCCAGAGCCGGACTCACCCTGCCGCACTGTCCCCACCTGGGCCGCTAGGGGCGCCGCGGGTCATAGAGGGCGAGAGAAGGGCAGGGCCTTCTGAGTCCCCGGTGACCTTCAAAGGCTCCCCGTGCCAAAACGCTGGTGCCCACGCTCCCGCTCCCCAGCGCCTTCACCTCGGGCCGCACCTCAGCTCGCCGCACAGTGTGCGGTTGGGCCTGACGGTCTCCTGGGGGCTAACCCTAACCCTAGGTCGGCCCCCCAGGGGCCCCTCCCAAGGGTTTTGGTGCCACTACGCCAGGGATCTGGAACCCCAAGCCCCAAAGCCAGACTCACCCTCCCACAACGCTGCCACCCGGGCCGCGAGGGGCGCCGCCGGTCATTCAGGGCGGGAGAACTGACAGGGCCCTGGAGAAGCCGGCGACATTTGAAGCCTCCCACCCCAAAATGCAGGGGCCCACAATCCCGCACCCCAGCGCCTTTACCTCGGCCCGCCCACCTCTCACCGCCCAGCCAGAGGATCTGGCCTGCCGGCCTTATGGGGGCTAACTCTAACCCTGGGTCGGCCCACGAGGAGCCCCTCCCAAGGGGCCTGGCACCACAACGCCGGGGATTGGGGATCCCCGAGCCGCAGCCTGGGATTCACCCTGCCTCCCCACCGCCAACGGAGCCGCTAGGGGCGTTGCTGGTTCTTCAGGGCAGGAGAAAGGGCAGGGCCCTCCAAGCCATGGCAACATTCAAAGGCCCAGGACGCCAAAACGCTGGGGCCCACGCTCCCGCTCGCCATCGCCCTCAACTCGGCCTGCATCTCCACTCCTCGCACAGCCGGCGGATCAGGCCTGCCGGCCTCCTGGGCGCTAACCCTAACCCTAGGACGGCCCCAAGGGTCGCTTCCTAAGGGGCCTGGCGCCGCAACGCCGGGGATTGGGAACGCCCCAGCCCCAGCGCTGGATGCACCCTGCCGCCCCGCCCCACACCTGCCGCTAGGGGCGCCGCCATTCATTCAGGGTGGGAGAATGGGCAGGGCCCTTCGAACCCCCGCCGACCTTCGAAGGCGCCCCGAACCAAAACGCTTGGGCCCAGGCTCATGTTCACCAGCACCCTCACCTCGGCCCAACTCTCCGCTCGATGCACAGGCGGTGTATCGGGCCTGCTGGCCCCCTGGGGGCTAACCCTAACTGTAGGTCGTCCAGGGAGGGGCCCTTCCCAAGTCGCCTGGCGCCACGACGCTGGGAATGGGGACCCCAACCCAAGTGCCGGTCTCACCCTGCTGCCCTTCAGGCACCGGAGCCTCTAGGGGCCCCGCCGGTCATTCAGAGCGGGAGAACGGGCAGGTCCCTCCGAGCCCCCACCGACCTTCGAAGGCCCCCCGCACCAAAACGCTTGGGCTCATGCTCAGTCTCGCCAGCGCCCTCACCTCGGCCCAACCCTCCGCGTGCCGCACAGCCGCTGATCGGGTCCACCGGCCTCCTGGGGGCTAACCGTAACCCTAGATCGACCCCCGAGGGGCCCCTCCCAAGGGATCTGGCGCCGCAACGCTGGGGATTGGGGACCCCCGAGCCTCAGCACTGGACTCACCCTGCCACCCAGCCGCCACCCGGGGGCTTGGGGTGGTGCCCTTCATTCAGGGCGGGAGCACGGGCAGGGCCCTCCAAGACACGGCGACCTTCAAAGGCCCCCCGCGCCAAAACACCCGGGCCCACGCTCCCGCTCACCAGTGCCCTCACCTCGGTCCGCCACTCCAGTCTCCACACAGCTGGCGAATAGGGCCTGCCGGCATCCTAGGGGCTAAACCTAACCCTAGGTCAGCCTCCGAGGGGCCGCTCCCAAGGGGCCTGGCGCCGCAACGCGGTGGACTGGGGACCCCCGAGCCCTATGCCCGGACTTACATGCCGCCCCGCCGCCACCTGGGCTGCTAGGGGCGCCGCCGGTCATTCAGGGAGGAGAATGGGCAGGGCCCGCCGAGTCCCCGGACACATTCGAAGGCCCCCCGGTGCCAAAACGCTTGGGCCCAGGCTCTTGCTGGCCAGCGCCCTCACCTCGGCCCGCCCCTCCGCTCCACGCACAGCGGGCGGATCCCGCCTGCCGGCCTCCCGGGTGCTAACCCTAACCCTAGGTCGGCCACCCAGGGGCCCCTCCCAAGGGTCCTGGTGCCGCTTCGCCGGGGATCGGGAACCTCAAGCCCCAGAGCCACACTCACCCTACCGCAACGCCGCCACCCAGGCCGCTAGGAGCACTGTGGGTCATTCAGGGCGAGAGAAGGGGCAGGGCCTTCCGAGCCCCCGGTGGCCTTCAAAGGCTCCCCGTGCCAAAACGCTGGTGCCCACGCTCCCGCTCCCCAACGCCCTCACCTCGGCCCCGCCCTCCGCTCCCCGGACAGTGGCCGGATCCCACCTGCCGGCCTCCTGGGGGCTAACCCTAACCCTAGGTCAGCCACCCAGGGGCCCCTCCCAAGGGTCCTGGTGCCGCTACACTGGGGATCAGGGACCCCAAGACCCAGAGCCAGACTCACCCTGCCGCCACGTCGCCACCCCGGGCCGCTAGTGGCGCCGCCCGTCATTCAGGGCGGGAGATGGGACAGGGCCCTGGAGAAACCGGCGATATTTGAAGCCTCCTGCGCCAAAATGCAGGGGCCCACGCTCCCGATCGCCAGCGCCTTTACCTCGGGCCGCCCACCTCTCGCCGCCCAGCCAGAGGATTGGGCCTGCTGGCCTCCTGGGTGCTAACTCTAAACCTAGGTCCGCCCACGAGGAGCCCCTCCCAAGAGGCCTGGCCCCGCAACGCTGGGGATTGGGGATCCCCGAGCCGCAGCATGGACTCACCCTGCCGCTCCACCGCCAAGGGAGCTGCTAAGGGCGCCGCTGGTTCTTCAGGGCAGGAGAACGGGCAGGGCCCTTTGAGCCATGGCAACAGTCGAAGGCCCAGGGCGCCAAAACGCTGGGGACCACGCTCCCGCTCTGCATCACCCTCAACTCGGCCCGCACCTCCGCTCTTCGCAGAGCCAGCGACTCGGGCCTGCCGGCCTCCTGGGAGCTCACCCTAACCCTAGGACAGCCCCTGAAGGTCCCTTCCTAAGGGGCCTGGCGCCGCAACGCCAGGGATTGGGGGCCCCCAAGCCCCAGCGCCGGATGCACGCTGCCACCCCAACCCACACAGGCCGCTAGGGGCGCCGCCATTCATTCAGGGTGGGAGAACTGGCAGGGCCCTCCGAACCCCTGCCGACCTTCGAAGGCGCACCGAACCAAAACGCTTGGGCCCAGGCTCATGTTCACCAGCACCCTCACCTCGGCGCAACTCTCCGCTCGACACACAGGTGGTGTATCGGGCCTGCGGGGCTCCTGGAGGCTAACCCTAACCATAGGTCGGCCACCGAGGGGCACTTCCCAAGGGGCCTGGCGTCGCAACGCTGGGGATGGGGACCCCGAGCTCATGTGCCGCACTCACCCTGCTGCCCTTCAGCCACCCGAGCCGCTAGAGGCCCCGCCGGTCAATCAGGGCAAGAGATCGGGCAGGGCCCTCCGAGCCCACGCTGACCTTTGAAGGCTCCCCGCGCAAAAACGTTGGCTCCCAGGATCCTGCTCGCCAGCGCCCTCACCTAAGCCCACCCCACCGCTTGCTTCAGAGCCGGTGGATAGGGCCTGCCGGGCTCCTGGCAGCTAACCCAAACCCTAGGTCGGCCCTGAGGGGACATCCCAAGCGGCCTGGCTCTGCAATGCTGGGGATTGGTGACTCAGAGCCCCAGAGCCGGACTCACCCTGCCGCACTGTCCCCACCTGGGCCGCTAGGGGCGCCGCGGGTCATAGAGGGCGGGAGAAGGGCAGGGCCTTCTGAGTCCCCGGTGACCTTCAAAGGCTCCCCGTGCCAAAACGCTGGTGCCCACGCTCCCGCTCCCCAGCGCCTTCACCTCGGGCCGCACCTCAGCTCGCCGCACAGTGTGCGGTTGGGCCTGACGGTCTCCTGGGGGCTAACCCTAACCCTAGGTCGGCCCCCCAGGGGCCCCTCCCAAGGGTTTTGGTGCCACTACGCCAGGGATCTGGAACCCCAAGCCCCAAAGCCAGACTCACCCTCCCACAACGCTGCCACCCGGGCCGCGAGGGGCGCCGCCGGTCATTCAGGGCGGGAGAACTGACAGGGCCCTGGAGAAGCCGGCGACATTTGAAGCCTCCCACCCCAAAATGCAGGGGCCCACAATCCCGCACCCCAGCGCCTTTACCTCGGCCCGCCCACCTCTCACCGCCCAGCCAGAGGATCTGGCCTGCCGGCCTTATGGGGGCTAACTCTAACCCTGGGTCGGCCCACGAGGAGCCCCTCCCAAGGGGCCTGGCACCACAACGCCGGGGATTGGGGATCCCCGAGCCACAGCCTGGGATTCACGCTGCCTCCCCACCGCCAACGGAGCCGCTAGGGGCGTTGCTGGTTCTTCAGGGCAGGAGAAAGGGCAGGGCCCTCCAAGCCATGGCAACATTCAAAGGCCCAGGACGCCAAAACGCTGGGGCCCACGCTCCCGCTCGCCATCGCCCTCAACTCGGCCTGCATCTCCACTCCTCGCACAGCCGGCGGATCAGGCCTGCCGGCCTCCTGGGCGCTAACCCTAACCCTAGGACGGCCCCAAGGGTCGCTTCCTAAGGGGCCTGGCGCCGCAACGCCGGGGATTGGGAACGCCCCAGCCCCAGCGCTGGATGCACCCTGCCGCCCCGCCCCACACCTGCCGCTAGGGGCGCCGCCATTCATTCAGGGTGGGAGAATGGGCAGGGCCCTTCGAACCCCCCGCCGACCTTCGAAGGCGCCCCGAACCAAAACGCTTGGGCCCAGGCTCATGTTCACCAGCACCCTCACCTCGGCCCAACTCTCCGCTCGATGCACAGGCGGTGTATCGGGCCTGCTGGCCCCCTGGGGGCTAACCCTAACTGTAGGTCGTCCAGGGAGGGGCCCTTCCCAAGTCGCCTGGCGCCACGACGCCGGGAATGGGGACCCCAACCCAAGTGCCGGTCTCACCCTGCTGCCCTTCAGGCACCGGAGCCTCTAGGGGCCCCGCCGGTCATTCAGAGCGGGAGAAGGGGCAGGTCCCTCCGAGCCCCCACCGACCTTCGAAGGCCCCCCGCACCAAAACGCTTGGGCTCATGCTCAGTCTCGCCAGCGCCCTCACCTCGGCCCAACCCTCCGCGTGCCGCACAGCCGCTGATCGGGTCCACCGGCCTCCTGGGGGCTAACCGTAACCCTAGATCGACCCCGAGGGGCCCCTCCCAAGGGATCTGGCGCCGCAACGCTGGGGATTGGGGACCCCCGAGCCTCAGCACTGGACTCACCCTGCCACCCAGCCGCCACCCGGGGCTTGGGGTGGTGCCCTTCATTCAGGGCGGGAGCACGGGCAGGGCCCTCCAAGACACGGCGACCTTCAAAGGCCCCCCGCGCCAAAACACCCGGGCCCACGCTCCCGCTCACCAGTGCCCTCACCTCGGTCCGCCACTCCAGTCTCCACACAGCTGGCGAATAGGGCCTGCCGGCATCCTAGGGGCTAAACCTAACCCTAGGTCAGCCTCCGAGGGGCCGCTCCCAAGGGGCCTGGCGCCGCAACGCGGTGGACTGGGGACCCCCGAGCCCTATGCCCGGACTTACATGCCGCCCCGCCGCCACCTGGGCTGCTAGGGGCGCCGCCCGGTCATTCAGGGAGGAGAATGGGCAGGGCCCGCCGAGTCCCCGGACACATTCGAAGGCCCCCCGGTGCCAAAACGCTTGGGCCCAGGCTCTTGCTGGCCAGCGCCCTCACCTCGGCCCGCCCCTCCGCTCCACGCACAGCGGGCGGATCCCGCCTGCCGGCCTCCCGGGTGCTAACCCTAACCCTAGGTCGGCCACCCAGGGGCCCCTCCCAAGGGTCCTGGTGCCGCTTCGCCGGGGATCGGGAACCTCAAGCCCCAGAGCCACACTCACCCTACCGCAACGCCGCCACCCAGGCCGCTAGGAGCACTGTGGGTCATTCAGGGCGAGAGAAGGGGCAGGGCCTTCCGAGCCCCCGGTGGCCTTCAAAGGCTCCCCGTGCCAAAACGCTGGTGCCCACTGCTCCCCGCTCCCCAACGCCCTCACCTCGGCCCCGCCCTCCGCTCCCCGGACAGTGGCCGGATCCCACCTGCCGGCCTCCTGGGGGCTAACCCTAACCCTAGGTCAGCCACCCAGGGGGCCCCTCCCAAGGGTCCTGGTGCCGCTACACTGGGGATCAGGGACCCCAAGACCCAGAGCCAGACTCACCCTGCCGCCACGTCGCCACCCCGGGCCCGCCTAGTGGCGCCGCCCGTCATTCAGGGCGGGAGATGGGACAGGGCCCTGGAGAAACCGGCGATATTTGAAGCCTCCTGCGCCAAAATGCAGGGGCCCACGCTCCCGATCGCCAGCGCCTTTACCTCGGGCCGCCCACCTCTCGCCGCCCAGCCAGAGGATTGGGCCTGCTGGCCTCCTGGGTGCTAACTCTAAACCTAGGTCCGCCCACGAGGAGCCCCTCCCAAGAGGCCTGGCCCCGCAACGCTGGGGATTGGGGATCCCCGAGCCGCAGCATGGACTCACCCTGCCGCTCCAAAGGGAGCTGCTAAGGGCGCCGCTGGTTCTTCAGGGCAGGAGAACGGGCAGGGCCCTTTGAGCCATGGCAACAGTCGAAGGCCCAGGGCGCCAAAACGCTGGGGACCACGCTCCCGCTCTGCATCACCCTCAACTCGGCCCGCACCTCCGCTCTTCGCAGAGCCAGCGACTCGGGCCTGCCGGCCTCCTGGGAGCTCACCCTAACCCTAGGACAGCCCCTGAAGGTCCCTTCCTAAGGGGCCTGGCGCCGCAACGCCAGGGATTGGGGGCCCCCAAGCCCCAGCGCCGGATGCACGCTGCCACCCCAACCCACACAGGCCGCTAGGGGCGCCGCCATTCATTCAGGGTGGGAGAACTGGCAGGGCCCTCCGAACCCCTGCCGACCTTCGAAGGCGCACCGAACCAAAACGCTTGGGCCCAGGCTCATGTTCACCAGCACCCTCACCTCGGCGCAACTCTCCGCTCGACACACAGGTGGTGTATCGGGCCTGCGGGGCTCCTGGAGGCTAACCCTAACCATAGGTCGGCCACCGAGGGGCACTTCCCAAGGGGCCTGGCGTCGCAACGCTGGGGATGGGGACCCCGAGCTCATGTGCCGCACTCACCCTGCTGCCCTTCAGCCACCCGAGCCGCTAGAGGCCCCGCCGGTCAATCAGGGCAAGAGATCGGGCAGGGCCCTCCGAGCCCACGCTGACCTTTGAAGGCTCCCCGCGCAAAAACGTTGGCTCCCAGGATCCTGCTCGCCAGCGCCCTCACCTAAGCCCACCCCACCGCTTGCTTCAGAGCCGGTGGATAGGGCCTGCCGGGCTCCTGGCAGCTAACCCAAACCCTAGGTCGGCCCTGAGGGGACATCCCAAGCGGCCTGGCTCTGCAATGCTGGGGATTGGTGACTCAGAGCCCCAGAGCCGGACTCACCCTGCCGCACTGTCCCCACCTGGGCCGCTAGGGGCGCCGCGGGTCATAGAGGGCGAGAGAAGGGCAGGGCCTTCTGAGTCCCCGGTGACCTTCAAAGGCTCCCCGTGCCAAAACGCTGGTGCCCACGCTCCCGCTCCCCAGCGCCTTCACCTCGGGCCGCACCTCAGCTCGCCGCACAGTGTGCGGTTGGGCCTGACGGTCTCCTGGGGGCTAACCCTAACCCTAGGTCGGCCCCCCAGGGGCCCCTCCCAAGGGTTTTGGTGCCACTACGCCAGGGATCTGGAACCCCAAGCCCCAAAGCCAGACTCACCCTCCCACAACGCTGCCACCCGGGCCGCGAGGGGCGCCGCCGGTCATTCAGGGCGGGAGAACTGACAGGGCCCTGGAGAAACCGGCGACATTTGAAGCCTCCCACCCCAAAATGCAGGGGCCCACAATCCCGCACCCCAGCGCCTTTACCTCGGCCCGCCCACCTCTCACCGCCCAGCCAGAGGATCTGGCCTGCCGGCCTTATGGGGGCTAACTCTAACCCTGGGTCGGCCCACGAGGAGCCCCTCCCAAGGGGCCTGGCACCACAACTCCGGGGATTGGGGATCCCTGAGCCACAGCCTGGGATTCACCCTGCCTCCCCACCGCCAACGGAGCCGCTAGGGGCGTTGCTGGTTCTTCAGGGCAGGAGAAAGGGCAGGGCCCTCCAAGCCATGGCAACATTCAAAGGCCCAGGACGCCAAAACGCTGGGGCCCACCCTCCCGCTCGCCATCGCCCTCAACTCGGCCTGCATCTCCACTCCTCGCACAGCCGGCGGATCAGGCCTGCCGGCCTCCTGGGCGCTAACCCTAACCCTAGGACGGCCCCAAGGGTCGCTTCCTAAGGGGCCTGGCCCGCCATGCCGGGGATTGGGAACGCCCCAGCCCCAGCGCTGGATGCACCCTGCCGCCCCGCCCCACACCTGCCGCTAGGGGCGCCGCCATTCATTCAGGGTGGGAGAATGGGCAGGGCCCTTCGAACCCCCGCCGACCTTCGAAGGCGCCCCGAACCAAAACGCTTGGGCCCGGGCTCATGTTCACCAGCACCCTCACCTCGGCCCAACTCTCCGCTCGATGCACAGGCGGTGTATCGGGCCTGCTGGCCCCCTGGGGGCTAACCCTAACTGTAGGTCGTCCAGGGAGGGGCCCTTCCCAAGTCGCCTGGCGCCACGACGCCGGGAATGGGGACCCCAACCCAAGTGCCGGTCTCACCCTGCTGCCCTTCAGGCACCGGAGCCTCTAGGGGCCCCGCCGGTCATTCAGAGCGGGAGAAGGGGCAGGTCCCTCCGAGCCCCCACCGACCTTCGAAGGCCCCCCGCACCAAAACGCTTGGGCTCATGCTCAGTCTCGCCAGCGCCCTCACCTCGGCCCAACCCTCCGCGTGCCGCACAGCCGCTGATCGGGTCCACCGGCCTCCTGGGGGCTAACCGTAACCCTAGATCGACCCCCGAGGGGCCCCTCCCAAGGGATCTGGCGCCGCAACGCTGGGGATTGGGGACCCCCGAGCCTCAGCACTGGACTCACCCTGCCACCCAGCCGCCACCCGGGGGCTTGGGGTGGTGCCCTTCATTCAGGGCGGGAGCACGGGCAGGGCCCTCCAAGACACGGCGACCTTCAAAGGCCCCCCGCGCCAAAACACCCGGGCCCACGCTCCCGCTCACCAGTGCCCTCACCTCGGTCCGCCACTCCAGTCTCCACACAGCTGGCGAATAGGGCCTGCCGGCATCCTAGGGGCTAAACCTAACCCTAGGTCAGCCTCCGAGGGGCCGCTCCCAAGGGGCCTGGCGCCGCAACGCGGTGGACTGGGGACCCCCGAGCCCTATGCCCGGACTTACATGCCGCCCCGCCGCCACCTGGGCTGCTAGGGGCGCCGCCGGTCATTCAGGGAGGAGAATGGGCAGGGCCCGCCGAGTCCCCGGACACATTCGAAGGCCCCCCGGTGCCAAAACGCTTGGGCCCAGGCTCTTGCTGGCCAGCGCCCTCACCTCGGCCCGCCCCTCCGCTCCACGCACAGCGGGCGGATCCCGCCTGCCGGCCTCCCGGGTGCTAACCCTAACCCTAGGTCGGCCACCCAGGGGCCCCTCCCAAGGGTCCTGGTGCCGCTTCGCCGGGGATCGGGAACCTCAAGCCCCAGAGCCACACTCACCCTACCGCAACGCCGCCACCCAGGCCGCTAGGAGCACTGTGGGTCATTCAGGGCGAGAGAAGGGGCAGGGCCTTCCGAGCCCCCGGTGGCCTTCAAAGGCTCCCCGTGCCAAAACGCTGGTGCCCACGCTCCCGCTCCCCAACGCCCTCACCTCGGCCCCGCCCTCCGCTCCCCGGACAGTGGCCGGATCCCACCTGCCGGCCTCCTGGGGGCTAACCCTAACCCTAGGTCAGCCACCCAGGGGCCCCTCCCAAGGGTCCTGGTGCCGCTACACTGGGGATCAGGGACCCCAAGACCCAGAGCCAGACTCACCCTGCCGCCACGTCGCCACCCGGGCCGCTAGTGGCGCCGCCCGTCATTCAGGGCGGGAGATGGGACAGGGCCCTGGAGAAACCGGCGATATTTGAAGCCTCCTGCGCCAAAATGCAGGGGCCCACGCTCCCGATCGCCAGCGCCTTTACCTCGGGCCGCCCACCTCTCGCCGCCCAGCCAGAGGATTGGGCCTGCTGGCCTCCTGGGTGCTAACTCTAAACCTAGGTCCGCCCACGAGGAGCCCCTCCCAAGAGGCCTGGCCCCGCAACGCTGGGGATTGGGGATCCCCGAGCCGCAGCATGGACTCACCCTGCCGCTCCACCGCCAAGGGAGCTGCTAAGGGCGCCGCTGGTTCTTCAGGGCAGGAGAACGGGCAGGGCCCTTTGAGCCATGGCAACAGTCGAAGGCCCAGGGCGCCAAAACGCTGGGGACCACGCTCCCGCTCTGCATCACCCTCAACTCGGCCCGCACCTCCGCTCTTCGCAGAGCCAGCGACTCGGGCCTGCCGGCCTCCTGGGAGCTCACCCTAACCCTAGGACAGCCCCTGAAGGTCCCTTCCTAAGGGGCCTGGCGCCGCAACGCCAGGGATTGGGGGCCCCCAAGCCCCAGCGCCGGATGCACGCTGCCACCCCAACCCACACAGGCCGCTAGGGGCGCCGCCATTCATTCAGGGTGGGAGAACTGGCAGGGCCCTCCGAACCCCTGCCGACCTTCGAAGGCGCACCGAACCAAAACGCTTGGGCCCAGGCTCATGTTCACCAGCACCCTCACCTCGGCGCAACTCTCCGCTCGACACACAGGTGGTGTATCGGGCCTGCGGGGCTCCTGGAGGCTAACCCTAACCATAGGTCGGCCACCGAGGGGCACTTCCCAAGGGGCCTGGCGTCGCAACGCTGGGGATGGGGACCCCGAGCTCATGTGCCGCACTCACCCTGCTGCCCTTCAGCCACCCGAGCCGCTAGAGGCCCCGCCGGTCAATCAGGGCAAGAGATCGGGCAGGGCCCTCCGAGCCCACGCTGACCTTTGAAGGCTCCCCGCGCAAAAACGTTGGCTCCCAGGATCCTGCTCGCCAGCGCCCTCACCTAAGCCCACCCCACCGCTTGCTTCAGAGCCGGTGGATAGGGCCTGCCGGGCTCCTGGCAGCTAACCCAAACCCTAGGTCGGCCCTGAGGGGACATCCCAAGCGGCCTGGCTCTGCAATGCTGGGGATTGGTGACTCAGAGCCCCAGAGCCGGACTCACCCTGCCGCACTGTCCCCACCTGGGCCGCTAGGGGCGCCGCGGGTCATAGAGGGCGAGAGAAGGGCAGGGCCTTCTGAGTCCCCGGTGACCTTCAAAGGCTCCCCGTGCCAAAACGCTGGTGCCCACGCTCCCGCTCCCCAGCGCCTTCACCTCGGGCCGCACCTCAGCTCGCCGCACAGTGTGCGGTTGGGCCTGACGGTCTCCTGGGGGCTAACCCTAACCCTAGGTCGGCCCCCCAGGGGCCCCTCCCAAGGGTTTTGGTGCCACTACGCCAGGGATCTGGAACCCCAAGCCCCAAAGCCAGACTCACCCTCCCACAACGCTGCCACCCGGGCCGCGAGGGGCGCCGCCGGTCATTCAGGGCGGGAGAACTGACAGGGCCCTGGAGAAACCGGCGACATTTGAAGCCTCCCACCCCAAAATGCAGGGGCCCACAATCCCGCACCCCAGCGCCTTTACCTCGGCCCGCCCACCTCTCACCGCCCAGCCAGAGGATCTGGCCTGCCGGCCTTATGGGGGCTAACTCTAACCCTGGGTCGGCCCACGAGGAGCCCCTCCCAAGGGGCCTGGCACCACAACGCCGGGGATTGGGGATCCCCGAGCCGCAGCCTGGGATTCACCCTGCCTCCCCACCGCCAACGGAGCCGCTAGGGGCGTTGCTGGTTCTTCAGGGCAGGAGAAAGGGCAGGGCCCTCCAAGCCATGGCAACATTCAAAGGCCCAGGACGCCAAAACGCTGGGGCCCACGCTCCCGCTCGCCATCGCCCTCAACTCGGCCTGCATCTCCACTCCTCGCACAGCCGGCGGATCAGGCCTGCCGGCCTCCTGGGCGCTAACCCTAACCCTAGGACGGCCCCAAGGGTCGCTTCCTAAGGGGCCTGGCGCCGCAACGCCGGGGATTGGGAACGCCCCAGCCCCAGCGCTGGATGCACCCTGCCGCCCCGCCCCACACCTGCCGCTAGGGGCGCCGCCATTCATTCAGGGTGGGAGAATGGGCAGGGCCCTTCGAACCCCCGCCGACCTTCGAAGGCGCCCCGAACCAAAACGCTTGGGCCCGGGCTCATGTTCACCAGCACCCTCACCTCGGCCCAACTCTCCGCTCGATGCACAGGCGGTGTATCGGGCCTGCTGGCCCCCTGGGGGCTAACCCTAACTGTAGGTCGTCCAGGGAGGGGCCCTTCCCAAGTCGCCTGGCGCCACGACGCCGGGAATGGGGACCCCAACCCAAGTGCCGGTCTCACCCTGCTGCCCTTCAGGCACCGGAGCCTCTAGGGGCCCCGCCGGTCATTCAGAGCGGGAGAACGGGCAGGTCCCTCCGAGCCCCCACCGACCTTCGAAGGCCCCCCGCACCAAAACGCTTGGGCTCATTCTCAGTCTCGCCAGCGCCCTCACCTCGGCCCAACCCTCCGCGTGCCGCACAGCCGCTGATCGGGTCCACCGGCCTCCTGGGGGCTAACCGTAACCCTAGATCGACCCCCGAGGGGCCCCTCCCAAGGGATCTGGCGCCGCAACGCTGGGGATTGGGGACCCCCGAGCCTCAGCACTGGACTCACCCTGCCACCCAGCCGCCACCCGGGGGCTTGGGGTGGTGCCCTTCATTCAGGGCGGGAGCACGGGCAGGGCCCTCCAAGACACGGCGACCTTCAAAGGCCCCCCGCGCCAAAACACCCGGGCCCACGCTCCCGCTCACCAGTGCCCTCACCTCGGTCCGCCACTCCAGTCTCCACACAGCTGGCGAATAGGGCCTGCCGGCATCCTAGGGGCTAAACCTAACCCTAGGTCAGCCTCCGAGGGGCCGCTCCCAAGGGGCCTGGCGCCGCAACGCGGTGGACTGGGGACCCCCGAGCCCTATGCCCGGACTTACATGCCGCCCCGCCGCCACCTGGGCTGCTAGGGGCGCCGCCGGTCATTCAGGGAGGAGAATGGGCAGGGCCCGCCGAGTCCCCGGACACATTCGAAGGCCCCCCGGTGCCAAAACGCTTGGGCCCAGGCTCTTGCTGGCCAGCGCCCTCACCTCGGCCCGCCCCTCCGCTCCACGCACAGCGGGCGGATCCCGCCTGCCGGCCTCCCGGGTGCTAACCCTAACCCTAGGTCGGCCACCCAGGGGCCCCTCCCAAGGGTCCTGGTGCCGCTTCGCCGGGGATCGGGAACCTCAAGCCCCAGAGCCACACTCACCCTACCGCAACGCCGCCACCCAGGCCACTAGGAGCACTGTGGGTCATTCAGGGCGAGAGAAGGGGCAGGGCCTTCCGAGCCCCCGGTGGCCTTCAAAGGCTCCCCGTGCCAAAACGCTGGTGCCCACGCTCCCGCTCCCCAACGCCCTCACCTCGGCCCCGCCCTCCGCTCCCCGGACAGTGGCCGGATCCCACCTGCCGGCCTCCTGGGGGCTAACCCTAACCCTAGGTCAGCCACCCAGGGGCCCCTCCCAAGGGTCCTGGTGCCGCTACACTGGGGATCAGGGACCCCAAGACCCAGAGCCAGACTCACCCTGCCGCCACGTCGCCACCCGGGCCGCTAGTGGCGCCGCCCGTCATTCAGGGCGGGAGAAGGGACAGGGCCCTGGAGAAACCGGCGATATTTGAAGCCTCCTGCGCCAAAATGCAGGGGCCCACGCTCCCGATCGCCAGCGCCTTTACCTCGGGCCGCCCACCTCTCGCCGCCCAGCCAGAGGATTGGGCCTGCTGGCCTCCTGGGTGCTAACTCTAAACCTAGGTCCGCCCACGAGGAGCCCCTCCCAAGAGGCCTGGCCCCGCAACGCTGGGGATTGGGGATCCCCGAGCCGCAGCATGGACTCACCCTGCCGCTCCACCGCCAAGGGAGCTGCTAAGGGCGCCGCTGGTTCTTCAGGGCAGGAGAACGGGCAGGGCCCTTTGAGCCATGGCAACAGTCGAAGGCCCAGGGCGCCAAAACGCTGGGGACCACGCTCCCGCTCTGCATCACCCTCAACTCGGCCCGCACCTCCGCTCTTCGCAGAGCCAGCGACTCGGGCCTGCCGGCCTCCTGGGAGCTCACCCTAACCCTAGGACAGCCCCTGAAGGTCCCTTCCTAAGGGGCCTGGCGCCGCAACGCCAGGGATTGGGGGCCCCCAAGCCCCAGCGCCGGATGCACGCTGCCACCCCAACCCACACAGGCCGCTAGGGGCGCCGCCATTCATTCAGGGTGGGAGAACTGGCAGGGCCCTCCGAACCCCTGCCGACCTTCGAAGGCGCACCGAACCAAAACGCTTGGGCCCAGGCTCATGTTCACCAGCACCCTCACCTCGGCGCAACTCTCCGCTCGACACACAGGTGGTGTATCGGGCCTGCGGGGCTCCTGGAGGCTAACCCTAACCATAGGTCGGCCACCGAGGGGCACTTCCCAAGGGGCCTGGCGTCGCAACGCTGGGGATGGGGACCCCGAGCTCATGTGCCGCACTCACCCTGCTGCCCTTCAGCCACCCGAGCCGCTAGAGGCCCCGCCGGTCAATCAGGGCAAGAGATCGGGCAGGGCCCTCCGAGCCCACGCTGACCTTTGAAGGCTCCCCGCGCAAAAACGTTGGCTCCCAGGATCCTGCTCGCCAGCGCCCTCACCTAAGCCCACCCCACCGCTTGCTTCAGAGCCGGTGGATAGGGCCTGCCGGGCTCCTGGCAGCTAACCCAAACCCTAGGTCGGCCCTGAGGGGACATCCCAAGCGGCCTGGCTCTGCAATGCTGGGGATTGGTGACTCAGAGCCCCAGAGCCGGACTCACCCTGCCGCACTGTCCCCACCTGGGCCGCTAGGGGCGCCGCGGGTCATAGAGGGCGAGAGAAGGGCAGGGCCTTCTGAGTCCCCGGTGACCTTCAAAGGCTCCCCGTGCCAAAACGCTGGTGCCCACGCTCCCGCTCCCCAGCGCCTTCACCTCGGGCCGCACCTCAGCTCGCCGCACAGTGTGCGGTTGGGCCTGACGGTCTCCTGGGGGCTAACCCTAACCCTAGGTCGGCCCCCCAGGGGCCCCTCCCAAGGGTTTTGGTGCCACTACGCCAGGGATCTGGAACCCCAAGCCCCAAAGCCAGACTCACCCTCCCACAACGCTGCCACCCGGGCCGCGAGGGGCGCCGCCGGTCATTCAGGGCGGGAGAACTGACAGGGCCCTGGAGAAACCGGCGACATTTGAAGCCTCCCACCCCAAAATGCAGGGGCCCACAATCCCGCACCCCAGCGCCTTTACCTCGGCCCGCCCACCTCTCACCGCCCAGCCAGAGGATCTGGCCTGCCGGCCTTATGGGGGCTAACTCTAACCCTGGGTCGGCCCACGAGGAGCCCCTCCCAAGGGGCCTGGCACCACAACTCCGGGGATTGGGGATCCCTGAGCCGCAGCCTGGGATTCACCCTGCCTCCCCACCGCCAACGGAGCCGCTAGGGGCGTTGCTGGTTCTTCAGGGCAGGAGAAAGGGCAGGGCCCTCCAAGCCATGGCAACATTCAAAGGCCCAGGACGCCAAAACGCTGGGGCCCACCCTCCCGCTCGCCATCGCCCTCAACTCGGCCTGCATCTCCACTCCTCGCACAGCCGGCGGATCAGGCCTGCCGGCCTCCTGGGCGCTAACCCTAACCCTAGGACGGCCCCAAGGGTCGCTTCCTAAGGGGCCTGGCCCGCCATGCCGGGGATTGGGAACGCCCCAGCCCCAGCGCTGGATGCACCCTGCCGCCCCGCCCCACACCTGCCGCTAGGGGCGCCGCCATTCATTCAGGGTGGGAGAATGGGCAGGGCCCTTCGAACCCCCGCCGACCTTCGAAGGCGCCCCGAACCAAAACGCTTGGGCCCGGGCTCATGTTCACCAGCACCCTCACCTCGGCCCAACTCTCCGCTCGATGCACAGGCGGTGTATCGGGCCTGCTGGCCCCCTGGGGGCTAACCCTAACTGTAGGTCGTCCAGGGAGGGGCCCTTCCCAAGTCGCCTGGCGCCACGACGCCGGGAATGGGGACCCCAACCCAAGTGCCGGTCTCACCCTGCTGCCCTTCAGGCACCGGAGCCTCTAGGGGCCCCGCCGGTCATTCAGAGCGGGAGAACGGGCAGGTCCCTCCGAGCCCCCACCGACCTTCGAAGGCCCCCCGCACCAAAACGCTTGGGCTCATGCTCAGTCTCGCCAGCGCCCTCACCTCGGCCCAACCCTCCGCGTGCCGCACAGCCGCTGATCGGGTCCACCGGCCTCCTGGGGGCTAACCGTAACCCTAGATCGACCCCCGAGGGGCCCCTCCCAAGGGATCTGGCGCCGCAACGCTGGGGATTGGGGACCCCCGAGCCTCAGCACTGGACTCACCCTGCCACCCAGCCGCCACCCGGGGGCTTGGGGTGGTGCCCTTCATTCAGGGCGGGAGCACGGGCAGGGCCCTCCAAGACACGGCGACCTTCAAAGGCCCCCCGCGCCAAAACACCCGGGCCCACGCTCCCGCTCACCAGTGCCCTCACCTCGGTCCGCCACTCCAGTCTCCACACAGCTGGCGAATAGGGCCTGCCGGCATCCTAGGGGCTAAACCTAACCCTAGGTCAGCCTCCGAGGGGCCGCTCCCAAGGGGCCTGGCGCCGCAACGCGGTGGACTGGGGACCCCCGAGCCCTATGCCCGGACTTACATGCCGCCCCGCCGCCACCTGGGCTGCTAGGGGCGCCGCCGGTCATTCAGGGAGGAGAATGGGCAGGGCCCGCCGAGTCCCCGGACACATTCGAAGGCCCCCCGGTGCCAAAACGCTTGGGCCCAGGCTCTTGCTGGCCAGCGCCCTCACCTCGGCCCGCCCCTCCGCTCCACGCACAGCGGGCGGATCCCGCCTGCCGGCCTCCCGGGTGCTAACCCTAACCCTAGGTCGGCCACCCAGGGGCCCCTCCCAAGGGTCCTGGTGCCGCTTCGCCGGGGATCGGGAACCTCAAGCCCCAGAGCCACACTCACCCTACCGCAACGCCGCCACCCAGGCCGCTAGGAGCACTGTGGGTCATTCAGGGCGAGAGAAGGGGCAGGGCCTTCCGAGCCCCCGGTGGCCTTCAAAGGCTCCCCGTGCCAAAACGCTGGTGCCCACGCTCCCGCTCCCCAACGCCCTCACCTCGGCCCCGCCCTCCGCTCCCCGGACAGTGGCCGGATCCCACCTGCCGGCCTCCTGGGGGCTAACCCTAACCCTAGGTCAGCCACCCAGGGGCCCCTCCCAAGGGTCCTGGTGCCGCTACACTGGGGATCAGGGACCCCAAGACCCAGAGCCAGACTCACCCTGCCGCCACGTCGCCACCCGGGCCGCTAGTGGCGCCGCCCGTCATTCAGGGCGGGAGATGGGACAGGGCCCTGGAGAAACCGGCGATATTTGAAGCCTCCTGCGCCAAAATGCAGGGGCCCACGCTCCCGATCGCCAGCGCCTTTACCTCGGGCCGCCCACCTCTCGCCGCCCAGCCAGAGGATTGGCCCTGCTGGCCTCCTGGGTGCTAACTCTAAACCTAGGTCCGCCCACGAGGAGCCCCTCCCAAGAGGCCTGGCCCCGCAACGCTGGGGATTGGGGATCCCCGAGCCGCAGCATGGACTCACCCTGCCGCTCCACCGCCAAGGGAGCTGCTAAGGGCGCCGCTGGTTCTTCAGGGCAGGAGAACGGGCAGGGCCCTTTGAGCCATGGCAACAGTCGAAGGCCCAGGGCGCCAAAACGCTGGGGACCACGCTCCCGCTCTGCATCACCCTCAACTCGGCCCGCACCTCCGCTCTTCGCAGAGCCAGCGACTCGGGCCTGCCGGCCTCCTGGGAGCTCACCCTAACCCTAGGACAGCCCCTGAAGGTCCCTTCCTAAGGGGCCTGGCGCCGCAACGCCAGGGATTGGGGGCCCCCAAGCCCCAGCGCCGGATGCACGCTGCCACCCCAACCCACACAGGCCGCTAGGGGCGCCGCCATTCATTCAGGGTGGGAGAACTGGCAGGGCCCTCCGAACCCCTGCCGACCTTCGAAGGCGCACCGAACCAAAACGCTTGGGCCCAGGCTCATGTTCACCAGCACCCTCACCTCGGCGCAACTCTCCGCTCGACACACAGGTGGTGTATCGGGCCTGCGGGGCTCCTGGAGGCTAACCCTAACCATAGGTCGGCCACCGAGGGGCACTTCCCAAGGGGCCTGGCGTCGCAACGCTGGGGATGGGGACCCCGAGCTCATGTGCCGCACTCACCCTGCTGCCCTTCAGCCACCCGAGCCGCTAGAGGCCCCGCCGGTCAATCAGGGCAAGAGATCGGGCAGGGCCCTCCGAGCCCACGCTGACCTTTGAAGGCTCCCCGCGCAAAAACGTTGGCTCCCAGGATCCTGCTCGCCAGCGCCCTCACCTAAGCCCACCCCACCGCTTGCTTCAGAGCCGGTGGATAGGGCCTGCCGGGCTCCTGGCAGCTAACCCAAACCCTAGGTCGGCCCTGAGGGGACATCCCAAGCGGCCTGGCTCTGCAATGCTGGGGATTGGTGACTCAGAGCCCCAGAGCCGGACTCACCCTGCCGCACTGTCCCCACCTGGGCCGCTAGGGGCGCCGCGGGTCATAGAGGGCGAGAGAAGGGCAGGGCCTTCTGAGTCCCCGGTGACCTTCAAAGGCTCCCCGTGCCAAAACGCTGGTGCCCACGCTCCCGCTCCCCAGCGCCTTCACCTCGGGCCGCACCTCAGCTCGCCGCACAGTGTGCGGTTGGGCCTGACGGTCTCCTGGGGGCTAACCCTAACCCTAGGTCGGCCCCCCAGGGGCCCCTCCCAAGGGTTTTGGTGCCACTACGCCAGGGATCTGGAACCCCAAGCCCCAAAGCCAGACTCACCCTCCCACAACGCTGCCACCCGGGCCGCGAGGGGCGCCGCCGGTCATTCAGGGCGGGAGAACTGACAGGGCCCTGGAGAAGCCGGCGACATTTGAAGCCTCCCACCCCAAAATGCAGGGGCCCACAATCCCGCACCCCAGCGCCTTTACCTCGGCCCGCCCACCTCTCACCGCCCAGCCAGAGGATCTGGCCTGCCGGCCTTATGGGGGCTAACTCTAACCCTGGGTCGGCCCACGAGGAGCCCCTCCCAAGGGGCCTGGCACCACAACGCCGGGGATTGGGGATCCCCGAGCCGCAGCCTGGGATTCACCCTGCCTCCCCACCGCCAACGGAGCCGCTAGGGGCGTTGCTGGTTCTTCAGGGCAGGAGAAAGGGCAGGGCCCTCCAAGCCATGGCAACATTCAAAGGCCCAGGACGCCAAAACGCTGGGGCCCACCCTCCCGCTCGCCATCGCCCTCAACTCGGCCTGCATCTCCACTCCTCGCACAGCCGGCGGATCAGGCCTGCCGGCCTCCTGGGCGCTAACCCTAACCCTAGGACGGCCCCAAGGGTCGCTTCCTAAGGGGCCTGGCGCCGCAACGCCGGGGATTGGGAACGCCCCAGCCCCAGCGCTGGATGCACCCTGCCGCCCCGCCCCACACCTGCCGCTAGGGGCGCCGCCATTCATTCAGGGTGGGAGAATGGGCAGGGCCCTTCGAACCCCCGCCGACCTTCGAAGGCGCCCCGAACCAAAACGCTTGGGCCCAGGCTCATGTTCACCAGCACCCTCACCTCGGCCCAACTCTCCGCTCGATGCACAGGCGGTGTATCGGGCCTGCTGGCCCCCTGGGGGCTAACCCTAACTGTAGGTCGTCCAGGGAGGGGCCCTTCCCAAGTCGCCTGGCGCCACGACGCCGGGAATGGGGACCCCAACCCAAGTGCCGGTCTCACCCTGCTGCCCTTCAGGCACCGGAGCCTCTAGGGGCCCCGCCGGTCATTCAGAGCGGGAGAACGGGCAGGTCCCTCCGAGCCCCCACCGACCTTCGAAGGCCCCCCGCACCAAAACGCTTGGGCTCATGCTCAGTCTCGCCAGCGCCCTCACCTCGGCCCAACCCTCCGCGTGCCGCACAGCCGCTGATCGGGTCCACCGGCCTCCTGGGGGCTAACCGTAACCCTAGATCGACCCCCGAGGGGCCCCTCCCAAGGGATCTGGCGCCGCAACGCTGGGGATTGGGGACCCCCGAGCCTCAGCACTGGACTCACCCTGCCACCCAGCCGCCACCCGGGGGCTTGGGGTGGTGCCCTTCATTCAGGGCGGGAGCACGGGCAGGGCCCTCCAAGACACGGCGACCTTCAAAGGCCCCCCGCGCCAAAACACCCGGGCCCACGCTCCCGCTCACCAGTGCCCTCACCTCGGTCCGCCACTCCAGTCTCCACACAGCTGGCGAATAGGGCCTGCCGGCATCCTAGGGGCTAAACCTAACCCTAGGTCAGCCTCCGAGGGGCCGCTCCCAAGGGGCCTGGCGCCGCAACGCGGTGGACTGGGGACCCCCGAGCCCTATGCCCGGACTTACATGCCGCCCCGCCGCCACCTGGGCTGCTAGGGGCGCCGCCGGTCATTCAGGGAGGAGAATGGGCAGGGCCCGCCGAGTCCCCGGACACATTCGAAGGCCCCCCGGTGCCAAAACGCTTGGGCCCAGGCTCTTGCTGGCCAGCGCCCTCACCTCGGCCCGCCCCTCCGCTCCACGCACAGCGGGCGGATCCCGCCTGCCGGCCTCCCGGGTGCTAACCCTAACCCTAGGTCGGCCACCCAGGGGCCCCTCCCAAGGGTCCTGGTGCCGCTTCGCCGGGGATCGGGAACCTCAAGCCCCAGAGCCACACTCACCCTACCGCAACGCCGCCACCCAGGCCGCTAGGAGCACTGTGGGTCATTCAGGGCGAGAGAAGGGGCAGGGCCTTCCGAGCCCCCGGTGGCCTTCAAAGGCTCCCCGTGCCAAAACGCTGGTGCCCACGCTCCCGCTCCCCAACGCCCTCACCTCGGCCCCGCCCTCCGCTCCCCGGACAGTGGCCGGATCCCACCTGCCGGCCTCCTGGGGGCTAACCCTAACCCTAGGTCAGCCACCCAGGGGCCCCTCCCAAGGGTCCTGGTGCCGCTACACTGGGGATCAGGGACCCCAAGACCCAGAGCCAGACTCACCCTGCCGCCACGTCGCCACCCGGGCCGCTAGTGGCGCCGCCCGTCATTCAGGGCGGGAGAAGGGACAGGGCCCTGGAGAAACCGGCGATATTTGAAGCCTCCTGCGCCAAAATGCAGGGGCCCACGCTCCCGATCGCCAGCGCCTTTACCTCGGGCCGCCCACCTCTCGCCGCCCAGCCAGAGGATTGGCCCTGCTGGCCTCCTGGGTGCTAACTCTAAACCTAGGTCCGCCCACGAGGAGCCCCTCCCAAGAGGCCTGGCCCCGCAACGCTGGGGATTGGGGATCCCCGAGCCGCAGCATGGACTCACCCTGCCGCTCCACCGCCAAGGGAGCTGCTAAGGGCGCCGCTGGTTCTTCAGGGCAGGAGAACGGGCAGGGCCCTTTGAGCCATGGCAACAGTCGAAGGCCCAGGGCGCCAAAACGCTGGGGACCACGCTCCCGCTCTGCATCACCCTCAACTCGGCCCGCACCTCCGCTCTTCGCAGAGCCAGCGACTCGGGCCTGCCGGCCTCCTGGGAGCTCACCCTAACCCTAGGACAGCCCCTGAAGGTCCCTTCCTAAGGGGCCTGGCGCCGCAACGCCAGGGATTGGGGGCCCCCAAGCCCCAGCGCCGGATGCACGCTGCCACCCCAACCCACACAGGCCGCTAGGGGCGCCGCCATTCATTCAGGGTGGGAGAACTGGCAGGGCCCTCCGAACCCCTGCCGACCTTCGAAGGCGCACCGAACCAAAACGCTTGGGCCCAGGCTCATGTTCACCAGCACCCTCACCTCGGCGCAACTCTCAGCTCAACACACAGGTGGTGTATCGGGCCTGCGGGGCTCCTGGAGGCTAACCCTAACCATAGGTCGGCCACCGAGGGGCACTTCCCAAGGGGCCTGGCGTCGCAACGCTGGGGATGGGGACCCCGAGCTCATGTGCCGCACTCACCCTGCTGCCCTTCAGCCACCCGAGCCGCTAGAGGCCCCGCCGGTCAATCAGGGCAAGAGATCGGGCAGGGCCCTCCGAGCCCACGCTGACCTTTGAAGGCTCCCCGCGCAAAAACGTTGGCTCCCAGGATCCTGCTCGCCAGCGCCCTCACCTAAGCCCACCCCACCGCTTGCTTCAGAGCCGGTGGATAGGGCCTGCCGGGCTCCTGGCAGCTAACCCAAACCCTAGGTCGGCCCTGAGGGGACATCCCAAGCGGCCTGGCTCTGCAATGCTGGGGATTGGTGACTCAGAGCCCCAGAGCCGGACTCACCCTGCCGCACTGTCCCCACCTGGGCCGCTAGGGGCGCCGCGGGTCATAGAGGGCGAGAGAAGGGCAGGGCCTTCTGAGTCCCCGGTGACCTTCAAAGGCTCCCCGTGCCAAAACGCTGGTGCCCACGCTCCCGCTCCCCAGCGCCTTCACCTCGGGCCGCACCTCAGCTCGCCGCACAGTGTGCGGTTGGGCCTGACGGTCTCCTGGGGGCTAACCCTAACCCTAGGTCGGCCCCCCAGGGGCCCCTCCCAAGGGTTTTGGTGCCACTACGCCAGGGATCTGGAACCCCAAGCCCCAAAGCCAGACTCACCCTCCCACAACGCTGCCACCCGGGCCGCGAGGGGCGCCGCCGGTCATTCAGGGCGGGAGAACTGACAGGGCCCTGGAGAAGCCGGCGACATTTGAAGCCTCCCACCCCAAAATGCAGGGGCCCACAATCCCGCACCCCAGCGCCTTTACCTCGGCCCGCCCACCTCTCACCGCCCAGCCAGAGGATCTGGCCTGCCGGCCTTATGGGGGCTAACTCTAACCCTGGGTCGGCCCACGAGGAGCCCCTCCCAAGGGGCCTGGCACCACAACGCCGGGGATTGGGGATCCCCGAGCCGCAGCCTGGGATTCACCCTGCCTCCCCACCGCCAACGGAGCCGCTAGGGGCGTTGCTGGTTCTTCAGGGCAGGAGAAAGGGCAGGGCCCTCCAAGCCATGGCAACATTCAAAGGCCCAGGACGCCAAAACGCTGGGGCCCACGCTCCCGCTCGCCATCGCCCTCAACTCGGCCTGCATCTCCACTCCTCGCACAGCCGGCGGATCAGGCCTGCCGGCCTCCTGGGCGCTAACCCTAACCCTAGGACGGCCCCAAGGGTCGCTTCCTAAGGGGCCTGGCGCCGCAACGCCAGGGATTGGGAACGCCCCAGCCCCAGCGCTGGATGCACCCTGCCGCCCCGCCCCACACCTGCCGCTAGGGGCGCCGCCATTCATTCAGGGTGGGAGAATGGGCAGGGCCCTTCGAACCCCCGCCGACCTTCGAAGGCGCCCCGAACCAAAACGCTTGGGCCCAAGCTCATGTTCACCAGCACCCTCACCTCGGCCCAACTCTCCGCTCGATGCACAGGCGGTGTATCGGGCCTGCTGGCCCCCTGGGGGCTAACCCTAACTGTAGGTCGTCCAGGGAGGGGCCCTTCCCAAGTCGCCTGGCGCCACGACGCCGGGAATGGGGACCCCAACCCAAGTGCCGGTCTCACCCTGCTGCCCTTCAGGCACCGGAGCCTCTAGGGGCCCCGCCGGTCATTCAGAGCGGGAGAAGGGGCAGGTCCGTCCGAGCCCCCACCGACCTTCGAAGGCCCCCCGCACCAAAACGCTTGGGCTCATGCTCAGTCTCGCCAGCGCCCTCACCTCGGCCCAACCCTCCGCATGCCGCACAGCCGCTGATCGGGTCCACCGGCCTCCTGGGGGCTAACCGTAACCCTAGATCGACCCCCGAGGGGCCCCTCCCAAGGGATCTGGCGCCGCAACGCTGGGGATTGGGGACCCCCGAGCCTCAGCACTGGACTCACCCTGCCACCCAGCCGCCACCCGGGGGCTTGGGGTGGTGCCCTTCATTCAGGGCGGGAGCACGGGCAGGGCCCTCCAAGACACGGCGACCTTCAAAGGCCCCCCGCGCCAAAACACCCGGGCCCACGCTCCCGCTCACCAGTGCCCTCACCTCGGTCCGCCACTCCAGTCTCCACACAGCTGGCGAATAGGGCCTGCCGGCATCCTAGGGGCTAAACCTAACCCTAGGTCAGCCTCCGAGGGGCCGCTCCCAAGGGGCCTGGCGCCGCAACGCGGTGGACTGGGGACCCCCGAGCCCTATGCCCGGACTTACATGCCGCCCCGCCGCCACCTGGGCTGCTAGGGGCGCCGCCGGTCATTCAGGGAGGAGAATGGGCAGGGCCCGCCGAGTCCCCGGACACATTCGAAGGCCCCCCGGTGCCAAAACGCTTGGGCCCAGGCTCTTGCTGGCCAGCGCCCTCACCTCGGCCCGCCCCTCCGCTCCACGCACAGCGGGCGGATCCCGCCTGCCGGCCTCCCGGGTGCTAACCCTAACCCTAGGTCGGCCACCCAGGGGCCCCTCCCAAGGGTCCTGGTGCCGCTTCGCCGGGGATCGGGAACCTCAAGCCCCAGAGCCACACTCACCCTACCGCAACGCCGCCACCCAGGCCGCTAGGAGCACTGTGGGTCATTCAGGGCGAGAGAAGGGGCAGGGCCTTCCGAGCCCCCGGTGGCCTTCAAAGGCTCCCCGTGCCAAAACGCTGGTGCCCACGCTCCCGCTCCCCAACGCCCTCACCTCGGCCCCGCCCTCCGCTCCCCGGACAGTGGCCGGATCCCACCTGCCGGCCTCCTGGGGGCTAACCCTAACCCTAGGTCAGCCACCCAGGGGCCCCTCCCAAGGGTCCTGGTGCCGCTACACTGGGGATCAGGGACCCCAAGACCCAGAGCCAGACTCACCCTGCCGCCACGTCGCCACCCGGGCCGCTAGTGGCGCCGCCCGTCATTCAGGGCGGGAGATGGGACAGGGCCCTGGAGAAACCGGCGATATTTGAAGCCTCCTGCGCCAAAATGCAGGGGCCCACGCTCCCGATCGCCAGCGCCTTTACCTCGGGCCGCCCACCTCTCGCCGCCCAGCCAGAGGATTGGGCCTGCTGGCCTCCTGGGTGCTAACTCTAAACCTAGGTCCGCCCACGAGGAGCCCCTCCCAAGAGGCCTGGCCCCGCAACGCTGGGGATTGGGGATCCCCGAGCCGCAGCATGGACTCACCCTGCCGCTCCACCGCCAAGGGAGCTGCTAAGGGCGCCGCTGGTTCTTCAGGGCAGGAGAACGGGCAGGGCCCTTTGAGCCATGGCAACAGTCGAAGGCCCAGGGCGCCAAAACGCTGGGGACCACGCTCCCGCTCTGCATCACCCTCAACTCGGCCCGCACCTCCGCTCTTCGCAGAGCCAGCGACTCGGGCCTGCCGGCCTCCTGGGAGCTCACCCTAACCCTAGGACAGCCCCTGAAGGTCCCTTCCTAAGGGGCCTGGCGCCGCAACGCCAGGGATTGGGGGCCCCCAAGCCCCAGCGCCGGATGCACGCTGCCACCCCAACCCACACAGGCCGCTAGGGGCGCCGCCATTCATTCAGGGTGGGAGAACTGGCAGGGCCCTCCGAACCCCTGCCGACCTTCGAAGGCGCACCGAACCAAAACGCTTGGGCCCAGGCTCATGTTCACCTGCACCCTCACCTCGGCGCAACTCTCCGCTCGACACACAGGTGGTGTATCGGGCCTGCGGGGCTCCTGGAGGCTAACCCTAACCATAGGTCGGCCACCGAGGGGCACTTCCCAAGGGGCCTGGCGTCGCAACGCTGGGGATGGGGACCCCGAGCTCATGTGCCGCACTCACCCTGCTGCCCTTCAGCCACCCGAGCCGCTAGAGGCCCCGCCGGTCAATCAGGGCAAGAGATCGGGCAGGGCCCTCCGAGCCCACGCTGACCTTTGAAGGCTCCCCGCGCAAAAACGTTGGCTCCCAGGATCCTGCTCGCCAGCGCCCTCACCTAAGCCCACCCCACCGCTTGCTTCAGAGCCGGTGGATAGGGCCTGCCGGGCTCCTGGCAGCTAACCCAAACCCTAGGTCGGCCCTGAGGGGACATCCCAAGCGGCCTGGCTCTGCAATGCTGGGGATTGGTGACTCAGAGCCCCAGAGCCGGACTCACCCTGCCGCACTGTCCCCACCTGGGCCGCTAGGGGCGCCGCGGGTCATAGAGGGCGGGAGAAGGGCAGGGCCTTCTGAGTCCCCGGTGACCTTCAAAGGCTCCCCGTGCCAAAACGCTGGTGCCCACGCTCCCGCTCCCCAGCGCCTTCACCTCGGGCCGCACCTCAGCTCGCCGCACAGTGTGCGGTTGGGCCTGACGGTCTCCTGGGGGCTAACCCTAACCCTAGGTCGGCCCCCCAGGGGCCCCTCCCAAGGGTTTTGGTGCCACTACGCCAGGGATCTGGAACCCCAAGCCCCAAAGCCAGACTCACCCTCCCACAACGCTGCCACCCGGGCCGCGAGGGGCGCCGCCGGTCATTCAGGGCGGGAGAACTGACAGGGCCCTGGAGAAGCCGGCGACATTTGAAGCCTCCCACCCCAAAATGCAGGGGCCCACAATCCCGCACCCCAGCGCCTTTACCTCGGCCCGCCCACCTCTCACCGCCCAGCCAGAGGATCTGGCCTGCCGGCCTTATGGGGGCTAACTCTAACCCTGGGTCGGCCCACGAGGAGCCCCTCCCAAGGGGCCTGGCACCACAACGCCGGGGATTGGGGATCCCCGAGCCACAGCCTGGGATTCACGCTGCCTCCCCACCGCCAACGGAGCCGCTAGGGGCGTTGCTGGTTCTTCAGGGCAGGAGAAAGGGCAGGGCCCTCCAAGCCATGGCAACATTCAAAGGCCCAGGACGCCAAAACGCTGGGGCCCACGCTCCCGCTCGCCATCGCCCTCAACTCGGCCTGCATCTCCACTCCTCGCACAGCCGGCGGATCAGGCCTGCCGGCCTCCTGGGCGCTAACCCTAACCCTAGGACTGCCCCAAGGGTCGCTTCCTAAGGGGCCTGGCGCCGCAACGCCGGGGATTGGGAACGCCCCAGCCCCAGCACTGGATGCACCCTGCCGCCCCGCCCCACACCTGCCGCTAGGGGCGCCGCCATTCATTCAGGGTGGGAGAATGGGCAGGGCCCTTCGAACCCCCGCCGACCTTCGAAGGCGCCCCGAACCAAAACGCTTGGGCCCAGGCTCATGTTCACCAGCACCCTCACCTCGGCCCAACTCTCCGCTCGATGCACAGGCGGTGTATCGGGCCTGCTGGCCCCCTGGGGGCTAACCCTAACTGTAGGTCGTCCAGGGAGGGGCCCTTCCCAAGTCGCCTGGCGCCACGACGCCGGGAATGGGGACCCCAACCCAAGTGCCGGTCTCACCCTGCTGCCCTTCAGGCACCGGAGCCTCTAGGGGCCCCGCCGGTCATTCAGAGCGGGAGAACGGGCAGGTCCCTCCGAGCCCCCACCGACCTTCGAAGGCCCCCCGCACCAAAACGCTTGGGCTCATGCTCAGTCTCGCCAGCGCCCTCACCTCGGCCCAACCCTCCGCGTGCCGCACAGCCGCTGATCGGGTCCACCGGCCTCCTGGGGGCTAACCGTAACCCTAGATCGACCCCCGAGGGGCCCCTCCCAAGGGATCTGGCGCCGCAACGCTGGGGATTGGGGACCCCCGAGCCTCAGCACTGGACTCACCCTGCCACCCAGCCGCCACCCGGGGGCTTGGGGTGGTGCCCTTCATTCAGGGCGGGAGCACGGGCAGGGCCCTCCAAGACACGGCGACCTTCAAAGGCCCCCCGCGCCAAAACACCCGGGCCCACGCTCCCGCTCACCAGTGCCCTCACCTCGGTCCGCCACTCCAGTCTCCACACAGCTGGCGAATAGGGCCTGCCGGCATCCTAGGGGCTAAACCTAACCCTAGGTCAGCCTCCGAGGGGCCGCTCCCAAGGGGCCTGGCGCCGCAACGCGGTGGACTGGGGACCCCCGAGCCCTATGCCCGGACTTACATGCCGCCCCGCCGCCACCTGGGCTGCTAGGGGCGCCGCCGGTCATTCAGGGAGGAGAATGGGCAGGGCCCGCCGAGTCCCCGGACACATTCGAAGGCCCCCCGGTGCCAAAACGCTTGGGCCCAGGCTCTTGCTGGCCAGCGCCCTCACCTCGGCCCGCCCCTCCGCTCCACGCACAGCGGGCGGATCCCGCCTGCCGGCCTCCCGGGTGCTAACCCTAACCCTAGGTCGGCCACCCAGGGGCCCCTCCCAAGGGTCCTGGTGCCGCTTCGCCGGGGATCGGGAACCTCAAGCCCCAGAGCCACACTCACCCTACCGCAACGCCGCCACCCAGGCCGCTAGGAGCACTGTGGGTCATTCAGGGCGAGAGAAGGGGCAGGGCCTTCCGAGCCCCCGGTGGCCTTCAAAGGCTCCCCGTGCCAAAACGCTGGTGCCCACGCTCCCACTCCCCAACGCCCTCACCTCGGCCCCGCCCTCCGCTCCCCGGACAGTGGCCGGATCCCACCTGCCGGCCTCCTGGGGGCTAACCCTAACCCTAGGTCAGCCACCCAGGGGCCCCTCCCAAGGGTCCTGGTGCCGCTACACTGGGGATCAGGGACCCCAAGACCCAGAGCCAGACTCACCCTGCCGCCACGTCGCCACCCGGGCCGCTAGTGGCGCCGCCCGTCATTCAGGGCGGGAGAAGGGACAGGGCCCTGGAGAAACCGGCGATATTTGAAGCCTCCTGCGCCAAAATGCAGGGGCCCACGCTCCCGATCGCCAGCGCCTTTACCTCGGGCCGCCCACCTCTCGCCGCCCAGCCAGAGGATTGGGCCTGCTGGCCTCCTGGGTGCTAACTCTAAACCTAGGTCCACCCACGAGGAGCCCCTCCCAAGAGGCCTGGCCCCGCAACGCTGGGGATTGGGGATCCCCGAGCCGCAGCATGGACTCACCCTGCCGCTCCACCGCCAAGGGAGCTGCTAAGGGCGCCGCTGGTTCTTCAGGGCAGGAGAACGGGCAGGGCCCTTTGAGCCATGGCAACAGTCGAAGGCCCAGGGCGCCAAAACGCTGGGGACCACGCTCCCGCTCTGCATCACCCTCAACTCGGCCCGCACCTCCGCTCTTCGCAGAGCCAGCGACTCGGGCCTGCCGGCCTCCTGGGAGCTCACCCTAACCCTAGGACAGCCCCTGAAGGTCCCTTCCTAAGGGGCCTGGCGCCGCAACGCCAGGGATTGGGGGCCCCCAAGCCCCAGCGCCGGATGCACGCTGCCACCCCAACCCACACAGGCCGCTAGGGGCGCCGCCATTCATTCAGGGTGGGAGAACTGGCAGGGCCCTCCGAACCCCTGCCGACCTTCGAAGGCGCACCGAACCAAAACGCTTGGGCCCAGGCTCATGTTCACCAGCACCCTCACCTCGGCGCAACTCTCCGCTCAACACACAGGTGGTGTATCGGGCCTGCGGGGCTCCTGGAGGCTAACCCTAACCATAGGTCGGCCACCGAGGGGCACTTCCCAAGGGGCCTGGCGTCGCAACGCTGGGGATGGGGACCCCGAGCTCATGTGCCGCACTCACCCTGCTGCCCTTCAGCCACCCGAGCCGCTAGAGGCCCCGCCGGTCAATCAGGGCAAGAGATCGGGCAGGGCCCTCCGAGCCCACGCTGACCTTTGAAGGCTCCCCGCGCAAAAACGTTGGCTCCCAGGATCCTGCTCGCCAGCGCCCTCACCTAAGCCCACCCCACCGCTTGCTTCAGAGCCGGTGGATAGGGCCTGCCGGGCTCCTGGCAGCTAACCCAAACCCTAGGTCGGCCCTGAGGGGACATCCCAAGCGGCCTGGCTCTGCAATGCTGGGGATTGGTGACTCAGAGCCCCAGAGCCGGACTCACCCTGCCGCACTGTCCCCACCTGGGCCGCTAGGGGCGCCGCGGGTCATAGAGGGCGAGAGAAGGGCAGGGCCTTCTGAGTCCCCGGTGACCTTCAAAGGCTCCCCGTGCCAAAACGCTGGTGCCCACGCTCCCGCTCCCCAGCGCCTTCACCTCGGGCCGCACCTCAGCTCGCCGCACAGTGTGCGGTTGGGCCTGACGGTCTCCTGGGGGCTAACCCTAACCCTAGGTCGGCCCTCCAGGGGCCCCTCCCAAGGGTTTTGGTCCCACTACGCCAGGGATCTGGAACCCCAAGCCCCAAAGCCAGACTCACCCTCCCACAACGCTGCCACCCGGGCCGCGAGGGGCGCCGCCGGTCATTCAGGGCGGGAGAACTGACAGGGCCCTGGAGAAGCCGGCGACATTTGAAGCCTCCCACCCCAAAATGCAGGGGCCCACAATCCCGCACCCCAGCGTCTTTACCTCGGCCCGCCCACCTCTCACCGCCCAGCCAGAGGATCTGGCCTGCCGGCCTTATGGGGGCTAACTCTAACCCTGGGTCGGCCCACGAGGAGCCCCTCCCAAGGGGCCTGGCACCACAACGCCGGGGATTGGGGATCCCCGAGCCGCAGCCTGGGATTCACCCTGCCTCCCCACCGCCAACGGAGCCGCTAGGGGCGTTGCTGGTTCTTCAGGGCAGGAGAAAGGGCAGGGCCCTCCAAGCCATGGCAACATTCAAAGGCCCAGGACGCCAAAACGCTGGGGCCCACGCTCCCGCTCGCCATCGCCCTCAACTCGGCCTGCATCTCCACTCCTCGCACAGCCGGCGGATCAGGCCTGCCGGCCTCCTGGGCGCTAACCCTAACCCTAGGACGGCCCCAAGGGTCGCTTCCTAAGGGGCCTGGCGCCG
The DNA here is from genome assembly GCF_024610735.1 of Ursus americanus. Lineage (NCBI taxonomy): Eukaryota > Metazoa > Chordata > Mammalia > Carnivora > Ursidae > Ursus > Ursus americanus. Next base: position 47,786,394 of record NC_142149.1, on the reverse strand, counting down.
CAACGCCGGGGATTGGGAACGCCCCAGCCCCAGCGCTGGATGCACCCTGCCGCCCCGCCCCACACCTGCCGCTAGGGGCGCCGCCATTCATTCAGGGTGGGAGAAGGGGCAGGGCCCTTCGAACCCCCGCCGACCTTCGAAGGCGCCCCGAACCAAAACGCTTGGGCCCGGGCTCATGTTCACCAGCACCCTCACCTCGGCCCAACTCTCCGCTCGACGCACAGGCGGTGTATAGGGCCTGCTGGCCCCCTGGGGACTAACCCTAACTGTAGGTCGTCCACGGAGGGGCCCTTCCCAAGTGGCCTGGCGCCACGACGCCGGGAATGGGGACCCCAACCCAAGTGCCGGACTCACCCTGCTGCCCTTCAGGCACCGGAGCCTCTAGGGGCCCCGCCGGTCATTCAGAGCGGGAGAACGGGCAGGTCCCTCCGAGCCCCCACCGACCTTCGAAGGCCCCCCGCACCAAAACGCTTGGGCTCATGCTCAGTCTCGCCAGCGCCCTCACCTCGGCCCAACCCTCCGCGTGCCGCACAGCCGCTGATCGGGTCCACCGGCCTCCTGGGGGCTAACCGTAACCCTAGATCGACCCCCGAGGGGCCCCTCCCAAGGGATCTGGTGCCGCAACGCTGGGGATTGGGGACCCCCGAGCCTCAGCACTGGACTCACCCTGCCACCCAGCCGCCATCCGGGGGCTTGGGGTGGTGCCCTTCATTCAGGGCGGGAGCACGGGCAGGGCCCTCCAAGACACGGCGACCTTCAAAGGCCCCCCGCGCCAAAACACCCGGGCCCACGCTCCCGCTCACCAGTGCCCTCACCTCGGTCCGCCACTCCAGTCTCCACACAGCTGGCGAATAGGGCCTGCCGGCATCCTAGGGGCTAAACCTAACCCTAGGTCAGCCTCCGAGGGGCCGCTCCCAAGGGGCCTGGCGCCGCAACGCGGTGGACTGGGGACCCCCGAGCCCTATGCCCGCACTTACATGCCGCCCCGCCGCCACCTGGGCTGCTAGGGGCGCCGCCGGTCATTCAGGGAGGAGAATGGGCAGGGCCCGCCGAGTCCCCGGACACATTCGAAGGCCCCCCGGTGCCAAAACGCTTGGGCCCAGGCTCTTGCTGGCCAGCGCCCTCACCTCGGCCCGCCCCTCCGCTCCACGCACAGCGGGCGGATCCCGCCTGCCGGCCTCCCGGGTGCTAACCCTAACCCTAGGTCGGCCACCCAGGGGCCCCTCCCAAGGGTCCTGGTGCCGCTTCGCCGGGGATCGGGAACCTCAAGCCCCAGAGCCACACTCACCCTACCGCAACGCCGCCACCCAGGCCGCTAGGAGCACTGTGGGTCATTCAGGGCGAGAGAAGGGGCAGGGCCTTCCGAGCCCCCGGTGGCCTTCAAAGGCTCCCCGTGCCAAAACGCTGGTGCCCACGCTCCCGCTCCCCAACGCCCTCACCTCGGCCCCGCCCTCTGCTCCCCGGACAGTGGCCGGATCCCACCTGCCGGCCTCCTGGGGGCTAACCCTAACCCTAGGTCAGCCACCCAGGGGCCCCTCCCAAGGGTCCTGGTGCCGCTACACTGGGGATCAGGGACCCCAAGACCCAGAGCCAGACTCACCCTGCCGCCACGTCGCCACCCGGGCCGCTAGTGGCGCCGCCCGTCATTCAGGGCGGGAGAAGGGACAGGGCCCTGGAGAAACCGGCGATATTTGAAGCCTCCTGCGCCAAAATGCAGGGGCCCACGCTCCCGATCGCCAGCGCCTTTACCTCGGGCCGCCCACCTCTCGCCGCCCAGCCAGAGGATTGGGCCTGCTGGCCTCCTGGGTGCTAACTCTAAACCTAGGTCCGCCCACGAGGAGCCCCTCCCAAGAGGCCTGGCCCCGCAACGCTGGGGATTGGGGATCCCCGAGCCGCAGCATGGACTCACCCTGCCGCTCCACCGCCAAGGGAGCTGCTAAGGGCGCCGCTGGTTCTTCAGGGCAGGAGAACGGGCAGGGCCCTTTGAGCCATGGCAACAGTCGAAGGCCCAGGGCGCCAAAACGCTGGGGACCACGCTCCCGCTCTGCATCACCCTCAACTCGGCCCGCACCTCCGCTCTTCGCAGAGCCAGCGACTCGGGCCTGCCGGCCTCCTGGGAGCTCACCCTAACCCTAGGACAGCCCCTGAAGGTCCCTTCCTAAGGGGCCTGGCGCCGCAACGCCAGGGATTGGGGGCCCCCAAGCCCCAGCGCCGGATGCACGCTGCCACCCCAACCCACACAGGCCGCTAGGGGCGCCGCCATTCATTCAGGGTGGGAGAACTGGCAGGGCCCTCCGAACCCCTGCCGACCTTCGAAGGCGCACCGAACCAAAACGCTTGGGCCCAGGCTCATGTTCACCAGCACCCTCACCTCGGCCCAACTCTCCGCTCGACGCAAAGGTGGTGTATCGGGCCTGCGGGGCTCCTGGAGGCTAACCCTAACCATAGGTCGGCCACCGAGGGGCACTTCCCAAGGGGCCTGGCGTCGCAACGCTGGGGATGGGGACCCCGAGCTCATGTGCCGCACTCACCCTGCTGCCCTTCAGCCACCCGAGCCGCTATAGGCCCCGCCGGTCAATCAGGGCAAGAGATCGGGCAGGGCCCTCTGAGCCCACGCTGACCTTTGAAGGCTCCCCGCGCAAAAACGTTGGCTCCCAGGATCCTGCTCGCCAGCGCCCTCACCTAAGCCCACCCCACCGCTTGCTTCAGAGCCGGTGGATAGGGCCTGCCGGGCTCCTGGCAGCTAACCAAAACCCTAGGTCGGCCCTGAGGGGACATCCCAAGCGGCCTGGCTCTGCAATGCTGGGGATTGGTGACTCAGAGCCCCAGAGCCGGACTCACCCTGCCGCACTGTCCCCACCTGGGCCGCTAGGGGCGCCGCGGGTCATAGAGGGCGAGAGAAGGGCAGGGCCTTCTGAGTCCCCGGTGACCTTCAAAGGCTCCCCGTGCCAAAACGCTGGTGCCCACGCTCCCGCTCCCCAGCGCCTTCAGCTCGGGCCGCACCTCAGCTCGCCGCACAGTGTGCGGTTGGGCCTGACGGTCTCCTGGGGGCTAACCCTAACCCTAGGTCAGCCCCCCAGGGGCCCCTCCCAAGGGTTTTGGTGCCACTACGCCAGGGATCTGGAACCCCAAGCCCCAAAGCCAGACTCACCCTCCCACAACGCTGCCACCCGGGCCGCGAGGGGCGCCGCCGGTCATTCAGGGCGGGAGAACTGACAGGGCCCTGGAGAAGCCGGCGACATTTGAAGCCTCCCACCCCAAAATGCAGGGGCCCACAATCCCGCACCCCAGCGCCTTTACCTCGGCCCGCCCACCTCTCACCGCCCAGCCAGAGGATCTGGCCTGCCGGCCTTATGGGGGCTAACTCTAACCCTGGGTCGGCCCACGAGGAGCCCCTCCCAAGGGGCCTGGCACCACAACGCCGGGGATTGGGGATCCCTGAGCCGCAGCCTGGGATTCACCCTGCCGCCCCACCGCCAACGGAGCCGCTAGGGGCGTTGCTGGTTCTTCAGGGCAGGAGAAAGGGCAGGGCCCTCCGAGCCATGGCAACATTCAAAGGCCCAGGACGCCAAAACGCTGGGGCCCACGCTCCCGCTCGCCATCGCCCTCAACTCGGCCTGCATCTCCACTCCTCGCACAGCCGGCGGATCGGGCCTGCCGGCCTCCTGGACGCTAACCCTAACCCTAGGATGGCCCCGAGGGTCGTTTCCTAAGGGGCCTGTCGCCGCAACCCCGGGGATTTGGAACACCCAAGCCCCAGCGCTGGATGCACCCTGCCGCCCCGCCCCACACGTGCCGCTAGGGGCGCCGCCATTCATTCAGGGTGGGAGAATGGGCAGGGCCCTTCGAACCCCCGCCGACCTTCGAAGGCGCCCCGAACCAAAACGCTTGGGCCCGGGCTCATGTTCACCAGCACCCTCACCTCGGCTCAACTCTCCGCTCGACGCACAGGCGGTGTATAGGGCCTGCTGGCCCCCTGGGGGCTAACCCTAACTGTAGGTCGTCCACGGAGGGGCCCTTCCCAAGTGGCCTGGCGCTACGACGCCGGGAATGGGGACCCCAACCCAAGTGCCGGACTCACCCTGCTGCCCTTCAGGCACCGGAGCCTCTAGGGGCCCCGCCGGTCATTCAGAGCGGGAGAACGGGCAGGTCCCTCCGAGCCCCCACCGACCTTCGAAGGCCCCCCGCACCAAAACGCTTGGGCTCATGCTCAGTCTCGCCAGCGCCCTCACCTCGGCCCAACCCTCCGCGTGCCGCACAGCCGCTGATCGGGTCCACCGGCCTCCTGGGGGCTAACCGTAACCCTAGATCGACCCCCGAGGGGCCCCTCCCAAGGGATCTGGTGCCGCAACGCTGGGGATTGGGGACCCCCGAGCCTCAGCACTGGACTCACCCTGCCACCCAGCCGCCACCCGGGGGCTTGGGGTGGTGCCGTTCATTCAGGGCAGGAGCACGGGCAGGGCCCTCCAAGACACGGCAACCTTCAAAGGCCCCCCGCGCCAAAACACCCGGGCCCACGCTCCCACTCACCAGTGCCCTCACCTCGGTCCGCCACTCCAGTCTCCACACGGCTGGCGAATAGGCCCTGCCGGCATCCTAGGGGCTAAACCTAACCCTAGGTCGGCCTCCGAGGGTCCCCTCCCAAGGGGCCTGGCGCCGCAACGCGGTGGACTGGGGACCCCCGAGCCCTATGCCCGGACTTACATGCCGCCCCGCCGCCACCTGGGCTGCTAGGGGCCCCGCCGGTCATTCAGGGAGGAGAATGGGCAGGGCCCGCCGAGTCCCCGGAGACATTCGAAGGCCCCCGGTGCCAAAACGCTTGGGCCCAGGCTCTTGCTGGCCAGCGCCCTCACCTCGGCCCGCCCCTCCGCTCCACGCACAGCGGGCGGATCCCGCCTGCCGGCCTCCCGGGTGCTAACCCTAACCCTAGGTCGGCCACCCAGGGGCCCCTCCCAAGGGTCCTGGTGCGGCTTCGCCGGGGATCGGGAACCTCAAGCCCCAGAGCCACACTCACCCTACCGCAACGCCGCCACCCAGGCCGCTAGGAGCACTGCGGGTCATTCAGGGCGAGAGTAGGAGCAGGGCCTTCCGAGCCCCCGGTGGCCTTCAAAGTCTCCCCGTGCCAAAACGCTGGTGCCCACGCTCCCGCTCCCCAACGCCCTCACCTCGGCCCCGCCCTCCGCTCCCCGGACAGTGGCCGGATCCCACCTGCCGTCCCCCTGGGGGCTAACCCTAACCCTAGGTCAGCCACCCAGGGGCCCCTCCCAAGGGTCCTGGTGCCGCTACACTGGGGATCAGGGACCCCAAGACCCAGAGCCAGACTCACCCTGCCACCATGTCGCCACCCGGGCTGCTAGTGGCGCCGCCCGTCATTCAGGGCGGGAGAAGGGACAGGGCCCTGGAGAAACCGGCGATATTTGAAGCCTCCTGCGCCAAAATGCAGGGGCCCACGCTCCCGATCGCCAGCGCCTTTACCCCGGGCCGCCCACCTCTCACCGCCCAGCCAGAGGATTGGGCCTGCTGGCCTCCTGGGTGCTAACTCTAAACCTAGGTCCGCCCACGAGGAGCCCCTCCCAAGAAGCCTGGCCCCAGAACGCTGGGGATTGGGGATCCACGAGCCGCAGCATGGACTCACCCTGCCGCTCCACCGCCAAGGGAGCTGCTAAGGGCGCCGCTGGTTCTTCAGGGCAGGAGAATGGGCAGGGCCCTTTGAGCCATGGCAACAGTCGAAGGCCCAGGGCGTCAAAATGCTGGGGACCACGCTCCCGCTCTGCATCACCCTCAACTCGGCCCGCACCTCCGCTCTTCGCAGAGCCAGCGACTCGGGCCTGCCGGCCTCCTGGGAGCTCACCCTAACCCTAGGACAGCCCCTGAAGGTCCCTTCCTAAGGGGCCTGGCGCCGCAACGCCAGGGATTGGGGGCCCCCAAGCCCCAGCGCCGGATGCACGCTGCCACCCCAACCCACACAGGCCGCTAGGGGCACCGCCATTCATTCAGGGTGGGAGAACTGGCAGGGCCCTCCGAACCCCTGCCGACCTTCGAAGGCGCACCGAACCAAAACGCTTGGGCCCAGGCTCATGTTCACCAGCACCCTCACCTCGGCGCAACTCTCCGCTCGACGCACAGGTGGTGTATCGGGCCTGCGGGGCTCCTGGAGGCTAACCCTAACCATAGGTCGGCCACCGAGGGGCACTTCCCAAGGGGCCTGGCGTCGCAACGCTGGGGATGGGGACCCCGAGCTCATGTGCCGCACTCACCCTGCTGCCCTTCAGCCACCCGAGCCGCTAGAGGCCCCGCCGGTCAATCAGGGCAAGAGATCGGGCAGGGCCCTCCGAGCCCACGCTGACCTTTGAAGGCTCCCCGCGCAAAAACGTTGGCTCCCAGGATCCTGCTCGCCAGCGCCCTCACCTAGGCCCAGCCCACCGCTTGCTTCAGAGCCGGTGGATAGGGCCTGCCGGGCTCCTGGCAGCTAACCAAAACCCTAGGTCGGCCCTGAGGGGACATCCCAAGCGGCCTGGCTCTGCAATGCTGGGGATTGGTGACTCAGAGCCCCAGAGCCGGACTCACCCTGCCGCACTGTCCCCACCTGGGCCGCTAGGGGCGCCGCGGGTCATAGAGGGCGAGAGAAGGGCAGGGCCTTCTGAGTCCCCGGTGACCTTCAAAGGCTCCCCGTGCCAAAACGCTGGTGCCCACGCTCCCGCTCCCCAGCGCCTTCAGCTCGGGCCGCACCTCAGCTCGCCGCACAGTGTGCGGTTGGGCCTGACGGTCTCCTGGGGGCTAACCCTAACCCTAGGTCGGCCCCCCAGGGGCCCCTCCCAAGGGTTTTGGTGCCACTAAGCCAGGGATCTGGAACCCCAAGCCCCAAAGCCAGACTCACCCTCCCACAACGCTGCCACCCGGGCCGCGAGGGGCGCCGCCGGTCATTCAGGGCGGGAGAAGGGACAGGGCCCTGGAGGAACCGGAGATATTTGAAGCCTCCAGTGCCAAAATGCAGGGGCCCACAATCTTGCTCCCCATCGCCCTCACCTCAGCCCACTCCTCCGCTCGCCCCACAGCCATCTTATTGGGCCTGCCGGCCTCCTGGGGGCTAACCCTTACCCCAGGTCGTCCCCCGAAGGGCACTCCCCAAGGGCCTGGCGCCACGATGCTGGAGATTGAGGACCCCCAAGCCCCAATGATGTACTCAACCTGCCCCTCCGCCACCACCCGGGCCACTTGGGGCGCCACCGGTCATTCAGGGTGGGAGAACGGGCAGGGCCCTCCGAGCCCCCAGCGACATTTATAGGTCCCCCGCGCCAAAACGCTGAAGCCCATGCTCCCGCTCTACAGCGCTCTCACCTCAGACCGCCCCCCCTCTAGCCACACAGCTGGCGGATCTGGCCTCCGGGCTCCTCAGGGCTAATGGTAACCCTAGATGGGCCCCAGAGTGGCCCCTCCCAAGAGGCTTGGTGTCACAACGGCAGGGATTGGGGACCCGCAAGCCCGAGCGCCGGGCCACCCTGCCGCCCCGCCGCCACGCGGGCCTCTAGGAGCGACTCCGGGCATTCAGGGCGGGATAACCGGCAGGGCCCTCCGAGCCTCCGGTGAAATAAGAAGGCCCCCCACGCCAAAACACTGGGTACCACGCTTCCACTCAACTGCGCCCTACCACGGTCAATCCCTCCTCCGCTCACTGCACAGCCTGCGGATCCGGACTGCTGGCCTCCTGGGGGTTAACCTAACCCTAGGACAGTCCCAGAGGGGCCCCTCCCAAGGGGCCTGGCGCCGCAACGCTGGGCATTGGGAAACCCAAGCACCAGTGCAGGACTGACCCTGCCACCCCGCTGCCACCCGGGGAGCTAGGGGCGTCGCCGGTCCTTCATGGCGGGAGAAGGAGCAGGGCCCTCCGAGCCCCCTGCGACATTTGAAAGCCCACCGAGTCAAAATGTTGGGGCCCACGCTTCCGTTCGCCAGCGACCTCACCTTGGTCCACCCCCCCATTCACCACAGAGCCGGTGGATTGAGCCTGCCGGCCTCCTGGGGGATAACCCTAACCCTAGGTCGGCCCCCAAGGTGCCCCTCCCAAAGGGACTGCCACCGAACGCCAGGGATTGGAGACCCCCGAGTCGCAACGCTGGACTCACCGTTCCGCCCCGCCCACACCCGGGCCGCTAGGGTACCGCCAATCATTCAGGGCGGGAGAACGGGCAGGGCCCTCCCTGCCCCGGTGACCTTCGAAGGCCCCCAGCGCCAAAACGCTGGGGCCCACTCTCTTGCTCGCCAGCGCCCCGATCTTCGACCACACCTCCATTCGCCCCAGACTGTGGATCGTGCCTGCCGGCCTCCAGGAGCTAACTTTTACCCTAGTTCGGCCCCCAAGGGGCCCCGCCCAAGGGGCCTGGTGCCGCAACGCCTGGCATTGGGGACCCCCGAGCCTCAGCACCAGACCCACCCTGCAGCCCCGCCACCACTCGGGTTGCTAGGGGAGCCGCCACTCATTCAGGGCGGGAGAACGGGCAGGGCCCTCCGAGTCCCCGGCGACATTCGAGGGCCCCTGGTGCCAAAACTTTGGGTACCACCTTCCAGCTCGCCAGGGCACTCACCTCGGCCCACCCCTCCGCTCGCTGCACAGCTGGCGTATGGGGCCTGCCGGCCTCCTGGGGGCTAACCCTAACCCTAGGTTGGCCCCTGAGGGGCCCCTCCCAAGGGACCTGTCCCGCAACACCGGGGATTGATGACCCCCAAGCCCCAGCGCCGGACTCACACTGCCACCCCGCCACGACCCAGGCCGCTAGGGGCGCCGCCGGTCATTCAGGGCGGGAGAATGGGCAGGGCCCTCCGAGCCAGTAGTGGTGTTCAAAGGTCCCCTGCGCCAAAACCCGGGATACCATACTCCAGCTCGCCAGCACCCTCAATCATCCCACTCCTCCACTCGCCGCACAGCCGGCGCATCGGTCCTGCTGGCCTACTGGGGTCTAACCCTAACCCTAAACCCTAAGCCCTAACCTTAAACCCTAAACCTTAACCCCTAATCCTAACCCTAACCCCTAACACTTACCCTAACCCTAACCCTACCCTAAACCTAACCCTAAACCCTAATCCTTAAACCCTAAACCCTAACATTAACACTAAACCCTAAACCCTAACCCCTAACCCTAATCCCGAAACCCTAAACACTAAACCCTAACCTTAACCACTAACCCCAAAACCTAACCCTAAACCCTAACCCAACCCCGACCCCTACCATACCCCTAACCCTACCCCTAACCCTACCCCTTCAGCTAACCCTACCCCTAAACCGTAACCTAAACCTAAACCTAACCCTAACCCGTACCCTAACCCTAACCCTAACCTATACCCTAACCCTAACCGAAACCCTAACACGTACTCTAACCCTAACCCTAACCCTAACCCTAACCCTAAACTATACCCTAACCCGTAATTTAAACCGTACCCTAAACCTAACCGTAAACCTAACAAGTACCCTAACCCATACCCTTACTTTAACACTAAACCCTAAACCCTGACCCTAACCCATATCCTAACTCATACCATGACCCGTACCCTAACCCTACCTGTACCCTAACCCTAACCAGTACCCTTACCTTAACCTTAACCCATACCCTTACCTTAACGTTAACCCATACCCTAACCCGTACCCTAACCCATACTCTAACCCGTACCCTATCTCTAACCCGGACCCTAACCCATAGCCTAACCCATACCTAACCCTAACCTGTACCCTAACCCATACCCTAACCCATACCCTAAACCTAAACCGTACCCAATCCCTATCCCTAACCCGTTCCCTAACCCGTACCCTAACCATAACCCGTACCCTAAGCCGTACCCAAATCCGTACGCAAACACTTACCCTAAACCGTACCCTAACCCGTACCCTAAACCGTACCCTAATGCGTACACTAACCCATACCCTAACCCTGACCCGTACCCTAAACCTAACCCGTACTCCAACCCAAACCCTAACCCTAAACCCAAACCCTAAACCCTAACCCGTACCCTAAACCCTAATCTGTACCCTAACCCATAACCTCTAACCTGTAACCCCTAAACCCAACCCTAACCCGTACCCTCTCCTTACCCTAACCCTAACCCCTACCCTCACCCATACCCTAACCGTAACCCATGCCCTAACCTTAACCCATACCCTAATCCGTACCCTAACCCTGGGGATTGGGTACACCTGAGCCCCACCATGGGACTAAGCCTGCCACCCCTCAGGAAACCATGCCCCTTGGGGCGCCGCAGAGCATCCTGTGCAGAAGAACTGGTAGGGCCCCCCTGAGCCACCAGCGATCCTCGGCAGCCCCCTACACCCCAACCCTGAGGCCCATGCTCATCCCGCCCCACGCCTTCCCTTCAGCTTGCCACCGACCTCGACGCAGAGCCGGCAGATCAGGCCTGCCAGGTTCCTGAAGCCTAGACCTGACCCTAGGTCCGCTGGGTAGGGCCCCTCCCCTGGGGCCCAGTGCCGCAGCACCAGGGACTGGGGACACCTGAGCCCCACTGCAGGACAAAGCCTGCCAGCCCGCAGGAAACCGTGCCCCTTGGGAGGCTGTAGAGCATTCAGGGCGGGAGAACCAGGAGGGCCCCCAGAGCCCCCGGCGAACTTCGGCGATCCCTAAACCCACCATTGAAGCCCATGCTCACCCCATCCCGCACCCTCACCTCAGGCCGCGGCGGAGCTCGCCATATACTGGGCAGATCTGGCCTGCGGGGTTCCTGGGCCCCAACCCTAACCCTAGTTCATCTGTGGAGGGGCCCCTCCCCAGGAGCCTGGAGCTGCAGCCACGGGGATTCGGGACACCTGAGCCCCACAACAGGACTCAGTCTGCCACCCCGCAGGAAACCGTGCACCCTGGGAGGCCATAGAGCATTCAGGGCAGGAGAACCAGTAGGGCCTTCCTGAGACACCAGCGAACTTCGGTGGCCTCCCGCACCCCAACCCTGAGGCCCACGCTCACCCTCCCCCACACCCTCACCTCAGCCCGTGTAACTAGCCATACAGGCAGCAGATCGGGCCTGCGGGGCTCCTGGGCCTAAACCTAGCCCTAGGTCGGCTGTGGGTGTGGGGGCCTCCCCAGGAGCCTTACACCGCAGCCCGGGGGAATTGGGATACCTGTGCCCCACTGCAGGACTCAGCTTGCCACCTGACAGGAAACCGTGCCCCTTGGGGCTCTACGGAGCCTACAGGGCACGAGAACTTGGGGAGGCCCCCGGAGCCCATCCCCATCCTTTGGCAGCCTCCCATGCCCCAACCCTGAGGCCCATTCTCACCCTCCCCCATGGCCTCCTCTCAGCCCTCCACAGAGCTCGCCGCACAGCTTGCAGATAGTCCCTGCCGGGCTCCTGGACCCTAACTCTTACCCTAGGTTGGCCACTGAGGGGCCCCACCCCAGGGCCCTGGCACCCCACTCCGGGGGATTGGGGACACCGAAGCCCCACTGTAGGACTCAGCCTGCAGCCCACAGGAAACTGTACCGTTTGGGGGCACAACAGAGCATTCAGGGCAAGAGAATTGGGGCACCCCCTGAGAGCACCTTCTGGTGAACCCCGACTTTTGTGGGCCCTTCCAGATGAAACCCCAAGGCTCACACTCACCCGCCCTTGTGCCCTCATCTCACTCGGCATGAGAGTTCTCTGAGCACTGGGCAGTTCGGACCTGCTGTCTCTTAAGGCCTAACCTAACCCTGGGTCTTCTGCTGAGGGTCCCTCCCCGTTTGCCTGCCTCCAAGGCACCAGGCATTGGGCTCACCTCTGCACGACTAGAGGACTCAGCCTGCCCCACAGCAGGAAACTGTCCATTTGGGGCTGCAGCAAGAATTCATAGGAAAATCGGAGGGCCCCCCTCAGCCCATCCCAGGCAACCCCCACTTTCAGAGATCTCCCCGGATCCAATTAGTAGCTTCACACTGACCTTTAAACTTGCTCTCCACGGAGATCTTTTGAAATTCTCCACACTTCCAACCAATGGCATCATCCAGCTTCAGTGCCTTCCCCAGCTTTAGGTCTTGAGATAGATTAAAATGGGAAGTCATTTCACTGATAAAGACGTACTGGTGATCAAAAGATACATGCATAAATGCTTCATATCACTTGGCTTCAGGGAAATACAAATGTAAACCCCTATAGATGCTATATCACACGAGGCCGAATATCTAAAAATAAGAAGACATGAAACTATATATGTTGGAGAGGATATGGAGAAACGGGAACCCTCTTACACCCCTGTACGAATGCAGTCCGGTACAGCCACTCTTGAAAATGGTACAGAATTTCCTCAAGAAGTTATAAATAAAGCTACCCTATGTCCCAGCAATTGCACTACTGGGTATTTACCCCCAGAGACAGAGGTAGTGAAGACAGGACACATGCACACCAGTGTTCATAGCAACAATATCCATAATAGACAAGCTGCGGAAGGAGTGCAGATGACCATGGATAGATGAATGGATAAAGAAGATGTGGATCATATATATAATGGGATATTACTCAGCCATCAGATAGGATGAATACTTACCATCACACCGACCTGGGTGGAGCTGGAGGGTATTATGCTGAGTGGAATAAGTCAATGAAAGAAAGACAATGATCATATGCTTTCACTCCTATGTGGAATATCAGAAACAAGGAAGAAGACCATAGGGGAAGGAAGGGAAAATAGAATGGGAAGTCATCAGAGAGGGAGATAACCCATGATGGACTCTTAACTATTGCAAGAAACTGATGATTGTTGGAGGAGAAGTTGGGGGGGGGTAACTGGGTGAGTAGCATTAAGGAGGTCACACGATACAATGAGCACTGGGTGATAAACAAGACTGAAAATTTATTGAAGACTACATCTGAAACGAATGATGTACTGTAAGTTGGCTAATTGAATTTAAATTAAAGAACAAAAGACCTCGAATAAACAATCCTAAACATTTGTATGGAACCACTAAAGATTCCGAACAGCCAGTGCAATGTGGAAAAGAAAAACAAAGGTGGAGGACTCACAATTTCAGATTTCAGGTTATACTACAAAGCTGCAGTCATCCTAACAAGACAGTATGGCACAAAAATAGACACAGCGACCAAAGGAACAGGATACAAGTTCAGACAGAAACCCACAATTATGTGGTCCATGAATCTTCCACAAAGCAAGCAACGATATCAAAAGGGAAAAGGACAGTCTCTACAACAAATGGTGTTGGGAAAACTAGACAGCTACGCACAAAAGAATGAAATTAGACTGCTTTCTTACACAATAAAGACAAACACAAAACAGTTTCAAGACCTCAATATGAGACCTGAATCCATAAAAATCCTACAGGAGGGAAGACAGTAACTTCTTGACATGGACCATACCAACGTTTTTCTAGACTGTGTCCTGAGGCAAAGGAAATGAAAGCAAAAATAAACTATTGGGAATACAGCAAAATAAAAAGTTTCCACACAGCAGAAGAACAATGCAAACGTAAAAATAATAAGACAACCTACTCAAAGGGAGAAGATATTTGCAAAGATCATATGCAATAAAGGGATAGTGTCCAAAACATATACAACTGATACTACTCAACCCCCAAAAAACAAATAATCCAGTTAAAAAATAGGCAGAAGACATGGACAGACATTTCTCCAAAGAAGAAATACAAATGGCCAACAGTCCCGTGAAAAGATGTTCAACATCACCCATCATCAGGAAAATGTAAATCCAAAGGACAATGAGGTAATACCTCAAACCTGTCAGAATGGCTAACATCAAAAGCACAACAAAGAGCAGCTGTTGGGAGGATGTGGATAAAGGGGAATCCTCGTGAACTGTGGGTGGGAATGCAAACTGTGGTGGCCACCGTGGAAAACAGTATGAAGGTTCCTCAAAAAATTAAATATAGAACTACCCTACGATCCAACATTCACACTACTCATATTTACCCAAAGAATAGGAAAACGGTAACGTAAAAGGATACGTGCACCCCTATGTTTCTTGCACCATTATTTACAATATCACAATATGGAAGCAACCCAAGTGTCTGTAGAAAAATTGACAAATGACATGATAGATGTGTGTATTCACACACACACACACACACACACACACACACACACACACACACAATGGAGTATTACTCGGCTTGAAAAAGAATGAAACCTTGCCATTTGCAGCCATATGGATGGAGCTAGAGAGTATTATCCTAACTAAAGTCAGTCAGTCAGAGAAAGACAAATCCCATACGATGTCACTCTAATGGGGAATTTAAGAAACAAACAAAAATAAATAAATAAAAGAGAAAAAGGAGACACACCAAAATACAAACTCTTAACAATAGAGAACAAACGGAAGGTTACCAGAGAGGAGGCGGATAGAGGGATGAGTGAAATAGATGAAGGGGATTAAGAGGACACTTTTCTTGATGACCACTGAGTAATATGTAGAATTACTGAATCACTCTATTGTATACCTGAAACTAATGTAACATTGTATGTTAGCTCTAATGGAATTAATATAAATTTTAAAAAAAGATTTTTCTTTCAGGAAGCTCTTTGAAAAAGCTTTTCCTGTGCAATGTGCATAAGCCCTACTTGGGAGGATTCACTCTACAATAATTATTCACTCCATGCCTCAAATTCAGATTTCACTGGGTTCTTCCCGTGGATCCCAGCCCACGCGAGCCATGGTCCTTTTCAGTCCAGGCTCAGCACCTTTGCATTCAAGATTGGAAGTAGAAAGACATATCACTTCACAGTCCAGAAAGTTATTATTGTTTCTGTTTCAGTGTGAGAGAGTCACAGACTTTGGGACAGGTTTCAGAGCAGGTTTTTTATGGATCCTGGATCTCTACTTCAATGTTCATTGCCTGGATCCATTTGGCTAATAGGTTCCCTGTGGATGGGCTTGCTTCCAAGCACATACATGGAAGATGCAAAGGTGGGTGGGCTTGGTGTGGGAAAGGAAGAAGACCAAAAACAGACAAGGGTCCGACCCTCCCCTGATCCAGGAACTGCTACAGGAGAGGGTACGGGAGGTAGAATCCATGCGAAACTCCAAGGTCACCAGCTGAACACAGGAGGCACAGGTCAAGGGATCTGGAGATGCAGGGGTTGAAGGCTGCTCTGAGCTACCTCTGGGAGGAAGGGAGGGAAGGAATGAGAAGGAGACACTGCCTGCCCCTGACCCATGCCAGCTGCCCACCGCTCCAACACGCATCAGTCTATGAGCTGACGCAGCCTGTGCTCAGGATGGGCTGGCCCTAGTCCCTCAATCTTCAGTGGGACAGCTGGCCTCAGGGCTCAGAGACATGCTGAGGGAGATGAGAGGGAAATCTGCCCCACCCAGGTCGTCCCCTCCTTGAGCAGACAGCCCTTCAGAACTGCTAAAAAAACCCCACTAACGGGGTTGAAAGACATGCCATGGATGAACTAAGGCATAGAGATATGTAAAATAACATTCATTTTTAAGTTCAGAGCTGTCATCTCAGGAAGTGTGGAGAGCTTCCCTGAAGAAGACTGAGGGGAGGGCAGGCCATGCTGAAAAGGGAGACATGGCTGTCCTGATTGGGGACCTGCAGCCCCCTTCCAGGGCAGGGCATCATCCTCGCATCACAGGAGATCCATGGAAGTGTTCCATCAGGGCCAGATGTTTGTCTCGAGAAGGCTACACTGGCATCGGACTGCACAGGGCACCAGGGACGAGGGCCAGATGGAGGACGGACAATACCCCGGAGACCATGGGGCAAGAGCAGAGGCACATGACTTTGAAGATGATGATGAAAAGCAGGAGGTGGCAGCATGGAGCTGGCCCAAAAGAACCATGGGAGCAGTGCCCACAGCTACACTGACTGGGTACCTTCTGTGCCCGGTGTGGCTGACTTCAGTGGGATCCAGACTAGTCCTGACCACAAGTCTAGGAAGTGTGCACCACCCCCGGCCTCCTCTCCCCTTGCAGCTGCTAGGAATCACGGTCACAGACCCTGGTCAGCTTTCGTGGAAACCAAGCAGTGGCTCCCCCGCACGCTGCACCTCTGGTGGTGGGCCAGTGCGACCCTCGTGCCTGGCCAGACACTGATGTCTACCTGTCTCCACACAAATCCACAGACAGGAGGGTGTCCCTGAATTCCACAGAACATGATGAGACATATCCACAGAACCCAACACCCAGTGCGTCACTCGGGACCTCACCTATGGTCATGGAGCTCACCATACCTTATTTCTGTCACTTCCCACAGAAAGCCTGTTTCTGATCACCCACAATACCATACATCCTGGTTGGTGACCTGGGGTCATGCCATGAACCCACATGCCATCTTTCTTTAAGTGAAGGCTATGCCTACACCTCCTAGAAAATATTTCTAATGAAGTACACGTCCATCAGGACTACGGTGTGAACGGTAGCACACAGCCTGCATGGCAGTAGTCAGTAATTCTAACAAGGGTTAACCCCATCCCCGTCTCACAAAACCTTCCTCCGTCCCCACTGAACTCATGGTCTGCCCTCAGAAAACCCTCCAGGAAACAAACCTTTCATCTGAATGCTCTCTTCACCTTCTGCTTCAAATCTTGTCCATCCACAATGATATGAAACTAGAAATCAGTCTCAAGAAAAAAATGGGACAGTCAAAAATAGGTGAAGATTTTTGGGGCCTGGGTGGCTCAGTCATTAAGGATCTCCTTTCAGCTCGGGTCTTGATCCCAGGATTCTGGGATCTAGCTCCAAATCAGGCTCGTTGCTCATTCGGAAGCCTGCTTCTCCCTCTCCCACCACCCAGCTTGCGTTCCCTCTCTTGCTGTCTCACTCTCTGTCAGATACCTAAATAATCTTAAAAAAATATGTGGAGATTTAACAACAAGCTACTGAACAACCAGCAGTCAAAGAAGAAATCAAAAATTTTTTAGAAGTACCTTGACACTGATAAAAAGACAACCTACAAAAACTTATGGGATGCAGCAAAAGTAACTTTATGGGGGACATTCATAGAAATTCAAGTCTTCATCAATCCATGAGAATGCTCTCCAATAAACAACCTGATTTATGTGGTAAAGAAGTAGAAAATAAAACAACAAACAAAGCCC
This sequence comes from Ursus americanus, assembly GCF_024610735.1. Lineage (NCBI taxonomy): Eukaryota > Metazoa > Chordata > Mammalia > Carnivora > Ursidae > Ursus > Ursus americanus. The sequence continues at coordinate 47,769,345 of NC_142149.1, read as the reverse complement.
CAAATTAGTAGAAATAAGGAAATAACAAAAAGGAATGCATAAATAAATCCAACGGAGACTAAAAAGACAAAAAAAAAAATGAAAATGAGAGCGGCCTTTTTTGGAACGATAAACAAAACTGACAAACTTAGCTAGACTCACCAAGAAAGACAGAGGACTGGAATACAATCAGGAAAATAAGATAATGGATTCCTGTCTCATATCAAAATCAAAAGAACTCTTCAACTTTGAACACAACAACTTCTTGCAAGCCACGTCTCTAAAGGCAAAGAAATAAAAGCAAAAATGAACTATGGGCACTTCATCAGGATAAAAAGCTTCTGCTTGGCAAAGCAAATGATCAAAAAACAAAAAGGCAACCTATGGAATTGAAGAAGATATCTGCAAATGATTTTACAGATAAAGGGCTGGTATCCAAGATCTATAAAGAACTCCTCAAACTCGACACCCAAAAAATGGGCAGAAGACACAAAGAGATACTTCTCCAGAGAAGACATACAAATGGCCGACACATGAAAAAATGCTCCACATCAATTGCCATCAGGCAAATACAAATCAAAACTACAATGAGATACCACCTTACACCAGTTAGAATGGTTAAAATTAACAAGGCAGGGGGCACCTGGGTGTCACATTGGTTAAGCGTCTGCCTTCGGCTCAGGGCGTGATCCTGGCCTTATGGGATCGAGCCCCACATCAGGCTCCTCCGTCATGAGCCTGCTTCTTCCTCTCCCACTCCCCCTGCTTGTGTTCCCTCTCTCGCTGGCTGTCTCTATCTCTGTAGAATAAATCAATAAAATCTTGAAAAAAAATTAATAAGACAGAAATAAAAAAAAAGTCAGAGAGGATGTGAAGAAAGGGGAGCCCTCTTACACTACTCGTGAGAATTCAAGCTGGTACAGCCACTTTTGAAACCAATATGGAGGTTCCTCAATATGTTAAACACAGAGCTATCCTACGACCCACCAATTGCACTACTGGGTATTTACCCCATAGACACAGAGTAATGAAAAGGAGGGGCACCTGTATCCCAATGTTCATAGCAGCAGTGTCCATAATATCCAAACTGTGGAAGGAGCCAAGATGTCCTTCAGCAGATGAATGGACAAAGAAGATGTGGTTCATCTATACAATGGACTATTACTCAGTCATCAGAAAGGATGAATACCCACCATTTGCACCAACGTGGATGGATCAGGAGGGGATTATGCTAAGTGAAATTAAGTCAAGCAGAGAAAGACAATTATCATATGGTTTGACTCCTATGTGGAATGGAAGGAATAGCATGGAGGACATTAGGAGAAGGAAGGGAAAAGTGAAGGGGGGAATGAGAGGGGGAGATGAACCATGAGAGACTACTAACACTGGGAAACAAACTGAAGGTTGCAGAAAGGGAGAGGAAGGGGAATCGGTAATCCTGGTGATGGGTATTAAGGAGGGCACGTGTTGGGGCGCCTGGTTGGCACAGCGGTTAAGCATCTGCCTTCGGCTCAGGGTGTGATCCCAGCGTTATGGGATCGAGCCCCACAACAGGCTCCTCCGTCATGAGCCTGCTTCTTCCTCTCCCACTCCCCCTGCTTGTGTTCCCTCTCTCGCTGGCTGTCTCTATATCTGTCGAATAAATAAGTAAATTCTTTAAAAAAAAAGGAGGGCACGTGTCATAATGAGCACTAGGTGTTATATGCAAACAATGAATCATGGAACACTACATCAAAAACAAATGCAGTACTGTAGGGTGACTAACATCATTTTAAAAAAAGAGAAAGATATGAAATCCTTACAGGAATACTATCAATATTTGCAAAGGACATGAAATCCCGAAAGATTCCACACACACAAAAAAAATCTGTTAGAATAAACACATTCAAGAAAGCTGCAGGATATAAAGTCAATATACAGAGACCTGTTGTCTTTTTTTTCAGATTTTATTCATTTATTTGATAGGAAGAGAAAAAGTACGAGCAGGGGGAGTGACAGAAAGAGGGAGAAGCAGACCCTCTATAAGCGGGGAGCCCAACAGGGGGCTCGATCCCAGATCTCTGGGTTCATGACCTGAGCTGAAGGCAGACGCTTCACCTATGGGGCCACACAGATGACCCAACTTCTTGCATTTCTGTATACTGATGACACACTTTCGCAAAGAGAAATTAAAAAAGCAATGCCATTTACAATTGCATCAAAAAAAATCTAGGAATAAAAGTAACCAAAAATGAGAAAGACAGTACACTCAACACATGGCAGAAAGGAAATGAAAAACACGTGTGTCAAGGGGCGCAGGATGTATGGGTCAAAGATTTGGAAGGCAACACAAACAAATGGAAACTTACGCCATGTTCCTTAACTGGAAGAGTTAATTATGTGAACATGTACATCGTACCCAAAGCAATCGACAGATGTGATGAAATCCCTATCTGAATTCTAGCGGCACTATTCGAGGAAATAGATAACAGTCCTCAAACTTGTATGGAATCACAAAAGACCCCAAATACCCAAAGTAACATGGAGAAAGAAAGGTGCAGTCAACACACTCCTGGATTTCAAGCTAGATTACAAAGCTGTTGTCTTCAAAACAGGATGGTACTGGCATAAACACAGACACCAGGTCAGTGGAACAGAACAGAAAGCTCACAAACTTACCCACACGTAGATGATCCTAACTTACGACACAGCAGCAGAAGATACACCATGAGGGAAGGACTGTCTCTTCAGTGAGCGGTAACAGGCAAACTGGACACTAAATGCAGAAGAATATAACTGGGTCACTTTCTTACACCACACACAAAATTTTTAATGGATGAACGATTTGAACATAAGACCTGAATCCATAAACCTCCAAGAAGACACAGGTACTAAGTCTCTCGACATTAGTTTTGGCAAAGAGTCTTCAGATCGGACACCAAATGCAAAGGCAACAAAAGCAAAAATAAACAAGTGGAACAACTTCAAACTGAAATCTTCCACACGGCAAAAGAAACCAGCAAAAACTAAAACGGCCACTGACCCAATAAGAAAAATAATATCTGCGAATTATACGTGTGAGAAGAGGCTAATATCCAAAATACACACAACACTCATACAAATCAAAACAAAAAAAAATGTATAAAAAATGGGGGGAATATGTGAATAGATACTTTCCAAAGATGGCACACATGTGCCAACAGACAGAGAAAGTTGTTCGACATCACTTAATATGGTCAGGGAAACATCATCAAACCCACAATTGGCTATCCCCTCACAACTGTTGGAACAGCAATTGTCCCAGAGAAAGACACCAGGTGGGGTCAAGGGTGTGCAGATGAGGAGACACTGTGCACTGTTGGTGGGAATGGAAATTGGTGCAGCCACTGTGACAAATGGTATGGAGGTTCCTGAAAAAATAAATGCAACTACCACATGGACAAGTAATGGCTCTACTGAGTATTGATTTGGAGAACACAAAAATACTGCCTCAAAAAGACAGATGCACTCCCACGTTCACTGCAGCATTATTCACAAGAACCAGACATGGAAACACAGACCTTGGGGGCCTTATGCCAAGTAACTCAGACACAGAAAGACCAATACCAGATGCTCTCATGTACATTCAATGTGGAATAAACAAATACTGAACGCATAGATACTGAGAGCAGATTGGTAGGTGCCAGATTCGGAGATGGGGTGCTAGAAACGGGTGAAGGTGGTCAAAGTCTCAATGTTTGAGTGAGAAAATCCGACAGTCATGAAATGTTCTGTCCAGCATGGAGACTAAAACTAACCCCGCAGCATGGGGTATAGGTTTCCCTGCTCTTTGAAAGTACAGGGCTTCTGAGAAACCTTGCACAGCAGAAATGGTGTCAAGAAGGAATGGCCATTAATTTACACGGAACAATTAGATAGTGTCCTCAGACTCCAAAATTCCTTTTCTTTGGCTTTTCTTAGGCCTCAGGAAACAAGTTTCTGACGGAGGCCCAGCATAAATGAAGATAAAGCACAGCAGAGGCTCACAGACACAATTCAAAGTGCTGGTGGCTGGATGCAGAGAGCGGTTCCCAGCGGAAGGAGCTGGTTGGGGTGCACGCCGCCTCTGTCATGCTTCTCCCCAAAACAGATGCTGACCGCAATTCTCACTGTTCACCTTTTTTAATAAGAGGGAAATCCTCTTCAGGTCTCTTCCTCTTACTGAAGCTGGGTAATAACATAGTTCTTTCAAGAAAGCCCAATGTCTTACTGTGAACGTTTAAAAAGTGGGGAATACTTGTACTTGAGCATTTCTGAGGGAGGAGATGTGAAAGGTTCTCCCAGACACAAACCTCAGCAGATCCACCAGGAAAGGCACATTCCTCAGCATGCAGAACACGGACTACCTCCTACCCCCAGAAACCCTCTCCTTCCCCTCGATCAGGACAACCCACAACAGCTGGGAGTTACCCCAACTCCTCCGTTCTCCTACTCCTAATAGCTAACCCATCAGCAAGTCCTGTGAGCTCCATCTTCAAAATGGACCCAGAATAGGTCTAACCACTCCATCCAAGGCCACCTGTCTGGTCCACAGTGCCTGAGTTCCTGTAAAAGCTTTGTCATTGACCTGCCTTGCGATCTTCAACCCTCTGTCATCTGTTCTCAACACTGTAGCCAGGATGGCCCAGTGAAACAGGGTCTCATGGGGTTATAGCCCTGGAATGGTTTTTTCTGTCACCTCTCTGAGGTCATGTCCTAAGGTGTCTCCTGTGGCCACAGGGCCTTCTTGCTGCTCCTGGACATACCTGAAATTCTCCTGCCCCAGAGCCTTTGCACATGCTTTCCCTTCTGTTAAGAATGCTCTTAATGTGTTCTCACTCACCTTCGGAGAAGTCTGAATTGGAGTGACAGGAACAGAAGATGAGGCTGTGTGTTGGGTGAGGCTGGTGGCCCAGAAGAAGGTTCTCTGCCAGCTCGCCGCCTGTGCCTCCCTTGCCCTCAGCCAGGAACTTGCACACAGCCCTCACCTGTCACAACTCTCACCCAGGAGACCCACAGCCACCCCTTCCCACACCCTGCTGCAGAATGCATTCAGCTCTCCTCTGGGACCCCTGTCAGCTTTACCCAGTCCTGGAACTCCCCTGTCTCCTGCAAAGCTCCCGGATTCCCCCTCTGCTTCCAAAATCGCAAGGCTTTCATGAGAAAGCTATAATGCTAAGTATTGAAAGTTTCGCACCTGCTTTCCCATTCTGTTGCCTCTCTCTCCACCTTCTTTCCTACCTGTGCAAACTGTAACATATCAGTGGAACATGAACATGCTCTGAGACCTGAATCTTTCATTGCAGCTTTCTGAGGACTCCTTATGTGATAAGAAACTAGTGTATCCTACAACAGGGTGTTTCACATCTCTCATCTATAGAATAGTACAGCCCAAATCACTACAATTTTACCTCACTCTTCATGAAGCAGGACACTTTTTCCTTTCTTCTTTTACTTAAATTCCAGTTAGTTCACATGCCATGGAATATTCGCTTCAGGGGTAGGATTTAGTGATTCCTCACCTGCATACAGTACCCGGTGCTCATCACAAGTGCCCTCCTTAATATCCCTCACCCATTTAACTCTTCCCCCCATGCCCCTGTCCTGCAGCAACACTCAGTTTGTTCTCCAAGTTTGAGTCTATTTCCTTGTTTGCCTCTCTCATCACCCCTCCACTCTGTTCATCTGTTTTCTTTCTGAAATTCCACAAGCATGAGAGCATAGGATATTTCTCTTTCCTCAATGATTTTGCTTAGCTCAATACACTCTAGGTCCATCCGCATCCATGCAAATGGTAAGATTTCATTCTTTTTGAAGCTGGGTCATATTCCATTATATATATGTATCCCACTTCTGCTTTATCCATTCATCAGTGCATGGACTTTGGGATTCTCTCCATAGTTTGGCTACTGTGGACATTGCTGCTATAAACATCATGGTGCATGTACCCCCTTTGAATCTGCATTTTTGTATCCTTTGGGTAAATACCTAGGAGAGCAATTGCTGGATCATGGGGTTGTTCAATGTTTAACTTTTTGAGGAACCCCCACACTGTTTCCCAGACTGGCTGCACCACTTTGCATTGCCACCAACAGGATGGGAGGGTTCCCCTTTAAGCAGAACATTATCTGCTGGCAATTTCATAAGAGGAAACAAAACCTCTGGGAGATGCACCCAGGGTCAGGCAAGCAGTTGCAGACTTCACCCCAAGGCTCCTGACGCCAAGCCCCTTGAAGCCACCAGCATGCCACTATCCAAAAGAATTCCCAGACTCTCCTTCTGACTCCACCACCAAAGAAACTACAGAGAGAATATGGCACCTCAAAATATCGAGATAATACATTTAGTAAAACTAGAAAGTCAAGCTCAACTTTTAAACAGGAACAGGCCGCTTTGGATAATTTTGAATTTTCCCTCCACCCTAATTTTAACTCTTCTGATGAATAAACTAATCCATGATGAAACATCACCGTTGTCAAATGACATCATCCAAGTCTGTATCAGATGAAAATAAGCCACCTAACTCTAGATGCTGGTCACTCAACCATATCTTAGGCCCAATTGAATAAACACTGTTAGATGAAGGAACAAATTAGATGTTACAAACAGGCACAGAGTGAATCTCACCTTCCCTTTCTAATAAAAGAGGGTTGCTAGGAAACAGATGGGCAAAATACATTTGTAAGCAATAAATGGACAGAGAAATTGTGATCCCCTGCAAAGTTCTACCTGCAGGGAAACTAAGTAATTCTTGTACCAAACCCAGAATGCTGACAGCTACTTCAATTTTACTTTGTGGCTCAACTAGAGAAAAGAGAAAAGCCCAGGAGGTTTTGGGATAATGAGAGGTTTTACCTCCAGCCCTGACATAGATAGGACATTTTGCCAAACATACCTGTGCTTTCTCTGAGCACTGGTGTCCTGTGACAAGCTGCCTCGCTGACTCCGATGCTGACGTTCAAAACCTCGTGTGTCTTGGAGCCAGAGCAGAGAAGTGCCGTCAGCTGGGGAGAAGAAGGCGCCTCTGACCTAAAGCCTGCACACCTGCTTCGGTTTCTGGGCGAAGGGGCAACACATACTTGTTGTTTAGCAGTAATTATCTTCATTCTCAATAGACCAATGACCTTGTCTTTTCTGGAAAGCAGACTTACTCTTCTAAAGAAACCCTCAATTCGTCTATTCCCAATGCAACTAGAGTGGGGTCTGGTTTATGCCCGCCTCCAGGCCCCCACCTGGAGGATTTTCCTGCATGATTCTAATAGCCAATTACCACTAACCCGGGGGCACACGGGGCATAATGCTGAAGTTGGGGGACGGCTCTGGGGCATGCTACTGCCACACCTGTGCCTGGGGACCAGGGCACACCCTGCTGAACTCAGGGTACTGCTCAAGATGCATCACCTGCACTGTGTCAGAGAACTGAAGGTGGGGATTGTGTGAAGTCCTTACCCGCACTCTTCCAGGGGAACAGGGGAAACCTTGAAATTCTGCAACCCATCCCACAAAAGCTCAGGTGAGTGGGTGTCCTGGAGTTCACGGGTATGGGGAATAAAGTCAGTTGAGGACATGGGGCAGAAGAGACTTTAAAGGGAAAAAGAAAACTCACCTGAGTCCCCACAAGGAACCCTCTCCACATGCCCTTCCAGAACCCTGCCTCCCACCTGGGGCGCACCCTACCCCCGGACCCCCACCCCAGTGCACGCTGCTCACTCACCAGCAGGGATCTCCACAGGGCAACTCTCTCTCTCTCTCAGTGCCCCTTCTTTGCCCCAAGTCTGCAACCCACTGCAAGTCTGGGACTGCCCACAGAGACATAGCTCCACCCCCAAGGGGTGAATGGTTGGTGAGGGTGGTGCCTGAGCCCCTTGGATGCTGGGCAACCCGCCCTCAAGCCCCTGGAACCCTGAAAGTGCAGGGGGCCCAAGAAGCGCCTGCTCGACCCAACACCCAGCACAGGCATGGGTGGGGTCGTGGGCCGGGGTCCCCCCACACACCTGGCCCCTTCCAGGGACCCCTCTAGCTGCAGACCACCCTCAGAGTCCTGCCCCTTCCCTTTCTGCACCAGCCCTCCCTGCTGGGGTGTGCCTGGTTTTGGGCAAGTCTCTCAGACCCTCCAAGGCTTGGGCTTTAGGAAATGCAATGTTTTTATGCATTTTCAGTATGTACATGTCAGTATGACTTTAATCTTATGGGAGCCAAAGAGGTTCTTTATTTTTTCTTATCTTTATGTTGGCATTTTTGGTTATTGTTTTCTTCTCGAAGCAGATGTACAACATGTGCTTGGGGCAGAAAGAGGGCCCATGCTTTCAGGTTTTGCCCAGTCATTTTGAGCCGGGTAAAATGTTAAAGGATAGCTTCCCTGGGAGCCCAGGATCAGGGCCCACAGATGATATAAGATAAAAATTACTTTCATCATTATAATTACTCCTAAATGGAGGAATTTGAGACAAAAGCACCTTCACAAGAGTACCAAGAAATCAAAATGATGCCCACAGAAGGCTACCTGCTCCATGGTCAGCACAGGTAACAGAAGTGTTCACAGTCTCTGGACTCCTGCCCTTCTCTTGCCCAAATCTCTAAAGCACACAGACCACTTAAAATCGGAATTGTAGAACTCCTAGACACGTTAGAGATGTCTGGCACCATTCCCTTGGACTGCAGAATAAAACACAGTAGCTCGTTGTCACAAACTAATTTCAACATGAAGTGCCCCCTGGATGCACTAAGTTCTTTCTCTGCAAATGTTGACTAATGCAAGTCACAGTCATACCATATAAACACTAGGATGGCTGGGAAGTCATCGTAGGTAAGGGAATATTTTAGCCATGTTTATAAGCATTGGCTCACTTTGTAGAACAGGCTGAGCTGAGTGTTTTTAAATACTATTTCAGGTACAATAGAGGAGTTAAGATGGCGGAGGAGTAGGAGACCCCTTTTTCAGCAGGTCCCCTGAGTTGAGCTGGATAGGTACCAGACCAGCCTAAACAACCACGGAATCAGCCTGAGAGGCAGGAAGATACATCTGGATCTCTACAAATGAACATCTCCAGCGCTGAGTATTGAGGTATGAAGCGGGGAGCCTTGAAACCGGGCACAGATATCAGAAGATAAATGGAAGGGGGGGAGCCGCCATGTTCTGGCGCCCGGAAGCAGCAACCACCTGCACCAGGGAGCGGGCGGACTCATGGATGGCACACGGGAGAGAGTGGACTGAGACCGGTGAGCCCAGAGCGTGCGCCACCAGGCTTCTCCTGGAACACCAGAATCCCGGTGTGCTCACCAGGCATAGACTGAGACCAGGAGACCCGGGAGCCCACGGGGCGGCTGGCGGCTGGCAGGCCACCTGCACAGGGGATCTGGCGGACTTGCGGTAGGCACCTGCGAAACAGCAGACTGAGACCCTGAACCAGGTGCCAGAGCCACCAGGCTTCTCATGGTACTCTGGAATCCCGGTGTGCTCAGGGGATCCAGACTGAGACCAGGAGCTTCCAGAGAGAGATCAGGTCTTCTGGTGGCTGGCAGCACTAGAAACACAAAGGACAGAGATGCACTAGCCCCGGAATTGAGGCCAGGGACACCAGGTGTGGGGTGCACATCCCAGGATGCTACAGGGTTGAGCAGCACCAACAGTAATGGAGTTAAAGTGGCCAGAACAAGGGTGGAGAACGGGCCGCATTCCCTCTGTTCTGTGACAATTCAGCCTCTGCTGCTCTGACTCTCAGAAAAGGCACAGCAGATCACCAGAGAAAGCCGCCAGGGAACAAAAGCCTGGAAATACTGCCCCAGAGCATGCCCACCCCCATTCACCCTTGCAGGGGACACGGAAACTCTACCCAAACAGGGTTGCCTGAGTATGGGCATGGGAAAATACAAACTCTTAACAATAGAGAACAAATGGATGGTAACCAGAGAGGAGGTGGATAGAGGGATGAGTGAAATAGATGAAGCGGATTAAGAGGACACTTTTCTTGATGACCACTGAGTAATATATAGAATTACTGAATCACTCTATTGTACATCTGAAACGAATGTAACACTGTATGTTAGCTCTACTGGAATTAAAATAAATTTTTAAAAAAGATTTTTCTTTCAGGAACCTCTTTAAAAAAGCTTTTCCTGTGCACTGTGCATAAGCCCTACTTGGGAGGATTCGCTCTACAATAATTATTTACTCTATGCCTCGAATTCAGATTTCACTGAGTTCTTACTATGGATCCCAGCCCAAGGGACCCATGGTCCTTTTCTGTCCAGGTTCAGCACCTATGCATTCAAGATTGGAATTAGAGAGACATGTCACTTCACAGTCCAGAAAGCTATTATTGTTTCTGTTTCAGTGTGAGAGAGTCACAGACTTTGGGACAGGTTTCAGAGCAGGTTTATTATGGATCCTGGATCTCTACTTCAATGTTCATTGCCTGGATCCATTTGGCTAATAGGTTGCCTGTGGATGGGCTTGCTTCCAAGCACATACATGGAAGATGCAATGGTGGGTGGGCTTGGTGCGGGACATGAAGAAGATCAAAACAGACAAGGGTCCAACCCCTCCCCTGATCCAGGAACTGCTACAGGAGAGGGTACGGGAGGTAGAATCCATGCGAAACTCCAAGGTCACCAGCTGAACACAGAAGGCATAAGTCAAGGGATCTGGAGATGCAGGGGTTGAAGGCTGCTCTGAGCTACCTCTGGGAGGAAGGGAGGGAAGGAATGAGAAGAAGACACTGCCTGCCCCTGGCCCATGCCGGCTGCCCACCGCTCCAACACACATCAGTCTACACAACTGACACAGCCTGGGTTCAGGATGGGCTGGCTCGGGTCCCTCAATCCTCAGTGGGACAGCTGGCCTCAGGGCTCAGAGACATGCTGAGGGAGATGAGAGGGAAAGCTGTCCCACCCAGGTCATCCCCTCCATGAGCAGACAGCCCTTCAGAACTGCTAAAAAAAAACCCCACTAACGGGGCTGAAAGACATGCCATGGATGAACTAAGGCATAGAGATATGTAAAATAATAATCATTTTTAAGTTCAGAGCTGTCCGCTCAGAAAGTGGGGAGAGCTTCCCTGAAGAAGACTGAGGGGAGGGCAGGCCATGCTGAAAAGGGAGACATGGCTCTCCTAATTGGGGACCTGCAGCCCCCTTCCAGGGCAGGGCATCATCCTCGCATCACACGAGATCCATGGAAGTGTTCCATCAGGGCCAGACGTTTGTCTCGAGAAGGCTACCCTGGCATCAGACTGCACAGGGCACCAGGGACGAGGGCCAGATGGAGGACGGACAATACCCCGGAGGCCATGGGGCAAGAGCAGAGGCACATGACCTTGAAGATGATGATGAAAAGCAAGAGGTGGCAGCATGGAGCTGGCACGAAGTACCATGGGAGCAGTGCCCAAAGCTACACTGACTGGGTGCCTCCTGGCCAGGTGTGGCTGACTTCAGTGGGCTCCAGACTAGACCTGACCACAAGTCTAGGAAGTGTGCACCACCCCCGGCCTCCTCTCCCCTTGCGGCTGCTAGGAATCACAGTCACAGACGCTGGGCAGCTTTCGTGGAAACCAAGCAGTGGCTCCCCCGCACGCTGCACCTCTGGTGGTGGGCCAGTGCGACCCTCATGCCTGGCCAGACACTGATGTCTACCTGTTTCCACAAAAATCCACAGACAGGAGGGTGTCCCTGAATTCCACAGCACCTGATGAGACAGATCCACAGAACCCAACACCCAGTGGGTCACTCGGGACCTCACCTATGGTCATGGAGCTCACCATACCTTATTTCTGTCACTTCCCACAGAAAGCCTGTTTCTGATCACCCACAATACCATACATCCTGGTTGGTGACCTGGGGTCATGCCATGAACCCACATGGCACCTTTCTTTAAGAGAAGGCTATGCCTACACCTCCTAGAAAATATTTCTAATGAAGTACAAGTCCATCAGGACTACGGTGTGAACAGTAGCACACAGCCTGCATGGTAGTAGTCAGTAATTCTAACAAGGGTTAACCCCACCCCCCATCTCACAAAACCTTCCTCCATCCCACGGAACTCATGCTCTGCCCTCAGAAAACCCTTCAGGAAACAAACCTTTATCTGAATGCTCTCTTCACCTTCTGCTTCAAATCTTGTCCAACCACAATGATATGACACTAGAAATCAGTCTCAAGAAAAAAATGGGACAGTCAAAAATAGGTGGAGATTGGGGGGCCTGGGTGGATCAGTTGTTAAGGATCTGCCTTCAGCTCAGGTCCTGATCCCAGGATCCTGGGATTTAGCCTGGAATCAGGCTCCTTGCTCAGCGGGAAGCCCGCTTCTCCCTCTCCCACCCCCCTGCTTCCATTCCCTCTTTCACTGTCTCACTCTCTGTCAGATACCTAAATAATCTTAAAAAAATATGTGGAGATTTAACAACAAGCTACTGAACAACCAACAGTCAAAGAAGAAATCAAAAAAGATTTTAGAAGTACCTTGACACTGATGAAAAAGACAACTTACAAAAACATAAGGGATGCAGCAAAAGTAGCTTTATGGGGGACATTCATAGAAACTCAAGTCTTCATCAATCCATGAGAATGGTCTCCAATAAACAACTTGATTTATGTGGTAAAGAAGTAGAAAATAAAACAACAAACAAAGCCCCAAATTAGTAGAAATAAGGAAATAACAAAAAGGAATGCATAAATAAATCCAACGGAGACTAAAAAGACAAAAAAAAAAAACAATGAAAATGAAAGCTGCCTTTTTTGGAAAGATAAACAAAACTGACAAACTTAGCTAGACTCACCAAGAAAGACAGAGGACTCGAATACAATCAGGAAAGAAAGATAATGGATTCCTGTCTCATATCAAAATCAAAAGAACTCTTCAAACTTGGACACAACAACTTCTTGCAAGCCACGTCTCTAAAGGCAAAGGAAATAAAAGCATAAAAGGAACTATTGGCACTTCACCAAGATAAAAAGCTTCTGCAGGGCAAAGCAAATGATCAACAAAACAAAAAGTCAACCTATGGAATCGAAGAAGATATCTGCAAATGATATTACAGATAAAGGGCTAGTATCCAAGATCTATAAAGAACTCCTCAAACTCGACACCCAAAAAATGGGCAGAAGACACAAAGGGATACTTCTCCAAAGAAGACATACAAATGGCCAACAGACACATGAAAAAATGCTCCACATCACTTGCCATCAGGCAAATACAAATCAAAATGACAATGAGATACCACCTTATACCAGTTAGAATGGTTAAAATTAACAACACAGGGGGCACCTGGGTAGTACAGAGGTTAAGCGTCTGTCTTCGGCTAAGGGCGTGATCCTGGCATTACGGGATCGAGCCCCACATCAGGCTCCTCCGCTATGAGCCTGCTTCTTCCTCTCCCACTCCCCCTGCTTGTGTTCCCTCTCTCGCTGGCCATCTCTATCCCTGTGGAATAAATAAATAAAATCTTGAAAAACAAATTAACAAGACAGGAAATTACAAAAAGAGAGGATATGGAGAAAGGGGAGCCCTCTTACACTACTCGTGAGAATTCAAGCTGGTATAGGCACTTTTGAACAATATGGGGGTTCCTCAAGACATTAAACACAGAGCTATCCTATGACCCACCAATTGCACTACTGGGTATTTACCCTATAGACACAGAGTAATGAAAAGAAGGGACACCTGTATCCCAATGTTCATAGCAACAATGTCCATAATAGCCAAACTGTGGAAGGAGCCAAGATGTCCTTCAGCAAATGAATGGACGAAGAAGATGTGGTTCATCTATACAATGGAATATTACTCAGTCATCAGAAAGGATGAATACCCACCATTTGCACCAAGGTGGATGGACCAGGAGGGGATTATGCTAAGTGAAATTAAGTCAAGCAGAGAAAGACAATTATCATAAGGTTTGACTCCGATGTGGAATGGAAGGAATAGCATGTAACATTAGAAGAAGGAAGGGAAAAGTGAAGGGGGGGGAATGAGAGGGGGAGATGAACCATGAGAGACTATTGACACTGGGAAACAAACTGAAGGTTGCAGAAAGGGAGGGTAGGGGAATGGGTAATCCTGGTGATGGGTATTAAGGAGGGCACGTGTCATAATGAGCACTAGGGGTTATATGCAAGCAATGAATCATGGAACACTTCATCAAAAACAAATGAAGTACTGTAGGGTGACTAACATCATTTTAAAAAAGGAGAAAGATATGAAATCCATACAGGAAAACTGTCACTATTTGTAAATGACATGAAATCCCGAAAGATTCCACAAAAAAAAAAATTGTTAATTTAAACAAATTCAAGAAAGCGGCAGGATATAAAGTCAATATACAGAGACCTGTTGTCTTTACTTTTTTTCAGATTTTATTTATTTATTTGAGAGGAAGAGAAAAAGCACATGCAGGGGTAGTGTCAGAAAGAGGGAGAAGCAGACCCTCGATAAGCGGGGAGCCCTACACGGGGCTCAATCCCAGAACTCTGGGATCATGACCTGAGCTGAAGGCAGACACGTCACCTATGGGGCCACCCAGATGACCCAACTTCTTGCATTTCTGTATACTGATGACACACTTTCGCAAAGAGAAATTAAAAAAGCAATGCCATTTACAATTGCATCAAAAAAAATCTAGGAATAAAAGTAACCAAAAATGCGAAAGACATAGTACACTCAACACATGGCAGAAAAGAAATGAAAAACATGTGTGTCGAGGGGGGCAGAATGTGTGGTTCAAAGATTTGGAAGGCAACACAAACAAATGGTAGCATACGCCATGCTCCTTAACTGGAAGAGTTAATTATGTGAACATGTCCATCGTACCCAAAGCAATCGACAGATGTGATGAAATCCCTATCTGAATTCCAGTGGCATTATTCAAGGAAATAGATAACAGTCCTCAAACTTGTATGGAATCACAAAAGGCCCCAAAAACGCAAAGCAACCTGAAGAAAGAAAGGTGCAGTCAACACACTCCTGGATTTCAAGCTAGATTACAAAGATGTTGTCATCAAAACAGGATGGTACTGGCATAAACACAGACCCAAGGTCAGTGGAACAGAACAGAAAGCTCAGAAACTTACCCACACGTAGATGATCCTAACTTATGACACAGCAGCAGAAGATATGCCATGAGGGAAGGACTGTGTCTACAGTGAGCGGTAACAGGCAAACTGGACACTAAAGGCAGAAGAATATAACTGGGTCAATTTCTTACACCACCGAAATTTTTAATGGATGAATGATTTGAACATAAGACCTGAATCCATAAACCTCCAAGAAGACACAGGTACTAAGTCTCTCGACATAGGTTTTGGCAAAGAGTCTTCAGAATCGACACCAAACGCAAAGAAACAAAAGCAAAAATAAACAAGTGGAACAACTTCAAACTGAAATCTTCCACTTGGCAAAAGAAACCAGCAAAAACTTAAAAGGCCACTGACCCAATAAGAAAAAATATCTGCGAATCATATGTGTGAGAAGAGGCTAATATCCAAAATACACACAACACTCGTACAAATCAAAACAAAAAAAAATCTGTATTAAAAATGGGAGAATATGTGAATAGATACTTTCCAAAGATGGCACACAGGTGCCAACAGACAGAGAAAGTTATTCGACATCACTTAATATCGACAGGGAAACATCATCAAACCCACAATCGGCTATCCCCTCACAATTGTTGGAACAGCAATTTTCCCAGAGACAGACACCAGGTGGGGTCAAGGGTGTGCAGACAAGGAGACACTGTGCACTGTTGGTGGGAATGGAAATTGGTGCAGCCATTGTGACAAACGGTATGGAGGTTCCTGAAAAAATAAATACAACTACCACATGACCCAGTAATGGCTCTACAGAGTATTGATTTGGAGAACACAAAAATACTGCCTCAAAAAGACAGATGCACTCCCACGTTCACTGCAGCATTATTCACAAGAACCAGACATGGAAACACAGACCTTGGGGTCCTTATGCCAAGTAACTCAGACACAGAAAGACCAATACCAGATGCTCTCATGTACATTCCACGAGGAATAAACAAATACTGAACGCATAGATACTGAGAGCAGATTGGTAGGTGCCAGATTCGGAGATGGGGTGCTAGAAACGGGTGAAGGTGGTCAAAGTCTCAATGTTTGAGTGAGAAAATCCGACAGTCATGAAATGTTCTGTCCAGCATGGAGACTAAAACTAACCCTGCAGCATGGGGTATAGGTTTCCCTGCTCTTTGAAAGTACAGGGCTTCTGAGAAACCTTGCACAGCAGAAATGGTGTCAAGAAGGAATGACCATTAATTTACACGGAATAATTAGACAGTGTGCTCAGACTCCAAAATTCCTCTCTTTGGCTTTTCTTAGGCCTCAGGACACAAGTTTCTAACGGAGGCCCAGCATAAATGAAGATAAAGCAGAAGCAGAGGCTCACAGACACCATTCAAAATGCTGGTGGCTGGATGCGGAGAGCGGATCCCAGCGGAAGGACCTGGTTGGGGTGCACGCCGCCTCTGTCGTGCTTCTCCCCAAAACAGATGCTGAACGCTATTCTCACTGTTCACCTTTTTTCATAAGAGGGAAATCCTCTTCAGGTCTCTTCCTCTTACTGAAGCTGGGTAATAACATAGTTCTTTCAAGAAAGCCCAGTGTCTTACTGTGAACGTTTAAAAAGTGGGGGATACTTGTACTTGAGCATTGCTGAGGGAGGAGATGTGAAAGGTACTCCCAGACACAAACCTCAGCAGAGCCACCGGGAAAGGCACTTTCCTCAGCATGCGGAACACGGACTACCTCCTACCCCCTGAGAAAACCTCTCCTTCCCCTCGATCAGGAAAACCCACAACAGATGGGATTTACCCCAATTCCTCCGTTCTCCAGCTCCTAATAGCTAACCCATCAGCAAATCCTGTGAGCTCCATCTTCAAAATGGACCCAGAATAGGTCTAACCACTCCATCCAAGGGCACCTGTCTGGTCCACAGTGCCTGAGATCCTGGAAAAGATTCGTCATTGACCTCCCTTGCCATCTTCAACCCTCTGTCATCTGTTCTCAACACTGTAGCCAGGATGGCCCAGTGAAACAGGGTCTCATGGGGTTATAGCCCTGGAATGGCTTTCTGACACCTCTCTGAGGTCATGTCCTAAGCTGTCTCCTGTGGCTACAGGTCCTTCTTGCTGCTCCTGGACATACCTGAAATTCTCCTGCCCCAGAGCCTTTGCACATGCTTTCCCTTCTGTTAAGAATGCTCTTGATGTGTTCTCACTCAACTTCGGAGAAGTCTGAATTGGAGTGACAGGAACAGAAGATGAGGCTGTGTGTTGGGTGAGGATGGCGGCCCAGAAGAAGGTTCTCTGCCAGCTCTCAGCCAGTGCCTCACTTGTCCTCAGCCAGGAACTTGCACACAGCCCTCACCTGTCACAACTCTCACCCAGGAGACCCACAGCCACCCCTGGAGCCCACCCTGAACACACCCTGCTGCAGAATGCATTCAGCTCTCCTCTGGGACCCCTGTCAGCTTTACCCAGACCTGGAACTCCCCCCTGTCTCCTGCAAAGCTCCCGGATTCCCCCTCTGCTTCCAAAATCACACTGACATAAAGCTTTCATGAGAAAGCTATAATGCTAACAAATGAAAGGTTCACACCTGCTTTCCCCTTCTGTTGCCTCTCTCTCCACCTTCTTTCCTACCTGTGCAAACTGTAAAATATCATTGGAACATGAACATGCTCTGAGACCTGAATCTTTCATTGCAGCTTTCTGAGGACTCCTTATGTGATAAGAAACTAGTGTATCCTACAACAGGGTGTTTTACAACTCTCATCTATAAAATAGTACAGCCCAAATCACTACAATTTTACCTCACTCTTCATGAAGCAGAACACTTTTTCCTTTCTTCTTTTACTTAAATTCCAGTTCGTTCACATGCCATGGAATATTCGCTTCAGGGGTAGGATTTAGTGATTCCTCACCTGCATACAGTACCCGGTGCTCATCACAAGTGTCCTCCCTAATACACCTCACCCATTTAACTCTTCCCCCCACGCCCCTGTCCTGCAGCAACACTCAGTTTGTTCTCCAAGGTTGAGTCTATTTCCTTGTTTGCCTCTCTCATCACCCCTCCACTCTGTTCATCTGTTTTCTTTCTGAAATTCCACAAGCGTGAGAGCATAGGATATTTCTCTTTCCTCAAATATTTTGCTTAGCTTAATACACTCTAGGTCCATCCACATACTTGCAAAGGGTAAGATTTCATTCTTTTTGAAGCTGGGTCATATTCCATTATATATATGTATCCCACTTCTGCTTTATCCATTCATCAGTGCATAGACTTTGGGATTCTCTCCATAGTTTGGCTACTGTGGACATTGCTGCTATAAACATCATGGTGCATGTACCCCCTTTGAATCTGCATTTTTGTATCCTTTGGGTAAATACCTAGGAGAGCAATTGCTGGATCATGGGGTTGTTCAATGTTTAACTTTTTGAGGAACCCCCACACTGTTTCCTAGACTGGCTGCACCACTTTGCATTGCCACCAACAGGATGGGAGGGTTCCCCTTTAAGCAGAACATTATCTGCTGGCAATTTCATAAGATGAAGCAAAACCTCTGTGAGATGCACCCAGGGTCAGGCAAGCAGTTGCAGACTTCACCCCAAGGCTCCTGACGCCAAGCCCCTTGAAGCCACCAGCATGCCACTATCCAAAAGAATTCCCAGACTCTCCTTCTGACTCCACCACCAAAGAAACTACAGAGAGAATATGGCACCTCAAAATATCGAGATAATACATTTAGTAAAACTAGAAAGTCAAGCTCAACTTTTAAACAGGAACAGGCCGCTTTGGATAATTTTGAATTTTCCCTCCACCCTAATTTTAACTCTTCTGATGAATAAACTAATCAATGATGAAACATCACCTTTGTCAAATGACATCATCCAAGTCTGTATCAGATGAAAAAAAGCCACCTAACTCTAGATGCTTGCCACTCAACCATATCTTAGGCCCAATTGAATAAACACTGTTAGATGAAGGAACAAATTAGATGTTACAAACAGGCACAGAGTGAATCTCACCTACCCTTTCTAATAAAAGAGGGTTGCTAGGAAACAGATGGGCAAAATACATTTGTAAGCAATAAATGGACAGAGAAATTGTGATCCCCTGCAAAGTTCTACCTGCAGGGAAACTAAGTAATTCTTGTACCAAACCCAGAATGCTGACAGCTACTTCAATTTTACTTTGTGGCTCAACTAGAGAAAAGAGAAAAGCCCAGGAGGTTTTGGGATAATGAGAGGTTTTACCTCCAGCCCTGACATAGATAGGACATTTTGCCAAACATACCTGTGCTTTCTCTGAACACTGGCGTCCTGTGACAAGCTGCCTCGCTGACTCCGATGCTGACGTTCAAAACCTCGGGGGTCTTGGAGCCAGACCAGAGAAGTGTTGTCAGCTGGGGACAAGAAGTCACCTCTGACCTAAAGCCTGCACACCTGCTTCGGTTTCTGGGCGAAGGGGTAACACATACTTGTTGTTTAGCAGTAATTATCTTCATTCTCAATAGACCAATGACCTTGCCTTTTCTGGAAGGCAGACTTACTCTTCTAAAGAAACCCTAAATTCGTCTATTCCCAGTAAAACTAGAGTGGAACATTTATTTCTCACTTAAATAGAAAACACTGTTATTATCGACATTGCGTGAATGAACTTTTAAAAACATTTTAGAGAGAAAGGAAGAGACCTTTATTCAAACCCAAGTCAGGACAGCTTCCTGGGAGACACAATCTTCACCAATAAGGGAGTGCTCCGGGGAAGGAACATTTGGGGCAGGCTTATATATTTTTTTCTGTTTTCTTTTAAGTACAGAGTTACACACCACAATGAGGATATTCTTAGATTCTAGAAAGTGACAGACTCTTTCTTATGTTTTCAGTACATACATGTCAGTATGACTTTAATCTTATGGGAGCCAAAGAGGTTCTTTATTTTTTCTTATCTTTATGTTGGCATTTTTGGTTATTGTTTTCTTCTCGAAGCAGATGTACAACATGTGCTTGGGGCAGAAATAGGGCCCATGCTTTCAGGTTTTGCCCAATCAATTTGAGCCGGGTAAAATGTTAAAGGATAGCTTCCCTGGGAGCCCAGGATCAGGGTCCACAGATGATATAAGATAAAAATTACTTTCATCATTATAATTACTCCTAAATGGAGGAATTTGAGACAAAAGCACCTTTCACAAGAGTACCAAGAATTCAAAATGAATCCCACAGAAGGCTACCTGCTCCATGGTCAGCACAGGTAACAGAAGTGTTCACAGTCTCTGGACTCCTGCCCTTCTCCTGCCCAAATCTCTGAAGCACACAGACCACTTAAAATCAGAATTGTAGAACTGCTAGACACCTTAGAGATGTCTGGCACCATTCCCTTGGACTGCAGAATAAAACACAGTAGCTCGTTGTCACAAACTAATTTCAACATGAAGTGCCCCCTGGATGCACTAAGTTCTTTCTCTGCAAATGTTGACTAATGTAAGTGACAGTCATACCATATAAACACTATGATGGCTGGGAAGTAATCGTAGGTAAGGGAATATTTTAGCCATATTTATAAGCATTGGCTCACTTTGTAGAAGAGGCTGAGCTGAGTGTTTTTAAATACTATTTCAGACCTGTTTTACAGCACCATCTGAACATACCAGAGCCTGAATGGACTAAAAAAGATAGTTGGTTTCAGTAACTTTAATACCAGAAAAATATTATACTGTCTCTATTCCTAAGAATCTTTGAGTATCTTACCCAGAGGTCCTCCACTGAGATAATGATCTTAATGATCACCATGGGCAGATGTGAAAAGGCCCGCTGAATTCGTTCCAGTTGTCCACATGACAAGAAAATCCTGATACTTGATAGGTTTCCAGATTGAGAAGACCAGAGATAAGAGGGAAATAGTACCCTGTATGGAACAACAAGCGATTTGGAGTCAGTTTGGGGATCCCACTTAGGTTTCTGACACTAAAATCCTCTGTGACTCATATCATCCGAGTCCCTTTCTAACCACCTGAAAATGTGCCTAAAAATATCTACACCCTAGTTGGGAAGTTTAAGAGGCAGAATGCTACAAAGAGCCAGTATGATGTCTCTCAAGAACAAGATCTCAGGAAGCCATAATTGCTATTGGGTCTATTGCTTTTCCAGAATAAAGTACACATGTTGAATCCATATTTTGAATAGATGACTCACCAGATGATTTTCAAACCTGAAGGAATGCCAAGAAGTCACTCTTGTGTCATATTTCACTCAGAAATCATGTTGTTGGACTGGTGAGGATGATACGATAGCAACGTCATCACTAAGAGTGGGGAGCTTCTAATTACCATACGGCCATGTTGACCCCCTTAGCTCAAAGCCACCAGAGAGGGCAGCTGGGTAGTGGGCACCGTCATCATTATGAGTGGGCAGCTTCCCATTTCCATATGGCCATGTTGACCCCCTTAGCTCAGGACCACCAGAAAGGACAGCTGAGGGGGACCACAGGCCAAGCCTGCCAGGTGTGGCTGGGGTAGGCAGAACTCTGACTTAAGGCTCAACTCCTGTCTAGGTTATTATAATGCTCTTCACAAAGAAAGTGCCATTGTGTGTGAGCCCTCATGTAGAAAAGGTTCAGAATTTCCATTGAGATTCCCTCTCTGACCTTTAGGATATGTAGCAAAGTTCCATTTAATTTTAAACATTGAAGGACTTCTTGATTTTCATTTCGCTATGACTGTGGCTCAATTCCCCTGTGGTCTAAGAATAGAATCTAGTTAATTTCAGGGTTTAACATTTGTAGATTTGATTCTTGGCCCCACCTATCATCTATTTGGGTAAAGAGTCTATGACCACTTGAAAATAATGTATTCTGCACTTATTATGGAATGTTCCCTATATGTCAATTAGGTCACATTTGTTACCAATGTTTTGTCTGCTTTTTCTTTCAGATATTGAGAAAGGTATATTAAAATCTTCAAACAATGATGCTCTATTTATTGTGACATCGGAGAATCTACCAGTGTTTTAAGGCAAGAGAAACAAAAAGGATAAGAATTGAGGGGATAATTGTGACTATTCACAGATAATACGATTGTGTACATAGAAAATCAAAAACAGTGTTTAAATATCATATTAGAATTAAAAATGCAATTTAAAATAATAATAATAATAATAATAATAATAATAATAATAATAATAATAATAAAAGAGGTTTCCTGGGAAACAGATGGTCAAAATACATTTGTAAGCAATAAATGGGCAGAGAAATTGGATTGTAGCTTCCCATTGGACAGTTTCTGAAGAAAACGTAGAACCTGTCAATCTTGGGGTATGACATAGGGTGCACTAACCATTTAAAAGAATTCAGTGGGACTTCATAAAAATGTGACATTTCTCCTTATCTTATGACCATAAGAAAATGAAAAAGTGAACCGCAGGCTGGGAGGTAAAGATTTGCAATACACACACTGACAAAGACTTGTCAATAAAGAATTCCTGCTCATCAACCATAGAGTCTATTTATAAACGAATAATTCACAAAAGATTGACTGATGGCCAATAAGAACAGGAAAGGGTGCTCTACAGTATTATTTTCAGGAACAGCAAAGCCTTTCCTAAAATGAAAACATACATACAAGCCAGTATTCCCTAGATGGATGACGTCCTTATTTCTGAGGACAGCTTGAAGAGCAGACTAGCATCAAAGTAAAGTGATGGAATTCCTGACACTCAGAGGATGGACAATTAACCTCAAACTACAGTACAATTTCTAGGCATCATTTGGTCCTCTGAAGGCAGACAACTAGCACACCCCTTCCTCCACCACACAGGTTGCTTCCCAACCCCTACCATAAAAGAAGAAGATGAGAAACAGATAGGACTAGTAGGAAATAGCAAAAATCACATGTGGGGATTATCCTGAAACACACTGATCACATAACTAGTGTAAGGAAGTGTAGGGAACTGACAAGGACAGAGACTCAAGAGGTACTTCTTTGGGAAATGTTGTCTGAAATCGTCACACGTTGGTACCAGCTAATGAGGGCTCTGACCATACCCTAGGGTTTGCTCACAAGGTTCTGCAACACCATCGCTGAGGACTGAAACTCTTCAAGACCTCAAAGCTTGCCTGATTGACTATTGGACTAAGAGATTCCCATGTTCTGAAAACAGATACCAACTCATTGAAAGGTTCACCTGGGCTCTCTCGGAAGCCCTACAAGGAGCTGAACCATTCACTTAAAATCAATTACACACACACACACACACACACACACACACACACACACACACACACACAAACACCTGTCATTTCACCAATTACTTAAACATTCAAGGTTCTTCCTACCTTTTCTTTTTCACATTGATATTTATACTCACATGAAATGTCATCATTTCTAATGAACACTGATGTCAAAATAGAGATCCATTGACACAATATTTACAAAATGGAACTTCCCTGCTGTCATTTTCAATATAGCGCTTTTTAAAGTTCATACATATTTTAGGTTTTTGGTAACTTATACAGGAGAAGATCAGTATTGAAAAACTCTGAATACTTGACAATGAGTTTTAAGCCTAGAGAACAAAAATTGTCCAATTTCATAGATAATAAGGAACCAAAGGGAAAGCATGGAAGCTGTAGTCGAATAATTTTACACATATGCATCCTCTCTTATTCTACTACTGAGGGGCGTGTTTTATTACCACTATGAATGCATCAATTGTCTTCCACGTGCACCTTCACAGGTATAATGAATTACTACAGTAGAATGAAATGTCTGGGAACTACTTGGCGGCATCTATAATGAACAATGAAATTTCTAGCTTATATTTGGTGAACTTCCACTGTCTGTCCCTTTAGACAATGGACCCTAAACAGAAGGGGGAATGAACCACGAGCGACTATGGACTCTGGGAAACAAACTGAGGGCTTCAGAGGGGAGAGGGGTGGGGGATTGGGATGGGCCAGTGATGGGTATTAAGGAAGGTACATATTGCATGGAGCACTGGGTGTTATATGCAAATAATGAATCACGGAACACTACATCAAAAACTAAGGAAATACTGTATAGTGACTAACATATCATAATAACAAATTATTATTAGAAAAAAAATTAAAGGTAAAAAAAAACAATACAGCTTTTCTGTTTCAAGAACAATCACAATTGAGAAAAAACTAACTTAAATCCCTAAAGCAAAACACAGACCAAGTTCCATTTCACTCCCCTTTATTCACATTCTCTGTGGGTTCTAAGCTATTTCCCTAACTCCTTTCCTGCTCAGCAGGGAGCCCGGGCTCGATCCCAGAACCCTGGGATCATAACCTGAGCCAAAGGCACATGCTTAACTGGCTGAGCCAGCCAGGAGCCCCAGCTCCATGTTTTTCTTAAGCAAAAGGACACTTTCTCACAATGCCTTCACATGACTTCACATGGTACCAGAGACCTGCATTTGCTTCTAGGAGGTTGCAGATGAAGGCAATTGCAAACTCTCACAGTGGTTTATCAAATACAATGACCTGCCTGGTGACAGTGAAACCCTTATGAGCCCACGAGAGGGTGCTGTGACACTCAGCTGTGGCTGGGCTGGCACAGAGAACCAAATCCATTTCCCTGCCTGATGTCTGTGAGGAACAGATGCCCCCACTGTGAATGAGACCCTGTCACTGAGCTGTCCAGAGATGACCATCCTCACGGAGGATGAGGATAAAGGGCAATGCCTGAGTAGACCTCATCTGTCTCTTATCTTTTTATATTTTTGACAGTGGACAAATCACTGCCTAGGAGTCCCCAACTACCTTAGTCTCATCTGTGAATGACCAAGAGGTTTTACAAAACACTTAAGATTTTCACCTCACAAATGGCCACAACCACTTAACATAGGGATTCAACATTAAGCAAAGATACTGTTCGTTGGAAGAGAGGTCCTGCCCACTGTTGTTTCTCACTTATATGCTCATCTTCCTTACCTCATGGTAACATAACCACCTTGATTCCTGCTTCCGTCTTCAGGAAGGCTGAGGTGACTTGAAGGGCATTACCCTGACATCGTTCTTTCTTAGCAATAAGATGTGGACATTTCCCTAGTCCTACACACCCAAAGTTGAATCGGAATCAGGATTGAGGAGGCTGATGAGAGTTGAAGGTGTTTTCCTGTACAGGGTGGTTTATTACCAATAAGGATGGGTCAGAGTCCTCGAAATTCCAGAACCTTTTCATTAATGCTTCCTACTCGTGAAAGATGATGTACTTTGGTCTTTCCCTGTATAGTGGAGACTCAGAGAAAAGTGCTTAGCCCTTTCGTCAGACTTCCACGACCACCTTGGGGCTGGCTTCCATATTCAGAAAGGATGATGTTAGGGCTAAGAGGGTTCCTGTACACTGTTATTTCTTACAGATAAGTGTATGGCATTTTTGTTACATTGCCAGAACCACTTAGCGCTGGGCTTGCCGTCCTCCTGGGGACAAACCCTAACCCTAGTCAGCCCCCAAGGGGCCCCTCCCAAGGGGCCTGGCACCACAACGCCGGGGATTGGGGACCGCCGAGGCCAGCGCCTGAGTCTCCCTGCCGCCCCACAGCAACCCGGGCTGCTAAGGGCGCCGCCAGTCATTCAGGGCGAGAGAATGGGCAGGGCCCTCCAAGCCCCGGCGACATTCAAAGGCCCCCCGCGCCAAAACGCTTGGGCCCACACTCCCTCTCGCCAGCACCTTCACCTCGGCCTGCCCCTCCGCCTGCTGTAGAGCTGGGGGAACGGGCCTGCTGGACTCCTGGGGGCTAACACTTACCCTAGGTCGGCCCCCGAGAGGCCCCTCCCAAGGAGCCTGGCACCGCAATGCCGGGGATTTGGGAACCCCGAGCCCCAGTGCTGGACTCACTCTGCCACCCCACAAGCACCCAGGGCGCTAGGGGCGTTGCCAGTCATTCAGGAAGTGAGAACGGGCAGGGCCCTCCTATCCCCCTGCAACCTTCGAAGGCCCCCTGCGCAAAAACTCTGGCTCCCACGCTCCTGCTTGCCAGCGCCCTCACCTCGGCCCACCCCCCGCACGGTGCAGAGCCGGTGGATGAGGCCTGCCCTCCTCCTGGAGGCTATCCATAACCCTAGGTTTGCCCCTGAGGGGCCCCTCCATAGGGGCTTGGCACCGCAATGCCTGGGATTGGGGACCCCCGAGTCCCAGTGCCGGACTCATCATGTTGCCCCGCCGCCACCTGGGCCGCTAGGAGCACTGTTGGTCATTCATGGAGGGAGCACAGGCAGATCCCTCCAAGCCCCTGGTGACATTCGAAGGCCCCCCGTGCCAAAACGCTTGGGCCCATGCTCCCGCTCGCCTATGCCCTCACCTCGGTCCGCCCCTCCGCTCGCAGCACAGCCAGTGGATTGGGACTGCCATCCTCCTGGGTGTTACCCTAACCTTTGGTGGGCCCCCGAGGGGCCCATCCCAGGTTCCTATTGCCCCAACACCGGGAATTTGGGAATCCTGAGCCCCAGCGCCCGACTCACCCTCCTGCCCTACCGCCACCTGGACCGCTAGGGGCACCGCCGGTCATTCAGGGAGGGAGAAGGGGCAGGGCCCTCCAAGACTCCAGCGACCTTCGAAGGCCCCCCGCACCAAAACGCTAGGGCCCACGCTCCTGCTCGCCAGCGCCCTTACCTCGGCCATCCCCTCAGCTCGCCACACAGATGGCGGATCGGGCCTGTGGGCCTTCTGGGGGCTAACCCGAACCCTAGGTCGACTCCCTAGTGGCCCCTCCCAAGGGGCCTGGCGCCGCAATGAGGAGGATTGGGGACTTCTGAGCCCCAGCGCCGGACTCACCATGCCTCCCACCACCACCCGGGCCACAAGGGGCACCACCAGTCATTCAGGGCGGGAGAACGGCAGGGCCCTCCGAGCCCCCAGCGACTTTCGAAGGCCCCCTGCCTCAAAGCGCTTGGGAACACGCTCCCATTCGCCATCGCCCTTACCTCGGCCTGACCCTCCTCTCACCCTACAGCCCACGGATCAGGCCTCCCAGCCTCCTGGGGGCTAACCCTAACCCTAGGTAGGCCCCCCAGGGGCCCATCCCAAGGGGCCTGGCGCAGCAACGCCGGGATTTGGGACTACTGAGCCCCAGCGCCGGACTCACCCTGCAGCTCAGCCACCACCCGGGCCGCTAGGGGAGCCGCCGGTCATTCAGTGCGGGAGAACCGGTAGGGCCCTCTGAGCCCCCAGAGACCTTTGAAGGCTCCCCACGACAAAACGCTTTGGCCCACGCTCCCACTCGCCAGCGCCCTCACCTCGGCCCACCCCTTCGCTGCACACCCGGCTGATAGGGACTGCCGACCTCCTGGGGCCTAAGCCTAACCCTAGGTCGGCCCTCCAGGGGCCCGTCCCAAGGGGCCTGGCGCCGCAACCCCGGGTATTGGGGACCCCTGAACCCCAGCGCTGGACTCACTGTGTTGCCCTGCCGCCACCCGGGCCGCTAGGAGCACTGTCGGTCATTCAGAGAGGGAGTACGGGCAGATCCCTCCGAGCCCCTGGCGACCTTCGAAGGCCCCCCCACGCCAAAACGCTTGGGCCCATGCTCCCGCTCCCTGTGCCCTTACCTCGGTCCGCCCCTCCGCTCGCTGCACAGCTTGTGGATCGGGACTGCCAGCCTCCTGGGTGTTACCCTAACTTTGGTGGGCCCCCGAGGGGCCCATCCCAGGTTCCTATTGCCACAATACCGGGGATAGGGGACTCCCGAGCCCCAGCGCCGGACTCACCCTCCTGCCCTACCGCTCCCTGGGCCGCTAGGGGCACCGCCAGTCATTCAGGGAGGGAGAACGGGCAGGGCCCTCCGAGCCACCGGCGACTTTTGAAGTCCCCCGCACTAAAACGCTTTGGGCCCACGCTCCCGCTCACCTGTGCCCTTACCTCAGTCCGCCACTCCGCTCGCCGCACAGCTGGCGGATCGGGCCTCCCAGACTCCTGGTGGATAACCCTAACCCTAGGTAGGCCCCCTAGGGGCCCATCCCAAGGGGCATGGCGCCACACCGCCAGGGATTGAGGACTCCCGAGCCCCAGCGCTGGACTCACCCTGCAGCTCCGCCACCACCCAGGCCGCTAGGGGAGCCGCCGGTCATTCAGTGCGGGAGAACGGGTAGGGCCCTCTGAGCCCCCGGAGACTTTTGAAGGCTCCCCACGACAAAACGCTTCGGCCTACGCTCCCACTCGCCAGCGCCCTTACCTCGGCCCTCCCCTCCACTCGCCGCACAGCTGGCGGATCGGGCCTGCGGGCCTTCTGGGGGCTAACCCGAACCCTAGGCCTACCCCCTAGTGGCCCCTCCCAAGGGGCCTGGCACCGCAATGACGAGTATTGGGGACTCCTGAGCCCCAGCGCCAGACTCACCATGCCCCCCACCGCCACCTGGGCCACAAGGGGCACCACCGGTCATTCAGGGCGGGAGAACGGCAGGGCCCTCCAAGCCCCCAGCGACTTTCGAAGGCCCCCCAGGCCAAAGCGCTTGGGACCACGCTCCCACTCGCCATCGCCCTTACCTCGGCCTGCCCCTCCGCTCACCGCACAGCCAGCGGATTGGGCCTCCCAGCCTCCTGGGGGCTAACCCTAACCCCATGTAGGCCCCCTAGGGGCCCATCCCAAGGGGCCTGGAGCCGCAACACAAGGGATTGGGGACAACTGAGCCCCAGCGCCAGACTCACTGTGCCGCCCCACTGCCACCCAGGCCCCTAGCTGCACCGCCGGTCATTCAGGGCGTGAGAACAGGCAGGGCCCTCCGAGCCACGGGCGACCTTCGAAGGCACCCCGCATCAAAACGCTTGTGCCCACGCTACCGCTTGTCAGCGCCCTCACCTCGGCCCGCCCCTCCACTCACCGCAAAGCTGGCTGATCTGGCCTGACGGCCTCCTGGGGGCTAACCCTAACCCTAGATTGGCCCACGAGGGGCCCCTCCCAAGGCACCTGCTGCTGCAATGCCGGGGATTGTGGACCCCTGAGCCCCAGCACCGGACTCACCTTGCTTCCCCACCACCAACCAGGCTGGTAGAGGCGCTGCTGGTCATTCAGGGAGGGAGAACGGGCAAGGCCCCCTTAGCCCCTGGCGACCTTCGAAGGCTACTCGCGCCAAAACGCTTGGGCCCATGTTCCCGCTCGCCAGCACCCTCATCTCGGCCCGCCCCTCCGCTCGCCACACAGCCGGCAGATCGGGCCTGCCGGCCTCCCGGGGGCTAAACCTAACCCTAGGTCCGTCCCCAAGGGGACCCTCCCAAAGGCCCTGGCGCCGCAAAGCCGGGGATTGGGGAACCCCGAGCCCCAGTGCCACACTCTCCCTGCCGCCCCGCTGCCAACCGGGCCACAAGGGACGCCGTCGGTCATTCAGAGCAGGAGAATGGGCAGGGCCCTCCAAGCCCCTGGTGACCTTTGAAGGCGCCTCGTGCCAAAATGCTTGGGCCCACATTCCCCGCTGGCCAGTGCTCTCATCTCAGCCTGCCCCTCCGCTCGTCGCACAGCTGGCAGATCGGGCCTACTGGCCTCCTGGGGGTAACCCTAACCCTAGGTCGACCCCCGAGCGGGCCTTCCCAAGGGGCCTGGCGCAGCA
This sequence comes from Ursus americanus, assembly GCF_024610735.1. NCBI lineage: Eukaryota > Metazoa > Chordata > Mammalia > Carnivora > Ursidae > Ursus > Ursus americanus. Next base: position 47,739,798 of record NC_142149.1, on the reverse strand, counting down.
ACGCCGGATTTTGGGGACCCCCGAGCTCCAGCGCTGGACTCACCCTGCCGACCCGACACCACCGGAGCCGCTAGGGGCGCCACCAGTCATTCAGTGCGGGAGAACAGGCAGGGACCTTCAAGCCCCTGGCAACATTTGAAGGCCGCACTTGCGAAAATGCTTGGGCCCACGCTCCTGCTCCCCAGCACCCACATCTTAGCCCACTCCTCCACTTGCCGCACAGGCTGCAGATCAGGCCTGTCGGCATCCTGGGGGCTAACCCTAACACTTGGTCGGCCCACGAGGGGCCCCGCCCAAGGAGCCTTGCGCCACAACACCGGGGATTGGGGACACCCGAGCCCCAGCGCCAGACTCTCCCTGCTGCCCCACCGCCAACTGGGATGGTAGGGGCACCACCGGTCATTCAAGGAGGGAGAAGGGGCAGGGCCCTCTGAGCCCCAGGCAACCTTCGAATACCTCCCTCGCTAAAACGCTTGGGCCCAACTTCCCCATCGCCAGCACCATCACCTTGGCCCTCCCCTCCGCTCACCGCACAACCGGCTGATGAGGCCTGCAGGCCTCCTGTGGGCTAACCCTAACCCTAGGTCGGACCGCGAGGGGCCCGTCCGATGGGGCCTGGCGCCACAACGCCTGGGATTGCTGACACCCGAGCCCCAGCGCTGGACTAACCGTGCCACCCTGCCGCCACGCGGGCCGCTAGTGGCGCTGCCGGTCATTCAGGGTGGGAGTACGGGCGGGGCCCTCCGAGCCCCCAGCGACTTTCGAAGGACCCCATGCCAAAACGCTTGGACCAATGCTGCCGCTCGCCAGCGCCCTCACCTCGGCCCGCCCCTCCGCTCTCCAAACAGCGGGTGGATCGGGCCTGCTGGACTCCTAGGGGCTAACCCTAACCATAGGTCGGCCCCCGAGGGGCATATCCCAAGGGGCCTGGCTCCGCAACACAGGGCATTGGGGACCCCCGAGCCCCAGTGCCAGACTCACCGTGTCAGCCCGCTGCTACCCGGGCCACTAGGGGTGCCGCCGGTCATTCAGGGCGGGAGAACGGGCAGGGCCCTCCGAGCCTCCGGCGACCTTTGAAGGCCCCCCGCGCCAAAACGTTTGGACACACGCTCCCACTTGCTAGCGCCCTCACCTCGGCCCACCCTTCGCTGCACACCCGGATGATAGGGACTGCCGACCTCCTGGGGCCTAAGCCTAACCCTAGGTCGGCCCTCGAGGGGCCCATCCCAAGGGGCCTGGCGCCGCAACCCCGGGTATTGGGGACCCCCGAACCCCAGCGCTGGACTCACTGTGTTGCCCTGCCGCCACCTGGGCCGCTAGGAGCACCGTCGGTCATTCAGGGAGGGAGTACGGGCAGATCCCTCCGAGCCCCTGGCGACCTTCGAAGGCCCCCCCGCGCCAAAACGCTTGGGCCCATGCTCCCGCTCCCTGTGCCCTTATCTCGGTCCGCCCCTCTGCTCGCTGCACAGCTTGTGGATCGGGACTGCCAGCCTCCTGGGTGTTACCCTAACCTTTGGTGGGCCCCCGAGGGGCCCATCCCAGGTTCCTATTGCCACAATACCGGGGATAGGGGACTCCCGAGCCCCAGCGCCGGACTCACCCTCCCGCCCTACCGCCCCCTGGGCCGCTAGGGGCACCGCCAGTCATTCAGGGAGGGAGAACCGGCAGGGCCCTCCGAGCCACCGGCGACTTTTGAAGGCCCCCCGCACCAAAACGCTTTGGGCCCACGCTCCCGCTCACCTGTGCCCTTACCTCAGTCCGCCACTCCGCTCGCCGCACAGCTGGCGGATCGGGCCTCCTAGACTCCTGGTGGATAACCCTAACCCTAGGTAGGCCCCCTAGGGGCCCATCCCAAGGGGCATGGCGCAGCAACGCCAGGGATTGAGGACTCCTGAGCCCCAGCGCCGGACTCACCCTGCTGCCCCGCCACACCCGGGCCACTAGGGGAGCCAATTGTCATTCAGGGCGGGAGAACAGATAGGGCCCTCTGAGCCCCTGGAGACCTTTGAAGGCCCCCCGCGACAAAATGCTTCGGCCCATGCTCCCGCTCGCCAGCGCCCTCACTCGGCCCACCCCTCCACTCGCCGCACAGCTGGCGGATGGGACCTGCCGGCCTCCTGGGGGCTAACCCTAACCCTAGGTCGTCCCTCGAGGGGCCAGTCCAATGGGGCCTGGCACGACAACGCCTGGGATTGCTGACCCCTGAGCCACAGAGCCGGACTCACCATGCCGCCCCCCCGCCACACGGGCCGCTAGCGGCACCATTGGTCATTCAGGGCGTGAGAACAGGAAGGGCCCTCCGAGCCACGGGCGACCTTCGAAGGCCCCCCTCAACAAAACGCTTGTGCCCACACTCCCACTTGTCAGCGCCCTCACCTCGGCCTGCCCCTCCGCTCACCGCAAAGCTGGCCGATCGGGCCTGCTGGCTTCCTGGGGGCTAACCCTAACCATAGGTCAGCCCACGAGGGGCCCCTCCCAAGGCACCTGGCGCCGCAACGCCAGGGATTGTGGACCCCCAAGCCCCAGCGCCAGAGTCACCCTGCTGCCCCGTTGCCACACGGTCCGCTAGGGGTGCCATTGGTCATTCAGGGCGGGAGAAGGGGCAGGGCCCTCTGAGCCCCAGGCAACTTTCGAAGGCCCCCCGCGCCAAAACGCTTGGGCCCATGCTCCCACGCGCCAGCGCCCTCACCTTGGCCCGTCCCTCCGCTAGACTCACAGCCAGCGGATCGGGCCTGCCGGCCTCCTGGGGACTATCCCTATTCCTAGCTTGGCCCACTAGGGGCCCTTCCCAAGGGGCCTGGCGCAGCAATGCTGGGGATCGGGAACCCCCGATCCCCAGCGCCAGACTCACCCTACTGCCCCGCTGCCACCCGGGCTGGTAGGGGCGCCGCCGGTCATTCACGGCGACAGAATGGGCAAGGCCCTCCGAGCCCCCGGCAACCATCGAAGTCCCCCCACGCCAAAACACTTGGGCCCTCGCTCCCGCTCTCCAGAGCCCTCACCTCGGCCCACCCCTCCGCTCAACGCACAGCTGGCGGATAGGGCCTGCTGGCCTACCGGGGGCTAACCCTAACCCTAGTTCTGTCCTCAAAGGGCCCCTCCCAAGGGGCCTGGCGCCATAACGCCGGGGATTGGGGAACCCCGTGCCCCAGCGCCGGACTCACCCTGCTGCCCCGCCGCCACCCGGGCCGCTAGGGTTGCCGCTGGATATTCAAGGCTGGAAAACGGGCAGGGCCCTTTGAGCCCCCGGCGAACTTCAAAGATACCCCGCGCCAAAACGCTTGAACCCAGGCTCCCGCATGCCAGCGCCCTCACTTTGTCCTGCCCCTCCGCTCACCGGATAGCCAGTGGATCAGGCCCGCCGGCCTTCTGGTGGCTAAACCTAACCCTAGGTCAGCCCCCGAGGGGCCCCTCTGATGGGGCCTGGCGCCACAACGGCTGGGATTGCTGACCCCGAGCCCCAGCGCGGGACTAACCGTGGCACCCCGCCGCCACCCCCGGTTGCTAGGAGCACCATCAGTCATTCAGGGCGGGAAAACAGGCAGGGCCCTCCAAGGCCCTGGTGACCTTCGAAGACCCCCGTGCCAAAACGATTGGGCCCAAGCTCCTGCTCGCCTGTGCCCATACATCGGACCACCCCTCCGCTCACCGCATAGCTGGCGGATCAGGCCTGTGGGCCTCCTGGGGGCTAACTTAACCCAAGGTCGACCCCCAAATGGCCCTTCCCAAGGTCCTGGCGACACAACGCCGGGCATTGGGGACCCCCGAGACCCAGTGCCAGACTCACCCTGCTGCCCCGCTGCCACCAGTACTGCGAGGGGCACCGTCGGTCATTCAGGGAGGGAGAACGGGCAGGACCCTCTGAGCCCCTGGCGACCTTCTAGGACCCTCCCTCTAAAACTTTGGTCCCACATTCCCACTCGCCAACGCCCTCATCTCAACCTGCCCCTCCGCTCGCCACACAGCCGGCAGACCGGGCTTCCCGGCCTCCTGGGGGTAACCCTAACCCTAGGTCGGCACCTGAGGGGGCCCTCCCAAGAGGCCTGGGGGTGCAACGCTGGGGATTGGTGAGCCCCGAGCAGCAGCGCCGGACTCACTTTGCTGCTCCACTGCCACCGGGGCCGCTAGGGGCCCCTATGGTCATTTAGGGCGGGAGAACAGGCAGAGCCCTCCAAGTCCCCAGCGACCTTCGAAAGCCCCCCCAGGCAAAACACTTCACCCAACACTTCCGTTCCCCAGTGCCCTCACCTCGGTCCGCCCCTCCGCTCACCGCACAGCCGGTGGATTGGGTCTGCCGGCCTCCTGTGGGCTAACAGTAATGCTTGGTCGGCCCCCTAGAGCCCTTCCGAAGGGGACTGGCACCCCAACGCCGAGGACTGGGGACCCCGAGCCCCAGTGCCAGACTCACCCTACCACCCCTCCTCTAACTGGGCCGCTAGGGTAGCCGCCTGTCATTCAGGGCGGAAGAACGTGTACGGCACTTCGAGCACTCGGCAACCTTCGAAGGACCCCCCCGCGAAAACTCCTGGGCCCGGGCTCCTGCTTGCCAGTGGCCTCACCTCCGCCCGACACTCCGCTCACCGTACAGCTGGCGATTCGGGCCTGCCGGCCTCCTGGGTGCTAACCCTAACACTAGGTCGCACCCAAGGGGCCCCTCCCAAGGGGCCTGGCGCTGCAACAACGGGGATTGGGGACCCCCGAGCCCTAGCGCCGGACTCACACTGCTGCCCCTCTGCAACCCGGGCCGCTAGGTGTGCCGTCGGGCATTCAGTGTGGTAGAAAGGGGAAGGACGCTCTGAGCCCCCGACTACTTTCGAATTCCCCCCCACGCCAAAACGCTTGTGCCCATGCTTCCGCTCGACAGCGCCCTCACCTCAGCCTGCCCCTCTGCTCGCCACACAGCCGGCAGATCAGGTCTGCCGGCCTTCTGGGGGCTAACAGTAATGCTTGGTCGGTCCCCTAGAGCCCTTCCGAAGGGGCCTGGTGCCCCAACGCCGAGGATTGGGGACCCTGAACCCCAGCGCCTGACTCACCCTACTGTCCGTCCTCTACCCGGGCTGCTAGGGTAGCCACCAGTCATTCAGGGCGGAAGAACGTGCAGGGCCCTCTGAGCCCCCGGCGACCTCTGAAGGCCCCCGGCACCAAAACGCTTGACTCAAGCACCTGCTCGCCAGCACCCTCATCTCGGACCACCCCTCTGCTCCTTGCGGAGTGGGCGGATCAGGACTGCTGGCCTCCTGGGGGCAAACTCTAACCCTAGGTCGGCCACCGAGGGGGCCATCCCAAGGTGCTTATCGCCGCAACGCCTGGGATTGGGGACCCCCGAGCCCCAACGCCAGACTCTACCCTGCTGCCCTGCCACAACCCGGGCCGCTAGGCGTGCTGCCGGACATTCAGGGTGGGAGAACGGGCAGGGCCCTCCGAGCCCCTGGCGACCTTCGAAGGCTGCCTGCGCCAGAACACTTGGGTCCACGCTCCGGCTCACCAGCGGCCTCCACTCGGCCAGCACTTCCGCTCTCCACACAGCCGGCGGATCCGGCCTGAGAGCCTCCTGGGGGCTAACCCTAACCCTAGGTCGGTTCCCAAGAGGCCTGGCACCGCAACGCCGGGGATTGGGTACCCACGAGCCCCAGCGCTGGACTCAACTTGCCGCCCCCAGGCCACCCGAGCTGCTAGGGTCGCCGCCGGTCATTCAGGGCAAGAGAACGGGCAGGGCCCTCCGAGCCACTGGTGACCTTCGAAGGCACCCGTGCCAAAATGCCTGGGCCCACACTCCCGCTCGCCAGCGCCCTCACCTCGGCCTGCCCCTCTGGACGCCACACAGCCGGCGGGTCGGGCCTGCCGGCTTCCTGGGGACTTACACTAACCCTAGGTCGGCCCCGGAGGGGCCCCTCCCAAGGTGCTGGTGCCACGACGCTGGGGATTTGGGACCCCCAAGCCCAAGCACCGGACTCACCCTGCCCCCCCTCTTCCACCCAGGCCCCTAGGATAACCGAGGATCATGCAGGGCGAGAGAACCGGCAGGGCCCTCAGAGCCCCCGGGAAATTTCGAACGCCGCACGCGCCAGAACGCTAGGGCCCACGCTCCCGCTCACTAGGGGCCTCACCTCGGCCAGCGCTTCCGCTCTCCACACAGTCGGCGGATCGGGGCTGCCAGCCTCCTGGGGACTAACACTAACCCTAGGTCGGCCCACGAGGGGACCCTCCCAAGGGGCCTGGGACCGCAACGCCGGGTTGGGGACCCCGAGCCCCAGTGCCGGACTCACCCTGCGCCCCACCACCACCCAGGCTGCTTGGGGCGCCACCGGTCATTCAGGGCGGGAGAACGGGCAGGGCACTCTGAGTCTTCGGCGACCTTCGAAGGCCCCCCATGCCAAAATGCTTGGGCCCACGCTCCCGCTCGAAGCGCCCTCACCTCGGGCCACCCTTCCACTCGCCGCACAGCAGGCGGATCGGGCCTTCTGGCATCCTGGGTGCTAACCCTAAACCTAGGTCGACCCCTGAGGGGCCCCTCTTAAGTGGCCTTGCACCGCAACGCCAGGGATTGAGAACCCATGAAACCCAGCGTCGGACTCACCACGCCTCCCCATCGCCACCTGGGCCGCTATGGGCGCCGTCGGTCTTTCAGGATGGAAGGACGGGCAGGGCCCTCCGAGCCCCTGGCGACCTCGAAGGCCCCCCAAGCCAATACACTTGGGTGCACGCTCTCGCTCGCCAGCGACCTCATCTCGGCTCACCCCTCCATTCACCTCACAGCCAGCGGATCAGACCTGCAGGCCTCCTGGGGGCTAACACTAACCCTAGTTGGCCGCAGAGGGGCCTCTCCCAACAGGCCTCGTGCCAGAACGCCCGTGATTTTGGACCCCCGAGCCCCAGCGCCAGACTCACCCTGCCGCCCCGCCTCCACCTGGGCCGATAGGGGCGCCGCCGGTCATTCAGGGCGGGAGAACGGGCAGGGCCCTCTGAGCCCCCTGCAACATTCAAAGGCCCCCCGCCCCAAAACGCTTAGGCCCATGCTCCTTCTCGCCAGCGCCCTCACCTCTGCCCGTGCCTCTGCTCGCGGCACAGCTGGCGGATCGGGCCTGCTGGCCTCCTGGGGGTTAAACCTAACCATATGTTGGCCCACGAGGGCCCCTCCAAAGGGGCTTGGCGCTGCAAAGTGGGGATTGGGGACCACCGAGCCCCTGTGCAAGACTCAACGTGCCGCCCCTCCTCCACCCTGGCCTATAGGGGCACTGCCGGTCATTCAGGGCGGGAGAACGGACAAGGCCCTCAGAGCACCCGGAGACCTTCGAAGGCTCCCCACGCCAAAACGCTTGGGCCCATGCTCCCACTCGCCAGCAGCCTCACCTCGGCCCGCCGCTCCGCTCGACGCACACCTGGCTGATCGGGCCTGACGGCCTCCTGGGAGCTAACCCAAACCATACGTCGCCCCTTGAGGGGCCCCTCCCAAGGGGCCTGGCACCGCCACGCCGGGGCTTGGGGACCCCCGAGCACCAGCGCAAGACTCACCCTGCCTCCTCGCCGTGACCCTGCCCGCTATTAGCGCCATCCTCATTCAGGGCGGGAGAACAGGCAGGGGCCTCCGAGCCACCAGCGACTTTCGAAGCCCCCCCGTAACAAAACGCTTGTGCCCACGCTCCCGATGGCCAGTGCCCTCACCTTGGCCCACCACTCCGCTTGCAGCACAGCTGGCGAATTGGGCCTACCGGCCTCCTTTGGGCTAACCCTACCCTAGATCGGCCCCCGAGGGACCACTCCCAAGTGCCTGGCGCCACCACGCCGGGGTTTGGGGACCCCTCCCCAGTGCCGGACTCACCTTGATGCCCCGTCACCAACCGGGCCGCTACGGGCGTTGCCGGTCATTCAGGGCAGGAGAACGAGCAGCGCCCTCCGAGCCTATGGCGACTACGAAGGCCATCCGCGCCAAAATGCTTGGGCCGACGCTCCTGGTCGCCAGCACCCTCAACTCAGCACGCCACTTCAATTGGCACAGAGCTGGCGGATCGGGCCTGCCGCCCTCCTGGGGGCTAACCCTAACCCAAGTTGGGCCCCAGAGGGACCCCTCCCAAGGGGACTGGCACCGCAATGCCGGGGATTGGGGAAGCCGAGCCCCGACTGCGGTCTCACCCTGCCCCCATGCCACCACCCGGGCTGCTAGGGGTGTCCCCGGTCATTCAGGGGGGCAGAACTGGCAGGGCCCTCCAAGCCCCCGGCGACCTTTGAAGGCCCCCGTGCCAAAACGCTTGGGCCCACGATCCCACTCACCAGGGCGCTCACCTCGGTCCACCCCTCTGCTCGCTGGACAGCCAGCAGATAGGGCCTGCTGGTGTCCTGGGGGTTAACCCTAACCCTAGGGCGGCACCCAAGGAGCCCCTCCCAAGGGGCCTGGCGCAGCAACCCCAGGGATTAGGGACCCCCGAGCCCCAAGGCTGGACTCAACATGCCGACCTGCCACCACCGGGGCCGCTAGGAGAGCTGACAGTCATTCAGGGCGGGAGAACGGGCAGGGCACTCCAAGCCCCTGGTGACATCCGAAGGACCTCCGCGCCAAAACGCCTGGGCCCATACTCCCGCTCGCCAGCGGCCTCACCTCCGCCCGCCCCTCCACTCGCCGCATAGCTGCCAGATCTGGCCTGCCGGCCTCCTGGGGTCTAACCCTAACCATAGATCGGCCCCCGAGGTACCCGCCCAAGGGACCTGGAGCCGCAACACCGGGGATTTGGGAACCCCGAGTCCCAGCGCCGGAATCACCCGGACGCCCCGCCGCCATGCGCGACGCTAGAGGCGTCGCCGGTCTTCAGGGCAGGAGAACGAACAGGGCCCTCCGAGACCCCGGCGACATTCGAAGGCCCCCCGCACCAAAACGTTTGGGCCCACGCTCCCACTTGCCAGCCCCCTCACCTCAGCGCGCCCATCCGCTCTCCACACAGCCATGGGATTGGGCCTGTCGGCCCCCTGGGGGCTAACCCTAACACTAGGTCGCACCCGAGGGGCCCCTCCCAAGGGGCCTGGTGCTGCCACACCGGGGATTGGGGACCCCCGAGCCCCAGCGCCGTACTCACCATGCCATGCCGCCACCACCTGGGCGGCTAAGGGCGCCTCTGGCCATTCAGGGCGGGAGGACCGGCAGGGCCCTTGAATCCCCCGGCGACCTTCCAAGGCCCCCCGCGCCAAAATGCTTGGGCCCACGCTCCAGCTTGCCGGCGCCTTCACCTTGGCCCGGTCCTATGCTACCACACAGCTGGCGGATCATGCCTGCTGGACTCCTGGGAGCTAACACTAACCCTAGGAGGGCCCCAGAGGTGCCCCTCCCAAGGGGCCTGGCGCTGCAACACACGGCATTGGGGACCCCCAAACCGTAGTGCCAGACTCACATTGCCACACTGCCACCACCCGGGCCGCTAGGGGCACCGCTGTTCATTAAGGGCGGGATAACGGGCAGGGCCCTCCAAGCCTCTAGCGACTTTCAAAGGCCCCCGGCGACAAAACGCTGGATACCATACTCCCGCTCGCCATCGCCCTCACCTTGGCCCACTCCTCCACTTGCCGCACAGCCGGGGCATAGGTCCTGCTGGCCTACTGGGGTCTAACCCTAACCCTAAACCCTAATGCCTAACCTTAAACCCAAACCTTAACCGCTAATCCTAAACCTAACGCTAACCCCTAACCCTTACCCTAAACCTAACCCTACCCTAAACCTAACCCTAAACCCTAATCCTTAAACCCTAAACCCTGACATTAACACTAAACCCTAAACCCTAACCCCTAACCCTAATCCGGAAACCCTAAACATGAAACCCTAACCTTAACCACTAACCCCAAACCCCAAACCCTAACCCTAAACCCTAACCCTACCCAGACACCTACCATACCCCTAACCCTACCCCTAACCCTACCCCTTCAGCTAACCCTACTTCTAACCCATAACCTAACCCTAAACCTAACCCTAACCCGTACCCTAACCCGTACTCTAACCCTAACTCTAACGCGTACCCTAAACCTAACCCTAACCTGTACCCTAACCCTAACCGTAACCCTAACACGTACTCTAACCCGTACCCTAACCCATACCCTAACCTTAACCGTAAACTGTACCCTAACCCGTAATTTAAACCATACCCTAAACCTAACCGTAACCCTAACAAGTACCCTAACCCGTACCCTAACCTTAACCCTAAACCCTGACCTTAACCCATACCATAACTCGTACCATAACCCGTACCCAAACCCTACCCGTACCCTAACCCTAACCCGTACCCTAACTGTAACCCTAAACCCTAAACCATAACCCGTACCCTAACCCTAACCAGTACCTTTACCTTAACCTTAACCCATACCCTAACTCGTGCCCTATCCCTAACCCGGACCCTAACCCATACCTAACCCTAACCTGTACCCTAACCCGTACCCTAACCCATAACCTAACCCTAAATCGTACCCTATCCCTATCCCTAACCCATTCCCTAACCCGTACCCTAAGCCTAAACCTAAACCGTAACCTAACCTGTACCATAACCCTAAACTGTACCCTAACCCTAACCGGTACCCTAACCCTAACCCGTACCCTAAACCGTACCCAAATCGGTAGGCCAATACTTACCCTAAACTGTACCCTAACCCGTACCCTAAACCGTACCCTAATGCGTACCCTAACCCGTACCCTAACCCTAACCCGTACCCTAAACCTAACCCGTACTCCAACCCTAACCCTAAACCCTAAACCCTAACCCGTACCCTAAACCCTAATCTGTACCCTAACCCATAACCTCCAACCTGTAACCCCTAAACCCAACCCTAACCCGTACCCTCTCCTTACCCTATCCCTAACCCATACCCTAACCGTAACCCATACCCTAACCTTAACCCGTACCCTAATCCGTACCCTAACCCCGGGGATTGGGTACACCTGAGCCCCACCACGGGACTCAGCCTGCCACCCCTCAGGAAACCATGCCCCTTGCGGCGCCGCAGAGCATCCCCTGCAGGAGAACTGGTAGGGCCCCCCTGAGCCCCCAGCAATCCTCGGCGACCCCCTACACCCCAACCCTGAGGCCCACGCTCATCCCGCCCCATGCCTTCCCTTCAGCTTGCCACTGAGCTCGTGGCAGAGCCGGCAGATCAGGCCTGCCGGGTTCCTGGGGCCTAGACCTGACCCTAGGTCGGCTGGGTAGGGCCCCTCCCCTGGGGCCCGGTGCCAAAGCCCCAGGGACTGGGGACACCTGACCTCCACTGCAGGACAAAGCCTGCCAGCCCGCAGGAAACCGTGCCCCTTGGGAGGCTGTAGAGCATTCAGGGTGGGAGAACCAGGAGGGCCCCCAGAACCCCGGTGAACTTCGGCGATCCCTAAACCCAACCTTGAAGCCCATGCTCACCCCACCCTCCACCCTACCTCAGCCCGCGGCGGAGCTCGCCACATAGTGGGCAGATATGGCCTGCGGGGTTCCTGGGCCCCAACCCTAACCCTAGTTCATCTGTGGAGGGGCCCCTCCCCAGGAGCCTGGAGCCACAGCTGCGGGGATTCGGGACACCTGAGCCCCACAGCAGGACTCAGTCTGCCACCCCGCAGGAAACCGTGTGCCTTGGGAGGCCATAGAGCATTCAGGGCGGGAGAACCAGGAGGGCCCTCCTGAGCCACCAGCGAACTTCAACGGCCACCCGCACCCCAACCCTGAGGCCCACGCTCACCCTCCCCACACCCTCACCTCAGCCCGTGTAGCTCGCCATACAGCCAGCAGATCCAGCCTGCGGGGCTCCTGGGGCCTTACGCTAGCCCTAAGCCGGCTGCGGGTTTGGGGGTCTCCCCAGGAGCCTTATATCGCAGACCCGGGGAATTGGGATATCTGTGCCCCACCGCAGGACTCAGCTTGCCACCCGACAGGAAACCATGCCCCTTGGGGTTCTACGGAGCCTACAGGGCATGAGAACTTGGGGAGGCCCCTGGAACCCATCCCCATCATTGGCAGCCTCCCGTTCCCCAACCCTGAGGCCCATTCTCACCCTCCCCCATGGCCTCCTCTCAGCCATCCACAGAGCTCGCCCCACAGCCTAAAGATTGTCCCTGCCGGGCTCCTGGACCCTAACCCTTACCCTAGGTTGGCCACAGAGAGGTCCCTCCCTAGATTCCTGGCACCACACTCCGGGGGATTGGGGAAACCCAAGCCCCACCGTAGGACTCAGCCTGCAGCCCACAGTAAACTGCACCATTTTGGGGAACAAGAGAGCATTCAGGGCAAGAGAATTGGGGCACACCCTGAGAGCCCCTTCTGGTGAACCCTGACCTTTGTGGGCGCTTCCGGATGAAACCCCAAGGCTCACACTCACCCACCCTTGTGCCCTCATCTCACTCGGCCTGGGAGTTCTCTGAGCACTGGGCAGTTCGGACCTGCTGTCTCTTGAGGCCTAACCTAACCCTGGGTCCTCTGCTGAGTGTCCCTCCCCATTTGCCTGCCTCCAAGGCACCAGGCATTGGGCTCACCTCTGCACGACAGAGGACTCAGCCTGCCCCACAGCAGGAAACTGTCCATTTGGGGCTGCAGCAAGAATTCATAGGAAAATCGGAGGGCCCCCCTCAGCCCATCCCAGGCAACCCCCACTTTCAGAGATCTCCCCGGATCCAATTAGTAGCTTCACACTGACCTTTAAACTTGCTCTCCATGGAGATCTTTTGAAATTCTCCACACTTCCAACCGATGGCATCATCCAGCTTCAGAGACTTACCCAGCTTTAGGTCTTGAGATGGATTAAAATGGGAAGTCACTTCACTTATGACGACGTACTGGTGACCAAAAGATACATGCATAAATGCTTCATATCACTTGGCTTCAGGGAAATGCAAATCTAAACCCCTATAAATGCCATATTACACGAGGCCGAATATATAAAAATAAGAAGACATGAAACTATACATGTTGGAGAGGATGTGGAGAAATGGGAACCCTCTTACACCCCTGTACGAATGCAGTCCGGTACAGCCACTCTTGAAAATGGTACGGAGTATCCTCAAGAAGTTATAAATAAAGCTACCGATGTCCCAGCAATTGCACTACTGGGTATTTACCCCCAGAGACAGAGGTAGTGAAGACGGGACACATGCACACCAGTGTTCATAGCAGCAATATCCATAATAGACAAACTGTGGAAGGAGTGCAGATGACCATGGATAGATGAATGGATAAAGAATATGTAGATCATATATATAATGGAATATTACTCAGCCATCAGAAAGGATGAATACTTACCATCACACCGACCTGGGTGGAGCTGGAGGGTATTATGCTGAGTGGAATAAGTCAATGAAAGAAAGACAATGATCATATGCTTTCACTCCTATGTGGAATATCAGAAACAAGGAAGAAGACCATAGGGGAAGGAAGGGAAAATAGAATGGGAAGTCATCAGAGAGGGAGAAAACCCATAATGGACGCTTAACTATCGCAAGAAACTGATGATTGTTGGAGGAGAAGTTGGGGGGGTAACTGGGTGAGTAGCATTAAGGAGGTCACACGATACAATGAGCACTGGGTGTTACACATGACTGAAAATTTATTGAAGACTACATCTGAAACGAATGATGTACTGTAAGTTGGCTAATTGAATTTAAATTAAAGAACAAAAGACCTCGAATAAACAATCCTACACATTTGTATGGAACCACTAAAGATTCCGAACAGCCAGTGCAATGTGGAAAAGAAAAACAAAGCTGGAGGACTGACAATTTCAGATTTCAGGTTATACTACAAAGCTGCAGTCATCCTAACAAGACAGTATGGCACAAAAATAGACACAGCGACCAAAGGAACAGGATACATGTTCAGACAGAAACCCACAATTATGTGGTCCATGAATCTTCCACAAAGCAAGCAACGATATCAAAAGGGAAAAGGACAGTCTCTACAACAAATGGTATTGGGAAAACTAGACAGCTACGCACAAAAGAATGAAATTAGACTGCTTTCTTACACAATAAAGACAAACACAAAACAGTTTCAAGACCTCAATATGAGACCTGAATCCATAAAAATCCTACAGGAGGGAAGACAGTAACTTCTTGATATGGACCATACCAACGTTTTTCTAGACTGTCTCCTGAGGCAAAGGAAATGAAAACAAAAATAAACTATTGGGAATACAGCAAAATAAAAAGTTTCCACACGGCAGAAGAACAATGAAAACGTAAAAATAATAAGACAACCTACTCAAAGGGAGAAGATATTTGCAAAGATCATATGCAATAAAGGGATAGTGTCCAAAACATATACAAGTGATTCTACTCAACCCCCCAAAAACAAATAATCCAGTTAAAAAATAGGCAGAAGACATGGACAGACATTTCTCCAAAGAAGAAATACAAATGGCCAACAGTCCCGTGAAAAGATGTTCACCATCACCCATCATCAGGAAAATGTAAACCCAAAGGACAGTGAGGTAATACCTCAAACCTGTCAGAATGGCTAACATCAAAAGCACAACAAAGAGCAGGTGTTGGGAGGATGTGGATAAAGGGGAATCCTCGCGAACTGTGGGTGGGAATGCAAACTGTGGTGGCCACCGTGGAAAACAGTATGAAGGTTCCTCAAAAAATTAAATATAGAACTACCCTACGATCCAACATTCACACTACTCGTATTTACCCAAAGAATAGGAAAGCAGTAACTTAAAAGGATATGTGCACCCCTATGTTTCTTGCACCATTATTCACAATATCACAATATGGAAGCAACCCAAGTGTCTGTAGAAAAATTGACAAATGAGATGATAGATGTGTGTATTCACACACACACACACACACACACACACACACACAATGGAGTATTACTCAGCCTGAAAAAGAATGAAACCTTGCCTTTTGCAGACACATGGATGGAGCTAGAGAGTATTATCCTAACTAAAATCAGTCAGTCAGAGAAAGACAAATCCCATACGATGTCACTCTAATGGGGAATTTAAAAAACAAACAAAAATAAATAACTAAAAGAGAAAAAGGAGACACACCAAAATACAAACTCTTAACAATAGAGAACAAACGGATGGTTACCAGAGAGGAGGTGGATAGAGGGATGAGTGAAATAGATGAAGGGGATTAAGAGGACGCTTTTCTTGATGACCACTGAGTAATATATAGAATTACTGAATCACTCTATTGTACACCTGAAACGAATGTAACACTGTATGTTAGTTTTACTGGAATTAATATAAATTTTAAGAAAAGATTTTTCTTTCAGGAAGCTCTTTGAAAAAGCTTTTCCTGTGCAATGTGCATAAGCCCTACTTGGGAGGATTCACTCTACAATAATTATTCACTCCATGCCTCAAATTCAGATTTCACTGAGTTTTTGCCGTGGATTCCAGCCCACGGAAGACATGGTCCTTTTCAGTCCAGGCTCAGCACCTATGCATTCAAGATTGTAAGTAGAGACACATGACACTTCACAGTCCAGAAAGCTGCTATTGTTTCTGTTTCAGTGTGAGAGAGTCACAGACTTTGGGACAGGTTTCAGAGCAGGTTTATTATGGATCCTGGATCTCTACTTCAATGTTCATTGCCAGGATCCATTTGGCTAATAGGTTCCCTGTGGATGGGCTTGCTTCCAAGCACATACATGGAAGATGCAAAGGTGGGTGGGCTTGGTGCGGGACAGGAAGAAGACCAAAAAGAGACAAGGGTCCGACCCCTCCCCTGATGCAGGAACTGATACGGGAGAGGGTACGGGAGGTAGAATCGATGCGAAACTCCAAGGTCACCAGCTGAACACAGGAGGCATAGGTCAAGGGATCTGGAGATGCAGGGGTTGAAGGCCTCTCTGAGCTACCTCTGGGAGGAAGGAGACACTGCCTGCCCCTGGCCCATGCCAGCTGCCCACCAACACGCATCAGTCTATGAGCTGACACAGCCTGTGCTCAGGATGGGTTGGCTCGGGTTCCTCAATCCTCACTGGGATAGCTGGCCCCAGGGCTCAGAGACATGCTGAGGGAGATGAGAGGGAAAGCTACCCCACCCACGTCATCCCCTCCTTGATCAGACAGCCCTTCAGAACTGCTAAAAAAGAAAAAAACCCACTAACGGGGTTGAAAGACATGCCATGGATGAACTAAGGCATAGAGATATGTAAAATAACATTCATTTTTAAGTTCAGAGCTGTCAGCTCAGGAAGTGGGGAGAGCTTCCCTGAAGAAGACTGAGGGGAGGGCAGGCCATGCTGAAAAGGGAGACATGGCTGTCCTGATTGGGGACCTGCAGGCCCCTTCCAGGGCAGGGCATCATCCTCGCATCACAGGAGATCCATGGAAGTGTTCCATCAGGGCCAGATATTTGTCTCAAGAAGGCTACCCTGGCATCGGACTGCACAGGGCACCAGGGACGAGGGCCAGATGGAGGACGGACAATACCCCGGAGGCCATGGGGCAAGAGCAGAGGCACATGACCTTGAAGATGATGATGAAAAGCAGGAGGTGGCAGCATGGAGCTGGCCCGAAAGTACCAAGGGAGCAGTGCCCACAGCTACACTGACTTGGTGCCTTCTGTGCCTTGTGTGGCTGACTTCAGTGGGCTCCAGACTAGTCCTGACCACAACTCTAGGAAGTGTGCACCACCCCCGGCCTCCTCTCCCCTTGCAGCTGCTAGGAATCACAGTCACAGACCCTGGTCAGCTTTCGGGGAAACCAAGCAGTGGCTCCACCGCACGCTGTATCTCTGGTGGTGGTCCAGTGCGACCTTCGTGCCTGGCCAGACACTGATGTCTACCTGTATCCACACAAATCCACAGACAGGAGGGTGTCCCTGAATTCCACAGCACCTGATGAGACAGATCCACAGAACCCAACACCCAGTGGGTCACTCGGGACCTCACCTATGGTCATGGAGCTCACCATATCTTATTTCTGTCACTTCCCACAGAAAGCCTGTTTCTGATCCCCCACAGTACCATACATCCTGGTTGCTGAACCCACATGGCACCTTTCTTTAAGTGAAGGCTATGCCTACACCTCCTAGAAAATATTTCTAATGAAGTACAAGTCCATCAGGACTATGATGTGAACGGTAGCACACAGCCTGCATGGTAGTAGTCAGTAATTCTAACAAGGGTTATCCCCACCCCCCATCTCATAAAACCTTCCTCCTGCCCACTGAACTCATGGTCTGCCCACAGAAAACCCTCCAGGAAACAAACCTTTCATCTGAATGCTCTCTTCACCTTCTGCTTCAAATCTTATCCAACCACAATGATATGAAACTAGAAATCAGTCTCAAGAAAAAAATGGGACTGTCAAAAATAGGTGGAGATTTTTGGGGCCTGGGTGGCTCAGTCGTTAAGGATCTGCTTTCAGCTCAGGTCGTGATCCCAGGATCCTGGGATCTAGCCCCGAATCAGGCTCCTTGCTCAGTGGGAAGCCCGCTTCACCCTCTCCCACCCCGCTGCTTGCGTTCCCTCTCTCGCTGTCTCACTCTCTGTCAGATACTTAAAGAATCTTAAAAAATATGTGGAGATTTAACAACATGCTACTGAACAACCAACAGTCAAGGAAGAAATCAAAAAAATTTTAGAAGTACCTTGACGCTGATGAAAAAGACAACCTACAAAAACTTATGGGATGCAGCAAAAGTGGCTTTATGGAGGACATTCATAGAAATTCAAGTGTTCATCAATCCATGAGAATGCTCTCCAATAAACAACCTGATTTATGTGGTAAAGAATTGGAAAAAAAAAAAAAACAACCAACAAAGCCCCAAATTAGTAGAAATAAGGAAATAACAAAAAGGAAGGCATTAATAAATCCAACAAAGACTAAAAAGACAAAAAAAAAAAACAATGAAAATGAGAGCTGCCTTTTTTGGAAAGATAAACAAACTGACAAACTTAGCTAGACTCACCAAGAAAGACACTGGACTCAAATACAATCAGGAAAGAAAGATAATGGATTCCTGTCTCATATCAAAATCAAAAGAACTCTTCAACTTTGGACACAGCAATTCTTGCAAGCCACGTCTCTAAAGGCAAAGGAAATAAAAGCAAAAATGAACTATTGGCACTTCATCAGGATAAAAAGCTTCTGCTCGGCAAAGCAAACAATCAACAAAACAAAAGGCAACCTATGGAATTGAAGAAGATATCTGCAAATGATATTACAGATAAAGGGCTGGTATCCAAGATCTATAAAGAACTCCTCAAACTCGACACCCAAAAAATGGGCAGAAGACACAAAGAGATACTTCTCCAGAGAAGACATACAAATGGCCGACAGACACATGAAAAAATGCTCCACATCACTTGCCATCAGGCAAATACAAATCAAAACGACAATGAAATACCACCTTACACCAGTTAGAATGGTTAAAATTAACAAGACAGGGGGCACCTGGATGGCACAGTGGTTAAGCATCTGCCTTCGGCTCAGGGCGTGATCCTGGCATTATGGGATCGAGCCCCACAACAGGCTCCTCCGCTGTGAGCCTGCTTATTCCTCTCCCACTCCCCCTGCTAGTGTTCCCTCTCTCGCTGGCTGTCTCTATCTCTGTTGAATAAATAAATAAATTCTTTAAAAAAAAAAGGAGGGCACTTGTCATAATGAGCACTAGGTGTTATATGCAAACAATGAATCATGGAACACTACATCGAAAACAAATGAAGTACTGTAGGGTGAATAACAATTTTTAAAAAAAGAGAAGATATGAAATCCATACAGGAAAACTGGCACAATTTGCAAATGACATAAAATCACGAAAGATTCCACAAAAAAAAAAAAACTGTTAGAATAAAAAAATTCAAACAAGCTGCAGGATATAAAGTCAATATGCAGAGACCTGTTGTCATTATTTTTCAAATATTATTTATTTATTTGACAGGAAGAGAAAAAGCACGAGCAGTGGGAGTGTCAGAAAGAGGGAAAAGCAGACCCTCGCTAATCAGGGAGCCCAACACGGGGCTCGATCCCAGAACTCTGGGATCATGACCTGAGCTGAAGGTAGACGCTTCACTTATGGAGCCACCCAGATGACCCAACTTCTTGCATTTCTGTATACTGATGACACACTTTCGCAAAGAGAAATTAAAAAAGCAACGCCATTTAAAATTGCATCAAAAAAAATCTAGGAATAAAAGTAACCAAGAATGAGAAAGACATAGTACACTCAACACATGGCAGAAAAGAAATGAAAAATATGTGTGTCCAGGGGGGCAGAATGTATGGGTCAAAGATTTGGAAGGGAACACAAACAAATGGTAGCATACGCCATGCTCCTTAACTGGAAGAGTTAATTATGTGAACATGTCCATCGTACCCAAAGCAATCGACAGATGTGATGAAATCCCTATCTGAATTCCTGTGTCATTATTCGAGGAAATAGAAAACAGTCCTCAAACTTGTATGGAATCACAAAAGACACCAAATCCGCAAAGCAACCTGGAGAAAGAGGTGCAGTCAACACACTCCTGGATTTCAAGCTGGATTATAAAGCTGATGTCATCAAAACAGGATGGTACTGGCATAAACAAAGACACCAGGTCAGTGGAACAGTACAGAAAGCTCAGAAACTTACCCACACGTAGATGATCCTCACTTACGACACAGCAGCAGAAGATATGCCATGAGGGAAGGACTGTCTCTTCAGTGAGCGGTAACAGGCAAAGGGGACACTAAATGCAGAAGAATATAACTGGGTCACTTTCTTACACCACACACAAAATTTTTAATGGATGAATGATTTGAACATAAGACCTGAATCCATAAACCTCCAAGAAGACACAGGTACTAAGTCTATTGACATTAGTTTTGGCAAAGAGTCTTCAGATCGGACACCAAATGCAAAGGCAACAAAAGCAAAAATAAACAAGTGCAACAACTTCAAACTGAAATCTTCCACACGGCAAAAGAAACCATCAAAAACTTAACAGGCCTCTGACCCAATAAGAAAAACATATCTGCGAATCATATGTGTGAGAAGAGGCTAATATCCAAAATACACACAACACTCATACAAATAAAAAAAAAACTATATAAAAAATGGGAGGAATATGTGAATAGATACTTTCCAAAGATGGCACACAGGTGCCAACTTACAGAAAAAGTTGTTCGACATCACTAATCATCGTCAGGGAAACATCAGTCAAACCCACAATCGGCTATCCTCTCACAACTGTTGGAACAGCAATTGTCCCAGAGACAGACACCAGGTGGGGTCAAGGGTGTGCAGACGAGGAAACACTGTGCACTGTTGGTGGGAATGGAAATTGGTGCAGCCACTGTGACAAATGGTATGGAGGTTCCTGAAAAAATAAATACAACTACGCCATGACCCAGTAATGGCTCTACTGAGTATTGATTTAAGAACACAAAAATGCTGCCTCAAAAAGACAGATGCACTCCCACGTTCACTGCAGCATTATTCACAAGAACCAGACATGGAAACACAGACCTTGGGGGCCTTATGCCAAGTAACTCAGACACAGAAAGACCAATACCAGATGCTCTCATGTACATTCAATGTGGAATAAACAAATACTGAACGCATAGATACTGAGAGCAGGTTGGTAGGTGCCAGATTCGGGGATGCGGTGGTAGAAAAGGGTGAAGATGGTCAAAGTCTCAATGTTTGAGTGAGAAAATCCTAGTCATGAAATGGTCTGTCAGGCATGGAGACTAAAAGTAACCCCGCAGCATGGGGTATAGGTTTCCCTGCTCTTTGAAAGTACAGGGCTTCTGAGAAACCTTGCACAGCAGAAATGGTGTCAAGAAGGAATGACCATTAATTTACACGAACAATTAGACAGTGTGCTCAGACTCCAAAATTCCTTCTCTTTGGCTTTTCTTAGGCCTCAGCACACAAGTTTCTAACGGAGGCCCAGCATAAATGAAGATGAAGCACAGCAGAGGCTCACAGACACAATTCAAAGTGCTAGTGGCTGGAAGCGGAGAGCGGTTGACAGAGGAAGGAGCTGGTTGGGGTGCACGCCGCCTCGGTCGTGCTTCTCCCCAGAACAGATGCTGAACGCGATTCTCACTGTTCACCTTTTTTCATAAGATTGAAATCCTCTTCAGGTCTCTTCCTTTTACTGAAGCTGGGTAATAACGTAGTTCTTTCAAGAAAGCCCAGTGTCTTACTGTGAACGTTTAAAAAGTGGGGGATACTTGTACTTGAGCATTGCTGAGGGAAGAGATGTGAAAGGTCCTCCCAGACACAAACCTCAGCAGATCCACTGGGAAAGGCACCTTCCTCAGCATGCTGAACACCGACTACCTCCTACCCCCTGAGAAACCCTCTCCTTCCCCTAGATCAGGACAACCCACAACACCTGAGAGTTACCCCAATTCCTCTGTTCTCCTGCTCCTAATAGCTAACCCATCAGCAAATCCTGTGAGCTCCATCTTCAAAATGGACCCAGAAGAGGTCTAACCACTCCATCCAAAGCCACCTGTCCGTTCCACGGTGCCTGAGTTCCTGGAAAAGCTTCATCATTGACCTGCTTTGCCATCTTCAACCCTCTGTAATCTGTTCTCAACACTGTAGCCAGTATGGCCCAGTGAAACAGCTTCTCATGGGGTTATAGCCCTGGAATAGCTTTCTGTCACCCTCTTTCACCTCTCTAAGCTCATGTCCTAAGCTGTCTCCTGTGGCCACAGGTCCTTCTTGCTGCTCCTGGAAATAACTGGAATTCTCCTGCCCCAGAGCTTTTGCACATGCTTTCCCTTCTGTTAAGAATGCTCTTGATGTATTCTCACTCACCTTCGGAGAAGTCAGAATTGGAGTGACAGGGACAGAAGATGAGGCTGTGTGTGTTGGGTGAGGCTGGTGGCCCAGAAGAAGGTTCTCTGCCAGCTCTCTGCCTGTGCCTCACTTGTCCTCAGCCAGGAACTTGCACACAGCCCTCACCTGTCACAACTCTCACCCAGGAGACCACAGCCACCCCTGGAGCCCACCCTGTCCACACCCTGCTGCAGAATGCATTCAACACTCCTCTGGGACCCCTGTCAGTTTACCCAGACCTGGAACTCCCCTATCTCCTGCAAAGCTCCCGGATTCCACCGTTTCTTCCAAAATCACACTGGCGCAAGGCTTTCATGAGAAAGCTATAACACTAACTAATGAAAGGTTCACACCTACTTTCCCCTTCTGTTGCCTTTCTCTCCACCTTCTTTCCTACCTGTGCAAATTGTAACATATCAGTGGAACATGAACATGCTCTGAGATCTGAATCTTTCATTGCAGCTTTCTGAGGACTCCTTATGTGATAAGAAACTAGTGTATCCTACAACAGGGTGTTTTACAACTCTCATCTATAGAATAGTACAGCCCAAATCACTACAATTTTATCTCACTCCTCATGAAGCAGAACACTTTTTCCTTTCTTCTTTTACTTAAATTCCAGTTAGTTCACATGCCATGGAATATTCGCTTCAGGGGTAGGATTTAGTGAATCCTCATCTGCATACAGTACCCGGTGCTCATCACAAGTGCCTTCCTTAATATCCCTCACCCATTTAACTCTTTCCCCCATGCTCCTGTCCTGCAGCAACACTCAGTTTGTTCTCCAAGGTTGAGTCTATTTCCTTGTTTGCCTCTCTCATCACCCCTCCACTCTGTTCATCTGTTTTCTTTCTGAAATTCCACAAGTGTGAGAGATAGGATATTTGTCTTTCCTCACTGATTTTGCTTAGCTTAATATACTCTAGATCCATCCACATCCTTGCAAATGGTAAGATTTCATTCTTTTTGAAGCTGGGTCATATTCCATTATATATATATATATATATATATATATATATATATATATATATATATATATATATATATATATATATATATATATATATATAATATGTATCCACATCTGCTTTATCCATTCATCAGTGCATGGACTTTGGGATTCTCTCCATAGATTGGCTACTATCGACATTGCTGCTATAAACATCATGGTGCATGTTCCCCCTTTGAATCTGCATTTCTGTATCCTTTGGGTAAATACCTAGGACAGCAATTGCTGGATCATGGGATTGTTCAATGTTTAACTTTTTGAGGAACCCCCACACTGTTTCCCAGACTGGCTGCACCACTTTGCATTGCCACCAACAGGATGGGAGGGTTCCCCTTTAAGCAGAACATTATCTGCCAGCAATTTCATAAGAGGAAACAAAACCTCTGGGAGATGCACCCAGGGTCAGGCAAGCAGTTGCAGACTTCACCCCAAGGCTCCTGACGCCAAGCCCCTTGAAGCCACCAGCATGCCACTATCCAAAAGAATTCCCAGACTCTCCTTCTGACTCCACCACCAAAGAAACTACAGAGAGAATATGGCACCTCAAAATATCGAGATAATACATTTAGTAAAACTAGAAAGTCAACCTCAACTTTTAAACAGGAGCAGGCTGCTTTGGATAATTTTCAATTTTCCCTCCACCCTAATTTTATCTCTTCTGATGAATAAACTAATCAATGATGAAACATCACCTTTGTCAAATGACATCATCCAAGTCTGTATCAGATGAAAAAAAGCCACCTAACCCTAGATGCTGGCCACTCAACCATATCTTAGACCCAATTGAACAAACACTGTTAGATGAAGGAACAAATTAGATGTTACAAACAGGCACAGAGTGAATCTCACCTTCCCTTTCTAATAAAAGAGGGTTCCTAGGAAACAGATGGTCAAAATACATGTGTAAGCAATAAATGGACAGAGAAATTGTGATCCCCTGCAAAGTTCTACCAGCAGGGAAACTAAGTAATTCTTGCACCAAACGCAGAATGCTGACAGCTACTTCAATTTTACTTTGTGGCTCAACTAGAGAAAAGAGAAAAGCCCAGGAGGTTTTGGGATAATGAGAGGTTTTACCTCCAGCCCTGACATAGTTAGGACATTTTGCCAAACATTCCTGTGCTTTCTCTGAACACTGCGTCCTGTGACAAGCTGCCTCGCTGACTCCGATGCTGACGTTCAAACCTCGGGTGTCTTGGAGCCAGAGCAAAGAAGTGCTGTCAGCTGGGGAGAAGAAGGCACCTCTGACCTAAAGCCTGCACACCTGCTTTGGTTTCTGGGCAAAGAGGCAACACATACTTGTTGTTTACCAGTAATATTCTTCATTCTCAATAGACCAATGACCTTGCCTTTTCTGGATAGCAGACTTACTCTTCTAAAGAAACCCTAAATTCGTCTATTCCCAATGCAACTAGAGTGGAACATTTATTTCTCACTTAAATAGAAAACACTGTTATTGTCGACACTGCATGAATGAACTTTTAAAAACATTTTAGAGAGAAAGGAAGAAACCTTTATTCAAACCCAAGTCAGGACAACTATCTGGGAGACACAATCTTCACCAAGAAGGGAGTTCTCCGGGGAAGGAACATTTGGGGCAGGCTTATATATTTTTTTCTGTTTTGTTTTACATACAGAGTTACACACTACAGTGAGGATCTTCTTAGATCCAGAAAGTGACAGATTCTTTCTTATGTTTTCAGTATGTACATGTCAGTATGACCTTAATCTTATGGGAGCCAAAGATGTTCTTTATTTTTTCTTATCTTTATGTTGGCATTTTTGGTTATTGTTTTCTCCTCGAAGCAGATGTACAACATGTGCTTGGGGCAGAAATAGGGCCCATGCTTTTAGGTTTTTGCCCAGTCATTTTGAGCCGGGTAAAATGTTAAAGGATAGCTTCCCTGGAAGCCCAGGATCAGGGCCCACAGATGATATAAGATAAAAATTACTTTCATCATTATAATTACTCCTAAATGGAGGAATTTGAGACAAAAGCACCTTTCACAAGAGTACCAAGAAATCAAAATGATACCCACGAAAGGCTGCCTGCTCCATGGTCAGCACAGGTAACAGAAGTGTTCACAGTCTCTGGACTCCTGCCCTTCTCCTGCCCAAATCTCTGAAGCACACATACCACTTAAAATTAGAATTGTAGAACTGCTAGACACCTTAGAGATGTCTGGCACCATTCCCTTGGACTGCAGAATAAAACACAGTAGCTCGTTGTCACAAACTAATTTCAACATGAACTGCCCCCTGGATGCAGTAAGTTCTTTCTCTGCAAATGTTGACTAATATAAGTCACAGTCATACCATATAAACACTACGATGGCTGGGAAGTCATCATAGGTAAGGCAATATTTTAGCCATGTTTATAAGCATTGGCTCACTTTGTAGAAGAGGCTGAGCTGAGTGTTTTTAAACACTATTTCAGACCTGTTTTACAGCACCCTCTGAACATACCAGAGCCAGAATGGACTAAAAAAGATAGTTGGTTTCAGGAACTTTAATACCAGAAAAATATTATACTGTCTGTATTCCTAAGGATCTTTGAGTATCTTACCCAGAGGTCCTCCACTGAGATAATGATCTTAATGATCACCATGGGCAGAGGTGAAAAGGCCCGATGAATTCGTTCCAGTTGTCCACATGACAAGAAAATCCTGATACTTGATAGGTTTCCAGATCGAGAAGACCAGAGTTAAGAGGAAGATAGTACCCTGTATGGAACAACAAGGGATTTGGAGTCAATTTGGGAATCCCACTTATGTTTCTGACACTAAAATCCTCTGTGACTCATATCATCCGAGTCCCTGTCTAACCACCTGAAAATGTGCCTACAAATATCTACACCCTAGTTGAGAAGTTTAAGAGGCAGAATGCTACAAAGAGCCAGTATGATGTGTCTCAAGAACAGGTGCTCAGGAAGCCATAATTGCTATTGGGTCTATTTCTTTTCAGAAGAAAGAACACATGTTGAATCCATATTTCGAATAGATGACTCACCAGATGATTTTCAAACCTGAAGGAAGGCCAAGAAGTCACTCTTGTGTCATAGTTCACTCAGAAATCATGTTGTTGGACTGGTGAGGATGATACGATAGCAACGTCATCACTAAGAGTGGGAAGCTTCTAATTTCCATACGGCCATGTTGACCCCCTTAGCTCAGAGCCACCTGAATGGGCAGCTGGGGAGGGGGCACCATCATCACTATGAGTGGGGAGCTTCCCATTTCCATATGGCCATGTTGACCCCCTTAGCTCAGGGCCACCAGAAAGGAGAGCTGAGGGGCACCACAGGCCAAGGCTGCCAGGTGTGACTGGGGCAGGAAGAACTCTGACTTAAGGCTCAACTCCTGTCTAGGTTATTATAATGCTCTTCACAAAGAAAGTGCCATTGTGTGTGAGCCCTCATGTAGAAAAGGTTCAGAATTTCCATTGAGATTCCCTCTCTGACCTTTAGGATATGTAGCAAAGTTCCATTTAATTTTAAACATTGAAGGACTTCTTGATTTTCTTTTCGCTATGACTGTGGCTCAATTCGCCTGTGGTCTAAGAATAGAATCTAGTTAATTTCAGGGTTTAACATTTGTAGACTTGATTCTTGGCCCCACCTATCATCTATTTGGGTAAAGAGTCTATGACCACTTGAAAATAATGTATTCTGCACTTATTATGGAATGTTCCCTATATGTCAATTAGGTCACATTTGTTACCAATGTTTTGTCTGCTTTTTCTTTCAGATATTGAGAAAGGTATATTAAAATCTTCAAACAATCCTGCTCTATTCAATGTTGCATCAGAGAATCTACCAGTGTTAGAAGGCAAGAGAAACAAAAAGTATAAGAATTGAGGGGATAAATGTGACTATTCACAGATAATACAATTGTGTACATAGAAAATCCAAAACAGTCTATAAATACCCTATTAGAATTAAAAATGCAATTTATAAATTTGAGATGGATTGTAGCTTCCCATTGGACAGTTTCTGAAAGAAAATGTAGAACCTGTCAATCTTGGGGTAGGACATAGGGTGCTTTAACCATTTAAAAGAATTCAGTGGGACTTCATAAAAATGTGACATTTCTCCTTAACTTATGACCATAAGAAAATGAAATAGTGAACCGCAGGCTGGGAAGTAAAGATTTGCAATACACACACTGACAAAGACTTGTCAATAAAGAATTCCTGCTCATCAACCATAGAAAGTCTATTTATAAACGAATACTTCACAAAAGATTGACTGATGGCCAATAAGAACAGGAAAGGGTGCTCTACAGTATTATTTTAAGGAAGAGCAAGGCCTTTCCTAAAATGAAAACATACACACAAACTAGTATTCCCTAGATGGATGACGTCCTTATTTCTGAGGACAGCTTGAAGAACAGACTAGCATCAAAGTAAAGTGATGGAATTCCTGACACTCAGAGGATGGACAATTGACCTCAAACTACAGTACAATTTCTAGGCATCATTCGGTCCTCTGAAGGCAGACAACTACCACACCCCTTCCTCCACCACACAGGTTGCTTCCCAACACCTACCATAAAAGAAGAAGATGAGAAACAGATAGGACTAGTAGGAAATAGCAAAAATCACATGTGGGGATTATCCTGAAACACACTGATCACATAACTAGTGTAAGGAAGTGTAGGGAACTGACAAGGACAGAGACTCAAGAGGTACTTCTTTGGGAAATGCTGTCTGAAATCGTCACACCTTGGTACCAGCTAATGAGGGCTCTGACCATACCCTAGGGTTTGCTCACAAGGGTCTGCAACACCATCGCTGAGGACTTCAAGACCTCAAAGCTTGCCTGATTGACTATTGGACTAAGAGATTCCCATGTTCTGAAAACAGATACCAACTCATTGAAAGGTTCACCTGGGCTCTCTCGGAGGCCCTACAAGGAGCTGAACCATTCACTGAAAATCAATTACACACACACACACACACACACACACACACACACACACACACACACCTGTCATTTCACCAATTACTTAAACATTCAAGGTTCTTCCTACCTTTTCTTTTTCACATTGATATTTATACTCACATGAAATGTCATCATTTCTAATGAACACTGTTGTCAAAATAGAGATCCATTGACACAATATTCACAAAATGAAACTTCCCTGCTGTAATTTTCAATATAGCATTTTTTAAAGATCATACATATTTTAGATTTTTGGTAACTTTTACAGGAGAAGATCAGCATTGAAAAACTCTGAATACTTGACAATGAGTTTTAAGCCTAGAGAACAAAAATTGTCCAATTTCATAGATAATAAGGAACCAAAGGGAAAGCATGGAAGCTGTAGTCGAATAATTTTACACATATGTATCCTCTCTTATTCTACTACTGAGGGGCGTGTTTTATTACCACTATACATGCATCAATTGTCTTCCACGTGCACCTTCACAGGTATAATGAATTACTACAGTAGAATGAAATGTCTGGGAACTACTTGGCGGCATCTATAATGAACAATGAAATTTTGATCTTATATTTGGTGAACTTCCACTGTCTGTCCCTTTAGACAATGGACCCTAAACAGAAGGGGGAATGAACCACGAGCGACTATGGACTCTGGGAAACAAACTGAGGGCTTCAGAGGGGAGAGGGGTGGGGGATTGGGATGGGCCAGTGATGGGTATTAAGGAAGGTACATATTGCATGGAGCACTGGGTGTTATATGCAAATAATGAATCACGGAACACTACATCAAAATCTAAGGAAATACTGTATAGTGACTAACATATCATAATAAAAAATTATTAGAAAAAAATTAAAGGTAAAAAAAAACCAATACAGCTTCTCTGTTTCAAGAACAATCACAATTGAGAAAAAACTAACTTCCAATCCCTAAAGCAAAACACAGACCAAGTTCCATTTCACTCCCCTTTATTCACATTCTCTGTGGGTTCTAAGCTATTTCCCTACCTCCTTTCCTGCTGAGCAGGGAGCCTCGGCTCGATCCCAGAACCCTGGGATCATAACCTGAGCGAAAGGCACATGCTTAACTGGCTGAGCAAGCCAGGAGCCCCAGCTCCATCTTTTTCTTAAGCAAAAGGACACTTTCTCACAATGCCTTCACATGACTTCACATGGTACCAGAGACCTGCATTTGCTTCTAGGAGGTTGCAGATGAAGGCAATTGCAAACTCTTACAGTGGTTTATCAAATACAGTGACCTGCCTGGTGACAGTGAAACCCTTATGAGCCCACGAGAGGGTGCTGTGACACTCAGCTGTGGCTGGGCTGGCACAGAGAACCAAATCCATTTCCCTGCCTGATGTCTGTGAGGAACAGATGCCCCCACTGTGAATGAGACCCTGCCACTGAGCTGTCCAGAGATGGCCATCCTCACGGAGGATGAGGATAAAGGACAATGCCTGAGGAGACCTCATCTGTCTCTTTTATCTTTTCATATTTTCGACAGTGGACAAATCACTGCCTAGGAGTCCCCAACTACCATAGTATCATCTGTGAATGGCCAAGAGGTTTTACAAAACACTTAAGATTTTGACCTCACAAATGCCTACAACCACTTACCATAGGGATTCAACATTAAGCAAAGATACTGTTCGTTGGAAGAGAGGTCCTGCCCACTGTTGTTTCTCACTTATATGCTCATCTTCCTTACCTCATGGTAACATAACCACCTTGATTCCTGCTTCCGTCTTCAGGAAGGCTGATGTGACTTGTCGGGCATTACTCTGACATCGTTCTTTCTTAGCAATAAGATGTGGACATTTCCCTAGTCCTACACACCCAAAGTTGAATCGGAATCAGGATTGAGGAGGTGATGAGAGTTGAAGGTGTTTTCCTGTACACGGTGGTTTATTACCAATAAGGATGGGTCAGAGTCCTCGAAATTCCAGAACCTTTTCATTAATGCTTCCTACTTGTGAAAGATGATGTACATTGGTCTTTCCCTGTATAGTGTGGTGACTCAGAGAAAAGTGCTTAGCCCTTTCGTCAGACTTCCACGACCACCTTGGGGCTGGCTTCCATATTCAGAAAGGATGATGTTAGGGCTAAGAGCGTTCCTGTACACTGTTATTTCTTACAAATAAGTGTATGGCATTTTTGTTACATTGCCAGAACCACTTAGCGCGGGCTTGCCGGCCTCCTGGGGACGAACCCTAACCCTAGGTCGGCCCCCGAGGGGCCTCTCCCAAGGGGCCTGGCACCACAACGCCAGGGATTGGGGATCCCCGAGCCCAGCGCCGGAGTCACCCTGCCACCCCACAGCAACCCGGGTTGCTAGGGGGGCCGCCAGTCTTTCAGGGAGAGAGAACGGGCAGGGCCCTCCAAGCCCCCAGCGACTTTTGAAGTCCCCCAGCGCCAAAATGCTTGGGTCCACACTCCCTCTCGCCAGTGCCCTCACCTCGGCTTGCCCCTACGCCTGCCGCAGAGCTGGGGGAACGGGCCTGCTGCACTCCTGGGGGCTAACACTTACCCTAGGTCGGTCCCTGAGGTGCCCCTCCCAAGGAGCCTGGCACCTCAATGCCGGGGATTTGGGAACCCCGAGCCCCAGTGCTGGACTCACTCTGCCACCCCCAAGCTCCCAGGGCGCTAGGGTCGTTGCCAGTCATTCAGGAAGGGAGAACGGGCAGGGCCCTCTGATCTGCCTGCGACCTTCAAAGGCCCCCCATGCAAAAACTCTGGCTCCCACTCTCCTGCTCTCCAGCACCCTAACCTCGGCCCACCCCTAAGCTCACTGCAGAGCTGGCGGATCAGGCCTGCTGGCTTCCTGGGGGCTAACCCTATCCCTTGGTCGCCCTCAAATGGCCCCTCCCAAGTGGCCTGGCGCCGCATGCCAGGGATTGGGGACTCCCAAGTCCCAGTGTCGGACGCACCCTGCCGCCCCACCACCACGTGGGGCACTAGGGGCTTCGCCAGTCCTTCAGGGCAACAGAACGGGCAGGACCCTCCGAGTCACCTGTGACCTTCGAAGGCACCCCGAGCCAAAGCCAAAATGCTCTGGCCCACGCTCCCGCTCGCCAGCGCCCTCACCTCGGCCTGCCCCTCCACTGGCCCCACAGCTGTTGGAGCAAGCCTGCCAGCCTCCTGTGCGCTAACCCTAACCCTAGGGCGGCGCCGAAGAGGCCGGGTACCGCAACGCCAGGGATGGGGTGCCCCCGAGCCCCTGCACCGGACTCAACTTGCCACCACCCGGCCACCCAGTTTGCTAGGGGCGCCGTGCGTCATTCAGGGCAGGAGAATGGGCAGGGCCCTCCGAGCCTTCTGCGACCTTTGAAGCCCCCCATGCCAAAACGCTTGGGCCCACACTCCTTCTCACCAGCGCCCTCATCTCAGCCTGCCCCTCCGCTCGCCTGACAGCCGGCTGATCAGGCCTGCCGGCCTCCTGTGGGCTAACACTATCACTAGGGCGGCCCCCGAGGGGCCCCTCCCAAGGGGCCTGGCACCGCAAAGCTGGGGATTTGGGACCACAGAGCCCCAGCGTTAGATTCAACCTGCCGCCCTGCCACTACCCGGGCCGCTAGGGGCGCCGCCAGTCATTCAGGGCGGAAGAATGGGAAGGGCCTTTCGAGCCCTCGGCCACCTTTGAAGGCCCCCCATGCCAAAACGCTTGGGCACATGCTCCCGCTCTCCAGCGCCCACACCTCGGCCTGCCCCTCCGCTCGCTGCACAGCCGGCGGATCGGGCCTCTGGCCCCCTGGGGGCTAACCCTAAACCTAGGTCGGCCCTCGAGGGGCTCATCCGATGGGGCCTGGCGCCACGTCTCTGATTGCTGAACCCCGAGCTGCAGCGCCAGACTCACTGTGCTGCCCCACGGACACCCGGGCCGCTAGCGGCGCCGCCGGTCATTCAGGGCGTAAGAACGGGCAGGGCCCTCCAAGCCCCAGACGACCTTCAAAGGTACCTCCGCCAAAATGCTTCAGCCCACACTCCCGCTCGCCAGCGCCCTCACCTCGGCCCGTCCCTCCACTCGCCACACAACTGGCAGATCGGGCCTGCC
Organism: Ursus americanus; assembly: GCF_024610735.1. Classification (NCBI taxonomy): domain Eukaryota; kingdom Metazoa; phylum Chordata; class Mammalia; order Carnivora; family Ursidae; genus Ursus; species Ursus americanus. Next base: position 47,708,051 of record NC_142149.1, on the reverse strand, counting down.
GGCCTCCTGGGGGCTAATCCTAATCCTAGGTCAGCCCCCGAGGAGCCCCTCCCAAGGGGCCTAGAGCCGCAACGCCGGGGATTGGGGACCCCTGAGCCCCAGTGTCAGACTCACCCTGCCGGACCGCCGCCACCCGGGCCACTATGGGCGCCACTGGTCACTCAGGGCGGGAGAACGGGCAGGGCCCTCCGAGCCCCTGGCGACTTTCGAAGGTCCCCCGCACCAAAACGCTTGGGCCCGGGCTCACTCTCTCCAGCGCCCTCACATTGGCCCGTCCCTCCGTTCGCCACACAGCCAGCGGATCGGGCCTACCGGCCTCCTGGGGGTTAACCCTAAGCCTAGGTCGGCCCCCGAGGGGCACCTCCCAAGGGGCCTGGCACCACAACACCGGGGATTGGGGACCCCAGAGCCCCAGTGTTGGACTCAACCTGCCACCCCACCGCCACCCGGGCCAGTAGGGGCGCTGCCGGTCATTCAGGGCGGAGGAATGTGAAGGGCCCTCCGAGCCACCGGAGACCTTCGAAGGCCCCCCGCGCCAAAACACTTGGGCCCACGCTCCCGCTAGTTAGTGCCCTCACTTCGGCCCGCCCCTCTGCTCGCCGCACAGCTGGCAGATCGGGCCTGCCGGCTTCCTGGGGGCTAACCCTAACCCTAGGTCGGCCCCCGAGTGGTCCATTCCAAGGAGCCTGGCAGCGCAACACCGGGGATTGCGAACCCCCGAGCCCCAGCGCCGGACTCATCCTGCCGCCCCGCCGCCACCCGGCTGCTAGGGGCGCCGCAGGATATTCAGTGCGGGAGAAGGGACAGGGCCCTCGGAGTCCCTGTCGTCCTTCGAAGGCCCACCAAGCCAAAACGCTTGGGCCCACGCTCCGGCTCGCCAGCGCCTTCACCTCCGCGCCCCTCCGCTCGCCGCACAACTGGCGGATCGGGCCTGATGGCCTCCTGGGGGCTGACACTAACCCTAGGTCGGCTCCCGAGGGGCCCCTCCCAAGGGGTCTGGCATGGCAAAGCCGGAGATTGGGACCCCCGAGCCCCAGCCAGGACTCACCTTGCTGTCCCGCTGCCACCTGGACCGCTAGGGGCACCGCCGGTCATTCAGAGCGGGAGAACAAGCGGGGCTCTCCTAGCCCACGACGACATTCGAAGGAGCCCCGTGCCAAAATGCTTGGGCCCACGGTCCCATTCGCCAGTGCCCTCACTTCGGCCCGCCCCTCCCCTCGCCCCACAGCCGGCAGATCGGGCCTGCCGGCCTCCTGGGGGCTAACCCTAACCCTAGGTTGGCCCCGGAGGGGCTCGTACGATGGGGCCTGGCGCCACAATGTGTCTGATTGCTGACCCCTGAGCCGCAGCGCCAGACTCACCTTGCCGCCCCGCCAACACCCAGGCCACTAGCGGCGCCACTGATCATTCAGGGTGTGAGAACAGGCAGGGCCTTCTAAGCCCCGGATGGCCTTCGAAGGCACCCCGCGCCAAAACGCTTGGGCCCACGATCACGCTTGCCTGTGCCCTCAGCTCGGCCTGCCCCTCCACTCGCTGCACAGATGGAGGATCTGGGCTGCTGGCCTCCAGGGGGCTAACCCTAACCCTAGGTTGGCCCCCAAGGAGCCCCTCCCAAGGGGCCTGGCCTCGCAACGCAGGGATTGCGAACCCCCGAACCCGAGCTCAGAACACACCATGCCGCCCCGCCGCCACCCGGCCCGCTAGGGGCGCCGCCGGTCATTCAGGGCGGGAGAATGGGTAGGTCCCTCCAAGCCCCTGGCGAACTTCAAAGTCTCCCCGCGCCAAAACGCTTGGGCCCACGCTCCTGCTCGCCAACGCTTCACCTCGGCCCGCCCCTCCGATCGCCACGCAGCCGGGGGATCAGGCCTGCCAGCATATTTGGGACTAACCCTAACACTAGGTCGGCCCCTGAGGGGCCCTTCCCAAGGGGCCTGGCCCACAACATCAGGGATTCGGACCCCGAGCCCCAGCGCCGGACTCACCCTGCGGCTCAACTGCCACCCAAGCCGCTAGGGGCTCCGCCGGTCATTCAGGGTGGGAGAACGGGCAGGGCCCTCCAAGTCCCCAGCGACTTTCGAATGCACCCCACGCCAAAACCCTTTGGCCCATGCTCCCGCTCGCCAGCACCCTTACCTCGGCCCGCCCCTCCGCTCACCTCACAGCTGCTGGATCGGAACTGCCGGCCTCCTGGGGGCTCACCCTTACCCTAGGACGGGCCCAGAGCTGCCCCTCCCAAAGGGCCTGGTGCCGCAATGCCGGGGAGTGGGGACCCCCGAGCCCCAGCGCCGGACACACCCTGCCGCCCCACTGACACCCAGTCCGCTAGGGGTGCCACTGGTCATTCAGAGTGGGAGAACGGACAGGGCCCTCCGAGCCCACGGCGACATTCGAAGGCCTCCCCATCCAAAACGCTTGAGCCCACGCTCCCGCCCCTCAGCGCCCTCACCTCGGCCTGACCCTCCGCTTGCCGGAGAGCTGGCAGATGAAGCCTGCCCTCCTCCTGGGGACTACCCATATGCCCTAGGTGGGCCCCTGAGGGGCCTGTCCGAACGGGCCTGGCACCGCAATGCCTGGGATTGGGGACCCCCGAGCCCCACCACCGGACTCACCGTGTCACCCCGCCGCCACCCGGGCCTCTAGGGGCGCCGCCGGTCATTCAGGGAGCGAGAACGGGCAGGGCCCTCCGATCCCCTGGCGATCTTCGAAGGCAACCTGCGCCAAAATGCTTGGGTCCACGCTCCCGCTCACCAATGCCCTCACCTAAGCCCACCCCTCCGCTCGCTGCACAGCTGGCAGATTGGGCCTAACAGGCTCTTGGGGGATAACCCTAACCCTAGGTCGGCCCCCGAGGGAATCTCCCAAGGGGCCTGGCTGCCCAACGCCAGGGATTGGGACCCCCAAGCCCCAGCGCCAGACTCACACGGCCGCCGCGATGCCACCGGGCTGCTAGGGGTGCCGCCGGTCATTCAGGGTGGCAGAACGGGCAAGCCCTTCCGAGCCACCTGCGACCTTCGAAGGACCCCTGCACCAAAATGCTTGGGTCCACGCTCCCGCTCGCCAGCGCCCTCACCTCGGCCCGCCCCTCCACTCGTCACACAGCTGGTGGATCGGGCCTGCCTGCCTCCTGGGTGCTAACCCTAACCCTTGGTCGGCCCCCGATGGGCCCCTCCCAAGGGGCCTGGTGCCACAATACAGGGATTGGGGACACCGAGCCCCAGAGCCAAACTCACGCTGCTGCCCCGCCGTCATCCGGGCCGCTAGGGGTGCCACAGGTCATTCAGAGCGGGAGAACGGGTAGGGCCCTCCGAGCCCCTGGCGAACATCGAAGGCCCCCCGCGCCAAAACGCTTAGGACTATGCTCCCGCTCTCCAGCGCCTGCCCCTCGGCCCGCCCCTCCGCTTGCCACACAGCTGGCGGATTGTGCCTGCCAGCCTCCTGGGGGCTAACCCTAACCCTAGGTCGGACCCGAGGGGCCCCTCCCACGGGGCTTGGTGCCTCAATGTCGGGGATTGGGGACCCCCGAGCCCCAGGGCCCAACTCAACCTACCGCCCCTCCGCCACCCGGGCTGCTTGGGGCGGTGCCGGTCATTCAGGGCGGGAGAATGGGCAGGGCCCTCCGAGCCCCCGGCGACCTTCAAAGGCCATCTGCGCCAAAACGCTTGGGCCCACGCTCCTGTTCGCCACCGCCGTCACCTCGGCTAGCCCCTCCGCTCACTGCACATACGGCAGATCGGGCCTGCTGGCATCCTTTAGGCTAACCCTACCCTAGGTCGGCCCCCGAGAGACCACTCCCAAGCGCCTGGCGCTGCCATGCCGGGGTTTGGGGACCCGCGAGCACTTGTTGCGGGCTCACCCTGCCGCCCCTCCACGACCCAGCCTGCTAGGAGCAATGTCCTCATGGGGCGTGAAAATGGGCAGGGCCCTCCGAGCCCCCGGCGAATGTCCAAGGCCTCCTGCACCAAAACGCTTGGGCCAACGCTACCACTCACCAGCGCCCTCACTTCGGACCGTCCCTCCGCTCTCTGCACAGCTGGTGGATCGGGCCTGCCATTCTCCTGGGGGCTAACCCTAACCCTAGGTCGGTCTCAGAGGGGACCGTCCCAAGGGGTCTGGCACTGCCACGCCGGGGATTGGGGACCCCCGAGCCACAACACCAGATGCACCATGCCACTCCGCCGCCACCCGGGCCGCTAGGGGCGCCACCGGTCATTTGGGGCTGGAGAACATGCAGAGCCTTCCGAGCCACCCTCGAACTTTGAAGGCCCCTGTGCCAAAACACCTGGGACCATGCTCCCGCTCGCCAGAGCCCTCACCTTGGCCCACCACTCCGTAATCCGCTCAGCCGGTGGATGGGGCCTGCCGGCCTCCTTTGGGCTAACCCTAACCCCAGGTCGGCTCACGAGGGGCCCCTCCCAAGGGGCCTGGCGCTGCCACGCCAGGGATTGGGGACCCCCGAGCACCAGGGCCGAACTCACCCTGCCGCCCCGCTGCGACCCGGCCCGCTAGGGGCACCTTCCTCATTCAAGGCGGGAGATCGGGCAGGGCCCTACGAGCCCCTGGCAACCTTCGAAGGCCCCCCGCGCCAAAACTATTGGGCCCAAGCTCCTGTTCGCCAGTGCCCTCACCTCGGCCCATCCTCCGCTCGTCACACAGCTGGCGGAAAGGGCCTGCCGGCCTCCTGGGGGCTAACCCTAAACCTAGGTTGGCCCCCAAGGGGCCCCTCCCAAGGTGCCTGGCACCACCACGCCTGGGATTGGGGTCCCCCAAGCCCCCTCGCCTGACTCACCCTGCCGCCCCGCCGCCACCCGGGCCGCTAGGGGCGCCGCCGTTCATTCAGGGCGTTAGAACGGGCAGGGCTCTCCGAGCCCCCGGCAATCGTTGAAACCCTCTCGCCAAAACGCTTGGGCCCACACTCCCACTCGCCAGTGCATTCACGTCGACCTGTCCTTCGGCTCGCAGTACAGCCTACGGATAGGTCCTGCCGGCCTCCTGGAGCTAACACAAACCCTACGTCGGTGCCCGAGGGGCCCCTCCCAAGGGGCCTGGCTCTGCCATGCCGGGGCTCAGGGACCCCCGAGCCCCCGCGGCAGTCTCACCCTGCCACCGCGCCGTGACCTGGCACACTTGGGGCGCTGTCCTCATTCAGGTGGGAGAACGGGCAGGGCCCTCAGAGCCCCGGGCGACATTCGAAGACCCCGCGCCAAAACGCTTGGGCCCACGGTCCAGCTCGCCAGCGCCCTCACCTAGGCCAGCCCCTCCACACACCGCACATGTGGCGGATCGGGCCTGCCAGCTTCCTGGGGGCTAACCCAAACCCTACATCAGCCCCCGAGGGGCCCCTCCCAATGGGCCTGGCGCCGCCACGCCGGGGATTGGGGACCCCAGATCCCCAGCTCTGGAGCCACCCTACCGCCCCGCCTCCACCCGGGCCGTTAGGGGTGCTGCCAGTCATTCAGGGCGGGAGAACGGGCAGGGCCCTCCGAGCCCCCGGCGACCTTCGAAGGCCACCCTTGCCAAAATACTTGGGCCCATGCTCCTGCTCGCCAACGCCCTCACCTCGGCCCGCCCCTCCACTCGACGCACAGCCAGCGGATCGGGCCTGCCGGCCTCCTGGGGGCTAACCCTAAACCTAAGTCAGCCCCCGAGGGGCCTCTCCCAAGGTGCCTGGCGCCACAACGCTGGGGTTTCGTGTCCCCCGAGCCCCATTGCCAGACTCACCCTCCCGCCCCGCTGCCACCCGGGCCACCAGGGTCCCCGCCGGTCATTAAGGGTGGGAGAACAGGCAGGGCCCTCCGAGCCAACGGCGACCTTCGAAGGCCCCCGTGCGAAAACACTCGGGCCCACGCTCCCGCTCGCCAGAACCCTCACTCCAGCCCGCCACATCACTCGCCGTACAGCGGGCAGATCGGGGCTGCTGGCCTCCGGGGGGATAACTCTAAGCCTAGGTCGGCACCCAAGGGGCCCCTCCCAAGGGGCCTGGCACCGCCATGCCAGGGATTGGGGACTCCCGAGCCCCAGTGCCGGACTCACCGTACCGCCTCACTGTGACCCGGCCCGCTAGGGGCAACGTCCTCATTCAGGGCGGGAGATCGGGCAGGGCCCTCCGAGTCCCCGGCGACCTTTGAACCCCCCCCACGCAAAAACGCTTGGGCCCATGCTCCCGCTCGCCAGCAACCTCACCTCTGCCCGACCATCCACTCGCTGCACAGCTGGCAGATCCGGCCTGCTGGCCTCCTGGAGGCTAACCCAAACCCTAAGTCAGGCCCGAGGGGCACCTCCCAAGGGGTCTGGTGCCGAAACGCCAGGGATTGGGGATTCCCGAGCCCCAGCACTGGACTCACCCTGCCGCCCCTCTGCAACCCGAGCCGCTAGGTGCGCCATCGGGCTTTCAGCGCAGTAGAACCCGAAGTGCACTCTGAACCCACGGTGACTTTCGAATGCCCCCACGCCAAAACGCTTGGGCCCACGCTCCCGCTCTACAGTGCCCTCACCTCGGCCTGCCCCACTGCTCGCTACACAGCTGGCGGATCAGGTCTGCCGTCCTCTTGGGGACTAACACTAACGCTGGTTCGGACCCCGAGGGCCCTTCCCAAGGGGCCTGGCGCCCCAACGCCGAGTATTGGGGACCCCCGCGCCCCAGCGCCGGACTTACCATGCCGCCCCACCGCAACCCGGGCCACTAGGGGCATCGCCGGTCATTCAGGTCGGGAGAACGGGCAAGGCCTTCCGAGCCCCCAGGGACTTTCGAAGGCCCCCCGCGCCAAAAGGCTGGGCCCACGCCCCCGTACGCCAGCGCCCTCACCTCGGCGCGCCGCTCTGCTCACAGCACAGCCAGCGGATGAGGCCTGCCAGCTTCCTGGGGGCTAACCCTAAACCTAGGTTGGCCCCCGATGGGCCCCTCCCAAGGAGCCTGGAGCTGCAAGGCCTGGGATTGGGGACCCCCGAGTCCCAGCACCGGACTCACCCGGCCACCCCACCACAACCCAGGGCACCAGGGGCGCAGCTGGTTACTCAGGGCGATAGAATGGGCAGGGCCCTCCGAGCCCCCGGCAACTTTTGAAGGCCCCCCACGCCAAAACGCTTGGGCCCATGCTCCCACTCACCAGCGCCCTCACCTCAGCCCGCACCACCGTCGCCGCACAGCCGGCGGATCGGGCCTGCCAGTGCCCTGGGGGATAACCCTAACTCTAGGTCGGCGCCCGAGGGGCCCCTCCCAAGGGGCCTGGCACCACAACGACAGAGATTGGGGACCCCCGAGCCCCAACTCTGAACACACCCTGCAGCCCCGCCGTCACCCGGCCCACTAGGGGCGCCGCCGGTCATTCCCGGCTGGAGAACGTGCAGAGCCTTCCGAGCCACCCTCGATCTTCGAAGGCCCCCACGCCAAAACGCCTGGGCCCACGCTCCTGCTCTCCAGCACCTTTACCTCAGCCTGCCCCTCTGCACGCCGCACAGCTGGCAGATCGGGCCTGCCGGCCTCCTGGGGGCTAACACAAACCCTATGTCAGCCCCCGAGGTGCCCCTCCCAAGGGGCCTGGAACCGCCATGCCCCTGCTTGGGGACCCCCAAGCACCAGCGCCGAACTCACCCTGCCGCCCTGCAGCCACCCGGGCTGCTAGGGGCGCCGACACTCATTCAGGGCGGGAGAACAGGCAGGGACCTCTGAGCCCCCGGCGACCTTGGAAGGCCCCCCGTGCAAAAACACTTGGGCCCATGCTCCCGCTAGCCAGAGCCCTCACCTTGGCCTGCCACTCCATAATCCGCACAGCCGGTGGATGGGGCTTGCTGGCCTCCATTGAGCTAACCCTAACGCTAGGTCGGCACCCAAGGGACCACTCCCAAGTGCCCGGCGCTGCCACGCCGGGGATTGGGGACCCCCGAGCCCCAGCTCCAGACTCACCCTGCTGGCCCACCACCACACCGGCCGCTAGGGGAGCCACCGGTCTTTCAAGGCGGGAGAACGGGCAGGGCCTTCCGAGCCCCCGGTGACATTCAAAGGCTCCCTGTGCCAAAATGCTTGGGCCCACGCTCCCGGTCGCCAGCATGCTCACCTCAGCCCACCCCTCGCTCGCCGCACAGCTGGCAGATCGGGTCTGCTGGCCTCCTGGGGGCTAAACCTTCCCTAGGTCAGCTCACCAGAGGCCCCTTCCAAGGGGCCTGGCGCTGCCACGCTGGTGATTGGGGACCCCCGAGCCAAACCACCGGACACACCCTGCCACCCCACCGACACCCAGGCCGCTAGGGGCGCCACCGGTCATCTAGGTTGGAGAACGGGCAGGGCCCTCCAAGCCCCCGGTGACATTCGAAGGCCCCCCGCGCCAAAATGCTTTGGCCCACGCTTCTGCTCACCAATGCCCTCACCTTGGCCAGCCCCTCCGCAAGCTGCACAACCAGCGGATAGGGCCTGGCGGCCTCCTGGGGTCTAACCCTAACCCTAGGTTGGCTGTCGAGGGGCCCCTCCCAAGGGGTCTGGCACCACCACGCCGGGGATTGGGAACCCCCGAGCACCAGTGCCGGACTCACCCTGGTGCCCTGCGAAGACCTGGCTTGCTAGGGTCGCCGTCCTCATTCAGAGTGGGAGAACTTGCAGGGCCCTCCGTGCCCCCTGAGACCTTCAAAGGCAACGTGCGCCAAAACGCTTGGGCCCCCGCTCCTGATCACCATTGCCCTCACCTGGGCCCCACCCTCTGCTCACCACACAGCCAGTGGATCGGGCCTGCCAGCCTCCTGGGGGCTAACCCTAACCCTAATTCAGCCCCTGAGGAGCCCCTCCCAAGGGGACTGGTGCCATCACTCTGGGGATTGGGGACAATCGAGCCCCAGCGCCAGACTTTCACTGCCACCCCGCCGCCACCTGGGCTGCTAGGGGCGCCGCCGGTCCTTCAGGGCAGAGGAAGGGGCAGGGCCCTCTGAGCCCCCGGTGACCTTCGAAGGCCCCTGCGCCAAAACGCTTGGGCCCACGCTCCTGCTCGCCAGCGCGCTCACCTCAGCCCTTCACTCCGCTCGCAACACAGTTGGCGGATCGGGCCTGCCGGGCTCCTGGGGGCTAACCCTAAACCTAGGTCGGCCCCCGAGGGGCCCTTCCCAAGGGTACTGGCTCTGCAAGGCCAGATATTGGGGACCCACGAGCATGAGCGCCAGACTCACCCAGCCTCCCCGCCGCCACCCGGGCTGCTAGGGGCGCCGCCAGTCATTCAGGGCGGGAGAAGGGGCATGGATCTCTGAGCCCCCGGCGACTTTTGAAGGAGTCCCGCGCCAAAACCCTTGGGCCCACGCTCCCGCTTGCCAGTGCCCTCACCTTGGACCACCACTCCTCTCACCGCACAGCCGGCAGAACGGGCCTGCCGGCCTCCTTTGGGCTAACCCTAACCCTAGGTAGGCCCCGAGGGACCACTCCCAAGTGCCTGGCGCCGCCACACTGGGGATTGGGGACCCACGAGCCCTAGCTCCAGACTCACCCTGCCACCCCGCCGTGACCCGGCATGCTAGGGGCAACGTCATCACAGGTCGAGAGAACAGGCAGGGCCCTCTGAGCCCCTGGTGACCTTTGAAGGCCCCCCACGCCAAAACACTTGGGCCCACGCTCCGGCTCGCCAGCGCATTCACTTCGGCCCGCCCCTCCGCTCGACGCACAGCCAGCGGATCAGGCTGCTGGACTCCTGGGGGTAACCCTAAAGCTAGTCAGGCCCCAGAGGGGCCCCTCCCAAGGGGCCTGTGGCCACCAAGCCTGGGACTAGGACCACAGGCCCCATCGCCAGACTCACCCTGCCTCCCTGCTGCCACTCAGGCCACTAGGGGCGCCGCCGGTCATTCAGGGCGCAAGAACGGACAGGGTCCTCCAAGCCACTGGCGACCTTCGAAGGCTCCCCGTGCCAAAACCCTGGTGCCCACGCTCCCGCTCCCCAGCGCCCTCACCTCGGCCCGCCCCTCCGCTCCCTGCACAGAGGGTGGATCCACCCTGCCGGCCTTGTGGGGGCTAACCCTAACTGTAGGTCGGCCCTCCAGGGTCCCTCCCAAGGATTCTTGTGCCTATGCGCCGGGGATCGGGGACTCCAAGACCCAGAACCAGACTCACGCTGCCGCAACGCCGCCACCCAGGCCACTAGGGGCGCCACCACTCATTCAGGGCGGGAGAAGGAACAGGGCCCTGGAGAAACTGGCGATATTGGAAGCCTCCCGCGCCAAAATGCAGGGGCCCACGCTCCCGCTCCCCAGGGCCTTTACCTCGGCCCACCCACCTCTTGCCAACCAGCCAGAGGATTGGGCCTGCTGGCCTCCTGGGTGCTAACTCTAACCCTAGGTCGGCCCAGGAGGAGCCCCTCCCAAAGGGCCTGGCCCCACAATGCTGGGGATTGGGGATCCCCGAGCCACAGCTCAGGACTCACCCTGCAACCCCACCGCAATGGAGCCGCTAAGGGCGCCGCTGGTTATTCAGGGCAGGAGAATGGGCAGGGCCCTCCGAGACATGGCAACATTCAAAGGCCCAGGACGCCAAAATGCTGAGGCCCACGCTCCCTCTCCGCATCCCCCTCAACTCGGTCCACACCTCCACTCCTCGCACAGCCGGCGACTCGGGCCTGCCAGCCTCCTGGGCGCTAACCCTAACCCTAGGACGGCCCCTGAGGGTCCCTTCCTAAGGAGCCTTGCAGTGCAACGCCGGAGATTGGCGACCAGCAAGCCCCAGCGCCGGACGCACGCTGCCGCCCCGCCCCACATGGGCCGCTAGGGGCGCCGCCATTCATTCGTGGTGGGAGAACTGGCAGGGCCCTCCAAAACCCCGCCGACCTTCGAAGGCGCCCAGAACCAAAACGCTTGGGCCCAGGCTCATGTTCACCAGCACCCTCACTTAGGCCCAACTGTCCTCTCAATGCACAGGCGGTGTATCGGGCCTGCTGGCCTCCTGAGGGCTAACCCTAACTGTAGGTCGGCCACGGAGGGGCCCTTCCCAAGTGGCCTGGCGCCACAATGCCGGGAATGGGGACCCCAACCCAAGTGCCGGTCTCAACCTGCTGCCTTTCAGGCCCCGGAGCCTCTAGGGGCCCCGCCGGTCATTCAGAGCGGGAGAACGGGCAGGTCCTTCTGACCCGCACCGACCTTCGAAGACCCCCCGCACTAAAACACTTGGGATCATGCTCAGTCTCACCAGCGCCCTCACCTTGGCCCAACCCTCCGCGTGCTGCACAGCCACTGATCGGGTCCACCGGCTTGCTGGGGGCTAACCGTAACCCTAGATCGACCCCCAAGGGCCCCTCCCAAGGGCCCTGGCACCGCAACACCGGGAATTGTGGACCCCTGAGCCCCAGCGCCAGACTCACCCTGCCGCCCTGCCGCCACACAGGCCGCTAGGAGTGTAGCCGGTCATTCAGGGCGGGAGAACGGGTAGGGCCCTCCAAGCCCCCACCTACATTTGAAGGTGCCCCGAATCAAAACGCTTGGGCCCAGGCTCATGTTCACCAGCACCCTCAACTCGGCCCGCACCTCCGCTCCTTGCACAGCTGGCGACTCGGGCCTGCCGGCCTCTTGGGCGTTAACTAGAACCCTAGGACGGCCCCTGAGGGTCCCTTCCTAAGGGGCCTGGCACCGCAACGCCGGGGATTGGGTACCCCCAAACCCCGGCGCCGGATGCACGCTGCCGCCCCACCCCACACGGGCCGCTAGGGGCGCCGCCATTCATTCGGGGTGGGAGAACTGGCAGGGCCCTCCAAACCCCCGCCGACCTTCGAAGGCGCACCGAACCAAAACGCTTGGACCCAGGCTCGTGTTCACCAGCACCCTCACTTCGGCCCAACTGTCCTCTCGATGCACAGGTGGTGTATCGGGCCTGCGTGGCTCCTGGGGGCTAACCCTAACCCTAGGTCGACCACCGAGGGGCCCTTCCCAAGGGGCCTGGCATCGCAATGCGGGGATTGGGGAGCCCCAAACCCCAGCACCAGACTAACCTTACCGCTCTGCCGGCGGCCGGGCCGCTAGGGGCGCCACCGGTCATTTAGGGCATGAGAATGTGTAGGGCCCTCCAAGCCCCCTGTGACATTCGAAGGCCCCCCATCCCAAAACGCTTAGGCCCATGCTCCTTCTCGCCAGCGCCCTCACCTCGGCCCACGCCTCCCCTCGCAGCACAGCCGGCGGATCGGGCCTGCTGGCCTCCTGGGGGTTAACCCTAACCATAGTTCGGCTCACGAGGGCCCCTCCCAAGGGGCTTGGTGCGGCACGTGGGGATTGGCGACCCCTGAGCCCCTGCGCCAGACTCAATGTGTTGCCCCGCCTCCACCCTGGCCGATAGGGGCGCCGCTGGTCATTCAGGGCAGGAGAACGGGCAGGGCCCTCAGAGCACCCAGAGACCTTTGAAGGCTCCCAGCGCCAAAATCCTTGGGCCCGTGCTCCCGCTCGCCAGCAGCCTCACCTCGGCCCGCCCCTCCGCTCACCGCACAGCTGGCTGATTGGGCCTGAAGGCCTCCTGGGAGCTAACCCAAACCATACGTCGGCCCAAGAGGGGCCCCTCCCAATGGGCCTGGCACCGCTAAGCCGGGGCTTGGCGACCCCCGAGCACCAGTGCAAGATACCCTGCCACCTCGCCAGGACCCGGCCCGCTAGGAGCGCTGTCCTCATTCAGGGCGGGAGAACGTGCGGGGACCTCAGAGCCACCAGCGACCTTCGAAGGCCCTCCGTGCCAAAACGCTTGGGCCCACGCTCCCGATCGCGAGCGCCCTCACCTCGGCCAACCACTCCGCTCGCCGCACAGCTGGCGGATCAGGCCTGTGGGCCTCCTGGGGGCTAACCCTAACACTAGGTCGCACCCGAGGGGCCCCTCCCAAGGGGCCTGGCACTGCAACACCGGGGATTGGGGACCCCCGAGCCCCAGCACCAGACTCACTCTGCCGCCCCTCTGCTACCCGAGCCGCTAGGTGCACCGTCGGGCTTTCAGCGCAGTAGAACCGGAAGTGCGCTCTGAACCCCTGGCAACTTTTGAATGCCCCCACGCCAAAACGCTTGGGCCCATGCTCCCGCTCTACAGTGCCCTCACCTTGGCCTGCCCCACTGCTCTCTACACAGCTAGCGGATCGGCCTGCCGGCCTCCTGGGGGCTAATACTAACGCTGGTTTGGACCCCGAGGGCCCTTCCCAAGGGGCCTGGCGCCCCAACGCAGAGTATTGGGGACCCCCATGCCCCGGCTCCGGACTTACCGTGCTGCCCCACCGCAACCCGGGCCACTAGGGGCACCACCGGTCTTTCAGGTCGGGAGAAAGGGCAGGGCTTTCCGAGCCCCCAGCGACTTTCGAAGGCCCCGCACGCCAAAAGGCTGGGCCCACGCCTCCGTATGCCAGCGCCCTCACCTCAGCGCGCTGCTCTGCTCACAGCACAGCCAGTGGATGAGGCCTGCCAGCTTCATGGGGGCTAACCCTAAACCTAGGTTGGTCCCCAGTGGTCCCCTCCCAAGGAGCCTGGAGCTGCAAGGCCTGGGATTGGGGGCCTCCGAGCCCCAGCACCGGACTCACCCAGCCACCCCACCACAACCCGCAGCACCAGGGGCGCCGCCGGTTATTCAGGGCGGGAGAATGGGCAGGGCCCTCCAGTCCCCTGGCAACTTTTGAAGGCCCCCCACGCCAAAACGCTTGGGCCCACGCTCCCGCTCACCAGCGCCCTCACCTCAGCCCACCCCACCGTTGCCACACACTGGCGGATCGGGCCTGCCGGTGCCCTGGGAAATAACCCTAAATCTAGGTCGGCGTTCGAGGGGCCCCTCCCAAGGGGCCTGGCACCGCAACGACAGAGATTGGGGACCCCCGAGCCCCAGCTCCAAACACACCCTGCAGCCCCACCGCCAACGGAGCTGCTAGGGGTGCCGCTGGTTATTCAGGGCAGGAGAATGGGCAGGGCCCTCCGAGACATGGCAACATTCGAAGGCCCAGGACGCCAAAACGCTGGGGCCCCCACTCCCGCTCGGCATCCCCCTCAACTCGGCCCACACCTTCACTCCTCGCACAGCTGGCGGATCGGGCCTGCCGGCCTCCTGGGCGCTAACCCTAACCCTAGGATGGCCCCTGAGGGTCCCATCCTAAGGAGCCTTGCGGCAGAACTCTGGGGATTGGCAACCCCCAAGCCCCAGCGCCCAGTACACCCTGCCGCCCCGCCCCACACAGGCCGCTAGGGGCGCCGCCATTCATTCTGGGTGGGAGAACTGGCAGAGTCCTCCGAACCCCCAGTGGCGCCCAGAACCAAAATGCTTGTGCCCAGGCTCATGTTCACCAGCAACCTCACCTCGGCCCAACTCTCCGCTCCACGCACAGGTGGTGTATAGGGCCTGCCAGCCTCCTGGGAGCTAACCCTAACTGTAGGTCGGCCCCCGAGGGGCCCTTCCCAAGTGGCCTGGTGCCCCAACGCCAGGGATGGGGCAACCGAGCCCAAGTGCCGGACTCACCCTGCTGCCCTTCAGCCACCTGAGCCACTAGGGGCCCCGCCGGTCATTCAGAGTGGGAGAATGGGCAGGTCCCTCCGAGCCCCCACTGACCTTCGAAGACCCCCCACGCTAAAACGCTTGGGCTCATGCTCAGGCTCGCCAGCGCCCTCACCTCGGCCCACCCTGCTGCGTGCCGCTCAGATGCTGATCGGGTCCACCAGCCTCCGGGGGGCTAACTGTAACCCTAGATCGACCCCCGAGGGGCCCCTACCAAGGGGCCTGGCGCCGCAATGCCGGGGATTGGGGACCCTGAGCCTCAGCACCTGACTCACCCTGCCACCCAGCCGCCACCCAGGGGCTTGGGGTGCTGCCGTTCATTCAGGGCGGGAGAATGGGCAGGGCCCTCTGAGACACGGTGACTTTCGAGTCCCCCCCATGCCAAAACGCCCGGGCCCTCGCACCCAAACACCAGCACCCTCACCTCGGTCCGCCGCTCCACTCTCCACGCAGCTGGCGAATAGGACCTGCCGAGTTCTTAGGGGCTAAACCTAACCCTAAGTTGTCATCCGAGGGGCCCCACCCAAAGGGCCTGGCACCGCATCCCTGGGGATTGGAGATACCCGAGCTGCAGGGCCTAACTCACCCTGCCACCCCTTACCACCTGGGCCTCTAGGGGCGCCGCCATTCATTCAGGGTGGGAGAACCTGCAGGGCACTTCGAACCCCCGCCGACCTTTGAAGGCGTTCTGAACCAAAACGCTTGGGCCCAGGCTCATGTTCACCACCACCCTCACCTCGGCCCAACTCTCTGCTTCATTCAGACCCGTTGGAAAGGGCCTGCCGGGCTCTTGGTTCTAAGGAAAACCCTAGGTCGGCCCCGTGGGGCACATCCCAAGGGGCCTGGCTCTGCAACTCTGGGGATTGGTGACTCAGAGCCCCAGAGCCGGACTCACCCTGCCGCACTATCGCCACCTGGGCCTCTAGGGGCGCCACTGGTCATGCACGGTGAGAGAAGGGCAGGGCCTTCTGAGTCCCCAGTGACCTTCAAAGGTTCCCCGCGCCAGAACACTGGTGCCCATGCTCCCGCTCCCCAGCGCCCTCACCTCGGCCCGCCCCTCCGTTTGCTGCAGAGCCAGTGGATAGTGCCTGCCATGCTCCTGGGGGCTAACTAAAACGCTAGGTCGGCCCCGTGGGGCACATCCCAAGGGGTCTGGCTCTGCAATGCTTGGGATTGGTGACTCAGAGCCCAAGAGCCAGACTCACCCTACCACACTGTCGCCACCCAGGCAGCTAGGGGCGCTGCTGGTCATTCAGGGCGAGAGAAGTGGCAGGTCCTTCAGAGTCCCCAGTGACCTTCAAGGTCTCCCTGCACCAAAACACCTAGGTCCACCCTCCCACTCACCAGTGCCCTCACCTAGTTCTGCCACTCTGCTCTCCACACAGCTGGCGAATAGGGCCTGCTGGCCTCCTAGGGGCTAAACCTATCCCTAGGTTGGCCCCCGAAGGGCCCCTCCCAAGGGGCCTGGTGCCACAACGCGGGAGATTGGGGACCCCCAAGCCCCAGCGCCGGATGCACCCTGTCGCCACTCCCCATCCAGGCCGCTAGGGGCACCGCCATTCATTCAGGGTGGGAGGATAGACAGGGCCCTCCGAATCCCCGCCAACTTTCGAAGGTGCCCCGAACCAAAACGCTTGGGCCCAGGCTCACGTTCACCAGCACCCTCACCTCGGCCCAACTCTCCCCTCAACGCACAGGTGGTGTATCGAGCCTGCGGGGCTCCTGGAGGCTAACCCTAACCATAGGTCGGCCCCCGAGGGGCCCTTCCAAAGGGGCCTGGCGTCGCAACGCTGGGGATGGGGACCCCGAGCCCATGTGCCGGACGCACCCTGCTGCCCTTCAGCCACCCAAGCCACTAGAGGCCCCGCCGGTCAATCAGGGCAGGAGATCGGGCAGGGCCTTCCGAGCCCACGCTGACCTTTGAAGGCTCCCCGCGCAAAAACTTTGGCTCCCAGGATCCTGCTCGCCAGCGCCCTCACCTCAGCCCGCCCCTCCGCTTGCTTCAGAGCCGGTGGATAGGGCCTGCCGGGCTCCTGGCAGCTAACCAAAACCCTAGGTTGGCCCTGTGGGGACATCCCAAGGGGCCTGGCTCTGCAATGCTGGGGATTGGTGACTCAGAGCCCCAGAGCCAGACTCACCCTCCCACAACGCTGCCACCCTGGCCGCTAGGGGCGCCGCTGGTCATTCAGGGCGGGAGAACAGACAGGGCCCTGGAGAAACCAGGGACATTTGAAGCCTCCCTTGCCAAAAGGCAGGGGCCCACAATCCCACTCCCCAGCGCCTTTACCACAGACCGCCCACCTCTCGCCGCCCAGCCAGAGGATCTGGCCTGCCGGCCTCATGGGGGCTAACTCTAACCCTAGGTCGGGCCACGAGGAGCAACTCCCAAGGGGACTGGCCCTGCAACGCTGGGGATTGGGGATCCCCAAGACGCAGTGCGGGACTCACCCTGCTGCCCCACTGCCAATGGAGCCGCTAGGGGCGTCGCTCGTTATTCAGGGCAGGAGAAAGGGCAAGGCCCTCCGAGCCATGGCAACATTCAAAGGCCCAGGGCTCCAAAATGCTGGGGACCACGCTCCTGCTGGGCATCGCCCTCAACCTGGCCCGCACCTCTGCTCCTCGCACAGCCGACGACTCGGGCCTGCCGGCCTCCTGGGCGCTAACCCTAACCCTAGGACAGCCCCTGAAGCTCCCTTCCTAAGGGGCCTGGTGCAGCAACGCCGGGGATTGGGGACCCCCAGGCCCCAGCGCCAGATGCACGCTGCCGCCCCGCCCCACACGGGCCGCTAGGGGCGCCGCCATTCATTCGGGTTGGGAGAACTGGCAGGGCCCTCCGAACCCCCGCCGACCTTCGAAGGCTCCCAGAACCAAAACGCTTGGGCCCAGGCTCATGTTCACCAGCACCCTCACTTCGGCCCAACTGTCCTCTCGATGCACAGGTAGTGTATCGGGCCTGCGTGGCTCCTGGGGGCTAACACTAACCATAGGTCGGACCCCGAGGGGCCCTTCCCCAGGGGCCTGGCGTCGCAACGCTGGGGATGGGGACCCCATGCCCAAGTGCCGGACTCACCCTGCTGCCCTTCAGCCACCCAAGCCGCTAGGGGACCACGGGTCAATCAGGACAGGAGAAGGAGCAGGTGCCTCCGAGCCCATGCTGACCTTCGAAGGCCCCGTGCGCAAAATCCTTGGCTCCCATGCTCCTGCTCCTAGAGCCCTCACCTCGGCCCGCCCCTCCGCTTGATTCAGAGCGGGTGGATAGGGCCTGCCGGGCTCCAGGGGCTAACCAAAACCCTAGGTCTGCCCCATGGGGCACATCCCAAGTGGCCTGGCTCTGCAACACTGGGGATTGGTGACTCAGAGCCCCAGAGCCAGACTCACCCTGCTGCACTATCGCCACCTGGGCCACTAGGGGCGCCGCCGGTCATTCGGGGGAGAAAAGGGGCAGGGACTTCTGAGCCCACGGTGACCTTCAAAGGCTCCCCGCACCAAAACGCTGGTGCCCACACTCACACTCCCCAGCGCCCTCACCTTGGCCCACCCTTCTACTCGCCGCACAGCGGGCAGATAGGTCCTGCCGGCCTCCTGGTGGCTAACCCTAACCCTAGGTCGGCCCCCCAGGGGCCCCTCCCAAGGGTCCTGGTGCCGCTACGCCAGGGATCGGGGACCCCAAGCCCCAGAGCCAGACTCACCCTGCGGCAACACTGCCACCCAGGCCGCTAGGGGCACCGTCAGTCATTCAGGGCGGGAGAAGGGACAGGGCCCTGGAGAAACCGGAGACATTTGAAGCCTCCCGTGCCAAAATGCAGAGGCCCAGGCTCCCGCTCCCAAGCGCCTTTACCTCCTCCCACCCACCTCTCCCCTCCCAGCCAGAGGATTGGGCCTGCCGGCCTCCTGGGTGCTAACTCTAACCCTAGGTCGGCCCACGAGGAGCCCCTCCCAAGGGGCCTGGCCCCGCAACGCTGGGGATTGGGGATCCCTGAACCACAGAGCAGGACTCACCCTGCCGCCCCACTGCCAACCGAGCCCCTAGGGGCGTCGCTCGTTATTCAGGGCAGGAGACAGGGCAGGGCCCTCCGAGCCATGGCAACATTCGAAGGCCCAGGGCGCCAAAATGCTGGGGACCACGCTCCTGCTAGGCATCGCCCTCAACCTGGCCCGCACCTCCGCTCCTCGCACAGCCTGCGACTGGGGCCTGCCGGCCTCCTGGGCGCTAACCCTAACCCTAGGACAGCCCCTGAAGGTCCCTTCCTAAGGGGTCTGGAGCCGCAACGCCGGGGATTGGGGACCCCCAGTCCCCAGCGCCAGATGCACGTTGCCGCCCCGCCCCACAGGGGCCGCTAGGGGCGCCGCCATTCATTCAGGGTAGGAGAAGTGGAGGGCCCTCCGAACCCCTACAGACATTCGAAGGCACACCAAACCAAAACGCTTGGGCCCAGGCTCATGTTCACCAGCACCCTCACCTCGCCCCAACTATCCCCTCGACGCACAGGTGGTGTATCGGGCCTGCGGTGCTCCTGGAGACTAACCCTAACCATACATCAGCCCCCGAGGAGCCCTTCCCAAGGGGCCTGGCGTCGCAACTCTGGGGATGGGGATCCCGAGCCCATGTGCCTGACTCACCCTGCTGCCCTTCAGCCACCCGAGCCACTAGAGGCCCCGCTGGTCAATCAGGGCAGGAGATTGGGCAGGGCCCTCTGAGCCCACGCTGACCTTTGAAGGCTCCCCGCGCAAAAACGTTGGCTCCCAGGATCCTGCTCACCAGCGCCCTCACCTAGGCCCACCCCACCGCTTGCTTCAGAGCCGGTGGATAGGGCCTGCTGGGCTCCTGGCAGCTAATCAAAACCCTAGGTCGGCCCTGTGGGGACATCCCAAGGGGCCTGGCTCTGCAATTCTGGGGATTGGTGTCTCAGAGCCCCAGAGCCAGAGTCACCCTGCTGCACTGTACCCACCCGGGTCACTAGGGGAGCTGTCGGTCATAGAGAGCGAGAGAAGGGCAGGGCCATCTGAGCCACAGGTGACCTTCACAGGCTCCCCACACCATAACGCTGGTGCCCACGCTCCCGCTCCCCAGCGCCCTCTCCTCGGCCCACACCTCCGCTCGCCGCACAGTGTGTGGATTAGGCCTGAAGGTCTCCTTGGGGCTAATCCTAACCCTAGGTCGGCCTCCGAGGGGCCCCTCCCAAGGGTCCTGGTGCCACTACGCCCGGGATCTGGGACTCCAAGCCCCAGAGCCAGACTCACCCTCCCACAACGCTGCCACCCAGGCCGCTAGGGGCACCGCCGGTCATTCAGGGTGGGAGAAGGGACAAGGCCCTGGAGAAACCGGAGATATTTGAAGCCTCCAGTGCCAAAATGCAGGGGCCCACAATCCTGCTCCCCAGCGCCCTCACCTCGGCCCACCCCTCCGCTCGCCCCACAGCCATCGTATTGGGACTGCAGGCCTCCTGGGGGCTAACCCTAACCCTAGGTTGGCCCCCGAAGGGCACTCCCAAAGGGCCTGGCACCGCGATGCCGGACATTGGGGACCCCCAAGCCCCAGCGATGTACTCAAAATGCCCCTCCGCTGCCACCCGGGCCACTTGGGGCGCCGCCGGTCATTCAGGGTGGGGGAATGGGCAGGACCCTCCAAGCCAAAGAATAGGAAAACAGTAAGTAAAAAGGATCCGTGCACCCCTATGTTTCTTGCACCATTATTGACAATGTCACAATATGTAAGCAACCCAAGTGTCTGTAGAAAAATTGACAAATGAGATGATAGATGTGAGTATTCACACACACACACACACACAGACACACACACACACACACACACACACATACACACACACAATGGAGTATTACTCGGATTGCAAAAGAATGAAACCTTGCCATTTGCAGACACATGGATGGAGCTAGAGAGTATTATCCAAACTAAAATCAGTCAGTCAGAGAAAGACAAATCCCATATGATGTCACTCTAATGGGGAATTTAAAAAACAAACAAAAATAAATAACTAAAAGAGAAAAAGGAGACACACCAAAATACAAACTCTTAACAATAGAGAACAAACGGATGGTTACCAGAGAGGAGGTGGATAGAGGGATGAGTGGAATAGATGAAGGGGATTAAGAGGACACTTCTTGATGACCACTGAGTAATATATAGAAATACTGAATCACTCTACTGTACACCTGAAACTAATGTAACACTGTATGTTAGCTTTAATGGAATTAAAATAAATTTTAAAAAAAGATTTTTCTTTCAGAAACCTCTTTGAAAAAGCTTTTCCTGTGCAATGTGCAAAAGCCCTACTTGGGAGGATTCACTCTACAATAATTATTCACTTAATGCCTAAAATTCAGATTTCACTGAGTTCTTACCATGGATCCCAGCCCACAGGAGCCATGGTCCTTTTCAGTCCAGGCTCAGCACCTATGCATTCAAGATTGGAAGTAGAGACACATATCACTTCACAGTCCAGATAGCTATTATTGTTTCTGTTTCAGTGTGAGAGAGTCACAGACTTTGGGACAGGTTTCAGAGCAGATTTATTATGGATCCTGGATCTCTACTTCAATGTTCATTGCCTGGATCCATTTGGCTAATAGGTTCTCTGTGGATGGGCTTGCTTCCAAGCACATACATGGAAGATGCAAAGGTGGGTGGGCTTGGTGCGGGACAGGAAGAAGATAAAAAACAGACAAGGGTCGGAACCCTCCCCTGATCCAGGAACTGCTACAGGAGAGGGTACGGGAGGTAGAATCCATGTGAAATTCCAAGGTCACCAGCTGAACACAGGAGGCACAGGTCAAGGGATCTGGAGATGCAGGGGTTGAAGGCTGCTCTGAGCTACCTCTGGGAGGAAGGGAGGGAAGGAATGAGAAGGAGACACTGCCTGCCCCTGGCCCATGCCATCTGCCCACCACTCCGACAAGCATCCGTCTACACAGCTGACACAGCCTGGGCTCAGGATGGGCTGGCTTGGGTCCCTCAATCCTCAGTAGGACAGCTGGCCGAAGGGCTCAGAGACATGCTGAGGGAGATGAGAGGGAAAGCTGCCCCACCCAGGTCATCCCCTCTTTGAGCAGACAGCCCTTCAGAACTGCTAAAAAAACCCCACTAACGGGGTTGAAAGACATTCCATGGATGAACTAAGGCATAGAGATATGTAAAATAACATTCATTTTTAAGTTCAGAGCTGTCATCTCAGGAAGTGTGGAGAGCTTCCCTGAAGAAGACTGAGGGGAGGGAAGGCCATGCTGAAAAGGGAGACATGGCTGTCCTGATTGGGGACCTGCAGCCCCCTTCCAGGGCAGGGCATCATCCTCGCATCACAGGAGATCCATGGAAGTGTTCCATCAGGGCCAGATGTTTGTCTCGAGAAGGCTACCCTGGCATCGGACTGCACAGGGCACCAGGGACGAGGGCCAGATGGAGGACGGACAATACCCCGGAGGCCATGGGGCAAGAGCAGAGGCACATGACCTTGAAGATGATGATGAAAAGCAGGAGGTTGCAGCATGGACCTGGCCCAAAAGAGCCATGGGAGCAGTGCCCAGAGCTACACTGACTGGGTGCCTTCTGTGCCCGGTGTGGCTAACTTCAGTGGGGTCCAGACTAGTCCTGACCACAAGTCTAGGAAGTGTGCACCACCCCCGGCCTCCTCTCCCCTTGCAACTGCTAGGAATCACGGTCACAGACCATGGTCAGCTTTCATGGAAACCAAGCAATGGCTCCCCCGCACGCTGCACCTCTGGTCGTGGTCCAGTGCGACCCTCGTGCCTGGCCAGACAGTGATGTCTACCTGTCTCCACACAAATCCACAGACAGGAGGGTGTCCCTGAATTCCACAGCACCTGATGAGACAGATCCACAGAACCCAACACCCAGTGGGTCACTCGGGACCTCACCTATGGTCATGGAGCTCACCATACCTTATTTCTGTCACTTCCCACAGAAAGCCTGGTTCTGATACCCCACAATACCGTACATTCTGGTTGCTGACCTGGGGTCATGCCATGAACCCACATGACACCTTTCTTTAAGTGAAGGCTATGCCTATATCTCCTAGAAAATATTTAATGAAGTACAAGTCCAACAGGACTATGGTGTGAACAGTAGCACACAGCCTGCATGGTAGTAGTCAGTAATTCTAACAAGTGTTAACCCCACCCCCCGTCTCACAAAGCCTTCCTCCATCCCCACTGAACTCATGGTCTGCCCTCAGAAAACCCTCCAGGAAACAAACCTTTCATCTGAGTGCTCTCTTCACCTTCTGCTTCAAATCTTGTCCAACCACAATGATAGGAAATTAGAAATCAGTCTCAAGAAAAAAATGGGACAGTCAAAAATAGGTGGAGATTTTTGGGGCCTGGGTGGCTCTGTCGTTAAGGATGTGCTTTCAGCTCAGGTCTTGACCCCGGATCCTGGGATCTAGCCCCAAATCAGGTCCTTGCTCAGTGGGAAGCCCACTTCTCCCTCTCCCACCCCCCTGCTTGCATTCCCTCTCTCGCTGTCTCACTCTCTGTCAGATACTTAAATAATCTTAAAAAATATGTGGAGATTTAACAACATGCTACTGAACAACCAACAGTCAAAGAAGAAATCAAAAAAATTTTAGAAGTACCTTGACATTGATGAAAAAGACAACCTACAAAAACTTATGGGATGCAGCAAAAGTAGCTTTATGGGGGACATTCATAGAAATTCAGATCTTCATCAATCCATGAAAATGCTCTCCAATAAACAACCGGATTTATGTGGTAAAGAAGTAGAAAAAAAATAGCAAAGCCCCAAATTAGTAGAAATAAGGAAATAACAAAAATGAATACATAAATAAATCCAACGGAGACTAAAAAGAAAAAAAAATGAAAATGAGAGCAGCCTTTTTTGGAAAGATAAACAAAACTGACAAACTTAGCTAGACTCACCAAGAAAGACAGAGGACTCGAATACAATCAGGAAAGAAAGATAATGGATTCCTGTCTCATATCAAAATCAAAAGAACCCTTCAACCTTGGACACAACAACATCTTGTAAGCCACGTCTCTAAAGGCAAAGGAATATAAAAGCAAAAAATGAACTATTGGCACTTCATCAGGATAAAAAGCTTCTGCTCGGCAAAGCAAATGATCAAAAAACAAAAAGGCAACCTATGGAATTGAAGAAGATATCTGCAAATGATATTACAGATAAAGGGTTGGTATCCAAGATCTATAAAGAACTCCTCAAACTCGACACCCAAAAAATGGGCAGAAGACACAAAGAGATACTTCTCCAGAGAAGACATACAAATGGCCAACAGACACATGAAAAAATGCTCCACATCACTTGCCATCAGGCAAATACAAATCAAAATGACAATGAGATACCACCTTACACCAGTTAGAATGGTTAAAATTAACAAGGCAGGGGGCACCTGGGTGGCACAGAGGTTAAGCATCTGCCTTCGGCTAAGGGCGTGATCCTGGCATTATGGGATCGAACCCCACATCAGGCTCCTCCGTTATGAGCCTGCTTATTCCTCTCCCACTCCCCCTGCTTGTGTTCCCTCTCTCGCTGGATGTCTCTATCTCTGTGGAATGAATAAATAAAATCTTGAAAAAAAATTAACAAGACAGAAATAAAAAAAAAGTCAGAGAGGATGTGAAGAAAGGGGAGCCCTCTTACACTACTCGTGAGAATTCAAGCTGGAACAGCCACTTTTGAAAACAATATGGAGGTTCCTCAAGACGTTAAACACAGAGCTATCCTATGACCCACCAATTGCACTACTGGGTATTTACCCCATCGACACAGAGTAATGAAAAGAAGGGGCACCTGTATCCCAATGTTCATAGCAGCAATGTCCATAATAGCCAAACTGTGGAAGGAGCCAAGATGTCCTTCAGCAGATGAATGGACAAAGAAGATGTGGTTCATCTATACAATGGAATATTACTCAGTCATCAGAAAGGATGAATACCCCCCATTTGCACCAACATGGATGGACCAGGAGGGGATTATGCTAAGTGAAATTAAGTCAAGCAGAGAAAGACAATTATCATATGGTTTCACTCCTATGTGGAACGGAAGGAATAGCATGGAGGACATTAGAAGAAGGAAGGGAAAACTGAAGGGGTGGGAATGAGAGGGGAAGATGAACCATGAGAGACTACTGACACTGGGAAACAAACTGAAGGTTGCAGAAAGGGAGGGGAAGAGGAATGAGTTATCCTGGTGATGGGTATTAAGGAGGGCACGTGTTGGGGCGCCTGGGTGGCACAGCGGTTAAGCGTCTGCCTTCGGCTCAGGGCGTGATCCCGGCGTTATGGGATTGAGCCCCACAACAGGCTCCTCCGCTGTGAGCCTGCTTCTTCCTCTCCCACTCCCCCTGCTTGTGTTCCCTCTCTCGCTGGCAGTCTCTATATCTGTCGAATAAATAAATAAATTCTTTTAAAAAAAAAGGAGGGCACGTGTCATAATGAGCACTAGGTGTTATATGCAAACAATGAATCATGGAACACTACATCAAAAACAAATGAAGTACTGTAGGGTGACATCATTTTAAAAAAAGAAAGATATGAAATCCATACAGGAAAACTGTCACTATTTGCAAATGACATGAAATCCCGAAAGATTCCACAAAAAAAAAAAACAAACTGTAAGAATAAACAAATTCAAGAAAGCTGCAGGATATAAAGTCAATATACAGAGACCTGTTGTCTTTATTTATTTTCAAATTTTATGTATTTATTTGACAGGAAGAGAAAAAGCACAAGCAGTGGGAGTGTCAGAAAGAGGGAGAAGCAGACCCTCGCTAAGCGGGGAGCACAACACGGGGCTCGATCCCAGAAATCTGGGTTCATGACCTGAGCTGAAGGCAGACGCTTCACCTATGGGGCCACCCAGATGACCCAACTTCTTTCATTTCTGTATACTGATGACACACTGTCGTAAAGAGAAATTAAAAAAGCAATGCCATTTACAATTGCATAAAAAAAACCTAGGAATAAAAGTAACCAAGAATGAGAAAGACATAGTACACTCAACACATGGCAGAAAAGAAATGAAAAGCATGTGTGTCGAGGGGGGCAGGATGAATGGGTCAAAGATTTGGAAGGCAACACAAACAAATGGAAGCATACGCCATGCTCCTTAACTGGAAGAGTTAATTATGTGAACATGTCCATCGTACCCAAAGCAATCGACAGATGTGATGAAATCCCTATCTGAATTCCAGTGGCATTATTCCAGCAAGTAGAAAACAGTCCTCAAACTTGTATGGAATCACAAAACACCCCAAATACCCAAAGGAACCTGGAGAAAGAAAGGTGCAGTCAACACACTCCTGGATTTCAAGCTAGATTACAAAGCTGTTGTCATCAAAACAGGATGGTACTGGCATAAACACAGACACCAGGTCAGTGGAACAGAACAGAAAGCTCAGAAACTTACCCACACGTAGATGATCCTAACTTACGACACAGCAGCAGAAGATATGCCATGAGGGAAGGACTGTCTCTTCAGTGAGCGGTAACAGGCAAACTGGACACTAAATGCAGAAGAATATAACTGGGTCACTTTCTTACACCACACACAAAATTTTTAATGGATGAATGATATGAACGTAAGAACTGAATCCATAAACCTCCAAGAAGACACAGGTACTAAGTCTCTCGACATTGGTTTTGACAAAGTGTCTTCAGATCGGACACCAAATGCAAAGGCAACAAAAGCAAAAATAAACAAGTGGAACAACTTCAAAGTGAAATCTTCCACGCAGAAAAAGAAACCAGCAAAAACTTACAAGGCCACAGACCCAATAAGAAAAAAATATCTGTGAATCATATGTGTGAGAAGACGCTAATATCCAAAATACACACAACACTCATACAAATCAAAACAAACAAACAAACAAACAAAACGGTATAAAAAATGTGGGGAATATGTGAATAGATACTTTCCAAAGACGGCACACAGGTGCCAACAGACAGAAAAAGTTGTTCCACATCACTAAATATCGTCAGGGAAACATCAGTCAAACCCACAATTGGCTAATCCCTCACAACTGTTGGAACACCTATTGTCCCAGAGACAGACACGAGGTGGGGTCAAGGGTGTGCAGACGAGGAGACTCTGTGCACTGTTGGTGGGAATGGAAATTGGTGCAGCCACTGTGACAAACGGTATGGAGGTTCCTGAAAACATAAAAGCAACTACGACATGACCCAATAATGGCTCTACTGAGTATTGATTCTGAGAACACAAAAATACTGCCTCAAAAAGACAGATGCACTCCCACGTTCACTGCAGCATTATTCACAAGAACCAGACATGGAAACACAGACCTTGGGGGCCTTATGCCAAGTAACTCAGACACAGAAAGACCAATACCAGATGCTCTCATGTACATTCCACGAGGAATAAACAAATACTGAACGCATAGACACTGAGAGCAGATTGGTAGGTGCCAGATTCAGGGTTGGGGTGGTAGAAACGGGTAAAGGTGGTCAAAGTCTCAATGTTTGAGTGAGAAAATCCGACAGTCATGAAATGTTCTGTCCAGCATGGAGACTAAAACTAACCCCGCAGTATGAGGTATAGGTTTCCCTGCTCTTTGAAAGTACAGGGCTTCTGAGAAACCTTGCACAGCAGAAATGGTGTCAAGAAGGAATGGCCATTAATTTACACGGAACAATTAGACAGTGCGCTCAAACACCAAAATTCCTTCTCTTTGGCTTTTCTTAGGCCTCAGCACACATGTTTCTAAGGGAGGCCCAGCATAAATGAAGATAAAGCACAGCAGAGGCTCACAGACACCATTCAAAGTGCTGGTGGCTGGATGCGGAGAGCGGTTCCCAGCGGAAGGAGCTGGTTGGGGTGCACGCCGCCTCTGTTGTGCTTCTTCCCAAAACAGATGCTGAACGTGATTCTCACTGTTCACCTTTTTTCATAAGAGGGAAATCCTCTTCAGGTCTCTTCCTCTTACTGAAGATGGGTAATAACATAGTTCTTTCAAGAAAGCCCAATGTCTTACTGTGAACGTTTAAAAAGTGGGGGACACTTGTACTTGAGCATTTCTGAGGGAGGAGATGTGAAAGGTTCTCCTAGACACAAATCTCAGCAGATCCACCGGGAAAGGTACCTTCCTCAGCATGCGGAACATGGACTACATCCTACCCCCAGAAACCCTCTCCTTCCCCTCGATCAGGACAACCCACACCAGCTGGGAGTTACCCCAACTCCTCCGTTCTCCTGCTCCTAATAGCTAACCGATCAGCAAATCCTGTGAGCTCCATCTTCAAAATGGACCCCGAATAGGTCTAACCACTCCATCCAAGGCCACCTGTCTGGTCCACAGTGCCTGAGTTCCTGGAAAAGCTTCGTCATTGACGTGCCTTGCCGTCTTCAACACTCTGTCATCTGTTCTCAACACTGTAGCCAGGATGGCCCAGTGAAACAGGGTCTCATGGGGTTATAGCCCTGGAATGCCTTTCTTTCACCTCTCTGAGGTAATGTCCTAAGCTGTCTCCTGTGGCCACAGGGCCTTCTTGCTGCTCCTGGACATACCTGGAATTCTCCTTCCCCAGAGCCTTTGCACATGCTTTCCCTTCTGTTAAGAATGCTCTTGATGTGTTCTCACTCACCTTCGGAGAAGTCTGAATTGGAGTGACAGGGACAGAAGATGAGCCTGTGTGTGTTGGGTGAGGCTGGTGGCCCAGAAGAGGGTTCTCTGCCAGCTCTCCGCCTGTGCCTCACTTGTCCTCAGCCAGGAACTTGCACAGAGCCCTCACCTGTCACAACTCTCACCCAGGAGACCCACAGCCACCCTTGGAGCCCACCCTGCCCATACCCTGCTGCAGAATGCATTCAGCTCTCATCTGGGACCCCTGTCAGCTTTACCCAGACCTGGAACTCCCCCATCTCTTGCAATGCTCCTGGATTCCCCCTCCTCTTCCAAAATCACACTGGCGCAAGGCTTTCATGAGAAAGATATAATGCTAACTAATGAAAGGTTCACACCTACTTTCCCCTTCTGTTGCCTTTCTCTCCACCTTCTTTCCTACCTGTGCAAATTGTAACATATCATTGGAACATGAACATGCTCTGAGACCTGAATCTTTCATTGCAGCTTTCTGAGGACTCCTTATGTGATAAGAAACTAGTGTATCTTACAACAGGGTGTTTTACAACTCTCATCTATAGAATAGTACAGCCCAAATCACTACAATTTTACCTCACTCTTCATGAAGCAGAACACTTTTTCCTTTCTTCTCTTACTTAAATTCCAGTTAGTTCACATGCCATGGAATATTCGCTTCAGGGGTAGGATTTAGTGATTCCTCACCTGCATACAGTACCCGGTGCTCATCACAAGTACCATCCTTAATACCCCTCACCCATTTAACTCTTCCCCCCACGCCCCTGTCCTGCAGCAACACTCAGTTTGTTCTCCAAGGTTGAGTCTATTTCCTTGTTTGCCTCTCTCATCACCCCTCCACTCTGTTCATCTGTTTTTTTTTTCTGAAATTCCACAAGTGTGAGAGCATAGGATATTTGTCTTTCCTCACTGATTCTGCTTAGCTTAATACACTCTAGGTCCATGCACATCCTTGCAAATGGTAAGATTTCATTCTTTTTGAAGCTGGGTCATATTCCATTATATATAGGTATCCCACATCTGCTTTATCCATTCATCAGTGCATGGACTTTGGGATTCTCTCCATAGTTTGGCTACTGTGGACATTATTGCCATAAACATCATTGTGCATGGACCCCCTTCGAATCTGCATTTCTGTATCCTTTGGGTAATTACATAGGAGAGCAATTGCTGAATCATGGGGTTTTTCAATGTTTAACTTTTTGAGGAACCCCCACACTGTTTCCCAGACTGGCTGAACCACTTTGCATTGCCACCAACAGGATGGGAGGGTTCCCCTTTAAGCAGAACATTATCTGCCAGCAATTTCATAAGAGGAAACAAAACCTCTGTGAGATGCACCCAGGGTCAGGCAAGCAGTTGCAGACTTCACCCCAAGGCTCCTGACGCCAAGCCCCTTGAAGCCACCAGCATGCTACTATCCAAAAGAATTCCCAGACTCTCCTTCTAACTCCACCACCAAAGAAACTACAGAGAGAATATGGCACCTCAAAATATCGAGATAATACATTTAGTAAAACTAGAAAGTCAAGCTCAACTTTTAAACAGGAGCAGGCTGCTTTGGATAATTTTCAATTTTCCCTCCACCCTAATTTTAACTCTTCTGACGAATAAACTAATCAATGATGAAACATCACCTTTGTCAAATGACATCATCCAAGTCTGTATCAGATGAAAAAAAAAAGCCACCTAACTCTAGATGCTGGCCACTCAACCATATCTTAGGCCCAATTGAATAAACACTGTTAGATGAAGGAACAAATTAGATGTTACAAACAGGCACAGAGTGAATCTCACCTTCCCTTTCTAATAAAAGAGGGTTCCTAGGAAACAGATGGTCAAAATACATTTGTAAGCAATAAATGGACAGAGAAATTGTGATCCCCTGCAAAGTTCTACCTGCAGGGAAACTAAGTAATTCTTGCACCAAACCCAGAATCCTGACAGCTACTTCAATTTTACTTTGTGGCTCAACTAGAGAAAAGAGAAAATCCCAGGAGGTTTTGGGATAATGAGAGGTTTTACCTCCAGCCCTGACATAGATAGGACATTTTGCCAAACATACCTGTGCTTTCTCTGAACACTGGCTTCCTGTGACAAGGTGCCTCGCTGACTCCGATGCTAACGTTCAAAACCTCGGGTGTCTTGGAGCCAGAGCACAGAAGTGTTGTCAGCTGGGGACAAGAAGGCACTTCTGACCTAAAGCCTGCACACCTGCTTCGGTTTCTGGGTGAAGGGGCAACACATACTTGTTGTTTGTCAGTAATTATCTTCATTCTCAACAGACCAATGACCTTGCCTTTTCTGGAAAGCAGACTTACTCTTCTAAAGAAACCCTCAATTCATCTATTCCCAATGCAACTAGAGTGGGGTCTGGTTTACGCACGCCTCCAGGCCCCCACCTGGAGGATTTTCCTGCATGATTCTAATAGCCAATTACCACTAACCCGGGGGCACAGGGGGCATAATGCTGAAGTTGGGGGATGGCTCTGGGGCTTGCTACTGCCACACCTGTGCCTGGGGGACCAGCGCACACCCTGCTGAACTCGGGGTACTGCTCAAGAGGCATCACCTGCACTGTGTCAGAGAACTGAAGGTGGGGATTGTGTGAGGTCCTTTCCCGCACTCTTCCAGGGGAACAGGGGAAACCCTGAAATTCTGCAACCAATCCCACCAAAGCTCAGGGGAGCGGGCGCCCTGGAGTTCACGGGTATGGAGATAAGGCCAGTTGAGGACATGGGGCAGAAGAGACTTTAAAGGGAAAAAGAAAACTCACCTGAGTCCCCACAATGAACCCTCTCCATGTGCCCTTCCAGAACCCTGCCTCCCACCTGAGGCGCACCCTACCCCCGGACCCCCACCCCAGTGCATGCTGCTCACTCACCAGCAGGTATCTCCACAGGGCAACTCTCTCTCTCTCAGTGCCCCTTCTTCTGCCCCAAGTCTGCAACCCACTGCAAATCTGGGCCAGCCCACAGTGATGTAGCTCCACCCCCAAGTGGTGAATGGTCTGGGAGGGTGGTGCCTGAGCTCCTTGGATGCTGCGCAACCAGTCCTCAAGCCCCTGGAACCCTGAAAGTGCAGGAGGCACAAGAGGAGCCTCCTCTACCCAACACCAGGCACAGGCATGGGTGGGCTCGTGGGCTGGGGCCCCCACACAACCTGGCCCCTTCTAGGGACCTCTCTAGCTGTAGACCACCCTCAGAGTCCTGCCCCTTCCCTTTCTGCACCAGCCCTCCCTGCTGGGGTGTGCCTGGTTCTGGGCATAGTCAGTGACTATCAGACCCTCCAAGACTTGGGCTTTAGGAAATGCAATGATTTCATGCATTTTCAGTATGCACATGTCAGTATGACTTTAATCTTATGGGAGCCAAAGAGGTTCTTTATTTTCTCTTATCTTTATGTTGGCATTTTTGGTTATTGTTTTCTTCTCGAAGCAGATGTACAACATGTGCTTGGGGCAGAAATAGGGATCATGCTTTCAGGTTTTGCCCAGTCATTTTGAGCTGGGTAAAATGTTAAAGGATAGCTTACCTGGGAGCCCAGGATCAGGGCCCACAGATGATATAAGATAAAAATTACTTTCATCATTATAATTACTCCTAAATGGAGGAATGTGAGACAAAAGCACCTTTCACAAGAGTACCAAGAAATCAAAATGATGTCCACAGAAGGCGGCCTGCTCCATGGTCAGCACAGGTGACAGAAGTGTTCACAGTCTCTGAACTCCTGCCCTTCTCCTGCCCAAATCTCTGAAGCACACAGACCACTTAAAATCAGAATTGTAGAACTGCTAGACACCTTAGAGATGTCTGGCACCATTCCCTTGGACTGCAGAATAAAACACAGTAGCTCATTGTCACAAACTAATTTCAACATGAAGTGCCCCCTGGATGCACTAAGTTCTTTCTCTGCAAATGTTGACTAATGTAAGTCACAGTCATACCATATAAACACTACGATGGCTGGGAAGTCATCGTTGGTAAGGGAATATTTTAGCCATGTTTATAAGCATTGGCTCACGTTGTAGAAGAGGCTGAGCTGAGTGTTTTTAAATACTATTTCAGACCTGTTTTACAGCACCCTCTGAACATACCAGAGCCTGAATCGACTAAAAGAGATAGTTGGTTTCAGTAACTTTAATACCAGGAAAATATTATACTGTCTGTATTCCTAAGGATCTTTGAGTATCTTACCCAGAGGTCCTCCACTGAGATAATGATCTTAATGATCACCATTGGCAGAGGTGAAAAGGCCCGCTGAATTCGTTCCAGTTGTCCACATGACAAGAAAATCCTGATACTTGATAGGTTCCAGATCGAGAAGACCAGAGATAAGAGGGAAATAGTACCCTGTATGGAACAACAGGGGATTTGGAGTCAATTTGGGGATCCCACTTAGGTTTCTGACACTAAAATCCTCTGTGACTCATATCATCTAAGTCCCTGTCTAACCACCTGAACATGTGCCTAAAAATATCTACACCCTAGTTGAGAAGTTTAAGGGAGAATGCTACAAAGAGCCAGTATGATGTCTCTCAAGAACAGGTGCTCAGGAAGCCATAATTGCTATTGGGTCTATTTCTTTTCCAGAAGAAAGAACACATGTTGAATCCATATTCCTAATAGATGACTCACCAGATGATTTTCAAACCTGAAGGAAGGCCAAGAAGTCGCTCTTGTGTCATATTTCACTCAAAAATCATGTTGTTGGACTGGTGAGGATGATACGATAGCAACGTCATCACTAAGAGTGGGGAGCTTCTAATTTCCATATGGCCATGTTGACCCCCTTAGCTCAGAGCCACCAGAAAGGGCAGCTGGGGAGGGGGCACTGCCATCACTATGAGTGGGGAGCTTCCCATTTCCATGTGGCCATGATGACCCCCTTAGCTCAGGACCACCAGAAAGGACAGCTGAGGGGGACCACAGGCCAAGCCTGCCAGGTGTGGCTGGGGCAGGCAGAACTCTGACTTAAGGCTCAACACCTGTCTAGGATATTATAATGCTCTTCACAAAGAAAGTGCCATTGTGTGTAAGCCCTCATAGAAAAGGTTCAGAATTTCCATTGAGATTCCCTCTCTGACCTTTAGGATATGTAGCAAACTTCCATTTAATTTTTAAACATTAAAGGACTTCCTGGTTTTCTTTTCGCTATGACTGTGGCTCAATTCCCCTGTGGTCTAAGAACAGAATCTAGTTAATATCAGGGTTTAACATTTGTAGCCTTGATTCGTGGCCCCACCTATCATCTATTTGGGTAAAGAGTCTATGACCACTTGAAAATAATGTATTCTGCACTTATTATGGAATGTTCCCTATATGTCAATTAGGTCACATTTGTTACCAATGTTTTGTCTGCTTTTTCTGTCAGATATTGAGAAAGGTATATTAAAATCTTCAAACAATGCTGCTCTATTCAACGTGGCATCAGAGAATACTACCAGTGTTAGAAGGCAAGAAAAACAAAAAGTATAAGAATTGAGGGGATAATTTGACTATTCACAGATAATACGATTGTGTACATAGAAAATCCAAAACAGTCTATAAATACCCTATTAGAATTAAAAATGTAATTTATAAATTTGAGATGAATTGTGTTTCCCATTGGACAGTTTCTGAAAGAAAACGTAGAACCTGTCAATCTTGGGGTAGGACCTAGGGTGCACTAACCATTTAAAAGAATTCAGTGGGACTTCATAAAAATGTGACATTTCTCCTTATCTTATGACCATAAGAAAGTGAAAAAGTGAACCGCAGGCTGGGAAGTAAAGATTTGCAATACACACACTGACAAAGACTTGTCAATAAAGAATTCCTGCTCATCAACCATAAAAAGTCTATTTATAAACAAATACTTCACAAAAGATTGACTGATGGCCAATAAGTACAGGAAAGGGTGCTCTACAGTATTATTTTCAGGAACAGCAAGGCCTTTCCTAAAATGAAAACATACACACAAACCAGTATTTCCTAGATGGATGGCGTCCTTATTTCTGAGGACTGCTTGAAGAGCAGACTAGCATCAAAGTAAAGTGATGGAATTCCTGACACTCAGAGGATGGACAATTGACCTCAAACTACAGTACAATTTCTAGGCATCATTCGGTCCTCTGAAGGCAGACAACTACCACATCCCTTCCTACGCCACACAGGTTGCTTCCCAACCCCTACCATAAAAGAAGATGAGAAACAGATAGGACTAGTAGGAAATAGCAAAAATCACATGTGGGGATTATCCTGAAACACTGATCACATAACTAGTGTAAGGAAGTGTAGGGAACTGACAAGGACAGAGACTCAAGAGGTACTTCTTTGGGAAATGTTGTCTGAAATTGTCACACATTGGTACCAGCTAATGAGGGCTCTGAACATACCCTAGGGTTTACTCACAAGGGTCTGCAACACCATCGCTGAGGACTGAAACTCTTCAAGACCTCAAAGCTTGCCTGATTGAGTATTGGACTAAGAGATTCCCATGTTCTGAAAACAGATACCAACTCATTGAAAGGTTCACCTGGGCTCTCTCAGAGGTCCTACAAGAAGCTGAACCATTCATTGAAAATCAATTACACACACACACACACACACACACACACACACACACACACACACAGACACCTGTCATTTCACCAATTACTTAAACATTCAAGGTTCTTCCTACCTTTTCTTTTTCACATTGATATTTATACTCACATGAAATGTCATCATTTCTAATGAACACTGATGTCAAAATAGAGATCCATTGACACAATATTCACAAAATGGAACTTCCCTGCTGTAATTTTCAAAATAGCGTTTTTTAAAGTTCATACATATTTTAGGTTTTTGGTAACTTATACAGGAGAAGATCAGCATTGAAAAACTCTAAATACTGACAATGAGTTTTCAGCCTAGAGAACAAGAATTGTCCAATTTCATAGATAATAAGGAACGAAAGGGAAAGCACGGAAGCTGTAGTCGAATAATTTTACACATGTGCATCCTCTATTATTCTACTGCTGAGGGGCGTGTTTTATTACCACTATACATGCATCAATTGTCTTCCACGTGCACCTGCACAGGTATAATGAATTACTACAGAATGAAATGTCTGGGAACTACTTGGCGGTATCTATAATGAACAATGAAATTTCGATCTTATATTTGGTGAACTTCCACTGTCTGTCCCTTTAGACAATGGACCCTAAACAGAAGGGGGAATGAACCACGAGAGACTATGGACTCTGGGAAACAAACTGAGGGCTTCAGAGGGGAGAGGGGTGGGGGATTGGGATGGTCCAGTGATGGGTATTAAGGAAGGTACATATTGCATGGAGCACTGGGTGTTATATGCAAATAATGAATCACGGAACACTACATCAAAATCTAAGGAAATACTGTATAGTGACTAACATATCATAATAAAAAATTATTATTAGAAAAAAATTAAAGGAAAAAAAAATACAGGTTTTCTGTTCCAAGAACAATCACAATTGAGAAAAAACTAACTTCCAATCCCTAAAGCAAAACACAGACCAAGTTCCATTTCACTCCCCTTTATTCACATTCTCTGTGGGTTCTAAGCTATTTCCCTACCTCCTTTCCTGCTGAGCAGGGAGCCTCGGCTCGATCCCAGAACCCTGGGATCATAACCTGAGCCAAAGGCACATGCTTAACTGGCTGAGCCAGCCAGGAGCCCCAGCCATGTTTTTCTTAAGCAAAAGGACACTTTCTCACAATGCCTTCACATGACTTCACATGGTACCAGAGACCTGCATTTGCTTCTAGGAGGTTGCAGATGAAGGCAATTGCAAACTCTCACAGTGGTTTATCAAATACAATGACCTGCCTGGTGACAGTGAAACTCTTATGAGCCCACGAGAGGGTGCTGTGACACTCAGCTGTGGCTGGGCTGGCACAGAGAACCAAATCCATTTCCCTGCCTGATGTCTGTGAGGAACAGATGCCCCCACTGTGAATGAGACCCTGTCACTGAGCTGTCCAGAGATGACCATCCTCACGGAGGATGAGGATAAAGGACAATGCCTGAGTAGACCTCATCTTTCTCTTATCTTTTCATATTTTTGACAGTGGACAAATCACTTCCTAGGAGTCCCCAACTACCTTAGTCTCATATGTGTATGGCCAAGAGGTTTTACAAAACACTCAAGATTTTGACCTCACAAATGCCCACAACCACTTACCATAGGGATTTAACATTAAGCAAAGATAATGTTCATTGGAAGAGAGGTCCTGCCCACTGTTGTTTCTCACTTATATGCTCATCTTCCTTACCTCATGGTAACATAACCAGCTTGATTCCTGCTGCCGTGTTCAGGAAGGCTGAGGTGACTTGAAGGGCATTACCCTGACATCGATCTTTCTTAGCAATAAGGTGTGGACATTTCCCTAGTCCTACACCCCCAAAGTTGAATCAGAATCAGGATTGAGGAGGCTGATGAGAGTTGAAGGTGTTTTCCTGTACACGGTGGTTTATTACCAATAAGGATGGGTCAGAGTCCTCAAAATTTCAGAACCTTTTCATTAATGCTTCCTACTCGTGAAAGATGATGTACATTGGTCTTTCCCTGTATAGTGTGGTGACTCAGAGAAAAGTGCTTAGCACATTCGTCAGACTTCCACAACCACTTTGGGGCTGGCTTCCATATTCACAAAGGATGATGTTAGGGCTAAGAGGGTTCCTGTACACTGTTATTTCTTACAGATAAGTG
This sequence comes from Ursus americanus, assembly GCF_024610735.1. Classification (NCBI taxonomy): domain Eukaryota; kingdom Metazoa; phylum Chordata; class Mammalia; order Carnivora; family Ursidae; genus Ursus; species Ursus americanus. The sequence goes on along the minus strand of NC_142149.1, from coordinate 47,671,264 downwards.
TATGGCATTTTTGTTACATTGCCAGAACCACTTAGCGCGGGCTTGCCGGCCTCCTGGGGACAAACCCTAACCCTAGGTCGGCCCCCGAGGGGCCCCTCCCAAGGGGCCTGGTGCCACAGTGCCGGGGATTGGGGACCCCCGAGGCCAGCGCCGGAGTCACCCTGCTGCCCCCAGCAACCCGGGCTGCTAGGGGCGCCGCCAGTCTTTCAGGGTGAGAGAACGGGCAGGGCCCTCCAAGCCCCCGGGACTTTTGAAGGCCCCCTGCACCAAAACGCTTGGGCCCACACTCCCTTTCGCCATTGCCCTCACCTTGGCCTGCCCCTCCGCCTGCTGCAGAGCTGGTGGAAGGGGCCTGCTGGACTCCTGGGGGCTAACACTTACCCTAGGTCGGCCCCCGAGGGGCCCCTCCCAAGGAGCCTGGCACCGCAATGCTGGGGATTTGGGACCCCCGAGCCCCAGTGCTGAACTCACTCTGCCACCCAGCAAGCACCCAGGGCGCTAGGGGCGTTGCCAGTCATTCCGGAAGGGAGAACGGGCAGGGCCCTCCGATCCCCCTGCGACCTTCGAAGGACCCCCGCGCAAAAACTCTGGCTCCCAAGCACCTGCTCGCCTGCTCCCTAACCTCGGCCCACCCCTCCACTCACTGCAGAGCTGACGGATCAGGCCTGCTGGCTTCCTGGGGACTAACCTTATCCCTAGGTCGCCCCCAAGGGCCCCTCCCAAGAGGCCTGGCGCCACAATGCTGGGGATTGGGGATACCCAAGTCACAGTGCCTGACTCACCCTGCCGCCCCGCCACCACCTAGGCTGCTAGGGGCGCTGCCATTCACTCAGGGAGGAGAATGGGCAGGGCCCGTCGAGTCCCCAGAAACATTCGAAAGCCCCTGGCGCCAAAATCCTTGAGCCCAAGCTCCCGCTCGACAGAGATCTCACCTCGACCCACCCCTCAATTCTCCGCACAGCTGGCGGATTGAGCCTGCCGGCGTCCTGGGGGCTAAGCCTAACCCTAGGTCATCCCCCGAGGGGCCCCTCACAAGGGGCCTGGCGCCGCAACGCGGTGTATTGGGGACCTCTGAGCCCCAGCGCCGGACTCACCTGCCGCCCTGCCACCAACCGGGCCGCTAGGGGCGCCACTGGTCATTCAGGGTGGGAGAAGGGACAGGGCCCTGGAGAAATCAGCGAAATTTGAAGCCTCCCACGCCAAAATGCAGGGTCCCACGCTTCTGCTGGGCAGGGCCTTTACCTCTGCCCGCCCACCTCTCGCCGCCCAGCCAGAGGATTGGGCTTGCCAGCCTCCTGGGGGCTAACTCTAACCCTAGGTCGCCCACGAGGAGCCCCTCCCAAGGAGCCTGGCACAGCAGCGCCGGGGATTGGGGATCCCCGACCCAAAGTGCAGGACTCACCCTGCTGCCCCACTGCCAACGGAGCCGCTAGGAGCGCCACTGGTTACTCAGGGCAGGAGATCGGGCAGGACCCTCTGAGCCATGACAACATTCGAAGGCCCAGGGCGCCAAAACCCTGGGGACCACGCTCCCACTCGCCATCGCCCTCAAACCGGCCCACACTTCCGCTCCTCGCAGAGCCGGCTACTTGGGCCTGCTGGCCTCCTGGGCGCTAACCTTAACACTAGGACGGCCCCTGAGGGTCCCTTCCTAAGGGGCCTGGCGCCACAACGCCAGGGATTGGGGACCCCCAAGCCCCAGTGCCTGATGCACCCTGCCACCCCGCCCCACACGGGCTGCTAGGGGTGCTGCCATTCATTCAGGGTGGGAGAACTGGCAGGGCCCTCCGAACCCCCGCCGACCTTCGAAGTTGCCCCGAACCAAAACGCTTGGGCTCAGGCTCATGTTCACCAGCACCCTCACCTCGGCCCAACTCTCCGCTCGACACACAGGTGGTGTATTGGGCCTGCCGGACTCCTGAGGGCTAACCCTAACCATAGGTCGGCCCCCCAGGGTCCCTTCCCAAGGTGCCTGGTGTCGCAACGCTGGATGGTGACACCGAGCCCAAGTGCCAGACTCACCCTGCTGCCCTTCAGCCACCCGAGCCGCTAGGGGCCCACTGGTCAATCAGTGCAGGAGAACGGTTAGGGCCCTCCGAGCTCCTGCTGACCTTCAAAGGACCCCCACCCTAAAACGCTTGGGCTCATGCTCAGTCTCGCCAGCGCCCTCACCTCGGGGCAACCCTCCACGTGTTGCACAGCCGCTGATCGGGTCCACCGGTCTTCTGGGGGCTAACCGTAACCCTAGATTGACCCCCGAGTGCGGTAGAACGGGAAGGGTGCTCTGAGCCCCCGGCGACTTTTGAATGCCCCCCACGCCAAAACTCTTGGGCCCAGGATTCCGCTCAACAGCGCCCTCACCTTGGCCCGCCCCTCTGCTCACCATACAGCTGGCAGATCGGGTCTGCCGGCCTCCTGGGGGCTAACAGTAATGCTCGGTCGGCCCCTAGACCCCTTCTGAAGGGGCCTGGAGCTCCAACGCCAAGGATTGGGGACCCCGAGCCCCAGCCCCTGACTCACCATACCGCCCATCCTCTACCCGGGCCGCTAGGGTAGCCGCCGGTCATTCAGGGAGGAAGAATGTGCAGGGCCCTCTGAGCCTCAGGCGACTTTTGAAGGACCCCCACGCCAAAACGCCTGGGCCCATGCTCCCACTCGCCAGTGGCCTCACCTCCGCCTGACCCTCCATTCGCCGCACAACTGGTGGATCGGGCCTGCCGGCCTCCTGGAGGCTAACCCAAACCCTATGTCAGCCCCCGAGGGGCCCCTCCCAAGGGGTCTGGTGCTGCAATGCCGGTGATTAGGGATCCCTGAGCCCCAGCACTGTACTCACCCTGCCGCCCCTCCGCAACCCGAGCCGCTAGGTATGCCGTCCGGCTTTCAGCAAGGTAGAACGGGAAGTGCGCTCTTAACCCCCGGTGATTTTCGAATGCCCCCACGCCAAAATGCTTGGGCCCACGCTCCCGCTCAACAGCGCCCTCACCTCGGCCTGCCCCTCTGCTCGCTACACAGCCAGCGGATCAGGCCTGCCAGCTTCCTGGGGGCTAACCCTAAACCTAGGTTGGCCCCCGATGGGCCCCTCCCAACGAGCCTGGAGCTGCAAGGCCTGGGATTGGGGACCCCTGAGCCAGAGCGCCGGACTCATACGGCCGCCCCACGGTAACCCGGGGCACTAGGGGCGCCGCCGGTTATTCAGGGCAGGAGAACGGGCAGGGCCCTCCAAGCCCCCGCCGACTTTTGAAGGCCCCCCACACCAAAACGCTTGGGCCCACACTCCTGCTCCCCAGCGCCCCCACCTCGGCCCGCCCCTCCGCTCGACGCGCAGGTGGTGTATCGGGCCTGCTGGCCTCCTGGGGGATAACCCTAAATACAGGTCAGCCCCCGATGGGCCCTTCCCAAGGGACCTGGCATCGCAACGCTGGCAATGGGGACCCTGAGCCCAAGTGGCGGACTCACCCTGCTGCCCTTCAGCCACCCGAGCCGCTAGGGGCCAACCGGTCAATCAGGGAAGGAGAACGGGCAGGACCCTCCGAGCCCCCACCAAACTTCAAAAGCCCCCCAAGATAAAACACTTGGGCTTATGCTCAGGCTCGGCAGCACCCTCACCTCGGCCCAACCCTCTGCGTGTTGCACAGACGCTGATCGGGTCCACAGGCCTTCTGGAGGTAACCGTAACCCTAGATCGACCCCCGAAGGGCCCCTCCCAAGGGGTCTGACGCCGCAACGCCGGGGATTGGGGACCTCAGCACTGGATTCACCCTGCCAGCCAGCCGCCACCCGGGTCTTGGGGTGCTGCCGTTCATTCAGGGCGGGAGAACGGGCAGGGTCCTCCGAGACACGGAAACGTTCAAAGCCTCCCCGAGACAAAACACCCAGGCCCACGCTCCCGCTCACCAGCACCCTCACCTCGGTCCGCCACTCCAGTCTCCAAAAAGCTGGTGAATAGGGCCTGCCAGCCTCCTCGGGGCTAAACCTAAACCTAGGTTGGCCCCCTTGGGGCCCCTCCCAAGGGGCCTGGCGCTGCAACGCCGGGGATTGGGGACCCCCAAGCCCCAGCGCCGGATGCACCCTGCCACCCCTCCCCACCCGGGCCGCTAGGGCGCCGCCGTTCATTCAGGGTGGGAGAACGGGCAGGGCCTTCCGAACCCCCGCCAACCTTCGAAGGCACCCCGAACCAAAACGCTTGGACCCAGGCTCATGTTCACCAGCACCCTCACCTCGGCCCAACTCTCCACTCGATGCACAGGTGGTGTATCTGGCCTGCCGGCCTCTTGTGGGCTAACCCTAACCATAGGTTGGCCACCGAGGGGACTTCCCAGGGGGCCTTGCGTCGCAACGCTGGGGATGGGGACCCCGAGCCCAAGTGCTGGACTCACCCTGCTTCCCTTCAGCCACCCGAGCCGCTAGGGGCCCCCCGCTCAATTAGGGCAGGAGAACCCACAGGGCCCTCCGAGACCCCGCTGACCTTCGAAGGCCCCCCGTGCAAAAACGTTGGCTCCCATGCTCCTGCTCACCAGCGCCCTCACCTCGGCCCGCCCCTCCTATTGGTTCGTAGCCGGTGGATAGGGCCTGCCGGGCTCCTGGGGGCTAACCGAAACCCTAGGTCGGCCCCGTGGGGCACATCCCAAGGGGCCTGGCTCTGCAACGCTGGGGATTGGTGACTCAGAGCCCCAGAGTCGAACTCACCCTGATGCACTGTCGCCACCCAGGCCGCTAGGGGCGCCGCTGGTGATTCAGGGCGAGAGAAGGGGCAGGGCCTTCGGAGCCCCAGGTTACCTTCAAAGGCCCCCTGCACCAAAATGCCCCAGCACATACTCCCGCTCCCCAGAACCCTCACCTTGGCCCACCCCTCCGCTCCCCGCACAGTGGGCAGATGGGGCCTTCCGGCCTCCTGGGGGCTAACCCTAACCCTAGGTCGGCCCCCCAGGGGCCACTCCCAAGGGTCCTGGTACCACTACGCTGGGGATCGGGGACCCCAAGGCCCAGAGCCAGACTCACCCTGCCGCAACGCTGCCACCCAGGCCGCTAGGGGTGCCACCGGTCATTCAGGGCTGGAGAAGGGACAGGGCCTTGGAGAAACCTGCAACATTTGAAGCCTCCTGCACCAAAATGCAAGGGACCAAGCTCCCGCTCCCCAGCACCTTTACTTCGGCCTGCCCACCTATCCCTGCCCAGCCTGAGGATTGGGCCTGCCAGCCTCCTGGGGGCTAACTCTAACCCTAGGTAGGCCCACGAGGAGCCCCTCCCATGGGGCCTGCCCCCACAACGCTGGGGATTGGGAACCCCAGAGCCTCAGCACTGGACTCACCCTGCCACCCAGGCGCCACCCGGGGACTTGGGGTGGTGCCATTCATTCAGGGCGGGAGAACGGGTAGGGCCCTCCGAGACACAGTGACATTCAAAGGCCCCCCGCACCAAAACGCCAGGCCCACCATCCCTCTCACCAGCGCCCTCACCTCGGTCGGCCACTCCGCTCTCCACACAGCTGGTGAATAGGGCCTGATGGCCTCCTAAGGGCTAAACCTAACCCTAGGTTAGCCCCTGAGGGGCCACTCCCAAGGAGCCTGGCGCCTCAACACTGGGTATTGGGGATACCCGAGCCAAAGCGCCTGACTCACCCTGCCTCCCCGCTGCCACCTATGCTGCTAGGGGCACCGCCGGTCATTCAGGGAGGAGAACGGTCAGGGCCCGCTGAGTCCCCTGAGACATTCGAAGGACCCCGGTGCCAAAACGCTTGGCCCCACGCTCCCACTCAACAGAGATCTCACCTCGACCCACCCCTCCATTCGCCACACAGCTGGCGGACTGAGCCTGCCAGCGTCCTGGAGGCTAACCCTAACCCTAGGTCAGCCCCCGAGGGGCCCCCACCAAGGGGCCTGATGCCGCAATGCGGTAGATTGGGGATCCCCGAGCCCCAGCGCCGGACTCACATGCTGCCCTGCCGCCACCTGGGCTGCTAGGTACGCCGCCGGTCATTCAGGGAGGAGAATGGGCAAGGCCATCTGAGTCCCCGGAGACATTCGAAGGCCCCAGGTGGCAAAACGCTTGGGCCCACGCTCTTGCTCTCCAGCGCCCTCACCTCGGCCTGCCCCTCCGCTCCCCTCACAGCGGGCGGATCCCGCCTGCAGGCCTCCTGGGTGCTAACCCTAACCCTAGGTCGGCCGCCCAGGGGCCCCTCCCAAGGGTCCTGGTGCCGCTTCGCTGGGGATCGGGGACCCCAAGCCCCAGAGCCAGGCCCAGCCTCCACCCGTGGGCTTGGGGTGCTGCCATTATTCAGGGAGGGAAAATGGGCAGGGCCCTCCGAGGCACGGTGACCTTCAAAGGCCCCCCGCACCAAAACGCCCGGGCCCACGCTCCCGCTTACCAGTGCCCTCACCTCGGTCCACCACTCTGCTATCCACACAGCTGATGAATAGGGCCTGCCAGCCTCCTAGGGGCTAAACCTAACCGTAGGTTGGCACCCGAGGGGCCGCTCCCAAGGGGCCTGGTGCCACAACGCTGGGGATTGGAGATACCCGAGCTGCAGCGCCTGACTCACGCTGCCACCCTGCCGCCACCAGGGCGGCTGGGGGCGCCACCAGTCATTCAGGGTGGGAGAACGTGCACGGCCCTCCAAACCCCCGCCGACCTTCGAAGGCCCCCCACACCAAAACGCCCAGGCCCACGCTCCCAATCACCACCGCCCGCACCTCGGTCTGCCAGTTCACTCTCCACACAGGTTGCGAAAAGGGCCTGCCGGCCTCCTGGGGGCTAACCCTAACCCTAGGTCGGCCCCCCAGGGGCCCCTCCCAAGGGTCCTGGTGCCGCTACGCCGGGGATCGGGGACCCCAAGCCCCAGAGCCAGACTCACCCTGCCACAACACTGCCACCCAGGCCGCTACAGGCACCGCCGGTCATTCAGGGAGGTAAATGGCTAGGGCCCGCCAAGTCCCCAGAGACATTCGAAGGACCCTGGCGCCAAAACGCTTCGGCCCGCGCACGCTCGACAGAGACCTCACATCGACCCACCCTTCCATTAGCCACACAGCTGGCGGATTGAGCCTGCTGGCATCCTGGGGGCTAACTCTAACCCTAGGCCGGCCCAGGAGGAGCCCTTCCCAAGGGGCCTGGTGTCACAACACCGGGGATTGGGGACCCCCAAGCCCCAGCGCCGGGTGCACCCTGCCGCCCCTCCGCACCCAGACTGCTAGGGGGGTAGCCGTTCATTCAGGCTGGGGGAACGGGCAGAGCACTCCGAACCCCTACGACCTTCGAAGGCGCCCCGAACCAAAACGCTTGGACCCAGGCTCATGTTCACAAGCACCCTCAACTCGGCCCAACTTTCCGCTCGATGCACAGGTGGTGTATCGGGCCTGCAGGTCTCCTGGGGACTAACCTTAACCATAGGTCGGCCCCCAAGGGTCCCTTCCCAAGGGGCCTGGCGTCGCAACGCTGGGGATGGGGACACCGAGCCCAAGTGCCGGACTCACCCTGCTGTCCTTCAGCCACCCGAGCCACTAGGGGCCCACCGGTCAATCAGTGTAGGAGAATGGTTAGGGCCCTCCGAGCATCTGCTGACGTTCATAGGCCCCCCGCGCTAAAACGCTTAGGCTCATGCTCAGGCTAGCCAGCGTCCTCACCTCGGCCCAACCCTCCGCGTGTTGTACAGCCGCTGATCGGGTCCACTGGCCTTCTGGGGGCTAACTGAAACGCTAGATCGACCCCGAGCAGCCCCTCCCAAGGGGCCTGGCGCCGCAACACCGGGGATTGGGGATGCCCAAGCCTCAGCACTGGACTCATCCTGCCGCCCAGCTGCCACGCGGGGGCTTGGGGTGGTGCCGTTCATTCAGGGCCGGAGAATGGGCAGGGCCATCCAAGACACGGAGACCTTCAAAGGCTCCCCAGGCCAAAACAACGGGGCCCATGCTCCTGCTCACCAGCGCCCTCACCTCGGTCTGCCACTCCAGTCTCCACACAGCTGGCGAATAGGGCCTGCGGGCCTCCTAGGGGCTAAACCTAACCCTAGGTTGGCCCCGAGGGGCCCTCCCAAGGGGCCTGGCGCCGCAACACTGGGGATTGGGGATACCCAAGCCACAGTGCCTGACTGACCCTGCCACCCCGCCACCACCTGGGCTGCTGGGGGCGCTGCCAGTCACTCAGGGAGGAGATTGGGCATGGCACGGCGAGTCCCTGGAGACATTCGAAGGCCTCTGGCGCCAAAACGCTTGGGCCCATGCTCCCGCTCGACAGAGGCCTCACCTCGACCCACCACTCCATTCGCCGCACAGCTGGCAGATTGAACCTGCTGGGGTCCTGGGGGCTAACCCTAACCATAGGTCAGCCCCCGACGGGCCCCTCCCAAGGGGCCTGGCGGCGCAATGAGGTGGACTGGGGACCCCGAGCCCAGCGCCAGATTCACCTACCGCCCCTCCATCACTCAGGCCGCTAGGGGTGCTTCAGTTCATTCAGGGTGGGAGAACTGGCAGGGCCCTCCATTTCCCCTGCGGCCTTCGAAGGCCCCCCGCGCAAAATGTTGGCTCCCACGCTCCTGCTCGCCAGGGTCCTCACCTTGGCCTGCTCCTCTGCTTTATTCAGAGCTGGTGGATAGTGCCTCCCGGGCTCCTGGGGGCTAACCGAAACCCTAGGTCGGCCCCGTGGGGCAGATCCCAAGGGGCCTGGCTCTGCAATGCTTGGGATTGGAGACTCAGAACCCCAGAGCCAGACTCACCCTGCTGCACTGTCACCACCCAGGTCGCTGCGGGTGCCGCCGGTGATTCAGGGTGAAAGAAGTGGCAGGGCCTCCCGAGCCCCCTGTGACCTTCAAAGGCCCCCCACGCCAAACCACTGGTGCCCATGCTCCCGCTCCCCAGCGCCCTCACCTCGGACCGCCCCTCCGCCCATCGCACAGGCGGCAGATCGGGCCTGCCGGCCTCCTGGGTGCCAACCCTAACCCTAGGACGGCCCCTGAGGGTCCCTTCCTAAGGGGCCTGGCGCCGCAAAGCCGGGAATTGGGGACCCCTGAGACCCAGCTCCGGATGCACCCTACCGCCCCGCAACACACATGCCGCTAGGGTCGCCACCATTCATTCAGTGTTGGAGAACTGGCAGGGCCCTCCTAACTCCCTCTGACCTTTGAAGGTGCCCCGAACCAAAACGCTTCGGCCCAGACACATGTTCACCAGCACCCTCACCTCGGCCCACCACTCCGCTCGCTGCACATGTGGTGTATCAAGCCTGCTGTCCTCCTGGGGACTAACCCTAACTGTAGGTCGGACCCCGAGAGGCCCTTCCCGAGTGGCCTGGCACCACAACGCTGGGGATAGGGACACTGAGGAATAGTGCCGGACTCACCCTGCTGCCCTTCAGCCACCCGAGCCGCTAGGGTCCCGCCGGTCATTCAGAGCGAGAGAATGGGCATGGCACTCCAAGCCCCGGGCGACTATCGAAGGCCCCCCCACAGCAAAATGCTTGGGCCAATGCTCCCGCTCACCAGCGCCTTCACGTCGGCCCACTCCTCCGCTCGCCTCACAGTCGGCTGATAGGGCGTGCCGGCCTCCTTGGGGCTATCCCTAACCGTAGGTCGGCCCTTGAAGGGCCACTCGCAAGGGGCCTGGAGTTGCAAAGCCGGGGATTGGGGACCCCCAAGCCCCAGCGCCGGATGCACCCTGCCACCCCGACTCACACAGGCCGCTAGGGGCGCCGCCATTCATTCAGGGTGGGAGAACTGCCAGGGCCCTCTGAACCCACGCCGACCTTCGAAGGTGCCCCGAACCAAAACGCTTGGGCCCAGGCTTATGTTCACCAGCACCCTCACCTCGGCCCAACTCGCCGCTCGACGCACAGGTGGTGTATCGGGACTGCCGGCCTCCTGGGGGCTATCCCTAACCCTAGGTCGGCCCTCGAGGGGCCCTTCCCAAGGGCCCTGGCGACTCAACGCTGGGGATGGGGACCCCGAGCCCAAGTACCGGACTCACCCTGCTGCCCTTCAGCCACCCGAGCCGCTAGGGGCCCCGCCGATCATTCAGAGCGGGAGAACGGGCAGGTCCCTCTGAGGCCCCGCCGACCTTCGAATACCCCCGCACTAAAAAGCTTGGGCTCATGCTCAGTCTCGCCAGTGCCCTCACCTCGTCCCAACCCTCTGCGTGCCGCACAGCTGCTGGTAGGGTCCACCGGCCTCCTGGGTGCTATCCATAAACCTAGATCAATCCCCAAAGGTCCACTCCCAAGGGGCTTGGCGCAGCAACGCCGGGGATTGGGGACCCCGAACCTCAGCACCTGACTCACCCTGCCGCCCAGCCGCCACCCGGGGGCTTGGGGTGTTGCCAATCATTCAGGGCGGGAGAACAGGCAGGGCCCTCCGAGACACAGCGAACTTCGAAGGCCCCCCCACGCATAAACGGCAGACCCACCCTCCCACTCACCAGCGCCCTCACCTCCGTCCGCCACTGCACTCTCCACACAGCTGGCGAATAGGGCCTGCCGGCCTCCTGGGAGCTAAACCTTACCCTAGGTTGCCCCGGATGGGTCTCTCCCAAGGGGCCTGGCGCCGCATCGCCTGGGATTGGGGACCCCCAAGCCCCAGCGCCGGATGCACCCTGTTGCCCCTCCCCACCCGGGCCGCTAGGGGCGCCACTGTTCATTCAGGGTGGGAGAACGGGCAGGGCCCTCCGAACCCCCACCTATGCTCCAAGGCACCCCGAATCAAAACGCTTGGGCCCACGCTCATGTTCACCAGCACCCTCAACTCGGCCTGCACCTCCGCTCCTCGCACAGCCAGCGACTCGGGCCTGCCGGCCTCCGGGGCACTAACCCTAACCCTAGGACGGCCCCTGAGGATCCCTTCCTAAGGAGCCTGGCGCCCCAAGGCCAGGGATTGCGGACCCCCAGGCCCCAGCGCCGGACACACGCTGCCGCCCCGCCCCACACAGGCCGCTAGGGGCGCCGCCATTCATTCAGGTTGGGAGAACAGGCAGGGCCCTCCGAACCCCCGCCGGCCTTCAAAGGCGCCCGGAACCAAAATCCTTGGGCCCTGGCTCACGTTCACCAGCACCCTCACCTTGGCCCAACTCTCCGCTCGATGCACAGGGGGTGTATTGGGCCTGCTGGGCTGCTGGGGGCTAACCCTAACCATAGGTCGGCCCCTGAGGGGCCGTTACCAAGTGCCTGGCGATGCAACGCTGGGGATGGGGACCCCCTGCCCAAGTGCCGGACTCACCCTGCTGCCCTTCAGCCACCCAAGCCACTAGGGGACCACCGGACAATCAGGACAGGAGAACGGGCAGGGACCTCCGAGCCCCAGCTGACCTTCGAAGGTCCCCCGCGCAAAAACGTTGGCTCCCATGCTCCTGCTCCCAGCGCCCTCACCTCAGCCCGCCCCTCCGCTTGATTCAGAGCTGGTGGATAGGGCCTGCCAAGCTCCTGGGGCTAACCAAAACCCTAGGTCGGCCCCGTGGGGCACATCCCAAGTGGCCTGGCTCTGCAACGCTGGGGATTGGTGACTCAGAGCCCCAGAACCCGACTCACCCTGCCGCACTGTCCCCACCCGGGCCGCTAGGGGCGCCACCGGTCATTCAGGGCGGGAGAACGGACAGGGCCCTGGAGAAACCAGCGACATTTGAAGCCTCCCGCCAAAATGCAGGGGCCCAGGCTCCCGCTCGCCAGAGCCTTTACCTCGGCCCGTGCACCTCTCGCCGCCCAGCCAGAGGATTGGGCCTGCCGCCTCCTGGGTGCTAACTCTAACCCTAGGTCGGCCCCCTACGAGCCCCTCCCAAGGGGCCTGGCCCCACAACGCTGGGGATTGGGGATCCCCGAGCCGCAGCACGGGACTCCCCGTGCCGCCCCACCGCCAACGGAGCCTCTAAGGGCGCCGCTGGTTATTCAGGGCAGGGAACAGGCAGGGCCATTCAAGTCATGGCAACATTCGAAGGCCCAGGGCCTGGCGGCCTCCTGGGAGCTAACCCTAACCATAGGTCGGCCCCCGAGGGGCACTTCCCAAGTGGCCTAGCGCCACAACGCCAGGGATGGGGACCCCGAGCCCAAGTGCTGGACTCACCCTGCTCCCCTTCAGCCACCTGAGCCGCTAGGGGCCCCGCCGGTCATTCAGAGCGGGAGAATGGGCAGGTCTCTCCGAGGCCCCGCCGAGCTTCGAAAGCCCCCCGCACTAAAAAGCTTGGGCTCATGCTCAGTCTCGCCAGTGCCCTCACCTAGTCCCAACCCTCCGCGTAATGCTCAGCCTCTGATCGTGTCCACCGGCCTCCTGGGGGCTAACTATAACCCTAGATCGATCCCCAAAGGACCACTCCCAAGGGGCTTGGCGCAGCAACGCCGGATTGGGGACCCTGAACCTCAGCACCTGACTCACCCTGCCGCCCAGCCGCCACCCGGGGGCTTTGGGTGTTGCCGATCATTCAGGGCGGGAGAACAGGCAGGGCCCTCCCAGACATGGCGACCTTCGAAGGCCCCCCGTGCAAAAACGGCCGACCCACCCTCCCACTCACCAGCGCCCTCACCTCCATCCGCCACTGCACTCTCCACACAGCTGGCGAATAGGGCCTGCCGGCCTCCTGGAGCCTAAACCTAACCCTAGGTTGCCCCCGAGCGTCCTCTCCCAAGGGGCCTGGCACCGCATCGCCGGGGATTGGGGACCCCCAAGCCCCAGTGCCTGATGCACCCTGTCGCCCTTCCCCTCACAGGCCGCTAGGGGCGCCGCCATTCATTCAGGGTGGGAGAACTGGCAGGGCCCTCCGAACCCCCGCCTATGCTCGAAGGCGCCTGGAATCAAAACACTTGGGCCCACGCTCATGTTCACCAGCACCCTCAACTCGGCCCGCACCTCCGCTCCTCGCACAGCCCGCGACTCGGGCCTGCCGGCCTCCTGGGCGCTAACCCTAACCCTAGGACGGCCCACGAGGGGCCCTTCCCAAGGGTCCTGGTGACACAATGCTGGGGATGGGGACCCCGTGCCCAAGTGCCAGACTCACCCTGCTGCCCTTCAGCCACCCAAGTCGCTAGGGGACCACCGGTCCATCAGGACAGGAGAACGGGCAGGGACCTCCGAGACACGGTGACCTTTGAAGCCCCCCTGCGCAAAAACGGCAGACCCACACTCCCACTCACCAGCGCCCTCACCTCCGTCCGCCACCCCACTCTCCACACAGCTGGCGAATAGGGCCTGCCGGCCTCCTGAGGGCTAAACCTAACCCTAGGTTGCCCCCGAGGGGCCTCTCCCAAGGGGCCTGGTGCTCCATCGCCGGGGATTGGGGACCCCCAAGCCCCAGCACAGGATGCACCCTGTCGCCCCTCCCCACCCGGGCTGCTAGGGGCGCCGCCGTTCATTCAGGGTGGGAGAACGGGCAGGGCCCTCCGAACCCCCGCCTATGCTCGAAGGCGCCCGGAATCAAAATGCTTGGGCCCACGCTCACGTTCACCAGCACCCTCAACTCGGCCCTCACCTCCGCTCCTTGCAGAGCCGGCGACTCGGGCCTGCTGGCCTCCTGGGCGCTGACCCTAACCCTAGGACGGCCCCTGAGGATCCCTTCCTAAGGGGCCCAGCGTGGCAATGCCAGAGATTGCGGACCCCCAAGCCCCAGCGCCGGATGCACGCCGCCACCCCGCCCCACACGGGCCGCTAGGGGCGCCACCATTCATTCAGGGTGGGAGAACTGGCAGGGCCCTCAGAACCCACGTCGACTTTCGAAGGCGCCCCGAACCAAAACCCTTGGGCCCTGGCTCACGTTCACCGGCACCCTCACCTCGGCCCAACTGTCCTCTCGATGCACAGGTGGTGTATCGGGCCTGCGTGGCTCCTGGGGACTAACCCTAACCATAGGTCTGCCCCCGAGGGGCCCTTCCCAAGGGACCTGGTGACGCAACGCTGGGGATGGGGACCCCGTGCCCAAGTGCCAGACTCACCCTGCTGCCCTTCAGCCACCCAAGCCGCTAGGGGACCACCGGTCAATCAGGACAGGAGAACGGGCAGGGACCTCCGAGCCCCAGCTGACCTTCGAAGGCCCCCCGCGCAAAAACCTTGGCTCCCATGCTCTTGCTCCCAGTGCCCTCACCTCGGCCCGCCCCTCCACTTGATTCAGAGCCGGTGGATAGGGCCTGCCAAGCTCCTGGGGCTAACCAAAACCCTAGGTCCGCCCCGTGGGGCACATCCCAAGGGGCCTGGCTCTGCAACGCTGGGGATTGGTGACTCAGAGCCCCAGAACCGGACTCCCCTGCCGCACTGTCGCCGCCCAGGCCGCCTGGGGCGCCGCAGTTCATTCAGGGCGAATGTAGGGACAAGGCCCTGGAGAAACCGGTGACATTTGAAGCCTCCCGCCAAAATGCAGGGGCCCACGCTCCCCCTCGCCAGAGCCTTTACCTCGGCCCGCGCACCTCTCGCTGCCCAGCCAGAGGATTGGGCCTGCCGCCTCCTGGGTGCTAACTCTAACCCTAGGTCGGCCCCCTATGAGCCCCTCCCAAGGGGCCTGGCACCACAACGCCGGGGATTGGGGATCCCCGAGCCGCAGCGCGGGACTCCCCCTGCCGCCCCACCTCCAACGGAGCCGCTAAGGGCGCCGCTAGTTATTCAGGGCAGGGAACAGGCAGGGCCATTCAAGTCATGGCAACATTCGAAGGCCCAGGGCCTGGCGGCCTCCTGGGAGCTAACCCTAACCATAGGTCGGCCCCCGAGGGGCACTTCCCAAGTGGCCTAGCGCCACAACGCCAGGGATGGGGACCCCGAGCCCAAGTGCTGGACTCACCCTGCTCCCCTTCAGCCACCCGAGCCGCTAGGGGCCCCGCCGGTCATTCAGAGCGGGAGAATGGGCAGGTCTCTCCGAGGCCCCGCCGAGCTTCGAAAGCCCCCCGCACTAAAAAGCTTGGGCTCATGCTCAGTCTCGCCAGTGCCCTCACCTAGTCCCAACCCTCCGCGTAATGCTCAGCCTCTGATCGTGTCCACCGGCCTCCTGGGGGCTAACTATAACCCTAGATCGATCCCCAAAGGACCACTCCCAAGGGGCTTGGCGCAGCAACGCCGGATTGGGGACCCTGAACCTCAGCACCTGACTCACCCTGCCGCCCAGCCGCCACCCGGGGGCTTTGGGTGTTGCCGATCATTCAGGGCGGGAGAACAGGCAGGGCCCTCCCAGACATGGCGACCTTCGAAGGCCCCCCGTGCAAAAACGGCCGACCCACCCTCCCACTCACCAGCGCCCTCACCTCCATCCGCCACTGCACTCTCCACACAGCTGGCGAATAGGGCCTGCCGGCCTCCTGGAGCCTAAACCTAACCCTAGGTTGCCCCCGAGCGTCCTCTCCCAAGGGGCCTGGCGCCGCATCGCCGGGGATTGGGGAC
The DNA here is from genome assembly GCF_024610735.1 of Ursus americanus. Taxonomy (NCBI): domain Eukaryota; kingdom Metazoa; phylum Chordata; class Mammalia; order Carnivora; family Ursidae; genus Ursus; species Ursus americanus. Next base: position 47,655,945 of record NC_142149.1, on the reverse strand, counting down.
CCCCAAGCCCCAGTGCCTGATGCACCCTGTCGCCCTTCCCCTCACAGGCCGCTAGGGGCGCCGCCATTCATTCAGGGTGGGAGAACTGGCAGGGCCCTCCGAACCCCCGCCTATGCTCGAAGGCGCCTGGAATCAAAACACTTGGGCCCACGCTCATGTTCACCAGCACCCTCAACTCGGCCCGCACCTCCGCTCCTCGCACAGCCCGCGACTCGGGCCTGCCGGCCTCCTGGGCGCTAACCCTAACCCTAGGACGGCCCACGAGGGGCCCTTCCCAAGGGTCCTGGTGACACAATGCTGGGGATGGGGACCCCGTGCCCAAGTGCCAGACTCACCCTGCTGCCCTTCAGCCACCCAAGTCGCTAGGGGACCACCGGTCCATCAGGACAGGAGAACGGGCAGGGACCTCCGAGACACGGTGACCTTTGAAGCCCCCCTGCGCAAAAACGGCAGACCCACACTCCCACTCACCAGCGCCCTCACCTCCGTCCGCCACCCCACTCTCCACACAGCTGGCGAATAGGGCCTGCCGGCCTCCTGAGGGCTAAACCTAACCCTAGGTTGCCCCCGAGGGGCCTCTCCCAAGGGGCCTGGTGCTCCATCGCCGGGGATTGGGGACCCCCAAGCCCCAGCACAGGATGCACCCTGTCGCCCCTCCCCACCCGGGCTGCTAGGGGCGCCGCCGTTCATTCAGGGTGGGAGAACGGGCAGGGCCCTCCGAACCCCCGCCTATGCTCGAAGGCGCCCGGAATCAAAATGCTTGGGCCCACGCTCACGTTCACCAGCACCCTCAACTCGGCCCTCACCTCCGCTCCTTGCAGAGCCGGCGACTCGGGCCTGCTGGCCTCCTGGGCGCTGACCCTAACCCTAGGACGGCCCCTGAGGATCCCTTCCTAAGGGGCCCAGCGCGGCAATGCCGGAGATTGCGGACCCCCAAGCCCCAGCGCCGGATGCACGCCGCCACCCCCGCCCCACACGGGCCGCTAGGGGCGCCACCATTCATTCAGGGTGGGAGAACTGGCAGGGCCCTCAGAACCCACGTCGACTTTCGAAGGCGCCCCGAACCAAAACCCTTGGGCCCTGGCTCACGTTCACCGGCACCCTCACCTTGGCCCAACTGTCTTCTCGATGCACAGGTGGTGTATCGGGCCTGCGTGGCTCCTGGGGACTAACCCTAACCATAGGTCGGCCCCCGAGGGGCCCTTCCCAAGGGACCTGGTGACGCAACGCTGGGGATGGGGACCCCGTGCCCAAGTGCCAGACTCACCCTGCTGCCCTTCAGCCACCCAAGCCGCTAGGGGACCACCGGTCAATCAGGACAGGAGAACGGGCAGGGACCTCCGAGCCCCAGCTGACCTTCGAAGGCCCCCCGCGCAAAAACGTTGGCTCCCATGCTCTTGCTCCCAGTGCCCTCACCTCGGCCCGCCCCTCCACTTGATTCAGAGCCAGTGGATAGGGCCTGCCAAACTCCTGGGGCTAACCAAAACCCTAGGTCCGCCCCGTGGGGCACATCCCAAGGGGCCTGGCTCTGCAACGCTGGGGATTGGTGACTCAGAGCCCCAGAACCGGACTCCCCTGCCGCACTGTCGCCGCCCAGGCCGCCTGGGGCGCCGCAGTTCATTCAGGGCGAATGTAGGGACAAGGCCCTGGAGAAACCGGTGACATTTGAAGCCTCCCGCCAAAATGCAGGGGCCCACGCTCCCCCTCGCCAGAGCCTTTACCTCGGCCCGCGCACCTCTCGCTGCCCAGCCAGAGGATTGGGCCTGCCGCCTCCTGGGTGCTAACTCTAACCCTAGGTCGGCCCCCTATGAGCCCCTCCCAAGGGGCCTGGCACCACAACGCCGGGGATTGGGGATCCCCGAGCCGCAGCGCGGGACTCCCCCTGCCGCCCCACCTCCAACGGAGCCGCTAAGGGCGCCGCTAGTTATTCAGGGCAGGAGAACGGGCAGGGCCCTTCGAGCCATGGCAACATTCGAAGGCCCAGGGTCTGCCGGCCTCCTGGGCACTAACCCTAACCCTAGGACGGCCCCTGAGGATCCCTTCCCAAGGGGCCTGGAGCTGCAATGCCGGGGATTGCGGACCCCCAAGCCCCAGCGCAGGATGCACGCTGCCGCCCCGCCCCACACCTGACTCATCCTGATGCCCAGCCGCCACCCGGGGGCTTGGGGTGCTGCTGTTCATTCAGGGCAGGAGAACGGGCAGGGCCCTCCAAGATACAGTGACCTTCGAAGGCCCCCCGTGCCAAAACGCCCAGGCCCATGCTCCCAATCACCAGCTCCCTCACCTCGGTCTGCCACTTCACTCTCCACACAGGTTACGAATAGGGCCTGCCAGCCTCCTGGGGGCTAAATCGAAGGCTAGGTTGACCCCCGAGGGGTCCATCCCAGGGGCCTGGTGTCACAACACTGGGGATGGGGACCCCGAGCCGCAGCATGGGACTCACCCTCCCCCCCCACCGCCAACAGAGCCGCTAGGGCGCCACTGTTTATTTAGGGCAGGAGAAGGGGCAAGGCACTCCAAGCCATGGCAACATTCCGGGACCCAGTGCGCCAAAACGCTGGGGCTCAAGCTCTCGCTCGCCATCGCCCTCAACTCGGCCCATACCTCCGCTCCTTGCACAGCCCGCGGATCGGGCCTGCCGGCCTCCTGGGCGCTAACCCTAACCCTAGGACGGCCCCTGAGGTTCCCTTCCTAAGGGGCCTGGCGCTGCAACGCCGGGGATTGGGGACCCCCAAGCCCAAGCGCCAGATGCACCCTGCCGCCCCGCCCCACACGGGCCGCTAGGGGCGCCGCCATTCATTCAGGGAAGGAGAAATGGCAGGGCCCTCCGAGCCCCCGCTGACCTTCAAAGGCCTCCCGCACTAAAACGCTTGGGGTCATGCTCAGGCTCGCCAGCGCCCTCAACTCGGGGCAACCCTCCGCTTGTTGCACAGTCGCTGATCGGGTCCACTGGCCTTCTGGGGGCTAAACGCAACCCTAGAATGGCCTCCGAGCGGCCCTTCCCAATGGGCCTGGCGACACAATGCCGGGGATTGGGGACCCCTGAGCCCCAGCGCCGGACTCACCTTGCCGCCCAGCTGCCACCCAGGGTCTTGGGGTGCTGCCATTATTCAGGGAGGGAGAAAGGGCAGGGCCCTCAGAGACACGGTGACCTTCAAAGGCCCCCGGCGTCAAAACGCCCGGGCCCACGCTCCCACTCACCAGCGCCCTCAACTCAGTCCGCCACTCCGCTATCCACACAGCTGGTGAATAGGGCCTGCCTGCCTCCTAGGGGCTAAACCTAACCCTAGGTTGGCACCCGAGGGGCCGCTCCCAAGGGGCCTGGCACCACAACGCTGGGGATTGGAGATACCAGAGCCAAAGCGCCTGACTCACCCTGCACCCCGCCGCCACCAGGGCAGCTAGGTGCGCCGCAGGTCATTCAGGGAGGAGAATGGGTAGGGCCCACCGAGTCCCCGAAGACATTCGAAGGCCCCCCGCGCCAAAACGGTTGGGCCCACGCTCCCGCTCCACAGAGACCTCACCTCGACACACTACACCTTTCTCCGCACAGCTGGCGGATTGAGCCTTCTGGCGTCCTGGGGTCTGACCCTAACCCTAGGTCAGCCCCCGAGGGCACCCTGCCAAGGGGCCTGGTGCAGCAACTCGGTGGATTGGAGACCCCCGAGCCCCAGCGCCTGACTCACCTGCCGCCCTGCCGCTACCCAGGCCGCTAGGGGCGCCACAGGTCATTCAGTTGGGAGAACTGGCAAGGCCTTCCATTTCCCCTGTGACCTTCGAAGGCCCCCCACTCAAAAAAGTTGGCTCCCAAGCTCCCAAGCTCCTGCTCCCCAGCGCCCTCACCTCGGCCCGCCCCTCCGCTTGCTGGAGCCAGTGGATAGTGCCTGCCAGGCTCCTGGGGGCTAACCGAAACCCAAGGGGCCTGGCTCTGCAACGCTTGGGATTGGTGACTCAGAGCCCCAGAGCCGGACTCACCCTGCCACACTGTCGCCACCCAGGGCGCTAGGGGCGCTGCCGGTCATTCAGGGTGGTAGAAAGGTCAGGGCCCTGGAGAAACCTGCCACATTTGAAGCCTCCTGCGCCAAAATGCAGGGGCCCACGCTCCTGCTTCCCAGCGCCTTTACCTCGGCCTTCCCACCTCTCGCTGCCCAGCCAGAGGATTGGGCCTGCTGGCCTCCTGGGGGCTAACTGTAACCCTAGGTCAGCCCAGGAGGAGCCCCTTCCAAGGGGCCTGGCTCCGCAACACTGGGGATTGGGGATCCCGTAGCCACAGTGCGGGACTCACCCTGCCGCCCCACCACCAACGGATATGCTAGGGTCGCAGCTGCTTATTCAGGGCAGGAGAATGGGCAGGGCACTATGAGCCATGGCAACATTCGAAGGCCAAGGGCGCCAAAGTGCTGGGGACCAAGCTCCCACTCGCCATCGCCCAAAACTCAGCCCACAACACCGCTCCTCACACAGCCAGCAGATCGGGCCTGCCAGCCTCCTGGGGGCCAACCCTAACCCTAGGTTGGCCCCCGAGGGGAACATCCCAAGGGGCCTGGTGCAGCAACGCCAGGGATTGGGGAACCACGAGCCCCCGCGCCGTACTCACCATGCCACCCCGCCACCCACCAGGCCACTAGGGGCGCCGCTGGCCATTCAGGGAGGGAGAACCCGCAGGGCCCTCCAAACCCCAGCGACCTTCCAAGGCCCCCCGTGACAAAATGCTTGGGCCCACGCTCCAGCTCGGTGGCACCCTCACCTTGGCCTGGCCCTCCTCTACCGCACAGCTGGTGGATCATGCCTGCCAGGCTCCTGGGTGCTAACACTAACCCTAGGACGGCCCCAGAGGGGCCCCTCCCAAGGGGCCTTGCACTGCAACGCATAGCATTGGAGACCCCCAAACCGCAGTGCCAGACTCAACTGCCAACTCACCACCACGCGGACCGCTCGGGGTGCCGCTGGTCATTCAGGGCAGGAGAACGGACAGGGCCCTCCGAGGCTCTAGCGACATTCAAAGGCCCCATGCGCCAAAACGCTGGATACCATAATCCCGCTCGCCAGCGCACTCACCTCGGCCCCCTCGTCCGTTTGCCGCACAGCCGGCGCATCAGTCCTGCTGGCATACTGGGGTCTAACCCTAACCCTAACCCCTAACCTTAAACCCTAAACCTTAACCCCTAATCCTAACCCTAACCCTAACCCTAACCCTACCCTAAACCTAACCCTAAACCCTAATCCTTAAAACTAAACCCTACATTAACACTAAACCCTAAACCCTAACCCCTAACCCTAAACCCGAAACCCTAAACACTAAACCCTAACCTTAACCACTAACCCCAAACCCCAAACACTAACCCTAAACCCTAACCCTACCCGGACCCCTACCATACCACTAATCCTACCCCTAACCCTACCCCTTCAGCTAACCCTATCCCTAACCCGTAACCTATCCCTAAACCTAACCCTAACCCGTAACCTAACCCGTACTCTAACCGTAACTCTAACCCTAACCCTAACCCTAACCCTAACATGTACCCTAACCCTAGCCGAAACCCTAACATGTACTCTAACGCGTACCCTAACCCGTACCATAACCCTAACCATAAACTGTACCTTAACCCGTAACTTAAACCGTACCCTAAACCTAACCGTAGCCCTAACAAGTACCCTAACCCGTACTATAACCTTAACCCTAAACCCTAAACCCTGACCCTAACCCATACCATAACTCATACCATAACCCGTAACCTAACCCTACCTGTATCCTAACCCTAACCCGTACCCTAACCGTAACCCTAAACGCTAAACTGTAACCCGTACCCTACCCCTAACCACTACCCTTACCTTAACCTTAACCCATACCCTAACCCGTACCCTAACCCATACCCTAACCCGTACCCTATCCCTAACCCGGACCCTAACCCATATCCTAACCCATACCTAAAACTAACCTGTACCCTAACCAGTACCCTAACCCATACCCTAACCCTAAACCTTACCCTATACCTATCCCTAACCTGATCACTAACCCGTACCCTCACCCTAACCCTAAACCGTAACCTAACCTGTACCATAACCGTAAACTGTACCCTAACCCTAACCCGTACACTAACCCTAACCTGTACCCTAAACCGTACCCATTTCCGTACGCCAACACTTACCCTAAACTGTACCCTAGCCCGTACCCTAAACCGTACCCTAATGCATACCCTAACCCATAACCTAACCCTAACCCATACCCTAACCCTAACCCGTACTCCAACCCTAACCCTAACCCTAAACCCAAACCCTAAACCCTAACCCGTACCCTAAACCCTAATCTGTACCCTAACCCATAACCTCTAACCTGTAACCCCTAAACCCAACCCTACCCTGTACCCTCTCCTTACCCTAACCCTAACCCCTACACTCACCCATACCCTAACCGTAACCCATACCCTAACCTTAACCCGTAACCTAATCCGTAACCTAACCCCGGGGATTGGGTACACATGAGCCCCACCACGGGACTCAGCCTGCCACCACTCAGGAAACCATGCCCCTTGGGGCGCCACAGAGCATACCGTGCAGGAGAACTGGTAGGGCCCCCCTGAGCCCCCAGTGATCCTGGGCGGCCCCCTACACCCCAACCCTGAGGCCCACGCTCATCCCGCCCCACGCCTTCCCTTCAGCTTGCCACCGAGCTCGTCGCAGAGCCGGCAGATCAGGCCTGCCGGGTTCCTGGGGCCTAGACCTGACCCTAGGTCGGCTGGGTAGGGACTCTCCCCTGGGGCCCGGTGCCGCAGCCCCAGGGACTGGGGACACCTGAGCCCCACTGCAGGACAAAGCCTGCCAGCCTGCAGGAAACCGTGCCCCTTGGGAGGCTATAGAGCATTCAGCGCGGGAGAATCTGGAGGGCCCCCAGAGCCCCCAGCGAACTTCAGCGATCCCTAAACCCAAGCTTGAAGCCCATGCTCACCCCACCCCACACCCTCACCTCAGCCCGCAGCGGAGCTCACCACATAGTGGGCAGATCTGGCCTGCGGGGTTCCTGGGCCCCAACCCTAACCCTAGTTCATCTGTGGGGGGCCCCCTCCCCAGGAGCCTGGAGCCACAGCTGCGGGGATTCGGGACACCTGAGCCCCACAGCAGGACTCAGTCTGCCACCCTGCAGGAAACCGTGCACCTTGGGAGGCCATAGAGCATTCAGGGCGGGAGAACAAGGAGGAGCCTCCTGAGCCACCAGCGAACTTCGGCGGCCTCCCGCACCCCAACCCTGAGGCCCACGCTCACCCTCCCCACACCCTCAACTTAGCCCCTGTAGCTCGCCATACAGCCAGCAGATTGGGCCTGCGGGCCTCCTGGGGCCTAACCCTAGCCCTAGGTCGGCCGCGGGTGTGGGGGCCTCCCCAGGAGCCTTACACAGCAGCCCCGGGGAATTGGGTTACCTGGCCCCACCGCAGGACTCAGCTTGTCACCTGACAGGAAACCGTGCCCCTTGGGACTCTACGGAGCCTACAGGACACGAGAACTTGGGGAGGCCCCCAGAGCCCATCCCCACATTTGGCAGCCCCCCGTGCCCCAACCCTGAGTCCCACGCTCACCTTCCCCCATGGCCTCCTCTCAGCCCTCCACAGAGCTCGCTGCACAGCCTGCAGATTGTCCCTGGCAGGCTTCTGGACCCTAACCCTTACCCTAGGTTGGTGACAGAAGGGTCCCTCCCCAGGGTCCTGGCACCCCACTCTAGGGGATTTGGGACACCCAAGCCCCACCGTAGGACTCAGCCTGCAGCCCACAGTAAACTGTACCATTTTGGGGCACAACACAGCATTCAGGGCAAGAGAATTGGGGCACCCCTGAGAGCCCCTTCTGGTGAACCCCAACCTTTGTGGGCCCTTCCGGATGAAACCCGAAGGCTCACACTCACCCGCCCTTGTGCCCTCATCTCACTTGGCCTGGGAGTTCTCTGAGCACTGGGCAGTTAGGACCTGCTGTCTCTTGAGGCCTAACCTAACACTGGGTCTTCTGCTGAGGGTCCCTCCCTGTTTGCCTGCCTCCAAGGCAGCAGGCATTGGGCTCACCTCTGCACGACTAGAGGACTCAGCCTGCCCCACAGCAGGAAACTGTCCATTTGGGGCTGCAGCAAGGATTCATAGGAAAATCGGAGGGCCACCCTCAGCCTATCCCAGGCAACCCCCACTTTGAGAGATCTCCCCAGAACTAATTAGTAGCTTCACACTGACCTTTAAACTTGCTCTCCACGGAGATCTTTTGAAATTCTCCACAATTCCAACCGATGGCATCATCCAGCTTCAGTGCCTTACCCAGCTTTAGGTCTCGAGATGGATTAAAATGGGAAGTCATTTCACTGATGATGACGTACTGGTGACCAAAAGATACATGCATAAATGCTTCATATCACTTGGCTTCAGGGAAATGCAAATCTAAACCCCTATAGATGCCATATCACACGAGGCTGAATATCTAAAAATAGAAGACATAAAACTATACATGTTGGAGAGGATGTGGAGAAACGGGAACCCTCTTACACACCTGTACGAATGCAGTCCGGTACAGCCACTCTTGAAAATGGTACGGAGTTTCCTCAAGAAGTTATAAATAAAGCTACCCTATGTCCCAGCAATTGCACTACTGGGTATTTACCCCAAAGAGACAGAGGTAGCGAAGTCGGGACACATGCACCCCAGTGTTCATAGCAGCAATATCCATAATAGACAAACTGTGGAAGGAGTGCAGATGACCATGGATAGATGAATGGATAAAGAAGATGTGGAATATATATATATATAATGGAATATTACTCAGCCATCAGAAAGGATGAATACTTACCATCACACCGACCTGGGTGGAGCTGGAGGGTATTATGCTGAGTGGAATAAGTCAATGAAAGAAAGACAATGATCATATGCTTTCACTCCTATGTGGAATATCAGAAACAAGGAAGAAGACCATAGGGCAAGGAAGGGAAAATAGAATGGGAAGTCATCAGAGAGGGAGAAAACCCATGATGGACTCTTAACTATCGCAAGAAACTGATGATTGTTGGAGGAGAAGTTGGGGGGGTAACTGGGTGAGTAGCATTAAGGAGGTCACACGATACAATGAGCACTGGGTGTTACACACGACTGAAAATTTATTGAAGACTACATCTGAAACGAATGATGTACTGTAAGTTGGCTAATTGAATTTAAATTAAAGAACAAAAGACCTCGAATAAACAATCCTAAATATTTGTATGGAACCACTAAAGATTCCAAACAGCCAGTGCAATGTGGAAAAGAAAAACAAAGCTGGAGGACTCACAATTGCAGATTTCAGGTTATACTACAAAGCTGCAGTCATCCTAACAAGACAGTACAGCACAAAAATAGACACAGTGACCAAAGGAAAAGGATACAAGTTTAGACAGAAACCCACAATTATGTGGTCCATGAATTTTCCACAAAGCAAGCAACGATATCAAAAGGGAAAAGGACAGTCTCTACAACAAATGGTGTTGGGAAAACTAGACAGCTACGTACAGAAGAATGCAATTAGACTCTTTTCTTACACAATAAAGACAAACGCAAAACAGTTTCAAGACCTCAATATGAGACCTGAATCCATAAAAATCCTACAGGAGGGAAGACAGTAACTTCTTGACATGGACCATACCAACGTTTTTCTAGACTGTCTCCTGAGGCAAAGGAAATGAAAGCAAAAATAAACTATTGGGAATACAGCAAAATAAAAAGTTTCCATATGGCAGAAGAACAATGAAAACGTAAAAATAATAAGACAACCTACTCAAAGGGAGAAGATATTTGCAAAGATCATAGGCAATGAAGGGATAGTGTCCAAAACATATACAACTGATACTACTTGACCCCCAAAACAAATAATCCAGTTAAAAAATAGGCAGAAGACATGGACAGACATTTCTCCAAAGAAAAAATACAAATGGCCAACAGTCCCGTGAAAAGATGTTCACCATCACCCATCATCAGGAAAATGTAAATCCAAAGGACAATGAGGTAATACCTCAAACCTGTCAGAATGGCTAACATCAAAAGCACAACAAAGAGCAGGTGTTGGGAGGATGTGGATAAAGGGGAATCCTCGTGAACTGTGGGTGGGAATGCAAACTGTGGTGGCCACCGTGGAAAACAGTATGAAGGTTCCTCAAAAAATTACATATATAACTACCCTACGATCCAACAATCACACTACTTGTATTTACCCAAAGAATAGGAAAACAGTAACGTAAAAGGATACGTGCACCCCTATGTTTCTTGCACCATTATTTACAATATCACCATATGGAAGCAACCCAAGTGTCTGTAGAAAAATTGACAAATGAGATGATAGATGTGTGTATTCACACACACACACACACACACACACATACACACATACAATGGAGTATTACTCGGCTTGAAAAAGAATGAAACCTTGCCATTTGCAGACACATGGATGGAGCTAGAGAGTATTATCCTAACTAAAATCAGTCAGTCAGAGAAAGAAAAATCCCATACGATGTCACTCTAATGGGGAATTTAAAAAACAAACAAAAATAAATAACTAAAAGAGAAAAAGGAGACACACCAAAATACAAACTCTTAACAATAGAGAACAAACGGATGGTTACCAGAGAGGAGGTGGATAGAGGGATGAGTGAAATAGATGAAGGGGATTAATAGGATGCTTTTCTTGATGACCAATGAGTAATATATAGAATTACTGAATCACTCTATTGGACACCTGAAAAGAATGTAACACTGTATGTTAGCTCTACTGGAATTAAAATAAATTTTTAAAAAAGATTTTTCTTTCAGGAACCTCTTTGAAAAAGCTTTTCCTGTGCACTGTGCATAAGCCCTACTTGGGAGGATTCACTCTACAATAATTATTCACTCTATGCCTTGAATTCAGATTTCACTGAGTTCTTACTGTGGATCCCAGGCCACGGGAGCCATGGTCCTTTTCTGTCCAGGCTCAGCACCTATGCATTCAAGATTGGAAGTAGAGACACATGTCACTTCACAGTCCAGAAAGCTATTATTGTTTCTGTTTCAGTGTGAGAGAGTCACAGACTTTTGGACAGGTTTCAGAGCAGGTATATTATGGATCCTGGATCTCTACTTCAATGTTCATTGCCTGGATCCATTTGGCTAATAGGTTCCCTGTGGATGGGCTTGCTTCCAAGCACATACATGGAAGATGCAAAGGCGGATAGGATTGGTGCGGGACAGGAAGAAGACCAAATGCAGACAAGAGTCCGATCCCTCCTCTGATCCAGGAACTGCTACGGGAGAGGGTACAGGAGGTAGAATCCATGCAAAACTCCAAGGTCACCAGCTGAACACAGGAGGCATAGGTCAAGGGATCTGGAGATGCAGGGGTTGAAGGCTGCTCTGAGCTACCTCTGGGAGGAAGGGAGGGAAGGAATGAGAAGGAGACACTGCCTGCCCCTGGCCCATGCCAGCTGCCCACCACTCCGACACGCATCTGTCTACACAGCTGACACAGCCTGGGCTCAGAATGGGCTGGCTCATGTCCCTCAATCCTCAGTGGGAGAGCTGGTCCCAGGGCTCAGAGACATGCTGAGGGAGATGAGAGGGAAAGCTGCCCCACCCAGGTCATCCCCTCCTTGAGCAGACAGCCCTTCAGAACTGCTAAAAAAAACCCACTAACGGGGTTGAAAGACATGCCATGGATGAACTAAGGCATAGAGATATGTAAAATAACATTCAGTTTTAAGTTCAGAGCTGTCATCTCAGGAAGTGGGGAGAGCTTCCCTGAAGAAGACTGAGGGGAAGGCAGGCCATGCTGAAAAAGGAGACATGTCTCTCCTGATTGGGGACCTGTAGCCCCCTTCCAGAGCAGGGCATCATCCTCGCAACCTACAACATCCATGAAAGTGTTCCATCAGGGCCAGATGTTTGTCTCAAGAAGGCTACCCTGGCATCGGACTGCACAGGGCACCAGGGACGAGGGCCAGATGGAGGACGGACAATACCCCGGAGGCCATGGGGCAAGAGCAGAGGCACAGGACCTTGAAGATGATGATGAAAAGCAGGAGGTGGCAGCATGGAGCCGTCCCGAAAGTACCATGGGAGCAGTGCCCACAGCAACACTGACTGGGTGACTTCTGTGCCCGGTGTCGCTGACTTCAGTGGGCTCCAGATTAGTCCTGAACACAACTCTCGGAAGTGTGCACCACCCCCGGCCTCCTCTCCCCTTGCAACAGCTAGGAATCAAGGTCAAAGACCCTGGTCAGCTTTCGTGGAAACCAAGCAGTGGCTCCCCCACACGCTGCACCTCTGGTGGTGGTCCAGTGCGACCCTCGTGCCTGGCCAGACACTGATGTCTACCTGTCTCCACACAAATTAACAGAGAGGAGGGTGTCCCTGAATTGCACAGCACCTGATGAGACAGATCCACAGAACCCAACACCCAGTGGGTTACTCGGGACCTCACCTACGGTCATGGAGCTCACCATATCTTATTTCTGTCACTTCCCACAGAAAGCCTGTTTCTGATCCCCCACAATACCATACATCCTGGTTGCTGACCTGGGGTCATGCCATGAACCCACATGGCACCTTTCTTTAAGTGAAAGCTATGCCTACACCTCCTAGAAAATATTCCTAATGAAGTACACGTCCATCAGGACTACGGTGTGAATGGTAGCACACAGCCTGCATGGTAGTAGTCAGTAATTCTAGCAAGGGTTAACCCTACCCCCCGTCTCACAAAACCTTCCTCCGTCCCCACTGAACTCATGGTCTGCCCTCAGAAAACCCTCCAGGAAACAAACCTTTCATCTGAATGCTCTCTTCACCTTCTGCTTCAAATCTTGTCCAACCACAATGATAGGAAATTAGAAATCAGTCTCAAGAAAAAAATGGGACAGTCAAAAATAGGTGGAGATTTTTGGGGCCTTGGTGGCTCAGTCATTAAGGATCTGCTTTCAGCTCAGGTCGTGATCCCAGGATCCTGGGGTCTAGCCCCGAATCAGGCTCCTTGCTCAGTGGGAAGCCCGCTTCACCCTCTCCCACCCCCATGTTTGCGTTCATATCTCACTGTCTAACTCTCTGTCAGATACATAAATAATCATTAAAAAAATATGTGGAGATTTAACAACATGCTACTGAACAACCAACAGTCAAAGAAGAAATCAAAAAAAATTTAGAAGTACCTTGACACTGATGAAAAAGACAACCTACAAAAACTTATGGGATGCAGCAAAAGTAGCTTTATGGGGGACATTCATAGAAATTCAAATCTTCATCAATCCATGAGAATAATCTCCAATAAACAACCTGATTTATGTGGTAAAGAAGTAGAAAATAAAACAACAAACAAAGCCCCAAATTAGTAGAAATAAGGAAATAACAAAATGGAATGCATAAATAAATCCAACGGAGACTAAAAAGACCAAAAAAGAAAAAAACCAATGAAAATGAGAGCTGCCTTTTTTGGAAAGATAAACAAAACTGACAAACTTAGCCAGACTCACCAAGAAAGAGGACTCGAATATAATCAGGAAGGAAAGATAATGGATTCCTGTCTCATATCAAAATCAAAAAAATTCTTCAAACTTAGACACAACAACTTCTTGCAAGATAGGTCTCTAAAAGCAAAGGAAATAAAAGCAAAAATGAACTATTGGCACTTCATCAGGATAAAAAGCTTCTGCTCGGCAAAGTAAAAGATCAACAAAACAAGAAGGCAACCTATGGAATCGAAGAAGATATCTGCAAATGATATTACAGATAAAGGGCTGGTATCCAAGATCTATAAAGAACTCCTCAAACTCGACACCGAAAAATGGGCAGAAGACACAGATACTTCTCCAGAGAAGACATACAAATGTCCAACAGACACATGAAGAAATGCTCCACATCACTTGCCATCAGGCAAATACAAATCAAAACGACAATGAGATACCACCGTACACCAGTTAGAATGGTTAAAATTAACAAGACAGGGGGCACCAGGGTGGCACAGTGGGTAAGCATCTGCCTTCGGCTCAGGGCGTGATCCTGGCATTATGGGATCGAGCCCCACATCAGGCTCCTCCGTTATGAGCCTGCTTCTTCCTCTCCCACTCCCCCTGCTTGTGTTCCCTCTCTCGCTGGCTGTCTCTATCGCTGTGGCATAAATAAATAAAATCTTGAAAAAAAATTAGCAACACAGGAAATAAAAATAAGTCAGAGAGGATGTGGAGAAAGCGGAGCCCTCTTACACTACTCGTGAGAATTCAAGCTGGTACAGCCACTTTTGAAAACAATATGGAGGATCCTCAAGACGTTAAACACAGAGCTATCCTATCACCCACCAATTGCACTACTGGGTATTTACCCCATAGACACAGAGTAATGAAAAGAAGGGCACCTGTATCCCAATGTTCATAGCAGCAATGTCCATAATAGCCAAACTGTGGAAGGAGCCAAGATGTCCTTCAGCAGATGAATGGACAAAGAAGATGTGGTTCATCTATATAATGGAATATTACTCAGTCATCAGAAAGGATGAATACCCACCATTTGCACCAACGTGGATGGACCAGGAGGGGATTATGCTAAGTGAAATTAAGTCAAGCAGAGAAAGACAATTATCATATGGTTTCACTCCTATGTGGAATGGAAGGAATAGCATAGAGGACATTAGAAGAAGGAAGGGAAAAGTGAAGGGGGGGAATGAGAGGGGGAGATGAACCATGAGAGACTACTGACACTGGGAAACAAACTGAAGGTTGCAGAATGGGAGGGGAAGAGGAATGGGTTATCCTGGTGATGGGTATTAAGGAGGGCACGTGTTGGGGTGCCTGGGTGGCACAGCAGTTAAGCGTCTGCCTTCGGCTCAGGGCGTGATCCCGGCGTTATGGGATCAAGCCCCACAACAGGCTCCTCTGCTGTGAGCCTGCTTCTTCCTCTCCCACGCCCCCTGCTTGTGTTCCCTCTCCTGCTGGCAGTCTCTATATCTGTCGAATAAATAAATAAATTCTTTTTTTAAAAAAAAGGAGGGCACGTGTCATAATGAGCACTAGGTGTTATATGCAAACAATGAATCATGGAGCCCTACATCAAAAACAAATGAAGTACTGTAGGGTGAATAACAATTTTAAAAAAAGAGAAGATATGAAATCCATACAGGAAAACTGGCACAATTTGCAAATGTCATGAAATCCCGAAAGATTCCACACAAAAAAAAAACCTGTTAGAATAAAAAAATTCAAGAAAGCTGCAGGATATAATGTCAATATACAGAGACCTCTTGTCTTTATTTTTTTCAGATTTTATTTATTTATTTGACAGGAAGAGAAAAAGCACGAGCAGGGGGAGTGCCAGAAAGAGGGAAAAGCAGACCCTCGCTAAGCGGGCAGCCCAACACGGGGCTCAATCCCAGAACTCTGGGATCATGACCTGAGCTAAAGGTAGATGCTTCACTTATGGAGCCACCCAGATGACCCAACTTCTTGCATTTCTGTATACTGATGACACACTTTCGCACAGAGAAATTAAAAAAGCAACACCATTTAAAATTGCATAAAAAAATCTTGAAATAAAAGTAACCAAGAATGAGAAAGACATAGTACACTCAACACATGGCAGAAAAGAAATGAAAAGCATGTGTGTCGAGGGGGGCAGAATGTATGGGTCAAAGATTTGGAAGGCAACACAAACAAATGGAAGCATACACCATGCAACTTAACTGGAAGAGTTAATTATGTGAACATGTCCATCATAACCAAAGCAGTCGACAGATGTGATTAAATGCCTATCTGAATTCCAGTGGCATTATTCGAGGAAATAGAAAACAGTCCTCAAAGTTGTATGGAATCACAAAAGACCCCAAATACCCAAAGCAACCTGGAGAAAGAGGTGCAGTCAACACACTCCTGGATTTCAAGCTAGATTACAAAGCTGTTGTCATCAAAACAAGATGGTACTGGCATAAACACAGACACCAGGTCAGTGGAACAGAACAGAAAGCTCAGAAACTTACCCACACGTAGATGATCCTAACTTACGACACAGCAGCAGAAGATATGCCATGAGGGAAGGACTGTGTCTTCAGTGAGTGGTAACAGGCAAACTGGACACTAAATGCAGAAGAATATAACCGGGTCACTTTCTTACACCACACACAAAATTTTTAATGGATGAATGATTTGAACATAAGACCTGAATCCATAAACCTCCAAGAAGACACAGGTACTAAGTCTCTCGACATTGCTTTTGGCAAAGAGTCTTCAGATCGGACACCAAATGCAAAGGCAACAAAAGCAAAAATAAACAAGTGGAACAACATCAAACTGAAATCTTCCACACGGCAAAAGACACCAGCAAAAACTTAAAAGGCCACTGACCCAATAAGAAAAAAATATCTGCAAATCATATGTGTGAGAAAAGGCTAATATCCAAAATACACACAACACTCCTATATATCAAAACAAAAAAAAAAACTATATAAAAAAATGGGAGGAATATGTGAATAGATACTTTCCAAAGATGGCACACAGGTGCCAACAGACAGAAAAAGTTGTTCCACATCACTAAATATCGTCAGGGAAACATCAGTCAAACCCACAATCGGCTATCCGCTCACAAGTGTTGGAACAGCAATTGTCCCAGAGACAGACACCAGGTGGGGTCAAGGGTGTGCAGATGAGGAGACACTGTGCACTGTTGGTAGAAATGGAAATTGGTGCAGCCACTGTGACAAACGGTATGGAGGTTCCTGAAAAAATAAATAAACTACCCCATGACCCAGTAATGGCTCTACTGAGTATTGATTTGAAGAACACAAAAATGAAGCCTCAAAAAGACAGATGCACTCCCACGTTCACTGCAGCATTATTCACAAGAACTAGACATGGAAACACAGACCTTGGGGGCCTTATGCTAAGTAACTCAGACACAGAAAGACCAATACCAGATGCTCTCATGTACATTCCACGTGGAATAAAAAAATACTAAACGCATAGATCCTGAGAGCAGATTGGTAGGTGCCAGATACGGGGATGGGGTGGTAAAAACGGGTGAAGGTGGTCAAAGTCTCAATGTTTGAGTGAGAAAATCCGACAGTCATGAAATATTCTGTCCAGCATGGAGACTAAAACTAACCCCGCAGCATGGGGTATAGGTTTCCCTGCTCTTTGAAAGTACAGGGCTTCTGAGAAACCTTGCACAGCAGAAATGGTGTCAAGAAGGAATGGCCATTAATTTACACGAACAATTAGACAGTGTGCTCAGACTCCAAAATTCCTTCTCTTTGGATTTTCTTAGGCCTCAGGACACAAGTTTCTAACAGAGGCCCAACATAAATGAAGATAAAGCACAGCAGAAGCCCACAGACACCATTCAAAGTGCTGGTGGCTGGATGCGGAGAGTGGTTCCCAGAGAAAGGAGCTGGTTGGGGTGCACGCCGACTCTTTCATGCTTCTCCCCAAAACAGATGCTGAACGCGATTCTCACTGTTCACCTTTTTTCATAAGAGGGAAATCCTCTTCAGGTATGTTCCTCTTACTGAAGCTGGGTAATAACGTAGTTCTTTCAAGAAATCCCAGTGTCTTACTGTGAACGTTTAAAAAGTGGGGGATACTTGTACCTGAGCATTGCTGAGGGAGGAGATGTGAAAGGTCCTCCCAGACACAAACCTCAGCAGATCCACTGGGAAAGGCACCTTCCTCAGCATGCAGAACACAGACTACCTCCTACCCCACGAGAAACCCTCTCCTTCCCCTTGATCAGGACAACCCACAACAGCTGGGAGTTACCCCAATTCCTCCCTTCTCCTGCTCCTAATAGCTAACCCATCAGCAAATCCTGTGAGCTCCATCTTCAAAATGGACCCAGAAGAGGTCTAACCTCTCCATCCAAGGCCACCTGTCTGGTCCACAGTGCCTGAGTTCCTGGAAAAGCTTCGTCATTGACCTGCCTTGCCATATTCAACCCACTGTCATCTGTTCTCAACACTGTAGCCAGGATGGCCCAGTGATACAGGGTCTCATGGGGTTATAGCCCTGGAATGGCTTTCTGTCACCCTCTGTCACCTCTCTGAGGTAATGTCCTAAGCTGTCTCCTGTGGCCACAGGGCCTTCTTGCTGCTCCTGGACATACCTGGAATTCTCCTGCCCCAGAGACTTTGCACATGCGTTCCCTTCTGTTCAGAATGCTCTTGATGTGTTCTCACTCACCTTCTGAGAAGTCTGAATTGGAGTGACAGAGACAGAATATGAGGCTGTCTGTGTTGGGTGAGGCTGGTGGCTCAGAAGAAGATTCTCTGCCAGCTCTCCGCCTGTGCCTCACTTGTCCTCAGCCAGGAACTTGCACACAGCCCTCACCTGTCACAACTCTCACCCAGGAGACCCACAGCCACTCCTGGAGCCCACCCTGAACACACCCTTCTGCAGAATACATTCAGCTCTCCTCTGGGACCCCTGTCAGCTTTACCCAGTCCTGGAACTCCCCCGTCTCCTGCAAAGCTCCCATATTCCCCCTCTGCTTCCAAAATCACACTGGTGCAAGTATTTCATGAGAAAGCTATAATGCTAACTAATGAAAGGTTCACACCTACTTTCCCTTTCTGTTGCCTTTCTCTCCACCTTCTTTCCTACCTGTGCAAACTGTAAGATATCAGTGGAACACGAACATGCTCTGAGATCTGAATCTTTCATTGGAGCTTTCTGAGGACTCCTTATGTGATAAGACTCTATTGTATCCTACAACAGGTTGTTTTACATCTATCCTCTATAGAATAGTACAGCCCAAATCACTACAATTTTACCTCACTCTTCATGAAGCAGAACACTTTTTCCTTTCTTCTTTTACTTAAATTCCAGTTAGTTCACATGCCATGGAATATTTGCTCCAGGGGTAGGAATTAGTGATTCCTCACATGCATACAGTACCCGGTGCTCAACACAAGTGCCCTCCTTAATACCCCTCCCCCATTTGACACTTCCCCCCACACCCTTGTCCTGCAGCAACACTCAGTTTGTTCTCCAAGGTTCAGTCTATTTCCTTGTTTGCCTCTCTCATCACCCCTCCACTCTGTTCACCTTTTTTTTTTTCTGAATTTCCAGAAGCATTAGAGTATAGGATATTTGTCCTTCCTCACTGATTTTGCTTAGCTTAATACACTCTAGATCCATCCACATCCTTGCAAATGGTAAGATTTCATTCTTTTTGAAGCTGGGTCATATTCCATTATATATATGTATCCCACATCTGCTTTATCCATTCATCAGTGCATGGACGTTGGGATTCTCTCCATAGTTTGGCTACTGTGGACATTACTGCCATAAACATCATTGTGCATGGACCCCCTTCAAATCTGCATTTCTGTATCCTTTGGGTAATTACATAGGAGAGCAATTGCTGGATCATGTGGTTTTTCAATGTTTAACTTTTTGAGGAACTCCCACACTGTTTTCCAGACTGGCTGCACCACTTTGCATTCCCACAAACAGGATGGGAGGGTTCCCCTTTAAGCAGAACATTATCTGCCAGCAATTTCATAAGAGGAAACAAAACCTCTGGGAGATGCACCCAGGGTCAGGCAAGCAGTTGCAGACTTCACCCCAAGGCTCCTGACGCCAAGCCCCTTGAAGCCACCAGCATGCCACTATCCAAAAGAATTCCCAGACTCTCCTTCTGACTCCACCACCAAAGGAACTACAGAGAGAATATGGCACCTCAAAATATCGAGATAATACTTTTAGTAAAACTAGAAAGTCAAGCTCAACTTTTAAACAGGAACAGGCCGCTTTGGATAATTTTGAATTTCCCCTCCACCCTAATTTTAACTCTTCTGATGAATAAACTAAGCAATGATGAAACATCACCTTTGTCAAATGACATCATCCAAGTCTGTATCAGATGAAAAAAGCCACCTAACTCTAGATGCTGGCCACTCAACCATATATTAGGCCCAATTGAATAAACACTGTTAGATGAAGGAACAAATTAGATGTTACAAACAGGCACAGAGTGAATCTCACCTTCCTTTTCTAATAAAAGAGGGTTCCTAGGAAACAGATGGTCAAAATACATTTGTAAGCAATAAATGGACAGAGAAATTGTGATCCCCTGCAAAGTTCTACCTGCAGGGAAACTAAGTAATTCTTGCACCAAACCCAGAATGCTGGCAGCTACTTCAATTTTACTTTGTGGCCCAACTAGAGAAAAGGGAAAAGCCCAGGAGATTTTGGGATAATGACAGATTTACCTCCATCCCTGACATAGATAGGACATTTTGCCAAACATACCTGTGCTTTCTCTGAACACTGGCGTCCTGTGACAAGCTGCCTCGCTGACTGCGATGCTGACGTTCAAAACCTCGGGTGTCTTGTAGCCAGAGTAGAGAAGTGCTGTCAGCTGGGGAGAAGAAGGCACCTCTGACCTAAAGCCTGCACACCTGCTTTGGTTTCCGGGCGAAGGGGCAACACGTACTTGTTGTTTAGCAGTAATTATCTTCATTCTCAATAGACCAATGACCTTGCCTTTTCTGGATAGCAGACTTACTATTCTAAAGAAACCCTCAATTCGTCTATTCCCAATGCAACTAGAGTGGAACGTTTATTTCTCACTTAATTAGAAAACACTGTTATTGTCGACACTGCGTGAATGAACTGTTAAAAACATTTTAGAGAAAAAGGAAGAGACCTTTATTCAAACCCAAGTCAGGACAGCTGCCTGGGAGACACAATCTTCACCAAGAAGGGAGTGCTCCGGGGAAAGAACATTTGGGGCAGGCTTATATATGTTTTTCTGTTTTGTTTCAGGTACAGAGTTACACACCACAATGAGGATCTTCTTAGATTCCAGAAAGTGACAGATTCTTTCTTATGTTTTCAGTATGTACATGTCAGTATGACTTTAATCTTATGAGAGCCAAAGAGGTTCTTTATTTTTTCTTATATTTATGTTAGCATTTTTGGTTATTGTTTTCTTCTCGAAGCAGATGTACAACATGTGCTTGGGGCATAAATAGGGCCCATGCTTTCAGTTGTTGCCCAGTCATTTTGAGCTGGGTAAAATGTTAAAGGATAGCTTCCCTGGGAGCCGAGGATCAGGGCCCACAGATGATATAAGATAAAAATTACTTTCATCATTATAATTACTCCTAAATGGAGGAATTTGAGACAAAAGCACCTTTCACAACAGTACCAAGAAATCAAAATGATGCCCACGGAAGGCTTACTGCTCCATGGTCAGCACAGGTAACAGAAGTGTTAACAGTCTCTGGACTACTGCCCTTCTCCTGCCCAAATCACTGAAGCACACAGACCACTGAAAATCAGAATTGTAGAACTGCTAGACACCTTAGAGATGTCTGGCACCATTCCCTTGGACTGCAGAATAAAACACAGTAGCTCGTTGTCACAAACTACTTTCAACATGAAGTGCTCCCTGGATGCAGTAAGTTCTTTCTCTGCAAATGTTGACTAATATAAGTCACAGTCATACCATATAAACACTACGATGGCTGGGAAGTCATCGTAGGTAAGGGAATATTTTAGCCATGTTTATAAGCATTGGCTCACTTTGTAGAAGAGGCTGAGCTGAGTGTTTTTAAATACTATTTCAGACCTGTTTTACAGCACCCTCTGAACATACCAGAGCCTGAATGGACTGAAAAAGATAGTTGGTTTCAGTAACTTTAATACCAGAAAAATATTATACTGTCTGTATTCCTTAGGATCTTTGAGTATCTTACCCAGAGGTCCTCCACTGAGATAATGATCTTAATGATCACCATGGGTAGATGTGAAAAGGCCCGCTGAATTCATTCCAGTTGTCCACATGACAAGAAAATCCTGATACTTGATAGGTTTCCAGATCGAGAAGACCAGAGATAAGAGGGAAATAGTACCCTGTATGGAACAACAAGGGACTTGTAGTCAATTTGGGGATGCCACTTAGGTTTCTGACACTAAAATCCTCTGTGACTCATATCATCTGAGTCCCTTTCTAACCGTCTGAAAATGTGCCTAAAAATATCTACACCCTAGATTCAAGTTTAAGAGGCAAAATGCTATTAAGAGGCAGTATGATGTCTCTCAAAAACAGGTGCTCAGGAAGCCATAATTGCTATTAGGTCTATTTCTTTTCCAGAAGAAAGAACACATGTTGAATCCATATTCCTAATAGATGACTCACCAGATGATTTTCAAACCTGAAGGAAGGCCAAGAAGTCGCTCTTGTGTCATATTTCATTCAGAAATCATATTGTTGGACTGGTGAGGACGATACGATAGCAATGTTATCACTAAGAGTGGGGAGCTTCTAATTTCCATACGGCCATGTTGACCCCCTTAGCTCAGAGCCACCAGAAAGGGCAGCTGGGGAGTGGGCACCGCCATCACTATGAGTGGGGAGCTTCCCATTTCCATATGGCCATGATGACCCCCTTAGCTCAGGGCCACCAGAAAGGACAGCTGAGGGGGACCACAGGCCAAGGCTGCCAGGTGTGGCTGGGGCAGGCAGAACTCTGACTTAAGGCTCAACTCCTGTCTAGGTTATTATAATGCTCTTCACAAAGAAAGTGCCATTGTGTGTGAGCCCTCATGTAGAAAAGGTTCAGAATTTCCATTAAGATTCCCTCTCTGACCTTTAGGATATGTAGCAAAGTTCCATTTAATTTTTAAACATTGAAGGACTTCCTGGTTTTCTTTTCGCTATGACTGTGGCTCAATTCCCCTGTGGTCTAGGAATAGAACCTAGTTAATTTCAGGGTTTAACATTTGTAGCCTTGATTCATGGCCCCACCTATCATCTATTTGGCTAAAGAGTCTATGACCACTTGAAAATAATGTATTCTGCACTTATTATGGAATGTTCCCTATATGTCAATTAGGTCACATTTGTTACCAATGTTTTGTCTGCTTTTTCTGTCAGATATTGAGAAAGGTATATTAAAATCTTCAAACAATGCTGCTCTATTCAACGTGGCATCGAAGAATCCACCAGTGTTAGAAGGCAAGAGAAACAAAAAGTATAAGAATTGAGGGGATAATTGTGACTATTCACAGATAATACGATTGTGTACATAGAAAATCCAAAACAGTCTATAAATACCCTATTAGAATTAAAAATGTAATTTATAAATTTGAGATGGATTGTAGCTTCCCATTGGACAGTTTCTGAAAGAAAACGTAGAACCTGTCAATCTTGGGGTAAGACATAGTGTGCAATAACCATTGAGAAGAATTCAGTGGGACTTCATAAAAATGTGACATTTCTCCTTATCTTATGACCATAAGAAAATGAAAAAGTGAACCGCAGGCTGGGAAGTAAAGATTTGCAATACACACACTGACGAAGACTTGTCAATAATGAATTCCTGCTCATCAACCATAAAAAGTCTATGTACAAATGAATACTTCACAAAAGATTGACTGATGGCCAATAAGAACAGGAAAGGGTGCTCTACAGTATTATTTTCAGGAACAGCAAGGCCTTTCCTAAAATGAAAACATACACACAAACCAGTATTCCCTAGATGGATGATGTCCTTATTTCTGAGGACAGCTTGAAGAACAAGAACACACTAGCATCAAAGTAAAGTGATGGAATTCCTGACACTCAGAGGATGGACAATTGACCTCAAACTACAGTACAATTTCTAGGCATCATTCGGTCCTCTGAAGGCAGACAACTACCACACCCCTTCCTACACCACACAGGTTGCTTCCCAACCCCTACCATAAACGAAGAAGATGAGAAACAGATAGGACTAGTAGGAAATAGTAAAAATCACATGTGGGGATTATCCTGAAACACACTGATCACATAACTAGTGTAAGGAAGTGTAAGGAACTGAGAAGGACAGAGACTCAAGAGGTACTTCTTTGGGAAATGTTGTCTGAAATCGTCACACGTTGGTATCAGCTAATGAGGGCTCTGAGCATATCCTAGGGTTTGCTCACAAGGGTCTGCAACACCATCGCTGAGGACTGAAACTCTTCAAGACCTCAAAGCTTGCCTGATTGAGTATTGGACTAAGAGATTCCCATGTTCTGAAAACAGATACCAACTCACTGAAAGGTTCACCTGGGCTCTCACGGAGGCCCTACAAGTAGCTGAACCATTCATTGAAAATCAATTACACACACACACACACACACACACACACACACACACACACACACACACCTGTCATTTCACCAATTACTTAAACATTCAAGGTTCTTCCTACCTTTTCTTTTTCACATTGATATTTATACTCACATGAAATGTCATCATTTCTAATGAACACTGATGTCAAAATAGAGATCCATTGACACAATATTCACAAAATGGAACTTCCCTGCTGTCATTTTCAATATAGCGTTTTTTAAAGTTCATACATATTTTAGGTTTTTGGTAACTTATACAGGAGAAGATCAGCATTGAAAAACTCTGAATACTGACAATGAGTTTTAAGCCTAGAGAACAAAAATTGTCCAATTTCATAGATAATAAGGAACCAAAGGGAAAGCATAGAAGCTGTAGTTGAATAATTTTACACATATGCATCCTCTATTATTCTGCTACTGAGGGGTATGTTTTATTACCACTATACATGCATCAATTGTCTTCCATGTGCACTTGCACAGGTATAAGGAATTACTACAGTAGAATGAAATGTCTGGGAACTACTTGGTGGCATGTATAATGAACAATGAAATTTCGATCTTATATTTGGTGAACTTCCACTGTCTGTCCCTTTAGACAATGGACCCTAAACAGAAGGGGGAATATACCACGAGAGACTATGGACTCTGGGAAACAAACTGAGGGCTTCAGAGGGGAGAGGGGTGGGGGATTGGGATGGGCCAGTGATGGGTATTAAGGAAGGTACATATTGCATGGAGCACTGGGTGTTATATGCAAATAATGAATCACGGAACACTACATCAAAAACTAAGGAAATACTGTATAGTGACTAACATATCATAATAAAAATTATTATTAGAAAAAAAATTAAAGGTAAAAAAAAATACAGCTTTTCTGTTTCAAGAACAATCACAATTGAGAAAAAACTAACTTCCAATCCCTAAAGCCAAACACAGACCAAGTTCCATTTCACTCCCCTTTATTCACATTCTCTGTGGGTTCTAAGCTATTTCCCTACCTCCTTTCCTGCTGAGCAGGGAGCCCGGGCTCGATCCCAGAACCCTGAGATCATAACCTGAGCCAAAGGCACATGCTTAACTGGCTGAGCCAGCCAGGAGCCCCAGCCATGTTTTTCTTAAGCAAAAGGACACTTTCTCACAATGCCTTCACATGACTTCACATGGTACCAGAGATCTGCATTTGCCTCTAGGAGGTTGCAGATGAAGGCAATTGCAAACTCTTACAGTGGTTTATCAAATACAATGACCTGCCTGGTGATAGTGAAACTCTTATGGGCCCACGAGAGGGTGCTGTGACACTCAGCTGTGGCTGGGCTGGCACAGAGAACCAAATCCATTTCCCTGCCTGATGTCTGTGAGGAACAGATGCCCCCACTGTGAATGAGACCCTGCCACTGAGCTGTCCAGAGATGGCCATCCTCACGGAGGATGAGGATAAAGGACAATGCCTGAGGAGACCTCATCTGTCTCTTTTATCTTTTCATATTTTTGACAGTGGACAAATCACTGCCTAGGAGTCCCCAACTACCTTAGTCTCAACTGTGAATGACCAAGAGATTTTACAAAACACTCAAGATTTTCACCTCACAATTGGCCACAACCACCTATCATAGGGATTCAACATTAAGCAAAGATACTGTTCGTTGGAAGAGAGGTCCTGCCCACTGTTGTTTCTCACTTATATGCTCATCTTTCTTACCTCATGGTAACATAACCAGCTTGATTCCTGCTTCCGTCTTCAGGAAGGCTGATGTGACTTGAAGGGCATTACCCTGACATCATTCTTTCTTAGCAATAAGATGTGGACATTTCCCTAGTCCTACACACCCAAAGTTGATTCGGAATCAGGATTGAGGAGGCTGATGGGAGTTGAAGGTGTTTTCCTGTACACGGTGGTTTATTACCAATAAGGATGGGTCAGAATCCTCGAAATTCCAGAACCTTTTCATTAATGCTTCCTACTCGTGAAACATGATGTACATTGGTCTTTCCCTGTATAGTGTGGTGACTCAGAGAAAAGTGCTTAGCCCTTTCGTCAGACTTCCACGACCACTTGGGGCTGGCTTCCATATTCACAAATGATGATATTAGGGCTAAGAGGGTTCCTGTACACTGTTATTTCTTACAGATAAGTTTATGGCATTTTTGTTACATTGCCAGAACCACTTAGCACCGGGTTTGCCGGCCTGCTGGGGACTAACACTAACCCTATGTGGGCCCCTGAGGGGCCCCTCCCAAGGGGCCTGGCACCACAGCGCCGGGGATTGGGGATCCCTGAGCCCAGCGTCGGAGTCACCCTGCCGCCCCACAGCAATGCCGGCTGCTAGGGGCGCCGCCAGTCTTTCAGGGCGAGAGAATGGGCAGGGCCCTCCAAGCCCCCGGCGACCTTCGAAGGCCCCCCCGCGCCAAAACGCTTGGGCCCACACTCCCTCTCGCCAGTGCCCTCACCTTGGGTTGCCCCTCCACCTGCCTCAGAGCTGGCGGAACGGGCCTGCTGGACTCCTGCGGGCTAACACTTACCCTAGGTCGGCCCCCGCGTGGCCCCTCCCAAAGAGCCTGGCACCGCAATGCCGGAGATTTGGGACCCCCGAGCCCCAGTGCTGGACTCACTCTGCCACCGGGCAATCACCCAGGGTGCTAGGGGCGTTGCCAGTCATTCAGGAAGGGAGAACGGGCAGGGCCCTCCGATCCCCCTGGGACCTTCAAAGGCCCCCCCGCCCAAAAACTCTGGCTCGCATGCGCCTGCTCCCCAGCGCCTTAATCTCGGCCAACCCCTCCGCTCGCTGCAGAGCTGGCGGATTGGGCCTGCCGGCATCCTGGGGGCTAACCCTAACACTAGGTGGGCCCCTGAGGGGCCTCTCACAAGGGGCCTGGCGCAGCAATGCCAGGAATTGGGGACACTGAGCCCCAGCACCTCACCCTGCTGACATGCGCCACCCGGTCTGCTAAGGGCGCCGCTGGTCATTCAGGGCGGGAGTATGGGCAGGTCCCTCTGAGCCCCCGGCGACCTTCAAAGGCCCCCCACGCCAAAACTCAGGAGCCCACACTCCCGCTCACCATCGCCCTCACCTCGGCATGACCATCTGCTCGTGGTACAGCAGGTGGATCGGGCCTGCTGGCCTACTGGGGTCTAACTCTAACCCTAACCCCTAACCCTAAGCCCTAAACCCTAACCCCTAACCCTAACCCTAACCCTAAACCCTAACCCTTACCCTAAACCTAACCCTAACCCTAAACCCTAAACCTTAAACCCTAAACCCTAACGCTAACACTAATCCCTAAACCTTAATCCCTAACCCTAAACCCAAAAGCCTAAATTCTAAACCCTAACCCTAACCGCTAACCCCAAACCCCAAACCCTAACCCTAAACCCTAAACCTACCCCAACTCCTACCCTACCCCCAACCCTACCCCCAACCCTACACCTTCAGCTAACCCTACCCCTAACCCGTACTCTAACCCATATGCTAACCCGTACCCTATCCCTAACCCAAACTCTAACCCATACCCTAACCCGTACCTAACCCTAACATGTACCCTAACCTGTACTCTAACCCTAAACCGTACCCTATCCCTAACCTGTTCCCTAACTCGTATCCTAACTTTAACCCTAAACCGTAACCAAACCCGTACCATAACCCTAACCCATACCTTAACCCTAAACCGTACCCTAAACCGTACCCTAACCCGTACCCTAACACATACACTAAACCGTACCCTATCCCTAACCCGGACCGTAACCCATACCCTAACCCGTACCTAACCCTAACATGTACCCTAACCTATACCCTAACCCTAAACCGTACCCTATCCCTAACTTGTTCCCTAACTCGTATCCTAACTCTAACCCTAAACCATAACCAAACCCGTACCATAACCCTAACCCGTACCCTAACCCTAAACCGTACCCTAAACTGTACCCTAACCCGTACGCTAACCCGTACCCTAAACCGTACCCTAACCCGTACCCTAAACCTTACCTAATGTCTACCCTAACCCATACACTAACCCTAACCCATACCCTAACACTAACCCGAACTCCAACCCTAATCCTAACCCTAAACCCAAACCCTAATCTCTAACCCGTACCCTAAACCTTAATCCGTACCCTAACCCATAACCCCTAACCTGTAACCCCTAAAGCCAACCCCAACCCGTACCCTCACCTTACCCTAACCCTAACCCCTACCCTCACCCGTACACTAACAGTAACCCATACCCTAACCCGTACCCTAATCTGTACCCTAACCCTGGGGATTGGGTACACCTGAACCCCACCACAGGACTCAGCCTGCCACCCCACAGGAAACCATGCCCCTTGGGGCGCCACAGAGCATCCCGTGCAGGAGAACTGGTAGGGCCCACCTGAGCCCCCAGCGATCCTCGGCGGCCCCCTACACCCCAACCCTGATGCCCACGCTCATCCCGCCCCACGCCTTCCCTTCAGCCTGCCACCGAGCTTGTCGCAAAGCCGGAAGATCAGGCCTGTCGGGTTCCTGGGGCATAGCCCTGACCCTAGGTCGGCTGGGGAGGGCCCTCCCCCGGGGCCCAGGCCGTAGCCCCAGGGACTGGGTACACCTGAGCCCCACTGCAGGACAAAGCCTGCCACCCCGCAGGAAACTGTGCCTCTTGGGGCTCTATGGAGCATACAGGGCTCGAGAACTTGGGGAGGCCCCCGGAGCCTGTCCTCAGCTTTGGCAGCCCCCATGCCCCAACCCTGAGGCCCATGCTCACTCTCCCCCATGACCTCATCTCAGCCCTCCACGGAGCTCACCGCACAGCCTGCGGATTAGCGCTGCCGGTCTCCTGGACCCTAACCCTTACCCTAGGTTGGCCACAGAGGGGCCCTTCCCCAGGGTCCTGGCACCGCACTCTGGGGGATTGGGGACACCCCAGCCCCACCATAGGACTCAGCCTGCAGCCCACAGGAAACTGTACCATTTTGGGGCACAACAGAGCATTCAGGGCAAGAGAATGGGGCGCCCCCTGAGAGCCCCTGCTGGTGAACTCCGACATTTGTGGGCCCTTCTGGATGAAACCCCAAGGCTCATATTCACCCGCCCTTGTGCCCTCATCTCACTCGGCCTGGGAGTTCTCTGAGCACTGGGCAGTTCAGAACTGCTGTCTTTTGAGGCCTAACCTAACCCTGGGTCTTCTGCTGAGGGTCCCCTCCCCATTTGCCTGCCTCCAAGGCACCAGGCATTGGGCTCACCTCTGCACGACTAGAGGACTCAGCCAGCCCCACAGCAGGAAACTGTCCATTTGGGGCTGTAGCAAGGATTCATAGGAAAATCGGAGGGCCCCCCTCAGCCCATTCCAGGGAACCCCCACTTTCAGAGATCTCCCCAGATCCAATTAGTAGCTTCACACTGACCTTTAAACTTGCTCTCCACGGAGATCTTTTGAAATTCTCCACACTTCCAACCGATGGCATCATCCAGCTTCAGTGCCTTACCCAGCTTTAGGTCTTGAGATGGATTAAAATGGGAAGTTATTTCACTGATGATGACGTACTGGTGACCAAAAGATACATGCATAAATGCTTCATATCACTTGGCTTCAGGGAAATGCAAATCTAAACCCCTAATGATGCCATATCACACGAGGCCGAATATATAAAAATAAGAAGACATGAAACTATACATGTTGGAGAGGATGTGGAGAAACGGGAACCCTATTACACCCCTGTACGAATGCAGTCCATTACAGCCACTCTTGAAAATGGTACGGCGTTTCCTCAAGAAGTTATAAATAAAGCTACCCTATGTCCCAGCAATTGCACTACTGGGTATTTACCCCAAAGAGACAGAGGTAGTGAAGACGGGACACATGCACCCCAGTGTTCATAGCAGCAATATCCATAATAGACAAACTGTGGAAAGAATGCAGATGACCATCGACAGATGAATGGATAAAGAAGATGTGGATCATATATATACTGGAATATTACTCAGCCATCAGAAAGGATGAATACTTACCATCACACCGACCTGGGTGGAGCTGGAGGGTATTATGCTGAGTGGAATAAGCCAATGAAAGAAAGACAATGATCATATGCTTTCACTCCTATGTGGAATATCAGAAAAAGGGAAGAAGACCATAGGGGAAGGGAGGGAAAATAGAATGGGAAGTCATCAGAGAGGGAGAAAACCCATGATAGACTCTTAACTATCGCAAATAAAATGATGATTGCTGGAGGAGAAGTTGGGGGGGGTAACTGGGTGAGTGGCATTAAGGAGGCCACACGATACAATGAGCACTGGGTGTTACACACGACTGATAATTTATTGAAGACTACATCTGAAACTAATGGTGTACTGTAAGTTGGCTAATTGAATTTAAATTAAAGAATAAAAGACCTCGAATAAACAATCCTAAACATTTGTATGGAACCACTAAAGATTCCGAACAGCCAGTGCAATGTGGAAAAGAAAAACAAAGCTGGAGGACTCACAATTGCAGATTTCAGGTTATACTACAAAGCTGCAGTCATCCTAACAAGACAGTACGGCACAAAAATAGACACAGCGACCAAAGGAACAGGATACAAGTTCAGACAGAAACCCACAATTATGTGGTCCATGAATCTTCCACAAAGCAAGCAACGATATCAAAAGGGAAAAGGTCATTATCTACAACAAACGGTGTTGGGAAAACTAGACAGCTACGCACAAAAGAATGAAATTAGACTGCTTTCTTACACAATACAGACAAACACAAAACAGTTTCAAGACCTCAATATGAGACCTGAATCCGTAAAAATCCTACAGGAGGGAAGACAGTAACTTCTTGACATGGACCATACCAACGTTTTTCTGGACTGTCTCCTGAGGCAAAGGAAATGAAAACAAAAATAAACTATTGGGAATACAGCAAAATAAAACGTTTCCACATGGCAGAAGAACAATGAAAACGTAAAAATAATAAGACAACCTACTCAAAGGGAAAAGATATTTGCAATGATCATATGCAATAAAGGGATAGTGTCCAAAACGTATAGAACTGATACTACCTGAACCCACAAAAACATATAATCCAGTTAAAAAATAGGCAGAAGACATGGACAGACATTTCCCCAAGGAAGAGATACAAATGGCCAACAGTCCCGTGAAAAGATATTCACCACCACGCATCATCAGGAAAATTTAAATCCAAAGGACAATGAGGTATTACATCAAACCTGTCAGAATGGCTAACATCAAAAGCACAACAAAGAGCAGGTGTTGGGAGGATGTGGATAAAGGGGAATCCTCGCAAACTGTGGGTGGGAATGCAAACTGTGGTGGCCACCGTGGAAAACAGTATGAAGGTTCCTCAAAAAATTAAATATAGAACTACTCTACGATCCAACAATCACTCTACTGGTATTTCCCCAAAGGCTAGGAAAACAGTAACTTATAAGGATATGTGCACCCCTATGTTTCTTGCACCATTATTTAGAATATCACAATATGGAAGCAACCCAAGTGTCTGTAGAAAAATTGACAAATGAGATGACAGATGTGTGTATTCACAACACACACACACACACACACACACACACACACACACACACACACACAATGGAGTATTACTGGGCTTGAAAAAGAATGAAACCTTGCCATTTGCAGCCACATAGATGGAGCTAGAGAGTATTATGCTAACTGAAATCAGTCAGTCAGAGAAAGACAAATCCCATACGATGTCACTCTTATGGGGAATTGAAGAAACAAACAAAAATAAATAGAGAGAAAAAGGACACACACCAAAATACAAACTCTTAACAACAGAGAACAAACGGATGGTTACCAGAGAGGAGGTGAATAGAGGGATGAGTGAAATAGATGAAGCAGATTAAGAGGACACTTTTCTAGATGACCACTGAGTAATATATAGAATTACTGAATCACTCTCTTGTACACCTGAAAAGAATGTAACACTGTATGTTAGCTCTACTGGAATTAAAATAAATTTTTAAAAAAGATTTTTCTTTCAGGAACCTCTTTGAAAAAGCTTTTCGTGTGCAATGTGCATAAGCCCTACTTGGGAGGATTCACTCTACAATAATTATTCATTCTATGCCTCGAATTCAGATTTCACTGAGTTCTTACCATGGATCCCAGGCCACGGGAGCCATGGTCCTTTTCTGTCCAGGCTCAGCACCTATGCATTCAAGATTGGAAGTAGAGACACATGTCACTTCAGAGTCCAGAAAGCTATTATTGTTTCTGTTTCAGTGTGAGAGAGTCACAGACTTTGGGACAGGTTTCAGAGCAGGTATACTGTGGATCCTGGATCTCTACTTCAATGTTCATTGCCTGGATCCATTTGGCTAATAGGTTCCCTGTGGATGGGCTTGCTCCCAAGCACATATATAGAAGATGCAAAGGTGGGTGGGCTTGGTGTGGAACAGGAAGAAGACCAAAAGTAGACAAGGGTTCGACCCCTCCCCTGATACAGGAACTGCTACAGGAGAGGGTACGGGAGGTAGAATCCATGCGAAACTCCAAGGTCACCAGCTGAACACAGGAGGTATAGGTCAAGGGATCTGGAGATGCAGGGGTTGAAGGCTGCTCTGAGCTACCTCTGGGAGGAAGGGAGGGAAGGAATGAGAAGGAGACACTGCCTGCCCCTGGCCCATGCCAGCTGCCCACCACTCCGACACGCATCCGTCTACACAGCTGACACAGCCTGGGCTCAGGATGGGCTGGCTCAGATCCTTCAATCCTCAGTGGGATAGCTGGTCCCAGGGCTCAGAGACATGCTGAGGGAGATGAGAGGGAAAGCTGCCCCACCCAGGTCATCCCCTCCTTGAGCAGACAGCTCTTCAGAACTGCTAAAAAAAAAACCCACTAACGGGGTTGAAAGACATGCCATGGATGAACTAAGGCATAGAGATATGTAAAATAACATTCATTTTTAAGTTCAGAGCTGTCAGCTTAGGAAGTGGGGAGAGCTTCCCTGAAGAAGACTGAGGGGAGGGCAGGCCATGCTGAAAAGGGAGTCATGGTTCTCCTGATTGGGGACCTGCAGCCCCCTTCCAGGGCAGGGCATCATCCTCAATCACATGAGATCCATGAAAGTGTTCCATCAGGACCAGATGTTTGTCTCGAGAAGGCTACCCTGGCATCGGACTGCACAGGGCACCAGGGACGAGGGCCAGATGGAGGATGGACAATACCCCAGAGGCCATGGGGCAAGAGCAGAGGCACATGACCTTGAAGATGATGATGAAAAGCAGGAGGTGGCAGCATGGAGCCGGCCCAAAAGTGCATTGGGAGCAGTGCCCACAGCTACACTGACTGGGTGCCTTCTGTGCCCGGTGTGGCTGACTTCAGTGGGCTCCAGACTAGTCCTGACCACAAGTCTAGGAAGTGTGTACCACCTCCGGCCTCGTCTCCCCTTGCAGCTGCTAGGAATCACGTTCACAGACAATGGTCAGCTTTCGTGGAAACCAAGCAGTGGCTCCCCCGCACGCTGCACCTCTGGTGGTGGTCCAGTGCGACCCTCGTTCCTGGCCAGACAGTGATGTCTACCTGTCTCCACACAAATCCACAGACAGGAGGGTGTCCCTGAATTGCACAGCACCTGATGAGACAGATCCACAGAACCCAACACCCAGTGGGTCACCTGGGACCTCAAGTATGGTCATGGAGCTCACCATACCCTATTTCTGTCACTTCCCACAGAAAGCCTGGTTCTGATCCCCCACAATACCATACATCCTGGTTGCTGACCTGGTTAAGCATCTGCCTTCGGCTAAGGGTGTGATCCTGGCATTATGGGATCGAACCCCACATCAGGCTCCTCCGTTATGAGCCTGCTTCTTCCTCTCCCACTCCCGTGCTTCTGTTCCCTCTCTCGCTGGATGTCTCTATCTCTGTTGAATGAAATAATAAAATCTCGAAAAAAATTAACAAGACAGAAATAAAAAAAAGTCAGAGAGGATGTGAAGAAAGGGGAGCCCTCTTACACTACTCGTGAGAATTCAAGCTGGTACAGCCACTTTTGAAAACAATATGGAGGTTCCTCAAGACATTAAACACAGAGCTATCCTACGACCCACCAATTGTACTGCTGGGTATTTACCCCATCGGCACAGAGTAATGAAAAGAAGGGGCACCTGTATCCCAATGTTCATAGCAGCAATGTCCATAATAGCCAAACTGTGGAAGGAGCCAAGATGTCCTTCAGCAGATGAATGGACAAAGAAGATGTGATTCATCTATACAATGGAATATTACTCAGTCATCAGAAAGGATGAATACCCCCCATTTGCACCAACGTGGATGGACCAGGAGGGGATTATGCTAAGTGAAATTAAGTCAAACAGAGAAAGACAATTATCATATGGTTTCACTCCTATGTGGAATGGAAGGAATAGCATGGAGGACATTAGAAGAAGGAAGAGAAAAGTGATGGGGGGGAATGAGAGGGGAAGATGAACCGTGAGAGACTACTGACACTGGGAAACAAACTGAAGGTTGCAGAAAGGGAGGGGAAGGGGAATGGGTTATGCTGGTGATGGGTATTAAGGAGGGCACGTGTTGGGGCGCCTGGGTGGCACAGAGGTTAAGCATCTGCCTTCGGCTCAGTGCGTGATCCCGGTGTTATGGGATCGAGCCCCACCACAGGCTCCTCCGCTGTGAGCCTGCTTCTTCCTCTCCCACTCCCCCTGCTTGTGTTCCCTCTCTCGCTGGCAGTCTCTATATCTGTCGAATAAATAAATAAATTCTTTTTTTAAAAAAAGGAGGGCACGTGTCATAATGAGCACTAGGTGTTATATGCAAACAATGAATCATGGAACACTACATCAAAAACAAATGAAGTACTGTAGGGTGACATCATTTTAAAAAAAGAAAGATATGAAATCCGTACTGGAAAACTGTCACTATTTGCAAATGACATGAAATCCCAAATGATTCCACAAAAAAAAAAAACAAAAAACAACAACAACAAAAAAAACAAAACACAACTGTTAGAATAAACAAATTCAAGAAAGCTGCAGGATATAAAGTCAATATACAGAGACCTGTTGTCTTTATTTATTTTCAAATTTTATTTATTTATTTGACAGGAAGAGAAAAAGCACGAGCAGGGGGAGTGTCAGAAAGAGGGAGAAGCAGACTCTTGCTAAGCAGGGAGCCAAACACGGGGCTCGATCCCAGAACTCTGGGATCATGACCTGAGCTGAAGGCAGACGCTTCACCTATGGGGCCACCCAGATGACCCAACTTCTTGCATTTCTGTATACTGATGACACACTTTCGCAAAGAGAAATTAAAAAAGCAATGCCATTTACAATTGCATCAAAAAAATCTAGGAATGAAACTAACCAAGAATGAGAAAGACATAGTACACTCAACACATGGCAGAAAAGAAATGAAAAGCATGTGTGTCGAGGGGTCAGAATGTATGGGTCAAAGATTTGGAAGGCAACACAAACAAATGGAAGCTTATGCCATGCTCCTTAAATGGAAGAGTTAATTATGTGAACATGTCCATCGTACCCAAAGCAATTGACAGATGTGATGAAATGCCTATCTGAATTCCAGTGGCATTATTCGAGCAAATAGAAAACAGTCCTCAAACTTGTATGGAATCACAAAAGACCCCAAATACCCAAAGCAACCTGGAGAAAGAAAGGTGCAGTCAACACACTCCTGGATTTCAAGCTAGATTACAAAGCTGTTGTCATCAAAACAGGATGGTACTGGCATAAACACAGACACCAGGTCAGTGGAACAGAACAGAAAGCTCAGAAACTTAACCACACGTAGATGATCCTAACTTACGACACAGCAGCAGAAGATATGCCATGAGGGAAGGACTGTCTCTTCAGTGAGTGGTAACAGGCAAACTGGACACTAAATGCAGAAGAATATAACTGGGTCACTTTCTTACACCACACACAAAATTTTTACTGGATGAATGATATGAACGTAAGAACTGAATCCATAAACCTCCAAGAAGACACAGGTACTAAGTCTCTCGACATTAGTTTTGGCAAAAAGTCTTCAGATCGGACACCAAATGCAAAGGCAACAAAAGCAAAAATAAACAAGTGCAACAACTTCAAACTGAAATCTTCCACATGGAAAAAGTAACCAGCAAAAACTTACAAGGCCACAGACCCAATAAGAAAAAAAATATCTGCGAATCATATGTGTGAGAAGAGGCTAATATCCAAAATACACACAACACTCATACAAATCAAAACAAACAAAAAAAAACAACGGTATAAAAAATGTGGGGAATATGTGAATAGATACTTTCCAAAGATGGCACACAGGGGCCAACAGACAGAAAAAGTTGTTCCACATCACTAAATATCGTCAGGGAAACATCATTCAAACCCACAATTGGCTATTCCCTCACAACTGTTGGAACACCTATTGTCCCAGAGACAGACACCAGGTGGGGTCAAGGGTGTGCAGACTAGGAGACTCTGTGCACTGTTGGTGGGAATGGAAATTGGTGCAGCCACTGTGACAAATGGTATGGAGGTTCCTGAAAAAATAAAAGCAACTACAACATGACCCAGTAATGGCTCTACTGAGTATTGATTCGGAGAACACAAAAATACTGCCTCAAAAAGACAGATGCACTCCCACGGTCACTGCAGATTTATTCAAAAGAAACAGACATGGAAAAACAGACCGTGGGGGCCTTATGCCAAGTAACTCAGACACAGAAAGACCACTACCAGATGCTCTCATGTACATTCCACGAGGAATAAACAAATACTGAACGCATAGAAACTGAGAGCAGATTGGTAGGTGCCAAATTCGGGGATGGGGTGGTAGAAACGGTTGAAGGTGGTCAAAGTCTCAATGTTTGAGTGAGAAAATCCGACAGTCATGAAATGTTCTGTCCAGCATGGAGACTAAAACTAACGCTGCAGCATGGGGTATAGTTTTCCCTGCCCTTTGAAAGTACAGGGCTTCTGAGAAACCTTGCACAGCAGAAATGGTGTCAAGAAGGAATGGCCATTAATTTACACGGAATAATTAGACAGTGTCCTCAGACTCCAAAATTCCTTCTCTTTGGCTTTTCTTAGGCCTCAGCACACAAGTTTCTAAGGGAGGCCCAGCATAAATGAAGATAAAGCACAGCAGAGGCTCACAGACACCATTCAAAGTGCTCTTGGCTGGATGCGGAGAGCAGTTCCCAGAGGAAGGAGCTGGTTGGGGTGCACGCTGCCTCTGTTGTGCTTCTTCCCAAAACAGATGCTGAACGCGATTCTCACTGTTCACCTTTTTTCATAAGAGGGAAATCCTCTTCAGGTCTCTTCCTCTTACTGAAGATGTGTAATAATATAGTTCTTTTAAGAAAGCCCAGTGTCTTACTGTGAACGTTCAAAAAGTGGGGGATACTTGTACTTGAGCATTTCTGAGGGAGGAGATGTGAAAGTTTCTCCCAGACACAAATCTCAGCATATCCACCGGGAAAGGCACCTTCCTCAGCATGCGGAACACGGACTACCTCCTACCCCACGAGAAACCCTCTCCTTCACCTCGATCAGGACAACCCACAACAGCTGGGAGTTACCCCAACTCCTCCATTCTCCTGCTCCTAATAGCTAACCCATCAGCAAATCCTGTGTGCTCCATCTTCAAAATGGACCCAGAATAGGTCTAACCACTCCATCCAAGGCCACCTGTCTGGTCCACAGTGCCTGAGTTCCTGGAAAAGCTTCGTCATTGACGTGCCTTACCGTCTTCAACCCTCTGTCATCTGTTCTCAACACTGTAGCCAGGATGGCCCAGTGATACAGGGTCTCATGGGGTTATAGCCCTGGAATGGCTTTCTTTCACCTCTCTGAGGTCATGTCCTAAGCTGTCTCCTGTGGCCACAGGGCCTTCTTGCTGTTCCTGGACATACCTGGAATTCTCCTGCCCCAGAGCCATTGCACATGCTTTCCCTTCTGTTTTGAATGCTCTTGATGTGTTCTCACTCACCTTCTGAGAAATCTGAATTGGCGTGACAGGGACAGAAGATGAGGCTCTGTGTGTTGGGTGAGGCTGATAGCCCAGAAGGTTCTCTGCCAGCTCTCCGCCTGTGCCTCACTTGTCCTCAGCCAGGAACTTGCACACAGCCCTCACCTGTCACAACTCTCACCCAGGAGACCCACAGCCACCCTTGGAGCCCACCCTGTCCACACCCTGCTGCAGAATGCATTCAGCTCTCCTGTGGGACCCCTGTCAGTTTACCCAGACCTGGAACTCCCCCGTCTCCTGCAAAGCTCCGGATTCCCCCTCTTCTTTCAAAATCACACTGGCGCAAGGCTTTCATGAGAAAGCTATAACGCTAACTAATGAAAGGTTCATACCTACTTTCCCCTTCTGTTGCCTCTCTCTCCACCTTCTTTCCTACCTGTGCAAACTGTAACATATCAGTGGAACATGAACATGCTCTGAGACCTGAATCTTTCATTGCAGTTTTCTGAGGACTCTTTATGTGATAAGAAACTAGTGTATCTTACAACAGGGTGTTTTACAACTCTCATCTATAGAATAGTAGAGCCCAAATCACTACAATTTTACCTCACTCTTCATGAAGCAGAACACTTTTTCCTTTCTTCTTTTACTTAAATTCCAGTTAGTTCACATGCCATGGAATATTCACTTCAGGGGTAGGATTTAGTGATTCCTCACCTGCATACAGTACCCGGTGCTCATCACAAGTACCCTCCTTAATACCCCTCACCCGTTTAACTCTTCCCCCCACGCCCCTGTCCTGCAGCAACACTCAGTTTTTTCTCCTCAGTTGAGTCTATTTACTTGTTTGCCTTTCTCATCACCCCTCAACTCTGTTCATCTGTTTTCTTTCTGAAATTCCACAAGCGTGAGAGGATAGGATATTTGTCTTTCCTCACTGATTTTGCTTAGCTTAATACACTCTAGGTCCATCCACATCCTTGCAAATGGTAAGATTTCATTCTTTTTGAAGCTGGGTCATATTCCATTATATATAGGTATCGCACATCTGCTTTATCCATTCATCAGTGCATGGACTTTGGGATTCTCTCCATAGTTTGGCTACTGTGGACATTGCTGCTATAAACATCATGGTGCATGGACCCCCTTTGAATCCGCATTTTTTAGTCCTTTGGGTAAATACCTAGGAGAGCAATTGCTGGATCATGGGGTTGTTCAATGTTTAACTTTTTAAGGAATCCCCACACTGTTTCCTAGACTGGCTGCACCACTTTGCATTGCCACCAACAGGATGGGAAGGTTCCCCTTTAATCAGAACATTATCTGCCGGCAATTTCATAAGAGGAAACAAAACCTCTGGGAGATGCACCCAGGGTCAGGCAAGCAGTTGCAGACTTCACCCTAAGGCTCCTGACGCCAAGCCCCTTGAAGCCACCAGCATGCCACTATCCAAAAGAATTCCCAGACTCTCCTTCTGACTCCACCACCAAAGAAACTACAGAGAGAATATGGCACCTCAAAATATCGAGATAATACATTTAGTAAAACTAGAAAGTCAAGCTCAACTTTTAACAGGAACAGGCCGCTTTGGATAATTTTCAATTTTCCCTCCACCCTAATTTTAACTCTTCTGATGAATAAACTAATCAATGATGAAACATCACCTTTGTCAAATGACATCATCCAAGTCTGTATCAGATGAAAAAAAGCCACCTAACTCTAGGTGCTGGCCACTCAACCATATCTAAGGCACAATTGAATAAACAGTGTTAGATGAAGGAACAAATTAGATGTTACAAACAGGCACAGAGTGAATCTCACCTTCCCTTTCTAATAAAAGAGGGTTCCTAGGAAACAGATGGTCAAAATACATCGGTAAGCAATAAATGGACATAGAAATTGTGATCCCCTGCAAAGTTCTACCTGCAGGGAAACTAAGTAATTCTTGCACCAAACCCAGAATCCTGACAGCTACTTCAATTTTACTTTGTGGCTCAACTAGAGAAAAGAGAAAAGCCCAGGAGGTTTTGGGATAATGAGAGGTTTTACCTCCAGCCCTGACATAGATAGGACATTTTGCCAAACATACCTGTGCTTTCTCTGAACACTGGCGTCCTGTGACAAGCTGCCTCGCTGACTCCGATGCTAACGTTCAAAACCTCGGGTGTCTTGGAGCCAGAGCAGAGAAGTGCTGTCAGCTGGGGAGAAGAAGGCACCTCTGACCTATAGCCTGCACACCTGCTTCGGTTTCTGGGCAAGGGGCAACACATACTTGTTGTTTAGCAGTAATTATCTTCATTCTCAACAGACCAATGACCTTACCTTGTCTGGAAAGCAGACTTACTCTTCTAAAGAAACCGTCAATTCGTCTATTCCCAATGCAACTAGAGTGGGGTCTGGTTTACGCACGCCTCCAGGCCCCCACCTGGAGGATTTTCCTGCATGATTCTAATAGCCAATTACCACTAACCCGGGGGCACAGGGGGCATAATGCTGAAGTTGGGGGATGGCTCTGGGGCTTGCTACTGCCACACCTGTGCCTGGGGGACCAGGGCACACCCTGCTGAACTCGGGGTACTGCTCAAGAGGCATCACCTGCGCTGTGTCAGAGAACTGAAGGTGGGGATTATGTGAGGTCCTTTCCCGCACTCTTCCAGGGGAACAGGGGAAACCCTGAAATTCTGCAACCAATCCCACCAAAGCTCAGGGGAGCGGGCACCCTGGAGTTCACGGGTATGGAGAATAAGGCCAGTTGAGGACATGGGACAGAACAGACTTTACAGGGAAAAAGAAAACTCATCTGAGTCCCCACAATGAACCCTCTCCTCGTGCCCTTCCAGAACCCTGCCTCCCACCTGGGGCGCACCCTACCCCCGGACCATCACCCCAGTGCAAGCTGCTCACTCACCAGCAGGGATCTCCACAGGGCAACTCTCTCTCGCTCAGTGCCCCTTCTTCTGCCCCAGGACTGCAACCCACTGCAAATCTGGGACCGCCCACAGTGATGGAGCTCCACCCCCAAGTGGTGAATGGTCTGGGAGGGTGGTGCCTGAGCTCCTTGAATGCTGGGCAACCTGCCCTCAAGCCCCTGGAACCCTGAAAGTACAGGGGGCCCAAGAGGAGCCTCCTCTACTCAACACCAGGCACAGGCATGGGTGGGCTCATGGGCTGGGGCCCCCACACACACCTGGCCCCTTCCAGGGACCCCTCTAGCTGCAGACCACCCTCAAAGACCTGCCCCTTCCCTTTCTGCACCAGCCCTCCCTGCTGGGGTGTGCCTGGTTCTGGGCAAGGTCAGTGACTCTCAGACCCTCCAAGACTTGGGCTTTAGGAAATGCAATGTTTTCATGCATTTTCAGTATGTATATGTCAGTATGACTTTAATCTTATGGGAGCCAAAGAGGGTCTTTATTTTTTCTTATCTTTATGTTGGCATTTTTGGTTATTGTTTTCTTCTCGAAGCAGATGTACAACATGTGCTTGGGGCAGAAATAGGGCCCATGCACTGAGGTTTTGCCCAGTCATTTTGAGCCAGGTACAATGTTAAAGGATAGCTTCCCTGGGAGCCCAGGATCAGGGCCCAAAGATGATATAAAATAAAAATTACTTTTATCATTATAATTACTCCTAAATGGAGGAATGTGAGACAAAAGCACCTTTCACAAGAGTACCAAGAAATCAAAATGATGTCCACAGAAGGCGGCCTGCTCCATGGTCAGCACAGGTGACAGAAGTGTTCACAGTCTCTGAACTCCTGCCCTTCTCCTGCCCAAATCTCTTAAGCACACAGACCACTTAAAATCAGAATTGTAGAACTGCTAGACACCTTAGAGATGTCTGGCACCATTCCCTTGGACTGCAGAATAAAACACAGTAGCTCATTGTCACAAACTAATTTCAACATGAAGTGCTCCCTGGATGCACTAAGTTCTTTCTCTGCAAATGTTGACTAATGTAAGTCACAGTCATAACATATAAACACTAGGATGGCTGGGAAGTCATCGTAGGTAAGGGAATATTTTAGCCATGTTTATAAGCATTGGCTCACGTTGTAGAAGAGGCTGAGCTGAGTGTTTTTAAATACTATTTCAGACCTGTTTTACAGCACCCTCTGAACATACCAGAGCCTGAATCGACTAAAAAAGATAGTTGGTTTCAGTAACTTTAATACCAGGAAAATATTATACTGTCTGTATTCCTAAGGATCTTTGAGTATCTTACCCAGAGGTCCTCCACTGAGATAATGATCTTAATGATCACCATTGTCAGAGGTGAAAAGGCCCACTGAATTCGTTCCAGTTGTCCACATGACAAGAAAATCCTGATACTTGATAGGTTTCCAGATCGAGAAGACCAGAGATAAGAGGGAAATAGTACCCTGTATGGAACAACAAGGGATTTGGAGTCAATTTGGGGATCCCACTTAGGTTTCTGACACTAAAATCCTCTGTGACTCATATCATCTGAGTCCCTGTCTAACCACCTGAACATGTGCCTAAAAATATCTACACCCTAGTTGAGAAGTTTAAGAGGCAGAATGCTACAAAGAGCCAGTATGATGTCTCTCAGGAACAGGTGCTCAGGAAGCCATAATTGCTATTGGGTCTATTTCTTTTCCAGAAGAAAGAACACATGTTGAATCCATATTCCTAATCGATGACTCACCAGATGTTTTTCAAACCTGAAGGAAGGCCAAGAAGTCGCTCTTGTGTCATAGTTCACTCAGAAATCATGTTGTTGGACTGGTGAGGATGATACGATAGCGACGTCATCACTAAGAGTGGGGAGCTTCTAATTTCCATATGGCCATGTTGACCCCCTTAGCTCA
The DNA here is from genome assembly GCF_024610735.1 of Ursus americanus. Lineage (NCBI taxonomy): Eukaryota > Metazoa > Chordata > Mammalia > Carnivora > Ursidae > Ursus > Ursus americanus. Next base: position 47,613,098 of record NC_142149.1, on the reverse strand, counting down.
GAGCAACCAGAAAGGGCAGCTGGGGAGGGGGCACTGCCATCACTATGAGAGGGGAGCTTCCCATTTCCATATGGCCATGTTGACCCCCTTAGCTCAGGGCCACCAGATAGGACAGCTGAGGGGGACCACAGGCCAAGGCTGCCAGGTGTGGCTGGGGCAGGCAGAACTCTGACTTAAGGCTCAACTCCTGTCTAGGTTATTATAATGCTCTTCACAAAGAAAGTGCCATTGTGTGTGAGCCCTCATGTAGAAAAGGTTCAGTATTTCCATTGAGATTCCTTCTCTGACCTTTAGGATATGTAGCAAAGTTCCATTTAATTTTTAAACATTGAAGGACTTCCTGGTTTTCTTTTCGCTATGACTGTGGCTCAATTCCCCTGTGGTCTAAGAATAGAATCTAGTTAATTTCAGGGTTTAACATTTGTAGACTTGATTCGTGGCCCCACCTATCATCTATTTGGGTAAAGAATCTATGACCACTTGAAAATAATGTATTCTGCACTTATTATGGAATGTTCCCTATATGTCAATTAGGTCACATTTGTTACCAATGTTTTGTCTGCTTTTTCTTTCAGATATTGAGAAAGGTATATTAAAATCTTCAAACAATGCTGCTCTATTCAACGTTGCATCAGAGAATACTACCAGTGTTAGAAGGCAAGAGAAACAAAAAGTATAAGAATTGAGGGGATAATTGTGACTATTCACAGATAATACGATTGTGTACATAGAAAATCCAAAACAGTCTATAAATACCCTATTAGAATTAAAAATGCAATTTATAAATTTGAGATGGATTGTGCTTCCCATTGGACAATTTCTGAAAGAAAACGTAGAACCTGTCAATCTTGGGGTAGGACATAGGGTGCACTAACCATTTAAAAGAATTCAGTGGGACTTCATAAAAATGTGACATTTCTCCTTATCTTATGACCATAAGAAAATGAAAAAGTGAACCGCAGGCTGGGAAGTAAAGATTTGCAATACACACCCTGACAAAGACTTGTCAATAAAGAATTCCTGCTCATCAACCATAGAAAGTCTATTTATAAATGAATACTTCACAAAAGATTGACTCATGGCCAATAAGAACAGGAAAGGGTGCTCTACAGTATTATTTTCAGGAACAGCAAGGCTTTTCCTAAAATGAAAACATACACACAAACCAGTATTCCCTAGATGGATGACATCCTTATTTCTGAGGACAGCTTGAAGAACAGACTAGCATCAAAGTAGAGTGATGGAATTCCTGACACTCAGCGGATGGACAATTGACCTCAAACTACAGTACAATTTCTAGGCATCATTCGGTCCTCTGAAGGCAGACAACTACCACACCCCTTCCTACACCACACAGGTTGCTTCCCAACCCCTACCATAAAAGAAGAAGATGAGAAACAGATAGGACTAGTAGGAAATAGCAAAAATCACATGTGGGGATTATCCTGAAACACACTGATCACATAACTAGTGTAAGGAAGTGTAGGGAACTGACAAGGACAGAGACTCAAGAGGTACTTCTTTGGGAAATGCTGTCTGAAATCGTCACACGTTGGTACCAGCTAATGAGGGCTCTAAGCATACCCTAGGGTTTGCTCACAAGGGTCTGCAACACCATCGCTGAGGACTGAAACTCTTCAAGACCTCAAAGCTTGCCTGATTGACTATTGGACTAAGAGATTCCCATGTTCTGAAAACAGATACCAACTCATTGAAAGGTTCACCTGGGCTCTCTCGGAGGCCCTACAAGAAGCTGAACCATTCACTGAAAATCAATTAAACACACACACACACACACACACACACACCTGTCATTTCACCAATTACTTAAACATTCAAGGTTCGTCCTACCTTTTCTTTTTCACATTGATATTTATACTCACATGAAATGTCATCATTTCTAATGAACACTGATGTCAAAATAGAGATCCATTGACACAATATTCACAAAATGGAACTTCCCTGCTGTCATTTTCAATATAGCGTTTTTTAAAGTTCATACATATTTTAGGTTTTTGGTAACTTATACAGGAGAAGATCAGCATTGAAAAACTCTGAATACTGACAATGAGTTTTAAGCCTAGAGAACAAAAATTGTCCAATTTCATAGATAATAAGGAACCAAAGGGAAAGCATAGAAGCTGTAGTCGAATAATTTTACACATGTGCATCCTCTATTATTCTACTACTGAGGGGCATGTTTTATTACCACTATACATGCATCAATTGTCTTCCACGTGCACTTGCACAGGTATAATGAATTACTACAGTAGAATGAAATGTCTGGGAACTACTTGGTGGCATGTATAATGAACAATGAAATTTCGATCTTATATTTGGTGAACTTCCACTGTCTGTCCCTTTAAACAGTGGACCCTAAACAGAAGGGGGAAAGAACCACGAGAGACTATGGACTCTGGGAAACAAACTGAGGGCTTCAGAGGGGAGAGGGGTGGGGGATTGGGATGGGCCAGTGATGGGTATTAAGGAAGGTACATATTGCATGGAGCACTGGGTGTTATATGCAAATAATGAATCACGGAACACTACATCAAAAACTAAGGAAATACTGTATAGTGACTAACATATCATAATAAAAATTATTATTAGAAAAAAAATTAAAGGTAAAAAAAAACAATACAGCTTTTCTGTTTCAAGAACAATCACAATTGAGAAAAAACTAACTTCCAATCCCTAAAGCAAATCACAGACCAAGTTCCATTTCACTCCCCTTTATTCACATTCTCTGTGGGTTCTAAGCGATTTCCCTACCTCCTTTCCTGCTAAGCAGGGAGCCCGGTCTCGATCCCAGAAGCCTGGGATCATAACCTGAGCCAAAGGCACATGCTTAACTAGCTGAGCCAGCCAGGAGCCCCAGCCATGTTTTTCTTAAGCAAAAGGACACTTTCTCACGATGCCTTCACATGACTTCACATGGTACCAGAGATCTGCATTTGCCTCTAGGAGGTTGCAGATGAAGGCAATTGCAATCTCTCACAGTGGTTTATCAAATACAATGACCTGCCTGGTGACAGTGAAACTCTTATGAGCCCACGAGAGGGTGCTGTGACACTCAGCTGTGGCTGGGCTGGCACAGAGAACCAAATCCATTTCCCTGCCTGATGTCTGTGAGGAACAGATGCCCCCACTGTGAATGAGACCCTGCCACTGAGCTGTCCAGAGATGGCCATCCTCACGGAGGATGAGGATAAAGGACAATGCCTGAGGAGACCTCATCTGTCTCTTTTATCTTTTCATATTTTTGACAGTGGACAAATCACTGCCTAGGGGTCCCCAACTACCTTAGTCTCATCTGTGAATGGCCAAGAGATTTTACAAAACACTCAAGATTTTGACCTCACAAATGCCCACAACCACTTACCATAGGGATTCAACATTAAGCAAAGATACTGTTCGTTGGAAGAGAGGTCCTGCCCACTGTTGTTTCTCACTTATATGCTCATCTTCCTTACCTCATGGTAACATAACCACCTTGATTCCTGCTTCCGTCTTCAGGAAGGCTGAGGTGACTTGAAGGGCATTACCCTGACATCGTTCTTTCTTAGCAATAAGATGTGGACATTTCCCTAGTCCTACACACCCAAAGTTGAATCGGAATCAGGATTGAGGAGGCTGATGAGAGTTGAAGGTGTTTTCCTGTACATGGTGGTTTATTACCAATAAGGATGGGTCAGAGTCCTCGAAATTCCAGAACCTTTTCATTAATGCTTCCTACTCCTGAAAGATGATGTACATTGGTCTTTCCCTGTATAGTGTGGTGATTCAGAGATAAGTGCTTAGCGCTTTCGTCAGACTTCCACGACCACCTTGGGGCTGGCTTCCATATTCACAAAGGATGAAGTTAGGGCTAAGAGGGTTCCTGTACACTGTTATTTCTTACAGATAAGTGTATGGCATTTTTTTACATTGCCAGAACCACTTAGCGCTGGGCTTGCCGGCCTCCTGGGGACTAACACTAACCCTAGGTCGGCCCACGAGGGGCCCCTCCCAAGGGGCCTGGCGCCACAACGCTGGGGATTGGGGACCCCTGAGCCCAGCACCGGAGTCACCCTGCCGCCCCGCAGCAACCCGGGCTGCTGGGGCGCCGCCAGTCTTTCAGGGCGAGAGAACTGGCAGGGCCCTCCAAGCCCCCGGCGACCTTCGAAGGCCCCCCGCGCCAAAACGTTTGGGCCCACATTCCCTCTCACCAGCGCCCTCACCTCGGGTTGCCCCTCCGCCTGCCGCAGAGCTAGCGGAATGGGCCTGCCGGACTCCTGGGGGCTAACACTTACCCTAGGTCGGCCCCCGAGGGGCCCCTCCCAAGGAGCCTGGCACCACAATGCCGGGGATTTGGGACCCCCGAACCCCAGTGCTGGACTCACTCTGCCACCCCGCAAGCACCCAGGGTGCTAGGGGTGTTGCCAGTCATTCAGGAAGGGAGAACGGGCAGGGCCCTCCAATCCCCCTGCGACCTCGAAGGCCCCCCGCGCAAAAACTCTGGCTCCCACGCTCCTGCTCGCCAGTGCCCTAACCTCGGCCCATCCCTCCGCTCGCTGCAGAGCTGGTGGATCAGGCCTGCTGGCTTCCTGGGGGCTAACCCTATCCCTAGGTTGCCCCCGAGGGGCCCCCCCCACATGGCCTGGCGCCACATGCCAGGGATTCGGGACCCCCAAGTCCCAGCACCAGACGCTCCCTGCCGTTCCGCCTCCACATGGGGCGCTAAGGGCGTCACCAGTCCTTCAGGGCGACAGAACGGGCAGGACCCTCCGAGCAACCTGCGACCTTCGAAGGCACCCCAAGCCAAAGCCAAAATGCTCTGGCCCACGCTCCCGCTCTCCAGCTACCTCACCTACCCCACCTGCACATGGGCGGAATGAGCCTGCCAGCCTCCTGGGGGCTAACCCTAACCGGAGGTCGGCCCCCGAGAGGCCCATCCCAAGGGGCCTGGCGCCACAACGCCGGGTATTAGGGACCCCGAGCCCCAGCGCCGGAGTTGCCCTGCCACCCCACCGCCACCTGGGCCGCTAGAGGTGCCGCTGGTCATTCAGCGCGGGAGAATGGGCAGGGCCTTCCGAGCCCGTGGCGACCTTCAAAGGCCCCCCCATGCAAACGCTTGAGCCCACGCTCCCGCTCCTCAGCGCCCTCACCTCGGCCTGCCCCTCCGCTCACCACAGAGCCAGCGGATGAGGCCTGACCTCATCCTGGGGGCTACCCATAACCCTATGTTGTTCCCTGAGGGGCCCCTCTGAAGGGGTCTGGCACCGCAATGCCTGGGATTGGGGACCCCGGAGGCCCAGCCCGGACTCACAGTCTCGCCCCGCCGCCACCCGGGTCGCTAGGAGCACTGTTGGTCATTCAGGGTGGGAGAACGGGCAGATCCCTCTGAGTCCCTGGTGACCTTCGAAGGCCCCCCGCGCCAAAACGCTTTGGCCCATGCTCCCGCTCGCCTGGGCCCTCACCTCGGTCCACCCCTCCGCTCGCTGCAGGGCCGGTGGATCGGGACTGCCGGCCTCCTGGGTGTTACCCTAACCGTTGGTGGGCACCTGAGGGGCCCATCCCAGGTTCCTATTGCCACAACACCGGGGATTGGGGACTCCCGAGCCCCAGCACCGGACTCACCCTCCCACCCTACCACCACCTGGGCCGCTACGGGCGCCCTTGGTCATTCAGGGAGGGAGAACGGACAGGGACCTTCGAGCCACCTGCAACATTCGAAGGCCCCCCGCACCAAAACGCTTGGGCCCACGCTCCCGCTCGCCAGCACCCTTACCTCGGCCCTCCCCTCTGCTCCCCACACAGTGGGCGGATCGGGCCTGTGGGCCTTCTGGGGGCTAACACTAACCCTAAGTCGGCCTCCTAGTGGCACTTCCCAAGGGGACTGGCGCCACAACAACGGGGAAAGGGGACTCCCGAGCACCAGCGCCAGACTCACCATGCCCCCCGCTGCCACCCGAGCCACTAGGGGCACCGCCGGTCATTCAGGGCGGGAGAACGGGCAGGGCCCTCCAAGCCCCCAGCGACCTTCGAAGGCCCCCCGCACCAAAGCACTAGGTCCCACGCTCCTGCTCGCCATCACCCTTACCTCGGCCTGCCCCTCCTCTCGCCACACAGCCGGCGGATCGGGCACCCTAGCCTACTGGGGGCTAACCCTAACCCTAGGTAGGCCCCCTAGGGGCCCATCCCAAAGGGCCTGGTGCTGCAATGCCGGTGATGGGAGCCCCGAGCCCCAGCACCAGACTCTCCCTGCCGCCCCGCTGCCAAGCAGGCTGCGAGGGGTGCCGTCGGTCATTCAGGGCAGGAGAACGGGCAGGGCCGTCTGAGCCCCCGGCGACCTTCGAAGGCCTACCACGCTAAAACGCTAGGGCCCATGTTCCCTCTTGCCAGCGCCCTCACCTTGCCTGCCCCTCCGCTTGCCGCACAGCCTGCGTAATGGGCCTGCCAGCCTCCTGGGGCTAACCCTAAACCTAGGTCGGCTCCCAAGGGGCCTGGAGTCGCACCGCTGGGGATTGGGGACCCCTGAGCACCAGCGCCGGACTCACCTTGCCGCCCCGCCACCACAAGGGCCGCTAGGGGTGCGGCAGGACATTCAGTGCAGGAGAACGGGCAGGGCCCTCCGAGCCCCTATCGTCCTTCGAAGGCCCACCGCACCAAAACGCTTGGGCCCACGCTCCCGCTCACCAGCGCCCTCACCTCGGCCCGCCTCTCCACTCGCCACACAGCTGGCGGATCGGGCCTCCCAGCCTCCTGGGGGTTAACCCTAACCCTAGGTAGGCCCCCCAAGGGCCCATCCCAAGGGGCCTGGCATCCGCAATGCCTGGGATTGGGGACTCCTGAGCCCCAGTGCTGGACTCACTGTGCCGCCCCGCCAACACCCGGGCCGCTAGGGGAGCCGCCCGTCATTCAGTGCGGGAGAACGGGTAGGGCCCTCTGAGACCCAGAGACATTTGAAGGCCCCCCGCGATAAAACGCTTCGGCCCACACTCCTGCTTGCCAGCGCCCTTACCTCAGCCTGCCCCTCCACTCGCCGCACAGCTGGTGGATCCGGCCTGCCGGCCTCCTGGGGGCTAACCCCAACCCTAGGTAGGCCCCCGAGGGGCCCTTAATGGGGCCTGGTGCCACAACACCTGGGATTGCTGACACCTGAGCCCCAGCGCCGGACTCACCATGCCGCCCCGCCACCACCCGGGCTGCTAGCTGCACCGCCGGTCATTCAGGGCGTGAGAACAGGCAGGGCCCTCTGAGCCACGGGCGACCTTTGAAGGCACCCCACATCAAAACGCTTGCGCCCACACTCCTGCTTCTCAGCACCCTCGCCTCGGCCCGCCCCTCCGCTCGCCACAAAGCTGGCCTATCGGGTCTGCCGACCTCCTGGGGGCTAACCCTAACCCTAGATCGGCCCAGGAGGGACCCCTCCCATGGCACCTGGCGCCACAACCCCGGGGATTATGGACCCCCGAGTCCCAGCGCCGGACTCACTCTGCTGCCCCGCTGCCAACTGGGCCAGTAGGGGCGCCGCCGGGCATTCAGGGAGGGAGAACGGGCAGGGCCCTCTTAGCCCCCGGCGACCTTTGAAGTCCACTCGCGCCAAAACGCTTGGGCTTATGTTCCAGCTCGCCAGTGCCCTCATCTCGGCCTGCCCCTCCGCTTGCCGCACAGCTGGCGAATCGGGCCTGCTGGGCTCCCGGGGGCTAAACCTAAACCTAGGTCTGTCCCCAAGGGGAAACTCCGAAGGGCCCAGGCGCCTAAAAGGCGGGGATTGGGGACCCCCGAGCCCCAGCGCCAGACTCTCCCTGCTGCCCCGCTGCCAAACGGGCCGCGAGGGGTGCCGTTGGTCATTCAGGGCAGGAGAATGGGCAGGGCCCTCCGAGCCCCTGGCGAACTTCAAAGGCCCCTTGCGCCAAAATGCTTGGGCCCACATTCCCGCTCGCCAGCGCCCTCATCTCAGCCTGCCCCTCTGCTCGCCGCACAGCTGGCAGATCTGACCTACCGGCCTCCTGGGGGTAACCCTAACCCTAGGTCGACACCCAAGGGGGCCTTCCCAAGGGGCCTGGCGCCGCAACGCCAGGGATTGGGGACCCCCGAGCTCCAGCGCTGGACTCACCCTGCTGCCCCGCCAGCACACGGGCTGCTAGGGGCGCGGCAGGACATTCAGTGCAGGAGAACGGGCAGGGCCCTCCAGTAGGGGCGCCGCCGGTCATTCAAAGAGGCAGAAGGGGCAGGGCCCTCTGAGCCCCTGGCGACCTTCGAAGAACTCCCGCACTAAAACGCTTGGGCCCACCTTCCCGCTCACCAGCGCCCTCACCTCGGCCAGATCCTGTGCTAGCCGCACAACCAGCTGATGAGGCCTGCCGGCTTCCTGTGGGCTAACCCTAACCCTAGGTCGGCCCTCGAGGGACCCGTCTGATGGGGCCTGGCGCCACAAAGCCTGGGATTGCTGACCCCCGAGCCCCAGCGCCGGACTCACCGAGCCGCCCTGCTGCTACCCGGACCACTAGTGGCGCCACCGGTCATTCAGGGTGGGAGAACGGGCAGGGCCCTCCGAGTCCCCGGAGACTTTCGAAGGCCCCCCACGCCAAAACGCTTGGACCAATGCTGCCGCTCGCCAGCGCCCTCACCTCGGCCCGCCCCTCCGCTCTCCAAACAGCCGGCGGATCAGGCCTGCTGGCCTCCTAGGGGCTAACCCTAACCATACGTCGGCCCCCAAGGGGTATATCCCAAGGGGCCTGGCTCTGCAATGCAGGGGATTGGGGACCCCTGAGCCCCAGCGCTGGACTCATCCTGTCACCCTGATGTAACCGGGCCGCTACGGGTGCTGCCGGTCATTCAGGGCGGGAGAATGGGCAGGGTCTACCGAGCCTCTGGCGACCTTTGAAGGCCCCCCCATCCAAAATGTTTGAGCCCATGCTCCCGCTCCTCAGCGCCCCCACCTCGGCCTGCCCCTCCTCTTGCCGCAGAGCTGGCGGATGAGGCCTGCTCTCCTCTGGGGGCTCCCCATAACCCTAGGTTGGCCCCTGAGGGGCCCCTCCGAAGGGGCCTGGCACCGCAACGCCGGGGATTGGGGACCCCCGAGCCCCAGCGCCGGACTCACCCTACTGCCCCAATGCCACCCGGGCTGGTAGGGGCACTGCTGGTCATTCACGACGGCAGAATGGGCAGGGCCCTTCGAGCCCCCGGCAACCATCGAAGGCCCCCCACGCCAAAATGCTTGGGCCCACGCTCCCACTCGCCAGCGCCCTCACCTCAGCCTACCCCTCCGCTCAATGCACAGCTGGCGGATCGGACCTGCCGGCCTCCTGTGGGCTAACCCTAACCAAAGGTCAGCTCCTGAGGGGCCCATCCCAGTGGCCTATCGCTGCAATGCCGGGGATTGGGGACCCCCGAGCCCCAGTGCTGGACTCAACTTGCTGCCCCACCACCACCCAGGCCGCTAGGGGTGCCGCTGGTCATTCAGTGCAGAACGGGCAGGGCCCTCCGAGCCCCCGGCCACCTTCAAAGGCCCCCCGCGCCAGAATGCTTGGGCCCACACTCCCGCTCGCCAGCACCCTTACCTCAGCCCGCCCCTCCGCTCACCGCACAGCCGGCGGATCGGGCCATCCGGCCTCCTGGTGGCTAACCCTAACCCTAGGTCTGCCCCCGAGGGGCCCATCCCAAGGGGACTGTCTCCGCAATGACGGGGATTGAGGACCCCAGAGGCCCAGCGCTGGACTCACACTGCTGCCACGCCGCCCCCTGGGCAGCTAGGGGCACCGCCGGTCATTCAGAGCGGAAAAACAGGCAGTGCCTTCCGAGCCCTGGTGACTTTTGAAGGCCTCCCGTGCCAAAACGCTTGGGCCCATGCTCCTGCTCGCCTGCGCCCTCACTTTGGTCTGCCCCTCAGCTCGCTGCACAGCTGGTGGATCGGGATTGCCAGCCTCCTGGGTGTTACCCTAATTGTTGTTGGGCCCCAGAGGGGCCCATCATAGGTTCCTATTGCCACAATGCCAGGGATTGGGGACCCCCGAGCCCCAAGGACGGACTCACCCTCCCGCCCTACCGCCACGTGGGCCGCTAGGGGCACCGCCGTTCATTCAGGCAGGGAGAACGGGCAGGGCCCTCTGAGCCACTGGCAAATTTCGAAGGCCCCCCACACCAAATCTCTTGGGCCCACGCTCCTGCTCCCCAGTGCCCTTACCTCGGCCCGCCCCTCCACTCACTGCACAGCTGGTGGATCGGGCCTGTGGGCCTTCTGGGGGCTAACCCTAACCTTAGGTCGGCCCCCTAGTGGACCCTCCCAAAGGGCCTGGCCCCACAACAACAGGGATTGGGGTCTCCCGAGCCCCAGCGCCGGACTCATCCTGCTGCCCTGCCACAACCCGGGCCGCTAGGAGCGCCGTCGATCATTCAGGGAGGGAGAACTGGTAGATTCCTCTGAGCCACTGGCGACCTTCGAAGGCCCCCCGTGCCAAAATGCTTGGGCCCATGCTCCTGCTCGCCTGCACCCTCACTTCGATCCGCCCTTCAGCTCACTGCACATCTGGTGGATCAGGACTGCCGGCCTCCTGAGTTTTACCCTAATCGTTGGTGGGCCCCGGAGGGGCCCATCCCAGGTTCCTATTGCCGCAATGCCGGGGATTGGGGACCCCCGAGCCCCAAGGCCGGACTCACCCTCCCGCCCTACCGCCACCTGGGCCGCTAGGGGTGCCGCCGGTCATTCAGGGAGGGAGAACGGGCAGGGCCCTCCAGGCCACCAGTGACCTTCGATGGCTCCCCGCACCAAAACGCTTGGGCCATGCTCCCGCTCACCAGCGCCCTTACCTTGGCCCGTCCCTCCGCTCGCCGCACAGCTGGCGGATTGGTCCTGTGGGCCTTCTGGGGGCTAACCTTAACCTTAGGTCGGCCCCCTAGTGGCCCCTCCCAAGGGGCCTGACGCCGCAACAACAGGGATTGGGGACTCCCGAGCCCCAGCGCCAGACTCACCCTGCCACCCCGCTACCATCCGGGCCGCTAGGGGAGCCACCGGTCATTCAGGGCAGGAGAACGGGTAGGGCCCTCTGAGCCCCAGGAGACTTTTGAAGGCCCCCCGTGACAGAACGCTTCGGCCCACGCTCCCGCTCGCCAGCGCCCTTACCTTGGCCCGCCCCTCCACTCGCCGCACAGTGGGAAGATCCGGCCTGCCGGCCTCCTGGGGACTAACCGTAACCCTAGGTCGGCCCCCAAGGGGCCCGTCCGATGGGGCCTGGCACCACAACGCCTGGGATTGCTGACCCCCGAGCCACAGCACCGGACCCACTGTGTCGCCCCGTTGCCACACGGGCCGCTAGCGGCGCTGCCATTCATTCAGGGCGTGAGAACAGGCAGGGCCCTCCGAGCCCCAGGTGACTTCGAAGACACCCCTCATCAAAACACTTGCGCGTACGCTCCCACTTGTCAGCACCCTCACCTCGTCCCGCCCCTCCGCTCACCGCAAAGCTGGCCAATCGGGCCTGCCGGCCTCCTGGGGGCTAACCCTAACCATAGGTCAGCCCTCCCAAGGCACCTGGCGCCGCAACGCTGGGGATTGTGGACCCCCGAGCCAAAGCGCCGGACTCACCCTGAACCCTGCCGCCAACCGGGCAGGTAGGGGCACCGCCGGTCAAACAGGGAGGGAGAAGGGGCAGGGCCCTCTTAGCCCCCGGCGACTTTCGAAGGCCACTCGCGCCAAAAAGCTTGGGCCCATGTTCCAGCTTGCCAGTGCCCTCATCTCGGCCCGCCCCACCGCTCGCCGCACAGCCGGTGGATCGGGCCTGCAGGCCTCATGGGGGCTAAACCTAACCCTAGGTCCGTCCCCAAGGGGCCCCTCCCATGGGCCCTGGTGCCACAAAGCTGGGGATTGGGGACCCCCGAGCCCTAGCGCCGGGCTCACACTGCTGCCACACTGCCCCCAGGGCTGCTAGGGGTGCTGCCGGTCATTCAGAGCGGGAGAACGGGCAGTGCCCTCCAAGCCGCTGCGACTTTCGAAGGCCTCCCGCGCCAAAACGCTTGGGCCCACACTCCCGCTCGCCAGCGCCCTCCCTCGTACTTCCCCTCTGCACGCCACACAGCCGGCAGATCGGGCCTCCCAGCCTCCTGGGGGCTAACACTAACCCTAGGTAAGCCCCCTAGTGCCCCATCCTAAGGGGCCTGGCGCCGCAATGCCGGGGATTGGGGACCCCCGAGCCCCAGCGCTGGACTCACCCTGCTGCCCCGCCGCCACCCTGGCCGCTAGGGTGCCGCCGGTCATTAAGGGCGGGGGAACGGGCAAGTCCATCAGAGCTCATGGCGACCATCGAAGGCCCCCTGCGCCAAAACGCTTGGGCCCACGCTCCTGCTTCCAGCGCATTCACATCGGCCCGCCCCTCCGCTCGCCGCACAGCTGGCAGATCGGCCTGCCAGCCTCCTTGGGGCTAACCCTAACCCTAGGTCGACGCACGAGGGGCCCCTCCCGAGGGGCCCCTCCCAAGTGGCCTGTCGCCACCACGCCAGGGATTGGGGACGCCCGAGCCCCAGCGCCGGACTCACCATGCCACCCCGCCACCACCCGGGCCACTAGGGGCGCCGCTGGTCATTCAGGGCGGGAGAACGGGCAGAACCCTCCAAGCCCCTGGCAACTTTCAAAGGCTGGCCATGCCAAAACGCTGCGCCCATGCTCCTGCTCGCCAGCGCCCTCCCCTGGCCTGCCCTACTACTCGCCGAACAGCTGGCGGATCGGGCCTGCTGGCCTCCTGGGGGATAACCATAAGCCTAGATCGGCCCCCGAGGGGCCCCTCCCAAGGGGCCTGGCGCCACCACGCCAGGGATTGGGGACGCCTGATCCCCAGCGCCGGACTCACCTGGCCGCCCCACCACAACCAGGGGCACTAGGGGAGCCGCCAGTTATTCAGGGCGGGAGAATGGGCAGGGCCCTCCGAGCCCCCGCCGACTTTTGAAGGCCCCACATGCCAAAACGCTTGGGCCCATGCTCCCGCTCCCCAGTGGCCCCACCTCGGAACGCCCCTGCTCTCGCCGCACAGCCAGCGGATCGGGCCTGCCGGCCGCCTGGGGCTAACCATAAACCTAGGTCGGTCCTCGAGGATCCCATCCCAAGGGGTCTGGAGCAGCAACGCCTGGGATTGGGGACCCCCAAGCTCCAGCACCGGACACACCCGGCAGCCCCGCCGACACCCGGGGTGCTAGAGGCGCCACCGATTATTCATGGTGGTAGAACGGGCAGGGCCCTCCGAGACTTCGACGACCTTCGAAGGCCCACTTCGCAAAATGCGTGGAGCCATGCTCCCGCTCGCCAGCGGCCTCACCTCGGCCCACCCGACCGTATGCCGCACAGCCTGCGGAACGGGCCTGCCGGCCACCTGGGGCTAACCCTAAACCCAGGTCCCCCCTGAGGGGCCCCTCTCAAGGGGCCTAGCGCCACAAAGCCAGGGATTGAGGACACCCGAGCCCCTGCGCCGAACTCACCCTGCCTTCCCGCCGTCACCCGGGCCGCTAGGGGCGCTGCAGTCATTCAGGGCGGGAGAACCGGCAGGGGCTTCCGAGCCCCCGGAGACATTCAAAGGCCCTCCGCGCCAAAACGCTTGGGCCCACGCTCTGGCTCTCAAGCGCTCTCACCTGGGCCCACCCCTCTGCTCGCCGCACAGCTGGGTGATTGGGGCTGCCGGCCTCCTGGGGGCTAATCCTAACCCTAGGTAGGCCCCCGACGGGCCCCTCCCAAGGGGCCTGGCACCACAACGCCATGGATTGGGGACCCCTGAGCCCCAGTGCCGGACTCACCCTGCCACCCCGCCCCCCCCCCGGCCGCTAGGGGCGCCGCTGGTCATTCAGGGCAGGAGAACGGGTAGGGCCCTCCGAACCCCCGATGACCTTCAAAGGCCCCCCGCACCAAAGCGCGTGGGTCAACGTTCTTGCTTTCAAGCGCCCTCACCTGGGTCCACCCCTCTGCTCGCCTCACAGCCGGCAGATCGGGCCTGCTGGCCTCCTGGGGGCTAACAATAACCCTTGGTCGGCCCCCGAGGGGCCCATCCAAAGGGGCCTGGTGCCGCAAGGCCGGGGTTTGGGCACCCCCGAGCCCCAGCACCGGACTCACCCTGCTACCCCTCTGCAACCCAGACCGCTAGGTGCGCCATCGGGCATTCAGCGTGGTTTAACGGGAAGGGTGCTCTGAGCCCCGGCGACATTCGAATGCCCCCCACGCCAAAACGCTTCGACCCACACTCCCGCTTACCAGCGCCCTCACCTCGACCCACCCCTCTGTTCGCCACACAGCCAGCAGATCGGGTCTGCCGGCCTCCTGTGGGCTACCAGTAACGCTTGGTCGGCCCCCTAGAGCCCTTCCAAAGGGGCCTGGCTCCCCAACGCCGAGGATTGGGGACCCCCAAGCCCCAGCGCCCGACTCACCCTACCGCCCCTCCTCCATCCAGGCCGCTAGGGGAGCCACCGATCATTCAGTGCAGAAGAACTTACAGGGCCCTCAAAGCCCCCGGCGACTTTTGAAGGACCCCCGCGCCAAAACGCCTGGGCCCACGCTCCAGCTCGCCAGCGGCCTCACCTCCGCCCGCCCTCCGCTCGCCACAGAGCTGGCGGATCGGGCTGACGGCCTCCTGGGGGCTAAATCTAACCGTAGGCCGGTCCCCTAGGGGCCCCTAGCAAGGAGCCTAGAGCCGCAACACCGGGGATTGGGGAACCCTGAGCCCCAGCGCCGGACTCACCCGGATGCCCCGCCACCACCCGGGCCGCTAGGGGCACCTCCAGCCATTCAGGGCGGGAGAACAGGCAAGGCCCTCCGGGCCATCGATGACCTTCGAAGGCCCCCTTCGACAAAACGCTTGGGCCCATGCTCCCGCTCTCCAGCGCCCTCACCTCGGTCCGCCCCTCCGCACATTGCACAGCCGGGGGATAGGGCCTGCAGGCGTCCTGTGGGTTAACCCTAACCCTAGGTCATCCCCCAAGGGGCCCCTCCCAAGGGGCCTGGCGCAGCAACCCCAGGGATTGGGGACCCCTCAACCACAAGGCCGGACTCCCCCTGCCGTACTGCCACAACCCGGGCCACTAGGGGCGCCGATGGTCATTC
Organism: Ursus americanus; assembly: GCF_024610735.1. Classification (NCBI taxonomy): domain Eukaryota; kingdom Metazoa; phylum Chordata; class Mammalia; order Carnivora; family Ursidae; genus Ursus; species Ursus americanus. The sequence continues at coordinate 47,598,040 of NC_142149.1, read as the reverse complement.
AGGGCGGGAGAACTATCAGAGCCCTCCGATCCCCAAGCGACCATCGAAGGCCCTAGCGCCAAAATGCTTGGGCCCACGCACCCGCTCCCCAGCGCCCTCACCTCGGCCGACCTCTCCACTCCCCACACAGCTGACGGATCTGGCCTGCCGGCCTCCTCGGGGCTAACCCTAACCCTAGGTCGGTCCCCGAGGGCCCCTCCAAAGGGGCCTGGCTTTGCCACGCCAGGGATTGAGGACTCTAGAGCCCCAGCGCCAGACTCACCCTGCCGACCCGCCACCACCCGGGCCGCTAGGTGCGCCGCCGATCATTCAGGGTGGTAGAACGGGCAGGGCCCTCAGAGCTCCTGGCGACCTTCGAAGGCCCCCAGTGCCAAAACGCTTGGGCCCACGATCCCTGTCGCCAGTGCCCTCACCTCAGCCCACCACTCCGCTCGCCGCACACCCGGCAGATCGGGCCTGCCGACCTCCTTTGGTCTAACCCTAACACTAGGTCGGCCCCCGAAGGCCCCTCCCAAGGTGCCTGGCGCAAAACACGCCGGGGTTTGGGGACCCCCAACCCCAGCGCCGGAATCACCCTGCAACCCCACCGCCACACTGGCCGCTAGGGGTACCGCTGGTCATTCCTCCGAGCCCCCAGCGAACTTCGAAGGCCCACGTGCGAAAACTCTTGGGCCCACGCTCCTGCTCGTCAGCATCCTCACCTCGGCCAGCACCTCCGTATGCCTGCCGGCCTCCTGGGGCTAACCCAAACCCTACTTCGGCACCCAAGGGGCCCTTCCCAAGGGGCCTGGCACCACCACGCCGGGGATTGGGGAACCCTGAGCACCAGCACCGGATTCACCCTGCCGCCCTGCCGCGACCCCGCCCAATAGGGGCGCCATCCTCATTCAGGACGGGAGAATGGGCATAGCCCTCCGAGCCCCCGGCGACCTTCGAAGGCCTGCCACGCCAAAACGCTTGGGCTCACGTTCCCGCTTGCCAGCGCCCTCAACTTGGCCCGCCCCTCCGCTCCCCACACAGCCGGCGGATCGGGCCTGCTGGCCACCTGGGACTAACCGTAACCCTAGGTCGGTCCTCGAGGGGCCCATCCCAAGGGGCCTGGAGCAGCAACGCCTGGGATTGGGGACCCCCAAGCTCCAGCACCGAAGTCACCTGGGGCCCCACCGCCACCCGGGGTGTTAGGGGCGCTGCCGGTTATTCAGGGCTTTAGAACGGGCAGGGCCCTCTGAGACTTCGACGACCTTCGAAGGCCCACTTTAAAAAATTCTTGGAGCCATGCTCCCACTCGCCAGCGGCCTCACCTAGGCCCGCCCCATCGTATGCCGCACAGCCTGTGGATTGGGCCTGCTGGCCTCCTGGGGCTAACCCTAAAACCAGGTCCCCCCGGAGGGACCCCTTTCAAGGGTCCTAGCGCCACAACGCCGGGGATTGAGGACACCTGAGCCCCTGCGCCGGACTCAACCTGCCAACCTGCCGCCACCCGGGCCGCTAAGGGAGCCGCCGGTCATTCAGGGCGTGAGAACGGGAAGGGCCCTCCGAACCCCCGATGACTTTCGAAGGCCCCCCGCGCCAAAACGCTTGGGCCCACGCTCCCACTTGACAGTGCCCTCACCTCGGCCTGCCCCTCTGCTCACTACACAGCATGCGGATCGGGCCTGCCAGCTTCCTGGGGGCTAACCCTAAACCTAGGTCGGCCCCTGATGGGCCCCTCCCAAGGAGCCTGGAGCTGCAAGGCCTGGGATTGGGGACCCTCGAGCCCCAGCAGTGGACTCATACGGCCGCCCCACTGCAACCCGGGGCTCTAGGGGTGCCGCCGGTTATTCAGGGCGGGAGAACGGGCAGGGCCCTCCAAGCCCCCACCGACTTTTGAAGACCCCCCACACCAAAACGCTTGGGCCCACGTTCCCACTCCCCAGCGCCCCCACCTCGGCCCACCCCTCTGCTCGCTGCACAGCCTGCGGATCGGGCCTGCCAGCCGCCTGGAGCTAACCATAACCCTAGGTCGGTCCCCGAGGGACCACTCCCAAGTGCCTGGCGTTGCCACGCTGGGGATTGGGGACCCCCAAGCACCAGCGCCGAACTCACCCTGCTGCCCCGCCATGACCTGGCCCGCTAGGGATGCCGTCCTCATTCAGGGCGGGAGATCGGGCAGGGCCTTCCGAGCCCCTGTCGACCTTCCATGGCCCCCCACGCCATAACGCTTGGGCCCAAGCTCACATTCACCAATGCCCTCACCTCGGCCCGTCCCTCCGCTCACCACAGGCAGGCAGATTGGGCCTCTCGGCCTCCTGGGGACTAACCCTAACCCTAGGTCTGCTCACGAGGGGCCCCTCCCAAGGGGCCTGGCACCGCCAAGCTGATGATTGGGGACCCTCGAGCCTCAGCGCAGGACTTACCCTGCCACCCTGCCGCCACCCGGGCAGCTAGGGGCGCCGCCGGTCATTTAGGGCGGGAGAACGGACAGGGACCTCCGAGCCCCTGGAGACCTTCGAAGCCCCCCCACGCCAAAACACTTGGGCCTACGCTCCTGCTCACCAGCACCCTCTCCTCAGGCCACCCCTCCGCTCGCCGCACAGCTGGCAGATCGGGACTGCCGGCCTCCTGAGGGCTAACCCTAACCCTAGGTTAGCTCCTGAGGGGCCCATCCCAAGGGGCCTGGCGCTGCCACACTGGGGATTGGGGACCCCCAGAGCAAACTGCGGGACGCACCCTCGCACCCCGCCACCACCCGGGCCGCTAGGGGCGCCACCGGTCATCTGGGTTGGAGAATGGGCAGGGCCCTCCGAGCCTCCGGCGACATTCCAAGGCCTCCCGCGCCAAAATGCTTTGGCCCATGCTTCTGCTCACCAGCGCCCTCCCCTCGGCCAGCCCCTCCGCAAGCTGCACAACCGCCGGATCGGGCCTGCTGGCCTCCTGGGGTCTAACCCTAACCCTAGCTCGGCCCCTGAGGAGCCCCTCCCAAGGGGACTGGCACTGCCATGCCGGAGATTGGGGACCCTCGAGCCCCAGCGCCGGACTTACACTGCCACACCACCGCCAACTGGGTTGCTAGGGGCACCGCCGGTCCCTCAGGGCGGGAGAAGGGGCAGGGCCTCCGAGCCCCTGGCGACCTTCGAAGGCCCCCCACGCCAAAATGCTTGGGCCCACGCTCCAGATCACCAGCGCCCTCACCTCGGCCCACCACTCTGCTCGCCGCACAGCTGGCAGATCCAGCCTGCCGGCCTCCTTTGAGCTAATTATAACCGTACGTCAGCCGAGAGGGACCCCTCCCAAGGGGCCTGGTGATGCCACGCCGGGGATTGGGGATCCCCGAGCCCCAGCTCCGGGCTCACCCTACCACCCCACCGCCACCCAGGCTGCTAGGGCACCGGCGGTCATTCAGGACGGGAGAACCTCCTGGGCCCTCTGAGCCCCCGGTGACCTTCGAAGGCACCCCACGCCAAAACGCTTGTGTTCACGTTCCCACTCACCAGCGCCCTCAACTCAGCGAGCCCTTCCACACACCGCATAGCCGGTGGATCAGGCCCACCTGCCTCCTGGGGGTTAAACCAAACCCTACATAAGCGCCCAAGGGGCTCCTCCCAAAGGGCTTGGCGCCGCCACGCCAGGGCTTGGGATCCCCCGAGCCCTAGCTCTGGACTCACCCAGCCGTCCCGCCGCCACCCGGGCCACAGGGGCGCCGCCGGTCATTCAGGGCGGGAGAACAGGCAGGGCCTTCCAAGCCCCCGCTGATCTTCGAAGGCCCCCCGCGCAAAAACGTTGGCCCCATGCTCCTGCTCGCCAGTGCCCTCACATTGGCCCACGCCTCCGCTTGATTCAGAGCCGGTGGATAGGGCCTGCCAGGCTCCTGGGGGCCTACCGAAACCCTAGGTCGAGCCCGAGGGGCACATCCCAAGGGGCCTGGCTCTGCAACGCTGGGGATTGGTGACGCAGAGCCCCAGAGCCGGACTCACCCTGATGCACTGTCCCCACCCGGGCCACTAGGGGCACCGCCGGTCATTCAGGGCGACAGAACCAGCAGGGCCCTCCGAGCCCCCGCCGACCTTTGAAGGCCCCCCGCGCTAAAACACTTGGGCTCATGCTCAGTCTCGCCAGTGCCCTCACCTCGGCCCAACCCTCAGCGTGTTGCACAGCCGCTGATCGGGTCCACTGGCCTTCTGGGGGCTAACCGTAACCCTAGATTGACCCCCGAGGGGCCCCTTCCAAGGGGCCTGGCGCCACAACGCCAGGGATTGTGGACCCCCGAGCTTCAGCACTGGACTCACCCTGCCCCCCAGCTGCCACCCGGGGGCTTGGGGTGCTGCCGTTATTCAGGGCGTGAGAACGGGCAGGGCCCTCAGAGACACGGAGACCTTCAAAGGCCCCCCGCGCCACAACACCTGGGCCCACAGTCCTGCTCACCAGCGCCCTAACCTCGGTCCGTCACTCCAGTCTCCACACAGCTGGGGAATAGGGCCTGCCGGACTCCTAGGGGCTAAACCTAACCCTAGTTTGGCCCCCGAGGGGCCCCTCCCAAGGGGCCTGGTGCCACAATGCCAGGGATTGGGGATACCCGAGCCACAGTGCCTGACTCACCCTGCCGCCCCGCCGCCACCTGGGCTGCTAGGGGCGCTGCCGGTCACTCAGGGAGGAGAATGGGCAGGGCCTGTCGAGTCCCCGGAAACATTCGAAGGCCCCCGGTGCCAAAACGCTTGAGCCCACGCTCCCACTCCACAGAGACCTCACCTCGACCCACCCCTCAATTCGCTACACAGCTGGCGGATTGAGCCTGCCGGCGTCCTGGGGGCTAAGCCTAACCCTAGGTCATTCCCTGAGGGGCCCCTCCCAAGGGGCCTGGCGCCGCAAAACAGTGGATTGGGGACCCCTGAGCCCCAGCGCCGGATTCACCTGCCGCCCCTCCACCACCCGGGCCGCTAGAGGCACCGCCGGTCATTCAGGGCGGGAGAACGGGCATGGCCCTCCGAGCCCCCGGTGACACTTGAAGGCCCCCCGCGCCAAAACGCTTGGGCCCACACTCCCGCTCGCCAGCGTCCTCACCTCTGCCCGCCCCCCCCTCCGTTTGCCACACAGCTGGCGGATCAGGCCTGCAGGACTCCTGGGGGCTATCCCTAACCCTAGGTCGGCACACGAGGGGCACTTCCCAAGGGGCCTGGGCCACAACGCCGGGGATTGGGGACCCCCGAGCCCCAGCGCCAGACTCACTCTGCCTCCCTGCTGACACCAGGCACGCTGGGGCGTCGCTGTTCATTCAGGGTGGGAGAACGGGCAGGGCCCGCGAGACCCCAGCGACCTTTGAAAGCCCCAAGTCAAAACGCTGGTGCCCATGTTCCCGCTCGCCAGCACCTTTACTTCCGCCCGCCCCTCCTCTCGCAGTCTAGCTGGCATATCAGGCCTGCCGGCCTCCTGGGAGCTAACCGTAACCCTAGATTGGCCCATTAGGGGCCCATCCTAAGGGTCTTGATCCCGCAATGCCGGGGATTGGGGACTCCCGATTCCTAACGCCTGACTCACCCTGCCATCCCACATCACCCAGGCCACTAGGGGCGCCGCCGGTCATTCAGGTCGGTTGAAGGGGCAGGGCTTTCGGAGCCGCGGGACATTCGAAGGCCCCCCCCGAGCCAAACCACCGCGGCCACGCTCCCACTGACCAGCACCCTCAACTCAGCCCGCCCCTCTGCTGCCCCACAGTGGCGTATCGGTCCTGCCGGCCTCCTGGGGGCTGACGCTACCCTAGGACAGCCCCCAAGGGGCCACTCTCAAGGGGACTGGAGCAGCAACGCCTGGGATTGGGGACACCCTAGCTGCAGCACTGGACTCACCCTGCCACCCTGCCGACACCGGACCCACTGGGGCATCGCAGGTCATTCAGGGTGGGAAAACGGGCAGGGCTCTCAAGAACCCAGAAACTTTCGAAGGCCATCCATGCCAAAACGCTGGGGCCCATGCTCCCACTCACCTGGGCCCTCACCTCAGTCCACCCTCCGCTTCTCCAACAGCCGGTGAATCAGGCCTGCAGGCCTCCTAGGGGCTAAACCTAACCCTAGGTCGGCCCCAAGGGGCCCATCCTAGGGGCCTGGTGCTGCAACGCCTGGGATTGGGGATTCCTGAGCCGCAGCGACAGAGTCACCATGCCTCCCCGTCACCACCCAGGCCACTAAGGGTGCCGCCAGTCATTCAAGGCGGGAGAAAGGGCAGGATCCTCAGACCCCTGGCGACCTTCGGAGGCCCCCCGTGCCAAAATGTTGGGTACCACGATTCCACTAGCCAGCACCCTTACCTCGGCCCACACCTCCACTCGCCCCACAGCCATCTTATCGGGCCTGCCGGCCTCCTGGGGGCTAACTCTAACCCTAGGTCGGCCCCCGAAGGGCCCTACCAAAGGGCCTGGCACCACGACGCCGGAGATTGGGGACCCCCAAGCCCCAGCGATGTACTCAACCTGCCCCTCCGCCGCCACCCGAGCCACTTGGGGTGTCACCTGTCATTCAGGGTGGGGGAACAGGCAGGGCCCTCCGAGCCCCAGGCGACATTCGTAGGTCCCCTGCGCCAAAACGCTGAGGCCCATGCTCCCGCTCTACAGCGCCCTCACCTCGGCCCACCCCCCCTCTAGCCACACAGCTGGCGGATCCGGCCTCCCGGGCTCCTTGGGGCTAACCATAACCCTAGGTGGGCCCCAGAGTGGCCCCTCCCAAGAGGCTTGGTGCTGCAATGGCAGGGATTGGGGACCCGCAAGCCCCAGCGCCAGGCTCACCCTGCCGTCCCGCTGCCATGCGGGCCACTAGCGGCGCCACCGGGCATTCAGGGCGGGATAACCGGCACGGCCCTCCGAGCCTCCGGTCAAATACGAAGGCCCCCGACACGCCAAAATGCTGGGTACCACGCTACCGCTCGACTGCGCCCTACCACGGTCAATCCCTCCCCTCACTGCACAGCCGGCAAATCGGGACTGCTGGCCTCCTGGGGGTTAACCTAACCCTAGGACAGTCCCCGAGGGGCCCCTCCCAAGGGGCCTGGCGCTGCAACGCTGGGGATTGGGGAAAACCGAGCAACACTGCTGGACTGACCCTGCCACTCCGCCGCCACCCGGGGCGCTAGGGGATTGCCGGTCCTTCATGGCGGGAGAACAAGCAGGGCCCTCCGAGCCCCCTGTGACATTCGAAGGCCCACTGAGCCAAAATGTTGGGGCCCACGCTTCCGCTTGTCAGCGACCTCACCTTGGCCCACCCCTCCATTCGCCGCAGAGCCAGTGAATCGAGCCTGCCGGCCTCCCGAGGGCTAACCCTAACCCTAGGTTAGCCCCCAAGGGGCCCCTCCCAAAGCGACTGCCGCCGAACGCCAGGGATTGGGGACCCCTGAGTCGCAACGCTGGACTCACCCTTCCGCCCCGACCATACGCAGGCCGCTAGGGCACAGCCGATCATTCAGGGCGGGAGAATGGGCAGGACCCTCCTTGCCCTGGTGACTTCGAAGGCTCCCAGCGCCAAAACGCTGGGGCCCACTCTCCCGCTCACCAGCGCCCTGATCTTCACTGCACCTCCATTCGCCCCAGACGGCGGATTGTGCCTGCCGGCCTCCAGGAGCTAACCTCTACCCTAGGTTGGCCCCCAAGGGGCCCCTCCCAAGGGGCCTGGGGCTGAAACGCTGGGGACCCCCGAGCCCCAGCGCTGTAATCACTGTGCCGCCCCGCCGCCACCCAGGCCGCTAGGGGTACAGCTGGCCATTCAGGGCGGGAGAACCGGCAGGGCCCTCCGATCCCCTGGCGACTTTTCAAGGCCCCCCGCGCCAAAATGCTTGGGCCCACACTCCAGCTTGCCAGCACCTTCACCTCGGCCCAGCCCTCCGCTACCGCACAGCTGGTGGAATGGTCCTGCTGGAATACTGGGGTGTAACCCTAACCCTAAACCCTAACCCATAACCTTAAAACCTAAACCTTAACCCCTAACCCTACCCTAACCCTAACCCCTAAACCTTACCCTAACCCTATACCTACCCTAAACCTAACCCTAAACCCTAATCCTTAAACCCTAAACCCTAACCTTAACCCTAAACCCTAAACCCTAACCCTAAACCGGATACCCTAAACACTAAACCCTAACCTTAACCACTAACGCCAAACCCCAAACCCTAACCCTAAACCCTAACTCTACCCCGACCCCTACCATACCCCTAACCCCCATCCCTACCCCTTCAGCTAACCCTACCCCTAACCCGTAACCTAACCCTAAACCTAACCCTAACCCGTACACTAACCCATACGCTAACCCTAACTCTAACCCATACCCTAACACTAACTCTAACATGTACCCTAACCCTAACCGTAACCCTAACACGTACTCTAACCCATACTCTAACCCGTACCCTACCCTAACCATAAACGGTACCCTAACCCATAACTTAAACCGTACCCTAAACCTAACTGTAGCCCTAACAAGTACCCTAACCCGTACCCTAACCTTAACCCTAAACCCTAAACCCTGACCCTAACCCGTACCCTAACTCGTAACATAACCTGTACCCTAACCCTACCCATACCCTAACCCGAACCTGTACCCTAACCATAACCCTAAACCCTAAACCGTAACCCGTACCCTAACCCTAACCAGTACCCTTACCTTAACCTTAACCCGTACCCTATCCCGTACCCTAACCCATACCCTAACCCATACCCTAACCCTAAACCGTACCCTATCCTTATCCCAAACCCGTTCCCTAACCCGTACCCTATCCCTAACCCTAAACCGTAACCTAACCTGTACCATAACCCAAAAACTGTACCCTAACCCTAACCCTTACCCTAACCCTAACCCGTAACCTAAAGCGTACCCTAATCCGTACGCCAACACTTACCCTAAACAGTACCCTAACCCGTACCCTAAACCATACCCTAATGCATACCCTAACCCGTACCCTAACCCTAACCCATACCCTAAACCTAACCCGTACTCCAACCCTAACCCTAACCCTAAACCCAAACCCTAAACTCTAACCCGTACCCTAAACCCGCATCCGTACCCTAACCCATAACCTCTAACCTCTAACCTGTAACCCCTAAACCCAACCCTAACCCGTACCCTCTCCTTACCCTAACCCTAACCCCTACACTCACCCATACCCTAACCCTAACCCATACCCTAACCTTAACCCGTACCCTAATCCGTACCTTAAACCCAGGGATTGGGTACACCTGAGCCCCAGCACAGGACTCAGCCTGCCACCCGACAGGAAACCATGCCCCTTGGGGCTCTACGGAGCCTACAGGGCACGAGAACTTGGGGAGGCCCCCGGAGCCCATCCCCACATTTGGCAGCCCCCCATGCCCCAACCCTGAGGCCCATGCTGACCCTCCCCCATGGCCTCCTCTCAGCCCTCCACGGAGCTCGCCGCACAGCCTGCAGATTGTCCCTGCCGGGGTCCTGGACCGTAACCCTTACCCTAGGTTGGGCAGAGAGGGGCCCCTCCCCAGGGTCCTGGCACCCCACTCCGGGGGATTGGGGACACCCAAGCCCCACCGTAGGACTCAGCCTGCAGCACACAGGAAACTGTACCGTTTGGGGGCACAACAGAGCATTCAGGGCAAGAGAATTGGGGCACCCCCTGAGAGCACCTGCTGATGACCTCTGACCTTTGTGGGCCTTTCCGGATGAAACCCCAAGGCTCACATTGACCCGCCCTTGTGCCCTCATCTCAGTCGGCCTGGGAGTTCTCTGAGCACTGGGCAGTTCGGACCTGCTGTCTCTTGAGGCCTAACCTAACCCTGGGGCTTCTGCTGAGGGTCCCCTCCCCGTTTGCCTGCCTCCAAGGTACCAGGCATTGGGATCACCTCTGCACGACTAGAGGACTCAGCCTGCCCCACAGCAGGAAAATGTCCGTTTGGAGCTACCGCACGGATTCATAGCAGGAAAATCGGAGGGCCCCCCTCAGCCCATCCCAGGGAACCCCCACTTTCAGAGATCGCCCTGGATCCAAATACTAGCTTCACACTGACCTTTAAACTTACTCTCCACAGAGATCTTTTGAAATTCTCCACACTTCCAACCGATGGCATCATCGAGCTTCAGTGCCTTACCCAGCTTTAGGTCTTGAGATGGATTAAAATGGGAAGTCATTTCACTGATGACGACGCACTAGGGACCAAAAGATACATGCATAAATGCTTCATATCACTTGGCTTCAGGGAAATGCAAATCTAAACCCCTATAGATGCCATATCACACGAGGCCGAATATCTAAAAATAAGAAGACATGAAACTATACATGTGGAGAAGATGTGGAGAAACGGGAACCCTCTTACACCCCTGTGCGAATGCAGTCCGGTACAGCCACTCTTGAAAATGGTACGGAGTTTCCTCAAAAAGTTATAAATAAAGCTACCCTATATCCCAGCAATTGCACTACTGGGTATTTACCCCAAAGAGACAGGTAGTGAAGACGGGACACATGCACCCCAGTGTTCATAGCAGCAATATCCATAATAGACAAACTGTGGAAAGAGTGCAGATGAGCATGGACAGATGAATGGATAAAGAAGATGTGGATCATATATATAATGGAATATTACTCAGCCATCAGAAAGCATGAACTCTTACCATCACACCGACCTGGGTGGAGCTGGAGGGTATTATAGTGAGTGGAATAAGCCAATGAAAGAAAGGCAATGATCATATGCTTTCACTCCTATGTGGAATATCAGAAAAAGGGAAGAAGACCATAGGGGAAGGGAGGGGAAATAGAATGGGAAGTCATCAGAGAGGGAGAAAACCCATGATAGACTCTTAAGTATTGCAACAAACTGATGATTGCAGGAGGAGAAGTTGGGGGGGGGTAACTGGGTGAGTGGCATTAAGGAGGCCACACGATACAATGAGCACTGGGTGTTACACACGACTGATAATTTATTGAAGACTACATCTGAAACTAATGGTGTACTGCAAGTTGGCAAATTGAATTTAAATTAAAGAATAAAAGACCTCGAATAAACAATCCTAAACATTTGTATGGAACCACTAAAGATACTGAACAGCCAGTGCAATGTGGAAAAGAAAAACAAGGCTGGAGGACTCACAATTTCAGATTTCAGGTTATACTACAAAGCTGCAGTCATCCTAACAAGACAGTATGGCACAAAAATAGACACAGCGACCAAAGGAACAGGATACAAGTTCAGACAGAAACCCACAATTATGTGGTCCATGAATCTTCCACAAAGCAAGCAACGATATCAAAAGGGAAAAGGACAGTCTCTACAATAAATGGTGTTGGGGAAATTAGACAGCTACGCACAAAAGAATGAAATTAGACTGCTTTCTTACACAATACAGACAAACACAAAACAGTTTCAAGACCTCAATATGAGACCTGAATCCATAAAAATCCTACAGGAGGGAAGACAGTAACTTCCTGACATGGACCATACCAACGTTTTTCTGGACTGTCTCCTGAGGCAAAGGAAATGAAAGCAAAAATAAACTATTGGGAATACAGCAAAATAAAAAGTTTCCACACGGCAGAAGAACAATGAAAACGTAAAAGTAATAAGACAACCTACTCAAAGGGAGAAGATATTTGCAATGATCATATGCAATAAAGAGATAGTGTCCAAAACATATAGAACTGATACTACTCGACCCCAAATAAACAAATAATCCAGTTAAAAAATAGGCAGAAGACATGGACACACATTTCTCCAAAGAAGAAATACAAATGGCCAACAGTCCCGTAAAAAGATGTTCACCATCACCCATCATCAGGAAAATGTAAATCCAAAGGACAATGAGGTAATACCTCAAACCTGTCAGAATGGCTAACATCAAAAGCACAACAAAGAGCAGGTGTTAGGAGGATGTGGATAAAGGGGATTCCTCGTGAACTGTGGGTGGGAATGCAAACTGCGGTGGCCACCGTGGAAAACAGTATGAAGGTTCCTCAAAAAATTAAATATAGAACTAAGCTACGATCCAACAATCACTCTACTAGTATTTCTCCAAAGACTAGGAAAGCAGTAACTTAAAAGGATACGTGCGCCCCTATGTTTCTTGCACCATTATTTACAATATCACAATAAGGAAGCAAACCAAGTGTCTGTAGAAAAATTGACAAATGAGATGATAGATGTGTGTATTCACACACACATGCACACACACACACACACACACACACACACACAAGATGGAGTATTACTTGGCTTGAAAAAGAATGAATCCTTGCCATTTGCAGCCACATGGATGGAGCTAGAGAATATTATCCTAACTAAAATCAGTCAGTCAGAGAAAGACAAATTCCATAAGATGTCACTCTGATGGGGAATTTGAGAAACAAACAAAAATAAATCAATAAAATAGAAAAAGGAGACACACCAAAATACAAACTCTTAACAAGAGAGAACAAACGGATGGATACCAGAGAGGAGGTGGATAGAGGGATGAGTGAAATAGATGAAGCGGATTAAGAGGACACTTTTCTTGATGACCACTGAGTAATATAGAATATACTGAATTATAGATTCATATAGAATCACTGAATCACTCTATTGTACATCTGAAACGAATATAACACTGTATGTTAGCTCTACTGGAATTAAAATAAATTTTTAAAAAGATTGTTCTTTCAGGAACCTCTTTGAAAAAGCTTTTCCTGTGCAATGAGCATAAGCCCTACTTGGGAGTGTTCACTCTACAATAATTATTCACTCTATGTCTCGAATTCAGATTTCATTGAGTTCTTACTGTGGATCCCAGCCCACGGGAGCCATGGTCCTTTTCTGTCCAGGCTCAGCACCTATGCATTCAAGATTGGAAGTAAAGACACATGTCACTTCACAGTACAGAAAGCTCTTATTATTTCTGTTTCAGTGTGCTATAGACACAGATTTTGGGACAGGTTTCAGAGCAGGTTTATTATGCATCCTGGATCTCTACTTCAATGTTCATTGCCTGGATCCATTTTGCTAATAGTTTCCCTGTGGATGGGCTTACTTCCAAGCACATACATGGAAGATGCAAAGGTGGGTGGGCTTGGTGCGGGACAGGAAGAAGACCAAAAGCAGACAAGGGTCCGACCCCTCCCCTGATCCAGGAACTGCCACAGGAGAGGGTACCGGAGGTAGAATCCATGCGAAACTCCAAGGTCACCAGCTGAACACAGGAGGCACAGGTCAAGGGATCTGGAGATGCAGGGGTTGAAGGCTGCTCTGAGCTACCTCTGGGAGGAAGGGAGGGAAGGAATGAGAAGGAGACACTGCCTGCCCCTGGCCCATGCCAGCTGACCACCGCTCCGACACGCATCAGTCTACACAGCTGACACAGCTTGGTCTCATGATGGGCTGTCTCGGGTCCCTCAATCCTCAGTGGGACAGCTGGCCCCAGGGCTCAGAGACATGCTGAGGGAGATGAGAGGGAAAGCTTCCCCACCCTGGTCACCCCCTCTTTGAGCAGACAGCCCTTCAGAACTGCTAAAAAAAAACCCACTAACGGGGTTGAAAGACTTGCCATGGATGAAGTAAAGTATAGAGATATGTAAAATAACATTCATTTTTAAGTTCAGAGCTGTCATCTCAGGAAGTGGGGAGAGCTTCCCTGAAGAAGACTGAGGGGAGGGCAGGCCATGCTGAAAAGGGAGACATGGCTCTCCTGATTGGGGACCTGCAGCCCCCTTCCAGGGCAGGGCATCATCCTCGCATCACACGAGATCCATGGAAGTGTTCCATCAGGGCCAGATGTTTGTCTCGAGAAGGCTACACTGGCATCGGACTGCACAGGGCACCAGGGACGAGGGCCAGATGGAGGACGGAAAATACCCCGGAGGCCATGGGGCAAGAGCAGAGGCACAGGACCTTGAAGATGATGATGAAAAGCAGGAGGTGGCAGCATGGAGCCGGCCCGAAAGTGCCATGGGAGCAGTGCCCACAGCTACACTGACTGGGTGCCTTTTGTGCCCGGTGTGGCTGACTTCAGTGGGTTCCAGACTAGTCCTGACCACAAGTCTAGGAAGTGTGCACCACCCCCAGCCTCCTCTCCCCTTGCAGCTGTTAGGAATCATGGTCACAGACCCTGGTCAGCTTTCATGGAATCCAAGCAGTGCCCCCCCCCCCCCCCGCACGCTGCACCTCTGGTGGTGGTCCAGTGCGACCCTCGTGCCTGGCCAGTGATGTCTACCTGTCTCCACACAAGTCCACAGACAGGAGGGTGTCCCTGAATTCCACAGCACCTGATGAGAGAGATCCACAGAACCCAACACCCAGTGGGTCACTTGGGACTTCACCTATGGTCATGGAGCTCCCCGTACCCAATTTCTGTCAATTCGCACAGAAAGCCTGGTTCTGATCCCCCACAATACCATACATCCTGGTTGCTGACCTGGGGTCATGCCATGAACTCATATGGCACCTTTCTTTAAAGAGAAGGCTATGCCTACACCTCCTAGAAAATATTTCTAATGAAGTACAAGTCCATCAGGATTACACTGTGAACGGTAGCACACAGCCTGCATGGTAGTAGTCAGTAATTCCAACAAGGGTTAACCCCATCCCCCGGCTCACAAAACCTTCCTCCGTCCCCACAGAACTCATGGTCTGCCCTCAGAAATCCCTCCAGGAAACAAACCTTTCATCTGAATGTACTCTTCACCTTCTGCTTCAAATCTTGTCCAAACACAATGATATGAAACTAGAAATCAGTCTCAAGAAAAAAAATAGGACAGTCAAAAATAGGTGGAGATTGGGGGGCCTGGGTGGCTCAGTCTTAAGGATCTGCCTTCAGCTCAGGTCGTGATCCCAGGATCCTAGAATCTAGCCCCGAATCAGGCTCCTTGCTCAGTGGGAAGCCCGCTTCTCCCTCTCCCACCCTCTGCTTGCATTCCCTCTCTCGCTGTCTCACTCTCTGTCAGATAATTAAATAATCTTAAAAAATATGTGGAGATTTAACAACATGCTACTGAACAACCATCAGTCAAAGAAGAAATAAAAAAAAATTTTTGGAAGTACCTTGACACTGATGAAAAAGTCAACCTACAAAAACTTATGGGATGCAGCAAAAGTAGCTCTATGGGGACATTCATAGAAATTCAAGTCTTCATCAATCCATGAGAATGCTCTCCAATAAACAACCTGATTTATGTGGTAAAGAAGTAGAAAATAAAACAAAAAACAAAGCACCAAATTAGTAGAAATAAGGAAATAACAAAAATGAATACATAAATAAATCCAAAGGAGACTAAAAAGACAAAAAAAAAACCAATAAAAATGAGAGTTGCCTTTTTTGGAAAGATAAACAAAACTGACAAACTTAGCTAGACTCACCAAGAAAGACAGAGGACTCCAACACAATGAGGAAAGGAAGATAATGGATTCCTGTCTCATATCAAAATCAAAAGAACTCTTCAACCTTGGACAAACAACTTCTTGCAATCCACGTCTCTAAAGGCAAAGGAAATAAAAGCAAAAATGAACTATTGGCACTTCCTCAAGATAAGAAGCTTCTGCTCGGCAAAGCAAACGATCAACAAAACAAAAAGGCAACCTTTGGAATCGAAGAAGATATCTGCAAATGATATTACAGATAAAGGGCTGGTATCCAAGATCTATAAAGAACTCCTCAAATTCGACACCCAAAAAATGGGCAGAAGACACAAAGACGGGGTGCCTGGGTGGCACAGCAGTTAAGCATCTGCCTTCAGCTCAGGGAGTGATCCCAGCGTTATGGGATCGAGCCCCACATCAGGCTCCTCCACTATGAGCCTGCTTCTTCCTCTCCCACTCCCCCTGCTTGTGTTCCCTCTCTTGCTGCCTGTCTCCATCTCTGTGGAATAAATAAATAAAATTTTGAAAAGAAAATTAACAAGGCAGGAAATTTAAAAAAGTCAGAGAGGATGTGGAGAAAGGGGAACCCTCTTACACTACTTGTGAGAATTCAAGCTGGTACAGCCACTTTTGAAAACAATATGGACGTTCCTCAAGACATTAAACACAGAGCTATCCTACGACCCACCTATTGCACTACTGGGTATTTACCCCATAGACACAGAGTAATGAAAAGAAGGGGCACCTGTATCCCAATGTTCATAGCAGCAATGTCCATAATAGCCAAACTGTGGAAGGAGCCAAGATGTCCTTCAGCAGATGAATGGACAAAGAAGATGTGGTTCATCTATACAATGGAATGTTACTCAGTCATCAGAAAGGATGAATACCCACCATTTGCACCAAGGTGGATGGACAGGAGGGGATTATGCTAAGTGAAATTAAGTCAAGCAGAGAAAGACAATTATCATATGGTTTCACTCCTATGTGGAATGGAAGGAATAGCATGGAGGACATTAGAAGAAGGAAGGGAAAAATGAAGAGGGGGAATGAGAGGGGGACATGAACCATGAGAGACTACTGACACTCGGAAACAAAATGAAGGTTGCAGAAAGGGAGGGGTAGGGGAATGGGTTATCCTGGTGATGGGTATTAAGGAGGGCACGTGTCATAATGAGCACTAGGTGTTATATGCAAACAATGAATCATGGAACACTACATCAAAAACAAAAGAAGTACTGTAGGGTGACTAACATAATTTTAAAAAAAAGAGAAAGATATGAAATCCATACAGGAAAACTGTCACTATTTGCAACTGACACGAAATCCCGAAAGATTCCACAAAAATAATGTTAGAATAAACAAATTTAAGAAAGCTGCAGGATATAATATACAGAGACCTGTTGTCTTTATTTTTTTTCAGATTTTATTTATTTATTTGACAGGAAGAGAAAAAGCACAAGCAGGGGGAGTGTCAGAAAGAGGGAGAAGCAGACCCTCGCTAAGCGGGCAGCCCAACACGGGGCTCAATCCCAGAACTCTGGGATCATGACCTGAGCTGAAGGCAGACGCTTCACCTATGGGGCTACCCAGATGAACCAACTTCTTGCATTTCTGTATACTGATGACACACTTTCGCAAAGAGAAATTAAGAAAGCAATGCCATTTACAATTGCATAAAAAAATCTAGGAATAAAAGTAACCAAGAATGAGAAAGACATAGTACACTCAACACATGGCAGAAAAGAAATGAAAAACATGTGTGTCGAGGGGGAAGAATGTATGGGTCAAAGATTTGGAAGGCAACACAAACAAATGGAAGCATACGACATGCTCCTTAACTGGAAGAGTTAATTATGTGAACATGTCCATCGTACCCAAAGCAATTGACAGATGTGATGAAATGCCTATCTGAATTCCAGTGGCATTATTCAAGCAAATAGAAAACAGTCCTCAGACTTGTATGGAATCACAAAAGACCCCAAATACCCAATGCAACGTGGAGAAAGAAAGGTGCAGTCAACACACTCCTGGATTTCAAGGTAGATTACAAAGCTCTTGTCATCAAAACAGGATGGTACTGGCATAAACACAGACACCAGGTCAGTGGAACAGAACAAAAAGTTCAGAAACTTACCCACACGTAGATGATCCTAACTTACGACACAGCAGCAGAAGATATGCCATGAGGGAAGGACTGTCTCTTCAGTGAGTGGTAACAGGCAAACTGGACACTAAATGCAGAAGAATATAACTGGGTCACTTTCTTACACCACACACAAAATTTTTAATGGATGAATGATTTGAACATAAGACCTGAATCCATAAACCTCCAAGAAGACACAGGTACTAAGTCTCTCGACATTGGTTTTGGCAAAGAGTCTTCAGATCGGACACCAAATGCAAAGGCAACAAAAGCAAAAATAAACAAGTGGAACAACATCAAACTGAAATCTTCCACACGGCAAAAGAAACCAGCAAAAACTTAAAAGGCCACTGACTGAATAAGAAAAAAGTATCTGCGAATCATATGTGTTAGAAGACGCTAATATCCAAAATACACACAACACTCATACAAATAAAAAAAACTGTATAAAAAATGGGGGGAGGGGCGCCTGGATGGTGCAGTCATTAAGCGTCTGCCTTCAGCTCAGGGCGTGATCCCAGTTTTGGGATCGAGCCCCACATCAGGCTCCTCCACTGGGAGCCTGCTTCTTCCTCTCCCACTCCCCCTGCTTGTGTTCCCTCTCTCGCTGGCTGTCTCTATCTCTGTCAAATGAATAAATAAAAAAAATCTTTAAAAAAATGGGGGGAATATGTGAATAGAAACAATCCAAAGATGGCACACAGGTGTCAACAGACAGAAAAAGATGTTCGACCTCACTAATCTTCGTCAGGGAAACATCAGTCAAACCCACAATCGGCTATCCCCTCACAACTGTTGGAACAGAAATTGTCCCAGAGACAGACACCATGTGGGGTCATGGGTGTGCAGACGAGGAGACACTGTGCACTGTTGGTGGGAATGGAAATTGGTGCAGCCACTGTGACAAACGATATGGAGGCTCCTGAAAAAATAAATACAACTACCACATGACCCAGTAATGGCTCTTCTGAGTATTGATTTGGAGAACACAAAAATACTGCCTCAAAAAGACAGAAGCACTCCCACGTTCACTGCAGCATTATTCACAATAACCAGGCATGGAAACACAGACCTTGGGGGCCTTATTCCAAGTAACTCAGACACAGAAAGACCAATACCAGATGCTGTCATGTACATTCCACGTGGAATACACAAATACTGAACGCATAGATACTGAGAGCAGATTGGTAGGTTCTAGATTCAGGGATGGGGTGGTAGAAACGGGTGAAGGTGTTCAAACTCTCAATGTTTGAGTGAGAAAATCTGACAGTCATGAAATGTTCTGTCCAGCATGGAGACTAAAACTAACCCCGCAGCATGGGGTATAGGTTTCCCTGCTCTTTGAAAGTACAGGGCTTCTGAGAAACCTTGCACAGCAGAAATGGTGTCAAGAAGGAATGGCCGTTAATTTACATGGAACAAGTAGACAGTGTGCTCAGACTCCAAAATTCCTTCTCTTTGGCTTTTCTTAGGCCTCAGCACACAAGTTTCTAAGGGAGGCCCGGCATAAATGAAGATAAAGCACAGCAGAGGATCACGGACACCATTCAAAGTGCTGGTGGCTGGATGCAGAGAGCGGTTGACAGAGGAAGGAGCTGGTTGGGGTGCACGTCGCCTCTGTCGTGCTTCTCCCCAAAACAGATGCTGACCGCGATTCTCACTGTTCACCTTTTTTCATAAGAGGAAAATCCTCTTCAGGTCTCTTCCTCTTACTGAAGCTGGGTAATAACGTAGTTCTTTCAAGAAAGCCCAGTGTCTTACTGTGAACGTTTAAAAAGTGGGGGATACTTTTACTTGAGCATTGATGAGGGAGGAGATGTGAAAGGTTCTCCCAGACACAAACCTCAGCAGATCCACCTGGAAAGCACATTCCTCAGCATGCGGAACACGGACTACCTCCTACGCCCCGAGAAACCCTCTCCTTCCCCTCGATCAGGACAACCCACAACAGCTGGGAGTTACCCCAACTCCTCCGTTCTCCTGCTCCTAATATCTAACTCATCAGCAAATCCTGTGAGCTCCATCTTCAAAATGGACCCAGAATAAGTCTAACCACACCATTCAAGGCCACCTGTCTGGTCCACAGTGCCTGAGTTCCTGGAAAAGCTTCATCATTGACCTGCCTTGCCATCTTCAACTCTCTGTCATCTGTTCTCAACACTGTAGCCAAGATGGCCTAGTGAAACAGCGTCTCATGGGGTTATAGCCCTGGAATGGCTTTCTGTCACCCTCTTTCACCTCTCTGAGCTCATGTCCTAAGCTGTCTCCTGTGGCCACAGGGGCTTCTAGCTGCTCCTGGACATACCTGGAATTCTCCTGCCCCAGAGCCTTTGCACATGCTTTCCCTTCTGTTTTGAATGCTCTTGATGTGTTCTAACTCACCTTCTGAGAAGTCTGAATTGGAGTGACAGGGACAGAAGTTGAGGCTGTGTGTGTTGGGTGAGGCTGGTGGCTCAGAAGAAGGTTCTCTGCCAGCTCTCTGCCTGTGCCTCACTTGTCCTCAGCCAGGAATTTGCAGACAGCCCTCACCTGTCACAACTCTCATCCAGGAGACCCACAGCCACCCCTGGAGCCCACCCTGAACACACCCTGCTGCAGAATGCATTCAGCTCTCATCTGGGACCCCTGTCAGCTCTACCCAGTCCTGGAACTCCCCCGTCTCCTGCAAAGCTCCCGGATTCCCCTCTTCTTCCAAAATCACATGGCGCAAGGCTTTCATGAGAAAGCTATAACGCTAACTACTGAAAGGTTCACACCTACTTTCCCCTTCTGTTGCCTTTCTCTCCACCTTCTTTCCTACCTGTGCAAACTGTAACATATCAGTGGAACATGAACATGCTCTGAGACCTGAATCTTTCATTGCAGCTTTCTGAGGACTCCTTATGTGATAAGCAACTAGTGTATCCTACAACAGGGTGTTTTACAAATATCATCTATAGAAGACTACAGCCCAATTCACTACAATTTTACCTCACTCTTCATGAAGCAGAACACTTTTTCCTTTCTCCTCTTACTTAAATTCCAGTTAGTTCACATGCCATGGAATATTCGCTTCAGGGGTAGGATTTAGTGATTCCTCACCTGCATACAGTACCCGGTGCTCATCACAAGTGCCCTCCTTAATACCCCTCACCCATTTAACTCATCGCCTACGCCCCTGTCCTGCAGCAACACTCAGTTTGTTCTCCAAGGTTGAGTCTATTTCCTTGTTTGCCTCTCATCACCCCTCCACTCTGTTCATCTGTTTTCTTTCTGAAATTCCACAAGTGTGAGAGCATAGGATATTTGTCTTTCCTCAATGATTTTGCTTAGCTTAATACACTCTAGATCCATGCACATCCTTGCAAATGGTAAGATTTCATTCTTTTTGAAGCTGGGTCATATTCCAGTATATATATGTATCCCACATCTGCTTTATCCATTCATCAGTGCATGGACGTTGGGATTCTCTCCATAGTTTGGCTACTGTGGACATTGCTGCTATAAACATCATGGTGCATGTACCCCCTTTGAATCTGCATTTTTGTATCCTTTGGGTAAATACCTAGTACAGCAATTCCTGGATCATGTGGTTGTTCGATGTTTAACTTTTTGAGGAACCCCCACACTGTTTCCTAGACTGGCTGCACCACTTTGCATTGCCACCAACAGGATGGGAGGGTTCCCCTTTAAGCAGAACATTATCTGCTGGCAATTTCATAAGAGGAAACAAAACCTCTGGGAGATGCACCCAGGGTCAGGCAAGCAGTTGCAGACTTCACCCCAAGGCTCCTAACGCCAAGCCCCTTGAAGCCACCAGCATGCCACTATCCAAAAAGAATTCCCAGACTCTCCTTCTGACTCCACCACCAAAGAAACTACAGAGAGAATATGGCACCTCAAAATATCGAGATAATACATTTAGTAAAACTAGAAAGTCAAACTGAACTTTTAAACAGGAACAGGCCGGTTTGGATAATTTTGCATTTCCCCTCCACCCTAATTTTAACTCTTCTGATGAATAAACTAATCAATGATGAAACATCACCTTTGTCAAATGACATCATCCAAGTTTGTATCAGATGAAAAAAGCCACCCAACTCTAGATGCTGGCCACTCAACCATATCTTAGGCCCAATTGAATAAACACTGTTAGATGAAGGAACAAATTAGATGTTACAAACAGGCACAGAGTGAATCTCACCTTCCCTTTCTAATAAAAGAGGGTTCCTAGGAAACAGATGGTCAAAATACATTTGTAAGCAATAAATGGACAGAGAAATTGTGATCCCCTGCAAAGTTCTACCTGCAGGGAAATTAAGTAATTCTTGCACCAAACCCAGAATGCTGACAGCTACTTCAATTTTTCTTTGTGGCTCAACTAGAGAAAAGAGAAAAGCCCAGGAGGTTTTGCGATAATGAGAGGTTTTACCTCCAGCCCTGATATAGTTAGGACATTTTGCCAAACATACCTGTGCTTTCTCTGAACACTGGCGTCCTGTGACAAGCTGCCTCGCTGACTCCGATGCTGACGTTCAAAACCTCATGTTTCTTGGAGCCAGAGCAGAGAAGTGCTGTCAGCTGGGGAGAAGAAGGCACCTTTGACCTAAAGCCTGCACACCTGCTTCGGTTTCTGGGTGAAGGGGCAACACATACTTGTTGTTTATCAGTAATTATCTTCATTCTCAATAGAGCAATGACCTTGCCTTTTCTGGAAAGCAGACTTACTCTTCTAAAGAAACCCTCAATTCGTCTATTCCCAATGCAATTAGAGTGGGGTCTGGTTTACGCCCTCCTTCAGGCCCCGAATTGGAGGATTTTCCTGCATGATTCTAACAGCCAATTACCACTAACCTGCGGGCACACGGGCCATAATGCTGAAGTTGGGGGATGGCTCTGGGGCTTGCTACTGCCACACCTGTGCCTGGGGGACCAGGGCACACCCTGCTGAACTTGGGGTACTGCTCAAGATGCATCACCTGCACTGTGTCAGAGAACTGGGGGACACATCACTGAAGGTGGGGACTCTGTGAGGTCCTTACCCGCACTCTTCCCGGGGAACAGGGGAAACCCTGAAATTCTGCAACCCATCCCACAAAAGCTCAGGTGAGTGGGCGCCCTGGAGTTCACAGGTATGGGGAATAAGGCCAGTTGAGGACATGGGGCAGAAGAGACTTTAAAGGGATAAAGAAAACTCACCTGAGTCCCCACAATGAACCCTCTCCAGGTGCCCTTCCAGAACCCTGCCTCCCACCTGGGGCACACCCTACCCCTGGACCCCCCCCCCACCCACGGTGCACGCTGCTCACTAACCAGCAGTGACTTCCGCAGGTCTACTCTCTCTCTCCCAGTGCCCCTTCTTCTGCCCCAGGTCTGCACCCCACTGCAACTCTGGAACAGCCCACAGAGACGTAGCTCCACCCCCAAGCGGTGATTGGTCAGGCAACGTGGTACCCCAGCCCCTGGGATGCCAGGCAACCCGCCCTCAAGCCCCTGGAACGCTGAAAGTGCAGGGGGTCCAAAAGGCGCCTCCTCTACCCAACACCCAGCTCAGGCATGGGTGGGGTTCTGGGCCGGGCTCCCTCCACACACCTGGCCCCTTCCAGGAACCCCTCTGGCTGCAGACCACCCTCAGAGTCCTGCCCCTTCCCTTTCTGCACCAGCCCTCCCTGCTGGGGTGTGCCTGGTTCTGGGCAAGGTCAGTTGCTCTCCCAACATCCAAGGCTTGGGCTTTAGGAAATGCAATGATTTCATGCATTTTCAGTATGTACATGTCAGTATGACTTTAATTTTATGGGAGCCAAAGAGGTTCTTTATATTTTCTTAACTTCATGTTGGCATTTTGGTTATTGTTTTCTTCTCGAAGCAGATGTAAAACATGTGCTTGGGGCAGAAATAGGGCCCATGCTTTGAGTTTTTGCCCAATCATTTTGAGCCGGGTAAAATGTTAAAGGATAGCTTCCCTGGGATCCCAGGATCAGGGCCCACAGATGATATAGGATAAAAATTACTTTCATCATTATAATTACTCCTAAATGGAGGAATTTGAGACAAAAGCACCTTCCACAAGAGTACCAAGAAATCAAAATGATGCCCACAGAAGGCTACCTGCTCCATGGTCAGCACAGGTAACAGAAGTGTTCACAGTCTCTGGACTCCTGCCCTTCTCCAGCCCAAATCGCTGAAGCACACAGACCACTTAAAATCAGAATTGTAGAACTGCTAGACACCTTAGAGATGTCTGGCACCATTCCCTTGGACTGCAGAATAAAACACAGTAGCTCATTGTCACAAACTAATTTCAACATGAAGTGCCCCCTGGATGCACTAAGTTCTTTCTCTGCAAATGTTGACTAATGTAAGTCACAGTCATACCATATAAACACTACGATGGCTGGGAAGTCATCGTAGGTAAGGGAATATTTTAGCCATGTTTATAAGCATTGGCTCACGTTGTAGAAGAGGCTGAGCTGAGTGTTTTTAAATACTATTTCAGACCTGTTTTACAGCACCCTCTGAACATACCAGAGCCTGAATGGACTAAAAAAGAGAGTTGGTTTCAGTGACTTCAATACCAGAAAAATATTATACTGTCTCTATTCCTAAGGATCTTTGAGTATCTTACCCAGAGTCCTCCACTGAGATAATGATCTTAATGATCACCATGGGCAGAGGTGAAAAGGTCCGCTGAATTCGTTCCAGTTTTCCACATGACAAGAAAATCCTGATACTTGATAGGTTTCCAGATCGGGAAGACCAGAGATAAGAGGGAAATAGTACCCTGTATGGAACAACAATGGATTTGGAGTCAATTTGGGGATCCCACTTAGGTTTCTGACACTAAAATCCTCTGTGACTCATATCATCCGAGTCCCTGTCTAACCACCTGAAAATGTGCCTAAAAATATCTACACCCTAGTTGAGAAGTTTAAGAGGCAGAATGCTACAAAGAGCCAGTATGATGTCTCTCAGGAACAGGGGCTCAGGAAGCCATAATTGCTATTGGGTCTATTTCTTTTCCAGAAGAAAGAACACATGTTGAATCCATATTCCTAATAGATGACTCACCTGATGATTTTCAAACCTGAAGGAAGGCCAAGAAGTCGCTCTTGTGTCATATTTCACTCAGAAATCATGTTGTTGGACTGGTGAGGACGATACCATAGCAACGTCATCACTAAGAGTGGGGAGCTTCTAATTTCCATATGGCCATGTTGACCCCCTTAGCTCAGAGCCACCAGAAAGGGCAGCTGGGGAGGGGGCACCGTCATCACTATGAGAGGGGAGCTTCCCATTTCCATATGGCCATGTTGACCCCCTTAGCTCAGGGCCACCAGAAAGAACAGCTGAGGGGGACCACAGGCCAAGGCTGCCAGGTGTGGCTGGGGCAGGCAGAACTCTGACTTAAGGCTCAACTCCTGTCTAGGTTATTATAATGCTCTTCACAAAGAAAGTGCCATTGTGTGTGAGCCCTCATGTAGAAAAGGTTCAGAATTTCCATTGAGATTCCTTCTCTGACCTTTAGGATATGTAGCAAAGTTCCATTTAATTTTTAAACATTGAAGGACTTCCTAGTTTTATTTTCGCTATGACTGTGGCTCAATTCCCCTGTGGTCTAAGAATAGAATCTAGTTAATTTCAGGGTTTAACATTTGTAGACTTGATTCGTGGCCCCACCTATCATCTATTTGGGTAAAGAGTCTATGACCACTTGAAATAATGTATTCTGCACTTATTATGGAATGTTCCCTATATGTCAATTAGGTCTCATTTTTACTAATGTTTTGTCTGCTTTTTCTGTCAGATATTGAGAAAGGTATATTAAAATCTTCAAACAACGCTGCTCTATTCAACGTTGCATCAGAGAATCTACCAGTGTTAGAAGGCAAGAGAAACAAAAAGTATAACGAATTGAGGGGATAATTGTGACTATTCACAGATAATACGATTGTGTACATAGAAAATCCAAAACAGTCTATAAATACCCTATTAGAATTAAAAATGCAATTTATAAATTTGAGATGGATTGTAGCTTCCCATTGGACAGTTTCTGAAAGAAAACGTAGAACCTGTCAATCTTGGGGTAGGACATAGGGTGCACTAACCATTTAAAAGAATTCAGTGGGACTTCATAAAAATGTGACATTTCTCCTTATCTTATGACCATAAGAAAATGAAAAAGTGAACCGCAGGCTGGGAAGTAAAGATTTGCAATACACACACTGACAAGACTTGTCAATAAAGAATTCCTGCTCATCAACCATAAAAAGTCTATTTATAAACGAATAACTCACAAAAGATTGACTGATGGCCAATAAGAACAGGAAAGGGTGCTCTACAGTATTATTTTCAGGAACAGCAAGGCCTTTCCTAAAATGAAAACATACACACAAACCATTATTCCCTAGATGGTTGACGTCCTTATTTCTGAGGACAGCTTGAAGAACAGACTAGCATCAAAGTAAAGTGATGGAATTCCTGACACTCAGAGGATGGACAATTGACCTCAAACTACAGTACAATTTCTAGGCATCATTCGGTCCTCTGAAGGCAGACAACTACCACACCCCTTCCTCCACCACACAGGTTGCTTCCCAACCCCTACCATAAAAGAAGAAGATAAGAAACAGATAGGACTAGTAGGAAATAGCAAAAATCACATGTGGGGATTATCCTGAAACTCACTGATCACATAACTAGTGTAAGGAAGTGTAGGGAACGGACAAGGACAGAGACTCAAGAGGTACTTCTTTGGGAAATGATGTCTGAAATCTTCACACTTTGGTACCTGTTAATGAGGGCTCTGAGCATACCCTAAGGTTTGCTCACAAGGGTCTGCAACACCATCGCTGAGGACTTCAAGACCTCAAAGCTTGCCTGATTGACTATTGGACTAAGAGATTCCCATGTTCTGAAAACAGATACCAACTCATTGAAAGGTTCACCTGGGCTCTCTCGGAGGCCCTACAAGAAGCTGAACCATTCACTGAAAATCAATTACACACACACACACACACACACACACACACACACACACACACAGACACCTGTCATTTCACCAATTACTTAAACATTCAAGGTTCTTCCTACCATTTCTTTTTCACATTGATATTTATACTCATATGAAATGTCATCATTTCTAATGAACACTGATGTCAAAATAGAGATCCATTGACACAATATTCACAAAATGGAACTTCCCTGCTGTCATTTTCAATATAGCGTTTTTTAAAGTTCATACATATTTTAGGTTTTTGGTAACTTATACAGGAGAAGATCAGCATTGAAAAACTCTAAATACTGACAATGAGTTTTAAGCCTAGAGAACAAAAATTGTCCAATTTCATAGATAATAAGGAACCAAAGGGAAAGCATGGAAGCTGTAGTCGAATAATTTTACACATATGCATCCTCTATTATTCTACTACTGAGGGGCGTGTTTTATTACCACTATGAATGCATCAATTGTTTTCCACGTGCACCTGCACAGGTGTAATGAATTACTGCAGTAGAATGAAATGTCTGGGAACTACTTGGCGGCATCTATCATGAACAATGAAATTTCGATCTTATATTTGGTGAACTTCCACTGTCTGTCCCTTTAGACAATGGACCCTAAACAGAAGGGGGAATGAACCACGAGAGACTATGGACTCTGGGAAACAAACTGAGGGCTTCAGAGAGGAGACGGGTGGGGGATTGGGATGGGCCAGTGATGGGTATTAAGGAAGGTACATATTGCGTGGAGCACTGGGTGTTGTATGCAAATAATGAATCACGGAACACTACATCAAAAACTAAGGAAATACTGTATAGTGACTAACATATCATAATAAAAAATTATTATTAGAAAAAAATTAAAGTTAAAAAAAAACAATATAGCTTTTTTGTTTCAAGAACAATCACAATTGAGAAAAAACTAACTTCCAATCCCTAAAGCAAAACACAGACCAAGTTCCATTTCACTCCCCTTTATTCACATTCTCTGTGGGATCTATTTCCCTACCTCCTTTCCTGCTGAGCAGGGACCCTCGGCTCGATCCCAGAACCCTGGGATCATAACCTGAGCCAAAGGCACATGCTTAACTGGCTGAGCCAGCCAGGAGCCCCAGCCATATTTTTCTTAAGCAAAAGGACACTTTCTCATGATGCCTTCACATGACTTCACGTGGTACCAGAGACCTGCATTTGCTTCTTGGAGGTTGCAGATGAAGGCAATTGCAAACTCTCACAGTGGTTTATCAAATACAATGACCTGCCTGGTGACAGTGAAACTCTTATGAGCCCATGAGAGGATGCTGTGACACTCAGCTGTGGCTGGGCTGGCACAGAGAACAAAATCCTTTTCCCTGCCTGATATCTGTGAGGAACAGATGCCCCCACTGTGAATGAGACCCTGCCACTGAGCTGTCCAAAGATGGCCATCCTCACGGAGGATGAGGATAAAGGACAATGCCTGAGGAGACCTCATCTGTCTCTTTTATCTTTTCATATTTTTGACAGTGGACAAATCACTGCCTAGTGGTCCCCAACTACCTTAGTCTCATCTATGAATGGCCAAGAGGTTTTACAAATCACTTCAGATTTTGACCTCACAAATGCCCACAACCATTTACCATAGGGATTCAACATTAAGCAAAGATACTGTTCGTTGGAAGAGAGGTCCTGCCCACTGTTGTTTCTCACTTATATGCTCATCTTCCTTACCTCATGGTATCATAACCACCTTGATTCTTGATTCCATCTTCAGGAAGGCTGAGGTGACTTGAAGGGCATTACCCTGACATCGTTTTTCTTAGCAATAAGATGTGGACATTTCCCTAGTCCTACACACCCAAAGTTGAATTGGAATCAGGATTGAGGAGGCTGATGAGAGTTGAAGGTGTTTTCCTGTACACGGTGGTTTATTACCAATAAGGATGGGTCAGAGTCCTCGAAATTCCAGAACCTTTTCATTAATGCTTCGTACTCGTGAAAGATAATGTACATTGGTCTTTCCCTGTATATTGTGGTGACTCAGAGAAAAGTGCTTAGCGCGTTCGTCAGACTTCCACGACCACTTTGGGGCTGGCTTCCATATTCACAAAGGATGATGTTAGGGCTAAGAGGGTTCCTGTACACTGTTATTTCTTACAGATAAGTGTATGGCATTTTTGTTATATTACCAGAGCCACTTAGCGCCGGGTTTGCCGGCCTCCTGAGGGGCCCCTCCCAAGGGGCCTGGTGCCACAACGCCGGGGATTGGGGACCCCTGAGCCCAGTGCCGGAGTCACCCTGCTGCCCCGCAACAACGCGGGCGGCTAGGGGCGCCGCCAGTCTTTCAGGGCGAGAGAACAGGCAGGGCCCTCCAAGTCCCCAGTGACCTTCGAAGGCCCCCCGTGCCAAAACGCTTGGGCCCACACTCCCTCTTGCCAGCGCCCTCACCTCGGCCTGCCCTTCCACCTGCCTCAGAGCTGGCGGAACGGGCCTGCTGGACTCCTGGGGGCTAACACTTACCCTAGGTCGGCCCCCGAGGGCCCCCTCCCAAGGAGCCTGGCACCACAATGCCGGGGATTTGGGAACCCGAGCCCCAGTGCTGGACTCACTCTGCCACCCCGCAAGCACCCATGGCGCTAGGGGCGTTGCCAGTCATTCAGGAAGGGAGAACGGGCAGGGCCCTCCGATCCCCCCGTGACCTTCGAAGGCCCCCTGCGCAAAAACTCTGGCTCCCTCGCTTCTGCTCGCCAGCGCCCTAACCTCGGCCCACCCCTACGCTCGGTGCAGAGCTGGCGGATCGGGCCTGCTGGCTTCCTGGGGTCTAACCCTAACCCTAGGTCACCACCAAGGGGCCCCTCCCACGTGGCCTGGTGCCGCATGCCATTGATTGGGGACCCCCAAGTCCCAGCGCCGGATGCACCCTGCCGCCCCACCGCCACATGGGGAGCTAGGGGCGTTGCCAGTCCTTCAGGGCGACAGAACGGGCAGGACCCTCCGAGCCACCTGTGACTTTCGAAGGCACCCCAAGGCAAAGACAAAATGCTCTGGCCCACGCTCCCGCTCGCCAGCTATCTCACCTCGACCCACACCTCCATTCACTGCACATGGGCTGATCGAGCCTGCCAGCCTCCTGGGGGCTAACCCTAACCCTAGGTTGGCCACAGAGGGGCCCGTCCCAAAGGGCCTGGCGGGGCAACGCCGGGTATTAGGGACCCCCGAGCCCCAGCGCCAGACTCACCCTGCAGCCCCGCCACCACCCGGGCCGCTACAGGTGCCGCCGGTCATTCAGGGAGGGAGAACAGGCATGGACCTCCGAGGCCCCTGGGGCCTTCGTAGGCCCCCCGCGCCAAAACGCTTGGGCCCACGCTCCCGTTCGCCAGCGCCCTCACCTCGGCTCGCCCATCTGCTCGCCACACAGCTGGCGTTTTGGGCCTGCCGGCCTCCTGAGGTCTAACTCTAACCCTAGGTCAGCCCCCGAGGCGTACCTCCCAAGGCGCTTGGTGCCACAATGCCGGAGATTGGTGACCCCCGAGCCGCAGCGCCGGACTCACATTGCCACCCCACCGCCACCCAGGCCGCTAGGGGCGTTGCCGGAATTTCAGGGCGGAAGAAAGGGCAGGGCCCTCTGAGCCCCCGCTGACCTTAGAAGGCCTCCCGCACCAAAACATTTGGGCCCACGCTCCCGTTCGCCAGCGCCCTCTTCTCAGGTCGCCCTTCCGCTCACCGAACATCTAGCGGATCGGGCCAGCCTGCTTCCTGGGGGCTAACCCTAACCCTAGGTCGGACCCCGAGGGGCCCCTTCCAAAGGCCTGGTGCCACAACGTCGGGGATTGGGGACCCCTGAGCCACAGTGCCAGACGCACTCTACCGCCCCTCCCCTACTGGCCCCTAGGGGCGCCGCCGGTCATTCAGGGCGGGAGAACGGGCAGGGCCCTCCGAGCCATGGCAACATTCGAAGGCTCAGGGCACCAAAACACTGGGGCCCACGCTCCCGCTCGCCATCGCCCTCAACTCGACCCGCACCTCCGCCCATCGCACAGTGGGCAGATCGGGCCTGCCGGACTCCTGGGAGATAACCCCAAACCCTACTTCGGCCCCCGAGGGGCCCCACCAAGGGGCCTGGCACCTCCACGCCGGGGCTTGGGGAATCCTGAGCCCCAGCTCCGGACTCACGCTGCCTCCCCACCGCCACCCTGGCCGCTAGGGTGCCGCCGGTCATTAAGGGCGGGGGAACGGGCAGGGCCATCAGAGCTCACGGCGACCATCGAAGGCCCCCCGCGCCAAAACGCTTGGGCCCACGCTCCCGCTCCCCAGCGCCCTCACCTCAGCTTGCCCCTCCGCTTGCCGCAGAGCTGGCGGATCGGGCCTGCCGTCCTCCTGGGGAATCTCCCTAAGCCTAGGTCGGCCATCGACGGACCCCTCCCAAGGGCCCTGGCGCCGCAACGCCGGGGATGGGGGACCCCCGATCCCCAGCGCTGGACTTAACCTGCCCCCCTGCCACCACCCTGGCGACTAGGGGCGCCGTCGTTCATTAAGGGCAGGAAAACGGGCAGCGCCCTCCGAGGCCCCAGCGACCTTCGAAGCCCTCCGCGAAAAACGCTTGGGCCCAAGCTCTTGCTCGCCAGCGCCCTCACCTCAGCCCGCCCCTCCACTCACCACACAGCGGGTGGATCGGGCCTGCCGGCCTACTGGGGGCTAACCCTATCCCTAGGTCTGTCCCCGAGGGCCCCCACCCAAGGGGCCTGGCGCCGCAAGCTGGGGATGGGGGACCCCCAAGCCCCAGCGCTGGACTCACCCTGCCACCCTTCCGACATCCGGGCAGCTAGGGGCGCCGCAGGTCATTGAGGGCGGGAGAATGGGCAGGGCCCTCGAGCCCCCGGCGAACTTCAAAGACCCCCTCGCCAAAACGCTTGGGCTCACGCACCCGCTCGCCAGAGCCCTCACCTCGGTTCGCCCCTCCGCTCTGCACAGCCAGCAGATCGGCCTGCCGGCCTCCTTGGGGCTAACCGTAACCCTAGGTCGGCCCCTTAGGGGCCCCTCCCCAGGGGCCTAGCACCACAACGCCGGGGGTTGGGGATCCCTGAGCCCCAGCGCCGGATTCACCCTGCTGCCCCACCGCCAACCGGGCCGGTAGGGGCGCCGCTGGTCATTCAGTGCGGGAGGACATGTAGGGCCCTCCGAGCTATCGGTGACTTTTGAAGGCCCCCAGAGCCAAAACGCTTGGGCCCATGCTCCCGTTCGCCAGCACCCTCACTTCGGCCAGGCCCTCTGCTTGCCGCACAGGAGGCGGATAGTGCCTGTCAGCCACCTGGGGGCTAACCCTAAACATAGGTCGGCCCCCTAAGGTGCCCTCCTAAGTGGCCTGGACCCACAATGCCGGGGATAGGGTACCTCCCAGCCCCAGCGCCGGATTCACCCTGCCGCCCTTCTGCCAACTGGGTCGGTAGGGGCAACACCGGACATTAAGGGCGGGAGAACGGGCAGGGCCCTCCGAGCCCCCGGCGACCTTCGAAGGCCCCCCGCACCAAGGAACTTGGGTCCACGCTTCCGCTCGCAGCGCCCGTACCTCGACCCCCTGTCCGCTCACCACAAGCTGGCGGATCGGGTCGGCTGGCCTCCTGGGGGCTAACGCTAACCCTGGGTCGGCCCCCGAGGGGCCCCTCCCAAGGGACCTGGCACCGCAACACCAGGGATTGGGCCCCCACAGCCCCAACTCCGGACTCACCCTGCTGCCCCGCCACCACCTGGGCCACTAGGGGCGTCGCCCATCATTCAGGGCTGGAGAACGGGCAGGGTCCTCCGAGGCCCCTGCGACCTTAGTAGGCCCCCCGTGCCAAAAAGCTTGGGCCCATGCTCCTGCTCGCTAGCGCCTTACCTCAGCCGCCCCTCCGCTCGCCGCGAGCTGGCGGATCGGGCCTGCCGGCCTTCTGGGGGCTAACCCAAACACCAGGTCGGCCCCCAAGGGGCCCCTCCCAAGGGGCCTATCGCTGCAATGCCTGGGATTGGTGACCCCCGAGTCCCAGCGCCGGACTCACCGTGCCGCCCCGCCGCCACCCGGGCCGGTAGGAGAGCCGTCGGTCATTCAGGGCAGAACAACGGACAGGGCCCTCCGAGCCCCCGGCGCCATTTGAAGGCCCTCTGCACCAAAACCCTTGGGCCCACGCTCCCGCTTGCCAGCACCATCACTTCGGCCCACCCTCCGCTCGCTGCACAGCTGGCGGATTGGGCCTGACGGTCTCCTGGGGGCTAACCCTAACCCTAGGTCTGCCCTTGAGGGGCCCCTCCCAAGGGGCCTGGTGCCGCAACGCCAGGGATTTGGGACCCACAAGCCCCAGTGCCGGACTCACCCTCCCGCCCCGCTGCCACCTGGGCCTCTAGGGGCACCGCCGGTCATCCAGGGCGGGAGAACGGGCAGGGTCCTCCGAGCCTCTGGTGACCTTTGAAGGCCCCCACACCAAAACGCTTGGGCCCACGCTTCTTGCTAGTAAGCGCCCTCACCTCGGTCCGCCCCCCCTCTCGCCGCACAGACAGCGGATTCTGCCTGCCAGCCTCCTGGGAACTAACCCTAACTCTAGGTCTGCTCACGAGGGGTCCCTCCCAAGGGGCCTGGCAATGTCACGCCGGGGATTGGGGACCCTCGAGCCCAGTGCATTACTTACCCTGCTGCACTGCCACCACCCAGGCTGCTAGGGGCGCCGCCAGTTATTTAGGGTGGGAGAACGCGCAGGGCTCTCCGAGCCCCGGCGACCTTCGAAGACCCCCGTGCCAAAACGCTTGGGCCTATGCTCCTGCTCGCCAGCACCCTCTCCTCAGCCCGCCCCTCCGCTCGCTGCACAGCCGGCAGATTGGGACTGCCGGCCTCCTGGGGCTAACCCTAACCCTAGGTCGGCTCCCGAGGGGCCCATCCCAAGGGGCCTGGTGCCGCCACGCGGGTGATTGGGGACCCCCGAGCACCAGGGCCGAAGTCACCCTGCCGCCCTGCTGCGACCCGGCTCACTAGGGGCACCGTCCTCATTCGGGGCTGGGGAACGTGTAGGGCCCTCCGAGGCCCCGGCGACTTTTGAAGGCCCACCGCGCCAAAACGCTTGGGCCCAAGCTCCCGTTCACAAGCGCCCTCACCTCGGCCCATCCCTCCACTTGCCACACAGCTGGCGGATCGGGCCTGCAGGCCTCCTGGGGGCTAACCCTAAACCTAGGTTGGCCCCCAAGGGGCCCCTCCCAAGGTGCCTGGCGCCACCACACCTGGGATTGGGGTCCCCTGAGGCCCATCGACTGACTCACCCTGCCGCCCCGCCACCACCCGGGCTGCTAGGGGCGCCGCCGGTCATTCAGGGCGTTAGAACGGGCAGGGCTCTCCGAGCCCCCGGCAAGCTTCGAATGCCCGCTCGCCAAAACGCTTGGGCCCATGCTCCCACTCGCCAGTGCATTCACATCGACCCACCCTCCGCTCACAGTACAGCCGACGGATAGGTCCTGCCGGCCTCCTGGAGCTAACACAAACCCTACATCGGCGCCCGAGGGGCCCCTCCCAAGGGGCCTGGCACCGCCACGCCAGGGCTTGGGGACCCCCGAGCCCCAGCGGCAGTCTCACCCTGCCTCCGCGCTGTGACCCGGCCCGCTAGGGGCGCTGTCCTCATTCAGGGAGGGAGAACGGGCAGGGCCCTCAGAGCCCCGGGCGACATTTGAAGACCCCCGCGCCAAAACGCTTGGACCCACAGAACCGCTCACCAGCGCCCTCACCTAGACTAGCCCCTCCGCATGCCACACAGCCAGCGGATCAGGCCTGCCAGCCTCCTGGGGGCTAAACCAAACCCTACATCAGCCCCCGAGGGGCCCCTCCCAAGGGGCCTGGCTCCGCCACGCTGGGGCATGGGGACCCTCGAGCACCAGCGCTGGACTCACCCTGCCGCCCCACCACGACCCGGGGCGCTAGGGGCGCTGCCAGTCATTCAGGGCGGGAAAGCGGCCAGGGCCCTGTGAGCCCCCGGCGACCTGCGAAGGCCCCCTGCGCCAAAACGCTTGGGCCCACGGTCCCGCATGCCAGCGTGCTCACCTCAGCCCACCCCCCCTCTTGCCGCACAGACAGCGGATCGGGCCTGCCAGCCTCCTGGGAACTGACCCTAACTCTAAGTCTGCTCACGAGGGGCCCCTCCCAAGGGGCCTGGCGATGCCACGCCGGGGATTGGGGACCCTCGAGCCCCAGCGCATTACTTACCCTGCCGCCCTGCCGCCACGCGGGCTGCTAGGGATGCCACCAGTTATTTAGGGCGGGAGAACGGGCAGGGCCCTCCAAGCCCCCAGTGACCTTCAAAGGCCCCCCGCACCAAAACACTTGGGCCTACGCTCCTGCTCGCCAGCACCCTCTCCTCAGCCCGCCCCTCCGCTCACTGCACAGCTGGCAGATGGGGACTGCCGGCCTCCTGGGGCTAACCCTAACCCGAGGTCGGATCCCGAGGGGCCCATCCCAAGGGGCCTGGCACCGCCACGTGGGTGATTGGGGACCCCCAAGCACCAGGGCTGAACTCACCCTGCTGCCCCACTGCGACCCGGCTCACTAGGGGCACCGTCCTCATTCGGGGCTGGGGAACGGGCAGGGCCCTCTGAGCCCCCGGTGACATTCGAAGGCCCGACACGCCAAAACGCTTGGGCTCATGCTCCCGCTCGCCAGCGCCCTCACCTCGCCCCACCCGTCCGTTCT
Source organism: Ursus americanus (assembly GCF_024610735.1). Classification (NCBI taxonomy): domain Eukaryota; kingdom Metazoa; phylum Chordata; class Mammalia; order Carnivora; family Ursidae; genus Ursus; species Ursus americanus. The sequence goes on along the minus strand of NC_142149.1, from coordinate 47,562,949 downwards.
CTGCACAGCCGGCGGATCGGGCCCCGGCCTCCTTTGGGCTAACCCTAACCCTAGGTCGGCCCCCGAGGGACCCCTCCCAAGGGGCCAGGCGCCACCACGCCGGGGCATTTGGATCCCTGAGCCCTACTCCAGACTCACCCTGCCGCCCCGCCGCCACCCGGGATGCTAGGGGCGCCACCGGTCATTCAGGGAGGGAGTACCGGCAGGGCCCTCTGAGCCCCTGATGACCTTCGAAGGCCCCCCGCACCAAAACGCTTGGGCCTAAGCTCCTGCTCACCAGCGCCCTCACCTCGGCTCACCCCTCCCCTCGCCACACAGCGGGCGGATCGGGCCCCGGCCTCCTTTGGGCTAACCCTAACCCTAGGTCGGCCCCCGAGAGACCCCTCCCAAGTGCCTGGAGCCACCACGCCGGGGATCGGGGACCACTGAGCCCCAGCTCCAGACTCATCCTGCTGACACGCCGCCACTCTGGCCGCTAGGGGCGCCACCGGTCATTTAGGGTGTGAGAATGGGCAGGGCCCTACAAGCCCCCAGCTAAAAAGGAAGGCCCTCCATGCCAAAACGCCTGGGCCCACACTCCCGCTTGCCAGCGCCCTCACCTTGGCCCGCCCCTCTGCTCACTGCACAGCCGGCGGTTCGGGCCTGCTGGCCTCCTTTGGGCTAACCCTAAACCTAGGTCGGCCCCAGAGGAGCCCCTCCCAAGGGGCCTGGCGCCGCCATGCTGGGGATTGGGGACACCTGAACCCCACCGCCGGATGCACGCTGCCGCTCCTCACCACCCGGCCCGCTACGGGCGCCGTCCTCATTCAGGGCGTTAGAACGGGCAGGGCCTGCGGAGCCCCCGGCAACCTTCGAAGGTCCCCCGCGACAAAACGCTTGGGCCCATGCTCCCGCTCGCCAGCGCCCTCACCTCGGCTAGCCCCTCCGCATGCGGCAGAGCTGGCGGATCGGGTCTGCCAGCCTCCTGGGGGCTAACCCTAACGCTAGGTCGGCCCCAGAGGGGCCCCTCCCAAGGGGCCTGGCGCCACCACGCCAGGGATTTGGGATCCCCAAGCCCCACCGCCGGACACACCCTGCCACCCCGGCGCCACCCAGGCTGCTAGGAGCGCCGCTGTTCATTCAGGGAGGGAGAACGGGCAAGGCCTTCTGAGCCCCCGCCGATATTCGAAGTCTCCTGGCGCCAAAACCCTAGGGTCCACGGTCCCGCTCGCCAGTGCCCTCACCTAGGCCAGCCCCTCTGCACGCCGTAGAGGTGGCGGATCGGGCCTGCCGGCCTCCTTGGGGCTAACGAAAACCCTAGCTCGGCCCCCGAGGGACCCCTCCCAAGGGGCCTGGCAATGCCACGCCGGGTATTGGGGACCCCCGAGCCCAAGCTCTGGACTCACCCTGCCTCCCCGCCACCACCCTGGCCGCTAGTGCGCCGCCGGGCATTCAGGGCCGGAGAACTTGCTGGGCTCTCCGAGCCCCCAGTGAGCTTCGAAGGCCCCCCATGCCAAAACGCTTGGGCCCACGCTCCCGCTTGCCAGCGCATTAACGTCAGCCCACCCCTCTGCTCGCTGCACAGCCGGCGGATCAGGCCGGCCGGCCTCCTTTGGGCTAACACTAACCATATGTCGGCCCCCGAGGAACCACTCCCAAGTGCCTGGCGCTGCCACGCCGGGGATTGGGGACCCCCGAGCCCCAGCTCCAGACTCACCCTGCCAGCCTGCCATCACACCGGCCACTAGGGGTGCCACCGGTCATTCAGGGCGGGAGAACGGGCAGGGCCTTCTGAGCCCCCGGTGACATTCGAAGACCCCCTGCGCCAAAATGCTTGCGCCCACGCTCCCGCTTGCCAGCGTGCTCACCTCAGCCCGCCCCTCGATCGCTGCACAGCCGGCAGATAGGGCCTGCCAGCCAACTGGGGGCTAACCCTATCCAAAGGTCAGCCCCCGAGGGGCCCATCCCAAGGGTCCTATCGCCGCAACGCTGGGGATTGGGGAACCCCGAGCCCCAGTGCCAGGCTCACCCTTCCACCCCGCCCCCACCGGGCTGCTAGTGGTGCCACCGATCATTCAGGGCGGGAGAATGGGCAGTGCCCTCTGAGCCCCCGACGACTTTCGAAGGCCCCCCGTGCCAAAACGCTTGGGCCCACGCTCCCACTCTCCAGCACCCTCACCTTGGCCCGCCCCACCGCTCACCGCACAGCCGACGAATCGGGCCTGCCGGCCTCCTAGGGTCTAAACCTAACCCTAGGTCGGCCCACGAGGGGCTCCACCCAAGGTGCCTGGCGCAGCTACGCCGGGGATTGGGGTCCCCCGAGCACCATCGCCGGACTCACCCTGCCGCCCCTCCATGACCCGGCCCACTAGGGGCGCCGTCCTCATTCAGAGCGGAAGAACGGGAAGGGCCATCCAAGGCCCGGTGACCTTCGAAGGACCCCCGGTCCAAAACGCTTGGGCCTACGCTCCTGCTCGCCAGCGCATTCACGTCGGCCCGCCCCTACTCTTACTGCACAGCCAGCAGATCGGGCCTGCCAGCATCCTTTGGGCTAACCCTAAACCTAGGTCGACCCCAGACGAGTCCCTCCCAAGGGGCCTGGCGTCGCCACGCCAGGGATTGGGGATGCCCGAGCCCCAGTGCCGGACTCACTCTGCCGCCACGCCACCACCCAGGCCGCTAGGGGCGCCTCAGGTCATTCAGGATTGGAGAACGGGAAGGGCCCTCTGAGCCCCTGGCGACCTTTGAAGGCCCCCTGTGCCAAAATGCTAGGGCCCACGCTCCCGCTTGCCATTACCCTCACCTTGGCCCTCCCCTCCGCTTGCCACTCAGCTGGCAGATCGGTCCTGCCGGCCTCCTGGGGGCTAACCCTAACCCTACATCGGGCCCGAGGGGCCCCTACGAAGGGGACTGGCGCCGCCACGCCGGCGATTGGAAACCCTCGAGCCCCAGCGCAGGACTTACCCTGCCGCCCCGCCGCCACCCAGGCCTCTAGGGGCGCCACCAGTCATTCAGGATGGGAGAACGGGCAGGGCCCTCCGAGCTCCTGGCGACATTTGAAATCCCCCTGCGCCAAAACGCTTGGGCCCACACTCCTGCTGCCCAGCGCCCTCACCTCGGCCCGCCCTTCTGCTCACTGCACAGCCGGCGGATTGGGCCTGCAGGCCTCCTGGGGGCTAACCCTAACCCTAGGTCGGCCCCCGAGGGGCCCCTCCATAGCGGCCTGGCGCCGCAACACCGGGGATTGAGGACCCCTGAGCCCCAGCGCCAGACTCACCCAGCTGCCCCGCCGCCTTGCGGGCCACCTGGGGCGCCGCAGATCATTCAGGGCGGGAGAAAGGGCAGGGCTCTATGAGCTCCTGGCGATCTTTAAAGGCCCCCCGTGCCAAACGCTTGGACCCACGCTCCCGCTCGCCAGAGCCTTCACTTCGGCCCACCCCTCCGCTCGCCGCACCACTGGCGGATCGGGCCTGTCGGCCTCCTAGGAGCTAACACTAACCCTAGGTCGGCCCCAGAGGGGCCCGTCCGAGGGGCCTGGCGCTGCCACACCAAGGATTGGGGACTCCTGAGCCACAACGCCAGATGCAGCCTGCTGCCCTGCCACCACCCGGGCCACTAGGGGCGCTGCTGGTCATTCTGGGCTGGAGAACGTACAGGGCCTTCTGAGCCACCCTCGATCTTCGAAGGCCCCCACGCCAAAACGCCTGGGCCCACGCTCCCGCTTGCCAGCACTCTCACCTCGGCCTGCCCCTCTGCACGCCGCAAAGCTGGCAGATCAGGCCTGCCGAAATCCTGGGGGCTAACACAAACCCTGTGTCAGCCCCCGAGGTGCCCCTCACAAGGGTCCTGGAGCCGCCACTCCTGTGCTTGGGCACGCTCAGCAGCAGCGCCAGACTCACCCTGCCACCATGCCACCACCCAGGCTGCTAGGGGCGGCGCCGGTCATTCAGGGCGGGAGAACAGGCTGGGATCTCCGAGCCCCTGATGACATTGGAAGGCCCCCCGTGCAAAAACGCTTCAGCCAACGATCCCGCTCCCCAGAGCCCTCACCTTGGCCCGCCACTCCGCTCTCCACACAGCCGGCGTATCGGGCCTGCTGGCCTCCTTTGAGCTAACACTAACCCTAGGTCAGCCCCCGAGGGACCCCTCCCAAGTGCCTGGCGCCATCACGCCAGTGATTGAGACCCCCAAGCCCCAGCTGTGGACTCACCCTGCCGCTGCGTCTCACCTTGGCCCGCCACTCCGCTCTCCACACAGCTGGTGGATCGGGCCTGTCGGCCTCCTGGGAACTAACTCCAAACCCTACGTCGGCCCCCAAGGGGCCCCTCCCAAGGGGCCTGATGTCGCCACGCCAGGGATTGGGGATGCCCTAGCCCTAGCGCCAGACTCACCCTGCAGCCCCGCCTCCACCCTGGCCTCTAGGGGTGCCGCCGGTCATTCAGTGTGGGAGAACGTGCAGTGCCCTCCGAGCCCCCAGCAAACTTCGAAAGCCCCCTTGCCAAAACTCTTGGGCCCACGCTCCCACTCGCCAGTGCCCTCACCTCGGCCCACCCCTCCGCTCACCGCACAGCTGGCAGATCTGGCCTGCCGGCCCCCTTGGGGCTAACTCTACACCTAGGTCAGCCCCGGTGGGCCCCCTCCCAAGGTGCCTGGTGCCGCCTCGCTGGGGACTGGGGTCCCCGGAGCCCCTTCGCCACACTCACACTGCCGCCCCACCGCCAACCGGGACACTAGGGGTGCCGCCGGTTATTCAGGTTGGGAGAACGGGTAGGGCCCTCCGAAACATCGGCGACATTCGAAGGCCCCCCGCACCAAAAGGCTTAGGCCCATGCTCTTGCTCCCCAGCGCCCTCACCTCGGCCCACCCCACTGCTCGCTGCACAGCTGGCGGATTGGGCCTGCCGGCCTCCTGAGGGCTAACCCTAACCCTAGGTCAACCTCTGAGGGGCCCCTCCCAAGGGGCCTGGCGTCACCACGCCACGGATTGGGGACCCCCGAGCCCCAGGTCTGGACTAACCCTGCCGCCCTGCGTCCATCTGGGCTGCTATCGGCACCACCGGTCATTCAGCGCGGGAGAATGAGCAGGGCCCTCAGAGACCCCGGCAACATTCGAAGTTACCCTGCGCCAAAACGCTTGGGTGCACGCACCCGCTCCCCAGCACCCTCACCTTGGCCCACCGCTCCACACCCCCCTCAGCCGGGGGATCAGGCCTGCCTGCCTCCTGGGGGCTAAACCTATTCCAGGTCGGCCCCCGAGGGGCCCCTCCCAAGGGGCCTGGCGTCACCTCGCCAGGGATTGGGGACACCCGAGCCCCAGCGCCGGACTCACCCTGCCGCCCCGGCACCACCCGGGCCGCTAGGGGCGCCGCCGGTCATTCACGGAGGGAGAACATGCAGGGCCGTCCAAGCCTCCGTCGACCTTTGAAGGACCCCGCGCCAAAACTCCTGGGCCGACGCTCCCGCTCACCAGTGCCATCACCTCGGCCTGCACCTCTGCAAACTGCACAGCCGGCGGATTGCGCATGTCGGCCTCCTGGGGGCTCCTCCCAAGGGACCTGGCACCGCCACACCGGTGCTTGGGGACCCCCAGCACCAGCGCCAGACAAACCCTGCCGCCTTGCTGCCAACCCGGCCGCTAGGGACGCCGCCACTCATTCAGGTCGGTAGAATGAGCAGGGCCCTCTGAGCCCCCGGCGACCTTCGAAGGCCCCCCGTACCAAATCGCTTGGGCCCATGTTCCTGCTCGCCAGCTTGCTCACCTTGGCCCGCCCTCTGCTCAACACACAGCTGTCGGATCAGGCCTACCGGCCTCCTGGGGGCTAACCCTAACCCTAGGTTGGCCCCCAAAGGGCCCCTCCCAAGGGGCCTGTCGCCACAACACCGGGGATTGATGACCCCCAGCCCCAGCGCCGGACTCACCCTGCATCCCCGCCGGCACCCAGGCCGCTAGGGCACCACCGGTCATTCAGGGCGGGAGAATGGACAGGGCCCTCCCAGTCCCAGTGAACTTCTAAGGCCCCAGGAGCCAGAATGCTTGGGCCCATGCTCCCGCTGACCAGCGCACTCACCTCAGCCAGCCCCTCTGCTGGCTGCACAGCCAGCGGATTGGGCCTGCCAGCCTCCTGGGGGCTAACCCTAACCCTAGGTTGGCCCCCGAGGGGAACCTCCCAAGGGGCCTGGCGCAGCAATGCCAGGGACTGGGGACCCCTGAGCTCCAGCGCCAGACTCACCCTGCTGCCCCGACGCCACCCGAGCTGCTAGGGGCGCTGCCGGTCATTCAGTGCGGGAGAACAGGCAGGGCCCTTCGAGCCCCTGGCGACCTTCGAAGGCCAACTTGCAAATACGCTTGGGCCCACACTCCTGCTCACTAGCACCCACATCTCAGCCCGCCCCTCCGCTTGCCACACACCTGGCAGATCAGGCCTGCTGGCATCCTGGGGGCTAACTCTAACACTTGGTCGGCCCACGAGGGGCCCCTCCCAAGGGGCCTTGCACCGCAACACCGGGGATTGGGGACACCCGAGCCCCAGCGCCAGACTCTCCCTGCCGCCCTGCCGCCAACTGGGCCAGTAGGGGCGCTGCCGACCATTCAAGGAGGGAGAAGGGCAGGGCCCTCTGAGCCCCCGGCGACCTTCGAAGAACTCCTGCGCTAAAATGCTTGGGCCCACTTTTCCTCTCCCCAGCGCCCTCACCTCGGCCCGCACCTCCACTCGCCGCACAGTGTGCGGATTGGGCCTGACGGTCTTTTTGGGGCTAACCTTAACCCTAGGTCGTCGCCCCAGGGGCCCCTCCCAAGGGTCCTGGTGCCACTACGCCAGGGATGTGGTACCCCAAGCCCCAGAGCTGGACTCACCCTCCACAGCGCAGCCACCCGGGCCGCTAGGGGCACCACCGGTCATTCAGGGTGGGAGAATGGACAGGGCCGTGGAGAAACCGGCGACATTTGAAGCCTCCCACCCCAAAATGCTGGGGCCCACCATCACGCTCCCCAGCACCTCCACCTTGGCCCGCCCACCTCTAGCCGCCTAGCCAGAGGATCACGCCTGCCGGCCTCATGGGGGCTAAATCTAACCCTAGGTCGGCCCACAAGGAGCCCTTCCCAAGGGGCCTGACACTGCAACGCCGGGGATTGGGGATCACCGAGCCGCAGCGTGGGACTCACCCTGCTGCCCAACCGTGAATGGAGCCACTAGGGGCATCGCCGGTAATTCAGGGCGGGAGAACGGGCAGGGCCCTCCGAGCCTCTAGCAACGTTCAAAGGCCCCTACTCCAGAACGCTGGATACCATACTCCCGCTCGCCGGGACCCTCACCTAGGCCCACTCCTCTGCTTGCCGCACAGACGGTGCATCGGGCCTGCTGGCCTACTGAGGTCTAACCCTAACCCCTAACCTTAAACCCTAAACCTTAACCCCTAACCCTAACCCTAACCATAACCCCTAACCCTTGCCCTAACCCTAACCCTACCCTAAATCTAACCCTAAACCCTAATCCTTAAACCCTAAACCCTAACATTAACACTAAACCATAAACCTTAACCCTAATCCCGAAGCCCTAAACAATAAACCCTAACCTTAACCACTAACCCCAAACCCCAAACCCTAACCCTCCCCTTAACGCTACCCCTTCAGCTAACCCTACCCCTAATCCGTAAACTAACCCTAAACCTAAACCTAAACCGTACCCTAACCTGAACCCTAACCTTAACCCTAAACCCTAAACCCTGACCCTAACCCATACCCTAATTCATACCATAACCCGTACCCTAACCCAACCCGTAACCTAACCCTAACCCGTACCCTAACTGTAACCCTAAACCCTAAACCGTAACCCGGACCCTAACCCTAACCAGTTTCCTTCCCTTAACGTTAACCCATACCCTAACCCGTACACTAACCCATACCATAACCCGTACACTATCCCAAACCCGGACCCTAACCCATACCCTAACCCATACCTAACCCTAACCTGTACCCTAACCCGTACCCTAACCCATGTCCTAACCCTAAACCATACCCTATACCTATCCCTAACCCGTTCCCTAACCCGTACCCTAACCCCAACCCTAAACCGTAACCCAACCTGTACCATAACCCTAAACTGTACCCTAACCCTAACCCATACCCTAACCCTAACCCATACCCTAAACCATACCCAAATCCGTACGCCAACACTTACCCTAAGCCGTACCCTAACACGTACCCTAAACCGTACCCTAATGCGTACCCTAACCCGTACCCTAACCCTAACCCATACCCTAAACGTAACCCATACTCCAACCCTAACCCCACCCTAACCCCAAACCCTAAACCCTAACCCGTACCCTAAACCCTTATCTGTACCCTAACGCATAACCTCTAACCTGTAACCCCTAAACCCAACCCTAACCCGTACCCTCTCTTTCCCCTAACTCTAACCCCTACCCTCACCCATACCCTAACCGTAACCCATACCCTAACCTTAACCCATACCCTAATCCATACCCTAACCCCCAGGGTTGGGTACACCTGAGCCCCACCACGGGACTCAGCCTGCCACCCCTCAGGAAACCATGCCCCTTGCGGCGCCACAGAGCATCCCATGCATGAGAATTGGTAGGGCCCCCTGAGCCCCCAGCGATCCTCGGCGGCCCCCTACACCCCAACCCTGAGGCCCACGCTCATCCTGCCCCACGCCTTCCCTTCAGCTTGCCACCGAGCTCATCGCAGAGCCGGCAGATCAGGCCTGCCGGGTTCCTGGGGCCTAGACCTGACCCTAGGTCGGCTGGGTACGGCCCCTCCCCTGGGGCCCGGTGCCGCAGCCCCAGGGACTGGGGACACCTGAGCCCCACTGCAGGACAAAGCCTGCCAGCCCGCAGGAAACCGTGCCCCTTGGGAGGCTGTAGAGCATTCAGGGCGGGAGAACCAGGAGGGCCCCCAGAGCCCCCGGCGAACTTCAGTGATCCCTAAACCCAACCTTGAAGCCCATGCTCACCCCACCCTGCACCCTCACCTCAGCCCGCGGCGGAGCTTGCCACATAGTGGGCAGATCTGGCCTGCGAGGTTCCTGGGCCCCAACCCTAACCCTAGTTCATCTGTGGAGGGGCCCCTCCCCAGGAGTCTGGAGCCACAGCCACGGGGATTCAGGACACCTGAGCCCCACCGCAGGACTCAGTCTGCCACCCCACAGGAAACCGTGTGCCTTGGGAGGCCATAGAGCATTCAGGGTGGGAGAACCATGAGGGCACTCCTGAGCCACCAGCGACCTTCGGCGGCCTCCCACACCCCAACCCTGAGGTCCATGCTCACCCTCCACACACCCTCACCTCAGCCCGTGTAGCTCGACATACGGCCAGCAGATCGGGCCTGCGGGGCTCCTGGGGCCTAAACCTAGCCCTAGGTCGGCCGCGGGTGTGGGGGTCTCCCCAGGAGCCTTACACCGCAGCCCCAGGGAATTGGGATACCTATACCCCACCGGCGGCTCAGCTTGCCACCCGACAGGAAACATTGCCCCTTGGGGCTCTATGGAGCCTACAGGGCACAAGAACTTGGGGAGGCCCTCGGAGCCCGTCCCCACCTTTGGCAGCCCCCCGTGCCCCAACCCTGAGGCCCATGCTCACCCACCCCCATGGCCTCCTCTCAGCCCTCCACAAAGCTCACCGCACAGCCTGCAGATTGTCCCTGCCGGGCTCCTGGACCCTAACCCTTACCCTAGGTTGCGCAGAGAGGGGCCCCTCCCCAGGGTCCTGGCACCACACTCCGGGGGATTGTGGACACCCAAGCCCCACCGTAGGACTCAGCCTGCAGCCCACAGTAAACTGTACCATTTTGGTGCACAAAGAGCAGTCAGGGCAAGAGAATTGGGGCACACCCTGAGAGCCCTTTCTGGTGAACCCCGACCTTTGTGGGCCCTTCCGGATGAAACCCCAAGGCTCACACTCACCCGCCCTTGTGCCCTCATCTCACTCGGCATGAGAGTTCTCTGAGCACTGGGCAGTTCAGACCTGCTGTCCTTGAGGCCTAACCTAACCCTGGGTCTTCTGCTGAGGGTCCCTCCCCGTTTGCCTGCCTCCAAGGCACCAGGCATTGGGCTCACCTCTGCAGGACTAGAGGACTCAGCCTGCCCCACAGCAGGAAACTGTCATTTGGGGCTGCAGCAAGGATTCATAGTAAAATCAGAGGGTCCCCCTTCAGCCCATCCCAGGCAACCCCCACTTTCAGAGATGTCCCTGGATCCAATTAGTAGCTTCACACTCTACTTGGAACTTGCTCTCCACGGAGATCTTTTGAAATTCTCCACACTTCCAACTGATGGCATTATCCAGGTTCAGTGCCTTACCCAGCTTTAGGTCTTGAGATGGATTAAAATGTGAAGTCACTTCACTGATGACGAAGTACTGGTGACCAAAATATACATGCATAAATGCTTCATATCACTTCGCTTAAGGGAAATGCAAATCTAAACCCCTATACATGCCATATCACACGAGGCCGAATATCTAAAAAAAAGAAGACATGAAACTATACATGTTGGAGAGGATGTGGAGAAACGGGAACCCTATTACACCCCTGTACGAATGCAGTCCAGTGAAGCCACTCTTGAAAATGGTACGGAGTTTCCTCAAGAAGTTATAAATAAAGCTACCCTATATCCCAGCAATTGCACTAGTGGGTATTTACCCCAAAGAGACAGGTGGTGAAGACGGGACACATGCACCACAGAGTTCATAGCAGCAATATCCATAATAGACAAGCTGTGGAAGGAGTGCAGATGACCATGGATAGATGAATGGATAAAGAAGATGTGGATCATATATATAATGGAATATTACTCAGCCATCAGAAAGGATGAATACTTACCATCACACCGACCTGGGTGGAGCTGGAGGGTATTATGCTGAGTGGAATAAGCCAATGAAAGAAAGACAATGATCATATGCTTTCACTCCTATGTGGAATATCAGAAACAAGGAAGAAGACCATAGGGGAAGGAAGGGAAAATAGAATGGGAAGTCATCAGAGAGGGAGAAAACCCATGATGGACTCTTTACTATCATAAGAAACTGATGATTGTTGGAGGAGAAGTTGGGGGGGGGTAACTGGGTGAGTAGCATTAAGGAGGTCACACGATACAATGAGCACTGGGTGTTACACACGACTGAAAATTTATTGAAGACTACATCTGAAACTAATGGTGTACTGTAAGTTGGCTAATTGAATTTAAATTAAAGAACAAAAGACCTCGAATAAACAATCCTAAACATTTATATGGAACCACTAAAGATTCCAAACAGCCAGTGCAATGTGGAAAAGAAAAACAAAGCTGGAGGACTGACAATTTCAGATTTCAGGTTATACTACAAAGCTGCAGTCATCCTAACAAGAGAGTACAGCACAAAAATAGACACAGCGACCAAAGGAACAGGATACAAGTTCAGACAGAAACCCACAATTATATGGTCCATGAATCTTCCACAAAGCAAGCAACGATATCAAAAGGGAAAAGGACGGTCTCTACAACAAATGGTGTTGGGAAAACTACACAGCTACGCAAAAAAGAATGAAATTAGACTGCTTTCTTACACAATAAAGACAAACACAAAACAGTTTCAAGACCTCAATATGAGACCTGAATCCATAAAAATCCTACAGGAGGGAAGACAGTAACTTCTTGACATGGACCATACCAACGTTTTTCTAGACTGTGTCCTGAGGCAAAGGAAATGAAAGCAAAAATAAACTATTGGGAATACAGCAAAATAAAAAGTTTCCACATGGCAGAAGAACAATGAAAATGTAAAAATAATAAGACAACCTACTCAAAGGGAGAAGATATTTGCAAATATCATATGCAATGAAGGGATAGTGTCCAAAACATATACAACTGATACTACTCGACCCCCCAAAAAACAAATACTCCAGTTAAAAAATAGGCAGAAGACATGGACAGACATTTCTCCAAAGAAGAAATACAAATGGCCAACAGTCCCGTGAAAAGATGTTCACCATCACCCATCATCAGGAAAATGTAAATCCAAAGGAAAATGAGGTAATACCTCAAACCTGTCAGAATGGCTAACATCAAAAGCACAACAAAGAGCAGGTGTTGGGAGGATGTGGATAAAGGGGAATCCTAGCGAACTGTGGGTGGGAATGCAAACTGTGGTGGCCACTGTGGAAAACAGTATGAAGGTTCCTCAAAAAATTAAATATAGAACTACCCTAGGATCCAACAATCACACTACTCATATTTACCCAAAGAATAGGAAAACAGTATCTTAAAAGGATACGTGCACCCCTATGTTTCTTGCACCATTATTTACAATATCACAATATGGAAGCAAACCAAGTGTCTGTAGGAAAATAGACAAATGAGATGATAGATGTGTGTACTCACACACACACACACACACACACACACACACACACATACACACATACAATGGAGTATTACTCGGCTTGAAAAAGAATGAAACCTTGCCATTTGCAGACACATGGATGGAGCTAGAGAGTATTATCCTAACTAAAATCAGTCAGTCAGAGAAAGACAAATCCCATACGATGTCACTCTTATGGGGAATTGAAGAAACAAACAAAAATGAATAACTAAAAGAGAAAAAGGAGACGCACCAAAATACAAACTCTTAACAATAGAGAACAAACGGATGGTTACCAGAGAGGAGGTGGATAGAGGGATGAGTGAAATAGATGAAGGGGATTAAGAGGACACTTTTCTTGATGACCACTGAGTAATATATAGAATTACTGAATCACTCTATTGTACACCTGAAGCGAATGTAACCCTGTATGTTAGCTCTACTGGAATTAAAATAAAATTTTTAAAAATATTTCTCTTTCAGGAACCTCTTTGAAAAAACTTTTCCTGTGCAATGTGCATAAGCCCTACTTGGGAGGATTCACTCTACAATAATTATTCACTCCATGCCTCAAATTCATATTTCACTGAGCTCTTACCGTGGATCCCAGCCCACGGGAGCCATGGTCCTTTTCTGTCCAGGCTCACCACCTATGCATTCAAGATTGGAAGTAGAGACACATGTCACATCACAGTCCAGAAAGCTATTATTGTTTCTGTTTCAGTGTGAGAGAGTCACAGACTTTGGGACAGGTTTCAGAGCAGGTTTATTATGGATTCTGGATCTCTACTTCAATGTTCATTGCCTGGATCCATTTGGCTAATAGGTTCCCTGTGGATGGGCATGCTTCCAAGCACATACATGGAAGATGCAAAGGTGGGTGGGCTTGGTGCGGGACAGGAAGAAGATAAAAAACAGACAAGGGTCGGAACCCTCCCCTGATCCAGGAACTGCTACAGGAGAGGGTACGGGAGGTAGAATCCATGCGAAACTCCAAGGTCACCAGCTGAACACAGGAGGCACAGGTCAAAGGATCTGGAGATGCAGGGGTTGAAGGCTGCTCTGAGCTACCTCTGGGAGGAAGGGAGGGAAGGAATGAGAAGGAGACACTGCCTGCCCCTGGCCCATGCCATCTGCCCACCGCTCCGACACACATCAGTCTATGAGCTGACACAGCCTGGGCTCAGGATGGGCTGTCTCGGGTCCCTCAATCCTCTGTGGGACAGCTGTCCCCAGGGCTCAGAGACATGCTGAGGGAGATGAGAGGGAAAGCTGCCCCACCCAGGTTATCCCCTCCTTGAGCAGACAGCCCTTCAGAACTGCTAAAAAAAAAAACCACTAACGGGGTTGAAAGACATGCCATAGATGAACTAAGCCATAGAGATATGTAAAATAACATTCATTTTTAAGTTCAGAGCTGTTGTCTCAGGAATTGGGAGAGTTTCCCTGAAGAAGACTGAGGGGAGGGGAGGCCATGCTGAAAAGGGAGACATGGCTCTCCTGATTGGGAAACTGCAGCCCTCTTCCAGGGCAGGGCATCAACCTCGCATCACACGAGATCCATGGAAGTATTCCATCAGGGCCAGATGTTTGTCTCGAGAAGGCTACCCTGGCATCGGACTGCACAGGGCACCAGGGACGAGGGCCAGATGGAGGACGGACAATACCCCGGAGGCCATGGGGCAAGAGCAGAGGCACATGACCTTGAAGATGATGATGAAAAGCAGGAGGTGGCAGCATTGAGCCAGCCTGAAGTACCATGGGAGCAGTGCCCACAGCTACACTGACTGGGTGCCTTCTGTGCCAGGTGTGGCTGACTTCAGTCGGTTCCAGACTAGTCCTGACCACAACTCTAGGAAGTGTGCACCACCTCCGGCCTCCTCTCCCCTTGCAGCTGCTAGGAATCACGGTCACAGACCCTGGTCAGCTTTCGTGGAAACCAAGCAGTGGCTCCACCGCACGCTGCACCTCTGGTGGTGGTCCAGTGCGACCCTCGTGCCTGGCCAGACACTGATGCCTACCTGTCTCCATACAAATCCACAGACAGGAGGGTGTCCCTGAATTCCACAGCACCTGATGAGACAGATCCACAGAACCCAACACCCAGTGGGTCACTCGGGACCTCACCTATGGTCATGGAGCTCACCATACCCCATTTCTGTCACTTCCCACAGAAAGCCTGTTTCTGATCCCCCACAATACCATACATCCTGGTTTCTGACCTGGGGTCATTCCATAAACCCACATGGCACCTTTCTTTTAGAGAAGGCTATGCCTACACCTCCTAGAAAATATTTCTAATGAAGTACAAGTCCATCAGGACTATGGTGTGAACAGTAGCACACAGCCTGCATGGTAGTAGTCAGTAATTCTAACAAGGGTTAACCCCAACCCCCGTCTCACAAAACCATCCTCCATCCCCAGTGAACTCATGGTGTGCCCTCAGAAAACCCTCCAGGAAACAAACCTTTCATCTGAATGCTCTCTTCACCTTCTGCTTCAAATCTTGTCCAACCACAATGATATGAAACTAGACATCAGTCTCAAGAAAAAAATGGGACAGTCAAAAATAGGTGGAGATTGGGGGGCCTGGGTGGCTCAGTCGTTAAGGATCTGCTTTCAGCTCAGGTCGTGATTCCAGGATCCTGAGATCTAGCCCCGAAGCAGGCTCCTTGCTCAGTGGGAAGCCCGCTTCTCCCTCTCCCTACCCCCTGCTTGCGTTCCCTCTCTCGCTGTCTCACTCTCTGTCAGATACTCAAATAATCTTAAAAAAATATGTGGAGACTTAACAACATGCTACTGAACAACCAACAGTCAAAGAAGAAATCAAAAAAATTTTTAGAAGTACCTTGACACTGATGCAAAAGACAAACTACAAAAACGTATGGGATGCAGCAAAAGTAGCTTTATGGGGGACATTCATAGAAATTCAAGTCTTCATCAATCCATGAGAATGCTCTCCAATAAACAACCTGATTTATATGGTAAAGAAGTAGAAAAAAAAACAACAAACAAAGCCCCAAATTAGTAGAAATAAGGAAATAAGAAAAAGGAATGCATAAAGAAATCCAATGGAGACTAAAAAGACAAAAAAATAAACAATGAAAATGAAAGCTGCCTTTTTGGAAAGATAAACAAAACTGACAAACTTAGCTAGACTCACCAACAAAGACAGAGGACTCGAATACAATCAGGAAAATAAGATACTGGATTCCTGTCTCATATCAAAATCAAAAGAACTCTTCAACCTTGGACACAACAACTTCTTGCAAGCCACGTCTCTATAGGCAAAGGAAATAAAAGCAAAAATGAACTATTGGCACTTCATCAGGATAAAAAGCTTCTGCTCGGCAAAGCAAACGATCAACTAAAGAAAAAGGCAACCTATGGAATCGAAGAAGATATCTGCAAATGATATTACAGAGAAAGGGCTGGTATCCAAGATCTATAAAGAACTTCTCTAACTCAACGCCCAAAAAATGGGCAGAAGACACAAAGAGATACTTCTCCAGAGAAGACATACAAATGGCCAACAGACACATGAAAAAATGCATCACATCACTTGCCATCAGGCAAATACAAATAAAACGACAATGAGATACCACCTTACACCAGTTAGAATGGTTAAAATTAACAGGGCAGGGGGCACCTGGGTGGCACAGAGGTTAAGTGTCTGCCTTCGGCTAAGGGCGTGATCCTGGCATTATGCGATTGAGCCCCACATCAGGCTCCTCTGTTATGAGCCTGCTTCTTCCTCTCCCACTCCCCATGCTTGTGTTCCCTCTCTCGCTGGCTTTCTCTATCTCTGTGGAATAAATAAATAAAATCTTGAAAAAAAATTAACAAGACAGGAAATAAAAGAAAGTCAGAGGTGATGTGGAGAAAGGGGAACCCTCTTACACTACTCATGAGAATTCAAGCTAGTACAGCCTCTTTTGAAAACAATATGGAGGATCCTCAAGACGTTAAACACAGAGCTATCCTACGACCCACAAATTGCACTACTGGGTATTTACCCCATAGACACACAGTAATGAAAAGAAGGGGCACCAGTATCCCAATGTTCATAGCAGCAATGTCCATAATATCCAAACTGTGGAAGGAGCCAAGATGTCCTTCAGCAGATGAATGGACAAAGATGATGTGGTTCATCTGTCCAATGGAATATTACCCAGTCATCAGAAAGGATGAATACCCACCATTTGCACCAACGTGGATGGATCAGGAGGGGATTATGCTAAGTGAAATTAAGTCAAGCAGAGAAAGACAATTATCATATGGTTTCACTCCTATGTGGAATGGAAGGAATAGCATGGAGGACATTAGGAGAAGGAGAGGAAAAGTGAAGAGGGGGAATGAGAGGGGGACATGAACTATGAGAGACTACTGACACTGGGAAACAAACTGAAGGTTGCAGAAAGGGAGGGTAGGGGAATGGGTTATCCTGGTGATGGGTATTAAGGAGGGCACGTGTCATAATGAGCACTAGGTGTTATATGCAAACAATGAATCATGGCACACTACATCAAAAACAAATGAAGTACTGTAGGGTGACTAACATCATTTTAAAGAAAGAGAAAGATATGAAATCCATACAGGAAAACTGTCACTATTTGCAAATGACATGAAATCCCGAAAGATTCCACACACACACACACACAAAAAAAACTGTTAGAATAAACAAATTCAAGAAAGCTGCAGGATATAATGTCAATATACAGAGACCTATTGTCTTTATTTCTTTTCAGATTTTATTTATTTATTTGAGAGGAAGAGAAAAAGCACGAGCAGGGAGAGTGTCAGAAAGAGGGAGAAGCAGACCCTTGCTAAGCGGGGGCCCAGCACGGGGCTCAATCCCATAACTCTGAGATCATGACCTGACCTGAAGGCAGACGCTTCACCTATGGGGCCACCCAGATTACCCAAGTTCTTGCATTTCTGTATACTGATGACACACTATCGCGAAGAGAAATTTAAAAAGCAATGCCATTTACAATTGCATCAAAAATAATCTAGGAATAAAAGTAACCAGAAATGAGAAAGACATAGTACACTCAACACATGGCAGAAAAGAAACGAAAAACATGTGTGTCGAGGGGGGCGGAATGTATGGGTCAAAGATTTGGAAGGCAACACAAACAAATGGAAGCATACACCATGTTCCTTAACTGGAAGAGTTAATTATGTGAACATGTCCATCGTACCCAAAGCAATCGACAGATGTGATGAAATCCCTATCTGAATTCCAGTGGCATTATTCGAGGAAATAGAAAATAGTCCTTAAAATTGTATGGAGTCACTAAAGACCCCAAATACCCAATGCAACCTGGAGAAAGAAAGGTGCAGTCAACACACTCCTGGATTTCAAGCTAGATTACAAAGCTGTTGTCGTCAAAACAGGATGGTACTGGCATAAACACAGACACCAGGTCAGTGGAACAGAACAGAAAGCTCAGAAACTTACCCACACGTAGATGATCCTAACTTACAACACAGCAGCAGAAGATATGCCATGAGGGAAGGACTGTCCCTTCAGTGAGCGGTAACAGACAAACTGGACACTAAATGCAGAAGAATATAACTGGGTCACTTTCTTACACCACACACAAAATTTTTAATGGATGAATGATTTGAACATAAGACCTGAATCCATAAACCTCCAAGAAGACACAGGTACTAAGTCTCTCGACATTGGTTTTGGCAAAGAGTCTTCAGATCGGACACCAAATGCAAAGGCAACAAAAGCAAAAATAAACAAGTGGAACAACATCAAACTGAAATCTTCCACATGGCAAAAGAAACCAGCAAAAACTTAAAAGGCCACTGACCCAATAAGAAAAAAATATCTGTAAATCATGTGTGAGAAGAGGCTAATATCCAAAATACACACAACACTCATACAAATCAAAACAATAAAAAAAAAAACGGTATAAGAAATGGGGGGAATATGTGAATAGATACATTCCAAAGATGGCACACAGGTGCCAACAGACAGAAAAAGTTGTTCGACATCACTAATCAACGTCAGGGAAACATCAGTCAAACCCAAAATAAGCTATCCCCTCACAACTGCTGGAAAACCAATTGTCCCAGAGACAAACAAAAAGTGGGGTCATGGGTGTGCAGACGAAGAGACACTGTGCACTGTTGGTGGGAATAGAAATTGGAGCAGGCATTGTGACAAACGGTATGGAGGTTCCTGAAAAAATAAATACAACTACCCCATGACCCAGTAATGGCTCTACTGAGTATTGATTCAGAGAACACAAAAATACTGCCTCAAAAAGACAGATGCACTCCCACGTTCACTGCAGCATTATTCACAAGAACCAGACATGGAAACACAGACCTTGGGGGCCTTATTCCAAGTAACTCAGACACAGAAAGACCAATACGGGATGCTCTCATGTACATTCCACATGGAATAAACAAATACTGAACACATGGATACTGAGAGCAGATTTGTAGGTGCCAGATTCGGGGATGGGGTGGTAGAAACGGGTGAAGGCGGTCAAAGTCTCAATGTTTGAGTGAGAAAACCCGACAGTCATGAAATGTTCTGTCCAGCATGGAGACTAAAACTAACCCCGCAGCATGGGGTATAGGTTTCCCTGCTCTTTGAAAGTGCAGGGCTTCTGAGAAACCTTGCACAGCAGAAATGGTGTCAAGAAGGAATGGCCATTAATTTACACGGAACAATTAGACAGTGTCCTCAGACTCCAAAATTCCTTCTCTTTGGCTTTTCTTAGGCCTCACGACACAAGTTTCTAACGGAGGACCAGCATAAATGAAGATAAAGCACAGCAGAGGCTCACAGACACAATTCAAAGTGCTGGTGGCTGGATGCGGAGTGCGGTTCCAAGCGGAAGGAGCTGGTTAGGGTGCACGCCTCCTCTGTCCTGCTTCTCCCCCAAACAGATGCTGAACGCGATTCTCACTGTTCACCTTTTTTCATAAGAGGGAAATCCTCTTCAGGTATCTTCCTCTTACTGACGCTGGGTAATAAATATAGTTCTTTCAAGAATGCCCAGTGTCTTACTGTAAACGTTTAAAAAGTGGGGGATACTTGTACTTAAGCATTGCTGAGGGAGGATATGTGAAAGGTTCTCCCAGACAAAAACCTCAGCAGATCCACCGGGAAAGGCACCTTCCTCAGCATGCGGAACACGGACTACCTCCTACCCCCAGAAACCCTCTCCTTCCCCTAGATCAGGACAACCCACAACAGCTGGGAGTTACCCCAATTCCTCCATTCTCCTGCTCCTAATAGCTAACCCATCAGCAAATCCTGTGAGCTCCATCTTCAAAATGGACCCAGAATAGGTCTAACCACTCCATCCAAGGCCACCTGTCTGGTCCACAGTGCCTGAGTACCTGGAAAAGCTTCGTCATTGACCTGCCTTGCCATCTTCAACCCTCTGTCATCTGTTCTCAACACTGTCGCCAGGATGGCCCAGTGAAACAGGGTCTTATGGGGTTATAGCCCTGGAATGGCTTTCTGTCACCCTCTGTCACCTTTCTGAGCTCATGTCCTAAGCTGTCTCCTGTGGCCACAGGGCCTTCTTGCTGCTCCTGGACATACCTGGAATTCTCCTGCCCCAGAGCCTTTGCACATGCTTTCCCTTCTGTTCAGAATGCTCCTGATGTGTTCTCACTCACCTTCGGAGAAGTCTGAATTGGAGTGACAGAGACAGAAGTTAAGGCTGTGTGTGTTGGGTGAGGCTGGTGGCCCAGAAGAGGGTTCTCTGCCAGCTCTCCGCCTGTGCCTCACTTGTCCTCAGCCAGGAACTTGCACACAGCCCTCACCTGTCACAACTCTCACCCAGGAGACCCACAGCCACCCCTGGAGCCCACCCTGCCCACACCCTACTGTAGAATGCTTTCATCTCTCCTCTGGGACCCCTGTCAGCTTTACCCAGACCTGGAACTCCCCCGTCTCCTGCAAAGCTCCCGGATTACCTCTCTGCTTCCAAAATCACACTGGCGCAAGGCTTTCATGAGAAAGCTATAACGCTAACTAATGAAAGGTTCACACCTCCTTTCCCCTTCTGTTGCCTTTCTCTCCACCTTCTTTCCTACCTGTGCAAACTGCAACATATCAGTGGAACATGAACATGCTCTGAGACCTGAATCTTTCATTGCAGCTTTCTGAGGACTCCTTATGTGATAAGAAACTAGTGTATCCTACAACAGGGTGTTTTACAACTATCATCTAGAGAAGACTACAGCCCAAATCACTACAATTTTACCTCACTCTTCATGAAGCAGAACACTTTTTCCATTCTTCTTTTATTAAATTCCAGTTAGTTCACATGCGATGGAATATTCGCTTCAGGGGTAGGATTTAGTGATTCCTCACCTGCATCGAGTACCCAGTGCTCATCACAAGTGCCCTCCTTAATACCCCTCACCCATTTAACTCTTACCCTATGCCCCTGTCCTGCAGCAACACTCAGTTTGTTCTCCAAGGTTGAGTCTATTGCCTTGTTTTCCTCTCTCATCACGCTTCAACTCTGTTCCTCTGTTTTCTTTCTGAAATTCCACAAGCGTGAGAGCATAGGATATTTGTCCTTCCTCAGTAATTTTGCTTAGCTTAATACACTCTAGATCCATCCACATCCTTGCAAATGGTAAGATTTCATTCTTTTTGAAGCTGGGTCATATTCCATTATATATATATATATATATATGTATCCCACATTTGCTTTATCCATTCATCAGTGCATGGACTTTGGGATTCTCTCCATAGTTTGGCTACTGTGGACATTGCTGCTATAAACATCATGGTGCATGTTCCCCCTTTGAATCTGCAATTTAGTATCCTTTGGGTAAATACCTAGGAGAGCAATTGCTGGATCATGGGGTTGTTCAATGTTTAACTTTTTGAGGAACCCCCAACTGGTTCCCAGACTGGCTGCACCACTTTGCATTCCCACCAACAGGATGGGAGGGTTCCCCTTCAAACAGAACATTATCTGCCGACAATTTCATAAGAGGAAACAAAACCTCTGGGAGATGCACCCAGGGTCAGGCAAGCAGTTGCAGACTTCACCCCAAGGATCCTGACGCCAAGCCCCTTGAAGCCACCAGCATTTAACTATCCCAAAGAATTCCCAGACTCTTCTTCTTACTCCACCACCAAAGAAACTACAGAGAGAATATGGCACCTCAAAATATCGAGATAATACATTTAGTAAAACTAGAAAGACAAGCTCAACTTTTAAACAGGAACAGGCCGCTTTGGATAATTTTGAATTTTCCCTCCACCCTAATTTTAACTCTTCTGATGGATAAACTAATCAATGATGAAACATCACCTTTGTCAAAGGACATCACCCAAGTCTGTATCAGATGAATAAAGCCACCTAACTCTAGATGCTGGCCACTCAACCATATCGTAGGCCCAATTGAATAAACACTGTTAGATGAAGGAACAAATTAGATGTTACAAACAGGCACAGAGTGAATCTCACCTTCCCTTTCTAATAAAAGAGGGTTCCTAGGAAACAGATGGTCAAAATACATTTGTAAGCAATAAATGGACAGAGAAATTGTGATCCCCTGCAAAGTTCTACCTGCAGGGAAACTAAGTAATTCTTGCACCAAACCCAGAATGCTGACAGCTACTTCAATTTTACTTTGTGGCTCAACTAGAGAAAAGAGAAAAGCCCAGGAGGTTTTGGGATAATGAGAGGTTTTACCTCCAGCCCTGACATAGTTAGGACATTTTGCCAAACATACCTGCGCTTTCTCTGAACACTGGCGTCCTGTGACAAGCTGCCTCACTGACTCAGATGGTGATGTTCAAAACCTCGGGTTTCTTGGAGCCAGAGCAGAGAATTGCTGTCAGGTGGGGAGAAGAAGGCACCTCTGACCTAAAGCCTGCACATCTGCTTCGGTTTCTGGGCGAAGGGGTAACACATATATGTTGTTTAGCAGTAGTTATCTTCATTCTCAATAGACCAATGACCTTGCCTTTTCTGGAAAGCAGACTTACTCTTCTAAAGAAACCCTCAATTCATCTATTCCCAATGCAACTAGAGTGGAACATTTATTTCTCACTTAAATAGAAAACACTGTTATTGTCGACATTGCGTGAATGAACTTTTAAAAACATTTTAGAGAGAAAGGAAGAGACCTTTATTCAAACCCAAGTCAGGAGAGCTGCCTGGCAGACACAATCTTCACCAAGAAGGGAGTGCTCCGGGGAAGGAACTTTTGGGGCAGGCTTATATATTTTTTTCTGTTTTGTTTTACATACAGAGTTACACACCACAATGAGGATCTTCTTAGATTCCAGAAAGTGACAGACTCTTTCTTATGTTTTCACTATGTACATGTCAGTATGACTTTAATCTTATGGGAGCCAGAGAGGTTCTTTATTTTTTCTTATCTTTATGTTGGCATTTTTGGTTATTGTTTTCTTCTCAAAGCAGATGTACAACGTGCTTGGGGCAGAAACAAGGCCCATGCTTTGAGGTGTTGCCTAGTCATTTTGAGCCAGGTAAAATGTTAAAGGACAGCTTCCCTGGGATCCCAGGATCAGGGCCGACAGATGATATAAGATAAAAATTACTTTCATCATTATAATTACTCCTAAAAAGGAGGAATTTGAGACAAAAGCACCTTTCACAAGAGTACCAAGAAATCAAAATGATGCCCACAGAAGGCTACCTGCTCCATGGTCAGCACAGGTAACAGAAGTGTTCACAGTCTCTGGACTCCTGCCCTTTTCCTGCCCAAATCTCTGAAGCACATAGACCACTTAAAATCGGAATTGTAGAACTGCTAGACACCTTAGAGATGTCTGGCACCATTCCCTTGGACTGCAGAAGAAAACACAGTAGCTAGTTGTCACAAACTAATTTCAACATGAAGTGCCCCCTGGATGCACTAAGTTCTTTCTCTGCAAATGTTGACTAATGTAAGTCACAGTCATACCATATAAACACTAGGATGGCTGGGAAGTCATCGTAGGTAAGGGAATATTTTAGCCATGTTTATAAGCATTGGCTCACGTTGTAGAAGAGGCTGAGCTGAGTGTTTTTAAATACTATTTCAGACCTGTTTTACAGCACCCTCTGAACATACCAGAGCCTGAACGGACTAAGAAAGATAGTTGGTTTCAGGAACTTTAATACCAGAAAAATATTATACTGTCTCTATTCCTAAGGATCTTTGAGTATCTTACCCAGAGGTCCTCCACTGAGATAATGATCTTAATGATCACCATGGGCAGAGGTGAAAAGGCCCACTGAATTCGTTCCAGTTGTCCACATGACAAGAAAATCCTGATACTTGATAGGTTTCCAGATCGAGAAGACCAGAGATAAGAGGGAAATAGTACCCTGTATGGAACAACAAGGGATTTGGAGTCAATTTGGGGATCCCACTTAGGTTTCTGACACTAAAATCCTCTGTGACTCATATCATCCGAGTCCCTGTCTAACCACCTGAAAATGTGCCTAAAAATATCTACACCCTAGTTGAGAAGTTTAAGAGGCAGAATGCTACAAAGAGCCAGTATGATGTCTCTCAAGAACAGGTGCTCAGGAAGCCATAATTGCTATTGGGTCTATTTCTTTTCCAGAAGAAAGAACACATGTTGAATCCATATTTCTAATAGATGACTCACCAGATGATTTTCAAACCTGAAGGAAGGCCAAGAAGTCGCTCTTGTGTCATAGTTCACTCAGAAATCATGTTGTTGGACTGGTGAGGACGATACGATAGCAACGTCATCACTAAGAGTGGGGAGCTTCTAATTTCCATACGGCCATGTTGACCCCCTTAGCTCAGAGCCACCAGAAAGGGCAGCTGGGGAGGGGGCACTGCCATCACTATGAGTGGGGAGCTTCCCATTTCCATATGGCCATGTTGACCCCCTTAGCTCAGGGCCACCAGAAAGGACAGCTGAGGGGGACCACAGGCCAAGGCTGCCAGGTGTGGCTGGGGCAGGCAGAACTCTGACTTAAGGCTCAACTCCTGTCTAGGTTATTATTATGCTCTTCACAAAGAAAGTGCCATTGTGTGTGAGCCCTCATGTAGAAAAGGTTCAGAATTTCCATTGAGATTCCCTCTCTGACCTTTAGGATATGTAGCAAAGTTCCATTTAATTTTTAAACATTGAAAGACTTCCTGGTTTTCTTTTCGCTAAGACTGTGGCTCAATTCCCCTGTGGTCTAGGAATAGAACCTAGTTAATTTCAGGGTTTAACATTTGTAGACTTGATTCATGGCCCCACCTATCATCTATTTGGGTAAAGAGTCTATGACCACTTGAAAATAATATATTCTGCACTTATTATGGAATGTTCCCTATATGTCAATTAGGTCACATTTGTTACCAATGTTTTGTCTGCTTTTTCTGTCAGATATTGAGAAAGGTATATTAAAATCTTCAAACAATGCTGCTCTATTCATCGTGGCATCGGAGAGTCTACCAGTGTTAGAAGGCAAGAGAAACAAAAAGTATAAGAATTGAGGGGATAATTGTGACTATTCACAGATAATACGATTGTATACATAGAAAATCCAAAACAGTCTATATACCCTATTAGAATTAAAAATGCCATTTATAAATTTGAGATGGATTGTGCTTCCCATTGGACAGTTTCTGAAAGAAAATGTAGAACCTGTCAATCTTGGGGTAGGACATAGGGTGCACTAACCATTTAAAAGAATTCAGTGGGACTTCATAAAAATGTGACATTTCTCCTTATCTTATGACCACAAGAAAATGAAAAGGTGAACCGCAGGCTGGGAAGTACAGATTTGCAATACACACACTGACAAAGACTTGTCAATAAAGAATTCCTGCTCATCAACCATAAAAAGTCTATTTATAAACAAATACTTCACAAAAGATCGACTGATGGCCAATATGAACAGGAAAGGGTGCTCTACAGTATTATTTTCAGGAAGAGCAAGGCCTTTCCTAAAATGAAAACATACACAGAAACCAGTATTCCCTAGATGGATGACGTCCTTATTTCTGAGGACAGCTTGAAGAACAGACTAGCATCAAAGTAAAGTGATGGAATTCCTGACACTCAGAGGATGGACGGACAATTGACCTCAAACTACAGTACAATTTCTAGGCATCATTCGGTCCTCTGAAGGCAGACAACTACCACACCCCTTCCTCCACCACACAGGTTGCTTCCCAACCCCTATCATAAAAGAAGAAGATGAGAAACAGATAGGACTAGTAGGAAATAGCAAAAATCACATGTGGGGATTATCCTGAAACACACTGATCACATAACTAGTGTAAGGAAGTGTAAGGAACTGAGAAGGACAGAGACTCAAGAGGTACTTCTTTGGGAAATGTTGCCTGACATCGTTCTTTCTTAGCAATAAGATGTGGACATTTCCCTAGTCCTACACATCCAAAGTTGAATGGGAGTCAGGATTGAGGAGACTGATGAGAGTTGAAGGTGTTTTCCTGTACAGGGTGGTTTATTACCAATAAGGATGGGTCAGAGTCCTCGAAATTCCAGAACCTTTTCATTAATGCTTCCTACTCGTGAAAGATGATGTACATTGGTCTTTCCCTGTATAGTGTGGTGACTCAGAGAAAAGTGCTTAACCCTTTCGTCAGACTTCCACGACCACTTTGGGGCTGGCTTCCATATTCACAAAGGATGATGTTAGGGCTATGAGGGTTCCTGTACACTGTTATTTCTTACAGATAAGTGTATGGCATTTTTGTTACATTGCCAGAACCACTTAGCGTTGGGCTTGCCGGCCTCCTGGGAACGAACCCTAACCCTAGTCGGCCCCCGAGGGGCCCCTCCAAGGGGCCTGGTGCCACAACGCCGGGGATTGGGGACCCCCGAGCCCAGCGCCGGAGTCACCCTGCCGCCCCGCAGCAACCCAGGCTGCTAGGGGCGCCGCCAGTCTTTCAGGGCGAGAGAATGGGCAGGGCCCTCCAAGCCCCCGGTGACCTTCGAAGGCCCCCCGCGCCAAAATGCTTGGGCCCACACTCCCTCTCGCCAGCGCCCTCACCTCGGCCTGCCCCTCCGCCTGCCGCAGAGCTGGCAGAAGGGGCCTGCTGGACTCCTGGGGCCTAAAACTTAACCTAGGTCGGCCCCCGAGGGGCCCCTCCCAAGGATCCTGGCAGCGCAATGCCGGGGAATTTTGAACCCCCGTGCCCCAGTGCTGGACTCACTCTGCCACCCCACAAGCACCCAGGGTGCTAGGGGTGTTGCCAGTCATTCAAGAAGGGAGAACAGGCAGGGCCCTCTGATTCCCCTGCTACCTTCAAAGGCCCCCCGTGCAAAAACTCTGGCTCCCACGCTCCTGCTCCCCAGCGCCCTAACCTCGGCCCACCCCTCCTCTCGCTGCAGAGCTGGTGGATCGGGCCTGCTGCCTTCCTGGGGGCTAAAACTATCCCTAGGTCGCCCCTAAGGGGACTCTCCCAAGTGGCCTGGCGCCGCATGCCAGGGATTGGGGACCCCCAAGTCCCAGCACTGGAAGCACCCTGCCGCCCGGCCGCCACATGGGGCGCTAGGGGCGTCACCAGTCCTTCAGGGCGACAGAACTGGCAGGACGCTCCAAGCCACCTGCGACCTTCAAATGCACCCCGAGCCAAAGCCAAAATATTCTGGCCCACGCCCCTGCTTGCCAGCTATCTCACCTCGACCCACACCTCCATTCACCGCACATGGGCGGCACGAGCCTGCCAGCCTACTGGGGGCTAACCCTAACCCTAAGTCGGCCCCCAAGGGGCCCGTCCCAACGGGCCTGAGGCCGCAACACCGGGTATTAGGGAGCCCCGATCCCCAGCGCCGTACTCACCCTGCCGCCCCGCCACCACCCGGGATGCTAGGGGTGCCACTGGTCATTCAGGGCGGGAGAATGGGCAGGGGCCTCCGAGCCCGCGGGACCTTCGAAGGCCCCCCCATCCAAAATGCTTGATCCCATGCTCCCGCTCCTCAGCACCCTCACCTCGGCCCGCCCCTCCACTCGCCGCAGAGCCTGCGGATGAGGCCTGCCCTCCTCCTGGGGGCTACCCAGAACCCTAGGTTGTCCCCTGAGGGGCCCCTCCGAAGGGGCCTGGCACTGCAATGCCTGGGATTGGGGACCCCCGAGCCCCAGCGCTGGACTCACCTTATCGCCCCACCGCCACCCGGGCCGCCAGGAGCACCGTCGGTCATTCAGGGAGGGAGAATGGGCAGATCCCTCCAAGCCCCTGGTGACCATCGAAGGCCCCCCGCGCCAAAACGCTTGGGCCCATGCTCCCGCTCACCTGCGCCCTCATCTCGGTCCGCCCCTCCGCTCACTGTAGAGCCAGTGGATCGGGACTGCAGGCTTCCTGGGTGTTACCCTAACTTTTGGTGGGCCCCCAAGGGGCCCATCCCAGGTTCCTATTGCCGCAACACTGGGGATTGGGGACTCCGGAGCCTCAGCGCCAGACTCATCCTCCCGCCCTACCGCCACCTGGGCCGCTAGGGGCACCGCCGTTCATTCAGGAAGGGAGAACGGGCAGGGCCCTCCCAGCGACCGGCGACTTCGAAGGCCCCCTGCACCAAAATGCTTGGGCCCATGCTCCCGCTGGCCAGCGCCCTTACCTCGGCCCTCCCCTCCGCTCGCCGCACAGCTGACGGATCGGGCCTGGGGGCCTTCTGGGGGCTAACCCTAAAGCTAGGTTGGCCCCCTCGTGGCCCCTCCCAAGGGGCCTGGCGCTGCAACGATGGGGAAAGGGGACTCCTGAGCCCCAGCGCTGGACTCACCATGCCCCCCGCCACCACCCAGGCCACTAGGGGCACCGCCGGTCATTCAGGGCGGGAGAACGCGCAAGACCCTCCCAGCGAACGGCGACCTTCGAAGGCCCCCTGCACCAAAGCACTAGGGCCCATGCTCCCGCTCCCATCACCCTTACCTCGGCCTGCCCCTCCGCTCGCCACACAGCCGGCGAATCAGGCATCCTAGCCTCCTTGTGGCTAACCCTAACCCTAGGTAGGCCCCCTAGGGGCCCATCCCAAAGGGCCTGGCGCTGCAACACCGGGGATTGGGGACCCCTGAGCCCCAACGCCAGACTCTCCCTGCCGCCCCGCTGCTAAACGGGCCGCGAGGGGCGCTGTCGGTCATTCAGGGCAGGAGAACAGGCAGGGCCCTCCGAGCCCCTGGCAACCTTTGAAGTCCCCTTACGCCAAAATGCTTGGGCCCACCTTCCCGCTCGCCAGCGCCCTCATCTCATCCCACCCGTCCGCTCGTGCACAGCCGGAGGATCGGGCCTGCCGGCCTCCTGGGGGCTAACCCTAACCCTATGTCAGACCCAAGGGGCCCCTGCCAAGGGGCCTGGCGCCGCAACGCGGGGATTGGGGACACCCAAGCTGCAGCGCTGGACTCACCCTGCCGCCCCGCCGCCATTCGGGCCGCTAGGGGTACAGCCTGTCATTCAGGGCGGGAGAATGGGCAGGGCCCTCCTAGCCCCCGGCGACATTCGAAGGCCCCCTGCACCAAAACATTTGGGCCCAGGCTCCCGGGCCTGCCGGCCTCCTGGGGGCTAACACTAACCCTAGGTTAGTGTTAGCCTACTAAGGGGCCTGGCCCCACAACGCCGGGGATTGGGGACCCCAGAGCCCCAGCCAGGACTCATTTTGTCGTCCCGTCGCCACCCGGGCTGCTAGGGGAGCCGCCGTTCATTCAGTGTGGGAGAACAGGCAGGGCCCTTCGAGCCCAAGGCGACATTCGAAAGTGCCCCGCCCCAAAATGCTCCCATGGTCCCCCTCGTCAGCGCCCTCACCTCAGAACACCGATCCGCTCGCCGCACAACTGACATTTCGGGATTGCCAGCCTCCTGCGGTCTAACCCTAACCCTAGGACAGCCCCCGAGGCATACATCCCAAGGGGCCTGGCACTGCACGCTGGAGATTGGTGACCCCCGAGCCGCAGCGCCGGACTCACCTTGCTGCCCCACTGTACCCGGGCCGCTAGGGGCACCGCCAGTCATTCAGTGTGGGAGAATGGGCAGGGCCCTCTGAGCCCCCGGAGACCTTTGAAGGCCCCCAGCGAAAAAATGCTTCGGCCCACGCTCCCGCTTGCCAGTGCCCTTACCTCGGCCCGCCCCTCCACTCACCTCACAGCTGGTGGATCAGGCCTGCCAGCCTCCTGGGGGCTAACCCTAACCGTAGGTCGGCCCCCGAGGGGCCCGTCCGATGGGGCCTGGTGCCACAACGCCTGGGATTGCTGACACCCAAGCCCCAGCGCCGGACTCACCCTGCTGCCCCGCCGCCAACCCGGCCGCTGGGGGCGCCGCTGGTCATTCAGGGCGGGAGAATGGGCAGGGCCCTCCGAGCCCATGGCAATCTTCGAAGGCCCCCCATCCTAAACACTTGAGCCCTCGCTCAGGCTCCTCAGCGCCCTCACCTCGGCCCTCCCCTCCGCTCGCCGCAGAGCCGGCGGATGAGGCCTGCCCTCCTAGGGTGTCCCCTGAGGGGCCTAGGTTGTCCCCTGAGGGGCCCCTCCGAAGGGGCCTGGCACCGCAATGCCGGGGATTTGGGACCCCCGAGCCCCAGTGCTGGACTCACTCTGCCACCTCGCAAGCACCCAGGGCGCTAGGGGCGTTGCCAGTCATTCAGGAAGGGAGAACGGGCAGGGCCCTCCGATCCCCCTGCGACCTTCGAAGGCCCCCCGTGCAAAAACTATGGCTCCCATGCTCCTGCTCGCCAGCGCCCTAACCTCGGCCCATGCCTAAGCTTGCTGCAGAGCTGGCGGATCAGGCCTGCTGGCTTGCTGGGGGCTAACCCTATCCCTAGGTCGCCCCCGAGGGGCCCCTCCCAAGTGGCCTGGCGCTGCATGCCATTGATTGGGGACCCCCAAGTCCCAGCGCCAGACGCACCCTGCCACCCCGCCACCACCTGGGGTGCTAGGGGCGTCGCCAGTCCTTCAGGGCGACAGAATGGGCAGGACCCTCTGAGCCACCTGCAATCTTCGAAGGCACCCCGAGCCAAAGCCAAATGCTATGGCCTACGCTCCCAATCACCAGCTACCTCACCTCGACCCACACCTCCATTCACTGCACATGGGCGGAACGAGCCTGCCAGTCTCCTGGGGGCTAACCCTAACCCTAGGTCAGTCCCCGAGGGGCCCGTCCCAAGGGGCCTGGCGCCGCAGCGCTGGGTATCAGGGACTGCCGAGCCCCAGCGCCGGACTCACCGTGCTGCCCCACCACCACCCGGGCCGCTAGGGTGTCCCTGGTCATTCAGTGCAGGAGAATGGCAGGGCTCTCTGAGCCCACGGCGACCTTCGAAGGCCCCCACATCCAAAACGCTTGAGCCTATGCTCCCCATCCTCAGCACCCTCACCTTGGCCCACTCCTCCACTCCCTGCAGAGCTGGGGGATGAGGACTGCCCTCCTCCTGGGGCTACACATAACCCTAGGTTGGCCCCTGAGGGGCCCCTCCGAAGGGGCCTGGCACCGCAATGCCTGGGATTGGGGACCCTCGAGCCCCAGTGCCAGACTCACTATGTTGCCCCGCCACCACCCGGGCCCCTAGGAGCACCGTCGGTCATTCAGGGAGGGAGAATGGGCAGATCCCTCTGAGCCCCTGGCGACCTTCGAAGGCCCCCCCGTGCCAAAGCGCTTGGGCCCATGCTCCCGCTCGCCTGCACCCTCACCTCGGTCTACCCCTCCGCTCGCTGCACAGCCGGTGGATCTGGACTGCCAGCCTCCTGGGTGTTACCCTAACCGTTGGTGGGCCCCCGAGGGGCCCATCCCAGGTTCCTATTGCCGCAACACTGGGGATTGGGGACTCCCGAGCCCCAGCGCCCAACTCACCCTCCTGCCCTACTGCCACCTGGGCCGCTAGGGGCGCCGCTTTCATTCAGGGAGGGAGAATGGCAAGGGCCCTCCAAGTCACCGGCGACTTTCGAAGGCCCCCCGACCAAAACGCTTGGGCCCACGCTCCCGCTGGCCAGCGCCCTTACCTCGGCCCTCCCCCCCGCTCGCCGCACAGCTGGCTGATTGGGCCTGCGGGCCTTCTGGGGGCTAACCCAAACCCTAGGTCGGCCCCCTAGTGGCCCCTCCCAAGGTGCCTGGAGCCTCAACGACGGGGATTGGGGACTCCTGAGCCCCAGCGCCGGACTCACCATGCCCCCCACCGCCACCTGGGCCACAAGGGGCACCCCCGGTCATTCAGGGCGGGAGAACAGGCAGGACCCTCTGAGCCCCTGGTGACCTTCGATGGCCCCTCGCTCCAAAACTTTGGGCCCACTTTCCCGCTCGCCAATACCCTCATCTCAACCCGCCCCTCCGCTCACCGCACAGCCGGGAGATTGGGTCTCCTGGCCTCCTGGGGGTAACCCTAACCCTAGGTCAGCACCTGAGGGGGCCCTCCCAAGGGGCCTCGCGCCACAACGCCGGGGATTGGGGACCCCGAGCACCAGCACCTGACTCACCTGCCGCCCAGCCGCCACTCGGAGGCTTGGGGTGCTGCCGTTCATTCAGGGCGGGAGAACGGGCAGGGCCCTCGGAGACACGGTGAACTTCGAAGGCCTCCCGCGCCAAAACGCCCAGGCCCACCCTCCCACTCACCAGCGCCCTCACGTAGGTCTGCCACTCCTCTCTTCACACAGCTGGCGAATAGGGCCTGCTGGCCTCCTAGGGGCTAAACCTAACCCTAGGTTGGGCCCCGAAGGGCCCCTCCCAAGGGGCCTGGTGCCACAACGCCGGGGATTGGGGACCCCCAAGCCCCAGTGCCGGATGCACCCTGCCGCCCCTCCCCACCCAGGCCGCTAGGGGCGCCGCCATTCATTCACCATGGGAGGATGGACAGGGCCCTCCGAATCCCCGCCAACTTTCGAAGGCACCCCAAACCAAAATGCTTGGGCCCAGGCTCATATTCACCAGAACCCTCACCTCAGCCCAACTCTCCGCTCAACGCCCAGGTGGTGTATCGGGCCTGCCGGCCTCCTGGGGGCTAACCCTAACCATAGTTCCGCCCCCGAGGGGCACTTCCCAGGGGCCTGGCATCACAACGCTGGGGATGGGGACCCCGAGTCCAAGTGCCAGACTCACCCTGCTGCCCTTCAGCCACCTGAGCTGCTAGAGACCACTGGTCAATCAGGGCGGGAGAATGGGCAGGGCCCTCGGAGCCCCCGCTGACCTTCGAAGCCCCCCCCGTGCAAAAACATTGGTTCCCATCCTCCTGCTCGCCAGCGCCCTCACCTCAGCCCGCCCCTCCGCTTGCTGCAGAGCCAGTGGATAGTGCCTGCCAGGATCCTGGGGGCTAACTGAAATCCTAGGTCGGCCCCGTGGGGCACAACCCAAGGGGCCTAGCTCTGCAACGCTGGGGATTGGTGACTCAGAGCCCCAGAGCCAGACTCACCCTGCCGCACTGTTCCCACCCAGGCCGCTAGGGGCGCCGCCGCTCATTCAGGGTGGGAGAACGGACAGGGCCCTGGAGAAACCATGGACATTTGAAGCCTCCTGCGCCAAAATGCAGGAGCCCATGCTCCTGCTCGCCAGAGCCTTTACCTCGGCCCGTGCACCTCTCGCCGTCCAGCCAGAGGATTGGGCCTGCCGGCCTCCTGGGTGCTAACTCTAACCCTAGGTCCGCCCATGAGGAGCCCCTCCCAAGGGGCCTGGCCCCTCAATGCTGGGGATTGGGGATCCCTGAGCTGCAGTGCGGAACTCACGCTGCCGCCCCACCTCCAACGGAGCCGCAAAGCACGCCGCTGGTTATTCAGGGCAGGAGAATGGGCAGGGCCCTCTGAGACATGGCAACATTCAAAAGCCCAGGGTGCAAAAACGCTGGGGACCACGCTCCCACTCTGCATCACCCTCAACTTGGCCCGCACCTCCGCTCTTCGCAGAGCCAGCGACTCGGGCCTGCCGGCCTCCTGGGCGCTAACCCTAACCCTAGGACAGCCCTTGAAGGTCCCTTCCTAAGGGGCCTGGCGACGCAACACCAGGGATTGGGGACCCCCAAGCCCCAGCGCCAGATGCATGCTGCCGCCCGCCCCACACATGCTGCTAGGGGCGCCGCCATTCATTCAGGGTGGGAGAACTGGAGGACCCTCCGAACCCCTGCCGACATTCGAAGGCGCACCGAACCAAAAAGCTTGGACCGAGGCTCATGTTCACCACCACCCTCACCTCGCCTCAATTCTCTGCTCGACGCACAGGTGGTGTATCGGGCCTGTGGGGCTCCTTGAGGCTAACCCTAACCATAGGTCGGCCCCCGAGGGGCTCTACCCAAGGGGCCTGGCATCACAACGCTGGGGATGGGGATCCTGAGCCCATGTGCCGGACTCACCCTGCTGCCCTTCAGCCACTGGAGCCGCTAGAGGCCCCGCCGGTCAATCAGGGCAGATCGGGCAGGGCCCTCCGAGCCCACACTGACCTTTGAAGGCTCCCTGCGCAAAAACGTTGGCTCCCAGGATCCTGCTCACCAGCGCCCTCGCCTCGTCCCGCCCCTCTGCTTGCTTCAGAGCTGGTGGATAGGGCCTGCTGGGCTTCTGGCACCTAACCAAAACCCTAGGTTGGCCCTGTGGGGACATCCCCAGAGGCCTGGCTCTGCAATGCTGGGGATTGGTGACTCAGAGCCCCAGAGCCAGACTCACCCTGCCGCACTGTCCCCACCCGGGCCGCTAGGGGCGCCGCAGGTCATAGAGGGCGAGAGAAGGGCAGGGCTTTCTGAGCCACCAGTGACATTCAAAGGCTCCCCGTGCCAAAACACTGGTGCCCACGCTCCCCCTCCCCAGCGCCCTCACCTCGGCCTGCACCTCCGCTCGCCGCACAGTGTGCGGATTGGGCCTGAAGGTCTCCTTGGGGCTAACCCTAACCCTAGGTCGGCGCCCCAGGGGCTCCTCCCAAGGGTCCTGGTGCCACTACACCGGGGATCTGGGACCCCAAGCCCCAGAGCCAGACTCACCCTCCCACAACGCTGCCTCCCGGGCCGCGAGGGGCGCCGCCGGTCATTCAGGGCGGGAGAATGGACAGAGCCCTGGAGAAACCGGGACATTTGAAGCCTCCAGCGCCAAAATGCAGGGGCCCACAATCCCGCTCCCCAGCGCCTTTAGCTCGGCCCACCCACCTCTCGCCGCCCAGCCAGAGGATCAGGCCTGCCATCCTCATGGGGGCTAACTCTAACCCTAAGTCGGCCCAGGAGGAGCCCCTCCCAAGGGGCCTGGCACCGCAACACCGGGGATTGGGGATCCCTGAGCCACAGCGTGGGATTCACCCTGCCACCCCACTGCCAACAGAGCTGCTAGGGGTGTCACTGGTTATTCAGAGCAGGAGAATGGGCAGGGCCCTCCGAGACATGGCACATTCGAAGGCCCAGGGCGCCAAAACGCTGGGGCCCACGCTCCCGCTCTGCATCCCCCTCAACTCAGCCCACACCTCCGCTACTCGCACAGTCGGCGACTCGGGCCTGCCGGCCTCCTGGGCGCTAACCCTAACCCTAGGACGGCCCCTGAGGGTCCCTTCCTAAGGAGCCTTGCGGTGCAACGCCAGGGATTGGCGACCCCCAAGCCCCAGCGCCGGGTGCACCCTGCAATCCCGCCCCACACGGGCCGCTAGGGGCGCCGCCATTCATTCTGGGCGGGAGAACTGGCAGGGGCCTCCGAACCCCCACCCACCTTCAATGGCTCCCAGAACCAACATGCTTGTGCCCAGGCTCATGTTCACCAGCACCCTCACCTCGGCCCAACTCTCCGCTCCACGCACAGGCGGTGTATAGGGCCTGCCGGCCTCCTGGGGGCTAACCCTAATGTAGGTCGGCCCCTGAGGGGCACTTCTCAAGTGGCCTGGCGCCCCAACGCCGGGGATGGGGCAACCGAGCCCAAGTGCCAGACTCACCCTGCTGCCCTTCAGCCACCTGAGCCACTAGGGACCCCGCTGGTCATTCAGAGCGGGAGAACGGGCAGGTCCCTCCGAGCCCCCACTGACCTTCGAAAGCCCCCCACGCTAAAACGCTTGGGCTCATGCTCAGGCTCGCCAGCGCCCTCACCTCGGCCCACCCTGCTGCGTTCCGCACAGACGCTGATCGGGTCCACCGGCATCCGGGGGGCTAACCGTAACCCTAGATCGACCCTTGAGGGGCCCCTCCCAAGGGGCCTGGCGCTGCAACACAGGGGATTGGGGACCCTGAGCCTCAGCACCTGACTCACCCTGCCACCCAGCCGCCACCTAGGGGCTTGGGGTGCTGCCGTTCATTCAGGGCGGGAGAACGGGCAGGGCCCTCCGATACACGGTGTCCTTTGAATCCCCCCCGCGCCAAAATGCCTGGGCCCACGCTCCCAAACACCAGCACCCTCACCTAGGTCCGCCACTCCACTCTCCACACAGCTGGTGAATAGGAACTGCCGAGTTCCTAGGGGCTAAACCTAACCCTAAGTTGTCATCCGAGGGGCCCCTCCCAAGGGGCCTGGTGCCGCATCGCTGGGGATTGGAGATACCTGAGCCTCAGGGCCTGACTCACCCTGCCACCCCTCACCACCCGGGCCGCTAGGGGCACCGCCGTTCATGCAGGGTGGGAGAACAGGCAGGGCCCTCGAGACCCCGGCGACCTTTGAAAGCCCCAAGTCAAAACGCTGGTGCCCAGGCTCCTGCTCGCCAGCACCTTTACTTTGGCCCGCCCCTCCTCTCACAGTCTAGCTGGCATATCGGGCCTGCCGGCCTCCTGGGGGCTAACCCTAACCCTAGGTTGGCCCAGAGGGGCCCCTCCCAAGGGGACTTGTGACCAAAGCTGGGGATTGGGGACAGCCGAGCCGCAGCGCCGGACTCACCCTGCCGTCCTGTCGACATCAGGCTCTCTGGGGCATCACTGGTCCTTCAGGGTGGGAGAATGGGCAGGGCCCTCGAGACTCCAGTGAATTTTGAAGGCCATCCGCGCCAAAATGCTGGGGCCCACGCTGGAGCTCGCCAGCGCCTTCACCTCAGCCTGCCCCTCCGCCCTCTGCACAGCTGGCAGATCAGGCCTACCGGCCTCCTGGGGGCTAACTCTAATCCTAGGTTGGCCCCAGAGGGGCCCCTCTGAAGGGGCCTGCCGCCACAACGCCGGGGATTGGGGACCCTCGAGTCGTAATGCCGGACTCACCCTGCTGCCCCGCTGACACCAGTGGTGCTAGGGCGCCACAGATCGTTTTGGGCGGGAGAACGGGCAGGGCCCTCTGAGCCTCGGTGAACTTTGAAGGCCCCAGCACCAAAACGCTGGGGCCCACGCTCCGCTCGCCAGCGGCCTCACCTCGGACCGCGACTCCATTCACCTCAAGATGGTGGATCGAGCCTGACGGCCTCCTGAGGGCTAACTCTAACCCTACCTTGGCCCCAGAGGGGCCCTTCCCAAGGGGCCTCGCACTGCAACGTCGGGTATAGGGAAGCCCGAGCCTCAGCACTGGACTCACCCTGCCGCCCCGCCATCACCCGGGCCGCTAGGGGCGCCGCCGGTCATCCAGGTGAGGGAACGAGCAGGGCCCTCCGAGCCCCCAGTGACTTTCGAAGGCCCCCTGCTCCAAAACGCTTGGGACCACGCTCCCGCTCGCCAGCGCACTCACCTCGGCCCGCCCCACTGCTCGCCACTCAGCAGGTGGATCGGGCCTGCCGGGCTACTGGGGGCTAAACCTAACCCTAGGTTGGCCCCCAAGGGGCCCCTCCCAAGGGGCCTGTCGCCACAACACCGGGGATTGATGACCCCTAAGCCCCAGCGCTGGACTCACCCTGCTGCCCCGCTGGCACCCAGGCCACTAGGGGCGCCACTGGTCATTCAGGGCGGGAGAATGGGCAGGGCCCTCTGAGTCCTGGTGAACTTCTAAGGGCCCATGTTCCAAAATGCTTGGGCCCATGCTCCCGCTAAGCAGTGCCCTCACTTCGACCCGCCCCTCTGCTCGACGCACAGCCAGCTGATCAGGTCTGCCAGCCTCCTGGGGGCTAACCCTAACCTTAGGTTGGCCCCCAAGGGGAACCTCCCAAGGGGCCTGGCACAGCAACGCCAGGGATTGGGGACCCCCGAGCCCTAGCACCATACTCTCCGTGCCGCCCCGCTGACACCGGGCACGCTGGGGCATTACTGTTCATTCAGGGTGGGAGAACAGGCAGGGCCCTCGAGACCCCAGCGACCTTCCAAGGCCCCCCGTGACAAAATGCTTGGGCCCACGCTCCAGTTCGCCGGCGCCCTCACCTCGGCCTGGCCCTCCGCTACCACACAGCTGGCAGATAATGTCTACTGGAATCCTGGGTGCTAACAGTAACCCTAGGATGGCCCCAGAGGGGCCCCTCCCAAGGGGCCTTGCGCTGCAATGCATGGCATTGGGGACCTCCAAACCGCAAAGCCAGACTCACACTGCCAACCTGCCACCACCCAGGCTCTAGGGGCGCCGCCGCTCATTCAGCGGAGAGAACGGACAGGGCCCTCCGAGCCTCTAGCGACTTTCAAAGGCCCCCTGCGCCAAAACGCTAGATACCATACTCCTGCTCGCCAGCGCACTCACCTCATCCCACTCCTCCACTCCCCGCACAACTGGCACATGGGTCCTGCTGGCCTACTGGGTCTAACCCTAACCCTAAACCCTAACCCCTAACCTTAAACCCTAAACCTTAACCCCTAAACCTAACCCTAACTCTAACTTCTAACCCTTACCCTAACCATAACCCTACTCTAAACCTAACAATAAACCCTAATCCTTAAACCCTAAACCCTAACATTAACACTAAACCCTAAACCCTAATCCCTAACCCTAATCACGAAACCTTAAACTCTAAACCCTAACCTTAACCACTAACTCCAAACCCCAAACCCTAACCCTAAACCCTAACCCTACCCGGCCCTACCATACCCCTAACCCTACCCCTAAACCATAACCTAACCCTAAACCTAACCCTAATCCTACCCTAACCTGTACCCTAACCCTAAACGTAACCCTAACACATACTCTAATCTGTACCTTAACCCGTACCCTAACCCTAACCCTAACCCGTACCCTAAGCCGTACCCAAATCCGTACACCAACACTTACCCTAAACCGTACCCTAACCCGTACCCTAAACTGTACCCTAATGTGTACCCTAACCCATACCCTAACCCTAACCCGTATCCTAAACCTAACCCGTACTCCAACCCTAACCCTAACCCTAAACCCTAACCCTTACCCTAAACCCTAATCTGTACCCTAACTCGTAACCTCTAAACTGTAACCCCTAAACCCAACCCTAACCCGTACCCTCTCCTTACCCTAACCCTAACCCTTACCCTCAATCATACCCTAACCGTAACCCATACCCTAACCTTAACCCATACCCTAAACCGTACCCTAACCCCGGGGATTAGTAAACCTGAGCCCCACCATGGGACTCAGCCTGCCACCCCTCAGGAAACCATGCCCCTTGGGGCGCCACAGAGCATCCCGTGCAGGAAAACTGGTAGGGCCCCCCTGAGCCCCCAGCGATCCTCGGCGGCCCCATACACCCCAACCCTGAGGCCCACGCTCATCCCGCCCCACACCTTCCCTTCAGCTTGCCACCGAGCTCGTCACAGAGCCAGCAGATCAGGCCTGCCGGGTTCCTGGGGCCTAGAACTGACCCTAGGTCAGCTGGGTAGGGCCCCTCCCCTGGGGCCCGGTGCCGCAGCCCCAGGGACTGGGGACACCTGAGCCCCACTGCAGGACAAAGCCTGCCAGCCCGCAGGAAACCGTGCCCCTTGGGAGGCTGTAGAGCATTCAGGGGGGGAGAACCAGGAGGGCCCCCAGAGCCCCCAGCGAACATCGGCAATCCCTAAACCCAACCTTGAAGCCCATGCTCACCCCACCCCACACCCTCACCTCAGCCCATGGCGGAGCTCGCCACATAGTGGGCAGATCTGGCCTGCGGGGTTCCTGGGCGCCAACCCTAACCCTCGTTCATCTGTGGAGGGGCCCCTCCCCAGGAGCCTGGAGCCGCAGCTGCGGGCATTTGGGACACCTGAGCCCCACAGCAGCACTCAGTCTGCCACCCCGCAGGAAACCGTGCCCCTTGGGAGGCCATAGAGCATTCAGGGCGGGAGAACCAGGAGGGCCCTCCTGAGCCACCAGCGAACTTCGGCGGCCTCCCGCACCGGAACCCTGAGGCCCATGCTCACCCTCGCCACACCCTCACCTCAGCCCGTGTAGCTCGCCATACAGCCAGCAAATCGGGCCTGCGGGGCTCCTGGGCCTAACCCTAGCCCTAGGTTGGCCGTGGGTATGGGGGCCTCCCCAGGAGCCTTACACCGCAGCCCCGGGGAATTGGGATACCTGTGCCCCACTGCAGGACTCAGCTTGCCACCCGACAGGAAACATTGCCCCTTGGGGCTCTAAGGAGCCTACAGGGCACGAGAACTTGGGGAGGCCCCCGGAGCCCATCCCCATCCTTTGGCAGCCCCCCATGCCCCAACCCTGAGGCCCATGCTCACCCTCCCCCATGGCCTCCTCTCAGCCCTCCACAGAGCTCGCCTAACAGCCTGCAGATTGTCCCTGCTGGGCTCCGGGACCCTAACCCTTACCCTAGGTTGGGCAGAGAGGGGCCCCTCCCCAGGGTCCTGGCAACCAACTCCAGGGGATGGGGACACCAAAGCCCCACCGCAGGACTCAGCCTGCAACCCACAGTAAACTGTACCATTTTGGGACACAACAGAGCATTCAGGGCAAGAGATTTGGGGCACCCCCTGAGAGCCCCTTCTGGTGAACCCCGACCTTTGTGGGCCCTTCCAGATGAAACCCCAAGGCTCACACTCACCCGCCCTTGTGCCCTCATCTCACTCGGCATGAGAGTTCTCTGAGCACTGGGCAGTTCAGATCTGCTGTCTCTTGAGGCCTAACCTAACCCTGGGTCTTCTGCTGAGGGTCCCTCCCCGTTTGCCTGCCTCCAAGGCACCAGGCATTGGGCTCACCACAGCACGACTAGAGGACTCAGCCTGCCCCACAGCAGGAAACTGTCCATTTTGGGCTGCAGCAAGAATTCATAGGAAAATAGGAGGGCCCTCTTCATCCCATCCCAGGCAACCCCCACTTTCAGAGATCTCCCCGGATCCAATTAGTAGCTTCACACTGACCTTTAAACTTGCTCTCCACAGAGAT
Organism: Ursus americanus; assembly: GCF_024610735.1. Taxonomy (NCBI): domain Eukaryota; kingdom Metazoa; phylum Chordata; class Mammalia; order Carnivora; family Ursidae; genus Ursus; species Ursus americanus. Next base: position 47,522,577 of record NC_142149.1, on the reverse strand, counting down.
CTTTTGAAATTCTCCACACTTCCAACCGATGGCATCATCCAGCTTCAGTGCCTTACCCAGCTTTAGGTCTTGAGATGGATTAAAATGGGAAGTCACTTCACTGATGACGACGTACTGGTGACCAAAAGATACATGCATAAATGCTTCATATCACTTGGCTTTAGGGAAATGCAAATCTAAACCCCTATAGATGCCATATCACACGAAGCTGAATATCTAAAAATAAGAAGACATGAAACTATACATGTTGGAGAGGATGTGGTGAAACAGGAACCCTCTTACACCCCTGTACGAATGCAGTCCGGTACAGCCACTCTTGAAAATGGTACGGAGTTTCCTCAAGAAGTTATAAATAAAGTTACCCTATGTCCCAGCAATTGCACTACTGGCTATTTACCCCCAAAGAGACAGAGGTAGTGAAGACGGGACACATGCACCCCAGTGTTCATAGCAGCAATAACCATAATAGACAAGCTGTGGAAGAAGTGCAGATGACCATGGATAGATGAATGGATAAAGAAGATGTGGATCATATATATAATGGAATATTACTCAGCCATCAGAAAGGATGAGTACTTACCATCACACCGACCTGGGTGGAGCTGGAGGGTATTATGCTGAGTGGAATAAGCCAATGAAAGAAAGACAATGATCATATGCTTTCACTCCTATGTGGAATATCAGAAACAAGGAAGAAGACCATAGGACAAGGAAGGGAAAATAGAATGGGAAGTCATCAGAGAGGGAGAAAACCCATAATGGACGCTTAACTATCACAAGAAACTGATGATTGTTGGAGGAGAAGTTGGGGGGGGGTAACTGGGTGAGTAGCATTAAGGAGGTCACACGATACAATGAGCACTGGGTGTTACACATGACTGAAAATTTATTGAAGACTACGTCTGAAACGAATGATGTACTGTAAGTTGGCTAATTGAATTTAAATTAAAGAACAAAAGACCTCGAATAAACAATCCTACACATTTGTATGGAACCACTAAAGATTCCGAACAGCCAGTGCAATGTGGAAAAGAAAAACAAAGCTGGAGGACTGACAATTTCAGATTTCAGGTTATACTACAAAGCTGCAGTCATCCTAACAAGACAGTACGGCACAAAAATAGACACAGCGACCAAAGGAACAGGATACAAGTTCAGACAGAAACCCACAATTATGTGGTTCGTGAATCTTCCACAAAGCAAGCAACGATATCAAAAGGGAAATGGACAGTCTCTACAACAAATGGTGTTGGGAAAACTAGACAGCTATGCACAAAAGAATGAAATTAGACTGCTTTCTTACACAATACAGACAAACAGAAAACAGTTTCAAGACCTCAATATGATACCTGAATCCATAAAAATCCTACAGGAGGGAAGACAGTAACTTCTTGACATGGACCATACCAACGTTTTTCTAGACTGTGTCCTGAGGCAAAGGAAATGAAAGCAAAAATAAACTATTGGGAATACAGCAAAATAAAAAGTTTCCACATGGCAGAAGAACAATGAAAACGTAAAAATAATAAGACAACTTACTCAAAGGGAGAAGATATTTGCAAAGATCATATGCAATAAAGGGATAGTGTCCAAAACATATACAACTGATACTACTCGACCCCCCAAAAAACAAATAATACAGTTAAAAAATAGGCAGAAGCCATGGACAGACATTTCTCCAAAGAAGAAATACAAAAGGCCAACAGTCCCGTGAAAAGATGTTCACCATCACCCATCATCAGGAAAATGTAAATCCAAAGGACAATGAGGTAATACCTCAAACCTGTCAGAATGGCTAACATCAAAAGCACAACAAAGAGCAGGTGTTGGGAGGATGTGGATAAAGGGGAATCCTCGCGAACTGTGGGTGGGAATGCAAACTGTGTTGGCCACCGTGGAAAACAGTATGAAGGTTCCTCAAAAAATTAAATATAGAACTACCCTATGATCCAACAATCACACTACTCGTATTTACCCAAAGAATAGGAAAACAGTAACATAAAAGGATACGTGCACCCCTATGTTTCTTGCACCATTATTTACAATATCACCATATGGAAGCAACCCAAGTGTCTGTAGAAAAATTGACAAATGCGATGATAGGTGTGTGTATTCACACACACACACACACACACACACACACACACAGACACACACAATGGAGTATTACTCGGCTTGAAAAAGAATGAAACCTTGCTATTTGCAGACACATGGATGGAGCTAGAGAGTATTATCCTAACTAAAATCAGTCAGTCAGAGAAAGACAAATCCCATATGATGTCATTCTAATGGGGAATTTACAAAACAAACAAAATAAGTAACTAAAAGAGAAAAAGGAGACACACCGAAATACAAACTCTTAACAATAGAGAACAAACGGATGGTTACCAGAGAGGAGGTGGATAGAGGGATGAGTGAAATAGATGAAGGGGATTAAGAGGACGCTTTTCTTGATGACCACTGAGTAATATATAGAATTACTAAATCACTCTCTTGTACACCTGAAATGAATGTAACACTGTATGTTAGCTCTACTGGGATTAAAATAAATTTTAAAAAAGATTTTTCTTTCAGGAACCTCTTTGAAAAAGCTTTTCCTGTGCACTGTGCATAAGCCCTACTTGGGAGGATTCACTCTACAGTAATTATTCACTCCATGCCTCAAATTCATATTTCACTGAGTTCTTACCGTGGATTCCAGCCCACGGGAGCCATGGTCCTTTTCTGTCAAGGCTCAGCACCTATACATTCAAGATTGGAAGTAGAGACACATGTCACTTCACATTCCAGAAAGCTATTATTGTTTCTGTTTCAGTGTGAGAGTCACAGACTTTGGGACAGGTTTCAGAGCAGGTTTATTATGGATCCTGGATCTCTACTTCAATGTTCATTGCCTGGATCCATTTGGCTAATAGGTTCCCTGTGGATGGGCTTGCTTCCAAGCACTTACATGGAAGATGCAAAGGTGGGTGGGCTTGGTGCGGGACAGGAAGAAGACCAAAAACAGACAAGGGTCCGACCCCTCCCCTGATCCAGGAACTGCTATGGGAGAGGGTACAGGTGGGAGAATTCATGCGAAACTCCAAGGTCACCAGCTGAACACAGGAGGCACAGGTCAAGGGATCTGGAGATGCAGCGGTTGAAGGCTGCTCTGAGCTACCTCTGGGAGGAAGGGAGGGATGGAATGAGAAGGAGACACTGCCTGCTCCTGGCCCATGCCAGCTGCCCACCGCTCCGACACGCATCAGTCGACACAGCTGACACAGCCTGGGCTCAGGATGGGCTGGCTCGCGTCCCTCAATCCTCAGTGGGACAGCTGTCCCCCAGGGCTCAGAGACATGCTGAGGGAGATGAGAGGGAAAGCTGCCCCACCCTGGTCACCCCCTCTTTGAGCAAACAGCCCTTCAGAACTGCTAAAAAAACCCACTAATGGGGTTGAAAGACTTGCCATGGATGAACTAAAGCATAGAGATATGTAAAATAACATTCATTTTTAAGTTCAGAGCTGTCATCTCAGGAAGTGGGGAGAGCTTCCCTGAAGAAGACTGAGGGGAGGGCAGGCCATGCTGAAAAGGGAGACATGGCTCTCCTGATTGGGGACCTGCAGCCCCCTTCCAGGGCAGGGCATCATCCTCACATCAAAAGAGATCCATGGAAGTGTTCCATCAGGGCCAGATGTTTGTCTCGAGAAGGCTACCCTGGCATTGGACTGCACAGGGCACCAGGGACGAGGGCCAGATGGAGGACGGACAATACCCCGGAGGCCATGGGTAAGAGCAGAGGCACAGGACCTTGAAGATGATGATGAAAAGCAGGAGGTGGCAGCATGGAGCCGTCCCGAAAGTATCATGGGAGCAGCGCCCACAGCTTCACTGAATGGGTGTCTTCTGTGCCAGGTGTGGCTGACGTCGGTGGGCTCCAGACTAGTCCTGACCACAACTCTAGGAAGTGTGCACCACCCCCGTCCTCCTCTCCCCTTGCAGCTGCTAGGAATCACGTTCACAGACAATGGTCAGCTTTCGTGGAAAGCAAGCAGTGGCTCCCGCACACGCTGCACCTCTGGTGTTGGTCCAGTGCGACCCTTGTGCCTGGCAAGACACTGATGTCTACCTTTCTCCATACAAATCCACAGACAGGAGGGTGTCCCTGAATTCCACAGGACCTGATGAGACAGATCCACAGAAACCAACACCCAGTGGATCACTCGGGACCTCACCTATGGTCATGGAGCTCACCATACCCTATTTCTGTCACTTACTACAGAAAGCCTGGTTATGATCCCCCACAATACCATACATCCTGGTTGCTGACCTGGGGTCATGCCATGAACCCACATAGCACCTTTCTTTAAGTGAAGGCTATGCCTACACCTCCTAGAAAATATTTCTAATGAAGTACAAGTCCATCAGGACTATGGTGTGAACGGTAGCACACAGCTTTTATGGTAGTAGTCAGTAATTCTAACAAGGGTTAACCCCACCCCCCGTCTCACAAAACCTTCCTCCATCCCCACTGAACTCATGGTCTGCCCTCAGAAAACCCTCCAGGAAACAAACCTTTCATCTGAATGCTCTTTTCACCTTCTGCTTCAAATCTTGTCCAATCACAGTGATATGAAACTAGAAATCAGTCTAAAGAAAAAAATGGGACAGTCAAAAATAGGTGGAGATTTTTGGGGCCTGGGTGGCTCAGTCGTTAAGGATCTGCTTTCAGCTCTGGTCTTGATCCCAGGATCCTGGGATCTAGCCCCATATCAGGCTCCTTGCTCAGTGGGAAGCCCACTTTTCCCTCTCCCACCCCCTTGCTTGTGTTCACTCTCTCGCTGTCTCACTCTCTGTCAGATACTTAAATAATCTTAAAAAAATATGTGGAGATTTAACAACATGCTACTGAACAACCAACAGTCAAAGAAGAAATCAAAAAAATTTTAGAAGTACCTTGACACTGATGAAAAAGACAACCTACAAAAACTTATGGGATGCAGCAGAAGTAGCTTTATGGGGGACATTCATAGCAATTCAAGTCTTCATCATTCCATGAGAATGGTCTCCAATAAACAACCTGATTTATGTGGTAAAGAAGTAGAAAAAAAAAACAACAAACAAAGCCCCAAATTAGTAGAAATAAGGAAATAACAAAAAGGAATGCATAAATAAATCCAATGGATACTAAAAAGACAAAAAAAAAAAACAATGAAAATGAGAGCGGCCTTTTTTGGAAAGATAAACAAAACTGACAAACTTAGCTAGACTCACCAAGAAAGACAGAGGACTCGAATACAATCAGGAAAATAAGATAATGGATTCCTGTCTCATATCAAAATCAAAAGAACTCTTCAACCTTGGACACAACAACTTCTTGCAAGCCACGTCTCTAAAGGCAAAGGAAATAAAAGCAAAAATGAACTATTGGCACTTCATCAGGATAAAAAGCTTCTGCTTGGCAAAGCAAATGATCAAAAAACAAAAAGGCAACCTATGGAATCGAAGAAGATATCTGCAAATGATATTACAGATAAAGGGCTGGTTTCCAAGATCTATAAAGAACTCCTCAAACTCGACACCCAAAAAATGGGCAGAAGGCACAAAGAGATACTTATCCAGAGAAGACATACAAATGGCCAACAGACACATGAAAAAATGCTCCACATCACTTGCCATCAGGCAAATACAAATCAAAACGACAATGAGATACCACCTTACACCAGATAGAATGGTTAAAATTAACCAGGCAGGGGGCACCTGGGTGGCACAGCGGTTAAGCGTCTGACTTCGGCTCAGAGCATGATCCTGGCATTATGGGATCGAGCCCCACATCAGGCTCCTCCGTTATGATGCTGCTTCTTCCTCTCCCACTCCCCCTGCTTGTGTTCCCTCTCTCGCTGGCTGTCTCTATCTCTGTGGAATAAATAAATAAAATCTTGAAAAAAAAATTAACAAGACAGAAATAAAAAAAATGTCAGAGAGGATGTGGAGAAAGGGGAGCCCTCTTACACTACTCGTGAGAATTCAAGCTGGTACAGCCACTTTTGAAAACAATATGGATGTTCCTCACGACGTTAACCACAGAGATATCCTACGACCCACCAATTGCACTACTGGGTATTTACCCCATAGACACAGAGTAATGAAAAGAAGCGGCACCTGTATCCCAATGTTCATAGCTGCAATGTCCATAATAGCCAAACTGTGGAAGGAGCCAAGATGTCCTTCAGCAGATGAATGGACAAAGAAGATGTGGTTCATCTATACAATGGACTATTACTCAGTCGTCAGAAGGATGAATACCCACCACATGCACAAACGTGCATGGACCAGGAGGGGATTATGCTAAGTGAAATTAAAGCAAGCAGAGAAAGACAATTATCATATGGTTTCACTCCTATGTGGAATGGAAGGAATAGCATGGAGGACATTAGAAGAAGGAAGGGAAAAGTGAAGTGAGGTAATGAGAGGGGAAATGAAACATGAGAGACTACTGACACTGGGAAACAAACTGAAGGTTGCAGAAAGGGAGGGTAGGGGAATGGGTTATCCTGGTGATGGGTATTAAGGAGGGCACGTGTTGGGGCACCTGGGTGGCACAGCGGTTAAGCATCTGCCTTCGGCTCAGGGCGTGATCCCGGCATTAGGGGATCGAACTCCACAACAGGCTCCTCCGCTGTGAGCCTGCTTCTTCCTCTCCCACTCCCCCTGCTTGAGTTCCCTCTCTCGCTGGCTGTCTCTATCTGTCGAATAAATAAATAAATTCTTTTTAAAAAGAAGGAGGGCACGTGTCATAATGAGCACTAGGTGTTATATGCAAACAATGAATCATGGAACACTTCATCAAAAACAAATGAAGTACTGTAGGGTGATTAACATCATTTTAAAAAAATAGAAGGATATGAAATTCATACAGGAAAACTGTCACTATTTGCAAATGACATGAAATCCTGAAAGATTCCACACACACACACACACACAAAAACTGTTAGAATAAACAAATTCTAGAAAGCTGCAGGATATAAAGTCAATATACAGAGACCTGTTCTCTTTTTTTTTTCATATTTTATTTATTTATTTGAGAGGAAGAGAAAAAGCAAGGGCAGGGGGAGTGTCCGAAAGAGGGAGAAGCAGACCCTCGCTAAACGGGGAGCCCAACACAGGGCTCAATGTCAGAACTCTGAGTTCATGACCTGAGATGAAGGCAGAAGCTTCACCTATGGGGCCACCCAGGTGACCCAACTTCTTGCATTTCTGCATACTGATGACGCACTTTTGCAAAGAGAAATTCAAAAAGCAATGCCATTTATAATTGCATCAAAAAAAATCTAGGAATAAAAGTAACCAAAAATGAGAAAGACATAGTACACTCAACACATGGCAGAAAAGAAATGAAAAACATGTGTGTCGAGGGGGGCAGGATGTATGGGTCAAAGATTTGGAAGGCAACACAAACAAATGGAAGCTTACGCCATGCTCCTTAACTGGAAGATTTAATTATGTGAACATGTCCATCGTACCCAAAGCAATCGACAGATATGATGAAATCCCTATCTGAATTCCAGCGGCATTATTCGAGCAAATAGAAAACAGTCCTCAAACTTGTATGGAATCACAAAAGACCCCAAATACCCAAAGCAACCTGGAGAAAGAAAGGTGCAGTCAACACATTCCTGGATTTCAAGCTAGATTACAAAGCTGTTGTCATCAAAACAGGATGGTACTGGCAGAAACACAGACACCAGGTCAGTGGAACAGAACAGAAAGCTCAGAAACTTACCCACACGTAGATGATCCTAACTTACGACACAGCAGCAGAAGATATGCCATGAGGGAAGGACTGTCTCTTCAGTGAGCGGTAACAGGCAAACTGGACACTAAATGCAGAAGAATATAACTGGTCCACTTTCTTACACCACACACAAAATTTTTAATGGATGAATGATTTGAACATAAGACCTGAATCCATAAACCTCCAAGAAGACACAGGTACTAAGTCTCTCGACATTGGTTTTGGCAAAGTGTCTTCAGATCGGACACCAAATGCAAAGGCAACAAAAGCAAAAATAAACAAGTGGAACAACATCAAACTGAAATCTTCCACACGGCAAAAGAAACCAGCAAAAACTTAAAAGGCCACTGACCCAATAAGAAAAAAAAAATATCTGCGAATCATATGTGTGAGAAGAGGCTAATATCCAAAATACACACAACACTCATACAAATCAAAACAAAAAAATTGTATAAAAAATGTGGGGAATATGTGAATAGATACTTTCTAAAGATGGCACACAGGTGCCAACAGACACAGAAAGTTGTTAGACATCACTCATCATCATCAGGGAAACATCAGTCAAACCCACAATCGGCTATCCACTCACAACAGTTGGAACAGCAATTGTCCCAGAGACAGACACCAGGTGGGGTCAAGGGTGTGCAGATGAGGAGACACTGTGCAGTGTTGGTGGGAATGGAAATTGGTGCAGCCACTGTGACAAACGGTATGGAGGTTCCTGAAAAAATAAATGCGACTACCACATGATCCATTAATGGCTCTACTGAGTATTGATTTGGAGAACACAAAAATACTGCCTAAAAAAGACAGATGCACTTCCACGTTCACTGCAGCATTATTCACAAGAACCAGACATGGAAACACAGACCTTGGGGGCCTTATGCCAAGTAATTCAGACACAGAAAGACCAATCTCAGATGCTCTCATGTACATTCCACGTGTAATAAACAATTACTGAATGCATAGATACTGATAGCAGATTGGTAGGTGCCAGATTCGGGGATGGGGTGTTAGAAATGGGTGAAGGTGGTCAAAGTCTCAATGTTTGAGTGAGAAAATCCGACAGTCATGAAATGTTCTGTCCAGTATGGAGACTAAAACTAAACCCGCAGCATGGGGTATAGGTTTCCCTGCTCTTTGAAAGTACAGGGCTTCTGAGAAACCTTGCACAGCAGAAATGGTGTTCAAGAAGGAATGGCCATTAATTTACACGGCACAATTAGATAGTGTCCTCAGACTCCAAAATTCCTTCTCTTTGGCTTTTCTTAGGCCTCAGGACACAAGTTTCTAATGGAGGCCCAGCATAAATGAAGACAAAGCACAGCAGAGGCTCACAGACACCATTCAAAGTGCTGGTGGCTGGATGCGGAGAGCAGTTCCCAGCGGAAGGAGTAGGTTGGGGTGCACGACGCCTCTGTCGTGCTTCTCCCCAAAACAGATGCTGAACGCGATTCTCACTGTTCACCTTTTTTCATAAGAGGGAAATCCTCTTCAGGTCTCTTCCTCTTACTGAAGCTGGGTAATAACGTAGTTCTTTCAAGAAAGCCCAGTGTCTTACTGTGAACGTTTAAAAAGTGGGGGATACTTGTACTTGAGCATTGCTGAGGGAGGAGATGTGAAAGGTTCTCCCAGACACAAACCTCAGCAGATCCACTGGGAAAGGCACCTTCCTCAGCATGTGGAACACGGACTACCTCCTACCACCCGAGAAACCCTCTCCTTCCCCTCGATCAGGACAACCCACAACAGCTGGGAGTTACCCCAGTTCCTCTGTTCTCCTGCTCCTAATAGCTAACCCATCAGCAAATCCTGTGAGCTCCATCTTCAAAATGGACCCAGAATAGGTCTAACCACTCCATCCAAGGCCACCTGTCTGGACCACAGTGCCTGAGTTCCTGGAAAAGCTTCGTCATTGACCTGCCTTGCCATCTTCAACCCTCTGTCATCTGTTCTCAACACTGTAGCCAGGATGGCCCAGTGAAACAGGGTCTCATGGGGTTATAGCCCTGGAATGGCTTTCTGTCACCTCTCTGAGGTCATGTCCTAAGCTGTCTCCTGTGGCCACAGGGCCATCTTGCTACTCCAGGACATAGCTGGAATTTTCCTGCCCCAGAGCTATGCACATGCTTTCCCTTCTGTTCAGAATGCTCCTGATGTGTTCTCACTCACCTTCGGAGAAGTCTGAATTGGAGTGACAGGGACAGAAGATGAGGCTGTGTGTGTTGGGTGAGGCTGGTGGCCCAGAAGAAGGTTCTCTGCCAGCTCTCCGCCTGTGCCTCACTTGTCCTCAGCCAGGAACTTGCACACAGCCCTCACCTGTCACAACTCTCACCCAGGAGACCCACAGCCACCCCTGGAGCCCACCCTGCCCAACCCTGCTGCAGAATGCATTCAGCTCTCCTCTGGAACCCCTGTCAGCTTTACCCAGTCCTGGAACTCCCCCATCTCCTGCAAAGCTCACGGATTACCTCTCTGCTTCCAAAATCACACTGGCGCAAGGCTTTCATGAGAAAGCTATAACGCTAACTAATGAAAGGTTCACACCTACTTTCCCCTTCTGTTGCCTTTCTCTCCACCTTCTTTCCTACCTGTGCAAACTGTAACATATCAGTGGAACATGAACATGCTCTGAGACCTGAATCTTTCATTGCAGCTTTCTGAGGACTCCTTATGTGATAAGAAACTAGTGTATCCTACAACAGGGTGATTTACAACTCTCATCTATAGAATAGTACAGCCCAAATCACTACAATTTTACCTCACTCTTCATGAAGCAGAACACTTTTACCTTTCTCCTCTTACTTAAATTCCAGTTAGTTCACATGCCATGGAATATTCGCTTCAGGGGTAGGATTTAGTGATTCCTCACCTGCATACAGAACTCGGTGCTCATCACAAGTGCCCTCCTTAATACCCCTCACCCATTTAACTCTTCCCCCCATGCCCCTGTCCTGCAGCAACACTCAGTTTATTCTCCAAGGTTGAGTCTATTTCCTTGTTTGCCTCTCTCATCACTCCTCAACTCTGTTCATCTGTTTTCTTTCTGAAGTTCCACAGGCATGAGAGCATAGGATATTTGTCTTTCCTCAATGATTTTGCTTAGCTTAATACACTCTAGGTCCATCCACATCCTTGCAAATGGTAAGTTTTCATTCTTTTTGAATCTGGGTCATATTCCAGTGTATATATATGTATCCCACATCTGTTTTACCCATTCATCAGTGCATGGACATTGGGATTCTCTCTATAGTTTGGCTACTGTGGACATTTCTGCTATAAACATCATGGTGCATGTACCCATTTCGAATCCACATTTTTGTATCCTTTGGGTAAATACCTAGGAGAGCAATTGCTGGATCATGGGGTTGTTCAATTTTTAACTTTTTGAGGAACCCCCACACTGTTTCCCAGACTGGCTGCACCACTTTGCATTCCCACCAACAGGATGGGAGGCTTCCCCTTTAAGCAGAACATTATCTGCCAGCAATTTCATAAGAGGAAACAAAACCTCTAGGAGATGCACCTAGGGTCAGACAAGTAGTTGCAGAGTTCACCCCAAGGCTCCTGACGCCAAGCCCCTTGAAGCCACCAGCATGCCACTATCCAAAAGAATTCCCAGACTCTCCTTCTGACTCCACCACCAAAGGAACTACAGAGAGAATATGGCACCTCAAAATATCGAGATAATACTTTTAGTAAAACTAGAAAGTCAAGCTCAACTTTTAAACAGGAACAGGCCACTTTGGAAAATTTTCAATTTTCCCTCCACCCTAATTTTAACTCTTCTGATGAATAAACTAATCAATGATGAGACATCACCTTTGTCAAATGACATCATCCAAGTCTGTATCAGATGAAAAAAGCCACCTAACTCTAGATGTTGGCCACTCAACCATATCTTAGGCCCAATTGAATAAACACTGTTAGATGAAGGAACAAATTAGATGTTACAAACAGGCACAGAGTGAATCTCACCTTCCCTTTCTAATAAAAGAGGGTTCCTAGGAAACAGATGGTCAAAATACATTTGTAAGCAGTAAATGGACAGAGAAATTGTGATCCCCTGCAACGTTCTACCTCCAGGGAAACTAAGTAATTCTTGCACCAAACCCAGAATGCTGACAGCTACTTCAATTTTACTTTGTGGCTCAACTAGAGAAAAGAGAAAAGCCCAGGAGGTTTTGGGATAATGAGAGGTTTTACCTCCAGCCCTGACATAGATAGGACATTTTGCCAAACATACCTTTGCTTTCTGTGAACACTGGCGTCCTGTGACAAGCTGCCTCGCTGACTCTGATGCTGACGTTCAAAACCTCGGGTTTCTTGGAGCCAGAGCAGAGAATTGCTGTCAGGTGGGGAGAAGAAGGCACCTCTGACCTAAAGCCTGCACACCTGCTTCGGTTTCTGGGCGAAGGGGCAACACATACTTGTTGTTTATCAGTAATTATCTTCATTCTCAATAGACCAATGACCTTGCCTTTTCTGGAAAGCAGACTTACTCTTCTAAAGAAACCCTCAATTCGTCTATTCCCAATGCAACTAGAGTGGGGTCTGGTTTACGCACGCCTCCAGGCCCCCACCTGGAGGATATTCCTGCATGATTCTAATAGCCAATTACCACTACCCAGGGGCACACGGGGCATAATGCTGAAGTTGGGGGATGGCTCTGGGGCTTGCTACTGCCACACCTGTGCCTGGGGGACCAGGACACACCCTGCTGAACTCAGGGTACTGCTCAAGATGCATCACCTGCACTGTGTCAGAGAACTGAAAGTGGGGATTTTGTGAGGTCGTTACCCGCACTCTTCCAGGGGAACAGGGGAAACCCTGAAATTCTGCAACCCATCCCACAAAAGGTCAGGTGAGTGGGTGCCCTGGAGTTCCCGGGTATGGGGAATAAGGTCAGTTGAGGACATGGGGCAGAAGAGACTTTAAAGGGAAAAAGAAAACTCACCTGAGTACCCACAATGAACCCTCTCCACGTGCCCTTCCAAAACCTTGCCTCCCACCTGGGGCACACCCTACCCCCAGACCCCCACCCCAGTGCAAGCTGCTCACTCACCAGCAGGGATCTCCACAGGGCAACTCTCTCTCTCTCGGTGCCCCTTCTTCTGCCCCAATTCTGCAACCCACTGCAAATCTGGGACTGCCCACAGAGACATCTCCACCCCCAAGCAGTGAATGGTTGGGGAGGTTGGTGCCTGAGCCCCTTGGATGCTGGGCAACCCGCCCTCAAGCCCCTGGAACCCTGAAAGTGCAGGGGGCCCAAGAGGCGCCTCCTCTACCCAACACCCGGCACAGGAATGGGTGGGTTCGTGGGCCAGGGCACCCACACACACCTGGCCCCTTCCAGGGACCCCTCTAGCTGCAGACCTCCCTCAGAGTCCTGCCCCTTCCCTTTCTGCACCAGCCCTCCCTGCTGGGGTGTGCCTGGTTCTGGGCAAGGTCAGTGGCTCTCAGACCCTCCAAGGCTTTGGCTTTAGGAAATGCAATGGTTTCATGCATTTTCAGTATGTACATGTCAGTATGACTTTAATCTTATGGGAGCCAAAGAGGTTCTTTATTTTTTCTTATCTTCATGTTGGCATTTTTGGTTGTTTTCTTCTCAAAGCAGATGTACAACATGTGCTTGGGGCAGAAATAGGGCCCATGCTTTGAGTTTTTGCCCAATCATTTTGAGCCAGTTAAAATGTTAAAGGATAGCTTCCCTGGGAGCCCAGGATCAGGGCCCACAGATGATATAAGATAAAAATTACTTTCATCATTATAATGACTACTAAATGGAGGAATTTGAGACAAAAGCACCTTCCACAAGAGTACCAAGAAATCAAAATGATGCCCACAGAAGGCTACCTGCTCCATGGTCAGCACAGGTAACAGAAGTGTTCACAGTCTCTGGACTCCTGCCCTTCTCCTGCCCAAATCTCTGAAGCACACAGACCACTTAAAATCAGAATTGTAGAACTGCTAGACACCTTAGAGATGTCTGGCACCATTCCCTTGGACTGCAGAATAAAACACAGTAGCTCGTTGTCACAAACTAATTTCAACATGAAGTGCCCCCTGGATGCACTAAGTTCTTTCTCTGCAAATGTTGACTAATGTAAGTCACAGTCACACCATTTAAACACTAGGATGGCTGGGAAGTCAACGTAGGTAAGGCAATATTTTAGCCAGGTTTATAAGCATTGGCTTACTTTGTAGAAGAGGCTGAGCTGAGTGTTTTTAAATACTATTTCAGGTACAAGAGAGGAGTTAAGATGGTGGAGGAGTAGGGGACTCCTTTTTCCGCAGATCCCCTGAGTCCTGCTGGATAGGTAGCAGGCCAGCCTAAACAACCACGGAATCAGCCTGAGAGGCAGGAAGATATATCTGGATCTCTACAAATGAACATCTCCAGCGCTGCGTATTGAGGTAGGAAGCGGGGAGTCCTGAAACCTGGCACAAATACTGGAAGATAAAAGGAAGGGGGAGGGAGCCACCGCATTTGGGCGCCAGGAAGTAGCAGCCACCTGCACAGGGGAGCTGGCAGATTCACAGAAGGCACCCCTAGAGAGAGGACTGAGACTGGTGAGCCCAGAGAGCACACCACTAGGCATCTCCCAGAACACAGGAATCCCAGTGTGCTCATGGGATCTAGAATGAGAATGAGAGCTCCTGGAGCGCGTGCGGGTCCACTGGAGGCTGGCAGGCCACCTGCACAGGGGAGAGGGCAGATTCATGGTCAGAACCCAGGAAACAGCAGACTGAGACCCTGAACCAGGTGCGCCCACCACCAGGCTTCTCACGGAACTCCGGAATCCCAGTGTGCTCACCGGGAATAGACAGACCCAGAGACCCGGGAGCACGCGGGGCAGCTGGCGGCTGGTGGGCCACCTGCATGGGGCAGCGGGCGGACTCGTGGTTGGCACCCAGGAAACAGCAGACTGAGACCCTGAAGGAGGTGGTATGCCACCAGGCTTCTCAGGAAACTCCGTAATCCTGGTGTGCTCACGGGATCCAGACTGAGACCTGGAGATCTGGGAGCTCCAGGGGGCGGCTGGTGGCTGGTGGCCTTAGAAACACAAAGGACAGAGATGCACCTGCCCTGGAAGTGAGGACAGGGACACCAGCTGTGGGGCACACATCCAGGGACGCTATGGGGTTGAGCAGCACCAACAGTAACGGAGTTAAAGTGGCCAGAACATCCGTGAAGAACATGCCGCAATCCCTCTGTTCTGTGACAATTCAGCCTCTGCTGCTCTGACTCTCAGAAGAGGCACAGCAGACCGCCAGAGAAAGATGCCAGGGAACAAAAGCCTGGAAATACTGGCTCACAGCGTTCCCACACCCATCCCCCCTCGCAGGGGACAGGGCAACTCTACCCAAACAGGGTTGCCTGAGTATGGGTGTGGCAAAATACAAACTCTTAACAATAGAGAACAAACGGATGGATACCAGAGAGGAGGATGATAGAGGGATGAGTCAAATAGATGAAGCGGATTAAGAGGACACTTTTCTTGATGACCACTGAGTAATATATAGAATTACTGAATCACTCTATTGTACACCTGAAACGAATGTAACACTGTAGGTTAGCTCTACTGGAATTAAAATAAATTTTTAAAAAAGATTTTTCTTTCAGAAACCTCTTTGAAAAAGCTTTTCCTGTGCATTGTTCATAAGCCCTACTTGGGAGGATTCACTCTACAATAATTATTCACTCTATGCCTTGAATTCAGATTTCACTGAGTTCTTACTGTGGATCCCAGCCCACGGGAGCCATGGTCCTTTTCAGTCCAGGCTCAGCACCTATGCATTTAAGATTAGAAGTAGAGACACATGTCACTTCACAGTCCAGAAAGCTATTATTGTTTCTGTTACATTGTGAGAGAGTCACAGACTTTGGGACAAGTTTCCGAGCAGGTTTATTATGGATCCTGGATCTCTACTTCAATGTTCTTTGCCTGGATCCATTTGGCTAATAGGTTCCCTGTGGATGGGCTTGCTTCCAAGCACATACATGGAAGATGCAACGGTGGGTGGGCTTGGTGCGGGACAGGAAGAAGATCAAAAGCAGACAAGAGTCCCACCACTCCCCTGATCCAGGAACTGCTACAGGAGAGGGTATGGGAGGTAGAATCAATGCAAAACTCCAAGGTCACCAGCTGAACACAGGAGGCACAGGTCAAGGGATCTGGAGATGCAGGGGTTGAAGGCTGCTCTGAGCTATATCTGTGAGGAAGGGAGGGAAGGAATGAGGAGACACTGCCTGCCCCTGGCCCATGCCGCTGCCCACCACTCTGACACGCATCCGTCTACACAGCTGACACATCCTGGGCTCAGGATGAGCTGGCTCGGGTCCCTCAATCCTCAGTGGCACAGTTGGCCCCAGGGCTCAGAGACATGCTGAGGGAGATGAGAGGGAAAGCTGCCCCACCCAGGTCATCCCCTCCTTGAGCAGACAGCCCTTCAGAACTGCTAAAAAAAAAAACCCCACTAACGGGGTTGAAAGACATGCCATGGATGAACTAAGGCATAGAGATATGTAAAATAACATTCATTTTTAAGTTCAGAGCTGTCAGCTCAGGAAGTGGGGAGAGCTTCCCTGAAGAAGACTGAGGGGAGGGCAGGCCATGCTGAAAAGGGAGACATGGCTCTCCTGATTGGGGACCTGCAGCCCCCTTCCAGGGCAGGGCTTCATCCTTGCATCACACGAGATCCATGGAAGTGTTCCATCAGGGCCAGATGATTGTCTCGAGAAGGCTATCCTGGCATCGGACTGCACAGGGCAACAGGGACGAGGGCCAGATGGAGGACTGACAATACCCCGGAGGCCATGGGGCAAGAGCAGAGGCACATGACTTTGAAGATGATGATGAAAAGCAGGAGGTGGCAGCATGGAGCCGGCCCGAAAGTACCATGGGAGCAGTGCCCACAGCTACACTGACTGGGGGCCTTCTGTGCCCAGTGTGGCTGACTTCAGTGGGTTCCAGACTAGTCCTGACCACAACTCTAGGAAGTGTGCACCACCCCCGGCCTCCTCTCCCCTTGCAGCTGCTAGAAATCACGGTCAAAGACCCTGGTCAGCTTTCGTGGAAAGCAAGCAGTGGCTCCCGCACACGCTGCACCTCTGGTGGTGGTCCAGTGCGACCCTTGTGCCTGGCCAAACACTGATGTCTACCTGTCTCCACACAAATCCACAGACAGGAGGGTGTCCCTGAATTCCACAGCACCTGAAAAGACAGATCCACAGAACCCAACACCCAGTGGGTCACTCAGGACCTCACCTATGGTCATGGAGCTCACCATAAACTATTTCTGTCACTTCCCACAGAAAGCCTGTTTCTCATCCCCCACAATACCATACATCCTGGTTGCTGACCTGGGGTCATGCCATGAACTCACATGGCACCTTTCTTTAAGAGAAGGCTATGCCTAAACCTCCTAGAAAATGTTCCTAATGAAGTACAAGTCCATCAGGACTACGGTGTGAACAGTAGCACACAGCCTGCATGGTAGTAGTCAGTAATTCTAACAAGGGTTAACCCCACCCCCGTCTCACAAAACCTTCCTCCGTCCCCACAGAACTCATGGTCTGCCCTCAGAAATCCCTCCAGGAAACAAACTTTTAATCTGAATGCTCTTCACCTTCTGCTTCAAATCTTGTCCAACCACAAAGATATGAAACTAGAAATCAGTCTCAAGAAAAAAATGGGACAGTCAAAAATAGGTGGAGATTGGGGAGCCTGGGTGGATCAGTTGTTAAGGATCTGCCTTCAGCTCAGGTCCTGATCCCAGGATCCTGGGATTTAGGTTGGAATCAGGCTCCTTGCTCAGTGGGAGGCCCGCTTCTCCCTCTCTCACCCCCCCTGCTTGTGTTCCCTCTCTCACTGTCTCACTCTCTGTCAGATACTTAAATAATCTCAAAAAAATATGTGGAGCATTAAAAACATGCTACCGAACAACCAACAGTCAAAGAAGAAATCAAAAAAGATTTTAGAAGTACCTTGACACTGATGAAAAAGACAACTTACAAAAACTTATGGGATGCAGCAAAAGTAGCTCTATGGGGGACATTCATAGAAACTCAAGTCTTCATCAATCCATGAGAAGGGTCTCCATTAACAACCTGATTTATGTGGTAAAGAAGTAAAAAATAAAACAACAAAGACCCAATATAGTAGAAATAAGGAAATAACAAAAAGGAATGCATAAATAAATCCAACAGAGACTAAAAAGACCAAAAAAAAAAAAACAAAAACAAAAACAATGAAATTGAAAGGTGCCTTTTTTGGAAAGATAAATAAAACTGACAAACTTAGCTAGACTCACCAAGAAAGACAGAGGAATCGAATACAATCAGGAAAGAAAGATAATGGATTCCTGTATCATATCCAAATCAAAAGAACTCTTCAACCTTGGACACAACAACTTCTTGCAAGCCATGTCTCTAAAGGCAAAGGAAATAAAAGCAAAAATGAACTATTGGCACTTCATCAAGATAAAAACCTTCTGCACAGCAAAGCAAACGATCAACAAAACACAAAGGCAACCTATGGAAAAGAAGAAGATATCTGCAAATGATATTACAGATAAAGGGCTGGTATCCAAGATCTATAAAGAACTCCTCAAACTCGACACACAAAAAATGGGCAGAAGACACAAAGAGATACTTCTAGAGAAGACATACAAATGGCCAACAGACACATGAAAAAATGCTCCACATCACTTGCCATCAGGCAAATACAAATCAAAACGACAATGAGATACCACCTTACACCAGTTAGAATGGTTAAAATTAACAAGGCAGGGGGCACCTGGGTGGCACAGAGGTTAAGGATCTGCCTTCGGCTAAGGGCGTGATCCTGGCATTATGGGATCGAGCCCCACATCAGGCTCCTCCGCTATGAGCCTGCTTCTTCCTCTCCCACTTCCCCTGCTTGTGTTCCCTCTCTCGCTGGCTGTCTCTATCTCTATCAAATAAATAAATAAAATCTTGAGAAAAAAATTAACAAGACAGGAAATTACAAAAAGTCAGAGATGATGTGGAGAAAGGGGAGCCCTCTTACACTACTCGTGAGAATTCAACTGGTATAACCACTTTTGAACAATATGGATGTTCCGCAAGACATTAAACACAGAGCTATCCTATGACCCAACAATTGCACTACTGGGTATTTACCCCATAGACACAGAGTAATGAAAAGAAGGGGCACCTGTATCTCAATGTTCATAGCAGCAATGTCCATAATAGCCAAACTGTGGAAGGAGCCAAGATGTCCTTCAGCAGATGAATGGACAAAGAAGATGTGGTTCATCTATACAATGGAATATTACTCAGTCATCAGAAAGGATGAATACCCACCATTTGCACCAATGTGAATTGACCAGGAGGGGATTATGCTAAGTGAAATTAAGGGAAGCACAGAAAGAGAATTATCATAAGGTTTGACTCCTATGTGGAATGGAAGGAATAGCATGGAGGACATTAGAAGAAGGAAGGGAAAAGTGAAGGGGGGGAATGAGAGGGGGAGAGGAACCATGAGAGACTGTTGACACTGGGAAACAAACTGAAGGTTGCAGTAAGGGAGGGGTAGGGGAATGGGTTATCCTGGTGATGGGTATTAAGGAGGGCACGTGTCATAATGAGCACTAGGTGTTATATACAAACAATGAATCATGGAACACTTCATCAAAAACAAATGAAGTACTGTAGGGTGACTAACATCATTTTAAAAAAAGAGAAAGATATGAAATCCATACAGGAAAACTGTCACTATTTGCAAATGACATGAAATCCCGAAAGATTACACACACACACACACAAAAAAAAAAACAGTTAGTTTAAACAAATGCAAGAAAGCTGCAGGATATAAAGTCAATATACAGAGACCTGTTGTCTTTATTTTTTTCAGATTTTATTTATTTATTTGAGAGGAAGAGAAAAAGCACATGCAGGGGGAGTGTAGGAAAGAGGGAGAAGCAGACCCTCGATAAGCGGGGAGCCCAACATGGGGCTCGATCCAGGACTCTGGGATCATGACCTGAGCTGAAGGCAGACGCTTCACCTATGGGGCCACCCAGATGACCCAAGTTCTTGCATTTCTGTATACTGATGACACACGTTCGCAAAGAGAAATTAAAAAAGCAATGCCATTTACAATTGCATCAAAAAAAAATCTAGGAATAAAAGTAACCAAAAATGCGAAAGACATAGTACACTCAACACATGGCAGAAAAGAAATGAAAAACATGTGTGTCGAGGGGGGGCAGAATGTATGGGTCAAAGATTTGGAAGGCAACACAAACAAATGGAAGCATACGCCATACTCCTTAACTGGAAGATTTAATTATGTGAACATGTCCATCGTACCCAAAGCAATCGACAGATGTGATGAAATCCCTATCTGAATTCCACTGGCATTATTCGAGCAAATAGAAAACAGTCCTCAAACTTGTATGGAATCACAAAACACCCCAAATACCCAAAGCAACCTGGAGAAAGAAAGGTGCAGTCAACACACTCCTGGATTTCAAGCTAGATTATAGAGCTGTTGTCATCAAAACAGGATGGTACTGGCATAAACACAGACACCAGTTCAGTGGAACAGAACAGAAAGCTCAGAAACTTACCCACACGTAGATGATCCTAACTTACGACACAGCAGCAGAAGATATGCCATGAGGGAAGGACCGTCTCTTCAGTGAGCGGTAACATGCAAACTGGACAGTAAATGCAGAAGAATATAACTGGTCCACTTTCTTACACCACACACAAAATTTTTAATGGATGAATGATTTGAACATAAGACCTGAATCCATAAACCTCCAAGAAGACACAGGTACTAAGTCTCTCGACATTGGTTTTGGCAAAGAGTCTCCAGATCGGACACAAAATGCAAAGGCAACAAAAGCAAAAATAAACAAGTGGAACAATATCAAACTGAAATCTTCCACACGGCAAAAGAAACCAGCAAAAACTTAAAAGGCCACTGACCCAATAAGAAAAAAAAAATATCTGCGAATCATATGTGTGAGAAGAGGCTAATATCAAAAATACACACAACACTCATACAAATCAAAAGAAACAAAAAAAAAACTGTATAAAAAAACGTGGGGAATATGTGAATAGATACTTTCCAAAGATGGCACACAGGTGCCAACAGACAGAGAAAGTTGTTAGACATCACTAAAAATCGTCAGGGAAACATCAGTCAAACCCACAATCGGCTATCCCCTCACAACAGTTGGATCACCAATTGTCCAGAGACAGACACCAGTTGGGGTCAAGGGTTTGCAGAGGAGGAGACACTGTGCACTGTTGGTGGGAATGGAAATTGGTGCAGCCACTGTGACAAATGGTATGGAGGTTCCTGAAAAAATAAATGCAACTACCACATGGCACAGTAATGGCTCTACTGAGTATTTATTCGGAGAACACAAAAATACTGCCTCAAAAAGACAGATGCACTCCCACGTTCACTGCAGCATTATTCACAAGAATCAGACCTGGAAACACAGACCTTGGGGACCTTATTCCAAGTAACTCAGACACAGAAAGACCAATCCCAGATGCTCTCATGTACATTCCACGTGGAATAAACAAATACTGAATGCATAGATACTGATAGCAGATTGGTAGGTGCCAGATTCGGGGATGGGGTGGTAGAAATGGGTGAAGGTGGTCAAAGTCTCAATGTTTGAGTGAGAAAATCTGACAGTCATGAAATGTTCTGTCCAGCATGGAGACTAAAACTAACCCCGCAGCATGGGGTATAGGTTTCCCTGCTCTTTGAAAGTGCAGGGCTTCTGAGAAACCTTGCACAGCAGAAATGGTGTCAAGAAGGAATGGCCATTAATTTACACGGAACAATTAGACAGTGTGCTCAGACCCCAAAATTCCTTCTTTTGGCTTTTCTTAGGCCTCAGGACACAAGTACCTAACGGAGGCCCAGCATAAATGAAGATAAAGCACAATAGAGGCTCACAGACACCATTCAAAGTGCTGGTGGCTGGATGCGGAAAGCGGTTCCCAACGGAAGGAGCTTCTCCCCAAAACAGATGATGAACGCGATTCTCACAGTTCACCTTTTTTCATAAGAGGGAAATCCTCTTCAGGTCTCTTCCTCTTACTGAAGATGGGTAATTATGTAGTTATTTCAAGAAAACCAAGTGTCTTACTGTGAACGTTTAAAAAGTGGGGGATACTTGTACTTGAGCATTGCTGAGGGAGGAGAAGTGAAAGGTTCTCTCAGACACAAACCTCAGCAGATCCACTGGGAAAGGCACCTTCCTCAGCATGCAGAACACGGACTACCTCCTACCACCCGAAAAACCCACTCCTTCCCCTCGATCAGGACAACCCACAACAGCTGGGAGTTACCCCAATTCCTCTGTTCTCCTGCTCCTAATAGCTAACCCATCAGCAAATCCTGTGAGCTCCATCTTCAAAATGGACCCAGAATAGGTCTAACCACTCCATCCAAGGCCACCTGTCTGGACCACAGTGCCTGAGTTCCTGGAAAAGCTTCGTCATTGACCTGCCTTGCCATCTTCAACCCTCTGTCATCTGTTCTCAACACTGTAGCCAGGATGGCCCAGTGAAACAGGGTCTCATGGGGTTATAGCCCTGGAATGTCTTTCTGTCACCATCTGTCACCTCTCTGAGCTCATGTCCTAAGCTGTCTCCTGTGGCCACAGGGCCTTCTTGCTGCTCCTGGACATACCTGGAATTCTCCTGCCCCAGAGCCTTTCCACATGCTTTCCCTTCTGTTTCGAATGCTCTTGATGTGTTCTCACTCACCTTCTGAGAAGTCTGAATTGGAGTGAAAGGGACAGAAGATGAAGCTGTGTGTTGGGTGAGGCTGGTGGCCCAGAAGAAGGTTCTCTGCCAGCTCTCCACCTGTGCCTCACTTGTCCTCAGCCAGGAACTTGCACACAGCCCTCACCTGTTACAACTCTCACCCAGGAGACCCACAGCCACCCCTGGAGCCCACCCCGCCCACACCCTGCTGCAGAATGCATTCAGCTCTCCTCTGGGACCCTTGGCAGCTTTACCCAGATCTGGAACTCCCCCGTCTCCTGCAAATTTCCCGGATTCCCCTCTGCTTCCATAATCACACTGGCGCAAGGCTTTCATGAGAAAGCTATAATGCTAAGTAATGAAAGGTTCACACCTACTTTCCCCTTCTGTTGCCTTTCTCTCCATCTTCTTTCCTACCTGTGCAAACTGTAACATATCAGTGGAACATGAACATACTCTGACACCTGAATCTTTCATTGCAGCTTTCTGAAGACTCCTTATGTGATAAGCAACTAGTGTATCCTACAACAGGGTGTTTAACAACTCTCATCTATAGAATAGTACAGCCCAAATTACTACAAGTTTACCTCACTCTTCATGAAGCAGAACACTTTTTCCTTTCTTCTCTTACTTAAATTCCAGTTAGTCACATGCCATGGAACATTTGCTTCAGGGGTAGGATTTAGCGATTCCTCACCTGCATACAGTACCCGATGCTCATCACAAATGCCCTCCTTAATACCTCTCACCCATTTAACTCTTCCCCCCATGCCCCTGTCCTGCAGTAACACTCAGTTTGTTCTCCAAGGTTGAGTCTATTTCCTTGTTTGCCTCTCTCATCGCCCCTCCACTCTGTTCATCTGTTTTCTTTCCGAAGTTCCACAAGCGTAAGAGCATAGGATATTTGTCTTTCCTCACTGATTTTGCTTACCTTAATACACTCTAGATCCATCCGCATCCTTGCAAATGGTAAGATTTCATTCTTTTTGAAGCTGGGTCATATTCCAGTATATATATGTATCCCACATCTGCTTTATCCATTCATCAGTGCATGGATGTTGGGATTCTCTCCATAGTTTGGCTACTGTGGACATTTCTGCTATAAACATCATGGTTCAGGTTCCCCCTTTAAATCTGCATTTTTGTATCCTTTGGGTAAATACCTAGGAGAGCAATTGCTGGATCATGGGGTTGTTCAATGTTTAACTTTTTGAGGAACCCCCACACTGTTTCCCAGACTGGCTGCACCACTTTGCATTCCCACCAACAGGATAGGAGGGTTCCCCTTTAATCAGAACATTATCTGCCGGCAATTTCATAAGAGGAAACAAAACCTCTGGGAGATGCTCCTAGGGTCAGACAAGCAGTTGCAGACTTCACCCCAAGGCTCCTGACGCCAAGCCCCTTGAAGCCACCAGCATGCCACTATCCAAAAGAATTCCCAGACTCTCCTTCTGACTCCACCACCAAAGAAACTACAGAGAGAATATGGCACCTCAAAATATCGAGATAATACATTTAGTAAAACTAGAAAGTCAAGCTCAACTTTTAAACAGGAACAGGCCGCTTTGGATAATTTTCAATTTTCCCTCCACCCTAATTTTAACTCTTTTGATGAATAAACTAATCAATGATGAAACATCACCTTTGTCAAATGACATCATCCAAGGCTGTATCAGATGAAAAAAGCCACCTAACTCTAGATGTTGGCCACTCAAACATGTCTTAGGCCCAATTGAATAAACATTGTTAGATGAAGGAACAAATTAGATGTTACAAACAGGCACAGAGTGAATCTCACCTTCCCTTTCTAATAAAAGAGGGTTCCTAGGAAACAGATGGTCAAAATACATTTGTAAGCAATAAATTGACAGAGAAATTGTGATCCCCTGCAATGTTCTACCAGCAGGGAAAATTGTAATTCTTGCACCAAACCCAGAATGCTGACAGCTACTTCAATTTTACTTTGTGGCTCAACTAGAGAAAAGAGAAAAGCCCAGGAGGTTTTGGGATAATGAGAGGTTTTACCTCCAGCCCTGACATAGATAGGACATTTTGCCAAACATACCTGTGCTTTCTCTGAACACTGGCGTCCTGTGACAAGCTGCCTCGCTGACTCCGATACTGACGTTCAAAACCTCGGGTGTCTTGGAGTCAGAGCAGAGAAGTGCTGTCAGCTGTGGAGAAGAAGGCACCTCTGACCTAAAGCCTGGACACCTGCTTCGGTTTCTGGGCAAAGGGGCAACACATACTTCTTGTTTAGCAGTAATTATCTTCATTCTCAATAGACCAATGACCTTGCCTTTTCTGGAAAGCAGACTTACACTTCTAAGGAAACCCTCAGTTTGTCTATTCCCAGTGCAACTAGAGTGGGGTCTGGTTTACACCCACTTCCAGGCCCCCACCTGGAGAATTTTCCTGTATGATTCCAACAGCCAATGACCACTAACCTGGGGGCACACGGGGCATAATGCTGAAGTTGGGTATGGCTCTGGGGCTTGTTACTGCCACACCTGTGCCTGGGGGACCAGGGCGCACCCTGCTGAACTCGGGGTACTGCTCAAGATGCATCACCTGCACTGTGTCAGAGAACAGGGGGACACATCACTGAAGGTGGGGACTCTGTGAGGTCCTTACCCACACTTTTCCAGGGAACAGGGGAAACCCTGAAATTCTGCAACCAATCCCACAAAAGCGCAGGTGATTGGGCACCCTGGAGTTCACGGGTATGGGGAATAAGGCCAGTTGAGGACATGGGGCAGAAGAGACTTTAAAGAGGAAAAGAAAACTCACCTGAGTCCCCACAATGAACCCTCTCCAAGTGCCCTTCGAGAACCCTGCCTCCCACCTGGGTCGCACCCTACCCCCGAACCCCCCCGCCCCTGGTGCATTCTGCTCACTCAGCAGCTGGGACCTCCACAGGGCAACTCTCTCTCTCCCAGTGCCCCTTCTTCTGCCCCAGGTCTGCACCCCACTGCAACTCTGGAACAGCCCACAGAGATGTAGCTCCACCCCCAAGTGGTGATTGGTCAGGGAGGGTGGTGCCCCAGCCCCTGGGATGCCAGGCAACCCGCCCTCAAGCCCCTGGAACCCTGAAAGTGCAGGGAGTCCAAGAGGCGCCTCCTCTACCCAACACCCAGCACAGGCATGGTTGGGGTCTTGGGCCGGGCTCCCCACACACACCTGGCCCCTTCCAGGGACCCCTCTAGCTGCAGACCTCCCTCAGAGTCCTGCCCCTTCCCTTTCTGCACCACCCCTCCCTGCTGGGGTGTGCCTGGTTCTGGGCAATGTCAGTGGTTCTCAGACCCTCCAAGGCTTGGGCTTTAGGAAATGCAATGATTTCATGCATTTTCAGTATGTACATGTCAGTATGACTTTAATCTTATGGGAGCCAAAGAGGTTCTTTATTTTTTCTTATTTTCATGTTGTCATTTTTGGTTATTGTTTTATTCATGAAGCAGATGTACAACATGTACTTGGGGCAGAAATAGGGCTCATGCTTTGAGTTTTTGCCCAATCATTTTGAGCCAGTTAAAATGTTAAAGGATAGCTTCCCTGGGAGCCCAGGATCAGGGCCCACAGATGATATAAGATAAAAATTACTTTCATCATTATAATTACTCCTAAAAAGGAGGAATTTGAGACAAAAGCACCTTTCACAAGAGTACCAAGAAATCAAAATGATGCCCACAGAAGGCTACCTGCTCCATGGTCAGCACAGGTAACAGAAGTGTTCACAGTCTCTGGACTCCTGCCCTTCTCCTGCCCAAATCGCTGAAGCACACAGACCACTTAAAATCAGAATTGTAAAACTGCTAGACACCTTAGAGATGTCTGGCACCATTCCCTTGGACTGCAGAAGAAAACACAGTAGCTCGTTGTCACAAACTAATTTCAACATGAAGTGCCCCCTGGATGCACTAAGTTCTTTCTCTGCAAATGTTGACTAATGTAAGTCACAGTCATACCATATAAACACTATGATGGCTGGGAAGTCATCGTAGGTAAGGCAATATTTTAGCCATGTTTATAAGCATTGGCTCACTTTGTAGAAGAGGCTGAGCTGAGTGTTTTTAAATACTATTTCAGACCTGTTTTACAGCACCCTCTGAACATACCAGAGCCTGAATGGACTAAAAAAGATAGTTGGTTTCAGGAACTTTAATACCAGAAAAATATTATACTGTCTCTATCCCTAAGGATCTTTGAGTATCTTACCCAGAGGTCCTCCACTGAGATAATGATCTTAATGATCACCATGGGCAGAGGTGAAAAGGCCCGCTGAATTCGTTCCAGTTGTCCACATGACAAGAAACTCCTGATACTTGATAGGTTTCCAGATCGAGAAGACCAGAGATAAGAGGGAAATAGTACCCTGTATGGAACAACAAGGGATTTGGAGTCAATTTGGGGATCCCACTTAGGTTTCTGACACTAAAATCCTCTGTGACTCATATCATCCGAGTCCCTGTCTAACCACCTGAAAATGTGCCTACAAATATCTACACCCTAGTTGAGAAGTTTAAGAGGCAGAATGCTACAAAGAGCCAGTATGATGTCTCTCAAGAACAGGTGCTCAGGAAGCCATAATTGCTATTGGGTCTATTTCTTTTCCAGAAGAAAGAACACATGTTGAATCCTATTTCTAATAGATGACTCACCAGATGATTTTCAAACCTGAAGGAAGGCCAAGAAGTCGCTCTTGTGTCATAGTTCACTCAGAAATCATGTTGTTGGACTGGTGAGGACGATACGATAGCAATGTCATCACTAAGAGTGGGGAGCTTCTAATTTCCATACGGCCATGTTGACCCCCTTAGCTCAGAGCCACCAGAAAGGGCAGCTGGGGAGGGGGCACTGCCATCACTATGAGAGGGGAGCTTCCCATTTCCATATGGCCATGTTGACCCCCTTAGCTCAGGGCCACCAGAAAGGACAGCTGAGGGGGATCACAGGCCAAGCCTGCCAGGTGTGGCTGGGGCAGGCAGAACTCTGACTTAAGGCTCAACTCCTGTCTAGGTTATTATTATGCTCTTCACAAAGAAAGTGCCATTGTGTGTGAGCCCTCATGTAGAAAAGGTTCAGAATTTCCAATGAGATACCTTCTCTGACCTTTAGGATATGTAGTAAAGTTCCATTTAATTTTTAAACATTGAAGGACTTCCTGGTTTTCTTTTCGCTATGACTGTGACTCAATTCCCCTGTGGTCTAAGAATAGAATCTAGTTAATTTCAGGGTTTAACATTTGTAGACTTGATTCGTGGCCCCACTATCATCTATTTGGGTAAAGAGTCTATGATCACTTGAAAATAACGTATTCTGCACTTATTATGGAATGTTCCCTATATGTCAATTTGGTCACATTTGTTACCAATGTTTTGTCTGCTTTTTCTGTCAGATATTGAGAAAGGTATATGAAAATCTTTAAACAATGCTGCTCTATTCAACGTGGCATCGGAGAATCTACCAGTGTTTTAAGGCAAGAGAAACAAAAAGTATAAGAATTGAGGGGATAATAGTGACTATTCACAGATAACGCGATTGTGTACATAGAAAATTCAAAACAGTCTATAAATACCCTTTTAGAATTAAAAATGCAATTTAAAATAATAATAATAATAATAATAATAATAATAATAATAATAATAATAACAAAAGAGGTTTCCTAGGAAGCAGATGGTCAAAATACATTTGTAAGCAATAAATGGACAGAGAAATTGGATTGTAGCTTCCCATTGGACAGTTTCTGAAAGAAAACGTAGAACCTGTCAATCTTGGGGTAGGACATAGGGTGCACTAACTATTTAAAAGAATTCAGTGGGACTTCATAAAAATGTGAAATTTGTAAGCAATAAATGGACAGAGAAAATGGATTGTAGCTTCCCATTGGACAGTTTCTGAAAGAAAATGTAGAACCTGTCAATCTTGGGGTAAGACATAGGGTGCACAAACCATTTAAAAGAATTCAGTGGGACTTCATAAAAATGTGACATTTCTCCTTATCTTATGACCATAAGAAAATGAAAAAGTGAACCGCAGGCTGGGAAGTAAAGATTTGCAATACACACACTGACAAAGACTTGTCAATTAAGAATTCCTGCTCATCAACCATAGAAAGTCTATTTATAAACTAATACTTCACAAAAGATTGACTGATGGCCAATAAGAACAGGAAAGGGTGCTCTACAGTATTATTTTCAGGCACAGCAAGGCCTTTTCTAAAATGAAAACATACACACAAACCAGTATTCCCTAGATGGATGTCGTCCTTATTTCTGAGGACAGCTTGAAGAACAGACTAGCATCAAAGTAAAGTGATGGAATTCCTGACACTCAGAGGATGGACAATTGACCTCAAACTACAGTACAATTTCTAGGCATCATTTGGTCCTCTGAAGGCAGACAACTACCACAACCCTTCCTACACCACACAGGTTGCTTCCCAACCCCTACCATAAAAGAAGAAGATGAGAAACAGATAGAACTAGTAGGAAATAGCAAAAATCACATGTGGGGATTATCCTGAAACACACTGATCACATAACTAGTGTAAGGAAGTGTAGGGAACTGACAAGAACAGAGACTCAAGAGGTACTTCTTTGGGAAATGCTGTCTGAAATCGTCACACGTTGGTACCAGCTAATGAGGGCTCTGAGCATACCTAGGGTTTGCTCACAAGGGTCTGCAACACCATCGCTGAGGACTGAAACTCTTCAAGACCTCAAAGCTTGCCGGATTGACTATTGGACTAAGAGATTCCCATGTTCTGAAAACAGATACCAACTCATTGAAAGGTTCACCTGGGCTCTCTCGGAGGCCCTACAAGGACCTAAACCATTCACTGAAAATCAATTACACACACACACACACACACACACACACACACACACACACCTGTCATTTCACCAATTACTTAAACATTCAAGGTTCTTCCTACCTTTTCTTTTTCACATTGATATTTATACTCACATGAAATGTCATCATTTCTAATGAACACTGATGGCAAAATAGAGATCCATTGACACAATATTCACAAAATGGAACTTCCCTGCTATAATTTTCAATATAGCATTTTTTAAAGTTCATACATATTTTAGGTTTTTAGTAACTTATACAGGAGAAGATCAGCATTGAAAAACTCTGAATACTGACAATGAGTTTTAAGCCTAGAGAACAAAAATTGTCCAATTTCATAGATAACAAGGAACCAAAGGGAAAGCATGGAAGCCGTAGCCGAATAATTTTACACATGTGCATTCTCTATTATTCTACTACTGTGGGGCGTGTTTTATTACCAGTATACATTCATCAGTTATCTTTCACGTGCACCTGCACAGGTATAATCAATTACTAGAGTAGAATGAAATGTCTGGGAACTACTTGGCGGCATCTATAATGAACAATGAAATTTCGATCTTATATTTGGTGAACTTCCACTGTCTGTCCCTTTAGACAATGGACCCTAAACAGAAGGGGGAATGAACCAGGAGAGACTATGGACTCTGGGAAACAAACTGAGGGCTTCAGAGGGGAGAGGGGTGGGGGATTGGGATGGGCCAGTGATGGGTATTAAGGAAGGTACATATTGCATGGAGCACTGGGTGTTATATGCAAATAATGAATCACGGAACACTACATCAAAAACTAAGGAAATACTGTATAGTGACTAACATATAATAATAAAAAATTGTTACTAGAAAAAAATTAAAGGTAAAAAAAAAAACAATACAGCTGTTCTGTTTCAAGAACAATCACAATTGAGAAAAAACTAACTTCCAATCCCTAAAGCAAAACACAGACCAAGTTCCATTTCACTCCCCTTTATTCACATTCTCTGTGGGTTCTAAGCTATTTCCCTACCTCCTTTCCTGCTGAGCAGGGAGCCTCGGCTCGATCCCAGAACCCTGGGATCATAACCTGAGCCAAAGGCACATGCTTAACTGGCTGAGCCAGCCAGGAGCCCCAGCCATGTTTTTCTTAAGCAAAAGGACACTTTCTCACAAAGCCTTCACATGACTTCACATGGTACCAGAGATCTGCATTTGCCTCTGGAGGTTGCAGGTGAAGGCAATTGCAAACTCTCACAGTGGTTTATCAAATACAATGACCTGCCTGGTGACAGTGAAACTCTTATGAGCCCACGAGAGGGTGCTGTGACACTCAGCTGTGGCTGGGCTGGCACAGAGAACCAAATCCATTTCCCTGCCTGATGTCTGTGAGGAACAGATGCCCCCAATGTGAATGAGACTCTGACACTGAGCTGTCCAGAGATGGCCATCCTCACGGAGGATGAGGATAAAGGACAATGCCTGAGGAGACCTCATCTGTCTCTTTTATCTTTTCATATTTTTGACAGTGGACAAATCACTGCCTAGGAGTCCCCAACTACATTAGTCTCATCTGTGAATGACCAAGAGGTTTTACAAAACACTTCAGATTTTGACCTCACAAATGCCCACAACCACTTACCATAGGGATTCAACATTAAGCAAAGATACTGTTCGTTGGAAGAGAGGTCCTGCCAACTGTTGTTTCTCACTTATATGCTCATCTCCCTTACCTCATGGTAACATAACCAGCTTGATTCCTGCTTCCGTCTTCAGGAAGGCTGAGGTGACTTGAAGGGCATTACCCTGACATCGTTCTTTCTTAGCAATAAGATGTGGACATTTCCCTAGTCCTACACACCAAAAGTTGAATCGGAATCAGGATTGAGGAGGCTGATGAGAGTTGAAGGTGTTTTCCTGTACACGATGGTTTATTACCAATAAGGATGGGTCAGAGTCCTCGAAATTCCAGAACCTTCCATTCATGCTTCCTACTCGTGAATGATGATGTACATTGCTCTTTCCCTGTACAGTGTGGTGACTCAGAGAAAAGTGCTTAGCCCTTTCGTCAGACTTCCACGACCACTTTGGGGCTGGCTTCCATATTCACAAAGGATGATGTTAGGGCTAAGAGGGTTCCTGTACACTGTTATTTCTTTCAGATAAGTGTATGGCATTTTTGTTACATTGTCAGAGCCACTTAGCGCCGGGCTTGCCGGCCTCCTGTGGAAGAACCCTAACCCGAGGTCGGCCCCCGAGGGGCCCCTCCCAAGGAGCCTGGCACCACAATGCTGGGGATTTGGGACCCCCGAGCCCCAGTGCTGGACTCACTCTGCCACCCCGCAAGCACCCAGGGCACTACGGGCGTTGCCAGTCATTCAAGAAGGGAGAATGGGCAAGGCCCTCCGATCCCCCTGCGACCTTCAAAGGCCCCCCGCGCAAAAACTCTGGTTTCCTCGCTCCTGCTCCCCAGCGCCCTAACCTCGGCCCACCCCTCCTCTCGCTGCCGAGCTGGCGGATCGGGCCTGCTGGCTTCCTGGGGGCTAACCCTATGCCTAGGTCGCACCCGAGGGGCCCCTCCCAAGTGGCCTGGCGCCGCATGCCAGGGATTGGGGACCCCCGAGTCCCACCACCGGATGCACCCTGCCGCCCTGCCACCACATGGGGCACTAGGGGCATCACCAGTCCTTCAGGGCGACAGAACGGGCAGGACCCTCTAAGCCTCCTGCAACCTTCGACGGCACCCCAAGCCAAAGCCTAAATGCTCTGCCCCACGCCCCCACTCG
Source organism: Ursus americanus (assembly GCF_024610735.1). Classification (NCBI taxonomy): domain Eukaryota; kingdom Metazoa; phylum Chordata; class Mammalia; order Carnivora; family Ursidae; genus Ursus; species Ursus americanus. The sequence goes on along the minus strand of NC_142149.1, from coordinate 47,490,400 downwards.
CCAGCTACCTCACCTCAACCCACACCTCCATTCACCGCACATGGGCGGAACGAGCCTGCCAGCCTCCTGGGGGCTAACCCTAACCCTAGGTCGGCCCCCGAGGGTCCCGTCCCAAGGGACCTGAGGCCACAACGCCGGGTATTAAGGAGCCCCGATCCCCAGCGCCGGAGTCTCCCTGCCACCCCATCACCACCCGGGCCGCTAGGGGTGCCGCTGGTCATTCAGGGCGGGAGAATGGGCAGGGCCCTCCGAGCCCCTGGCGAACGTCGAAGGCCCCCGCATCCAAAACACTTGAGACCACCCTCCTGCTCCTCAGTGCCCTCACCTCGGCCCGCCCCTCCGCTCGCCACAGAGCCAGCAGATGAGGCCTGCACTCCTCCAGAACCCTAGGTTGTCCCCTGAGATGCCCCTCCGAAGGGGCCTGGCACCGCAATGCCTGGGATTGGGGACTCCCGAGCCCCAGTGCCGGACTCACCCTCCTGCCCTACTGCCACCTGGGCTGCTAGGGGCGCCGCCATTCATTCAGGGAGGGAGAACGGGCAGGGCCCTCCGAGCGACCGGTGACCTTCGAAGGCCCCCCGCACCAAAACGCTTGGCCCCACGCTCCCGCTGGCCAGCGCCCTTACCTCGGCCCTCCCCTCCGCTCGCCTCACAGCTGGCGGATCGGGCCTGTGGGCCTTCTGGGGGCTAACCCTAAACCTAGGTCGGCCCTAGTGGCCCCTCCCAAGGGGCCTGGTGCCACAACGACGGGGAAAGGGGACTCCCGAGCCCCAGCGCCGGACTCACCATGCCCCCTGCCGCCACCCGGGCCACTAGGGGCACTGCCGGTCATTCAGTGCGGGAGAATGGGCAGGGCCCTCCGAGCCCCCAACGACCTTCGAAGGCCCCCTGCACCAAAGCACTAGGGCCCATGGTCCCGCTTGCCATCACCCTTACCTCAGCCTGCCCCTCCGCTCGCCGCACAGCCTGCAGATCAGGCATCCTAGCCTCCTGGCGGCTAACCCTACCCTAGGTAGGCCCCCTAGGGGCCCATCCCAAAGGGCCTGGCGCTGCAACGCCGGGGATTGGGGACCCCCGAGCCCCAGCACCAGACTCTCCCTGCCGCCCCGCTGCTAAACGGGCCACGAAGGGCGCCGTCAGTCATTCAGGGCAGGAGAACAGGCAGGGCCCTCCGAGCCCCTGGCAACCTTTGAAGGCCCCTCGCGCCAAAATGCTTGGCCCCACCTTCCCGCTCGCCAGTGCCCTCATCTCATCCCACCCCTCTGCTCCTGCACAGCTGGAGGATTGGGCCTGCAGGCCTCCTGGGGGCTAACCCTAACCCTAGGTCAGACCCGAGGGGCCCCTGCCAAGGGGCCTGGCGCTGCAACGCCGGGGATTGGGGACCAAGCTGCAGCGCCGGAGTCACCCTGCCGCCCCGCTGCCATTCGGGCCGCTAGGGGTGCAGCCGGTCATTCAGGGCGGGAGAACAGGCAGGGCCCTCCTAGCCCCCGGCGACATTCAAAGGCCCCCTGCGCCAAAACGTTTGGGCCCAGCCTCCCGGGCCTGCCGGCCTCCTGGGGGCTGACCCTAACCCTAGGTCAGCCCCCGAGGGGCCCCTTCCAAGGGGCCTGGTGGCACAATGCTGGGGATTGGGAACCCCCGACCCCCAGCACCGGACTCAACCTGTAGCCCCGCCGCCACCAGGGCCGCTGCAGGTGACGCCGGTCATTCAGGGAGGGAGAACAGGCAGGGACCTCCCAGGCCCCTGCGGCCTTCGTAGACCTCCCATGCCAAAACGCGTGGGCCCACGCTCCTGCTCACCAGCGCCCTCACCTCGGCCCGCCCATCTGCTTTACGCACAGCTGGCGTTTCAGGCCTGCCGGCCTTCTGAGGTCTAACCCTAACCCTAGGTCAGCCCCCGAGTCATTCCTGCCAAGGGGCTTGGCGCTGCAACGCCGGAAATTGGTGACCCCTGAGCCGCAGCGCCAGACTCACATTGCCACCCCACCGCCACCCGGGCCTCTAGGGCCACGGCCGGTCAGTCAGGGCGGGAGAACGGGGAGGGCCCTCCGAGCCACGGCGACCATTAGAGGCCCCCTGCGCCAAAATGCTTGGGCCCATGCTCCTGCTCACCAGCGCCCTCGCCAAGTCCCGCCCCTCCGCTCGCTGCACAGCCGGCATATGGGCCTGCCGGATTCCTAGGAGCTAACCCTAACCCTAGGTCGGCCCCCGAGGGGCCTCTCCTAAGGGGCCTGGCGCCACAAGCCAGGGATTCTGGACCCGCAAGCCTCAGCGCCGGACTCACACTTCCGCTCTGCCACCACCCGTGCCGCTAGGAGCGCTGTAGGTCATTCAGGCCGGAACAAAGGACAGGGCCCTCTGAGCCACTGGCGACCTTCGAAGGCCCCCTGCGCCACAACGCTTGCGCCCACGCTCCCGCTAGTCAGCGCCCTCACCTCGGCCGGCCCCTCCGCTCCCCACACAGCTGGCAGATCGGGCCTCCCGGCCTCCAGGGGGCTAACCCTAACCCTAGGTCGGCCGCTGAGGGGCCCCTCCCAAGGGGCCTGGGACCGCAACGCCGGGTTGGGGACCCCCGAGCCCCAGCGCCGGACTCACCCTGCTGCCCCTCCACCACCCGGGCTGCTAGGGGTGTCGCTGGTCATTCAGTGTGGGAGAACAGGCAGGGACCTCCGAGCCCACGGCGACCTTCCAAGGCCCCCCCATCCAAAACGCTTGAGCCCACGCTCCTGCTTCTCAGTGCCCTCACCTCGGCCCGTCCCTCCACTTGCTGCAGAGCTGGTGGATGAGGCCTGCCCGCCTCCTGGGGCTACCCATAACCCTAGGTTGGCCCCTGAGGGGCCCCTCCAAAGGGGCCTGGCACCGCAATGCCTGGGATTGGGGACCCCCGAACCCCAGCGCCGGACTCACCATGTTGCTCCGCCACCACCCAGGCCACTAGGAACACCGTCGGTCATTCAGGGAGGGAGTACGGGCAGATCCCTCCGAGCCCCTGGCGACCTTCAAAGGCCCCCTGTGCCAAAATGCTTTGGCCCATGCTCCCACTCGCCTGCGCCCTCACCTCGTTCCGCCCCTCCGCTCGCTGCACAGCCGGTGGATCAGGACTGCCAGCCTCCTGGGTGTTACCCTAACCTTTGGTGGGCCCCGAGGGGCCCATCCCAGGTTCCTATTGCCTCAACACTGGGGACTGGGGACTCCTGAGCCCCAGCGCCCAGCTGACCCTCCCGCCCTACCGCCACCTGGGCCACTAGGAGCGCCGCTGTTCATTCAGGGAGGGAGAATGGCCAGGGCCTCCAAGCCACCGGCAACCTTCGAAGGCCCCCTGCACCAAAACGCTTGGGCCCACGCTCCCGCTCGCCAGCGCCCTTAACTCGGCCCTCCCCTCTGCTCGCCACACAGATGGTGAATCGGGCCTGTGGGCCTTCTGGAGGCTAACCCAAACCCTAGGTCGGCCCACTAGTGGTCCCTCCCAAGGGGCCTGGCGCCGCAACGACGGGGATTGGGGAATCCTGAGCCCCAGCGCCGGACTCACCATGCTCCCCCGCCGGCAACTGAGCCGCTAGGGGCACCGCCGGACATTCAGTGCGGGAGAACGGGCAGGGCTTCTTGAGCCCCGGCGACCTTCGAAGGCCCCCCGCGCCAAAACTCATGGGCCTACGCTACTGCTCGCAAGCGCCCTCACCTCGGCCCTCCCCTCTGCTCACCGCACAGCCGGTGGATTGGGCCTGCGGCCTCCTGGGTGCTAACCATAACCCTAGGTCAGCCTCCGAGGGGCCCCTGCGAAGGGGCCTGGTGCCGCAACACCGGGGATTGGGAACCCCCAACCCCAGCGACGGACTCACCCTGTTGCCCTGCTGCCACCCGGGCCCCAGGGGCGCTGCAGGTCATTCAGGGCGGGAAAACGGGCAGGGTCCTCCAATCCCCCGGCGACCATCGAAGGCTTCCCGCGCCAAAACGCTTCGGCCAAGCTCCCGCTCGCCAGCGATCTCACCTCGGCCCGCCCCTCCGCTCGCCGCACAGCCGGCGGATAGGGCCCGCCAGCCTCCTGGGGGCTAACCCTATCCCTTCGTCGGCCCCCGAGAGGCCCCTCCCAACGGGCCTGGCACCGCAACACCTGGGTTTGCGGACCGCTAGCCCCAGCATCCGACTCACCATGCTCCCCCGCCGGCAACTGAGCCGCTAGGGGCACCGCCGGACATTCAGTGCGGGAGAACGGGCAGGGCTTCTTGAGCCCCGGTGACCTTCGAAGGCCCCCCGCGCCAAAACTCATGGGCCTACGCTACCGCTCGCCAGCGCCCTCACCTCGGCCCTCCCCTCTGCTCACCGCACAGCTGGTGGATTGGGCCTGCGGCCTCCTGGGGGCTAACCATAACCCTAGGTCAGCCTCCGAGGGGCCCCTGCGAAGGGGCCTGGTGCCGCAACACCGGGGATTGGGAACCCCCCAACCCCAGCGATGGACTCACCCTGTTGCCCTGCCGCCACCCGGGCCCCAGGGGCGCCGCAGGTCATTCAGGGCAGGAAAATAGGCAGGGTCCTCCGATCCCCCGGCGACCTTCGAAGGCTTCCCGCGCCAAAACGCTTCGGCCAAGCTCCCGCTCGCCCGCGCCCTCACCTCGGCCCTCCCCTCCGCTCGCCGCACAGCTGGCACATCGGGCCTGCCGGCCTCCTGGGGGCTAACTGTAACCTTAGGTCGGCCCCCGAGGGGCCACTACCAAGGGTCTGCCCCCGCAACGCCGGGGATTGGGGACCCCCAAGCCCCAGTGCCGGGCTCACCCTGCTGCCCCGCCCCCCGGGCCGCTAGTAGCGCCGCTGGTCATTCAGGGCAGGAGGACGGGTTGGGCCCTCCGAACCCCCGATGACCTTCGAAGGCCCCCCGTGCCAAAACGCTTGGGTCCACATTCTTGCTCTCAAGCGCCCTCACCTGGGTCCACCCCTCCGCTCGCCTCACAGCCGGCGGATCTGGCCTGCTGGCCCCCTGGGGGCTAACAAAAACCCTTGGTCGGCCCCCTAGAGCCCTTCCAAAGGGGCCTGGCGCCCCAACGCCGAGGATTGGGGACCCCCAAGCCCCACCACCCAAGTCACCCTAACACCCCTCCTCCACCCGGGCCGCTAGGGGAGCCGCCGGTCATTCAGGGCAGAAGAACGTACAGGGCCCTCCAAGCCTCCAGCGACTTTCGAAGGACCCCAGGCCCAAAACGCCTGAGCCCACGCTCCCGCTCGCCAGCGGCCTCACCTCCGCCCGCATCTCCGCTTGCCGCAGAGCTGGCGGATCGGGCTTCCGGCCTCCTGGGGGCTAAATCTAACCATAGGTCGGTCCCCTAGGGGCCCCAGCAAGGGGCCTAGAGCCGCAACACCGGGGATTGGAGAACCCCGAGCTCCAGCGCTGGACACAACCGGCTGCCCCGCTGCCACATGGGCCACTAGGGGCGCTGCCGGTCATTCAGGGCGGGACAAGGGGCAGGGCCCTCAGAGCCTCTGGCCACATTCGAAGGCCCCCGCGCCAAAACGCTTGGGCCCACGCTCCTGCTCACAAGCGCCCTCACCTCGGCCTGCCCCTCTGCTCACCACACAGCCAGCGGATCGAGCCTGCCGGCCTCCTCGGAGCTAACCCTAACCCCAGGTGAGTCCCTGAGGGGCCCCTCCCAAGGGGCATGGCGCCAAAACGCCGGGGATTGGGAACCCCTGAGTCCCAGCGCCCGACTCACCCTACCGCCCCTCCTCCACCAGGGCTTTTAGGGGAGCCGCCCGTCATTCAGGGCGGGAGAACGGGCAGGGCCGTCCGAACCCCTGGCGACATTCGAAGGACCCCCGTGCCAAAATGACTGGGCCCACTCTCCAGATTGCCAGCGGCCTCACCTCCGACCACCCCTCCACTCACCGCAGAGCTGGCGGATCGGGCCTGCGGGCCTCCTGGGGGCTAACCCTTACCATATGTCGGCCCCCGAGGGGCCCCTAGCAAGGGGCCTGCAGTCGTAACGCCGGGGATTGGGGACCCCTGAACCCCAGTGCCGGACTCACCCGGCCGCCCCGCTGCCACCTGCACCACTAGGAGCACCACCTGTCATTCAGTGCGGGAGAACGGGCAGGGTCCTCCGATCCCCCCACGACCTTCGAAGGGCCCCCCGCACCAAAACACTTGACCCACGCTCCCGCTAGCCAGCGCCCTCACCTCGGCCCGCCCCTCCGCTCGCCGAACAGCCGTAGGATCGGGCCTGTCAGCCCCCTGGGTGTAACCCTAACCCTAGGTCTGCCCCCACGGGGCCCCTCCCAAGGGGCCTGGCATCGCAATGCCGGGGATTGGGGACCCCCGAGCACCAGTGCTGGACTCTCCCTGCCACCCCACCACCACCCAGTCCGCTAGGGGCGCCGCCGGTCATTCAGTGCTGGAGAACAGGCAGGGCCCTCTGAGCCCCCGCGACCTTCGTAGGCCCCTCGCGCCAAAATGCTTGGGCCCACGCTCCCACTCGCCAGCGCCCTCTTCTCGGCCCGCCCCTCCACTCGATGAACAGCTAGCGGATCAGGCCTGCCTGTTTCCTGGGGGCTAACACTAACCCTAGGTCAGACCCCAAGGGGCCACTTCCAAAGGCCTGGTGCCACAACGCCGGGGATTGGTGACCCCCAAGCCTCAGCGCCGGAGTCACCCTTCCGCCCCACAGCTACCGGGCCAGTAGGGACGCCACCAGTCATTCAGAGCGGGAGAATGGGCAGGGCCCTCCGAGCCCCTGGCGAACTTTGAGGCCCCCCACGCCAAAACGCTTGGGCCCACGCTCCCGCTAGCAAGCGCCCTCACCTCGGTCCGCCCCCCCTCTCGCCGCACAGACAGCGGATTGGGCCTGCCAGCCTCCTGGGAACTAACCCTAACTCTAGGTCTGCTCACGAGGGGCCCCTCCCAAGGGGCCTGGCGATGCCACGCCGGGGATTGGGGACCCTCAAGCCCCAG